>NW_027518721.1:12962500-15362500 GCF_043159265.1 Tasmannia lanceolata
ATTTAACTCGTAATTCATTTAAATTAGTTTCATTTCGAAGGAATCGAAGTGTAGTTTAAAACGAAAGAAACGGAGATGAAAAACTCCAAGTATTTTGAGAGTTATGATGGAAATAGTTAGACTCGCGCTTTGGTTTAGCAATTTACTGACCTACCTACGATTGATTGACCATAACTCACTCAATTTAACTCGTAATTCATTTAAATTCGTTTCATTTCGAATGAATCGAAGTGTAGTTTAAAACGAAAGAAACGGAGATGAAAAACTCCAAGTATTTTGAGAGTTATGATGGAAATAGTTAGACTCGCTCTTTGGTTTAGCAATTTACTGACCTACCTCCGATTGATTGACCATAACTCTGTCAATTTAACTCGTAATTCATTTAAATTAGTTTCATTTCGAAGGAATCGAAGTGTAGTTTAAAACGAAAGAAACGGAGATTAAAAACTCCAAGTATTTTGGGAGTTATGATGGAAATAGTTAGACTCGCGCTTTGGTTTAGCAATTTACTGACCTCCCTACGATTGATTGACCATAACTCACTCAATTTAACTCGTAATTCATTGAAATTAGTTTCATTTCGAAGGAATCGAAGTGTAGTTTATAACGAAAGAAACGGAGATGAAAAACTCCAAGTATTTTGAGAGTTATGATGGAAATAGTTAGACTCGCGCTTTAGTTTAGCAATTTACTGACATACCTCCGATTGATTGACCATAACTCTCCCAATTTAACTCTTAAGTCATTGAAATTAGTTTCATTTCGAAGGAATCAAAGTGTAGTTTAAAACGAAAGAAACGAAGATGAAAAACTCCAAGTATTTTGAGAGTTATGATGGAAATAGTTAGACTCGCGCTTTGGTTTAGCAATTTACTGACCTACCTCCGATTGATTGACCATAACTCTCTCAATTTAACTCTTAAGTCATTGAAATTAGTTTCATTTCGAAGGAATCGAAGTTTAGTTTAAAACGAAAGAAACGGAGATGAAAAACTCCAAGTATTTTGAGAGTTATGATGGAAATTGTTAGACTCGCGCTTTGGTTTAGCAATTTACTGACCTACCTCCGATTGATTGACCATAACTCACTCAATTTAACTCATATTTCATTTAAATTAGTTTCATTTCGAAGGAATCGAAGTATAGTTTAAAACGAAAGAAAAGGAGATGAAAAACTCCAAGTATTTTGAGAGTTATGATGGAAATAGTTAGACTCGCGCTTTGGTTTAGCAATTTACTGACCTACCTCCGATTAATTGACCATAACTCACTCAATTTTACTTGTAATTGATTTAAATTAGTTTCATTTCGAAGGAATCGAAGTGTAGTTTAAAACGAAAGAAACGGAGATGAAAAACTCCAAGTATTTTGAGAGTTATGATGGAAATAGTTAGACTCGCGCTTTGGTTTAGCAATTTACTGACCTACCTCCGATTAATTGACCATAACTCACTCAATTTTACTTGTAATTGATTGAAATTAGTTTCATTTCGAAGGAATCGAAGTGTAGTTTAAAACGAAAGAAACGGAGATGAAAAACTCCAAGTATTTTGGGAGTTATGATGGAAATAGTTAGACTCGCGCTTTGGTTTAGAAATTTACTGACCTACCTCCGATTGATTGACCATAACTCACTCAATTTAACTCGTAATTCATTTAAATTCGTTTCATTTCAAATGAATCGAAGTGTAGTTTAAAACGAAAGAAACGGAGATGAAAAACTCCAAGTATTTTGAGAGTTATGATGGAAATAGTTAGACTCGCGCTTTGGTTTAGCAATTTACTGACCTACCTCCGATTGATTGACCATAACTCTCTCAATTTAACTCTTAAGTCATTGAAATTAGTTTCATTTCGAAGGAATCAAAGTTTAGTTTAAAACGAAAGAAACGGAGATGAAAAACTCCAAGTATTTTGGGAGTTATGATGGAAATAGTTAGACTCGCGCTTTGATTTAGCAATTTACTGACCTACCTCCGATTGATTGACCATAACTCACTCAATTTAACTCGTAATTCATTTAAATTCGTTTCATTTCGAATGAATCGAAGTGTAGTTTAAAACGAAAGAAACGGAGATGAAAAACTCCAAGTATTTTGAGAGTTATGATGGAAATAGTTAGACTCGCTCTTTGGTTTAGCAATTTACTGACCTACCTCCGATTGATTGACCATAACTCTGTAAATTTAACTCGTAATTCATTTAAATTAGTTTCATTTCGAAAGAATCGAAGTGTAGTGTAAAACGAAAGAAACGGAGATTAAAAACTCCAAGTAATTTGGGAGTTATGATGGAAATAGTTAGACTCGCGCTTTGGTTTAGCAATTTACTGACCTACCTCCGATTGATTGACCATAACTCACTCAATTTAACTCGTAATTCATTGAAATTAGTTTCATTTCGAAGGAATCAAAGTGTAGTTTAAAACGAAAGAAACGGAGATGAAAAACTCCAAGTATTTTGAGAGTTATGATGGAAATAGTTAGACTCGCGCTTTGGTTTAGCAATTTACTGACCTACCTCCGATTTATTGAACATAACTCTCTCAATTTAACTCGTAATTCATTTAAATTCGTTTCATTTCGAATGAATCGAAGTGTAGTTTAAAACGAAAGAAACGGAGATGAAAAACTCCAAGTATTTTGAGAGTTATGATGGAAATAGTTAGACTCGCGCTTTGGTTTAGCAATTTACTGACCTACCTCCGATTGATTGACCATAACTCTCTCAATTTAACTCGTAATTCATTTAAATTAGTTTCATTTCGAATGAATCGAAGTGTAGTTTAAAACGAAAGAAACGGAGATGAAAAACTCCAAGTATTTTGAGAGTTATGATGGAAATAGTTAGACTCGCGCTTTGGTTTAGAAATTTACTGACCTCCCTACGATTTATTGACCATAACTCACTAAATTTAACTCGTAATTCATTGAAATTAGTTTCATTTCGAAAGAATCGAAGTGTAGTTTAAAACGAAAGAAACGGAGATGAAAAACTCCAAGTATTTTGAGAGTTATGATGGAAATAGTTAGACTCGCGCTTTGGTTTAGCAATTTACTGACCTACCTCCGATTGATTGACCATAACTCTCTCAATTTAACTCTTAAGTCATTGAAATTAGTTTCATTTCGAAAGATTCAAAGTGTTGTTTAAAACGAAAGAAACGGAGATGAAAAACTCCAAGTATTTTGAGAGTTATGATGGAAATAGTTAGACTCGCGCTTTGGTTTAGAAATTTACTGACCTCCCTACGATTTATTGACCATAACTCACTAAATTTAACTCGTAATTCATTGAAATTAGTTTCATTTCGAAAGAATCGAAGTGTAGTTTAAAACGAAAGAAACGGAGATGAAAAACTCCAAGTATTTTGAGAGTTATGATGGAAATAGTTAGACTCGCGCTTTGGTTTAGCAATTTACTGACCTACCTCCGATTGATTGACCATAACTCTCTCAATTTAACTCGTAATTCATTTAAATTAGTTTCATTTCGAAGGAATCGAAGTGTAGTTTAAAACGAAAGAAACGGAGATGAAAAACTCCAAGTATTTTGAGAGTTATGATGGAAATTGTTAGACTCGCGCTTTGGTTTAGCAATTTACTGACCTACCTCCGATTGATTGACCATAACTCACTCAATTTAACTCGTAATTCATTTAAATTAGTTTCATTTCGAAGGAATCGAAGTATAGTTTAAAACGAAAGAAACGGAGATGAAAAACTCCAAGTATTTTGAGAGTTATGATGGAAATAGTTAGACTCGCGCTTTGGTTTAGCAATTTACTGACCTACCTCCGATTAATTGACCATAACTCACTCAATTTTACTTGTAATTGATTTAAATTAGTTTCATTTCGAAGGAATCGAAGTGTAGTTTAAAACGAAAGAAACGGAGATGAAAAACTCCAAGTATTTTGAGAGTTATGATGGAAATAGTTAGACTCGCGCTTTGGTTTAGCAATTTACTGACCTACCTCCGATTAATTGACCATAACTCACTCAATTTTACTTGTAATTGATTGAAATTAGTTTCATTTCGAAGGAATCGAAGTGTAGTTTAAAACGAAAGAAACGGAGATGAAAAACTCCAAGTATTTTGGGAGTTATGATGGAAATAGTTAGACTCGCGCTTTGGTTTAGAAATTTACTGACCTACCTCCGATTGATTGACCATAACTCACTCAATTTAACTCGTAATTCATTTAAATTCGTTTCATTTCAAATGAATCGAAGTGTAGTTTAAAACGAAAGAAACGGAGATGAAAAACTCCAAGTATTTTGAGAGTTATGATGGAAATAGTTAGACTCGCGCTTTGGTTTAGCAATTTACTGACCTACCTCCGATTGATTGACCATAACTCTCTCAATTTAACTCTTAAGTCATTGAAATTAGTTTCATTTCGAAGGAATCAAAGTTTAGTTTAAAACGAAAGAAACGGAGATGAAAAACTCCAAGTATTTTGGGAGTTATGATGGAAATAGTTAGACTCGCGCTTTGGTTTAGCAATTTACTGACCTACCTCCGATTGATTGACCATAACTCTCTCAATTTAACTCTTAAGTCATTGAAATTAGTTTCATTTCGAACGAATCAAAGTTTAGTTTAAAACGAAAGAAACGGAGATGAAAAACTCCAAGTATTTTGGGAGTTATGATGGAAATAGTTAGACTCGCGCTTTGGTTTAGAAATTTACTGACCTACCTCCGATTGATTGACCATAACTCACTCAATTTAACTCGTAATTCATTTAAATTCGTTTCATTTCAAATGAATCGAAGTGTAGTTTAAAACGAAAGAAACGGAGATGAAAAACTCCAAGTATTTTGAGAGTTATGATGGAAATAGTTAGACTCGCGCTTTGGTTTAGCAATTTACTGACCTACCTCCGATTGATTGACCATAACTCTCTCAATTTAACTCTTAAGTCATTGAAATTAGTTTCATTTCGAAAGAATCAAAGTGTTGTTTAAAACGAAAGAAACGGAGATGAAAAACTCCAAGTGTTTTGAGAGTTATGATGGAAATAGTTAGACTCGCGCTTTGGTTTAGCAATTTACTGACCTACCTCCGATTGATTGACAATAACTCTCTCAATTTAACTCGTAATTCATTTAAATTAGTTTCATTTCGAAGGAATCGAAGTGTAGTTTAAAACGAAAGAAACGGAGATGAAAAACTCCAAGTATTTTGAGAGTTATGATGGAAATAGTTAGACTCGCGCTTTGGTTTAGCAATTTACTGACCTACCTCCGATTGATTGACCATAACTCTGTCAATTTAACTCGTAATTCTTTTAAATTAGTTTCATTTCGAAGGAATCGAAGTGTAGTTTAAAACGAAAGAAACGGAGATGAATAACTCCAAGTATTTTGAGAGTTATGATGGAAATAGTTAGACTCGCTCTTTGGTTTAGCAATTTACTGACCTCTCTCCGATTGATTTACCATAACTCACTAAATTTAACTCGTAATTCATTGAAATTAGTTTCATTTCGAAGGAATCGAAGTGTAGTTTAAAACGAAAGAAACGGAGATAAAAAACTCCAAGTATTTTGAGAGTTATGATGGAAATTGTTAGACTCGCGCTTTGGTTTAGCAATTTACTGACCTACCTCCGATTGATTGACCATAACTCACTCAATTTAACTCGTAATTCATTTAAATTCGTTTCATTTCGAATGAATCGAAGTGTAGTTTAAAACGAAAGAAACGGAGATGAAAAACTCCAAGTATTTTGAGAGTTATGATGGAAATAGTTAGACTCGCTCTTTGGTTTAGCAATTTACTGACCTACCTCCGATTGATTGACCATAACTCTGTCAATTTAACTCGTAATTCATTTAAATTAGTTTCATTTCGAAGGAATCGAAGTGTAGTTTAAAACGAAAGAAACGGAGATTAAAAACTCCAAGTATTTTGGGAGTTATGATGGAAATAGTTAGACTCGCGCTTTGGTTTAGCAATTTACTGACCTCCCTACGATTGATTGACCATAACTCACTCAATTTAACTCGTAATTCATTGAAATTAGTTTCATTTCGAAGGAATCGAAGTGTAGTTTATAACGAAAGAAACGGAGATGAAAAACTCCAAGTATTTTGAGAGTTATGATGGAAATAGTTAGACTCGCGCTTTAGTTTAGCAATTTACTGACCTACCTCCGATTGATTGACCATAACTCTCCCAATTTAACTCTTAAGTCATTGAAATTAGTTTCATTTCGAAGGAATCAAAGTGTAGTTTAAAACGAAAGAAACGGAGATGAAAAACTCCAAGTATTTTGAGAGTTATGATGGAAATAGTTAGACTCGCGCTTTGGTTTAGCAATTTACTGACCTACCTCCGATTGATTGACCATAACTCTCTCAATTTAACTCTTAAGTCATTGAAATTAGTTTCATTTCGAAGGAATCGAAGTGTAGTTTAAAACGAAAGAAACGGAGATGAAAAACTCCAAGTATTTTGAGAGTTATGATGGAAATTGTTAGACTCGCGCTTTGGTTTAGCAATTTACTGACCTACCTCCGATTGATTGACCATAACTCACTCAATTTAACTCGTAATCCATTTAAATTAGTTTCATTTCGAAGGAATCGAAGTATAGTTTAAAACGAAAGAAACGGAGATGAAAAACTCCAAGTATTTTGAGAGTTATGATGGAAATAGTTAGACTCGCGCTTTGTTTAGCAATTTACTGACCTACCTCCGATTAATTGACCATAACTCACTCAATTTTACTTGTAATTGATTTAAATTAGTTTCATTTCGAAGGAATCGAAGTGTAGTTTAAAACGAAAGAAACGGAGATGAAAAACTCCAAGTATTTTGAGAGTTATGATGGAAATAGTTAGACTCGCGCTTTGGTTTAGCAATTTACTGACCTACCTCCGATTAATTGACCATAACTCACTCAATTTTACTTGTAATTGATTGAAATTAGTTTCATTTCGAAGGAATCGAAGTGTAGTTTAAAACGAAAGAAACGGAGATGAAAAACTCCAAGTATTTTGGGAGTTATGATGGAAATAGTTAGACTCGCGCTTTGGTTTAGAAATTTACTGACCTACCTCCGATTGATTGACCATAACTCACTCAATTTAACTCGTAATTCATTTAAATTCGTTTCATTTCAAATGAATCGAAGTGTAGTTTAAAACGAAAGAAACGGAGATGAAAAACTCCAAGTATTTTGAGAGTTATGATGGAAATAGTTAGACTCGCGCTTTGGTTTAGCAATTTACTGACCTACCTCCGATTGATTGACCATAACTCTCTCAATTTAACTCTTAAGTCATTGAAATTAGTTTCATTTCGAAGGAATCAAAGTTTAGTTTAAAACGAAAGAAACGGAGATGAAAAACTCCAAGTATATTGGGAGTTATGATGGAAATAGTTAGACTCGCGCTTTGGTTTAGCAATTTACTGACCTACCTCCGATTGATTGACCATAACTCACTCAATTTAACTCGTAATTCATTTAAATTCGTTTCATTTCGAATGAATCGAAGTGTAGTTTAAAACGAAAGAAACGGAGATGAAAAACTCCAAGTATTTTGAGAGTTATGATGGAAATAGTTAGACTCGCTCTTTGGTTTAGCAATTTACTGACCTACCTCCGATTGATTGACCATAACTCTGTAAATTTAACTCGTAATTCATTTAAATTAGTTTCATTTCGAAAGAATCGAAGTGTAGTGTAAAACGAAAGAAACGGAGATTAAAAACTCCAAGTATTTTGGGAGTTATGATGGAAATAGTTAGACTCGCGCTTTGGTTTAGCAATTTACTGACCTACCTCCGATTGATTGACAATAACTCTCTCAATTTAACTCGTAATTCATTTAAATTAGTTTCATTTCGAAGGAATCGAAGTGTAGTTTAAAACGAAAGAAACGGAGATGAAAAACTCCAAGTATTTTGAGAGTTATGATGGAAATAGTTAGACTCGCGCTTTGGTTTAGCAATTTACTGACCTACCTCCGATTGATTGACCATAACTCTGTCAATTTAACTCGTAATTCTTTTAAATTAGTTTCATTTCGAAGGAATCGAAGTGTAGTTTAAAACGAAAGAAACGGAGATGAATAACTCCAAGTATTTTGAGAGTTATGATGGAAATAGTTAGACTCGCTCTTTGGTTTAGCAATTTACTGACCTCTCTCCGATTGATTTACCATAACTCACTAAATTTAACTCGTAATTCATTGAAATTAGTTTCATTTCGAAGGAATCGAAGTGTAGTTTAAAACGAAAGAAACGGAGATAAAAAACTCCAAGTATTTTGAGAGTTATGATGGAAATTGTTAGACTCGCGCTTTGGTTTAGCAATTTACTGACCTACCTCCGATTGATTGACCATAACTCACTCAATTTAACTCGTAATTCATTTAAATTCATTTCATTTCGAATGAATCGAAGTGTAGTTTAAAACGAAAGAAACGGAGATGAAAAACTCCAAGTATTTTGAGAGTTATGATGGAAATAGTTAGACTCGCTCTTTGGTTTAGCAATTTACTGACCTACCTCCGATTGATTGACCATAACTCTGTCAATTTAACTCGTAATTCATTTAAATTAGTTTCATTTCGAAGGAATCGAAGTGTAGTTTAAAACGAAAGAAACGGAGATTAAAAACTCCAAGTATTTTGGGAGTTATGATGGAAATAGTTAGACTCGCGCTTTGGTTTAGCAATTTACTGACCTCCATACGATTGATTGACCATAACTCACTCAATTTAACTCGTAATTCATTGAAATTAGTTTCATTTCGAAGGAATCGAAGTGTAGTTTATAACGAAAGAAACGGAGATGAAAAACTCCAAGTATTTTGAGAGTTATGATGGAAATAGTTAGACTCGCGCTTTAGTTTAGCAATTTACTGACCTACCTCCGATTGATTGACCATAACTCTCCCAATTTAACTCTTAAGTCATTGAAATTAGTTTCATTTCGAAGGAATCAAAGTGTAGTTTAAAACGAAAGAAACGGAGATGAAAAACTCCAAGTATTTTGAGAGTTATGATGGAAATAGTTAGACTCGCGCTTTGGTTTAGCAATTTACTGACCTACCTCCGATTGATTGACCATAACTCTCTCAATTTAACTCTTAAGTCATTGAAATTAGTTTCATTTCGAAGGAATCGAAGTGTAGTTTAAAACGAAAGAAACGGAGATGAAAAACTCCAAGTATTTTGAGAGTTATGATGGAAATTGTTAGACTCGCGCTTTGGTTTAGCAATTTACTGACCTACCTCCGATTGATTGACCATAACTCACTCAATTTAACTCGTAATTCATTTAAATTAGTTTCATTTCGAAGGAATCGAAGTATAGTTTAAAACGAAAGAAACGGAGATGAAAAACTCCAAGTATTTTGAGAGTTATGATGGAAATAGTTAGACTCGCGCTTTGTTTAGCAATTTACTGACCTACCTCCGATTAATTGACCATAACTCACTCAATTTTACTTGTAATTGATTTAAATTAGTTTCATTTCGAAGGAATCGAAGTGTAGTTTAAAACGAAAGAAACGGAGATGAAAAACTCCAAGTATTTTGAGAGTTATGATGGAAATAGTTAGACTCGCGCTTTGGTTTAGCAATTTACTGACCTACCTCCGATTAATTGACCATAACTCACTCAATTTTACTTGTAATTGATTGAAATTAGTTTCATTTCGAAGGAATCGAAGTGTAGTTTAAAACGAAAGAAACGGAGATGAAAAACTCCAAGTATTTTGGGAGTTATGATGGAAATAGTTAGACTCGCGCTTTGGTTTAGAAATTTACTGACCTACCTCCGATTGATTGACCATAACTCACTCAATTTAACTCGTAATTCATTTAAATTCGTTTCATTTCAAATGAATCGAAGTGTAGTTTAAAACGAAAGAAACGGAGATGAAAAACTCCAAGTATTTTGAGAGTTATGATGGAAATAGTTAGACTCGCGCTTTGGTTTAGCAATTTACTGACCTACCTCCGATTGATTGACCATAACTCTCTCAATTTAACTCTTAAGTCATTGAAATTAGTTTCATTTCGAAGGAATCAAAGTTTAGTTTAAAACGAAAGAAACGGAGATGAAAAACTCCAAGTATATTGGGAGTTATGATGGAAATAGTTAGACTCGCGCTTTGGTTTAGCAATTTACTGACCTACCTCCGATTGATTGACCATAACTCACTCAATTTAACTCGTAATTCATTTAAATTCGTTTCATTTCGAATGAATCGAAGTGTAGTTTAAAACGAAAGAAACGGAGATGAAAAACTCCAAGTATTTTGAGAGTTATGATGGAAATAGTTAGACTCGCTCTTTGGTTTAGCAATTTACTGACCTACCTCCGATTGATTGACCATAACTCTGTAAATTTAACTCGTAATTCATTTAAATTAGTTTCATTTCGAAAGAATCGAAGTGTAGTGTAAAACGAAAGAAACGGAGATTAAAAACTCCAAGTATTTTGGGAGTTATGATGGAAATAGTTAGACTCGCGCTTTGGTTTAGCAATTTACTGACCTACCTCCGATTGATTGACAATAACTCTCTCAATTTAACTCGTAATTCATTTAAATTAGTTTCATTTCGAAGGAATCGAAGTGTAGTTTAAAACGAAAGAAACGGAGATGAAAAACTCCAAGTATTTTGAGAGTTATGATGGAAATAGTTAGACTCGCGCTTTGGTTTAGCAATTTACTGACCTACCTCCGATTGATTGACCATAACTCTGTCAATTTAACTCGTAATTCTTTTAAATTAGTTTCATTTCGAAGGAATCGAAGTGTAGTTTAAAACGAAAGAAACGGAGATGAATAACTCCAAGTATTTTGAGAGTTATGATGGAAATAGTTAGACTCGCTCTTTGGTTTAGCAATTTACTGACCTCTCTCCGATTGATTTACCATAACTCACTAAATTTAACTCGTAATTCATTGAAATTAGTTTCATTTCGAAGGAATCGAAGTGTAGTTTAAAACGAAAGAAACGGAGATAAAAAACTCCAAGTATTTTGAGAGTTATGATGGAAATTGTTAGACTCGCGCTTTGGTTTAGCAATTTACTGACCTACCTCCGATTGATTGACCATAACTCACTCAATTTAACTCGTAATTCATTTAAATTCGTTTCATTTCGAATGAATCGAAGTGTAGTTTAAAACGAAAGAAACGGAGATGAAAAACTCCAAGTATTTTGAGAGTTATGATGGAAATAGTTAGACTCGCGCTTTGGTTTAGCAATTTACTGACCTACCTCCGATTGATTGACCATAACTCTCTCAATTTAACTCGTAATTCATTTAAATTAGTTTCATTTCGAATGAATCGAAGTGTAGTTTAAAACAAAAGAAACGGAGATGAAAAACTCCAAGTATTTTGAGAGTTATGATGGAAATAGTTAGACTCGCGCTTTGGTTTAGCAATTTACTGACCTACCTCCGATTGATTGACAATAACTCTCTCAATTTAACTCGTAATTCATTTAAATTAGTTTCATTTCGAAGGAATCGAAGTGTAGTTTAAAACGAAAGAAACGGAGATGAAAAACTCCAAGTATTTTGAGAGTTATGATGGAAATAGTTAGACTCGCGCTTTGGTTTAGCAATTTACTGACCTACCTCCGATTGATTGACCATAACTCTGTCAATTTAACTCGTAATTCTTTTAAATTAGTTTCATTTCGAGGGAATCGAAGTGTAGTTTAAAACGAAAGAAACGGAGATGAATAACTCCAAGTATTTTGAGAGTTATGATGGAAATAGTTAGACTCGCTCTTTGGTTTAGCAATTTACTGACCTCTCTCCGATTGATTTACCATAACTCACTAAATTTAACTCGTAATTCATTGAAATTAGTTTCATTTCGAAGGAATCGAAGTGTAGTTTAAAACGAAAGAAACGGAGATAAAAAACTCCAAGTATTTTGAGAGTTATGATGGAAATTGTTAGACTCGCGCTTTGGTTTAGCAATTTACTGACCTACCTCCGATTGATTGACCATAACTCACTCAATTTTACTTGTAATTGATTGAAATTAGTTTCATTTCGAAGGAATCGAAGTGTAGTTTAAAACGAAAGAAACGGAGATGAAAAACTCCAAGTATTTTGGGAGTTATGATGGAAATAGTTAGACTCGCGCTTTGGTTTAGAAATTTACTGACCTACCTCCGATTGATTGACCATAACTCATTCAATTTAACTCGTAATTCATTTAAATTCGTTTCATTTCAAATGAATCGAAGTGTAGTTTAAAACGAAAGAAACGGAGATGAAAAACTCCAAGTATTTGGAGAGTTATGATGGAAATTGTTAGACTCGCGCTTTGGTTTAGCAATTTACTGACCTACCTCCGATTGATTGACCATAACTCACTCAATTTAACTCGTAATTCATTTAAATTAGTTTCATTTCGAAGGAATCGAAGTAAAGTTTAAAACGAAAGAAACGGAGATGAAAAACTCCAAGTATTTGGAGAGTTATGATGGAAATAGTTAGACTCGCGCTTTGGTTTAGCAATTTACTGACCTACCTCCGATTGATTGACCATAACTCTCTCAATTTAACTCTTAAGTCATTGAAATTAGTTTCATTTCGAAGGAATGAAAGTGTAGTTTAAAACGAAAGAAACGGAGATGAAAAACTCCAAGTATTTTGGGAGTTATGATGGAAATAGTTAGACTCGCGCTTTGGTTTAGCAATTTACTGACCTACCTCCAATTGATTGACCATAACTCACTCAATTTAACTCGTAATTCATTTAAATTCGTTTCATTTCGAATGAATCGAAGTGTAGTTTAAAACGAAAGAAACGGAGATGAAAAACTCCAAGTATTTTGAGAGTTATGATGGAAATAGTTAGACTCGCTCTTTGGTTTAGCAATTTACTGACCTACCTCCGATTGATTGACCATAACTCTGTAAATTTAACTCGTAATTCATTTAAATTAGTTTCATTTCGAAAGAATCGAAGTGTAGTGTAAAACGAAAGAAACGGAGATTAAAAACTCCAAGTATTTTGGGAGTTATGATGGAAATAGTTAGACTCGCGCTTTGGTTTAGCAATTTACTGACCTACCTCCGATTGATTGACCATAACTCACTCAATTTAACTCGTAATTCATTGAAATTAGTTTCATTTCGAAGGAATCAAAGTGTAGTTTAAAACGAAAGAAACGGAGATGAAAAACTCCAAGTATTTTGAGAGTTATGATGGAAATAGTTAGACTCGCGCTTTGGTTTAGCAATTTACTGACCTACTTCCGATTTATTGAACATAACTCTCTCAATTTAACTCGTAATTCATTTAAATTCGTTTCATTTCGAATGAATCGAAGTGTAGTTTAAAACGAAAGAAACGGAGATGAAAAACTCCAAGTATTTTGAGAGTTATGATGGAAATAGTTAGACTCGCGCTTTGGTTTAGCAATTTACTGACCTACCTCCGATTGATTGACCATAACTCTGTCAATTTAACTCGTAATTCATTTAAATTAGTTTCATTTCGAAGGAATCGAAGTGTAGTTTAAAACGAAAGAAACGGAGATGAAAAACTCCAAGTATTTTGAGAGTTATGATGGAAATAGTTAGACTCGCGCTTTGGTTTAGAAATTTACTGACCTCCCTACGATTTATTGACCATAACTCACTCAATTTAACTCGTAATTCATTGAAATTAGTTTCATTTCGAAAGAATCGAAGTGTAGTTTAAAACGAAAGAAACGGAGATGAAAAACTCCAAGTATTTTGAGAGTTATGATGGAAATAATTAGACTCGCGCTTTGGTTTAGCAATTTACTGACCTACCTCCGATTGATTGACCATAACTCTCTCAATTTAACTCTTAAGTCATTGAAATTAGTTTCATTTCGAAAGAATCAAAGTGTTGTTTAAAACGAAAAAAACGGAGATGAAAAACTCTAAGTATTTTGAGAGTTATGATGGAAATAGTTAGACTCGCGCTTTGGTTTAGCAATTTACTGACCTACCTCCGATTGATTGACAATAACTCTCTCAATTTAACTCGTAATTCATTTAAATTAGTTTCATTTCGAAGGAATCGAAGTGTAGTTTAAAACGAAAGAAACGGAGATGAAAAACTCCAAGTATTTTGAGAGTTATGATGGAAATAGTTAGACTCGCGCTTTGGTTTAGCAATTTACTGACCTACCTCCGATTGATTGACCATAACTCTGTCAATTTAACTCGTAATTCTTTTAAATTAGTTTCATTTCGAAGGAATCGAAGTGTAGTTTAAAACGAAAGAAACGGAGATGAATAACTCCAAGTATTTTGAGAGTTATGATGGAAATAGTTAGACTCGCTCTTTGGTTTAGCAATTTACTGACCTCTCTCCGATTGATTTACCATAACTCACTAAATTTAACTCGTAATTCATTGAAATTAGTTTCATTTCGAAGGAATCGAAGTGTAGTTTAAAACGAAAGAAACGGAGATAAAAAACTCCAAGTATTTTGAGAGTTATGATGGAAATTGTTAGACTCGCGCTTTGGTTTAGCAATTTACTGACCTACCTCCGATTGATTGACCATAACTCACTCAATTTAACTCGTAATTCATTTAAATTAGTTTCATTTCGAAGGAATCGAAGTAAAGTTTAAAACGAAAGAAACGGAGATGAAAAACTCCAAGTATTTTGAGATTTATGATGGAAATAGTTAGACTCGCGCTTTGGTTTAGCAATTTACTGACATACCTCCGATTGATTGACCATAACTCTCTCAATTTAACTCTTAAGTCATTGAAATTAGTTTCATTTCGAAGGAATCAAAGTGTAGTTTAAAACGAAAGAAACGGAGATGAAAAACTCCAAGTATTTGGAGAGTTATGATGGAAATTGTTAGACTCGCGCTTTGGTTTAGGAATTTACTGACCTACCTCCGATTGATTGACCATAACTCACTCAATTTAACTCGTAATTCATTTAAATTAGTTTCATTTCGAAGGAATCAAAGTAAAGTTTAAAACGAAAGAAACGGAGATGAAAAACTCCAAGTATTTGGAGAGTTATGATGGAAATAGTTAGACTCGCGCTTTGGTTTAGCAATTTACTGACCTACCTCCGATTGATTGACCATAACTCTCTCAATTTAACTCTTAAGTCATTGAAATTAGTTTCATTTCGAAGGAATCAAAGTGTAGTTTAAAACGAAAGAAACGGAGATGAAAAACTCCAAGTATTTTGGGAGTTATGATGGAAATAGTTAGACTCGCGCTTTGGTTTAGCAATTTACTGACCTACCTCCAATTGATTGACCATAACTCACTCAATTTAACTCGTAATTCATTTAAATTCGTTTCATTTCGAATGAATCGAAGTGTAGTTTAAAACGAAAGAAACGGAGATGAAAAACTCCAAGTATTTTGAGAGTTATGATGGAAATAGTTAGACTCGCTCTTTGGTTTAGCAATTTACTGACCTACCTCCGATTGATTGACCATAACTCTGTAAATTTAACTCGTAATTCATTTAAATTAGTTTCATTTCGAAAGAATCGAAGTGTAGTGTAAAACGAAAGAAACGGAGATTAAAAACTCCAAGTATTTTGGGAGTTATGATGGAAATAGTTAGACTCGCGCTTTGGTTTAGCAATTTACTGACCTACCTCCGATTGATTGACCATAACTCACTCAATTTAACTCGTAATTCATTGAAATTAGTTTCATTTGGAAGGAATCAAAGTGTAGTTTAAAACGAAAGAAACGGAGATGAAAAACTCCAAGTATTTTGAGAGTTATGATGGAAATAGTTAGACTCGCGCTTTGGTTTAGCAATTTACTGACCTACCTCCGATTTATTGAACATAACTCTCTCAATTTAACTCGTAATTCATTTAAATTCGTTTCATTTCGAATGAATCGAAGTGTAGTTTAAAACGAAAGAAACGGAGATGAAAAACTCCAAGTATTTTGAGAGTTATGATGGAAATAGTTAGACTCGCGCTTTGGTTTAGCAATTTACTGACCTACCTCCGATTGATTGACCATAACTCTGTCAATTTAACTCGTAATTCATTTAAATTAGTTTCATTTCGAAGGAATCGAAGTGTAGTTTAAAACGAAAGAAACGGAGATGAAAAACTCCAAGTATTTTGAGAGTTATGATGGAAATAGTTAGACTCGCGCTTTGGTTTAGAAATTTACTGACCTCCCTACGATTTATTGACCATAACTCACTCAATTTAACTCGTAATTCATTGAAATTAGTTTCATTTCGAAAGAATCGAAGTGTAGTTTAAAACGAAAGAAACGGAGATGAAAAACTCCAAGTATTTTGAGAGTTATGATGGAAATAATTAGACTCGCGCTTTGGTTTAGCAATTTACTGACCTACCTCCGATTGATTGACCATAACTCTCTCAATTTAACTCTTAAGTCATTGAAATTAGTTTCATTTCGAAAGAATCAAAGTGTTGTTTAAAACGAAAGAAACGGAGATGAAAAACTCTAAGTATTTTGAGAGTTATGATGGAAATAGTTAGACTCGCGCTTTGGTTTAGCAATTTACTGACCTACCTCCGATTGATTGACAATAACTCTCTCAATTTAACTCGTAATTCATTTAAATTAGTTTCATTTCGAAGGAATCGAAGTGTAGTTTAAAACGAAAGAAACGGAGATGAAAAACTCCAAGTATTTTGAGAGTTATGATGGAAATAGTTAGACTCGCGCTTTGGTTTAGCAATTTACTGACCTACCTCCGATTGATTGACCATAACTCTGTCAATTTAACTCGTAATTCTTTTAAATTAGTTTCATTTCGAAGGAATCGAAGTGTAGTTTAAAACGAAAGAAACGGAGATGAATAACTCCAAGTATTTTGAGAGTTATGATGGAAATAGTTAGACTCGCTCTTTGGTTTAGCAATTTACTGACCTCTCTCCGATTGATTTACCATAACTCACTAAATTTAACTCGTAATTCATTGAAATTAGTTTCATTTCGAAGGAATCGAAGTGTAGTTTAAAACGAAAGAAACGGAGATAAAAAACTCCAAGTATTTTGAGAGTTATGATGGAAATTGTTAGACTCGCGCTTTGGTTTAGCAATTTACTGACCTACCTCCGATTGATTGACCATAACTCACTCAATTTAACTCGTAATTCATTTAAATTAGTTTCATTTCGAAGGAATCGAAGTAAAGTTTAAAACGAAAGAAACGGAGATGAAAAACTCTAACTATTTTGAGAGTTATGAAGGAAATAGTTAGACTCGCGCTTTGGTGTAGCAATTTACTGACCTACCTCCGATTGATTGACCATAACTCTCTCAATTTAACTCTTAAGTCATTGAAATTAGTTTCATTTCGAAGGAATCAAAGTGTAGTTTAAAACGAAAGAAACGGAGATGAAAAACTCCAAGTATTTTGAGAGTTATGATGGAAATTGTTAGACTCGCGCTTTGGTTTAGCAATTTACTGACCTACCTCCGATTGATTGACCATAACTCACTCAATTTAACTCGTAATTCATTTAAATTAGTTTCATTTCGAAGGAATCGAAGTAAAGTTTAAAACGAAAGAAACGGAGATGAAAAACTCCAAGTATTTTGAGAGTTATGATGGAAATAGTTAGACTCGCGCTTTGGTTTAGCAATTTACTGACCTACCTCCGATTGATTGAACATAACTTTCTCAATTTAACTCGTAATTCATTTAAATTCGTTTCATTTCAAATGAATCGAAGTGTAGTTTAAAACGAAAGAAACGGAGATGAAAAACTCCAAGTATTTTGAGAGTTATGATGGAAATAGTTAGACTCGCGCTTTGGTTTAGCAATTTACTGACCTACCTCCGATTGATTGACCATAACTCTCTCAATTTAACTCTTAAGTCATTGAAATTAGTTTCATTTCGAAGGAATCAAAGTTTAGTTTAAAACGAAAGAAACGGAGATGAAAAACTACAAGTATTTTGAGAGTTATGATGGAAATTGTTAGACTCGCGCTTTGGTTTAGCAATTTACTGACCAACCTCCGATTGATTGACCATAACTCACTCAATTTAACTCGTAATTCATTTAAATTAGTTTCATTTCGAAGGAATCGAAGTAAAGTTTAAAACGAAAGAAACGGAGATGAAAAACTCCAAGTATTTTGAGAGTTATGATGGAAATAGTTAGACTCGCGCTTTGGTTTAGCAATTTACTGACCTACCTCCGATTGATTGAACATAACTCTCTCAATTTAACTCGTAATTCATTTAAATTCGTTTCATTTCGAATGAATCGAAGTGTAGTTTAAAACGAAAGAAACGGAGATGAAAAACTCCAAGTATTTTGAGAGTTATGATGGAAATAGTTAGACTCGCGCTTTGGTTTAGCAATTTACTGACCTACCTCCGATTGATTGACAATAACTCTGTCAATTTAACTCGTAATTCATTTAAATTAGTTTCATTTCGAAGGAATCGAAGTATAGTTTAAAACGAAAGAAACGGAGATGAAAAACTCCAAGTATTTTGAGAGTTATGATGGAAATAGTTAGACTCGCGCTTTGGTTTAGCAATTTACTGACCTACCTCCGATTGATTGACCATAACTCACTCAATTTAACTCGTAATTCATTTAAATTCGTTTCATTTCGAATGAATCGAAGTGTAGTTTAAAACGAAAGAAACGGAGATGAAAAACTCCAAGTATTTTGAGAGTTATGATGGAAATAGTTAGACTCGCGCTTTGGTTTAGCAATTTACTGACCTACCTCCGATTGATTGACCATAACTCTCTCAATTTAACTCTTAAGTCATTGAAATTAGTTTCATTTCGAAAGAATCAAAGTGTTGTTTAAAACGAAAGAAACGGAGATGAAAAACTCCAAGTATTTTGAGAGTTATGATGGAAATAGTTAGACTCGCGCTTTGGTTTAGCAATTTACTGACGTACCTCCGATTGATTGACAATAACTCTCTCAATTTAACTCGTAATTCATTTAAATTAGTTTCATTTCGAAGGAATTGAAGTGTAGTTTAAAACGAAAGAAACGGAGATGAAAAACTCCAAGTATTTTGAGAGTTATGATGGAAATAGTTAGACTCGCGCTTTGGTTTAGCAATTTACTGACCTACCTCCGATTGATTGACCATAACTCTCTCAATTTAACTCTTAAGTCATTGAAATTAGTTTCATTTCGAAGGAATCAAAGTGTAGTTTAAAACGAAAGAAACGGAGATGAAAAACTCCAAGTATTTGGAGAGTTATGATGGAAATTGTTAGACTCGCGCTTTGGTTTAGCAATTTACTGACCTACCTCCGATTGATTGACCATAACTCACTCAATTTAACTCGTAATTCATTTAAATTAGTTTCATTTCGAAGGAATCGAAGTAAAGTTTAAAACGAAAGAAACGGAGATGAAAAACTCCAAGTATTTGGAGAGTTATGATGGAAATAGTTAGACTCGCGCTTTGGTTTAGCAATTTACTGACCTACCTCCGATTGATTGACCATAACTCTCTCAATTTAACTCTTAAGTCATTGAAATTAGTTTCATTTCGAAGGAATCAAAGTGTAGTTTAAAACGAAAGAAACGGAGATGAAAAACTCCAAGTATTTTGGGAGTTATGATGGAAATAGTTAGACTCGCGCTTTGGTTTAGCAATTTACTGACCTACCTCCAATTGATTGACCATAACTCACTCAATTTAACTCGTAATTCATTTAAATTCGTTTCATTTCGAATGAATCGAAGTGTAGTTTAAAACGAAAGAAACGGAGATGAAAAACTCCAAGTATTTTGAGAGTTATGATGGAAATAGTTAGACTCGCTCTTTGATTTAGCAATTTACTGACCTACCTCCGATTGATTGACCATAACTCTGTAAATTTAACTCGTAATTCATTTAAATTAGTTTCATTTCGAAAGAATCGAAGTGTAGTGTAAAACGAAAGAAACGGAGATTAAAAACTCCAAGTATTTTGGGAGTTATGATGGAAATAGTTAGACTCGCGCTTTGGTTTAGCAATTTACTGACCTACCTCCGATTGATTGACCATAACTCACTCAATTTAACTCGTAATTCATTGAAATTAGTTTCATTTCGAAGGAATCAAAGTGTAGTTTAAAACGAAAGAAACGGAGATGAAAAACTCCAAGTATTTTGAGAGTTATGATGGAAATAGTTAGACTCGCGCTTTGGTTTAGCAATTTACTGACCTACTTCCGATTTATTGAACATAACTCTCTCAATTTAACTCGTAATTCATTTAAATTCGTTTCATTTCGAATGAATCGAAGTGTAGTTTAAAACGAAAGAAACGGAGATGAAAAACTCCAAGTATTTTGAGAGTTATGATGGAAATAGTTAGACTCGCGCTTTGGTTTAGCAATTTACTGACCTACCTCCGATTGATTGACCATAACTCTGTCAATTTAACTCGTAATTCATTTAAATTAGTTTCATTTCGAAGGAATCGAAGTGTAGTTTAAAACGAAAGAAACGGAGATGAAAAACTCCAAGTATTTTGAGAGTTATGATGGAAATAGTTAGACTCGCGCTTTGGTTTAGAAATTTACTGACCTCCCTACGATTTATTGACCATAACTCACTCAATTTAACTCGTAATTCATTGAAATTAGTTTCATTTCGAAAGAATCGAAGTGTAGTTTAAAACGAAAGAAACGGAGATGAAAAACTCCAAGTATTTTGAGAGTTATGATGGAAATAATTAGACTCGCGCTTTGGTTTAGCAATTTACTGACCTACCTCCGATTGATTGACCATAACTCTCTCAATTTAACTCTTAAGTCATTGAAATTAGTTTCATTTCGAAAGAATCAAAGTGTTGTTTAAAACGAAAAAAACGGAGATGAAAAACTCTAAGTATTTTGAGAGTTATGATGGAAATAGTTAGACTCGCGCTTTGGTTTAGCAATTTACTGACCTACCTCCGATTGATTGACAATAACTCTCTCAATTTAACTCGTAATTCATTTAAATTAGTTTCATTTCGAAGGAATCGAAGTGTAGTTTAAAACGAAAGAAACGGAGATGAAAAACTCCAAGTATTTTGAGAGTTATGATGGAAATAGTTAGACTCGCGCTTTGGTTTAGCAATTTACTGACCTACCTCCGATTGATTGACCATAACTCTGTCAATTTAACTCGTAATTCTTTTAAATTAGTTTCATTTCGAAGGAATCGAAGTGTAGTTTAAAACGAAAGAAACGGAGATGAATAACTCCAAGTATTTTGAGAGTTATGATGGAAATAGTTAGACTCGCTCTTTGGTTTAGCAATTTACTGACCTCTCTCCGATTGATTTACCATAACTCACTAAATTTAACTCGTAATTCATTGAAATTAGTTTCATTTCGAAGGAATCGAAGTGTAGTTTAAAACGAAAGAAACGGAGATAAAAAACTCCAAGTATTTTGAGAGTTATGATGGAAATTGTTAGACTCGCGCTTTGGTTTAGCAATTTACTGACCTACCTCCGATTGATTGACCATAACTCACTCAATTTAACTCGTAATTCATTTAAATTAGTTTCATTTCGAAGGAATCGAAGTAAAGTTTAAAACGAAAGAAACGGAGATGAAAAACTCCAAGTATTTTGAGATTTATGATGGAAATAGTTAGACTCGCGCTTTGGTTTAGCAATTTACTGACATACCTCCGATTGATTGACCATAACTCTCTCAATTTAACTCTTAAGTCATTGAAATTAGTTTCATTTCGAAGGAATCAAAGTGTAGTTTAAAACGAAAGAAACGGAGATGAAAAACTCCAAGTATTTGGAGAGTTATGATGGAAATTGTTAGACTCGCGCTTTGGTTTAGCAATTTACTGACCTACCTCCGATTGATTGACCATAACTCACTCAATTTAACTCGTAATTCATTTAAATTAGTTTCATTTCGAAGGAATCGAAGTAAAGTTTAAAACGAAAGAAACGGAGATGAAAAACTCCAAGTATTTGGAGAGTTATGATGGAAATAGTTAGACTCGCGCTTTGGTTTAGCAATTTACTGACCTACCTCCGATTGATTGACCATAACTCTCTCAATTTAACTCTTAAGTCATTGAAATTAGTTTCATTTCGAAGGAATCAAAGTGTAGTTTAAAACGAAAGAAACGGAGATGAAAAACTCCAAGTATTTTGGGAGTTATGATGGAAATAGTTAGACTCGCGCTTTGGTTTAGCAATTTACTGACCTACCTCCAATTGATTGACCATAACTCACTCAATTTAACTCGTAATTCATTTAAATTCGTTTCATTTCGAATGAATCGAAGTGTAGTTTAAAACGAAAGAAACGGAGATGAAAAACTCCAAGTATTTTGAGAGTTATGATGGAAATAGTTAGACTCGCTCTTTGGTTTAGCAATTTACTGACCTACCTCCGATTGATTGACCATAACTCTGTAAATTTAACTCGTAATTCATTTAAATTAGTTTCATTTCGAAAGAATCGAAGTGTAGTGTAAAACGAAAGAAACGGAGATTAAAAACTCCAAGTATTTTGGGAGTTATGATGGAAATAGTTAGACTCGCGCTTTGGTTTAGCAATTTACTGACCTACCTCCGATTGATTGACCATAACTCACTCAATTTAACTCGTAATTCATTGAAATTAGTTTCATTTGGAAGGAATCAAAGTGTAGTTTAAAACGAAAGAAACGGAGATGAAAAACTCCAAGTATTTTGAGAGTTATGATGGAAATAGTTAGACTCGCGCTTTGGTTTAGCAATTTACTGACCTACCTCCGATTTATTGAACATAACTCTCTCAATTTAACTCGTAATTCATTTAAATTCGTTTCATTTCGAATGAATCGAAGTGTAGTTTAAAACGAAAGAAACGGAGATGAAAAACTCCAAGTATTTTGAGAGTTATGATGGAAATAGTTAGACTCGCGCTTTGGTTTAGCAATTTACTGACCTACCTCCGATTGATTGACCATAACTCTGTCAATTTAACTCGTAATTCATTTAAATTAGTTTCATTTCGAAGGAATCGAAGTGTAGTTTAAAACGAAAGAAACGGAGATGAAAAACTCCAAGTATTTTGAGAGTTATGATGGAAATAGTTAGACTCGCGCTTTGGTTTAGAAATTTACTGACCTCCCTACGATTTATTGACCATAACTCACTCAATTTAACTCGTAATTCATTGAAATTAGTTTCATTTCGAAAGAATCGAAGTGTAGTTTAAAACGAAAGAAACGGAGATGAAAAACTCCAAGTATTTTGAGAGTTATGATGGAAATAATTAGACTCGCGCTTTGGTTTAGCAATTTACTGACCTACCTCCGATTGATTGACCATAACTCTCTCAATTTAACTCTTAAGTCATTGAAATTAGTTTCATTTCGAAAGAATCAAAGTGTTGTTTAAAACGAAAGAAACGGAGATGAAAAACTCTAAGTATTTTGAGAGTTATGATGGAAATAGTTAGACTCGCGCTTTGGTTTAGCAATTTACTGACCTACCTCCGATTGATTGACAATAACTCTCTCAATTTAACTCGTAATTCATTTAAATTAGTTTCATTTCGAAGGAATCGAAGTGTAGTTTAAAACGAAAGAAACGGAGATGAAAAACTCCAAGTATTTTGAGAGTTATGATGGAAATAGTTAGACTCGCGCTTTGGTTTAGCAATTTACTGACCTACCTCCGATTGATTGACCATAACTCTGTCAATTTAACTCGTAATTCTTTTAAATTAGTTTCATTTCGAAGGAATCGAAGTGTAGTTTAAAACGAAAGAAACGGAGATGAATAACTCCAAGTATTTTGAGAGTTATGATGGAAATAGTTAGACTCGCTCTTTGGTTTAGCAATTTACTGACCTCTCTCCGATTGATTTACCATAACTCACTAAATTTAACTCGTAATTCATTGAAATTAGTTTCATTTCGAAGGAATCGAAGTGTAGTTTAAAACGAAAGAAACGGAGATAAAAAACTCCAAGTATTTTGAGAGTTATGATGGAAATTGTTAGACTCGCGCTTTGGTTTAGCAATTTACTGACCTACCTCCGATTGATTGACCATAACTCACTCAATTTAACTCGTAATTCATTTAAATTAGTTTCATTTCGAAGGAATCGAAGTAAAGTTTAAAACGAAAGAAACGGAGATGAAAAACTCTAACTATTTTGAGAGTTATGAAGGAAATAGTTAGACTCGCGCTTTGGTGTAGCAATTTACTGACCTACCTCCGATTGATTGACCATAACTATCTCAATTTAACTCTTAAGTCATTGAAATTAGTTTCATTTCGAAGGAATCAAAGTGTAGTTTAAAACGAAAGAAACGGAGATGAAAAACTCCAAGTATTTTGAGAGTTATGATGGAAATTGTTAGACTCGCGCTTTGGTTTAGCAATTTACTGACCTACCTCCGATTGATTGACCATAACTCACTCAATTTAACTCGTAATTCATTTAAATTAGTTTCATTTCGAAGGAATCGAAGTAAAGTTTAAAACGAAAGAAACGGAGATGAAAAACTCCAAGTATTTTGAGAGTTATGATGGAAATAGTTAGACTCGCGCTTTGGTTTAGCAATTTACTGACCTACCTCCGATTGATTGAACATAACTTTCTCAATTTAACTCGTAATTCATTTAAATTCGTTTCATTTCAAATGAATCGAAGTGTAGTTTAAAACGAAAGAAACGGAGATGAAAAACTCCAAGTATTTTGAGAGTTATGATGGAAATAGTTAGACTCGCGCTTTGGTTTAGCAATTTACTGACCTACCTCCGATTGATTGACCATAACTCTCTCAATTTAACTCTTAAGTCATTGAAATTAGTTTCATTTCGAAGGAATCAAAGTTTAGTTTAAAACGAAAGAAACGGAGATGAAAAACTACAAGTATTTTGAGAGTTATGATGGAAATTGTTAGACTCGCGCTTTGGTTTAGCAATTTACTGACCAACCTCCGATTGATTGACCATAACTCACTCAATTTAACTCGTAATTCATTTAAATTAGTTTCATTTCGAAGGAATCGAAGTAAAGTTTAAAACGAAAGAAACGGAGATGAAAAACTCCAAGTATTTTGAGAGTTATGATGGAAATAGTTAGACTCGCGCTTTGGTTTAGCAATTTACTGACCTACCTCCGATTGATTGAACATAACTCTCTCAATTTAACTCGTAATTCATTTAAATTCGTTTCATTTCGAATGAATCGAAGTGTAGTTTAAAACGAAAGAAACGGAGATGAAAAACTCCAAGTATTTTGAGAGTTATGATGGAAATAGTTAGACTCGCGCTTTGGTTTAGCAATTTACTGACCTACCTCCGATTGATTGACAATAACTCTGTCAATTTAACTCGTAATTCATTTAAATTAGTTTCATTTCGAAGGAATCGAAGTATAGTTTAAAACGAAAGAAACGGAGATGAAAAACTCCAAGTATTTTGAGAGTTATGATGGAAATAGTTAGACTCGCGCTTTGGTTTAGCAATTTACTGACCTACCTCCGATTGATTGACCATAACTCACTCAATTTAACTCGTAATTCATTTAAATTCGTTTCATTTCGAATGAATCGAAGTGTAGTTTAAAACGAAAGAAACGGAGATGAAAAACTCCAAGTATTTTGAGAGTTATGATGGAAATAGTTAGACTCGCGCTTTGGTTTAGCAATTTACTGACCTACCTCCGATTGATTGACCATAACTCTCTCAATTTAACTCTTAAGTCATTGAAATTAGTTTCATTTCGAAAGAATCAAAGTGTTGTTTAAAACGAAAGAAACGGAGATGAAAAACTCCAAGTATTTTGAGAGTTATGATGGAAATAGTTAGACTCGCGCTTTGGTTTAGCAATTTACTGACCTACCTCCGATTGATTGACAATAACTCTCTCAATTTAACTCGTAATTCATTTAAATTAGTTTCATTTCGAAGGAATTGAAGTGTAGTTTAAAACGAAAGAAACGGAGATGAAAAACTCCAAGTATTTTGAGAGTTATGATGGAAATAGTTAGACTCGCGCTTTGGTTTAGCAATTTACTGACCTACCTCCGATTGATTGACCATAACTCTCTCAATTTAACTCTTAAGTCATTGAAATTAGTTTCATTTCGAAGGAATCAAAGTGTAGTTTAAAACGAAAGAAACGGAGATGAAAAACTCCAAGTATTTGGAGAGTTATGATGGAAATTGTTAGACTCGCGCTTTGGTTTAGCAATTTACTGACCTACCTCCGATTGATTGACCATAACTCACTCAATTTAACTCGTAATTCATTTAAATTAGTTTCATTTCGAAGGAATCGAAGTAAAGTTTAAAACGAAAGAAACGGAGATGAAAAACTCCAAGTATTTGGAGAGTTATGATGGAAATAGTTAGACTCGCGCTTTGGTTTAGCAATTTACTGACCTACCTCCGATTGATTGACCATAACTCTCTCAATTTAACTCTTAAGTCATTGAAATTAGTTTCATTTCGAAGGAATCAAAGTGTAGTTTAAAACGAAAGAAACGGAGATGAAAAACTCCAAGTATTTTGGGAGTTATGATGGAAATAGTTAGACTCGCGCTTTGGTTTAGCAATTTACTGACCTACCTCCAATTGATTGACCATAACTCACTCAATTTAACTCGTAATTCATTTAAATTCGTTTCATTTCGAATGAATCGAAGTGTAGTTTAAAACGAAAGAAACGGAGATGAAAAACTCCAAGTATTTTGAGAGTTATGATGGAAATAGTTAGACTCGCTCTTTGATTTAGCAATTTACTGACCTACCTCCGATTGATTGACCATAACTCTGTAAATTTAACTCGTAATTCATTTAAATTAGTTTCATTTCGAAAGAATCGAAGTGTAGTGTAAAACGAAAGAAACGGAGATTAAAAACTCCAAGTATTTTGGGAGTTATGATGGAAATAGTTAGACTCGCGCTTTGGTTTAGCAATTTACTGACCTACCTCCGATTGATTGACCATAACTCACTCAATTTAACTCGTAATTCATTGAAATTAGTTTCATTTCGAAGGAATCAAAGTGTAGTTTAAAACGAAAGAAACGGAGATGAAAAACTCCAAGTATTTTGAGAGTTATGATGGAAATAGTTAGACTCGCGCTTTGGTTTAGCAATTTACTGACCTACCTCCGATTTATTGAACATAACTCTCTCAATTTAACTCGTAATTCATTTAAATTCGTTTCATTTCGAATGAATCGAAGTGTAGTTTAAAACGAAAGAAACGGAGATGAAAAACTCCAAGTATTTTGAGAGTTATGATGGAAATAGTTAGACTCGCGCTTTGGTTTAGCAATTTACTGACCTACTTCCGATTGATTGACCATAACTCTGTCAATTTAACTCGTAATTCATTTAAATTAGTTTCATTTCGAAGGAATCGAAGTGTAGTTTAAAACGAAAGAAACGGAGATGAAAAACTCCAAGTATTTTGAGAGTTATGATGGAAATAGTTAGACTCGCGCTTTGGTTTAGAAATTTACTGACCTCCCTACGATTTATTGACCATAACTCACTCAATTTAACTCGTAATTCATTGAAATTAGTTTCATTTCGAAAGAATCGAAGTGTAGTTTAAAACGAAAGAAACGGAGATGAAAAACTCCAAGTATTTTGAGAGTTATGATGGAAATAATTAGACTCGCGCTTTGGTTTAGCAATTTACTGACCTACCTCCGATTGATTGACCATAACTCTCTCAATTTAACTCTTAAGTCATTGAAATTAGTTTCATTTCGAAAGAATCAAAGTGTTGTTTAAAACGAAAGAAACGGAGATGAAAAACTCTAAGTATTTTGAGAGTTATGATGGAAATAGTTAGACTCGCGCTTTGGTTTAGCAATTTACTGACCTACCTCCGATTGATTGACAATAACTCTCTCAATTTAACTCGTAATTCATTTAAATTAGTTTCATTTCGAAGGAATCGAAGTGTAGTTTAAAACGAAAGAAACGGAGATGAAAAACTCCAAGTATTTTGAGAGTTATGATGGAAATAGTTAGACTCGCGCTTTGGTTTAGCAATTTACTGACCTACCTCCGATTGATTGACCATAACTCTGTCAATTTAACTCGTAATTCTTTTAAATTAGTTTCATTTCGAAGGAATCGAAGTGTAGTTTAAAACGAAAGAAACGGAGATGAATAACTCCAAGTATTTTGAGAGTTATGATGGAAATAGTTAGACTCGCTCTTTGGTTTAGCAATTTACTGACCTCTCTCCGATTGATTTACCATAACTCACTAAATTTAACTTGTAATTCATTGAAATTAGTTTCATTTCGAAGGAATCGAAGTGTAGTTTAAAACGAAAGAAACGGAGATAAAAAACTCCAAGTATTTTGAAAGTTATGATGGAAATTGTTAGACTCGCGCTTTGGTTTAGCAATTTACTGACCTACCTCCGATTGATTGACCATAACTCACTCAATTTAACTCGTAATTCATTTAAATTAGTTTCATTTCGAAGGAATCGAAGTAAAGTTTAAAACGAAAGAAACGGAGATGAAAAACTCCAAGTATTTTGAGAGTTATGATGGAAATAGTTAGACTCGCGCTTTGGTTTAGCAATTTACTGACCTACCTCCGATTGATTGAACATAACTCTCTCAATTTAACTCGTAATTCATTTAAATTCGTTTAATTTCGAATGAATCGAAGTGTAGTTTAAAACGAAAGAAACGGAGATGAAAAACTCCAAGTATTTTGAGAGTTATGATGGAAATAGTTAGACTCGCGCTTTGGTTTAGCAATTTACTGACCTACCTCCGATTGATTGACAATAACTCTGTCAATTTAACTCGTAATTCATTTAAATTAGTTTCATTTCGAAGGAATCGAAGTATAGTTTAAAACGAAAGAAACGGAGATGAAAAACTCCAAGTATTTTGAGAGTTATGATGGAAATAGTTAGACTCGCGCTTTGGTTTAGCAATTTACTGACCTACCTCCGATTGATTGACCATAACTCACTCAATTTAACTCGTAATTCATTTAAATTCGTTTCATTTCGAATGAATCGAAGTGTAGTTTAAAACGAAAGAAACGGAGATGAAAAACTCCAAGTATTTTGAGAGTTATGATGGAAATAGTTAGACTCGCGCTTTGGTTTAGCAATTTACTGACCTACCTCCGATTGATTGACCATAACTCTCTCAATTTAACTCTTAAGTCATTGAAATTAGTTTCATTTCGAAAGAATCAAAGTGTTGTTTAAAACGAAAGAAACGGAGATGAAAAACTCCAAGTATTTTGAGAGTTATGATGGAAATAGTTAGACTCGCGCTTTGGTTTAGCAATTTACTGACCTACCTCCGATTGATTGACAATAACTCTCTCAATTTAACTCGTAATTCATTTAAATTAGTTTCATTTCGAAGGAATTGAAGTGTAGTTTAAAACGAAAGAAACGGAGATGAAAAACTCCAAGTATTTTGAGAGTTATGATGGAAATAGTTAGACTCGCGCTTTGGTTTAGCAATTTACTGACCTACCTCCGATTGATTGACCATAACTCTGTCAATTTAACTCGTAATTCTTTTAAATTAGTTTCATTTCGAAGGAATCGAAGTGTAGTTTAAAACGAAAGAAACGGAGATGAATAACTCCAAGTATTTTGAGAGTTATGATGGAAATAGTTAGACTCGCTCTTTGGTTTAGCAATTTACTGACCTCTCTCCGATTGATTTACCATAACTCACTCAATTTAACTCGTAATTCATTGAAATTAGTTTCATTTCGAAGGAATCGAAGTGTAGTTTAAAACGAAAGAAACGGAGATAAAAAACTCCAAGTATTTTGAGAGTTATGATGGAAATTGTTAGACTCGCGCTTTGGTTTAGCAATTTACTGACCTACCTCCGATTGATTGACCATAACTCACTCAATTTAACTCGTAATTCATTTAAATTAGTTTCATTTCGAAGGAATCGAAGTAAAGTTTAAAACGAAAGAAACGGAGATGAAAAACTCCAAGTATTTTGAGAGTTATGATGGAAATAGTTAGACTCGCGCTTTGGTTTAGCAATTTACTGACCTACCTCCGATTGATTGACCATAACTCTCTCAATTTAACTCTTAAGTCATTGAAATTAGTTTCATTTTAAAGGAATCGAAGTGTAGTTTAAAACGAAAGAAACGGAGATGAAAAACTCCAAGTATTTTGAGAGTTATGAAGGAAATAGTTAGACTCGCGCTTTGGTTTAGCAATTTACTGACCTACCTCCGATTGATTGACCATAACTCTGTCAATTTAACTCGTAATTCTTTTAAATTAGTTTCATTTAGAAGGAATCGAAGTGTAGTTTAAAACGAAAGAAACGGAGATGAATAACTCCAAGTATTTTGAGAGTTATGATGGAAATAGTTAGACTCGCCCTTTGGTTTAGCAATTTACTGACCTCTCTCCGATTGATTTACCATAACTCACTCAATTTAACTCGTAATTCATTGAAATTAGTTTCATTTCGAAGGAATCGAAGTGTAGTTTAAAACGAAAGAAACGGAGATAAAAACCTCCAAGTATTTTGAGAGTTATGATGAAAATTGTTAGACTCGCGCTTTGGTTTAGCAATTTACTGACCTACCTCCGATTGATTGACCATAACTCACTCAATTTAACTCGTAATTCATTTAAATTAGTTTCATTTCGAAGGAATCGAAGTAAAGTTTAAAACGAAAGAAACGGAGATGAAAAACTCCAAGTATTTTGAGAGTTATGATGGAAATAGTTAGACTCGCGCTTTGGTTTAGCAATTTACTGACCTACCTCCGATTGATTGACCATAACTCTCTCAATTTAACTCTTAAGTCATTGAAATTAGTTTCATTTCGAAGGAATCAAAGTGTAGTTTAAAACGAAAGAAACGGAGATGAAAAACTCCAAGTATTTTGAGAGTTATGATGGAAATTGTTAGACTCGCGCTTTGGTTTAGCAATTTACTGACCTACCTCCGATTGATTGACCATAACTCACTCAATTTAACTCGTAATTCATTTAAATTAGTTTCATTTCGAAGGAATCGAAGTAAAGTTTAAAACGAAAGAAACGGAGATGAAAAACTCCAAGTATTTTGAGAGTTATGATGGAAATAGTTAGACTCGCGCTTTGGTTTAGCAATTTACTGACCTACCTCCGATTGATTGAACATAACTCTCTCAATTTAACTCGTAATTCATTTAAATTCGTTTCATTTCAAATGAATCGAAGTGTAGTTTAAAACGAAAGAAACGGAGATGAAAAACTCCAAGTATTTTGAGAGTTATGATGGAAATAGTTAGACTCGCGCTTTGGTTTAGCAATTTACTGACCTACCTCCGATTGATTGACCATAACTCTCTTAATTTAACTCTTAAGTCATTGAAATTAGTTTCATTTCGAAGGAATCAAAGTTTAGTTTAAAACGAAAGAAACGGAGATGAAAAACTCCAAGTATTTTGAGAGTTATGATGGAAATTGTTAGACTCGCGCTTTGGTTTAGCAATTTACTGACCAACCTCCGATTGATTGACCATAACTCACTCAATTTAACTCGTAATTCATTTAAATTCGTTTCATTTCGAATGAATCGAAGTGTAGTTTAAAACGAAAGAAACGGAGATGAAAAACTCCAAGTATTTTGAGAGTTATGATAGAAATAGTTAGACTCGCGCTTTGGTTTAGCAATTTACTGACCTCCCTCCGATTGATTGACCATAAATCACTCAATTTAACTCGTAATTCATTGAAATTAGATTTATTTCGAAGGAATCGACGTGTAGTTTAAAACGAAAGAAACGGAGATGAAAAACTCCAAGTATTTTGAGAGTTATGATGGAAATAGTTAGACTCGCGCTTTGGTTTAGCAATTTACTGACGTACCTACGATTGATTGAACATAACTCTCTCAATTTAACTCGTAATTCATTTAAATTCGTTTCATTTCGAATGAATCGAAGTGTAGTTTAAAACGAAAGAAACGGAGATGAAAAACTCCAAGTATTTTGAGAGTTATGATGGAAATAGTTAGACTCGCGCTTTGGTTTAGCAATTTACTGACCTACCTCCGATTGATTGACAATAACTCTGTCAATTTAACTCGTAATTCATTTAAATTAGTTTCATTTCGAAGGAATCGAAGTGTAGTTTAAAACGAAAGAAACGGAGATGAAAAACTCCAAGTATTTTGAGAGTTATGATGGAAATAGTTAGACTCGCGCTTTGGTTTAGCAATTTACTGACCTACCTCCGATTGATTGACCATAACTCACTCAATTTAACTCGTAATTCATTTAAATTCGTTTCATTTCGAATGAATCGAAGTGTAGTTTAAAACGAAAGAAACGGAGATGAAAAACTCCAAGTATTTTGAGAGTTATGAAGGAAATAGTTAGACTCGCTCTTTGGTTTAGCAATTTACTGACCTACCTCCGATTGATTGACCATAACTCTGTCAATTTAACTCGTAATTCATTTAAATTAGTTTCATTTCGAAGGACTCGAAGTGTAGTTTAAAACGAAAGAAACGGAGATTAAAAACTCCAAGTATTTTGGGAGTTATGATGGAAATAGTTAGACTCGCGCTTTGGTTTAGCAATTTACTGACCTCCCTACGATTGATTGACCATAACTCACTAAATTTAACTCGTAATTCATTGAAATTAGTTTCATTTCGAAGGAATCGAAGTGTAGTTTATAACGAAAGAAACGGAGATGAAAAACTCCAAGTATTTTGAGAGTTATGATGGAAATAGTTAGACTCGCTCTTTGGTTTAGCAATTTACTGACCTACCTCCGATTGATTGACCATAACTCTCCCAATTTAACTCTTAAGTCATTGAAATTAGTTTCATTTCGAAGGAATCAAAGTGTAGTTTAAAACGAAAGAAACGGAGATGAAAAACTCCAAGTATTTTGAGAGTTATGATGGAAATAGTTAGACTCGCGCTTTGGTTTAGCAATTTACTGACCTACCTCCGATTGATTGACCATAACTCTCTCAATTTAACTCTTAAGTCATTGAAATTAGTTTCATTTTAAAGGAATCGAAGTGTAGTTTAAAACGAAAGAAACGGAGATGAAAAACTCCAAGTATTTTGAGAGTTATGATGGAAATTGTTAGACTCGCGCTTTGGTTTAGCAATTTACTGACCTACCTCCGATTGATTGACCATAACTCACTCAATTTAACTCGTAATTCATTTAAATTAGTTTCATTTCGAAGGAATCGAAGTATAGTTTAAAACGAAAGAAACGGAGATGAAAAACTCCAAGTATTTTGAGAGTTATGATGGAAATAGTTAGACTCGCGCTTTGGTTTAGCAATTTACTGACCTACCTCCGATTAATTGACCATAACTCACTCAATTTTACTTGTAATTGATTGAAATTAGTTTCATTTCGAAGGAATCGAAGTGTAGTTTAAAACGAAAGAAACGGAGATGAAAAACTCCAAGTATTTTGGGAGTTATGATGGAAATAGTTAGACTCGCGCTTTGGTTTAGAAATTTACTGACCTACCTCCGATTGATTGACTATAACTCACTCAATTTAACTCGTAATTCATTTAAATTCGTTTCATTTCAAATGAATCGAAGTGTAGTTTAAAACGAAAGAAACGGAGATGAAAAACTCCAAGTATTTTGAGAGTTATGATGGAAATAGTTAGACTCGCGCTTTGGTTTAGCAATTTACTGACCTACCTCCGATTGATTGACCATAACTCTCTCAATTTAACTCTTAAGTCATTGAAATTAGTTTCATTTCGAAGGAATCAAAGTTTAGTTTAAAACGAAAGAAACGGAGATGAAAAACTCCAAGTATTTTGAGAGTTATGATGGAAATTGTTAGACTCGCGCTTTGGTTTAGCAATTTACTGACCAACCTCCGATTGATTGACCATAACTCACTCAATTTAAATCGTAATTCATTTAAATTAGTTTCATTTCGAAGGAATCGAAGTAAAGTTTAAAACGAAAGAAACGGAGATGAAAAACTCCAAGTATTTTGAGAGTTATGATGGAAATAGTTAGACTCGCGCTTTGGTTTAGCAATTTACTGACCTACCTCCGATTGATTGAACATAACTCTCTCAATTTAACTCGTAATTCATTTAAATTCGTTTCATTTCGAATGAATCGAAGTGTAGTTTAAAACGAAAGAAACGGAGATGAAAAACTCCAAGTATTTTGAGAGTTATGATGGAAATAGTTAGACTCGCGCTTTGGTTTAGCAATTTACTGACCTACCTCCGATTGATTGACAATAACTCTGTCAATTTAACTCGTAATTCATTTAAATTAGTTTCATTTCGAAGGAATCGAAGTGTAGTTTAAAACGAAAGAAACGGAGATGAAAAACTCCAAGTATTTTGAGAGTTATGATGGAAATAGTTAGACTCGCGCTTTGGTTTAGCAATTTACTGACCTACCTCCGATTGATTGACCATAACTCACTCAATTTAACTCGTAATTCATTTAAATTCGTTTCATTTCGAATGAATCGAAGTGTAGTTTAAAACGAAAGAAACGGAGATGAAAAACTCCAAGTATTTTGAGAGTTATGATGGAAATAGTTAGACTCGCTCTTTGGTTTAGCAATTTACTGACCTACCTCCGATTGATTGACCATAACTCTGTCAATTTAACTCGTAATTCATTTAAATTAGTTTCATTTCGAAGGACTCGAAGTGTAGTTTAAAACGAAAGAAACGGAGATTAAAAACTCCAAGTATTTTGGGAGTTATGATGGAAATAGTTAGACTCGCGCTTTGGTTTAGCAATTTACTGACCTCCCTACGATTGATTGACCATAACTCACTAAATTTAACTCGTAATTCATTGAAATTAGTTTCATTTCGAAGGAATCGAAGTGTAGTTTATAACGAAAGAAACGGAGATGAAAAACTCCAAGTATTTTGAGAGTTATGATGGAAATAGTTAGACTCGCTCTTTGGTTTAGCAATTTACTGACCTACCTCCGATTGATTGACCATAACTCTCCCAATTTAACTCTTAAGTCATTGAAATTAGTTTCATTTCGAAGGAATCAAAGTGTAGTTTAAAACGAAAGAAACGGAGATGAAAAACTCCAAGTATTTTGAGAGTTATGATGGAAATAGTTAGACTCGCGCTTTGGTTTAGCAATTTACTGACCTACCTCCGATTGATTGACCATAACTCTCTCAATTTAACTCTTAAGTCATTGAAATTAGTTTCATTTTAAAGGAATCGAAGTGTAGTTTAAAACGAAAGAAACGGAGATGAAAAACTCCAAGTATTTTGAGAGTTATGATGGAAATTGTTAGACTCGCGCTTTGGTTTAGCAATTTACTGACCTACCTCCGATTGATTGACCATAACTCACTCAATTTAACTCGTAATTCATTTAAATTAGTTTCATTTCGAAGGAATCGAAGTATAGTTTAAAACGAAAGAAACGGAGATGAAAAACTCCAAGTATTTTGAGAGTTATGATGGAAATAGTTAGACTCGCGCTTTGGTTTAGCAATTTACTGACCTACCTCCGATTAATTGACCATAACTCACTCAATTTTACTTGTAATTGATTGAAATTAGTTTCATTTCGAAGGAATCGAAGTGTAGTTTAAAACGAAAGAAACGGAGATGAAAAACACAAGTATTTTGGGAGTTATGATGGAAATAGTTAGACTCGCGCTTTGGTTTAGAAATTTACTGACCTACCTCCGATTGATTGACTATAACTCACTCAATTTAACTCGTAATTCATTTAAATTCGTTTCATTTCAAATGAATCGAAGTGTAGTTTAAAACGAAAGAAACGGAGATGAAAAACTCCAAGTATTTTGAGAGTTATGATGGAAATAGTTAGACTCCCGCTTTGGTTTAGCAATTTACTGACCTACCTCCGATTGATTGACCATAACTCTCTCAATTTAACTCTTAAGTCATTGAAATTAGTTTCATTTCGAAGGAATCAAAGTTTAGTTTAAAACGAAAGAAACGGAGATGAAAAACTCCAAGTATTTTGAGAGTTATGATGGAAATTGTTAGACTCGCGCTTTGGTTTAGCAATTTACTGACCAACCTCCGATTGATTGACCATAACTCACTCAATTTAAATCGTAATTCATTTAAATTAGTTTCATTTCGAAGGAATCGAAGTAAAGTTTAAAACGAAAGAAACGGAGATGAAAAACTCCAAGTATTTTGAGAGTTATGATGGAAATAGTTAGACTCGCGCTTTGGTTTAGCAATTTACTGACCTACCTCCGATTGATTGAACATAACTCTCTCAATTTAACTCGTAATTCATTTAAATTCGTTTCATTTCGAATGAATCGAAGTGTAGTTTAAAACGAAAGAAACGGAGATGAAAAACTCCAAGTATTTTGAGAGTTATGATGGAAATAGTTAGACTCGCGCTTTGGTTTAGCAATTTACTGACCAACCTCCGATTGATTGACAATAACTCTGTCAATTTAACTCGTAATTCATTTAAATTAGTTTCATTTCGAAGGAATCGAAGTGTAGTTTAAAACGAAAGAAACGGAGATGAAAAACTCCAAGTATTTTGAGAGTTATGATGGAAATAGTTAGACTCGCGCTTTGGTTTAGCAATTTACTGACCTACCTCCGATTGATTGACCATAACTCACTCAATTTAACTCGTAATTCATTTAAATTCGTTTCATTTCGAATGAATCGAAGTGTAGTTTAAAACGAAAGAAACGGAGATGAAAAACTCCAAGTATTTTGAGAGTTATGATGGAAATAGTTAGACTCGCGCTTTGGTTTAGCAATTTACTGACCTACCTCCGATTAATTGACCATAACTCACTCAATTTTACTTGTAATTGATTGAAATTAGTTTCATTTCGAAGGAATCGAAGTATAGTTTAAAACGAAAGAAACGGAGATGAAAAACTCCAAGTATTTTGAGAGTTATGATGGAAATAGTTAGACTCGCGCTTTGGTTTAGCAATTTACTGACCTACCTCCGATTAATTGACCATAACTCACTCAATTTTACTTGTAATTGATTGAAATTAGTTTCATTTCGAAGGAATCGAAGTGTAGTTTAAAACGAAAGAAACGGAGATGAAAAACTCCAAGTATTTTGGGAGTTATGATGGAAATAGTTAGACTCGCGCTTTGGTTTAGAAATTTACTGACCTACCTCCGATTGATTGACTATAACTCACTCAATTTAACTCGTAATTCATTTAAATTCGTTTCATTTCAAATGAATCGAAGTGTAGTTTAAAACGAAAGAAACGGAGATGAAAAACTCCAAGTATTTTGAGAGTTATGATGGAAATAGTTAGACTCGCGCTTTGGTTTAGCAATTTACTGACCTACCTCCGATTGATTGACCATAACTCTCTCAATTTAACTCTTAAGTCATTGAAATTAGTTTCATTTCGAAGGAATCAAAGTTTAGTTTAAAACGAAAGAAACGGAGATGAAAAACTCCAAGTATTTTGAGAGTTATGATGGAAATTGTTAGACTCGCGCTTTGGTTTAGCAATTTACTGACCTACCTCCGATTGATTGACAATAACTCTGTCAATTTAACTCGTAATTCATTTAAATTAGTTTCATTTCGAAGGAATCGAAGTGTAGTTTAAAACGAAAGAAACGGAGATGAAAAACTCCAAGTATTTTGAGAGTTATGATGGAAATAGTTAGACTCGCGCTTTGGTTTAGCAATTTACTGACCTACCTCCGATTGATTGACCATAACTCACTCAATTTAACTCGTAATTCATTTAAATTCGTTTCATTTCGAATGAATCGAAGTGTAGTTTAAAACGAAAGAAACGGAGATGAAAAACTCCAAGTATTTTGAGAGTTATGATGGAAATAGTTAGACTCGCTCTTTGGTTTAGCAATTTACTGACCTACCTCCGATTGATTGACCATAACTCTGTCAATTTAACTCGTAATTCATTTAAATTAGTTTCATTTCGAAGGAATCGAAGTGTAGTTTAAAACGAAAGAAACGGAGATTAAAAACTCCAAGTATTTTGGGAGTTATGATGGAAATAGTTAGACTCGCGCTTTGGTTTAGCAATTTACTGACCTCCCTACGATTGATTGACCATAACTCACTCAATTTAACTCGTAATTCATTGAAATTAGTTTCATTTCGAAGGAATCGAAGTGTAGTTTATAACGAAAGAAACGGAGATGAAAAACTCCAAGTATTTTGAGAGTTATGATGGAAATAGTTAGACTCGCGCTTTGGTTTAGCAATTTACTGACCTACCTCCGATTGATTGACCATAACTCTCCCAATTTAACTCTTAAGTCATTGAAATTAGTTTCATTTCGAAGGAATCAAAGTGTAGTTTAAAACGAAAGAAACGGAGATGAAAAACTCCAAGTATTTTGAGAGTTATGATGGAAATAGTTAGACTCGCGCTTTGGTTTAGCAATTTACTGACCTACCTCCGATTGATTGACCATAACTCTCTCAATTTAACTCTTAAGTCATTGAAATTAGTTTCATTTCGAAGGAATCGAAGTGTAGTTTAAAACGAAAGAAACGGAGATGAAAAATTCCAAGTATTTTGAGAGTTATGATGGAAATTGTTAGACTCGCGCTTTGGTTTAGCAATTTACTGACCTACCTCCGATTGATTGACCATAACTCACTCAATTTAACTCGTAATTCATTTAAATTAGTTTCATTTCGAAGGAATCGAAGTATAGTTTAAAACGAAAGAAACGGAGATGAAAAACTCCAAGTATTTTGAGAGTTATGATGGAAATAGTTAGACTCGCGCTTTGGTTTAGCAATTTACTGACCTACCTCCGATTAATTGACCATAACTCACTCAATTTTACTTGTAATTGATTTAAATTAGTTTCATTTCGAAGGAATCGCAGTGTAGTTTAAAACGAAAGAAACGGAGATGAAAAACTCCAAGTATTTTGAGAGTTATGATGGAAATAGTTAGACTCGCGCTTTGGTTTAGCAATTTACTGACCTACCTCCGATTAATTGACCATAACTCACTCAATTTTACTTGGAATTGATTGAAATTAGTTTCATTTCGAAGGAATCGAAGTGTAGTTTAAAACGAAAGAAACGGAGATGAAAAACTCCAAGTATTTTGGGAGTTATGATGGAAATAGTTAGACTCGCGCTTTGGTTTAGAAATTTACTGACCTACCTCCGATTGATTGACCATAACTCACTCAATTTAACTCGTAATTCATTTAAATTCGTTTCATTTCAAATGAATCGAACTGTAGTTTAAAACGAAAGAAACGGAGATGAAAAACTCCAAGTATTTTGAGAGTTATGATGGAAATTGTTAGACTCGCGCTTTGGTTTAGCAATTTACTGACCTACCTCCGATTGATTGACCATAACTCTCTCAATTTAACTCTTAAGTCATTGAAATTAGTTTCATTTCGAAGGAATCAAAGTGTAGTTTAAAACGAAAGAAACGGAGATGAAAAACTCCAAGTATTTTGGGAGTTATGATGGAAATAGTTAGACTCGCGCTTTGGTTTAGCAATTTACTGACCTACCTCCGATTGATTGACCATAACTCACTCAATTTAACTCGTAATTCATTTAAATTCGTTTCATTTCGAATGAATCGAAGTGTAGTTTAAAACGAAAGAAACGGAGATGAAAAACTCCAAGTATTTTGAGAGTTATGATGGAAATAGTTAGACTCGCTCTTTGGTTTAGCAATTTACTGATCTACCTCCGATTGATTGACCATAACTCTGTAAATTTAACTCGTAATTCATTTAAATTAGTTTCATTTCGAAAGAATCGAAGTGTAGTGTAAAACGAAAGAAACGGAGATTAAAAACTCCAAGTATTTTGGGAGTTATGATGGAAATAGTTAGACTCGCGCTTTGGTTTAGCAATTTACTGACCTACCTCCGATTGATTGACCATAACTCTGTCAATTTAACTCGTAATTCATTTAAATTAGTTTCATTTCGAAGGAATCGAAGTGTAGTTTAAAACGAAAGAAACGGAGATGAAAAACTCCAAGTATTTTGAGAGTTATGATGGAAATAGTTAGACTCGCTCTTTGGTTTAGCAATTTACTGACCTACCTCCGATTGATTGACCATAACTCACTCAATTTAACTCGTAATTCATTTAAATTCGTTTCATTTCGAATGAATCGAAGTGTAGTTTAAAACGAAAGAAACGGAGATGAAAAACTCCAAGTATTTTGAGAGTTATGATGGAAATAGTTAGACTCGCTCTTTGGTTTAGCAATTTACTGACCTACCTCCGATTGATTGACCATAACTCTGTCAATTTAACTCGTAATTCATTTAAATTAGTTTCATTTCGAAGGAATCGAAGTGTAGTTTAAAACGAAAGAAACGGAGATTAAAAACTCCAAGTATTTTGGGAGTTATGATGGAAATAGTTAGACTCGCGCTTTGGTTTAGCAATTTACTGACCTCCTTACGATTGATTGACCATAACTCACTCAATTTAACTCGTAATTCATTGAAATTAGTTTCATTTCGAATGAATCGAAGTGTAGTTTATAACGAAAGAAACGGAGATGAAAAACTTCAAGTATTTTGAGAGTTATGATGGAAATAGTTAGACTCGCGCTTTGGTTTAGCAATTTACTGACCTACCTCCGATTGATTGACCATAACTCTCCCAATTTAACTCTTAAGTCATTGAAATTAGTTTCATTTCGAAGGAATCAAAGTGTAGTTTAAAACGAAAGAAACGGAGATGAAAAACTCCAAGTATTTTGAGAGTTATGATGGAAATAGTTAGACTCGCGCTTTGGTTTAGCAATTTACTGACCTACCTCCGATTGATTGACCATAACTCTCTCAATTTAACTCTTAAGTCATTGAAATTAGTTTCATTTCGAAGGAATCGAAGTGTAGTTTAAAACGAAAGAAACGGAGATGAAAAATTCCAAGTATTTTGAGAGTTATGATGGAAATTGTTAGACTCGCGCTTTGGTTTAGCAATTTACTGACCTACCTCCGATTGATTGACCATAACTCACTCAATTTAACTCGTAATTCATTTAAATTAGTTTCATTTCGAAGGAATCGAAGTATAGTTTAAAACGAAAGAAACGGAGATGAAAAACTCCAAGTATTTTGAGAGTTATGATGGAAATAGTTAGACTCGCGCTTTGGTTTAGCAATTTACTGACCTACCTCCGATTAATTGACCATAACTCACTCAATTTTACTTGTAATTGATTTAAATTAGTTTCATTTCGAAGGAATCGAAGTGTAGTTTAAAACGAAAGAAACGGAGATGAAAAACTCCAAGTATTTTGAGAGTTATGATGGAAATAGTTAGACTCGCGCTTTGGTTTAGCAATTTACTGACCTACCTCCGATTAATTGACCATAACTCACTCAATTTTACTTGGAATTGATTGAAATTAGTTTCATTTCGAAGGAATCGAAGTGTAGTTTAAAACGAAAGAAACGGAGATGAAAAACTCCAAGTATTTTGGGAGTTATGATGGAAATAGTTAGACTCGCGCTTTGGTTTAGAAATTTACTGACCTACCTCCGATTGATTGACCATAACTCACTCAATTTAACTCGTAATTCATTTAAATTCGTTTCATTTCAAATGAATCGAACTGTAGTTTAAAACGAAAGAAACGGAGATGAAAAACTCCAAGTATTTTGAGAGTTATGATGGAAATTGTTAGACTCGCGCTTTGGTTTAGCAATTTACTGACCTACCTCCGATTGATTGACCATAACTCTCTCAATTTAACTCTTAAGTCATTGAAATTAGTTTCATTTCGAAGGAATCAAAGTGTAGTTTAAAACGAAAGAAACGGAGATGAAAAACTCCAAGTATTTTGGGAGTTATGATGGAAATAGTTAGACTCGCGCTTTGGTTTAGCAATTTACTGACCTACCTCCGATTGATTGACCATAACTCACTCAATTTAACTCGTAATTCATTTAAATTCGTTTCATTTCGAATGAATCGAAGTGTAGTTTAAAACGAAAGAAACGGAGATGAAAAACTCCAAGTATTTTGAGAGTTATGATGGAAATAGTTAGACTCGCTCTTTGGTTTAGCAATTTACTGATCTACCTCCGATTGATTGACCATAACTCTGTAAATTTAACTCGTAATTCATTTAAATTAGTTTCATTTCGAAAGAATCGAAGTGTAGTGTAAAACGAAAGAAACGGAGATTAAAAACTCCAAGTATTTTGGGAGTTATGATGGAAATAGTTAGACTCGCGCTTTGGTTTAGCAATTTACTGACCTACCTCCGATTGATTGACCATAACTCTGTCAATTTAACTCGTAATTCATTTAAATTAGTTTCATTTCGAAGGAATCGAAGTGTAGTTTAAAACGAAAGAAACGGAGATGAAAAACTCCAAGTATTTTGAGAGTTATGATGGAAATAGTTAGACTCGCTCTTTGGTTTAGCAATTTACTGACCTACCTCCGATTGATTGACCATAACTCACTCAATTTAACTCGTAATTCATTTAAATTCGTTTCATTTCGAATGAATCGAAGTGTAGTTTAAAACGAAAGAAACGGAGATGAAAAACTCCAAGTATTTTGAGAGTTATGATGGAAATAGTTAGACTCGCTCTTTGGTTTAGCAATTTACTGACCTACCTCCGATTGATTGACCATAACTCTGTCAATTTAACTCGTAATTCATTTAAATTAGTTTCATTTCGAAGGAATCGAAGTGTAGTTTAAAACGAAAGAAACGGAGATTAAAAACTCCAAGTATTTTGGGAGTTATGATGGAAATAGTTAGACTCGCGCTTTGGTTTAGCAATTTACTGACCTCCCTACGATTGATTGACCATAACTCACTCAATTTAACTCGTAATTCATTGAAATTAGTTTCATTTCGAATGAATCGAAGTGTAGTTTATAACGAAAGAAACGGAGATGAAAAACTTCAAGTATTTTGAGAGTTATGATGGAAATAGTTAGACTCGCGCTTTGGTTTAGCAATTTACTGACCTACCTCCGATTGATTGACCATAACTCTCCCAATTTAACTCTTAAGTCATTGAAATTAGTTTCATTTCGAAGGAATCAAAGTGTAGTTTAAAACGAAAGAAACGGAGATGAAAAACTCCAAGTATTTTGAGAGTTATGATGGAAATAGTTAGACTCGCGCTTTGGTTTAGCAATTTACTGACCTACCTCCGATTGATTGACCATAACTCTCTCAATTTAACTCTTAAGTCATTGAAATTAGTTTCATTTCGAAGGAATCGAAGTGTAGTTTAAAACGAAAGAAACGGAGATGAAAAATTCCAAGTATTTTGAGAGTTATGATGGAAATTGTTAGACTCGCGCTTTGGTTTAGCAATTTACTGACCTACCTCCGATTGATTGACCATAACTCACTCAATTTAACTCGTAATTCATTTAAATTAGTTTCATTTCGAAGGAATCGAAGTATAGTTTAAAACGAAAGAAACGGAGATGAAAAACTCCAAGTATTTTGAGAGTTATGATGGAAATAGTTAGACTCGCGCTTTGGTTTAGCAATTTACTGACCTACCTCCGATTAATTGACCATAACTCACTCAATTTTACTTGTAATTGATTTAAATTAGTTTCATTTCGAAGGAATCGAAGTGTAGTTTAAAACGAAAGAAACGGAGATGAAAAACTCCAAGTATTTTGAGAGTTATGATGGAAATAGTTAGACTCGCGCTTTGGTTTAGCAATTTACTGACCTACCTCCGATTAATTGACCATAACTCACTCAATTTTACTTGGAATTGATTGAAATTAGTTTCATTTCGAAGGAATCGAAGTGTAGTTTAAAACGAAAGAAACGGAGATGAAAAACTCCAAGTATTTTGGGAGTTATGATGGAAATAGTTAGACTCGCGCTTTGGTTTAGAAATTTACTGACCTACCTCCGATTGATTGACCATAACTCACTCAATTTAACTCGTAATTCATTTAAATTCGTTTCATTTCAAATGAATCGAACTGTAGTTTAAAACGAAAGAAACGGAGATGAAAAACTCCAAGTATTTTGAGAGTTATGATGGAAATTGTTAGACTCGCGCTTTGGTTTAGCAATTTACTGACCTACCTCCGATTGATTGACCATAACTCTCTCAATTTAACTCTTAAGTCATTGAAATTAGTTTCATTTCGAAGGAATCAAAGTGTAGTTTAAAACGAAAGAAACGGAGATGAAAAACTCCAAGTATTTTGGGAGTTATGATGGAAATAGTTAGACTCGCGCTTTGGTTTAGCAATTTACTGACCTACCTCCGATTGATTGACCATAACTCACTCAATTTAACTCGTAATTCATTTAAATTCGTTTCATTTCGAATGAATCGAAGTGTAGTTTAAAACGAAAGAAACGGAGATGAAAAACTCCAAGTATTTTGAGAGTTATGATGGAAATAGTTAGACTCGCTCTTTGGTTTAGCAATTTACTGACCTACCTCCGATTGATTGACCGTAACTCTGTAAATTTAACTCGTAATTCATTTAAATTAGTTTCATTTCGAAAGAATCGAAGTGTAGTGTAAAACGAAAGAAACGGAGATTAAAAACTCCAAGTATTTTGGGAGTTATGATGGAAATAGTTAGACTCGCGCTTTGGTTTAGCAATTTACTGACCTACCTCCGATTGATTGACCATAACTCTGTCAATTTAACTCGTAATTCATTTAAATTAGTTTCATTTCGAAGGAATCGAAGTGTAGTTTAAAACGAAAGAAACGGAGATGAAAAACTCCAAGTATTTTGAGAGTTATGATGGAAATAGTTAGACTCGCTCTTTGGTTTAGCAATTTACTGACCTACCTCCGATTGATTGACCATAACTCACTCAATTTAACTCGTAATTCATTTAAATTCGTTTCATTTCGAATGAATCGAAGTGTAGTTTAAAACGAAAGAAACGGAGATGAAAAACTCCAAGTATTTTGAGAGTTATGATGGAAATAGTTAGACTCGCTCTTTGGTTTAGCAATTTACTGACCTACCTCCGATTGATTGACCATAACTCTGTCAATTTAACTCGTAATTCATTTAAATTAGTTTCATTTCGAAGGAATCGAAGTGTAGTTTAAAACGAAAGAAACGGAGATTAAAAACTCCAAGTATTTTGGGAGTTATGATGGAAATAGTTAGACTCGCGCTTTGGTTTAGCAATTTACTGACCTCCCTACGATTGATTGACCATAACTCACTCAATTTAACTCGTAATTCATTGAAATTAGTTTCATTTCGAATGAATCGAAGTGTAGTTTATAACGAAAGAAACGGAGATGAAAAACTTCAAGTATTTTGAGAGTTATGATGGAAATAGTTAGACTCGCGCTTTGGTTTAGCAATTTACTGACCTACCTCCGATTGATTGACCATAACTCTCCCAATTTAACTCTTAAGTCATTGAAATTAGTTTCATTTCGAAGGAATCAAAGTGTAGTTTAAAACGAAAGAAACGGAGATGAAAAACTCCAAGTATTTTGAGAGTTATGATGGAAATAGTTAGACTCGCGCTTTGGTTTAGCAATTTACTGACCTACCTCCGATTGATTGACCATAACTCTCTCAATTTAACTCTTAAGTCATTGAAATTAGTTTCATTTCGAAGGAATCGAAGTGTAGTTTAAAACGAAAGAAACGGAGATGAAAAATTCCAAGTATTTTGAGAGTTATGATGGAAATTGTTAGACTCGCGCTTTGGTTTAGCAATTTACTGACCTACCTCCGATTGATTGACCATAACTCACTCAATTTAACTCGTAATTCATTTAAATTAGTTTCATTTCGAAGGAATCGAAGTATAGTTTAAAACGAAAGAAACGGAGATGAAAAACTCCAAGTATTTTGAGAGTTATGATGGAAATAGTTAGACTCGCGCTTTGGTTTAGCAATTTACTGACCTACCTCCGATTAATTGACCATAACTCACTCAATTTTACTTGTAATTGATTTAAATTAGTTTCATTTCGAAGGAATCGAAGTGTAGTTTAAAACGAAAGAAACGGAGATGAAAAACTCCAAGTATTTTGAGAGTTATGATGGAAATAGTTAGACTCGCGCTTTGGTTTAGCAATTTACTGACCTACCTCCGATTAATTGACCATAACTCACTCAATTTTACTTGGAATTGATTGAAATTAGTTTCATTTCGAAGGAATCGAAGTGTAGTTTAAAACGAAAGAAACGGAGATGAAAAACTCCAAGTATTTTGGGAGTTATGATGGAAATAGTTAGACTCGCGCTTTGGTTTAGAAATTTACTGACCTACCTCCGATTGATTGACCATAACTCACTCAATTTAACTCGTAATTCATTTAAATTCGTTTCATTTCAAATGAATCGAACTGTAGTTTAAAACGAAAGAAACGGAGATGAAAAACTCCAAGTATTTTGAGAGTTATGATGGAAATTGTTAGACTCGCGCTTTGGTTTAGCAATTTACTGACCTACCTCCGATTGATTGACCATAACTCTCTCAATTTAACTCTTAAGTCATTGAAATTAGTTTCATTTCGAAGGAATCAAAGTGTAGTTTAAAACGAAAGAAACGGAGATGAAAAACTCCAAGTATTTTGGGAGTTATGATGGAAATAGTTAGACTCGCGCTTTGGTTTAGCAATTTACTGACCTACCTCCGATTGATTGACCATAACTCACTCAATTTAACTCGTAATTCATTTTAATTCGTTTCATTTCGAATGAATCGAAGTGTAGTTTAAAACGAAAGAAACGGAGATGAAAAACTCCAAGTATTTTGAGAGTTATGATGGAAATAGTTAGACTCGCTCTTTGGTTTAGCAATTTACTGACCTACCTCCGATTGATTGACCATAACTCTGTAAATTTAACTCGTAATTCATTTAAATTAGTTTCATTTCGAAAGAATCGAAGTGTAGTGTAAAACGAAAGAAACGGAGATTAAAAACTCCAAGTATTTTGAGAGTTATGATGGAAATAGTTAGACTCGCGCTTTGGTTTAGCAATTTACTGACCTACCTCCGATTGATTGACCATAACTCACTAAATTTAACTCGTAATTCATTGAAATTAGTTTCATTTCGAAGGAATCAAAGTGTAGTTTAAAACGAAAGAAACGGAGATGAAAAACTCCAAGTATTTTGAGAGTTATGATGGAAATAGTTAGACTCGCGCTTTGGTTTAGCAATTTACTGACCTACCTCCGATTTATTGAACATAACTCTCTCAATTTAACTCGTAATTCATTTAAATTCGTTTCATTTCGAATGAATCGAAGTGTTGTTTAAAACGAAAGAAACGGAGATGAAAAACTCCAAGTATTTTGAGAGTTATGATGGAAATAGTTAGACTCGCGCTTTGGTTTAGCAATTTACTGACCTACCTCCGATTGATTGACCATAACTCTGTCAATTTAACTCGTAATTCATTTAAATTAGTTTCATTTCGAAGGAATCGAAGTTTAGTTTAAAACGAAAGAAACGGAGATGAAAAACTCCAAGTATTTTGAGAGTTATGATGGAAATAGTTAGACTCGCGCTTTGGTTTAGAAATTTACTGACCTACCTCCGATTGATTGACCATAACTCTGTCAATTTAACTCGTAATTCATTGAAATTAGTTTCATTTCGAAGGAATCAAAGTGTAGTTTAAAACGAAAGAAACGGAGATGAAAAACTCCAAGTATTTTGAGAGTTATGATGGAAATAGTTAGACTCGCGCTTTGGTTTAGCAATTTACTGACCTACCTCCGATTTATTGAACATAACTCTCTCAATTTAACTCGTAATTCATTTAAATTCGTTTCATTTCGAATGAATCGAAGTGTTGTTTAAAACGAAAGAAACGGAGATGAAAAACTCCAAGTATTTTGAGAGTTATGATGGAAATAGTTAGACTCGCGCTTTGGTTTAGCAATTTACTGACCTACCTCCGATTGATTGACCATAACTCTGTCAATTTAACTCGTAATTCATTTAAATTAGTTTCATTTCGAAGGAATCGAAGTGTAGTTTAAAACGAACGAAACGGAGATGAAAAACTCCAAGTATTTTGAGAGTTATGATGGAAATAGTTAGACTCGCGCTTTGGTTTAGAAATTTACTGACCTCCCTACGATTTATTGACCATAACTCACTCAATTTAACTCGTAATTCATTGAAATTAGTTTCATTTCGAAAGAATCGAAGTGTAGTTTAAAACGAAAGAAACGGAGATGAAAAACTCCAAGTATTTTGAGAGTTATGATGGAAATAGTTAGACTCGCGCTTTGGTTTAGCAATTTACTGACCTACCTCCGATTGATTGACCATAACTCTCTCAATTTAACTCTTAAGTCATTGAAATTAGTTTCATTTCGAAAGAATCAAAGTGTTGTTTAAAACGAAAGAAACGGAGATGAAAAACTCCAAGTATTTTGAGAGTTATGATGGAAATAGTTAGACTCGCGCTTTGGTTTAGCAATTTACCGACCTACCTCCGATTGATTGACAATAACTCTCTCAATTTAACTCGTAATTCATTTAAATTAGTTTCATTTCGAAGGAATCGAAGTGTAGTTTAAAACGAAAGAAACGGAGATGAAAAACTCCAAGTATTTTGAGAGTTATGATGGAAATTGTTAGACTCGCGCTTTGGTTTAGCAATTTACTGACCTACCTCCGATTGATTGACCATAACTCACTCAATTTAACTCGTAATTCATTTAAATTAGTTTCATTTCGAAGGAATCGAAGTATAGTTTAAAACGAAAGAAACGGAGATGAAAAACTCCAAGTATTTTGAGAGTTATGATGGAAATAGTTAGACTCGCGCTTTGGTTTAGCAATTTACTGACCTACCTCCGATTAATTGACCATAACTCACTCAATTTTACTTGTAATTGATTTAAATTAGTTTCATTTCGAAGGAATCGAAGTGTAGTTTAAAACGAAAGAAACGGAGATGAAAAACTCCAAGTATTTTGAGAGTTATGATGGAAATAGTTAGACTCGCGCTTTGGTTTAGCAATTTACTGACCTACCTCCGATTAATTGACCATAACTCACTCAATTTTACTTGGAATTGATTGAAATTAGTTTCATTTCGAAGGAATCGAAGTGTAGTTTAAAACGAACGAAACGGAGATGAAAAACTCCAAGTATTTTGGGAGTTATGATGGAAATAGTTAGACTCGCGCTTTGGTTTAGAAATTTACTGACCTACCTCCGATTGATTGACCATAACTCACTCAATTTAACTCGTAATTCATTTAAATTCGTTTCATTTCAAATGAATCGAAGTGTAGTTTAAAACGAAAGAAACGGAGATGAAAAACTCCAAGTATTTTGAGAGTTATGATGGAAATTGGTAGACTCGCGCTTTGGTTTAGCAATTTACTGACCTACCTCCGATTGATTGACCATAACTCTCTTAATTTAACTCTTAAGTCATTGAAATTAGTTTCATTTCGAAGGAATCAAAGTGTAGTTTAAAACGAAAGAAACGGAGATGAAAAACTCCAAGTATTTTGGGAGTTATGATGGAAATAGTTAGACTCGCGCTTTGGTTTAGCAATTTACTGACCTACCTCCGATTGATTGACCATAACTCACTCAATTTAACTCGTAATTCATTTAAATTCGTTTCATTTCGAATGAATCGAAGTGTAGTTTAAAACGAAAGAAACGGAGATGAAAAACTCCAAGTATTTTGAGAGTTATGATGGAAATAGTTAGACTCGCTCTTTGGTTTAGCAATTTACTGACCTACCTCCGATTGATTGACCATAACTCTGTAAATTTAACTCGTAATTCATTTAAATTAGTTTCATTTCGAAAGAATCGAAGTGTAGTGTAAAACGAAAGAAACGGAGATTAAAAACTCCAAGTATTTTGGGAGTTATGATGGAAATAGTTAGACTCGCGCTTTGGTTTAGCAATTTACTGACCTACCTCCGATTGATTGACCATAACTCACTAAATTTAACTCGTAATTCATTGAAATTAGTTTCATTTCGAAGGAATCAAAGTGTAGTTTAAAACGAAAGAAACGGAGATGAAAAACTGCAAGTATTTTGAGAGTTATGATGGAAATAGTAAGACTCGCGCTTTGGTTTAGCAATTTACTGACCTACCTCCGATTTATTGAACATAACTCTCTCAATTTAACTCGTAATTCATTTAAATTCGTTTCATTTCGAATGAATCGAAGTGTTGTTTAAAACGAAAGAAACGGAGATGAAAAACTCCAAGTATTTTGAGAGTTATGATGGAAATAGTTAGACTCGCGCTTTGGTTTAGCAATTTACTGACCTACCTCCGATTGATTGACCATAACTCTGTCAATTTAACTCGTAATTCATTTAAATTAGTTTCATTTCGAAGGAATCGAAGTTTAGTTTAAAACGAAAGAAACGGAGATGAAAAACTCCAAGTATTTTGAGAGTTATGATGGAAATAGTTAGACTCGCGCTTTGGTTTAGCAATTTACTGACCTACCTCCGATTGATTGACCATAACTCTGTCAATTTAACTCGTAATTCATTTAAATTAGTTTCATTTCGAAGGAATCGAAGTTTAGTTTAAAACGAAAGAAACGGAGATGAAAAACTCCAAGTATTTTGAGAGTTATGATGGAAATAGTTAGACTCGCGCTTTGGTTTAGAAATTTACTGACCTCCCTACGATTTATTGACCATAACTCACTCAATTTAACTCGTAATTCATTGAAATTAGTTTCATTTCGAAAGAATCGAAGTGTAGTTTAAAACGAAAGAAACGGAGATGAAAAACTCCAAGTATTTTGAGAGTTATGATGGAAATAGTTAGACTCGCGCTTTGGTTTAGCAATTTACTGACCTACCTCCGATTAATTGACCATAACTCACTCAATTTTACTTGGAATTGATTGAAATTAGTTTCATTTCGAAGAAATCGAAGTGTAGTTTAAAACGAAAGAAACGGAGATGAAAAACTCCAAGTATTTTGGGAGTTATGATGGAAATAGTTAGACTCGCGCTTTGGTTTAGAAATTTACTGACCTACCTCCGATTGATTGACCATAACTCACTCAATTTAACTCGTAATTCATTTAAATTCGTTTCATTTCAAATGAATCGAAGTGTAGTTTAAAACGAAAGAAACGGAGATGAAAAACTCCAAGTATTTTGAGAGTTATGATGGAAATTGTTAGACTCGCGCTTTGGTTTAGCAATTTACTGACCTACCTCCGATTGATTGACCATAACTCTCTTAATTTAACTCTTAAGTCATTGAAATTAGTTTCATTTCGAAGGAATCAAAGTGTAGTTTAAAACGAAAGAAACGGAGATGAAAAACTCCAAGTATTTTGGGAGTTATGATGGAAATAGTTAGACTCGCGCTTTGGTTTAGCAATTTACTGACCTACCTCCGATTGATTGACCATAACTCACTCAATTTAACTCGTAATTCATTTAAATTCGTTTCATTTCGAATGAATCGAAGTGTAGTTTAAAACGAAAGAAACGGAGATGAAAAACTCCAAGTATTTTGAGAGTTATGATGGAAATAGTTAGACTCGCTCTTTGGTTTAGCAATTTACTGACCTACCTCCGATTGATTGACCATAACTCTGTAAATTTAACTCGTAATTCATTTAAATTAGTTTCATTTCGAAAGAATCGAAGTGTAGTGTAAAACGAAAGAAACGGAGATTAAAAACTCCAAGTATTTTGGGAGTTATGATGGAAATAGTTAGACTCGCGCTTTGGTTTAGCAATTTACTGACCTACCTCCGATTGATTGACCATAACTCACTAAATTTAACTCGTAATTCATTGAAATTAGTTTCATTTCGAAGGAATCAAAGTGTAGTTTAAAACGAAAGAAACGGAGATGAAAAACTCCAAGTATTTTGAGAGTTATGATGGAAATAGTTAGACTCGCGCTTTGGTTTAGCAATTTACTGACCTACCTCCGATTTATTGAACATAACTCTCTCAATTTAACTCGTAATTCATTTAAATTCGTTTCATTTCGAATGAATCGAAGTGTTGTTTAAAACGAAAGAAACGGAGATGAAAAACTCCAAGTATTTTGAGAGTTATGATGGAAATAGTTAGACTCGCGCTTTGGTTTAGCAATTTACTGACCTACCTCCGATTGATTGACCATAACTCTGTCAATTTAACTCGTAATTCATTTAAATTAGTTTCATTTCGAAGGAATCGAAGTGTAGTTTAAAACGAACGAAACGGAGATGAAAAACTCCAAGTATTTTGAGAGTTATGATGGAAATAGTTAGACTCGCGCTTTGGTTTAGAAATTTACTGACCTCCCTACGATTTATTGACCATAACTCACTCAATTTAACTCGTAATTCATTGAAATTAGTTTCATTTCGAAAGAATCGAAGTGTAGTTTAAAACGAAAGAAACGGAGATGAAAAACTCCAAGTATTTTGAGAGTTATGATGGAAATAGTTAGACTCGCGCTTTGGTTTAGCAATTTACTGACCTACCTCCGATTGATTGACCATAACTCTCTCAATTTAACTCTTAAGTCATTGAAATTAGTTTCATTTCGAAAGAATCAAAGTGTTGTTTAAAACGAAAGAAACGGAGATGAAAAACTCCAAGTATTTTGAGAGTTATGATGGAAATAGTTAGACTCGCGCTTTGGTTTAGCAATTTACCGACCTACCTCCGATTGATTGACAATAACTCTCTCAATTTAACTCGTAATTCATTTAAATTAGTTTCATTTCGAAGGAATCGAAGTGTAGTTTAAAACGAAAGAAACGGAGATGAAAAACTCCAAGTATTTTGAGAGTTATGATGGAAATTGTTAGACTCGCGCTTTGGTTTAGCAATTTACTGACCTACCTCCGATTGATTGACCATAACTCACTCAATTTAACTCGTAATTCATTTAAATTAGTTTCATTTCGAAGGAATCGAAGTATAGTTTAAAACGAAAGAAACGGAGATGAAAAACTCCAAGTATTTTGAGAGTTATGATGGAAATAGTTAGACTCGCGCTTTGGTTTAGCAATTTACTGACCTACCTCCGATTAATTGACCATAACTCACTCAATTTTACTTGTAATTGATTTAAATTAGTTTCATTTCGAAGGAATCGAAGTGTAGTTTAAAACGAAAGAAACGGAGATGAAAAACTCCAAGTATTTTGAGAGTTATGATGGAAATAGTTAGACTCGCGCTTTGGTTTAGCAATTTACTGACCTACCTCCGATTAATTGACCATAACTCACTCAATTTTACTTGGAATTGATTGAAATTAGTTTCATTTCGAAGGAATCGAAGTGTAGTTTAAAACGAAAGAAACGGAGATGAAAAACTCCAAGTATTTTGGGAGTTATGATGGAAATAGTTAGACTCGCGCTTTGGTTTAGAAATTTACTGACCTACCTCCGATTGATTGACCATAACTCACTCAATTTAACTCGTAATTCATTTAAATTCGTTTCATTTCAAATGAATCGAAGTGTAGTTTAAAACGAAAGAAACGGAGATGAAAAACTCCAAGTATTTTGAGAGTTATGATGGAAATTGGTAGACTCGCGCTTTGGTTTAGCAATTTACTGACCTACCTCCGATTGATTGACCATAACTCTCTTAATTTAACTCTTAAGTCATTGAAATTAGTTTCATTTCGAAGGAATCAAAGTGTAGTTTAAAACGAAAGAAACGGAGATGAAAAACTCCAAGTATTTTGGGAGTTATGATGGAAATAGTTAGACTCGCGCTTTGGTTTAGCAATTTACTGACCTACCTCCGATTGATTGACCATAACTCACTCAATTTAACTCGTAATTCATTTAAATTCGTTTCATTTCGAATGAATCGAAGTGTAGTTTAAAACGAAAGAAACGGAGATGAAAAACTCCAAGTATTTTGGGAGTTATGATGGAAATAGTTAGACTCGCGCTTTGGTTTAGCAATTTACCGACCTACCTCCGATTGATTGACAATAACTCTGTCAATTTAACTCGTAATTCATTTAAATTAGTTTCCTTTCGAAGGAATCGAAGTGTAGTTTAAAACGAAAGAAACGGAGATGAAAAACTCCAAGTATTTTGAGAGTTATGATGGAAATAGTTAGACTCGCGCTTTGGTTTAGCAATTTACTGACCTACCTCCGATTGATTGACCATAACTCTGTCAATTTAACTCGTAATTCATTTAAATTAGTTTCATTTCGAAGGAATCGAAGTTTAGTTTAAAACGAAAGAAACGGAGATGAAAAACTCCAAGTATTTTGAGAGTTATGATGGAAATAGTTAGACTCGCGCTTTGGTTTAGAAATTTACTGACCTCCCTACGATTTATTGACCATAACTCACTCAATTTAACTCGTAATTCATTGAAATTAGTTTCATTTCGAAAGAATCGAAGTGTAGTTTAAAACGAAAGAAACGGAGATGAAAAACTCCAAGTATTTTGAGAGTTATGATGGAAATAGTTAGACTCGCGCTTTGGTTTAGCAATTTACTGACCTACCTCCGATTGATTGACCATAACTCTCTCAATTTAACTCTTAAGTCATTGAAATTAGTTTCATTTCGAAAGAATCAAAGTGTTGTTTAAAACGAAAGAAACGGAGATGAAAAACTCCAAGTATTTTGAGAGTTTTGATGGAAATAGTTAGACTCGCGCTTTGGTTTAGCAATTTACTGACCTACCTCCGATTGATTGACAATAACTCTCTCAATGTAACTCGTAATTCATTTAAATTAGTTTCATTTCGAAGGAATCGAAGTGTAGTTTAAAACGAAAGAAACGGAGATGAAAAACTCCAAGTATTTTGAGAGTTATGATGGAAATTGTTAGACTCGCGCTTTGGTTTAGCAATTTACTAACCTACCTCCGATTGATTGACCATAACTCACTCAATTTAACTCGTAATTCATTTAAATTAGTTTCATTTCGAAGGAATCGAAGTATAGTTTAAAACGAAAGAAACGGAGATGAAAAACTCCAAGTATTTTGAGAGTTATGATGGAAATAGTTAGACTCGCGCTTTGGTTTAGCAATTTACTGACCTACCTCCGATTAATTGACGATAACTCACTCAATTTTACTTGTAATTGATTTAAATTAGTTTCATTTCGAAGGAATCGAAGTGTAGTTTAAAACGAAAGAAACGGAGATGAAAAACTCCAAGTATTTTGAGAGTTATGATGGAAATAGTTAGACTCGCGCTTTGGTTTAGCAATTTACTGACCTACCTCCGATTAATTGACCATAACTCACTCAATTTTACTTGGAATTGATTGAAATTAGTTTCATTTCGAAGGAATCGAAGTGTAGTTTAAAACGAAAGAAACGGAGATGAAAAACTCCAAGTATTTTGGGAGTTATGATGGAAATAGTTAGACTCGCGCTTTGGTTTAGAAATTTACTGACCTACCTCCGATTGATTGACCATAACTCACTCAATTTAACTCGTAATTCATTTAAATTTGTTTCATTTCAAATGAATCGAAGTGTAGTTTAAAACGAAAGAAACGGAGATGAAAAACTCCAAGTATTTTGAGAGTTATGATGGAAATTGTTAGACTCGCGCTTTGGTTTAGCAATTTACTGACCTACCTCCGATTGATTGACCATAACTCTCTTAATTTAACTCTTAAGTCATTGAAATTAGTTTCATTTCGAAGGAATCAAAGTGTAGTTTAAAACGAAAGAAACGGAGATGAAAAACTCCAAGTATTTTGGGAGTTATGATGGAAATAGTTAGACTCGCGCTTTGGTTTAGCAATTTACTGACCTACCTCCGATTGATTGACCATAACTCACTCAATTTAACTCGTAATTCATTTAAATTCGTTTCATTTCGAATGAATCGAAGTGTAGTTTAAAACGAAAGAAACGGAGATGAAAAACTCCAAGTATTTTGAGAGTTATGATGGAAATAGTTAGACTCGCTCTTTGGTTTAGCAATTTACTGACCTACCTCCGATTGATTGACCATAACTCTGTAAATTTAACTCGTAATTCATTTAAATTAGTTTCATTTCGAAAGAATCGAAGTGTAGTGTAAAACGAAAGAAACGGAGATTAAAAACTCCAAGTATTTTGGGAGTTATGATGGAAATAGTTAGACTCGCGCTTTGGTTTAGCAATTTACTGACCTACCTCCGATTGATTGACCATAACTCACTAAATTTAACTCGTAATTCATTGAAATTAGTTTCATTTCGAAGGAATCAAAGTGTAGTTTAAAACGAAAGAAACGGAGATGAAAAACTCCAAGTATTTTGAGAGTTATGATGGAAATAGTTAGACTCGCGCTTTGGTTTAGCAATTTACTGACCTACCTCCGATTTATTGAACATAACTCTCTCAATTTAACTCGTAATTCATTTAAATTCGTTTCATTTCGAAATAATCGAAGTGTTGTTTAAAACGAAAGAAACGGAGATGAAAAACTCCAAGTATTTTGAGAGTTATGATGGAAATAGTTAGACTCGCGCTTTGGTTTAGCAATTTACTGACCTACCTCCGATTGATTGACCATAACTCTGTCAATTTAACTCGTAATTCATTTAAATTAGTTTCATTTCGAAGGAATCGAAGTGTAGTTTAAAACGAACGAAACGGAGATGAAAAACTCCAAGTATTTTGAGAGTTATGATGGAAATAGTTAGACTCGCGCTTTGGTTTAGAAATTTACTGACCTCCCTACGATTTATTGACCATAACTCACTCAATTTAACTCGTAATTCATTGAAATTAGTTTCATTTCGAAAGAATCGAAGTGTAGTTTAAAACGAAAGAAACGGAGATGAAAAACTCCAAGTATTTTGAGAGTTATGATGGAAATAGTTAGACTCGCGCTTTGGTTTAGCAATTTACTGACCTACCTCCGATTGATTGACCATAACTCTCTCAATTTAACTCTTAAGTCATTGAAATTAGTTTCATTTCGAAAGAATCAAAGTGTTGTTTAAAACGAAAGAAACGGAGATGAAAAACTCCAAGTATTTTGAGAGTTATGATGGAAATAGTTAGACTCGCGCTTTGGTTTAGCAATTTACCGACCTACCTCCGATTGATTGACAATAACTCTCTCAATTTAACTCGTAATTCATTTAAATTAGTTTCATTTCGAAGGAATCGAAGTGTAGTTTAAAACGAAAGAAACGGAGATGAAAAACTCCAAGTATTTTGAGAGTTATGATGGAAATTGTTAGACTCGCGCTTTGGTTTAGCAATTTACTGACCTACCTCCGATTGATTGACCATAACTCACTCAATTTAACTCGTAATTCATTTAAATTAGTTTCATTTCGAAGGAATCGAAGTATAGTTTAAAACGAAAGAAACGGAGATGAAAAACTCCAAGTATTTTGAGAGTTATGATGGAAATAGTTAGACTCGCGCTTTGGTTTAGCAATTTACTGACCTACCTCCGATTAATTGACCATAACTCACTCAATTTTACTTGTAATTGATTTAAATTAGTTTCATTTCGAAGGAATCGAAGTGTAGTTTAAAACGAAAGAAACGGAGATGAAAAACTCCAAGTATTTTGAGAGTTATGATGGAAATAGTTAGACTCGCGCTTTGGTTTAGCAATTTACTGACCTACCTCCGATTAATTGACCATAACTCACTCAATTTTACTTGGAATTGATTGAAATTAGTTTCATTTCGAAGGAATCGAAGTGTAGTTTAAAACGAAAGAAACGGAGATGAAAAACTCCAAGTATTTTGGGAGTTATGATGGAAATAGTTAGACTCGCGCTTTGGTTTAGAAATTTACTGACCTACCTCCGATTGATTGACCATAACTCACTCAATTTAACTCGTAATTCATTTAAATTCGTTTCATTTCAAATGAATCGAAGTGTAGTTTAAAACGAAAGAAACGGAGATGAAAAACTCCAAGTATTTTGAGAGTTATGATGGAAATTGGTAGACTCGCGCTTTGGTTTAGCAATTTACTGACCTACCTCCGATTGATTGACCATAACTCTCTTAATTTAACTCTTAAGTCATTGAAATTAGTTTCATTTCGAAGGAATCAAAGTGTAGTTTAAAACGAAAGAAACGGAGATGAAAAACTCCAAGTATTTTGGGAGTTATGATGGAAATAGTTAGACTCGCGCTTTGGTTTAGCAATTTACTGACCTACCTCCGATTGATTGACCATAACTCACTCAATTTAACTCGTAATTCATTTAAATTCGTTTCATTTCGAATGAATCGAAGTGTAGTTTAAAACGAAAGAAACGGAGATGAAAAACTCCAAGTATTTTGAGAGTTATGATGGAAATAGTTAGACTCGCTCTTTGGTTTAGCAATTTACTGACCTACCTCCGATTGATTGACCATAACTCTGTAAATTTAACTCGTAATTCATTTAAATTAGTTTCATTTCGAAAGAATCGAAGTGTAGTGTAAAACGAAAGAAACGGAGATTAAAAACTCCAAGTATTTTGGGAGTTATGATGGAAATAGTTAGACTCGCGCTTTGGTTTAGCAATTTACTGACCTACCTCCGATTGATTGACCATAACTCACTAAATTTAACTCGTAATTCATTGAAATTAGTTTCATTTCGAAGGAATCAAAGTGTAGTTTAAAACGAAAGAAACGGAGATGAAAAACTGCAAGTATTTTGAGAGTTATGATGGAAATAGTTAGACTCGCGCTTTGGTTTAGCAATTTACTGACCTACCTCCGATTTATTGAACATAACTCTCTCAATTTAACTCGTAATTCATTTAAATTCGTTTCATTTCGAATGAATCGAAGTGTTGTTTAAAACGAAAGAAACGGAGATGAAAAACTCCAAGTATTTTGAGAGTTATGATGGAAATAGTTAGACTCGCGCTTTGGTTTAGCAATTTACTGACCTACCTCCGATTGATTGACCATAACTCTGTCAATTTAACTCGTAATTCATTTAAATTAGTTTCATTTCGAAGGAATCGAAGTTTAGTTTAAAACGAAAGAAACGGAGATGAAAAACTCCAAGTATTTTGAGAGTTATGATGGAAATAGTTAGACTCGCGCTTTGGTTTAGAAATTTACTGACCTCCCTACGATTTATTGACCATAACTCACTCAATTTAACTCGTAATTCATTGAAATTAGTTTCATTTCGAAAGAATCGAAGTGTAGTTTGAAACGAAAGAAACGGAGATGAAAAACTCCAAGTATTTTGAGAGTTATGATGGAAATAGTTAGACTCGCGCTTTGGTTTAGCAATTTACTGACCTACCTCCGATTGATTGACCATAACTCTCTCAATTTAACTCTTAAGTCATTGAAATTAGTTTCATTTCGAAAGAATCAAAGTGTTGTTTAAAACGAAAGAAACGGAGATGAAAAACTCCAAGTATTTTGAGAGTTTTGATGGAAATAGTTAGACTCGCGCTTTGGTTTAGCAATTTACTGACCTACCTCCGATTGATTGACAATAACTCTCTCAATTTAACTCGTAATTCATTTAAATTAGTTTCATTTCGAAGGAATCGAAGTGTAGTTTAAAACGAAAGAAACGGAGATGAAAAACTCCAAGTATTTTGAGAGTTATGATGGAAATTGTTAGACTCGCGCTTTGGTTTAGCAATTTACTAACCTACCTCCGATTGATTGACCATAACTCACTCAATTTAACTCGTAATTCATTTAAATTAGTTTCATTTCGAAGGAATCGAAGTATAGTTTAAAACGAAAGAAACGGAGATGAAAAACTCCAAGTATTTTGAGAGTTATGATGGAAATAGTTAGACTCGCGCTTTGGTTTAGCAATTTACTGACCTACCTCCGATTAATTGACCATAACTCACTCAATTTTACTTGTAATTGATTTAAATTAGTTTTATTTCGAAGGAATCGAAGTGTAGTTTAAAACGAAAGAAACGGAGATGAAAAACTCCAAGTATTTTGAGAGTTATGATGGAAATAGTTAGACTCGCGCTTTGGTTTAGCAATTTACTGACCTACCTCCGATTAATTGACCATAACTCACTCAATTTTACTTGGAATTGATTTAAATTAGTTTCATTTCGAAGGAATCGAAGTGTAGTTTAAAACGAAAGAAACGGAGATGAAAAACTCCAAGTATTTTGGGAGTTATGATGGAAATAGTTAGACTCGCGCTTTGGTTTAGAAATTTACTGACCTACCTCCGATTGATTGACCATAACTCACTCAATTTAACTCGTAATTCATTTAAATTCGTTTCATTTCAAATGAATCGAAGTGTAGTTTAAAACGAAAGAAACGGAGATGAAAAACTCCAAGTATTTTGAGAGTTATGATGGAAATTGGTAGACTCGCGCTTTGGTTTAGCAATTTACTGACCTACCTCCGATTGATTGACCATAACTCTCTTAATTTAACTCTTAAGTCATTGAAATTAGTTTCATTTCGAAGGAATCAAAGTGTAGTTTAAAACGAAAGAAACGGAGATGAAAAACTCCAAGTATTTTGGGAGTTATGATGGAAATAGTTAGACTCGCGCTTTGGTTTAGCAATTTACTGACCTACCTCCGATTGATTGACCATAACTCACTCAATTTAACTCGTAATTCATTTAAATTCGTTTCATTTCGAATGAATCGAAGTGTAGTTTAAAACGAAAGAAACGGAGATGAAAAACTCCAAGTATTTTGGGAGTTATGATGGAAATAGTTAGACTCGCGCTTTGGTTTAGCAATTTACCGACCTACCTCCGATTGATTGACAATAACTCTGTCAATTTAACTCGTAATTCATTTAAATTAGTTTCCTTTCGAAGGAATCGAAGTGTAGTTTAAAACGAAAGAAACGGAGATGAAAAACTCCAAGTATTTTGAGAGTTATGATGGAAATAGTTAGACTCGCGCTTTGGTTTAGCAATTTACTGACCTACCTCCGATTGATTGACCATAACTCTGTCAATTTAACTCGTAATTCATTTAAATTAGTTTCATTTCGAAGGAATCGAAGTTTAGTTTAAAACGAAAGAAACGGAGATGAAAAACTCCAAGTATTTTGAGAGTTATGATGGAAATAGTTAGACTCGCGCTTTGGTTTAGAAATTTACTGACCTCCCTACGATTTATTGACCATAACTCACTCAATTTAACTCGTAATTCATTGAAATTAGTTTCATTTCGAAAGAATCGAAGTGTAGTTTAAAACGAAAGAAACGGAGATGAAAAACTCCAAGTATTTTGAGAGTTATGATGGAAATAGTTAGACTCGCGCTTTGGTTTAGCAATTTACTGACCTACCTCCGATTGATTGACCATAACTCTCTCAATTTAACTCTTAAGTCATTGAAATTAGTTTCATTTCGAAAGAATCAAAGTGTTGTTTAAAACGAAAGAAACGGAGATGAAAAACTCCAAGTATTTTGAGAGTTTTGATGGAAATAGTTAGACTCGCGCTTTGGTTTAGCAATTTACTGACCTACCTCCGATTGATTGACAATAACTCTCTCAATGTAACTCGTAATTCATTTAAATTAGTTTCATTTCGAAGGAATCGAAGTGTAGTTTAAAACGAAAGAAACGGAGATGAAAAACTCCAAGTATTTTGAGAGTTATGATGGAAATTGTTAGACTCGCGCTTTGGTTTAGCAATTTACTAACCTACCTCCGATTGATTGACCATAACTCACTCAATTTAACTCGTAATTCATTTAAATTAGTTTCATTTCGAAGGAATCGAAGTATAGTTTAAAACGAAAGAAACGGAGATGAAAAACTCCAAGTATTTTGAGAGTTATGATGGAAATAGTTAGACTCGCGCTTTGGTTTAGCAATTTACTGACCTACCTCCGATTAATTGACGATAACTCACTCAATTTTACTTGTAATTGATTTAAATTAGTTTCATTTCGAAGGAATCGAAGTGTAGTTTAAAACGAAAGAAACGGAGATGAAAAACTCCAAGTATTTTGAGAGTTATGATGGAAATAGTTAGACTCGCGCTTTGGTTTAGCAATTTACTGACCTACCTCCGATTAATTGACCATAACTCACTCAATTTTACTTGGAATTGATTGAAATTAGTTTCATTTCGAAGGAATCGAAGTGTAGTTTAAAACGAAAGAAACGGAGATGAAAAACTCCAAGTATTTTGGGAGTTATGATGGAAATAGTTAGACTCGCGCTTTGGTTTAGAAATTTACTGACCTACCTCCGATTGATTGACCATAACTCACTCAATTTAACTCGTAATTCATTTAAATTTGTTTCATTTCAAATGAATCGAAGTGTAGTTTAAAACGAAAGAAACGGAGATGAAAAACTCCAAGTATTTTGAGAGTTATGATGGAAATTGTTAGACTCGCGCTTTGGTTTAGCAATTTACTGACCTACCTCCGATTGATTGACCATAACTCTCTTAATTTAACTCTTAAGTCATTGAAATTAGTTTCATTTCGAAGGAATCAAAGTGTAGTTTAAAACGAAAGAAACGGAGATGAAAAACTCCAAGTATTTTGGGAGTTATGATGGAAATAGTTAGACTCGCGCTTTGGTTTAGCAATTTACTGACCTACCTCCGATTGATTGACCATAACTCACTCAATTTAACTCGTAATTCATTTAAATTCGTTTCATTTCGAATGAATCGAAGTGTAGTTTAAAACGAAAGAAACGGAGATGAAAAACTCCAAGTATTTTGAGAGTTATGATGGAAATAGTTAGACTCGCTCTTTGGTTTAGCAATTTACTGACCTACCTCCGATTGATTGACCATAACTCTGTAAATTTAACTCGTAATTCATTTAAATTAGTTTCATTTCGAAAGAATCGAAGTGTAGTGTAAAACGAAAGAAACGGAGATTAAAAACTCCAAGTATTTTGGGAGTTATGATGGAAATAGTTAGACTCGCGCTTTGGTTTAGCAATTTACTGACCTACCTCCGATTGATTGACCATAACTCACTAAATTTAACTCGTAATTCATTGAAATTAGTTTCATTTCGAAGGAATCAAAGTGTAGTTTAAAACGAAAGAAACGGAGATGAAAAACTCCAAGTATTTTGAGAGTTATGATGGAAATAGTTAGACTCGCGCTTTGGTTTAGCAATTTACTGACCTACCTCCGATTTATTGAACATAACTCTCTCAATTTAACTCGTAATTCATTTAAATTCGTTTCATTTCGAAATAATCGAAGTGTTGTTTAAAACGAAAGAAACGGAGATGAAAAACTCCAAGTATTTTGAGAGTTATGATGGAAATAGTTAGACTCGCGCTTTGGTTTAGCAATTTACTGACCTACCTCCGATTGATTGACCATAACTCTGTCAATTTAACTCGTAATTCATTTAAATTAGTTTCATTTCGAAGGAATCGAAGTGTAGTTTAAAACGAACGAAACGGAGATGAAAAACTCCAAGTATTTTGAGAGTTATGATGGAAATAGTTAGACTCGCGCTTTGGTTTAGAAATTTACTGACCTCCCTACGATTTATTGACCATAACTCACTCAATTTAACTCGTAATTCATTGAAATTAGTTTCATTTCGAAAGAATCGAAGTGTAGTTTAAAACGAAAGAAACGGAGATGAAAAACTCCAAGTATTTTGAGAGTTATGATGGAAATAGTTAGACTCGCGCTTTGGTTTAGCAATTTACTGACCTACCTCCGATTGATTGACCATAACTCTCTCAATTTAACTCTTAAGTCATTGAAATTAGTTTCATTTCGAAAGAATCAAAGTGTTGTTTAAAACGAAAGAAACGGAGATGAAAAACTCCAAGTATTTTGAGAGTTATGATGGAAATAGTTAGACTCGCGCTTTGGTTTAGCAATTTACCGACCTACCTCCGATTGATTGACAATAACTCTCTCAATTTAACTCGTAATTCATTTAAATTAGTTTCATTTCGAAGGAATCGAAGTGTAGTTTAAAACGAAAGAAACGGAGATGAAAAACTCCAAGTATTTTGAGAGTTATGATGGAAATTGTTAGACTCGCGCTTTGGTTTAGCAATTTACTGACCTACCTCCGATTGATTGACCATAACTCACTCAATTTAACTCGTAATTCATTTAAATTAGTTTCATTTCGAAGGAATCGAAGTATAGTTTAAAACGAAAGAAACGGAGATGAAAAACTCCAAGTATTTTGAGAGTTATGATGGAAATAGTTAGACTCGCGCTTTGGTTTAGCAATTTACTGACCTACCTCCGATTAATTGACCATAACTCACTCAATTTTACTTGTAATTGATTTAAATTAGTTTCATTTCGAAGGAATCGAAGTGTAGTTTAAAACGAAAGAAACGGAGATGAAAAACTCCAAGTATTTTGAGAGTTATGATGGAAATAGTTAGACTCGCGCTTTGGTTTAGCAATTTACTGACCTACCTCCGATTAATTGACCATAACTCACTCAATTTTACTTGGAATTGATTGAAATTAGTTTCATTTCGAAGGAATCGAAGTGTAGTTTAAAACGAAAGAAACGGAGATGAAAAACTCCAAGTATTTTGGGAGTTATGATGGAAATAGTTAGACTCGCGCTTTGGTTTAGAAATTTACTGACCTACCTCCGATTGATTGACCATAACTCACTCAATTTAACTCGTAATTCATTTAAATTCGTTTCATTTCAAATGAATCGAAGTGTAGTTTAAAACGAAAGAAACGGAGATGAAAAACTCCAAGTATTTTGAGAGTTATGATGGAAATTGGTAGACTCGCGCTTTGGTTTAGCAATTTACTGACCTACCTCCGATTGATTGACCATAACTCTCTTAATTTAACTCTTAAGTCATTGAAATTAGTTTCATTTCGAAGGAATCAAAGTGTAGTTTAAAACGAAAGAAACGGAGATGAAAAACTCCAAGTATTTTGGGAGTTATGATGGAAATAGTTAGACTCGCGCTTTGGTTTAGCAATTTACTGACCTACCTCCGATTGATTGACCATAACTCACTCAATTTAACTCGTAATTCATTTAAATTCGTTTCATTTCGAATGAATCGAAGTGTAGTTTAAAACGAAAGAAACGGAGATGAAAAACTCCAAGTATTTTGAGAGTTATGATGGAAATAGTTAGACTCGCTCTTTGGTTTAGCAATTTACTGACCTACCTCCGATTGATTGACCATAACTCTGTAAATTTAACTCGTAATTCATTTAAATTAGTTTCATTTCGAAAGAATCGAAGTGTAGTGTAAAACGAAAGAAACGGAGATTAAAAACTCCAAGTATTTTGGGAGTTATGATGGAAATAGTTAGACTCGCGCTTTGGTTTAGCAATTTACTGACCTACCTCCGATTGATTGACCATAACTCACTAAATTTAACTCGTAATTCATTGAAATTAGTTTCATTTCGAAGGAATCAAAGTGTAGTTTAAAACGAAAGAAACGGAGATGAAAAACTGCAAGTATTTTGAGAGTTATGATGGAAATAGTTAGACTCGCGCTTTGGTTTAGCAATTTACTGACCTACCTCCGATTTATTGAACATAACTCTCTCAATTTAACTCGTAATTCATTTAAATTCGTTTCATTTCGAATGAATCGAAGTGTTGTTTAAAACGAAAGAAACGGAGATGAAAAACTCCAAGTATTTTGAGAGTTATGATGGAAATAGTTAGACTCGCGCTTTGGTTTAGCAATTTACTGACCTACCTCCGATTGATTGACCATAACTCTGTCAATTTAACTCGTAATTCATTTAAATTAGTTTCATTTCGAAGGAATCGAAGTTTAGTTTAAAACGAAAGAAACGGAGATGAAAAACTCCAAGTATTTTGAGAGTTATGATGGAAATAGTTAGACTCGCGCTTTGGTTTAGAAATTTACTGACCTCCCTACGATTTATTGACCATAACTCACTCAATTTAACTCGTAATTCATTGAAATTAGTTTCATTTCGAAAGAATCGAAGTGTAGTTTGAAACGAAAGAAACGGAGATGAAAAACTCCAAGTATTTTGAGAGTTATGATGGAAATAGTTAGACTCGCGCTTTGGTTTAGCAATTTACTGACCTACCTCCGATTGATTGACCATAACTCTCTCAATTTAACTCTTAAGTCATTGAAATTAGTTTCATTTCGAAAGAATCAAAGTGTTGTTTAAAACGAAAGAAACGGAGATGAAAAACTCCAAGTATTTTGAGAGTTTTGATGGAAATAGTTAGACTCGCGCTTTGGTTTAGCAATTTACTGACCTACCTCCGATTGATTGACAATAACTCTCTCAATTTAACTCGTAATTCATTTAAATTAGTTTCATTTCGAAGGAATCGAAGTGTAGTTTAAAACGAAAGAAACGGAGATGAAAAACTCCAAGTATTTTGAGAGTTATGATGGAAATTGTTAGACTCGCGCTTTGGTTTAGCAATTTACTAACCTACCTCCGATTGATTGACCATAACTCACTCAATTTAACTCGTAATTCATTTAAATTAGTTTCATTTCGAAGGAATCGAAGTATAGTTTAAAACGAAAGAAACGGAGATGAAAAACTCCAAGTATTTTGAGAGTTATGATGGAAATAGTTAGACTCGCGCTTTGGTTTAGCAATTTACTGACCTACCTCCGATTAATTGACCATAACTCACTCAATTTTACTTGTAATTGATTTAAATTAGTTTTATTTCGAAGGAATCGAAGTGTAGTTTAAAACGAAAGAAACGGAGATGAAAAACTCCAAGTATTTTGAGAGTTATGATGGAAATAGTTAGACTCGCGCTTTGGTTTAGCAATTTACTGACCTACCTCCGATTAATTGACCATAACTCACTCAATTTTACTTGGAATTGATTTAAATTAGTTTCATTTCGAAGGAATCGAAGTGTAGTTTAAAACGAAAGAAACGGAGATGAAAAACTCCAAGTATTTTGGGAGTTATGATGGAAATAGTTAGACTCGCGCTTTGGTTTAGAAATTTACTGACCTACCTCCGATTGATTGACCATAACTCACTCAATTTAACTCGTAATTCATTTAAATTCGTTTCATTTCAAATGAATCGAAGTGTAGTTTAAAACGAAAGAAACGGAGATGAAAAACTCCAAGTATTTTGAGAGTTATGATGGAAATTGTTAGACTCGCGCTTTGGTTTAGCAATTTACTGACCTACCTCCGATTGATTGACCATAACTCTCTTAATTTAACTCTTAAGTCATTGAAATTAGTTTCATTTCGAAGGAATCAAAGTGTAGTTTAAAACGAAAGAAACGGAGATGAAAAACTCCAAGTATTTTGGGAGTTATGATGGAAATAGTTAGACTCGCGCTTTGGTTTAGCAATTTACTGACCTACCTCCGATTGATTGACCATAACTCACTCAATTTAACTCGTAATTCATTTAAATTCGTTTCATTTCGAATGAATCGAAGTGTAGTTTAAAACGAAAGAAACGGAGATAAAAAACTCCAAGTATTTTGAGAGTTATGATGGAAATAGTTAGACTCGCTCTTTGGTTTAGCAATTTACTGACCTACCTCCGATTGATTGACCATAACTCTGTAAATTTAACTCGTAATTCATTTAAATTAGTTTCATTTCGAAAGAATCGAAGTGTAGTGTAAAACGAAAGAAACGGAGATTAAAAACTCCAAGTATTTTGGGAGTTATGATGGAAATAGTTAGACTCGCGCTTTGGTTTAGCAATTTACTGACCTACCTCCGATTGATTGACCATAACTCACTAAATTTAACTCGTAATTCATTGAAATTAGTTTCATTTCGAAGGAATCAAAGTGTAGTTTAAAACGAAAGAAACGGAGATGAAAAACTCCAAGTATTTTGAGAGTTATGATGGAAATAGTTAGACTCGCGCTTTGGTTTAGCAATTTACTGACCTACCTCCGATTTATTGAACATAACTCTCTCAATTTAACTCGTAATTCATTTAAATTCGTTTCATTTCGAATGAATCGAAGTGTTGTTTAAAACGAAAGAAACGGAGATGAAAAACTCCAAGTATTTTGAGAGTTATGATGGAAATAGTTAGACTCGCGCTTTGGTTTAGCAATTTACTGACCTACCTCCGATTGATTGACCATAACTCTGTCAATTTAACTCGTAATTCATTTAAATTAGTTTCATTTCGAAGGAATCGAAGTGTAGTTTAAAACGAAAGAAACGGAGATGAAAAACTCCAAGTATTTTGAGAGTTATGATGGAAATAGTTAGACTCGCGCTTTGGTTTAGAAATTTACTGACCTCCCTACGATTTATTGACCATAACTCACTCAATTTAACTCGTAATTCATTGAAATTAGTTTCATTTCGAAAGAATCGAAGTGTAGTTTAAAACGAAAGAAACGGAGATGAAAAACTCCAAGTATTTTGAGAGTTATGATGGAAATAGTTAGACTCGCGCTTTGGTTTAGCAATTTACTGACCTACCTCCGATTGATTGACCATAACTCTCTAAATTTAACTCTTAAGTCATTGAAATTAGTTTCATTTCGAAAGAATCAAAGTGTTGTTTAAAACGAAAGAAACGGAGATGAAAAACTCCAAGTATTTTGAGAGTTATGATGGAAATAGTTAGACTCGCGCTTTGGTTTAGCAATTTACTGACCTACCTCCGATTGATTGACAATAACTCTCTCAATTTAACTCGTAATTCATTTAAATTAGTTTCATTTCGAAGGAATCGAAGTGTAGTTTAAAACGAAAGAAACGGAGATGAAAAACTCCAAGTATTTTGAGAGTTATGATGGAAATAGTTAGACTCGCGCTTTGGTTTAGCAATTTACTGACCTACCTCCGATTGATTGACCATAACTCTGTCAATTTAACTCGTAATTCTTTTAAATTAGTTTCATTTCGAAGGAATCGAAGTGTAGTTTAAAACGAAAGAAACGGAGATGAATAACTCCAAGTATTTTGAGAGTTATGATGGAAATAGTTAGACTCGCTCTTTGGTTTAGCAATTTACTGACCTCTCTCCGATTGATTTACCATAACTCACTAAATTTAACTCGTAATTCATTGAAATTAGTTTCATTTCGAAGGAATCGAAGTGTAGTTTAAAACGAAAGAAACGGAGATAAAAAACTCCAAGTATTTTGAGAGTTATGATGGAAATTGTTAGACTCGCGCTTTGGTTTAGCAATTTACTGACCTACCTCCGATTGATTGACCATAACTCACTCAATTTAACTCGTAATTCATTTAAATTAGTTTCATTTCGAAGGAATCGAAGTAAAGTTTAAAACGAAAGAAACGGAGATGAAAAACTCCAAGTATTTTGAGAGTTATGATGGAAATAGTTAGACTCGCGCTTTGGTTTAGCAATTTACTGACCTACCTCCGATTGATTGACCATAACTCTCTCAATTTAACTCTTAAGTCATTGAAATTAGTTTCATTTCGAAGGAATCAAAGTGTAGTTTAAAACGAAAGAAACGGAGATGAAAAACTCCAAGTATTTTGAGAGTTATGATGGAAATTGTTAGACTCGCGCTTTGGTTTAGCAATTTACTGACCTACCTCCGATTGATTGACCATAACTCACTCAATTTAACTCGTAATTCATTTAAATTAGTTTCATTTCGAAGGAATCGAAGTAAAGTTTAAAACGAAAGAAACGGAGATGAAAAACTCCAAGTATTTTGAGAGTTATGATGGAAATAATTAGATTTGCGCTTTGGTTTAGCAATTTACTGACCTACCTCCGATTGATTGAACATAACTCTCTCAATTTAACTCGTAATTCATTTAAATTCGTTTCATTTCAAATGAATCGAAGTGTAGTTTAAAACGAAAGAAACGGAGATGAAAAACTCCAAGTATTTTGAGAGTTATGATGGAAATAGTTAGACTCGCGCTTTGGTTTAGCAATTTACTGACCTACCTCCGATTGATTGACCATAACTCTCTCAATTTAACTATTAAGTCATTGAAATTTGTTTCATTTCGAAGGAATCAAAGTTTAGTTTAAAACGAAAGAAACGGAGATGAAAAACTCCAAGTATTTTGAGAGTTATGATGGAAATTGTTAGACTCGCGCTTTGGTTTAGCAATTTACTGACCAACCTCCGATTGATTGACCATAACTCACTCAATTTAACTCGTAATTCATTTAAATTAGTTTCATTTCGAAGGAATCGAAGTAAAGTTTAAAACGAAAGAAACGGAGATGAAAAACTCCAAGTATTTTGAGAGTTATGATGGAAATAGTTAGACTCGCGCTTTGGTTTAGCAATTTACTGACCTACCTCCGATTGATTGACCATAACTCTGTCAATTTAACTCGTAATTCATTTAAATTAGTTTCATTTCGAAGGAATCGAAGTGTAGTTTAAAACGAAAGAAACGGAGATTAAAAACTCCAAGTATTTTGGGAGTTATGATGGAAATAGTTAGACTCGCGCTTTGGTTTAGCAATTTACTGACCTCCCTACGATTGATTGACCATAACTCACTCAATTTAACTCGTAATTCATTGAAATTAGTTTCATTTCGAAGGAATCGAAGTGTAGTTTATAACGAAAGAAACGGAGATGAAAAACTCCAAGTATTTTGAGAGTTATGATGAAAATAGTTAGACTCGCGCTTTGGTTTAGCAATTTACTGACCTACCTCCGATTGATTGACCATAACTCTCTCAATTTAACTCTTAAGTCATTGAAATTAGTTTCATTTCGAAGGAATCAAAGTGTAGTTTAAAACGAAAGAAACGGAGATGAAAAACTCCAAGTATTTTGAGAGTTATGATGGAAATAGTTAGACTCGCGCTTTGGTTTAGCAATTTACTGACCTACCTCCGATTGATTGACCATAACTCTCTCAATTTAACTCTTAAGTCATTGAAATTAGTTTCATTTCGAAGGAATCGAAGTGTAGTTTAAAACGAAAGAAACGGAGATGAAAAACTCCAAGTATTTTGAGAGTTATGATGGAAATTGTTAGACTCGCGCTTTGGTTTAGCAATTTACTGACCTACCTCCGATTGATTGACCATAACTCACTCAATTTAACTCGTAATTCATTTAAATTAGTTTCATTTCGAAGGAATCGAAATGTAGTTTAAAACGAAAGAAACGGAGATGAAAAACCCCAAGTATTTTGAGAGTTATGATGGAAATAGTTAGACTCGCGCTTTGGTTTAGCAATTTACTGACCTACCTCCGATTAATTGACCATAACTCACTCAATTTTACTTGTAATTGATTGAAATTAGTTTCATTTCGAAGGAATCGAAGTGTAGTTTAAAACGAAAGAAACGGAGATGAAAAACTCCAAGTATTTTGGGAGTTATGATGGAAATAGTTAGACTCGCGCTTTGGTTTAGAAATTTACTGACCTACCTCCGATTGATTGACCATAACTCACTCAATTTAACTCGTAATTCATTGAATTAGTTTCATTTCGAAGGAATCGAAGTGTAGTTTAAAAAGAAAGAAACGGAGATGAAAAACTTCAAGTATTTTGAGAGTTATGATGGAAATAGTTAGACTCGCGCTTTGGTTTAGCAATTTACTGACCTACCTACGATTGATTGACCATAACTCTCTCAATTTAACTCTTAAGTCATTGAAATTAATTTCATTTCAAATGAATCGAAGTGTAGTTTAAAACGAAAGAAACGGAGATGAAAAACTCCAAGTATTTTGAGAGTTATGATGGAAATAGTTAGACTCGCGCTTTGGTTTAGCAATTTACTGACCTACCTCCGATTGATTGACCATAACTCACTCAATTTAACTCGTAATTCATTTAAATTCGTTTCATTTCGAATGAATCGAAGTGTAGTTTAAAACGAAAGAAACGGAGATGAAAAACTCCAAGTATTTTGAGAGTTATGATGGAAATAGTTAGACTCGCTCTTTGGTTTAGCAATTTACTGACCTACCTCCGATTGATTGACCATAACTCTGTCAATTTAACTCGTAATTCATTTAAATTAGTTTCATTTCGAAGGAATCGAAGTGTAGTTTAAAACGAAAGAAACGGAGATTAAAAACTCCAAGTATTTTGGGAGTTATGATGGAAATAGTTAGACTCGCGCTTTGGTTTAGCAATTTACTGACCTCCCTACGATTGATTGACCATAACTCACTCAATTTAACTCGTAATTCATTGAAATTAGTTTCATTTCGAAGGAATCGAAGTGTAGTTTATAACGAAAGAAACGGAGATGAAAAACTCCAAGTATTTTGAGAGTTATGATGGAAATAGTTAGACTCGCGCTTTGGTTTAGCAATTTACTGACCTACCTCCGATTGATTGACCATAACTCTCCCAATTTAACTCTTAAGTCATTGAAATTAGTTTCATTTCGAAGGAATCAAAGTGTAGTTTAAAACGAAAGAAACGGAGATGAAAAACTCCAAGTATTTTGAGAGTTATGATGGAAATAGTTAGACTCGCGCTTTGGTTTAGCAATTTACTGACCTACCTCCGATTAATTGACCATAACTCACTCAATTTTACTTGTAATTGATTGAAATTAGTTTCATTTCAAAGGAATCGAAGTGTAGTTTAAAACGAAAGAAACGGAGATGAAAAACTCCAAGTATTTTGGGAGTTATGATGGAAATAGTTAGACTCGCGCTTTGGTTTTGCAATTTACTGACCTACCTCCGATTGATTGACCATAACTCACTAAATTTAACTCGTAATTCATTTAAATTCGTTTCATTTCGAATGAATCGAAGTGTAGTTTAAAACGAAAGAAACGGAGATGAAAAACTCCAAGTATTTTGAGAGTTATGATGGAAATAGTTAGACTCGCGCTTTGGTTTAGCAATTTACTGACCTACCTCCGATTGATTGAACATAACTCTCTCAATTTAACTCGTAATTCATTTAAATTCGTTTCATTTCAAATGAATCGAAGTGTAGTTTAAAACGAAAGAAACGGAGATGAAAAACTCCAAGTATTTTGAGAGTTATGATGGAAATAGTTAGACTCGCGCTTTGGTTTAGCAATTTACTGACCTACCTCCGATTGATTGACCATAACTCTGTCAATTTAACTCGTAATTCATTTAAATTAGTTTCATTTCGAAGGAATCGAAGTGTAGTTTAAAACGAAAGAAACGGAGATTAAAAACTCCAAGTATTTTGGGAGTTATGATGGAAATAGTTAGACTCGCGCTTTGGTTTAGCAATTTACTGACCTCCCTACGATTGATTGACCATAACTCACTCAATTTAACTCGTAATTCATTGAAATTAGTTTCATTTCGAAGGAATCGAAGTGTAGTTTATAACGAAAGAAACGGAGATGAAAAACTCCAAGTATTTTGAGAGTTATGATGAAAATAGTTAGACTCGCGCTTTGGTTTAGCAATTTACTGACCTACCTCCGATTGATTGACCATAACTCTCCCAATTTAACTCTTAAGTCATTGAAATTAGTTTCATTTCGAAGGAATCAAAGTGTAGTTTAAAACGAAAGAAACGGAGATGAAAAACTCCAAGTATTTTGAGAGTTATGATGGAAATAGTTAGACTCGCGCTTTGGTTTAGCAATTTACTGACCTACCTCCGATTGATTGACCATAACTCTCTCAATTTAACTCTTAAGTCATTGAAATTAGTTTCATTTCGAAGGAATCGAAGTGTAGTTTAAAACGAAAGAAACGGAGATGAAAAACTCCAAGTATTTTGAGAGTTATGATGGAAATTGTTAGACTCGCGCTTTGGTTTAGCAATTTACTGACCTACCTCCGATTGATTGACCATAACTCACTCAATTTAACTCGTAATTCATTTAAATTACTTTCATTTCGAAGGAATCGAAATGTAGTTTAAAACGAAAGAAACGGAGATGAAAAACCCCAAGTATTTTGAGAGTTATGATGGAAATAGTTAGACTCGCGCTTTGGTTTAGCAATTTACTGACCTACCTCCGATTAATTGACCATAACTCACTCAATTTTACTTGTAATTGATTGAAATTAGTTTCATTTCGAAGGAATCGAAGTGTAGTTTAAAACGAAAGAAACGGAGATGAAAAACTCCAAGTATTTTGGGAGTTATGATGGAAATAGTTAGACTCGCGCTTTGGTTTAGAAATTTACTGACCTACCTCCGATTGATTGACCATAACTCACTCAATTTAACTCGTAATTCATTGAATTAGTTTCATTTCGAAGGAATCGAAGTGTAGTTTAAAAAGAAAGAAACGGAGATGAAAAACTTCAAGTATTTTGAGAGTTATGATGGAAATAGTTAGACTCGCGCTTTGGTTTAGCAATTTACTGACCTACCTACGATTGATTGACCATAACTCTCTCAATTTAACTCTTAAGTCATTGAAATTAATTTCATTTCAAATGAATCGAAGTGTAGTTTAAAACGAAAGAAACGGAGATGAAAAACTCCAAGTATTTTGAGAGTTATGATGGAAATAGTTAGACTCGCGCTTTGGTTTAGCAATTTACTGACCTACCTCCGATTGATTGACCATAACTCACTCAATTTAACTCGTAATTCATTTAAATTCATTTCATTTCGAATGAATCGAAGTGTAGTTTAAAACGAAAGAAACGGAGATGAAAAACTCCAAGTATTTTGAGAGTTATGATGGAAATAGTTAGACTCGCTCTTTGGTTTAGCAATTTACTGACCTACCTCCGATTGATTGACCATAACTCTGTCAATTTAACTCGTAATTCATTTAAATTAGTTTCATTTCGAAGGAATCGAAGTGTAGTTTAAAACGAAAGAAACGGAGATTAAAAACTCCAAGTATTTTGGGAGTTATGATGGAAATAGTTAGACTCGCGCTTTGGTTTAGCAATTTACTGACCTCCCTACGATTGCTTGACCATAACTCACTCAATTTAACTCGTAATTCATTGAAATTAGTTTCATTTCGAAGGAATCGAAGTGTAGTTTATAACGAAAGAAACGGAGATGAAAAACTCCAAGTATTTTGAGAGTTATGATGGAAATAGTTAGACTCGCGCTTTGGTTTAGCAATTTACTGACCTACCTCCGATTGATTGACCATAACTCTCCCAATTTAACTCTTAAGTCATTGAAATTAGTTTCATTTCGAAGGAATCAAAGTGTAGTTTAAAACGAAAGAAACGGAGATGAAAAACTCCAAGTATTTTGAGAGTTATGATGGAAATAGTTAGACTCGCGCTTTGGTTTAGCAATTTACTGACCTACCTCCGATTAATTGACCATAACTCACTCAATTTTACTTGTAATTGATTGAAATTAGTTTCATTTCAAAGGAATCGAAGTGTAGTTTAAAACGAAAGAAACGGAGATGAAAAACTCCAAGTATTTTGGGAGTTATGATGGAAATAGTTAGACTCGCGCTTTGGTTTTGCAATTTACTGACCTACCTCCGATTGATTGACCATAACTCACTAAATTTAACTCGTAATTCATTTAAATTCGTTTCATTTCGAATGAATCGAAGTGTAGTTTAAAACGAAAGAAACGGAGATGAAAAACTCCAAGTATTTTGAGAGTTATGATGGAAATAGTTAGACTCGCGCTTTGGTTTAGCAATTTACTGACCTACCTCCGATTGATTGAACATAACTCTCTCAATTTAACTCGTAATTCATTTAAATTCGTTTCATTTCAAATGAATCGAAGTGTAGTTTAAAACGAAAGAAACGGAGATGAAAAACTCCAAGTATTTTGAGAGTTATGATGGAAATAGTTAGACTCGCGCTTTGGTTTAGCAATTTACTGACCTACCTCCGATTGATTGACCATAACTCTGTCAATTTAACTCGTAATTCATTTAAATTAGTTTCATTTCGAAGGAATCGAAGTGTAGTTTAAAACGAAAGAAACGGAGATTAAAAACTCCAAGTATTTTGGGAGTTATGATGGAAATAGTTAGACTCGCGCTTTGGTTTAGCAATTTACTAACCTCCCTACGATTGATTGACCATAACTCACTCAATTTAACTCGTGATTCATTTAAATTAGTTTCATTTCGAAGGAATCGAAGTGTAGTTTAAAACGAAAGAAACGGAGATTAAAAACTCCAAGTATTTTGGGAGTTATGATGGAAATAGTTAGACTCGCGCTTTGGTTTAGCAATTTACTGACCTCCCTACGATTGATTGACCATAACTCACTCAATTTAACTCGTAATTCATTGAAATTAGTTTCATTTCGAAGGAATCGAAGTGTAGTTTATAACGAAAGAAACGGAGATGAAAAACTCCAAGTATTTTGAGAGTTATGATGGAAATAGTTAGACTCGCGCTTTGGTTTAGCAATTTACTGACCTACCTCCGATTGATTGACCATAACTCTCCCAATTTAACTCTTAAGTCATTGAAATTAGTTTCATTTCGAAGGAATCAAAGTGTAGTTTAAAACGAAAGAAACGGAGATGAAAAACTCCAAGTATTTTGAGAGTTATGATGGAAATAGTTAGACTCGCGCTTTGGTTTAGCAATTTACTGACCTACCTCCGATTAATTGACCATAACTCACTCAATTTTACTTGTAATTGATTGAAATTAGTTTCATTTCAAAGGAATCGAAGTGTAGTTTAAAACGAAAGAAACGGAGATGAAAAACTCCAAGTATTTTGGGAGTTATGATGGAAATAGTTAGACTCGCGCTTTGGTTTAGCAATTTACAGACCTACCTCCGATTGATTGACCATAACTCACTCAATTTAACTCGTAATTCATTTAAATTCGTTTCATTTCGAATGAATCAAAGTGTAGTTTAAAACGAAAGAAACGGAGATGAAAAACTCCAAGTATTTTGAGAGTTATGATGGAAATAGTTAGACTCGCTCTTTGGTTTAGCAATTTACTGACCTACCTCCGATTGATTGACCATAACTCTGTAAATTTAACTCGTAATTCATTTAAATTAGTTTCATTTCGAAAGAATCGAAGTGTAGTGTAAAACGAAAGAAACGGAGATTAAAAACTCCAAGTATTTTGGGAGTTATGATGGAAATAGTTAGACTCGCGCTTTGGTTTAGCAATTTACTGACCTACCTCCGATTGATTGACCATAACTCACTCAATTTAACTCGTAATTCATTTAAATTCGATTTATTTCGAAGGAATCGACGTGTAGTTTAAAACGAAAGAAACGGAGATGAAAAAATCCAAGTATTTTGAGAGTTATGATGGAAATAGTTAGACTCGCGCTTTGGTTTAGCAATTTACTGACCTACCTCCGATTGATTGAACATAACTCTCTCAATTTAACTCGTAATTCATTTAAATTCGTTTCATTTCGAATGAATCGAAGTGTAGTTTAAAACGAAAGAAACGGAGATGAAAAACTCCAAGTATTTTGAGAGTTATGATGGAAATAGTTAGACTCGCGCTTTGGTTTAGCAATTTACTGACCTACCTCCGATTGATTGACAATAACTCTGTCAATTTGACTCGTAATTCATTTAAATTAGTTTCATTTCGAAGGAATCGAAGTGTAGTTTAAAACGAAAGAAACGGAGATGAAAAACTCCAAGTATTTTGAGAGTTATGATGGAAATAGTTAGACTCGCGCTTTGGTTTAGCAATTTACTGACCTACCTCCGATTGATTGACCATAACTCTCTCAATTTAACTCTTAAGTCATTGAAATTAGTTTCATTTCGAAGGAATCGAAGTGTAGTTTAAAACGAAAGAAACGGAGATGAAAAACTCCAAGTATTTTGAGAGTTATGATGGAAATTGTTAGACTCGCGCTTTGGTTTAGCAATTTACTGACCTACCTCCGATTGATTGACCATAACTCACTCAATTTAACTCGTAATTCATTTAAATTAGTTTCATTTCGAAGGAATCGAAATGTAGTTTAAAACGAAAGAAACGGAGATGAAAAACCCCAAGTATTTTGAGAGTTATGATGGAAATAGTTAGACTCGCGCTTTGGTTTAGCAATTTACTGACCTACCTCCGATTAATTGACCATAACTCACTCAATTTTACTTGTAATTGATTGAAATTAGTTTTATTTCGAATGAATCGAAGTGTAGTTTAAAACGAAAGAAACGGAGATGAAAAACTCCAAGTATTTTGGGAGTTATGATGGAAATAGTTAGACTCGCGCTTTGGTTTAGCAATTTACTGACCTACCTCCGATTGATTGACCATAACTCACTCAATTTAACTCGTAATTCATTTAAATTAGTTTCATTTCGAAGGAATCGAAGTAAAGTTTAAAACGAAAGAAACGGAGATGAAAAACTCCAAGTATTTTGAGAGTTATGATGGAAATAATTAGACTTGCGCTTTGGTTTAGCAATTTACTGACCTACCTCCGATTGATTGAACATAACTCTCTCAATTTAACTCGTAATTCATTTAAATTCGTTTCATTTCAAATGAATCGAAGTGTAGTTTAAAACGAAAGAAACGGAGATGAAAAACTCCAAGTATTTTGAGAGTTATGATGGAAATAGTTAGACTCGCGCTTTGGTTTAGCAATTTACTGACCTACCTCCGATTGATTGACCATAACTCTCTCAATTTAACTATTAAGTCATTGAAATTTGTTTCATTTCGAAGGAATCAAAGTTTAGTTTAAAACGAAAGAAACGGAGATGAAAAACTCCAAGTATTTTGAGAGTTATGATGGAAATTGTTAGACTCGCGCTTTGGTTTAGCAATTTACTGACCAACCTCCGATTGATTGACCATAACTCACTCAATTTAACTCGTAATTCATTTAAATTAGTTTCATTTCGAAGGAATCGAAGTAAAGTTTAAAACGAAAGAAACGGAGATGAAAAACTCCAAGTATTTTGAGAGTTATGATGGAAATAGTTAGACTCGCGCTTTGGTTTAGCAATTTACTGACCTACCTCCGATTGATTGACCATAACTCTCCCAATTTAACTCTTAAGTCATTGAAATTAGTTTCATTTCGAAGGAATCAAAGTGTAGTTTAAAACGAAAGAAACGGAGATGAAAAACTCCAAGTATTTTGAGAGTTATGATGGAAATAGTTAGACTCGCGCTTTGGTTTAGCAATTTACTGACCTACCTCCGATTGATTGACCATAACTCACTCAATTTAACTCGTAATTCATTTAAATTAGTTTCATTTCGAAGGAATCGAAGTAAAGTTTAAAACGAAAGAAACGGAGATGAAAAACTCCAAGTATTTTGAGAGTTATGATGGAAATAATTAGACTTGCGCTTTGGTTTAGCAATTTACTGACCTACCTCCGATTGATTGAACATAACTCTCTCAATTTAACTCGTAATTCATTTAAATTCGTTTCATTTCAAATGAATCGAAGTGTAGTTTAAAACGAAAGAAACGGAGATGAAAAGCTCCAAGTATTTTGAGAGTTATGATGGAAATAGTTAGACTCGCGCTTTGGTTTAGCAATTTACTGACCTACCTCCGATTGATTGACCATAACTCTCTCAATTTAACTATTAAGTCATTGAAATTTGTTTCATTTCGAAGGAATCAAAGTTTAGTTTAAAACGAAAGAAACGGAGATGAAAAACTCCAAGTATTTTGAGAGTTATGATGGAAATTGTTAGACTCGCGCTTTGGTTTAGCAATTTACTGACCAACCTCCGATTGATTGACCATAACTCACTCAATTTAACTCGTAATTCATTTAAATTAGTTTCATTTCGAAGGAATCGAAGTGTAGTTTAAAAAGAAAGAAACGGAGATGAAAAACTTCAAGTATTTTGAGAGTTATGATGGAAATAGTTAGACTCGCGCTTTGGTTTAGCAATTTACTGACCTACCTCCGATTGATTGACCATAACTCTCTCAATTTATTTCTTAAGTCATTGAAATTAGTTTCATTTCGAAGGAATCAAAGTGTAGTTTAAAACGAAAGAAACGGAGATGAAAAACTCCAAGTATTTTGAGAGTTATGATGGAAATAGTTAGACTCGCGCTTTGGTTTAGCAATTTACTGACCTACCTCCGATTGATTGACCATAACTCTCTCAATTTAACTCTTAAGTCATTGAAATTAGTTTCATTTCGAAGGAATCGAAGTGTAGTTTAAAACGAAAGAAACGGAGATGAAAAACTCCAAGTATTTTGAGAGTTATGATGGAAATTGTTAGACTCGCGCTTTGGTTTAGCAATTTACTGACCTACCTCCGATTGATTGACCATAACTCACTCAATTTAACTCGTAATTCATTTAAATTAGTTTCATTTCGAAGGAATCGAAATGTAGTTTAAAACGAAAGAAACGGAGATGAAAAACTCCAAGTATTTTGAGAGTTATGATGGAAATAGTTAGACTCGCGCTTTGGTTTAGCAATTTACTGACCTACCTCCGATTGATTGACCATAACTCACTCAATTTAACTCGTAATTCATTTAAATTAGTTTCATTTCGAAGGAATCGAAGTAAAGTTTAAAACGAAAGAAACGGAGATGAAAAACTCCAAGTATTTTGAGAGTTATGATGGAAATAGTTAGACTCGCTCTTTGGTTTAGCAATTTACTGACCTTCCTCCGATTGATTGACCATAACTCTCCCAATTTAACTCTTAAGTCATTGAAATTAGTTTCATTTCGAAGGAATCGAAGTGTAGTTTAAAACGAAAGAAACGGAGATGAAAAACTCCAAGTATTTTGAGAGTTATGATGGAAATAGTTAGACTCGCGCTTTGGTTTAGCAATTTACTGACCTACCTCCGATTGATTGACCATAACTCACTCAATTTAACTCGTAATTCATTTAAATTAGTTTCATTTCGAAGGAATCGAAGTAAAGTTTAAAACGAAAGAAACGGAGATGAAAAACTCCAAGTATTTTGAGAGTTATGATGGAAATAATTAGACTTGCGCTTTGGTTTAGCAATTTACTGACCTACCTCCGATTGATTGAACATAACTCTCTCAATTTAACTCGTAATTCATTTAAATTCGTTTCATTTCAAATGAATCGAAGTGTAGTTTAAAACGAAAGAAACGGAGATGAAAAACTCCAAGTATTTTGAGAGTTATGATGGAAATAGTTAGACTCGCGCTTTGGTTTAGCAATTTACTGACCTACCTCCGATTGATTGACCATAACTCTCTCAATTTAACTATTAAGTCATTGAAATTTGTTTCATTTCGAAGGAATCAAAGTTTAGTTTAAAACGAAAGAAACGGAGATGAAAAACTCCAAGTATTTTGAGAGTTATGATGGAAATTGTTAGACTCGCGCTTTGGTTTAGCAATTTACTGACCAACCTCCGATTGATTGACCATAACTCACTCAATTTAACTCGTAATTCATTTAAATTAGTTTCATTTCGAAGGAATCGAAGTAAAGTTTAAAACGAAAGAAACGGAGATGAAAAACTCCAAGTATTTTGAGAGTTATGATGGAAATAGTTAGACTCGCGCTTTGGTTTAGCAATTTACTGACCTACCTCCGATTGATTGACCATAACTCTGTCAATTTAACTCGTAATTCATTTAAATTAGTTTCATTTCGAAGGAATCGAAGTGTAGTTTAAAACGAAAGAAACGGAGATTAAAAACTCCAAGTATTTTGGGAGTTATGATGGAAATAGTTAGACTCGCGCTTTGGTTTAGCAATTTACTGACCTCCCTACGATTGATTGACCATAACTCACTCAATTTAACTCGTAATTCATTGAAATTAGTTTCATTTCGAAGGAATCGAAGTGTAGTTTATAACGAAAGAAACGGAGATGAAAAACTCCAAGTATTTTGAGAGTTATGATGAAAATAGTTAGACTCGCGCTTTGGTTTAGCAATTTACTGACCTACCTCCGATTGATTGACCATAACTCTCCCAATTTAACTCTTAAGTCATTGAAATTAGTTTCATTTCGAAGGAATCAAAGTGTAGTTTAAAACGAAAGAAACGGAGATGAAAAACTCCAAGTATTTTGAGAGTTATGATGGAAATAGTTAGACTCGCGCTTTGGTTTAGCAATTTACTGACCTACCTCCGATTGATTGACCATAACTCTCTCAATTTAACTCTTAAGTCATTGAAATTAGTTTCATTTCGAAGGAATCGAAGTGTAGTTTAAAACGAAAGAAACGGAGATGAAAAACTCCAAGTATTTTGAGAGTTATGATGGAAATTGTTAGACTCGCGCTTTGGTTTAGCAATTTACTGACCTACCTCCGATTGATTGACCATAACTCACTCAATTTAACTCGTAATTCATTTAAATTAGTTTCATTTCGAAGGAATCGAAATGTAGTTTAAAACGAAAGAAACGGAGATGAAAAACCCCAAGTATTTTGAGAGTTATGATGGAAATAGTTAGACTCGCGCTTTGGTTTAGCAATTTACTGACCTACCTCCGATTAATTGACCATAACTCACTCAATTTTACTTGTAATTGATTGAAATTAGTTTTATTTCGAATGAATCGAAGTGTAGTTTAAAACGAAAGAAACGGAGATGAAAAACTCCAAGTATTTTGGGAGTTATGATGGAAATAGTTAGACTCGCGCTTTGGTTTAGAAATTTACTGACCTACCTCCGATTGATTGACCATAACTCACTCAATTTAACTCGTAATTCATTGAATTAGTTTCATTTCGAAGGAATCGAAGTGTAGTTTAAAAAGAAAGAAACGGAGATGAAAAACTTCAAGTATTTTGAGAGTTATGATGGAAATAGTTAGACTCGCGCTTTGGTTTAGCAATTTACTGACCTACCTACGATTGATTGACCATAACTCTGTCAATTTAACTCTTAAGTCATTGAAATTAATTTCATTTCAAATGAATCGAAGTGTAGTTTAAAACGAAAGAAACGGAGATGAAAAACTCCAAGTATTTTGAGAGTTATGATGGAAATAGTTAGACTCGCGCTTTGGTTTAGCAATTTACTGACCTACCTCCGATTGATTGACCATAACTCACTCAATTTAACTCGTAATTCATTTAAATTCGTTTCATTTCGAATGAATCGAAGTGTAGTTTAAAACGAAAGAAACGGAGATGAAAAGCTCCAAGTATTTTGAGAGTTATGATGGAAATAGTTAGACTCGCTCTTTAGTTTAGCAATTTACTGACCTACCTCCGATTGATTGACCATAACTCTGTCAATTTAACTCGTAATTCATTTAAATTAGTTTCATTTCGAAGGAATCGAAGTGTAGTTTAAAACGAAAGAAACGGAGATTAAAAACTACAAGTATTTTGGGAGTTATGATGGAAATAGTTAGACTCGCGCTTTGGTTTAGGAATTTACTGACCTCCCTACGATTGATTGACCATAACTCACTCAATTTAACTCGTAATTCATTGAAATTAGTTTCATTTCGAAGGAATCGAAGTGTAGTTTATAACGAAAGAAACGGAGATGAAAAACTCCAAGTATTTTGGGAGTTATGATGGAAATAGTTAGACTCGCGCTTTGGTTTAGCAATTTACTGACCTACCTCCGATTGATTGACCATAACTCACTCAATTTAACTCGTAATTCATTTAAATTCGATTTATTTCGAAGGAATCGACGTGTAGTTTAAAACGAAAGAAACGAAGATGAAAAAATCCAAGTATTTTGAGAGTTATGATGGAAATAGTTAGACTCGCGCTTTGGTTTAGCAATTTACTGACCTACCTACGATTGATTGACCATAACTCTGTCAATTTAACTCTTAAGTCATTGAAATTAATTTCATTTCAAATGAATCGAAGTGTAGTTTAAAACGAAAGAAACGGAGATGAAAAACTCCAAGTATTTTGAGAGTTATGATGGAAATAGTTAGACTCGCGCTTTGGTTTAGCAATTTACTGACCTACCTCCGATTGATTGACCATAACTCACTCAATTTAACTCGTAATTCATTTAAATTCGTTTCATTTCGAATGAATCGAAGTGTAGTTTAAAACGAAAGAAACGGAGATGAAAAGCTCCAAGTATTTTGAGAGTTATGATGGAAATAGTTAGACTCGCTCTTTAGTTTAGCAATTTACTGACCTACCTCCGATTGATTGACCATAACTCTGTCAATTTAACTCGTAATTCATTTAAATTAGTTTCATTTCGAAGGAATCGAAGTGTAGTTTAAAACGAAAGAAACGGAGATTAAAAACTACAAGTATTTTGGGAGTTATGATGGAAATAGTTAGACTCGCGCTTTGGTTTAGGAATTTACTGACCTCCCTACGATTGATTGACCATAACTCACTCAATTTAACTCGTAATTCATTGAAATTAGTTTCATTTCGAAGGAATCGAAGTGTAGTTTATAACGAAAGAAACGGAGATGAAAAACTCCAAGTATTTTGAGAGTTATGATGGAAATAGTTAGACTCGCTCTTTGGTTTAGCAATTTACTGACCTTCCTCCGATTGATTGACCATAACTCTCCCAATTTAACTCTTAAGTCATTGAAATTAGTTTCATTTCGAAGGAATCAAAGTGTAGTTTAAAACGAAAGAAACGGAGATGAAAAACTCCAAGTATTTTGAGAGTTATGATGGAAATAGTTAGACTCGCGCTTTGGTTTAGCAATTTACTGACCTACCTCCGATTGATTGAGCATAACTCACTCAATTTAACTCGTAATTCATTTAAATTAGTTTCATTTCGAAGGAATCGAAGTAAAGTTTAAAACGAAAGAAACGGAGATGAAAAACTCCAAGTATTTTGAGAGTTATGATGGAAATAATTAGACTTGCGCTTTGGTTTAGCAATTTACTGACCTACCTCCGATTGATTGAACATAACTCTCTCAATTTAACTCGTAATTCATTTAAATTCGTTTCATTTCAAATGAATCGAAGTGTAGTTTAAAACGAAAGAAACGGAGATGAAAAACTCCAAGTATTTTGAGAGTTATGATGGAAATAGTTAGACTCGCGCTTTGGTTTAGCAATTTACTGACCTACCTCCGATTGATTGACCATAACTCTCTCAATTTAACTATTAAGTCATTGAAATTTGTTTCATTTCGAAGGAATCAAAGTTTAGTTTAAAACGAAAGAAACGGAGATGAAAAACTCCAAGTATTTTGAGAGTTATGATGGAAATTGTTAGACTCGCGCTTTGGTTTAGCAATTTACTGACCAACCTCCGATTGATTGACCATAACTCACTCAATTTAACTCGTAATTCATTTAAATTAGTTTCATTTCGAAGGAATCGAAGTAAAGTTTAAAACGAAAGAAACGGAGATGAAAAACTCCAAGTATTTTGAGAGTTATGATGGAAATAGTTAGACTCGCGCTTTGGTTTAGCAATTTACTGACCTACCTCCGATTGATTGACCATAACTCTGTCAATTTAACTCGTAATTCATTTAAATTAGTTTCATTTCGAAGGAATCGAAGTGTAGTTTAAAACGAAAGAAACGGAGATTAAAAACTCCAAGTATTTTGGGAGTTATGATGGAAATAGTTAGACTCGCGCTTTGGTTTAGCAATTTACTGACCTCCCTACGATTGATTGACCATAACTCACTCAATTTAACTCGTAATTCATTGAAATTAGTTTCATTTCGAAGGAATCGAAGTGTAGTTTATAACGAAAGAAACGGAGATGAAAAACTCCAAGTATTTTGAGAGTTATGATGAAAATAGTTAGACTCGCGCTTTGGTTTAGCAATTTACTGACCTACCTCCGATTGATTGACCATAACTCTCCCAATTTAACTCTTAAGTCATTGAAATTAGTTTCATTTCGAAGGAATCAAAGTGTAGTTTAAAACGAAAGAAACGGAGATGAAAAACTCCAAGTATTTTGAGAGTTATGATGGAAATAGTTAGACTCGCGCTTTGGTTTAGCAATTTACTGACCTACCTCCGATTGATTGACCATAACTCACTCAATTTAACTCGTAATTCATTTAAATTCGTTTCATTTCGAATGAATCGAAGTGTAGTTTAAAACGAAAGAAACGGAGATGAAAAGCTCCAAGTATTTTGAGAGTTATGATGGAAATAGTTAGACTCGCTCTTTGGTTTAGCAATTTACTGACCTACCTCCGATTGATTGACCATAACTCTGTCAATTTAACTCGTAATTCATTTAAATTAGTTTCATTTCGAAGGAATCGAAGTGTAGTTTAAAACGAAAGAAACGGAGATTAAAAACTCCAAGTATTTTGGGAGTTATGATGGAAATAGTTAGACTCGCGCTTTGGTTTAGGAATTTACTGACCTCCCTACGATTGATTGACCATAACTCACTCAATTTAACTCGTAATTCATTGAAATTAGTTTCATTTCGAAGGAATCGAAGTGTAGTTTATAACGAAAGAAACGGAGATGAAAAACTCCAAGTATTTTGAGAGTTATGATGGAAATAGTTAGACTCGCGCTTTGGTTTAGCAATTTACTGACCTACCTCCGATTAATTGACCATAACTCACTCAATTTTACTTGTAATTGATTTAAATTAGTTTCATTTCGAAGGAATCGAAATGTAGTTTAAAACGAAAGAAACGGAGATGAAAAACTCCAAGTATTTTGAGAGTTATGATGGAAATAGTTAGACTCGCGCTTTGGTTTAGCAATTTACTGACCTACCTCCGATTGATTGACCATAACTCTCCCAATTTAACTCTTAAGTCATTGAAATTAGTTTCATTTCGAAGGAATCAAAGTGTAGTTTAAAACGAAAGAAACGGAGATGAAAAACTCCAAGTATTTTGAGAGTTATGATGGAAATAGTTAGACTCGCGCTTTGGTTTAGCAATTTACTGACCTACCTCCGATTAATTGACCATAACTCACTCAATTTTACTTGTAATTGATTGAAATTAGTTTCATTTCAAAGGAATCGAAGTGTAGTTTAAAACGAAAGAAACGGAGATGAAAAACTCCAAGTATTTTGAGAGTTATGATGGAAATAGTTAGACTCGCGCTTTGGTTTAGCAATTTACTGACCTACCTCCGATTAATTGACCATAACTCACTCAATTTTACTTGGAATTGATTGAAATTAGTTTCATTTCGAAGGAATCGAAGTGTAGTTTAAAACGAAAGAAACGGAGATGAAAAACTCCAAGTATTTTGGGAGTTATGATGGAAATAGTTAGACTCGCGCTTTGGTTTAGAAATTTACTGACCTACCTCCGATTGATTGACCATAACTCACTCAATTTAACTCGTAATTCATTTAAATTCGTTTCATTTCAAATGAATCGAAGTGTAGTTTAAAACGAAAGAAACGGAGATGAAAAACTCCAAGTATTTTGAGAGTTATGATGGAAATTGTTAGACTCGCGCTTTGGTTTAGCAATTTACTGACCTACCTCCGATTGATTGACCATAACTCTCTTAATTTAACTCTTAAGTCATTGAAATTAGTTTCATTTCGAAGGAATCAAAGTGTAGTTTAAAACGAAAGAAACGGAGATGAAAAACTCCAAGTATTTTGGGAGTTATGATGGAAATAGTTAGACTCGCGCTTTGGTTTAGCAATTTACTGACCTACCTCCGATTGATTGACCATAACTCACTCAATTTAACTCGTAATTCATTTAAATTCGTTTCATTTCGAATGAATCGAAGTGTAGTTTAAAACGAAAGAAACGGAGATAAAAAACTCCAAGTATTTTGAGAGTTATGATGGAAATAGTTAGACTCGCTCTTTGGTTTAGCAATTTACTGACCTACCTCCGATTGATTGACCATAACTCTGTAAATTTAACTCGTAATTCATTTAAATTAGTTTCATTTCGAAAGAATCGAAGTGTAGTGTAAAACGAAAGAAACGGAGATGAAAAACTCCAAGTATTTTGAGAGTTATGATGGAAATAGTTAGACTCGCGCTTTGGTTTAGCAATTTACTGACCTCCCTACGATTGATTGACCATAACTCACTCAATTTAACTCGTAATTCATTGAAATTAGTTTCATTTCGAAGGAATCGAAGTGTAGTTTATAACGAAAGAAACGGAGATGAAAAACTCCAAGTATTTTGGGAGTTATGATGGAAATAGTTAGACTCGCGCTTTGGTTTAGCAATTTACTGACCTACCTCCGATTGATTGACCATAACTCACTAAATTTAACTCGTAATTCATTGAAATTAGTTTCATTTCGAAGGAATCAAAGTGTAGTTTAAAACGAAAGAAACGGAGATGAAAAACTCCAAGTATTTTGAGAGTTATGATGGAAATAGTTAGACTCGCGCTTTGGTTTAGCAATTTACTGACCTACCTCCGATTTATTGAACATAACTCTCTCAATTTAACTCGTAATTCATTTAAATTCGTTTCATTTCGAATGAATCGAAGTGTTGTTTAAAACGAAAGAAACGGAGATGAAAAACTCCAAGTATTTTGAGAGTTATGATGGAAATAGTTAGACTCGCGCTTTGGTTTAGCAATTTACTGACCTACCTCCGATTGATTGACCATAACTCACTCAATTTAACTCGTAATTCATTTAAATTCATTTCATTTCGAATGAATCGAAGTGTAGTTTAAAACGAAAGAAACGGAGATGAAAAACTCCAAGTATTTTGAGAGTTATGATGGAAATAGTTAGACTCGCTCTTTGGTTTAGCAATTTACTGACCTACCTCCGATTGATTGACCATAACTCTGTCAATTTAACTCGTAATTCATTTAAATTAGTTTCATTTCGAAGGAATCGAAGTGTAGTTTAAAACGAAAGAAACGGAGATTAAAAACTCCAAGTATTTTGGGAGTTATGATGGAAATAGTTAGACTCGCGCTTTGGTTTAGCAATTTACTGACCTCCCTACGATTGCTTGACCATAACTCACTCAATTTAACTCGTAATTCATTGAAATTAGTTTCATTTCGAAGGAATCGAAGTGTAGTTTATAACGAAAGAAACGGAGATGAAAAACTCCAAGTATTTTGAGAGTTATGATAGAAATAGTTAGACTCGCGCTTTGGTTTAGCAATTTACTGACCTACCTCCGATTGATTGAACATAACTCTCTCAATTTAACTCGTAATTCATTTAAATTCGTTTCATTTCAAATGAATCGAAGTGTAGTTTAAAACGAAAGAAACGGAGATGAAAAACTCCAAGTATTTTGAGAGTTATGATGGAAATAGTTAGACTCGCGCTTTGGTTTAGCAATTTACTGACCTACCTCCGATTGATTGACCATAACTCTGTCAATTTAACTCGTAATTCATTTAAATTAGTTTCATTTCGAAGGAATCGAAGTGTAGTTTAAAACGAAAGAAACGGAGATTAAAAACTCCAAGTATTTTGGGAGTTATGATGGAAATAGTTAGACTCGCGCTTTGGTTTAGCAATTTACTAACCTCCCTACGATTGATTGACCATAACTCACTCAATTTAACTCGTGATTCATTTAAATTAGTTTCATTTCGAAGGAATCGAAGTGTAGTTTAAAACGAAAGAAACGGAGATTAAAAACTCCAAGTATTTTGGGAGTTATGATGGAAATAGTTAGACTCGCGCTTTGGTTTAGCAATTTACTGACCTCCCTACGATTGATTGACCATAACTCACTCAATTTAACTCGTAATTCATTGAAATTAGTTTCATTTCGAAGGAATCGAAGTGTAGTTTATAACGAAAGAAACGGAGATGAAAAACTCCAAGTATTTTGAGAGTTATGATGGAAATAGTTAGACTCGCGCTTTGGTTTAGCAATTTACTGACCTACCTCCGATTGATTGACCATAACTCTCCCAATTTAACTCTTAAGTCATTGAAATTAGTTTCATTTCGAAGGAATCAAAGTGTAGTTTAAAACGAAAGAAACGGAGATGAAAAACTCCAAGTATTTTGAGAGTTATGATGGAAATAGTTAGACTCGCGCTTTGGTTTAGCAATTTACTGACCTACCTCCGATTAATTGACCATAACTCACTCAATTTTACTTGTAATTGATTGAAATTAGTTTCATTTCAAAGGAATCGAAGTGTAGTTTAAAACGAAAGAAACGGAGATGAAAAACTCCAAGTATTTTGGGAGTTATGATGGAAATAGTTAGACTCGCGCTTTGGTTTAGCAATTTACAGACCTACCTCCGATTGATTGACCATAACTCACTCAATTTAACTCGTAATTCATTTAAATTCGTTTCATTTCGAATGAATCAAAGTGTAGTTTAAAACGAAAGAAACGGAGATGAAAAACTCCAAGTATTTTGAGAGTTATGATGGAAATAGTTAGACTCGCTCTTTGGTTTAGCAATTTACTGACCTACCTCCGATTGATTGACCATAACTCTGTAAATTTAACTCGTAATTCATTTAAATTAGTTTCATTTCGAAAGAATCGAAGTGTAGTGTAAAACGAAAGAAACGGAGATTAAAAACTCCAAGTATTTTGGGAGTTATGATGGAAATAGTTAGACTCGCGCTTTGGTTTAGCAATTTACTGACCTACCTCCGATTGATTGACCATAACTCACTCAATTTAACTCGTAATTCATTTAAATTCGATTTATTTCGAAGGAATCGACGTGTAGTTTAAAACGAAAGAAACGAAGATGAAAAAATCCAAGTATTTTGAGAGTTATGATGGAAATAGTTAGACTCGCGCTTTGGTTTAGCAATTTACTGACCTACCTCCGATTGATTGAACATAACTCTCTCAATTTAACTCGTAATTCATTTAAATTCGTTTCATTTCGAATGAATCGAAGTGTAGTTTAAAACGAAAGAAACGGAGATGAAAAACTCCAAGTATTTTGAGAGTTATGATGGAAATAGTTAGACTCGCGCTTTGGTTTAGCAATTTACTGACCTACCTCCGATTGATTGACAATAACTCTGTCAATTTAACTCGTAATTCATTTAAATTAGTTTCATTTCGAAGGAATCGAAGTGTAGTTTAAAACGAAAGAAACGGAGATGAAAAACTCCAAGTATTTTGAGAGTTATGATGGAAATAGTTAGACTCGCGCTTTGGTTTAGCAATTTACTGACCTACCTCCGATTGATTGACCATAACTCACTCAATTTAACTCGTAATTCATTTAAATTCGTTTCATTTCGAATGAATCGAAGTGTAGTTTAAAACGAAAGAAACGGAGATGAAAAGCTCCAAGTATTTTGAGAGTTATGATGGAAATAGTTAGACTCGCTCTTTGGTTTAGCAATTTACTGACCTACCTCCGATTGATTGACCATAACTCTGTCAATTTAACTCGTAATTCATTTAAATTAGTTTCATTTCGAAGGAATCGAAGTGTAGTTTAAAACGAAAGAAACGGAGATTAAAAACTCCAAGTATTTTGGGAGTTATGATGGAAATAGTTAGACTCGCGCTTTGGTTTAGGAATTTACTGACCTCCCTACGATTGATTGACCATAACTCACTCAATTTAACTCGTAATTCATTGAAATTAGTTTCATTTCGAAGGAATCGAAGTGTAGTTTATAACGAAAGAAACGGAGATGAAAAACTCCAAGTATTTTGAGAGTTATGATGGAAATAGTTAGACTCGCGCTTTGGTTTAGCAATTTACTGACCTACCTCCGATTAATTGACCATAACTCACTCAATTTTACTTGTAATTGATTTAAATTAGTTTCATTTCGAAGGAATCGAAATGTAGTTTAAAACGAAAGAAACGGAGATGAAAAACTCCAAGTATTTTGAGAGTTATGATGGAAATAGTTAGACTCGCGCTTTGGTTTAGCAATTTACTGACCTACCTCCGATTGATTGACCATAACTCTCCCAATTTAACTCTTAAGTCATTGAAATTAGTTTCATTTCGAAGGAATCAAAGTGTAGTTTAAAACGAAAGAAACGGAGATGAAAAACTCCAAGTATTTTGAGAGTTATGATGGAAATAGTTAGACTCGCGCTTTGGTTTAGCAATTTACTGACCTACCTCCGATTAATTGACCATAACTCACTCAATTTTACTTGTAATTGATTGAAATTAGTTTCATTTCAAAGGAATCGAAGTGTAGTTTAAAACGAAAGAAACGGAGATGAAAAACTCCAAGTATTTTGAGAGTTATGATGGAAATAGTTAGACTCGCGCTTTGGTTTAGCAATTTACTGACCTACCTCCGATTAATTGACCATAACTCACTCAATTTTACTTGGAATTGATTGAAATTAGTTTCATTTCGAAGGAATCGAAGTGTAGTTTAAAACGAAAGAAACGGAGATGAAAAACTCCAAGTATTTTGGGAGTTATGATGGAAATAGTTAGACTCGCGCTTTGGTTTAGAAATTTACTGACCTACCTCCGATTGATTGACCATAACTCACTCAATTTAACTCGTAATTCATTTAAATTCGTTTCATTTCAAATGAATCGAAGTGTAGTTTAAAACGAAAGAAACGGAGATGAAAAACTCCAAGTATTTTGAGAGTTATGATGGAAATTGTTAGACTCGCGCTTTGGTTTAGCAATTTACTGACCTACCTCCGATTGATTGACCATAACTCTCTTAATTTAACTCTTAAGTCATTGAAATTAGTTTCATTTCGAAGGAATCAAAGTGTAGTTTAAAACGAAAGAAACGGAGATGAAAAACTCCAAGTATTTTGGGAGTTATGATGGAAATAGTTAGACTCGCGCTTTGGTTTAGCAATTTACTGACCTACCTCCGATTGATTGACCATAACTCACTCAATTTAACTCGTAATTCATTTAAATTCGTTTCATTTCGAATGAATCGAAGTGTAGTTTAAAACGAAAGAAACGGAGATAAAAAACTCCAAGTATTTTGAGAGTTATGATGGAAATAGTTAGACTCGCTCTTTGGTTTAGCAATTTACTGACCTACCTCCGATTGATTGACCATAACTCTGTAAATTTAACTCGTAATTCATTTAAATTAGTTTCATTTCGAAAGAATCGAAGTGTAGTGTAAAACGAAAGAAACGGAGATTAAAAACTCCAAGTATTTTGGGAGTTATGATGGAAATAGTTAGACTCGCGCTTTGGTTTAGCAATTTACTGACCTACCTCCGATTGATTGACCATAACTCACTAAATTTAACTCGTAATTCATTGAAATTAGTTTCATTTCGAAGGAATCAAAGTGTAGTTTAAAACGAAAGAAACGGAGATGAAAAACTCCAAGTATTTTGAGAGTTATGATGGAAATAGTTAGACTCGCGCTTTGGTTTAGCAATTTACTGACCTACCTCCGATTTATTGAACATAACTCTCTCAATTTAACTCGTAATTCATTTAAATTCGTTTCATTTCGAATGAATCGAAGTGTTGTTTAAAACGAAAGAAACGGAGATGAAAAACTCCAAGTATTTTGAGAGTTATGATGGAAATAGTTAGACTCGCGCTTTGGTTTAGCAATTTACTGACCTACCTCCGATTGATTGACCATAACTCTGTCAATTTAACTCGTAATTCATTTAAATTAGTTTCATTTCGAAGGAATCGAAGTGTAGTTTAAAACGAAAGAAACGGAGATGAAAAACTCCAAGTATTTTGAGAGTTATGATGGAAATAGTTAGACTCGCGCTTTGGTTTAGAAATTTACTGACCTCCCTACGATTTATTGACCATAACTCACTCAATTTAACTCGTAATTCATTGAAATTAGTTTCATTTCGAAAGAATCGAAGTGTAGTTTAAAACGAAAGAAACGGAGATGAAAAACTCCAAGTATTTTGAGAGTTATGATGGAAATAGTTAGACTCGCGCTTTGGTTTAGCAATTTACTGACCTACCTCCGATTGATTGACCATAACTCTCTAAATTTAACTCTTAAGTCATTGAAATTAGTTTCATTTCGAAAGAATCAAAGTGTTGTTTAAAACGAAAGAAACGGAGATGAAAAACTCCAAGTATTTTGAGAGTTATGATGGAAATAGTTAGACTCGCGCTTTGGTTTAGCAATTTACTGACCTACCTCCGATTGATTGACAATAACTCTCTCAATTTAACTCGTAATTCATTTAAATTAGTTTCATTTCGAAGGAATCGAAGTGTAGTTTAAAACGAAAGAAACGGAGATGAAAAACTCCAAGTATTTTGAGAGTTATGATGGAAATAGTTAGACTCGCGCTTTGGTTTAGCAATTTACTGACCTACCTCCGATTGATTGACCATAACTCTGTCAATTTAACTCGTAATTCTTTTAAATTAGTTTCATTTCGAAGGAATCGAAGTGTAGTTTAAAACGAAAGAAACGGAGATGAATAACTCCAAGTATTTTGAGAGTTATGATGGAAATAGTTAGACTCGCTCTTTGGTTTAGCAATTTACTGACCTCTCTCCGATTGATTTACCATAACTCACTAAATTTAACTCGTAATTCATTGAAATTAGTTTCATTTCGAAGGAATCGAAGTGTAGTTTAAAACGAAAGAAACGGAGATAAAAAACTCCAAGTATTTTGAGAGTTATGATGGAAATTGTTAGACTCGCGCTTTGGTTTAGCAATTTACTGACCTACCTCCGATTGATTGACCATAACTCACTCAATTTAACTCGTAATTCATTTAAATTAGTTTCATTTCGAAGGAATCGAAGTAAAGTTTAAAACGAAAGAAACGGAGATGAAAAACTCCAAGTATTTTGAGAGTTATGATGGAAATAGTTAGACTCGCGCTTTGGTTTAGCAATTTACTGACCTACCTCCGATTGATTGACCATAACTCTCTCAATTTAACTCTTAAGTCATTGAAATTAGTTTCATTTCGAAGGAATCAAAGTGTAGTTTAAAACGAAAGAAACGGAGATGAAAAACTCCAAGTATTTTGAGAGTTATGATGGAAATTGTTAGACTCGCGCTTTGGTTTAGCAATTTACTGACCTACCTCCGATTGATTGAGCATAACTCACTCAATTTAACTCGTAATTCATTTAAATTAGTTTCATTTCGAAGGAATCGAAGTAAAGTTTAAAACGAAAGAAACGGAGATGAAAAACTCCAAGTATTTTGAGAGTTATGATGGAAATAATTAGACTTGCGCTTTGGTTTAGCAATTTACTGACCTACCTCCGATTGATTGAACATAACTCTCTCAATTTAACTCGTAATTCATTTAAATTCGTTTCATTTCAAATGAATCGAAGTGTAGTTTAAAACGAAAGAAACGGAGATGAAAAACTCCAAGTATTTTGAGAGTTATGATGGAAATAGTTAGACTCGCGCTTTGGTTTAGCAATTTACTGACCTACCTCCGATTGATTGACCATAACTCTCTCAATTTAACTATTAAGTCATTGAAATTTGTTTCATTTCGAAGGAATCAAAGTTTAGTTTAAAACGAAAGAAACGGAGATGAAAAACTCCAAGTATTTTGAGAGTTATGATGGAAATTGTTAGACTCGCGCTTTGGTTTAGCAATTTACTGACCAACCTCCGATTGATTGACCATAACTCACTCAATTTAACTCGTAATTCATTTAAATTAGTTTCATTTCGAAGGAATCGAAGTAAAGTTTAAAACGAAAGAAACGGAGATGAAAAACTCCAAGTATTTTGAGAGTTATGATGGAAATAGTTAGACTCGCGCTTTGGTTTAGCAATTTACTGACCTACCTCCGATTGATTGACCATAACTCTGTCAATTTAACTCGTAATTCATTTAAATTAGTTTCATTTCGAAGGAATCGAAGTGTAGTTTAAAACGAAAGAAACGGAGATTAAAAACTCCAAGTATTTTGGGAGTTATGATGGAAATAGTTAGACTCGCGCTTTGGTTTAGCAATTTACTGACCTCCCTACGATTGATTGACCATAACTCACTCAATTTAACTCGTAATTCATTGAAATTAGTTTCATTTCGAAGGAATCGAAGTGTAGTTTATAACGAAAGAAACGGAGATGAAAAACTCCAAGTATTTTGAGAGTTATGATGAAAATAGTTAGACTCGCGCTTTGGTTTAGCAATTTACTGACCTACCTCCGATTGATTGACCATAACTCTCCCAATTTAACTCTTAAGTCATTGAAATTAGTTTCATTTCGAAGGAATCAAAGTGTAGTTTAAAACGAAAGAAACGGAGATGAAAAACTCCAAGTATTTTGAGAGTTATGATGGAAATAGTTAGACTCGCGCTTTGGTTTAGCAATTTACTGACCTACCTCCGATTGATTGACCATAACTCTCTCAATTTAACTCTTAAGTCATTGAAATTAGTTTCATTTCGAAGGAATCGAAGTGTAGTTTAAAACGAAAGAAACGGAGATGAAAAACTCCAAGTATTTTGAGAGTTATGATGGAAATTGTTAGACTCGCGCTTTGGTTTAGCAATTTACTGACCTACCTCCGATTGATTGACCATAACTCACTCAATTTAACTCGTAATTCATTTAAATTAGTTTCATTTCGAAGGAATCGAAATGTAGTTTAAAACGAAAGAAACGGAGATGAAAAACCCCAAGTATTTTGAGAGTTATGATGGAAATAGTTAGACTCGCGCTTTGGTTTAGCAATTTACTGACCTACCTCCGATTAATTGACCATAACTCACTCAATTTTACTTGTAATTGATTGAAATTAGTTTTATTTCGAATGAATCGAAGTGTAGTTTAAAACGAAAGAAACGGAGATGAAAAACTCCAAGTATTTTGGGAGTTATGATGGAAATAGTTAGACTCGCGCTTTGGTTTAGAAATTTACTGACCTACCTCCGATTGATTGACCATAACTCACTCAATTTAACTCGTAATTCATTGAATTAGTTTCATTTCGAAGGAATCGAAGTGTAGTTTAAAACGAAAGAAACGGAGATGAAAAACTCCAAGTATTTTGAGAGTTATGATGGAAATAGTTAGACTCGCGCTTTGGTTTAGAAATTTACTGACCTCCCTACGATTTATTGACCATAACTCACTCAATTTAACTCGTAATTCATTGAAATTAGTTTCATTTCGAAAGAATCGAAGTGTAGTTTAAAACGAAAGAAACGGAGATGAAAAACTCCAAGTATTTTGAGAGTTATGATGGAAATAGTTAGACTCGCGCTTTGGTTTAGCAATTTACTGACCTACCTCCGATTGATTGACCATAACTCTCTAAATTTAACTCTTAAGTCATTGAAATTAGTTTCATTTCGAAAGAATCAAAGTGTTGTTTAAAACGAAAGAAACGGAGATGAAAAACTCCAAGTATTTTGAGAGTTATGATGGAAATAGTTAGACTCGCGCTTTGGTTTAGCAATTTACTGACCTACCTCCGATTGATTGACAATAACTCTCTCAATTTAACTCGTAATTCATTTAAATTAGTTTCATTTCGAAGGAATCGAAGTGTAGTTTAAAACGAAAGAAACGGAGATGAAAAACTCCAAGTATTTTGAGAGTTATGATGGAAATAGTTAGACTCGCGCTTTGGTTTAGCAATTTACTGACCTACCTCCGATTGATTGACCATAACTCTGTCAATTTAACTCGTAATTCTTTTAAATTAGTTTCATTTCGAAGGAATCGAAGTGTAGTTTAAAACGAAAGAAACGGAGATGAATAACTCCAAGTATTTTGAGAGTTATGATGGAAATAGTTAGACTCGCTCTTTGGTTTAGCAATTTACTGACCTCTCTCCGATTGATTTACCATAACTCACTAAATTTAACTCGTAATTCATTGAAATTAGTTTCATTTCGAAGGAATCGAAGTGTAGTTTAAAACGAAAGAAACGGAGATAAAAAACTCCAAGTATTTTGAGAGTTATGATGGAAATTGTTAGACTCGCGCTTTGGTTTAGCAATTTACTGACCTACCTCCGATTGATTGACCATAACTCACTCAATTTAACTCGTAATTCATTTAAATTAGTTTCATTTCGAAGGAATCGAAGTAAAGTTTAAAACGAAAGAAACGGAGATGAAAAACTCCAAGTATTTTGAGAGTTATGATGGAAATAGTTAGACTCGCGCTTTGGTTTAGCAATTTACTGACCTACCTCCGATTGATTGACCATAACTCTCTCAATTTAACTCTTAAGTCATTGAAATTAGTTTCATTTCGAAGGAATCAAAGTGTAGTTTAAAACGAAAGAAACGGAGATGAAAAACTCCAAGTATTTTGAGAGTTATGATGGAAATTGTTAGACTCGCGCTTTGGTTTAGCAATTTACTGACCTACCTCCGATTGATTGAGCATAACTCACTCAATTTAACTCGTAATTCATTTAAATTAGTTTCATTTCGAAGGAATCGAAGTAAAGTTTAAAACGAAAGAAACGGAGATGAAAAACTCCAAGTATTTTGAGAGTTATGATGGAAATAATTAGACTTGCGCTTTGGTTTAGCAATTTACTGACCTACCTCCGATTGATTGAACATAACTCTCTCAATTTAACTCGTAATTCATTTAAATTCGTTTCATTTCAAATGAATCGAAGTGTAGTTTAAAACGAAAGAAACGGAGATGAAAAACTCCAAGTATTTTGAGAGTTATGATGGAAATAGTTAGACTCGCGCTTTGGTTTAGCAATTTACTGACCTACCTCCGATTGATTGACCATAACTCTCTCAATTTAACTATTAAGTCATTGAAATTTGTTTCATTTCGAAGGAATCAAAGTTTAGTTTAAAACGAAAGAAACGGAGATGAAAAACTCCAAGTATTTTGAGAGTTATGATGGAAATTGTTAGACTCGCGCTTTGGTTTAGCAATTTACTGACCAACCTCCGATTGATTGACCATAACTCACTCAATTTAACTCGTAATTCATTTAAATTAGTTTCATTTCGAAGGAATCGAAGTAAAGTTTAAAACGAAAGAAACGGAGATGAAAAACTCCAAGTATTTTGAGAGTTATGATGGAAATAGTTAGACTCGCGCTTTGGTTTAGCAATTTACTGACCTACCTCCGATTGATTGACCATAACTCTGTCAATTTAACTCGTAATTCATTTAAATTAGTTTCATTTCGAAGGAATCGAAGTGTAGTTTAAAACGAAAGAAACGGAGATTAAAAACTCCAAGTATTTTGGGAGTTATGATGGAAATAGTTAGACTCGCGCTTTGGTTTAGCAATTTACTGACCTCCCTACGATTGATTGACCATAACTCACTCAATTTAACTCGTAATTCATTGAAATTAGTTTCATTTCGAAGGAATCGAAGTGTAGTTTATAACGAAAGAAACGGAGATGAAAAACTCCAAGTATTTTGAGAGTTATGATGAAAATAGTTAGACTCGCGCTTTGGTTTAGCAATTTACTGACCTACCTCCGATTGATTGACCATAACTCTCCCAATTTAACTCTTAAGTCATTGAAATTAGTTTCATTTCGAAGGAATCAAAGTGTAGTTTAAAACGAAAGAAACGGAGATGAAAAACTCCAAGTATTTTGAGAGTTATGATGGAAATAGTTAGACTCGCGCTTTGGTTTAGCAATTTACTGACCTACCTCCGATTGATTGACAATAACTCTCTCAATTTAACTCGTAATTCATTTAAATTAGTTTCATTTCGAAGGAATCGAAGTGTAGTTTAAAACGAAAGAAACGGAGATGAAAAACTCCAAGTATTTTGAGAGTTATGATGGAAATTGTTAGACTCGCGCTTTGGTTTAGCAATTTACTGACCTCCCTACGATTGATTGACCATAACTCACTCAATTTAACTCGTAATTCATTGAAATTAGTTTCATTTCGAAGGAATCGAAGTGTAGTTTATAACGAAAGAAACGGAGATGAAAAACTCCAAGTATTTTGAGAGTTATGATGAAAATAGTTAGACTCGCGCTTTGGTTTAGCAATTTACTGACCTACCTCCGATTGATTGACCATAACTCTCCCAATTTAACTCTTAAGTCATTGAAATTAGTTTCATTTCGAAGGAATCAAAGTGTAGTTTAAAACGAAAGAAACGGAGATGAAAAACTCCAAGTATTTTGAGAGTTATGATGGAAATAGTTAGACTCGCGCTTTGGTTTAGCAATTTACTGACCTACCTCCGATTGATTGACCATAACTCTCTCAATTTAACTCTTAAGTCATTGAAATTAGTTTCATTTCGAAGGAATCGAAGTGTAGTTTAAAACGAAAGAAACGGAGATGAAAAACTCCAAGTATTTTGAGAGTTATGATGGAAATTGTTAGACTCGCGCTTTGGTTTAGCAATTTACTGACCTACCTCCGATTGATTGACCATAACTCACTCAATTTAACTCGTAATTCATTTAAATTAGTTTCATTTCGAAGGAATCGAAATGTAGTTTAAAACGAAAGAAACGGAGATGAAAAACCCCAAGTATTTTGAGAGTTATGATGGAAATAGTTAGACTCGCGCTTTGGTTTAGCAATTTACTGACCTACCTCCGATTAATTGACCATAACTCACTCAATTTTACTTGTAATTGATTGAAATTAGTTTTATTTCGAATGAATCGAAGTGTAGTTTAAAACGAAAGAAACGGAGATGAAAAACTCCAAGTATTTTGGGAGTTATGATGGAAATAGTTAGACTCGCGCTTTGGTTTAGAAATTTACTGACCTACCTCCGATTGATTGACCATAACTCACTCAATTTAACTCGTAATTCATTGAATTAGTTTCATTTCGAAGGAATCGAAGTGTAGTTTAAAAAGAAAGAAACGGAGATGAAAAACTTCAAGTATTTTGAGAGTTATGATGGAAATAGTTAGACTCGCGCTTTGGTTTAGCAATTTACTGACCTACCTACGATTGATTGACCATAACTCTGTCAATTTAACTCTTAAGTCATTGAAATTAATTTCATTTCAAATGAATCGAAGTGTAGTTTAAAACGAAAGAAACGGAGATGAAAAACTCCAAGTATTTTGAGAGTTATGATGGAAATAGTTAGACTCGCGCTTTGGTTTAGCAATTTACTGACCTACCTCCGATTGATTGACCATAACTCACTCAATTTAACTCGTAATTCATTTAAATTCGTTTCATTTCGAATGAATCGAAGTGTAGTTTAAAACGAAAGAAACGGAGATGAAAAGCTCCAAGTATTTTGAGAGTTATGATGGAAATAGTTAGACTCGCTCTTTAGTTTAGCAATTTACTGACCTACCTCCGATTGATTGACCATAACTCTGTCAATTTAACTCGTAATTCATTTAAATTAGTTTCATTTCGAAGGAATCGAAGTGTAGTTTAAAACGAAAGAAACGGAGATTAAAAACTACAAGTATTTTGGGAGTTATGATGGAAATAGTTAGACTCGCGCTTTGGTTTAGGAATTTACTGACCTCCCTACGATTGATTGACCATAACTCACTCAATTTAACTCGTAATTCATTGAAATTAGTTTCATTTCGAAGGAATCGAAGTGTAGTTTATAACGAAAGAAACGGAGATGAAAAACTCCAAGTATTTTGAGAGTTATGATGGAAATAGTTAGACTCGCTCTTTGGTTTAGCAATTTACTGACCTTCCTCCGATTGATTGACCATAACTCTCCCAATTTAACTCTTAAGTCATTGAAATTAGTTTCATTTCGAAGGAATCAAAGTGTAGTTTAAAACGAAAGAAACGGAGATGAAAAACTCCAAGTATTTTGAGAGTTATGATGGAAATAGTTAGACTCGCGCTTTGGTTTAGCAATTTACTGACCTACCTCCGATTGATTGACCATAACTCTCTCAATTTAACTCTTAAGTCATTGAAATTAGTTTCATTTCGAAGGAATCGAAGTGTAGTTTAAAACGAAAGAAACGGAGATAAAAAACTCCAAGTATTTTGAGAGTTATGATGGAAATTGTTAGACTCGCGCTTTGGTTTAGCAATTTACTGACCTACCTCCGATTGATTGACCATAACTCACTCAATTTAACTCGTAATTCATTTAAATTAGTTTCATTTCGAAGGAATCGAAGTGTAGTTTAAAACGAAAGAAACGGAGATGAAAAACTCCAAGTATTTTGAGAGTTATGATGGAAATAGTTAGACTCGCGCTTTGGTTTAGCAATTTACTGACCTACCTCCGATTGAATGACCATAACTCTCTCAATTTAACTCTTAAGTCATTGAAATTAGTTTCATTTCGAAAGAATCAAAGTGTTGTTTAAAACGAAAGAAACGGAGATGAAAAACTCCAAGTATTTTGAGAGTTATGATGGAAATAGTTAGACTCGCGCTTTGGTTTAGCAATTTACTGACCTACCTCCGATTGATTGACAATAACTCTCTCAATTTAACTCGTAATTCATTTAAATTAGTTTCATTTCGAAGGAATCGAAGTGTAGTTTAAAACGAAAGAAACGGAGATGAAAAACTCCAAGTATTTTGAGAGTTATGATGGAAATAGTTAGACTCGCGCTTTGGTTTAGCAATTTACTGACCTACCTCCGATTGATTGACCATAACTCTGTCAATTTAACTCGTAATTCTTTTAAATTAGTTTCATTTCGAAGGAATCGAAGTATAGTTTAAAACGAAAGAAACGGAGATGAATAACTCCAAGTATTTTGAGAGTTATGATGGAAATAGTTAGACTCGCTCTTTGGTTTAGCAATTTACTGACCTCTCTCCGATTGATTTATCATAACTCACTCAATTTAACTCGTAATTCATTGAAATTAGTTTCATTTCGAAGGAATCGAAGTGTAGTTTAAAACGAAAGAAACGGAGATAAAAAACTCCAAGTATTTTGAGAGTTATGATGGAAATTGTTAGACTCGCGCTTTGGTTTAGCAATTTACTGACCTACCTCCGATTGATTGACCATAACTCACTCAATTTAACTCGTAATTCATTTAAATTAGTTTCATTTCGAAGGAATCGAAGTAAAGTTTAAAACGAAAGAAACGGAGATGAAAAACTCCAAGTATTTTGAGAGTTATGATGGAAATAGTTAGACTCGCGCTTTGGTTTAGCAATTTACTGACCTACCTCCGATTGATTGACCATAACTCTCTCAATTTAACTCTTAAGTCATTGAAATTAGTTTCATTTCGAAGGAATCAAAGTGTAGTTTAAAACGAAAGAAACGGAGATGAAAAACTCCAAGTATTTTGAGAGTTATGATGGAAATTGTTAGACTCGCGCTTTGGTTTAGCAATTTACTGACCTACCTCCGATTGATTGACCATAACTCACTCAATTTAACTCGTAATTCATTTAAATTAGTTTCATTTCGAAGGAATCGAAGTAAAGTTTAAAACGAAAGAAACGGAGATGAAAAACTCCAAGTATTTTGAGAGTTATGATGGAAATAGTTAGACTCGCGCTTTGGTTTAGCAATTTACTGACCTACCTCCGATTGATTGACCATAACTCTCTCAATTTAACTCTTAAGTCATTGAAATTAGTTTCATTTCGAAGGAATCAAAGTTTAGTTTAAAACGAAAGAAACGGAGATGAAAAACTCCAAGTATTTTGAGAGTTATGATGGAAATTGTTAGACTCGCGCTTTGGTTTAGCAATTTACTGACCAACCTCCGATTGATTGACCATAACTCACTCAATTTAACTCGTAATTCATTTAAATTCGTTTCATTTCGAATGAATCGAAGTGTAGTTTAAAACGAAAGAAACGGAGATGAAAAACTCCAAGTATTTTGAGAGTTATGATAGAAATAGTTAGACTCGCGCTTTGGTTTAGCAATTTACTGACCTCCCTCCGATTGATTGACCATAAATCACTCAATTTAACTCGTAATTCATTGAAATTAGATTTATTTCGAAGGAATCGACGTGTAGTTTAAAACGAAAGAAACGGAGATGAAAAACTCCAAGTATTTTGAGAGTTATGATGGAAATAGTTAGACTCGCGCTTTGGTTTAGCAATTTACTGACGTACCTACGATTGATTGAACATAACTCTCTCAATTTAACTCGTAATTCATTTAAATTCGTTTCATTTCGAATGAATCGAAGTGTAGTTTAAAACGAAAGAAACGGAGATGAAAAACTCCAAGTATTTTGAGAGTTATGATGGAAATAGTTAGACTCGCGCTTTGGTTTAGCAATTTACTGACCTACCTCCGATTGATTGACCATAACTCTCTCAATTTAACTCTTAAGTCATTGAAATTAGTTTCATTTCGAAGGAATCAAAGTTTAGTTTAAAACGAAAGAAACGGAGATGAAAAACTCCAAGTATTTTGAGAGTTATGATGGAAATTGTTAGACTCGCGCTTTGGTTTAGCAATTTACTGACCAACCTCCGATTGATTGACCATAACTCACTCAATTTAACTCGTAATTCATTTAAATTCGTTTCATTTCGAATGAATCGAAGTGTAGTTTAAAACGAAAGAAACGGAGATAAAAAACTCCAAGTATTTTGAGAGTTATGATAGAAATAGTTAGACTCGCACTTTGGTTTAGCAATTTACTGACCTCCCTCCGATTGATTGACCATAAATCACTCAATTTAACTCGTAATTCATTGAAATTAGATTTATTTCGAAGGAATCGACGTGTAGTTTAAAACGAAAGAAACGGAGATGAAAAACTCCAAGTATTTTGAGAGTTATGATGGAAATAGTTAGACTCGCGCTTTGGTTTAGCAATTTACTGACGTACCTACGATTGATTGAACATAACTCTCTCAATTTAACTCGTAATTCATTTAAATTCGTTTCATTTCGAATGAATCGAAGTGTAGTTTAAAACGAAAGAAACGGAGATGAAAAACTCCAAGTATTTTGAGAGTTATGATGGAAATAGTTAGACTCGCGCTTTGGTTTAGCAATTTACTGACCTACCTCCGATTGATTGACAATAACTCTGTCAATTTAACTCGTAATTCATTTAAATTAGTTTCATTTCGAAGGAATCGAAGTGTAGTTTAAAACGAAAGAAACGGAGATGAAAAACTCCAAGTATTTTGAGAGTTATGATGGAAATAGTTAGACTCGCGCTTTGGTTTAGCAATTTACTGACCTACCTCCGATTGATTGACCATAACTCACTCAATTTAACTCGTAATTCATTTAAATTCGATTTATTTCGAAGGAATCGACGTGTAGTTTAAAACGAAAGAAACGGAGATGAAAAACTCCAAGTATTTTGAGAGTTATGATGGAAATAGTTAGACTCGCGCTTTGGTTTAGCAATTTACTGACCTACCTCCGATTGATTGAACATAACTCTCTCAATTTAACTCGTAATTCATTTAAATTCGTTTCATTTCGAATGAATCGAAGTGTAGTTTAAAACGAAAGAAACGGAGATGAAAAACTCCAAGTATTTTGAGAGTTATGATGGAAATAGTTAGACTCGCGCTTTGGTTTAGCAATTTACTGACCTACCTCCGATTGATTGACAATAACTCTGTCAATTTAACTCGTAATTCATTTAAATTAGTTTCATTTCGAAGGAATCGAAGTGTAGTTTAAAACGAAAGAAACGGAGATGAAAAACTCCAAGTATTTTGAGAGTTATGATGGAAATAGTTAGACTCGCGCTTTGGTTTAGCAATTTACTGACCTACCTCCGATTGATTGACCATAACTCACTCAATTTAACTCGTAATTCATTTAAATTCGTTTCATTTCGAATGAATCGAAGTGTAGTTTAAAACGAAAGAAACGGAGATGAAAAGCTCCAAGTATTTTGAGAGTTATGATGGAAATAGTTAGACTCGCTCTTTGGTTTAGCAATTTACTGACCTACCTCCGATTGATTGACCATAACTCTGTCAATTTAACTCGTAATTCATTTAAATTAGTTTCATTTCGAAGGAATCGAAGTGTAGTTTAAAACGAAAGAAACGGAGATTAAAAACTACAAGTATTTTGGGAGTTATGATGGAAATAGTTAGACTCGCGCTTTGGTTTAGGAATTTACTGACCTCCCTACGATTGATTGACCATAACTCACTCAATTTAACTCGTAATTCATTGAAATTAGTTTCATTTCGAAGGAATCGAAGTGTAGTTTATAACGAAAGAAACGGAGATGAAAAACTCCAAGTATTTTGAGAGTTATGATGGAAATAGTTAGACTCGCGCTTTGGTTTAGCAATTTACTGACCTACCTCCGATTGATTGACCATAACTCTCCCAATTTAACTCTTAAGTCATTGAAATTAGTTTCATTTCGAAGGAATCAAAGTGTAGTTTAAAACGAAAGAAACGGAGATGAAAAACTCCAAGTATTTTGAGAGTTATGATGGAAATAGTTAGACTCGCGCTTTGGTTTAGCAATTTACTGACCTACCTCCGATTAATTGACCATAACTCACTCAATTTTACTTGTAATTGATTGAAATTAGTTTCATTTCAAAGGAATCGAAGTGTAGTTTAAAACGAAAGAAACGGAGATGAAAAACTCCAAGTATTTTGGGAGTTATGATGGAAATAGTTAGACTCGCGCTTTGGTTTAGCAATTTACTGACCTACCTCCGATTGATTGACCATAACTCACTAAATTTAACTCGTAATTCATTTAAATTCGTTTCATTTCGAATGAATCGAAGTGTAGTTTAAAACGAAAGAAACGGAGATGAAAAACTCCAAGTATTTTGAGAGTTATGATGGAAATAGTTAGACTCGCGCTTTGGTTTAGCAATTTACTGACCTACCTCCGATTGATTGAACATAACTCTCTCAATTTAACTCGTAATTCATTTAAATTCGTTTCATTTCAAATGAATCGAAGTGTAGTTTAAAACGAAAGAAACGGAGATGAAAAACTCCAAGTATTTTGAGAGTTATGATGGAAATAGTTAGACTCGCGCTTTGGTTTAGCAATTTACTGACCTACCTCCGATTGATTGACCATAACTCTGTCAATTTAACTCGTAATTCATTTAAATTAGTTTCATTTCGAAGGAATCGAAGTGTAGTTTAAAACGAAAGAAACGGAGATTAAAAACTCCAAGTATTTTGGGAGTTATGATGGAAATAGTTAGACTCGCGCTTTGGTTTAGCAATTTACTAACCTCCCTACGATTGATTGACCATAACTCACTCAATTTAACTCGTGATTCATTTAAATTAGTTTCATTTCGAAGGAATCGAAGTGTAGTTTAAAACGAAAGAAACGGAGATTAAAAACTCCAAGTATTTTGGGAGTTATGATGGAAATAGTTAGACTCGCGCTTTGGTTTAGCAATTTACTGACCTCCCTACGATTGATTGACCATAACTCACTCAATTTAACTCGTAATTCATTGAAATTAGTTTCATTTCGAAGGAATCGAAGTGTAGTTTATAACGAAAGAAACGGAGATGAAAAACTCCAAGTATTTTGAGAGTTATGATGGAAATAGTTAGACTCGCGCTTTGGTTTAGCAATTTACTGACCTACCTCCGATTGATTGACCATAACTCTCCCAATTTAACTCTTAAGTCATTGAAATTAGTTTCATTTCGAAGGAATCAAAGTGTAGTTTAAAACGAAAGAAACGGAGATGAAAAACTCCAAGTATTTTGAGAGTTATGATGGAAATAGTTAGACTCGCGCTTTGGTTTAGCAATTTACTGACCTACCTCCGATTAATTGACCATAACTCACTCAATTTTACTTGTAATTGATTGAAATTAGTTTCATTTCAAAGGAATCGAAGTGTAGTTTAAAACGAAAGAAACGGAGATGAAAAACTCCAAGTATTTTGGGAGTTATGATGGAAATAGTTAGACTCGCGCTTTGGTTTAGCAATTTACAGACCTACCTCCGATTGATTGACCATAACTCACTCAATTTAACTCGTAATTCATTTAAATTCGTTTCATTTCGAATGAATCAAAGTGTAGTTTAAAACGAAAGAAACGGAGATGAAAAACTCCAAGTATTTTGAGAGTTATGATGGAAATAGTTAGACTCGCTCTTTGGTTTAGCAATTTACTGACCTACCTCCGATTGATTGACCATAACTCTGTAAATTTAACTCGTAATTCATTTAAATTAGTTTCATTTCGAAAGAATCGAAGTGTAGTGTAAAACGAAAGAAACGGAGATTAAAAACTCCAAGTATTTTGGGAGTTATGATGGAAATAGTTAGACTCGCGCTTTGGTTTAGCAATTTACTGACCTACCTCCGATTGATTGACCATAACTCACTCAATTTAACTCGTAATTCATTTAAATTCGATTTATTTCGAAGGAATCGACGTGTAGTTTAAAACGAAAGAAACGGAGATGAAAAAATCCAAGTATTTTGAGAGTTATGATGGAAATAGTTAGACTCGCGCTTTGGTTTAGCAATTTACTGACCTACCTCCGATTGATTGAACATAACTCTCTCAATTTAACTCGTAATTCATTTAAATTCGTTTCATTTCGAATGAATCGAAGTGTAGTTTAAAACGAAAGAAACGGAGATGAAAAACTCCAAGTATTTTGAGAGTTATGATGGAAATAGTTAGACTCGCGCTTTGGTTTAGCAATTTACTGACCTACCTCCGATTGATTGACAATAACTCTGTCAATTTAACTCGTAATTCATTTAAATTAGTTTCATTTCGAAGGAATCGAAGTGTAGTTTAAAACGAAAGAAACGGAGATGAAAAACTCCAAGTATTTTGAGAGTTATGATGGAAATAGTTAGACTCGCGCTTTGGTTTAGCAATTTACTGACCTACCTCCGATTGATTGACCATAACTCACTCAATTTAACTCGTAATTCATTTAAATTCGTTTCATTTCGAATGAATCGAAGTGTAGTTTAAAACGAAAGAAACGGAGATGAAAAGCTCCAAGTATTTTGAGAGTTATGATGGAAATAGTTAGACTCGCTCTTTGGTTTAGCAATTTACTGACCTACCTCCGATTGATTGACCATAACTCTGTCAATTTAACTCGTAATTCATTTAAATTAGTTTCATTTCGAAGGAATCGAAGTGTAGTTTAAAACGAAAGAAACGGAGATTAAAAACTCCAAGTATTTTGGGAGTTATGATGGAAATAGTTAGACTCGCGCTTTGGTTTAGGAATTTACTGACCTCCCTACGATTGATTGACCATAACTCACTCAATTTAACTCGTAATTCATTGAAATTAGTTTCATTTCGAAGGAATCGAAGTGTAGTTTATAACGAAAGAAACGGAGATGAAAAACTCCAAGTATTTTGAGAGTTATGATGGAAATAGTTAGACTCGCGCTTTGGTTTAGCAATTTACTGACCTACCTCCGATTAATTGACCATAACTCACTCAATTTTACTTGTAATTGATTTAAATTAGTTTCATTTCGAAGGAATCGAAATGTAGTTTAAAACGAAAGAAACGGAGATGAAAAACTCCAAGTATTTTGAGAGTTATGATGGAAATAGTTAGACTCGCGCTTTGGTTTAGCAATTTACTGACCTACCTCCGATTAATTGACCATAACTCACTCAATTTTACTTGTAATTGATTGAAATTAGTTTCATTTCGAAGGAATCGAAGTGTAGTTTAAAACGAAAGAAACGGAGATGAAAAACTCCAAGTATTTTGGGAGTTATGATGGAAATAGTTAGACTCGCGCTTTGGTTTAGAAATTTACTGACCTACCTCCGATTGATTGACCATAACTCACTCAATTTAACTCGTAATTCATTGAATTAGTTTCATTTCGAAGGAATCGAAGTGTAGTTTAAAAAGAAAGAAACGGAGATGAAAAACTCCAAGTATTTTGAGAGTTATGATGGAAATAGTTAGACTCGCGCTTTGGTTTAGCAATTTACTGACCTACCTACGATTGATTGACCATAACTCTCTCAATTTAACTCTTAAGTCATTGAAATTAATTTCATTTCAAATGAATCGAAGTGTAGTTTAAAACGAAAGAAACGGAGATGAAAAACTCCAAGTATTTTGAGAGTTATGATGGAAATAGTTAGACTCGCGCTTTGGTTTAGCAATTTACTGACCTACCTCCGATTGATTGACCATAACTCACTCAATTTAACTCGTAATTCATTGAAATTAGTTTCATTTCGAAGGAATCGAAGTGTAGTTTATAACGAAAGAAACGGAGATGAAAAACTCCAAGTATTTTGAGAGTTATGATGGAAATAGTTAGACTCGCTCTTTGGTTTAGCAATTTACTGACCTTCCTCCGATTGATTGACCATAACTCTCCCAATTTAACTCTTAAGTCATTGAAATTAGTTTCATTTCGAAGGAATCAAAGTGTAGTTTAAAACGAAAGAAACGGAGATGAAAAACTCCAAGTATTTTGAGAGTTATGATGGAAATAGTTAGACTCGCGCTTTGGTTTAGCAATTTACTGACCTACCTCCGATTGATTGACCATAACTCTCTCAATTTAACTCTTAAGTCATTGAAATTAGTTTCATTTCGAAGGAATCGAAGTGTAGTTTAAAACGAAAGAAACGGAGATAAAAAACTCCAAGTATTTTGAGAGTTATGATGGAAATTGTTAGACTCGCGCTTTGGTTTAGCAATTTACTGACCTACCTCCGATTGATTGACCATAACTCACTCAATTTAACTCGTAATTCATTTAAATTAGTTTCATTTCGAAGGAATCGAAGTGTAGTTTAAAACGAAAGAAACGGAGATGAAAAACTCCAAGTATTTTGAGAGTTATGATGGAAATAGTTAGACTCGCGCTTTGGTTTAGCAATTTACTGACCTACCTCCGATTGAATGACCATAACTCTCTCAATTTAACTCTTAAGTCATTGAAATTAGTTTCATTTCGAAAGAATCAAAGTGTTGTTTAAAACGAAAGAAACGGAGATGAAAAACTCCAAGTATTTTGAGAGTTATGATGGAAATAGTTAGACTCGCGCTTTGGTTTAGCAATTTACTGACCTACCTCCGATTGATTGACAATAACTCTCTCAATTTAACTCGTAATTCATTTAAATTAGTTTCATTTCGAAGGAATCGAAGTGTAGTTTAAAACGAAAGAAACGGAGATGAAAAACTCCAAGTATTTTGAGAGTTATGATGGAAATAGTTAGACTCGCGCTTTGGTTTAGCAATTTACTGACCTACCTCCGATTGATTGACCATAACTCTGTCAATTTAACTCGTAATTCTTTTAAATTAGTTTCATTTCGAAGGAATCGAAGTATAGTTTAAAACGAAAGAAACGGAGATGAATAACTCCAAGTATTTTGAGAGTTATGATGGAAATAGTTAGACTCGCTCTTTGGTTTAGCAATTTACTGACCTCTCTCCGATTGATTTATCATAACTCACTCAATTTAACTCGTAATTCATTGAAATTAGTTTCATTTCGAAGGAATCGAAGTGTAGTTTAAAACGAAAGAAACGGAGATAAAAAACTCCAAGTATTTTGAGAGTTATGATGGAAATTGTTAGACTCGCGCTTTGGTTTAGCAATTTACTGACCTACCTCCGATTGATTGACCATAACTCACTCAATTTAACTCGTAATTCATTTAAATTAGTTTCATTTCGAAGGAATCGAAGTAAAGTTTAAAACGAAAGAAACGGAGATGAAAAACTCCAAGTATTTTGAGAGTTATGATGGAAATAGTTAGACTCGCGCTTTGGTTTAGCAATTTACTGACCTACCTCCGATTGATTGACCATAACTCTCTCAATTTAACTCTTAAGTCATTGAAATTAGTTTCATTTCGAAGGAATCAAAGTGTAGTTTAAAACGAAAGAAACGGAGATGAAAAACTCCAAGTATTTTGAGAGTTATGATGGAAATTGTTAGACTCGCGCTTTGGTTTAGCAATTTACTGACCTACCTCCGATTGATTGACCATAACTCACTCAATTTAACTCGTAATTCATTTAAATTAGTTTCATTTCGAAGGAATCGAAGTAAAGTTTAAAACGAAAGAAACGGAGATGAAAAACTCCAAGTATTTTGAGAGTTATGATGGAAATAGTTAGACTCGCGCTTTGGTTTAGCAATTTACTGACCTACCTCCGATTGATTGACCATAACTCTCTCAATTTAACTCTTAAGTCATTGAAATTAGTTTCATTTCGAAGGAATCAAAGTTTAGTTTAAAACGAAAGAAACGGAGATGAAAAACTCCAAGTATTTTGAGAGTTATGATGGAAATTGTTAGACTCGCGCTTTGGTTTAGCAATTTACTGACCAACCTCCGATTGATTGACCATAACTCACTCAATTTAACTCGTAATTCATTTAAATTCGTTTCATTTCGAATGAATCGAAGTGTAGTTTAAAACGAAAGAAACGGAGATGAAAAACTCCAAGTATTTTGAGAGTTATGATAGAAATAGTTAGACTCGCGCTTTGGTTTAGCAATTTACTGACCTCCCTCCGATTGATTGACCATAAATCACTCAATTTAACTCGTAATTCATTGAAATTAGATTTATTTCGAAGGAATCGACGTGTAGTTTAAAACGAAAGAAACGGAGATGAAAAACTCCAAGTATTTTGAGAGTTATGATGGAAATAGTTAGACTCGCGCTTTGGTTTAGCAATTTACTGACGTACCTACGATTGATTGAACATAACTCTCTCAATTTAACTCGTAATTCATTTAAATTCGTTTCATTTCGAATGAATCGAAGTGTAGTTTAAAACGAAAGAAACGGAGATGAAAAACTCCAAGTATTTTGAGAGTTATGATGGAAATAGTTAGACTCGCGCTTTGGTTTAGCAATTTACTGACCTACCTCCGATTGATTGACCATAACTCTCTCAATTTAACTCTTAAGTCATTGAAATTAGTTTCATTTCGAAGGAATCAAAGTTTAGTTTAAAACGAAAGAAACGGAGATGAAAAACTCCAAGTATTTTGAGAGTTATGATGGAAATAGTTAGACTCGCTCTTTGGTTTAGCAATTTACTGACCTTCCTCCGATTGATTGACCATAACTCTCCCAATTTAACTCTTAAGTCATTGAAATTAGTTTCATTTCGAAGGAATCAAAGTGTAGTTTAAAACGAAAGAAACGGAGATGAAAAACTCCAAGTATTTTGAGAGTTATGATGGAAATAGTTAGACTCGCGCTTTGGTTTAGCAATTTACTGACCTACCTCCGATTGATTGACCATAACTCTCTCAATTTAACTCTTAAGTCATTGAAATTAGTTTCATTTCGAAGGAATCGAAGTGTAGTTTAAAACGAAAGAAACGGAGATAAAAAACTCCAAGTATTTTGAGAGTTATGATGGAAATTGTTAGACTCGCGCTTTGGTTTAGCAATTTACTGACCTACCTCCGATTGATTGACCATAACTCACTCAATTTAACTCGTAATTCATTTAAATTAGTTTCATTTCGAAGGAATCGAAGTGTAGTTTAAAACGAAAGAAACGGAGATGAAAAACTCCAAGTATTTTGAGAGTTATGATGGAAATAGTTAGACTCGCGCTTTGGTTTAGCAATTTACTGACCTACCTCCGATTGAATGACCATAACTCTCTCAATTTAACTCTTAAGTCATTGAAATTAGTTTCATTTCGAAAGAATCAAAGTGTTGTTTAAAACGAAAGAAACGGAGATGAAAAACTCCAAGTATTTTGAGAGTTATGATGGAAATAGTTAGACTCGCGCTTTGGTTTAGCAATTTACTGACCTACCTCCGATTGATTGACAATAACTCTCTCAATTTAACTCGTAATTCATTTAAATTAGTTTCATTTCGAAGGAATCGAAGTGTAGTTTAAAACGAAAGAAACGGAGATGAAAAACTCCAAGTATTTTGAGAGTTATGATGGAAATAGTTAGACTCGCGCTTTGGTTTAGCAATTTACTGACCTACCTCCGATTGATTGACCATAACTCTGTCAATTTAACTCGTAATTCTTTTAAATTAGTTTCATTTCGAAGGAATCGAAGTATAGTTTAAAACGAAAGAAACGGAGATGAATAACTCCAAGTATTTTGAGAGTTATGATGGAAATAGTTAGACTCGCTCTTTGGTTTAGCAATTTACTGACCTCTCTCCGATTGATTTATCATAACTCACTCAATTTAACTCGTAATTCATTGAAATTAGTTTCATTTCGAAGGAATCGAAGTGTAGTTTAAAACGAAAGAAACGGAGATAAAAAACTCCAAGTATTTTGAGAGTTATGATGGAAATTGTTAGACTCGCGCTTTGGTTTAGCAATTTACTGACCTACCTCCGATTGATTGACCATAACTCACTCAATTTAACTCGTAATTCATTTAAATTAGTTTCATTTCGAAGGAATCGAAGTAAAGTTTAAAACGAAAGAAACGGAGATGAAAAACTCCAAGTATTTTGAGAGTTATGATGGAAATAGTTAGACTCGCGCTTTGGTTTAGCAATTTACTGACCTACCTCCGATTGATTGACCATAACTCTCTCAATTTAACTCTTAAGTCATTGAAATTAGTTTCATTTCGAAGGAATCAAAGTGTAGTTTAAAACGAAAGAAACGGAGATGAAAAACTCCAAGTATTTTGAGAGTTATGATGGAAATTGTTAGACTCGCGCTTTGGTTTAGCAATTTACTGACCTACCTCCGATTGATTGACCATAACTCACTCAATTTAACTCGTAATTCATTTAAATTAGTTTCATTTCGAAGGAATCGAAGTAAAGTTTAAAACGAAAGAAACGGAGATGAAAAACTCCAAGTATTTTGAGAGTTATGATGGAAATAGTTAGACTCGCGCTTTGGTTTAGCAATTTACTGACCTACCTCCGATTGATTGACCATAACTCTCTCAATTTAACTCTTAAGTCATTGAAATTAGTTTCATTTCGAAGGAATCAAAGTTTAGTTTAAAACGAAAGAAACGGAGATGAAAAACTCCAAGTATTTTGAGAGTTATGATGGAAATTGTTAGACTCGCGCTTTGGTTTAGCAATTTACTGACCAACCTCCGATTGATTGACCATAACTCACTCAATTTAACTCGTAATTCATTTAAATTCGTTTCATTTCGAATGAATCGAAGTGTAGTTTAAAACGAAAGAAACGGAGATGAAAAACTCCAAGTATTTTGAGAGTTATGATAGAAATAGTTAGACTCGCGCTTTGGTTTAGCAATTTACTGACCTCCCTCCGATTGATTGACCATAAATCACTCAATTTAACTCGTAATTCATTGAAATTAGATTTATTTCGAAGGAATCGACGTGTAGTTTAAAACGAAAGAAACGGAGATGAAAAACTCCAAGTATTTTGAGAGTTATGATGGAAATAGTTAGACTCGCGCTTTGGTTTAGCAATTTACTGACGTACCTACGATTGATTGAACATAACTCTCTCAATTTAACTCGTAATTCATTTAAATTCGTTTCATTTCGAATGAATCGAAGTGTAGTTTAAAACGAAAGAAACGGAGATGAAAAACTCCAAGTATTTTGAGAGTTATGATGGAAATAGTTAGACTCGCGCTTTGGTTTAGCAATTTACTGACCTACCTCCGATTGATTGACCATAACTCTCTCAATTTAACTCTTAAGTCATTGAAATTAGTTTCATTTCGAAGGAATCAAAGTTTAGTTTAAAACGAAAGAAACGGAGATGAAAAACTCCAAGTATTTTGAGAGTTATGATGGAAATTGTTAGACTCGCGCTTTGGTTTAGCAATTTACTGACCAACCTCCGATTGATTGACCATAACTCACTCAATTTAACTCGTAATTCATTTAAATTCGTTTCATTTCGAATGAATCGAAGTGTAGTTTAAAACGAAAGAAACGGAGATAAAAAACTCCAAGTATTTTGAGAGTTATGATAGAAATAGTTAGACTCGCGCTTTGGTTTAGCAATTTACTGACCTCCCTCCGATTGATTGACCATAAATCACTCAATTTAACTCGTAATTCATTGAAATTAGATTTATTTCGAAGGAATCGACGTGTAGTTTAAAACGAAAGAAACGGAGATGAAAAACTCCAAGTATTTTGAGAGTTATGATGGAAATAGTTAGACTCGCGCTTTGGTTTAGCAATTTACTGACGTACCTACGATTGATTGAACATAACTCTCTCAATTTAACTCGTAATTCATTTAAATTCGTTTCATTTCGAATGAATCGAAGTGTAGTTTAAAACGAAAGAAACGGAGATGAAAAACTCCAAGTATTTTGAGAGTTATGATGGAAATAGTTAGACTCGCGCTTTGGTTTAGCAATTTACTGACCTACCTCCGATTGATTGACAATAACTCTGTCAATTTAACTCGTAATTCATTTAAATTAGTTTCATTTCGAAGGAATCGAAGTGTAGTTTAAAACGAAAGAAACGGAGATGAAAAACTCCAAGTATTTTGAGAGTTATGATGGAAATAGTTAGACTCGCGCTTTAGTTTAGCAATTTACTGACCTACCTCCGATTGATTGACCATAACTCACTCAATTTAACTCGTAATTCATTTAAATTAGTTTCATTTCGAAGGAATCGAAGTAAAGTTTAAAACGAAAGAAACGGAGATGAAAAACTCCAAGTATTTTGAGAGTTATGATGGAAATAGTTAGACTCGCGCTTTGGTTTAGCAATTTACTGACCTACCTCCGATTGATTGACCATAACTCTCTCAATTTAACTCTTAAGTCATTGAAATTAGTTTCATTTCGAAGGAATCAAAGTGTAGTTTAAAACGAAAGAAACGGAGATGAAAAACTCCAAGTATTTTGAGAGTTATGATGGAAATTGTTAGACTCGCGCTTTGGTTTAGCAATTTACTGACCTACCTCCGATTGATTGACCATAACTCACTCAATTTAACTCGTAATTCATTTAAATTAGTTTCATTTCGAAGGAATCGAAGTAAAGTTTAAAACGAAAGAAACGGAGATGAAAAACTCCAAGTATTTTGAGAGTTATGATGGAAATAGTTAGACTCGCGCTTTGGTTTAGCAATTTACTGACCTACCTCCGATTGATTGACCATAACTCACTCAATTTAACTCGTAATTCATTTAAATTCGTTTCATTTCGAATGAATCGAAGTGTAGTTTAAAACGAAAGAAACGGAGATGAAAAGCTCCAAGTATTTTGAGAGTTATGATGGAAATAGTTAGACTCGCTCTTTAGTTTAGCAATTTACTGACCTACCTCCGATTGATTGACCATAACTCTGTCAATTTAACTCGTAATTCATTTAAATTAGTTTCATTTCGAAGGAATCGAAGTGTAGTTTAAAACGAAAGAAACGGAGATTAAAAACTACAAGTATTTTGGGAGTTATGATGGAAATAGTTAGACTCGCGCTTTGGTTTAGGAATTTACTGACCTCCCTACGATTGATTGACCATAACTCACTCAATTTAACTCGTAATTCATTGAAATTAGTTTCATTTCGAAGGAATCGAAGTGTAGTTTATAACGAAAGAAACGGAGATGAAAAACTCCAAGTATTTTGAGAGTTATGATGGAAATAGTTAGACTCGCGCTTTGGTTTAGCAATTTACTGACCTACCTCCGATTGATTGAACATAACTCTCTCAATTTAACTCGTAATTCATTTAAATTCGTTTCATTTCAAATGAATCGAAGTGTAGTTTAAAACGAAAGAAACGGAGATGAAAAACTCCAAGTATTTTGAGAGTTATGATGGAAATAGTTAGACTCGCGCTTTGGTTTAGCAATTTACTGACCTACCTCCGATTGATTGACCATAACTCTGTCAATTTAACTCGTAATTCATTTAAATTAGTTTCATTTCGAAGGAATCGAAGTGTAGTTTAAAACGAAAGAAACGGAGATTAAAAACTCCAAGTATTTTGGGAGTTATGATGGAAATAGTTAGACTCGCGCTTTGGTTTAGCAATTTACTAACCTCCCTACGATTGATTGACCATAACTCACTCAATTTAACTCGTGATTCATTTAAATTAGTTTCATTTCGAAGGAATCGAAGTGTAGTTTAAAACGAAAGAAACGGAGATTAAAAACTCCAAGTATTTTGGGAGTTATGATGGAAATAGTTAGACTCGCGCTTTGGTTTAGCAATTTACTGACCTCCCTACGATTGATTGACCATAACTCACTCAATTTAACTCGTAATTCATTAAAATTAGTTTCATTTCGAAGGAATCGAAGTGTAGTTTATAACGAAAGAAACGGAGATGAAAAACTCCAAGTATTTTGAGAGTTATGATGGAAATAGTTAGACTCGCGCTTTGGTTTAGAAATTTACTGACCTACCTCCGATTGATTGACCATAACTCACTCAATTTAACTCGTAATTCATTTAAATTCGTTTCATTTCGAATGAATCGAAGTGTAGTTTAAAACGAAAGAAACGGAGATTAAAAACTCCAAGTATTTTGGGAGTTATGATGGAAATAGTTAGACTCGCGCTTTGGTTTAGCAATTTACTAACCTCCCTACGATTGATTGACCATAACTCACTCAATTTAACTCGTGATTCATTTAAATTAGTTTCATTTCGAAGGAATCGAAGTGTAGTTTAAAACGAAAGAAACGGAGATTAAAAACTCCAAGTATTTTGGGAGTTATGATGGAAATAGTTAGACTCGCGCTTTGGTTTAGCAATTTACTGACCTCCCTACGATTGATTGACCATAACTCACTCAATTTAACTCGTAATTCATTGAAATTAGTTTCATTTCGAAGGAATCGAAGTGTAGTTTATAACGAAAGAAACGGAGATGAAAAACTCCAAGTATTTTGAGAGTTATGATGGAAATAGTTAGACTCGCGCTTTGGTTTAGCAATTTACTGACCTACCTCCGATTGATTGACCATAACTCTCCCAATTTAACTCTTAAGTCATTGAAATTAGTTTCATTTCGAAGGAATCAAAGTGTAGTTTAAAACGAAAGAAACGGAGATGAAAAACTCCAAGTATTTTGAGAGTTATGATGGAAATAGTTAGACTCGCGCTTTGGTTTAGCAATTTACTGACCTACCTCCGATTAATTGACCATAACTCACTCAATTTTACTTGTAATTGATTGAAATTAGTTTCATTTCAAAGGAATCGAAGTGTAGTTTAAAACGAAAGAAACGGAGATGAAAAACTCCAAGTATTTTGGGAGTTATGATGGAAATAGTTAGACTCGCGCTTTGGTTTAGCAATTTACAGACCTACCTCCGATTGATTGACCATAACTCACTCAATTTAACTCGTAATTCATTTAAATTCGTTTCATTTCGAATGAATCAAAGTGTAGTTTAAAACGAAAGAAACGGAGATGAAAAACTCCAAGTATTTTGAGAGTTATGATGGAAATAGTTAGACTCGCTCTTTGGTTTAGCAATTTACTGACCTACCTCCGATTGATTGACCATAACTCTGTAAATTTAACTCGTAATTCATTTAAATTAGTTTCATTTCGAAAGAATCGAAGTGTAGTGTAAAACGAAAGAAACGGAGATTAAAAACTCCAAGTATTTTGGGAGTTATGATGGAAATAGTTAGACTCGCGCTTTGGTTTAGCAATTTACTGACCTACCTCCGATTGATTGACCATAACTCACTCAATTTAACTCGTAATTCATTTAAATTCGATTTATTTCGAAGGAATCGACGTGTAGTTTAAAACGAAAGAAACGGAGATGAAAAAATCCAAGTATTTTGAGAGTTATGATGGAAATAGTTAGACTCGCGCTTTGGTTTAGCAATTTACTGACCTACCTCCGATTGATTGAACATAACTCTCTCAATTTAACTCGTAATTCATTTAAATTCGTTTCATTTCGAATGAATCGAAGTGTAGTTTAAAACGAAAGAAACGGAGATGAAAAACTCCAAGTATTTTGAGAGTTATGATGGAAATAGTTAGACTCGCGCTTTGGTTTAGCAATTTACTGACCTACCTCCGATTGATTGACAATAACTCTGTCAATTTAACTCGTAATTCATTTAAATTAGTTTCATTTCGAAGGAATCGAAGTGTAGTTTAAAACGAAAGAAACGGAGATGAAAAACTCCAAGTATTTTGAGAGTTATGATGGAAATAGTTAGACTCGCGCTTTGGTTTAGCAATTTACTGACCTACCTCCGATTGATTGACCATAACTCACTCAATTTAACTCGTAATTCATTTAAATTCGTTTCATTTCGAATGAATCGAAGTGTAGTTTAAAACGAAAGAAACGGAGATGAAAAGCTCCAAGTATTTTGAGAGTTATGATGGAAATAGTTAGACTCGCTCTTTGGTTTAGCAATTTACTGACCTACCTCCGATTGATTGACCATAACTCTGTCAATTTAACTCGTAATTCATTTAAATTAGTTTCATTTCGAAGGAATCGAAGTGTAGTTTAAAACGAAAGAAACGGAGATTAAAAACTCCAAGTATTTTGGGAGTTATGATGGAAATAGTTAGACTCGCGCTTTGGTTTAGGAATTTACTGACCTCCCTACGATTGATTGACCATAACTCACTCAATTTAACTCGTAATTCATTGAAATTAGTTTCATTTCGAAGGAATCGAAGTGTAGTTTATAACGAAAGAAACGGAGATGAAAAACTCCAAGTATTTTGAGAGTTATGATGGAAATAGTTAGACTCGCGCTTTGGTTTAGCAATTTACTGACCTACCTCCGATTAATTGACCATAACTCACTCAATTTTACTTGTAATTGATTTAAATTAGTTTCATTTCGAAGGAATCGAAATGTAGTTTAAAACGAAAGAAACGGAGATGAAAAACTCCAAGTATTTTGAGAGTTATGATGGAAATAGTTAGACTCGCGCTTTGGTTTAGCAATTTACTGACCTACCTCCGATTAATTGACCATAACTCACTCAATTTTACTTGTAATTGATTGAAATTAGTTTCATTTCGAAGGAATCGAAGTGTAGTTTAAAACGAAAGAAACGGAGATGAAAAACTCCAAGTATTTTGGGAGTTATGATGGAAATAGTTAGACTCGCGCTTTGGTTTAGAAATTTACTGACCTACCTCCGATTGATTGACCATAACTCACTCAATTTAACTCGTAATTCATTGAATTAGTTTCATTTCGAAGGAATCGAAGTGTAGTTTAAAAAGAAAGAAACGGAGATGAAAAACTCCAAGTATTTTGAGAGTTATGATGGAAATAGTTAGACTCGCGCTTTGGTTTAGCAATTTACTGACCTACCTACGATTGATTGACCATAACTCTCTCAATTTAACTCTTAAGTCATTGAAATTAATTTCATTTCAAATGAATCGAAGTGTAGTTTAAAACGAAAGAAACGGAGATGAAAAACTCCAAGTATTTTGAGAATTATGATGGAAATAGTTAGACTCGCGCTTTGGTTTAGCAATTTACTGACCTACCTCCGATTGATTGACCATAACTCACTCAATTTAACTCGTAATTCATTTAAATTCATTTCATTTCGAATGAATCGAAGTGTAGTTTAAAACGAAAGAAACGGAGATGAAAAACTCCAAGTATTTTGAGAGTTATGATGGAAATAGTTAGACTCGCTCTTTGGTTTAGCAATTTACTGACCTACCTCCGATTGATTGACCATAACTCTGTCAATTTAACTCGTAATTCATTTAAATTAGTTTCATTTCGAAGGAATCGAAGTGTAGTTTAAAACGAAAGAAACGGAGATTAAAAACTCCAAGTATTTTGGGAGTTATGATGGAAATAGTTAGACTCGCGCTTTGGTTTAGCAATTTACTGACCTCCCTACGATTGATTGACCATAACTCACTCAATTTAACTCGTAATTCATTGAAATTAGTTTCATTTCGAAGGAATCGAAGTGTAGTTTATAACGAAAGAAACGGAGATGAAAAACTCCAAGTATTTTGAGAGTTATGATGGAAATAGTTAGACTCGCGCTTTGGTTTAGCAATTTACTGACCTACCTCCGATTGATTGACCATAACTCTCCCAATTTAACTCTTAAGTCATTGAAATTAGTTTCATTTCGAAGGAATCAAAGTGTAGTTTAAAACGAAAGAAACGGAGATGAAAAACTCCAAGTATTTTGAGAGTTATGATGGAAATAGTTAGACTCGCGCTTTGGTTTAGCAATTTACTGACCTACCTCCGATTAATTTACCATAACTCACTCAATTTTACTTGTAATTGATTGAAATTAGTTTCATTTCAAAGGAATCGAAGTGTAGTTTAAAACGAAAGAAACGGAGATGAAAAACTCCAAGTATTTTGGGAGTTATGATGGAAATAGTTAGACTCGCGCTTTGGTTTAGCAATTTACTGACCTACCTCCGATTGATTGACCATAACTCACTCAATTTAACTCGTAATTCATTTAAATTCGTTTCATTTCGAATGAATCGAAGTGTAGTTTAAAACGAAAGAAACGGAGATTAAAAACTCCAAGTATTTTGGGAGTTATGATGGAAATAGTTAGACTCGCGCTTTGGTTTAGCAATTTACTGACCTACCTCCGATTGATTGACCATAACTCACTCAATTTAACTCGTAATTCATTGAAATTAGTTTCATTTCGAAGGAATCAAAGTGTAGTTTAAAACGAAAGAAACGGAGATGAAAAACTCCAAGTATTTTGAGAGTTATGATGGAAATAGTTAGACTCGCGCTTTGGTTTAGCAATTTACTGACCTACCTCCGATTTATTGAACATAACTCTCTCAATTTAACTCGTAATTCATTTAAATTCGTTTCATTTCGAATGAATCGAAGTGTAGTTTAAAACGAAAGAAACGGAGATGAAAAACTCCAAGTATTTTGAGAGCTATGATGGAAATAGTTAGACTCGCGCTTTGGTTTAGCAATTTACTGACCTACCTCCGATTGATTGACCATAACTCTGTCAATTTAACTCGTAATTCATTTAAATTAGTTTCATTTCGAAGGAATCGAAGTGTAGTTTAAAACGAAAGAAACGGAGATGAAAAACTCCAAGTATTTTGAGAGTTATGATGGAAATAGTTAGACTCGCGCTTTGGTTTAGAAATTTACTGACCTCCCTACGATTTATTGACCATAACTCACTCAATTTAACTCGTAATTCATTGAAATTAGTTTCATTTCGAAAGAATCGAAGTGTAGTTTAAAACGAAAGAAACGGAGATGAAAAACTCCAAGTATTTTGAGAGTTATGATGGAAATAGTTAGACTCGCGCTTTGGTTTAGCAATTTACTGACCTACCTCCGATTGATTGACCATAACTCTCTCAATTTAACTCTTAAGTCATTGAAATTAGTTTCATTTCGAAAGAATCAAAGTGTTGTTTAAAACGAAAGAAACGGAGATGAAAAACTCCAAGTATTTTGAGAGTTATGATGGAAATAGTTAGACTCGCGCTTTGGTTTAGCAATTTACTGACCTACCTCCGATTGATTGACAATAACTCTCTCAATTTAACTCGTAATTCATTTAAATTAGTTTCATTTCGAAGGAATCGAAGTGTAGTTTAAAACGAAAGAAACGGAGATGAAAAACTCCAAGTATTTTGAGAGTTATGATGGAAATAGTTAGACTCGCGCTTTGGTTTAGCAATTTACTGACCTACCTCCGATTGATTGACCATAACTCTGTCAATTTAACTCGTAATTCTTTTAAATTAGTTTCATTTCGAAGGAATCGAAGTATAGTTTAAAACGAAAGAAACGGAGATGAATAACTCCAAGTATTTTGAGAGTTATGATGGAAATAGTTAGACTCGCTCTTTGGTTTAGCAATTTACTGACCTCTCTCCGATTGATTTATCATAACTCACTCAATTTAACTCGTAATTCATTGAAATTAGTTTCATTTCGAAGGAATCGAAGTGTAGTTTAAAACGAAAGAAACGGAGATAAAAAACTCCAAGTATTTTGAGAGTTATGATGGAAATTGTTAGACTCGCGCTTTGGTTTAGCAATTTACTGACCTACCTCCGATTGATTGACCATAACTCACTCAATTTAACTCGTAATTCATTTAAATTAGTTTCATTTCGAAGGAATCGAAGTAAAGTTTAAAACGAAAGAAATGGAGATGAAAAACTCCAAGTATTTTGAGAGTTATGATGGAAATAGTTAGACTCGCGCTTTGGTTTAGCAATTTACTGACCTACCTACGATTGATTGACCATAACTCTCTCAATTTAACTCTTAAGTCATTGAAAATAATTTCATTTCAAATGAATCGAAGTGTAGTTTAAAACGAAAGAAACGGAGATGAAAAACTCCAAGTATTTTGAGAGTTATGATGGAAATAGTTAGACTCGCGCTTTGGTTTAGCAATTTACTGACCTACCTCCGATTGATTGACCATAACTCACTCAATTTAACTCGTAATTCATTTAAATTCATTTCATTTCGAATGAATCGAAGTGTAGTTTAAAACGAAAGAAACGGAGATGAAAAACTCCAAGTATTTTGAGAGTTATGATGGAAATAGTTAGACTCGCTCTTTGGTTTAGCAATTTACTGACCTACCTCCGATTGATTGACCATAACTCTGTCAATTTAACTCGTAATTCATTTAAATTAGTTTCATTTCGAAGGAATCGAAGTGTAGTTTAAAACGAAAGAAACGGAGATTAAAAACTCCAAGTATTTTGGGAGTTATGATGGAAATAGTTAGACTCGCGCTTTGGTTTAGCAATTTACTGACCTCCCTACGATTGATTGACCATAACTCACTCAATTTAACTCGTAATTCATTGAAATTAGTTTCATTTCGAAGGAATCGAAGTGTAGTTTATAACGAAAGAAACGGAGATGAAAAACTCCAAGTATTTTGAGAGTTATGATGGAAATAGTTAGACTCGCGCTTTGGTTTAGCAATTTACTGACCTACCTCCGATTGATTGACCATAACTCTCCCAATTTAACTCTTAAGTCATTGAAATTAGTTTCATTTCGAAGGAATCAAAGTGTAGTTTAAAACGAAAGAAACGGAGATGAAAAACTCCAAGTATTTTGAGAGTTATGATGGAAATAGTTAGACTCGCGCTTTGGTTTAGCAATTTACTGACCTACCTCCGATTAATTTACCATAACTCACTCAATTTTACTTGTAATTGATTGAAATTAGTTTCATTTCAAAGGAATCGAAGTGTAGTTTAAAACGAAAGAAACGGAGATGAAAAACTCCAAGTATTTTGGGAGTTATGATGGAAATAGTTAGACTCGCGCTTTGGTTTAGCAATTTACTGACCTACCTCCGATTGATTGACCATAACTCACTCAATTTAACTCGTAATTCATTTAAATTCGTTTCATTTCGAATGAATCGAAGTGTAGTTTAAAACGAAAGAAACGGAGATTAAAAACTCCAAGTATTTTGGGAGTTATGATGGAAATAGTTAGACTCGCGCTTTGGTTTAGCAATTTACTGACCTACCTCCGATTGATTGACCATAACTCACTCAATTTAACTCGTAATTCATTGAAATTAGTTTCATTTCGAAGGAATCAAAGTGTAGTTTAAAACGAAAGAAACGGAGAAGAAAAACTCCAAGTATTTTGAGAGTTATGATGGAAATAGTTAGACTCGCGCTTTGGTTTAGCAATTTACTGACCTACCTCCGATTTATTGAACATAACTCTCTCAATTTAACTCGTAATTCATTTAAATTCGTTTCATTTCGAATGAATCGAAGTGTAGTTTAAAACGAAAGAAACGGAGATGAAAAACTCCAAGTATTTTGAGAGCTATGATGGAAATAGTTAGACTCGCGCTTTGGTTTAGCAATTTACTGACCTACCTCCGATTGATTGACCATAACTCTGTCAATTTAACTCGTAATTCATTTAAATTAGTTTCATTTCGAAGGAATCGAAGTGTAGTTTAAAACGAAAGAAACGGAGATGAAAAACTCCAAGTATTTTGAGAGTTATGATGGAAATAGTTAGACTCGCGCTTTGGTTTAGAAATTTACTGACCTCCCTACGATTTATTGACCATAACTCACTCAATTTAACTCGTAATTCATTGAAATTAGTTTCATTTCGAAAGAATCGAAGTGTAGTTTAAAACGAAAGAAACGGAGATGAAAAACTCCAAGTATTTTGAGAGTTATGATGGAAATAGTTAGACTCGCGCTTTGGTTTAGCAATTTACTGACCTACCTCCGATTGAATGACCATAACTCTCTCAATTTAACTCTTAAGTCATTGAAATTAGTTTCATTTCGAAAGAATCAAAGTGTTGTTTAAAACGAAAGAAACGGAGATGAAAAACTCCAAGTATTTTGAGAGTTATGATGGAAATAGTTAGACTCGCGCTTTGGTTTAGCAATTTACTGACCTACCTCCGATTGATTGACAATAACTCTCTCAATTTAACTCGTAATTCATTTAAATTAGTTTCATTTCGAAGGAATCGAAGTGTAGTTTAAAACGAAAGAAACGGAGATGAAAAACTCCAAGTATTTTGAGAGTTATGATGGAAATAGTTAGACTCGCGCTTTGGTTTAGCAATTTACTGACCTACCTCCGATTGATTGACCATAACTCTGTCAATTTAACTCGTAATTCTTTTAAATTAGTTTCATTTCGAAGGAATCGAAGTATAGTTTAAAACGAAAGAAACGGAGATGAATAACTCCAAGTATTTTGAGAGTTATGATGGAAATAGTTAGACTCGCTCTTTGGTTTAGCAATTTACTGACCTCTCTCCGATTGATTTATCATAACTCACTCAATTTAACTCGTAATTCATTGAAATTAGTTTCATTTCGAAGGAATCGAAGTGTAGTTTAAAACGAAAGAAACGGAGATAAAAAACTCCAAGTATTTTGAGAGTTATGATGGAAATTGTTAGACTCGCGCTTTGGTTTAGCAATTTACTGACCTACCTCCGATTGATTGACCATAACTCACTCAATTTAACTCGTAATTCATTTAAATTAGTTTCATTTCGAAGGAATCGAAGTAAAGTTTAAAACGAAAGAAACGGAGATGAAAAACTCCAAGTATTTTGAGAGTTATGATGGAAATAGTTAGACTCGCGCTTTGGTTTAGCAATTTACTGACCTACCTCCGATTGATTGACCATAACTCTCTCAATTTAACTCTTAAGTCATTGAAATTAGTTTCATTTCGAAGGAATCAAAGTGTAGTTTAAAACGAAAGAAACGGAGATGAAAAACTCCAAGTATTTTGAGAGTTATGATGGAAATTGTTAGACTCGCGCTTTGGTTTAGCAATTTACTGACCTACCTCCGATTGATTGACCATAACTCACTCAATTTAACTCGTAATTCATTTAAATTAGTTTCATTTCGAAGGAATCGAAGTAAAGTTTAAAACGAAAGAAACGGAGATGAAAAACTCCAAGTATTTTGAGAGTTATGATGGAAATAGTTAGACTCGCGCTTTGGTTTAGCAATTTACTGACCTACCTCCGATTGATTGACCATAACTCTCTCAATTTAACTCTTAAGTCATTGAAATTAGTTTCATTTCGAAGGAATCAAAGTTTAGTTTAAAACGAAAGAAACGGAGATGAAAAACTCCAAGTATTTTGAGAGTTATGATGGAAATTGTTAGACTCGCGCTTTGGTTTAGCAATTTACTGACCAACCTCCGATTGATTGACCATAACTCACTCAATTTAACTCGTAATTCATTTAAATTCGTTTCATTTCGAATGAATCGAAGTGTAGTTTAAAACGAAAGAAACGGAGATGAAAAACTCCAAGTATTTTGAGAGTTATGATAGAAATAGTTAGACTCGCGCTTTGGTTTAGCAATTTACTGACCTCCCTCCGATTGATTGACCATAAATCACTCAATTTAACTCGTAATTCATTGAAATTAGATTTATTTCGAAGGAATCGACGTGTAGTTTAAAACGAAAGAAACGGAGATGAAAAACTCCAAGTATTTTGAGAGTTATGATGGAAATAGTTAGACTCGCGCTTTGGTTTAGCAATTTACTGACGTACCTACGATTGATTGAACATAACTCTCTCAATTTAACTCGTAATTCATTTAAATTCGTTTCATTTCGAATGAATCGAAGTGTAGTTTAAAACGAAAGAAACGGAGATGAAAAACTCCAAGTATTTTGAGAGTTATGATGGAAATAGTTAGACTCGCGCTTTGGTTTAGCAATTTACTGACCTACCTCCGATTGATTGACCATAACTCTCTCAATTTAACTCTTAAGTCATTGAAATTAGTTTCATTTCGAAGGAATCAAAGTTTAGTTTAAAACGAAAGAAACGGAGATGAAAAACTCCAAGTATTTTGAGAGTTATGATGGAAATTGTTAGACTCGCGCTTTGGTTTAGCAATTTACTGACCAACCTCCGATTGATTGACCATAACTCACTCAATTTAACTCGTAATTCATTTAAATTCGTTTCATTTCGAATGAATCGAAGTGTAGTTTAAAACGAAAGAAACGGAGATAAAAAACTCCAAGTATTTTGAGAGTTATGATAGAAATAGTTAGACTCGCGCTTTGGTTTAGCAATTTACTGACCTCCCTCCGATTGATTGACCATAAATCACTCAATTTAACTCGTAATTCATTGAAATTAGATTTATTTCGAAGGAATCGACGTGTAGTTTAAAACGAAAGAAACGGAGATGAAAAACTCCAAGTATTTTGAGAGTTATGATGGAAATAGTTAGACTCGCGCTTTGGTTTAGCAATTTACTGACGTACCTACGATTGATTGAACATAACTCTCTCAATTTAACTCGTAATTCATTTAAATTCGTTTCATTTCGAATGAATCGAAGTGTAGTTTAAAACGAAAGAAACGGAGATGAAAAACTCCAAGTATTTTGAGAGTTATGATGGAAATAGTTAGACTCGCGCTTTGGTTTAGCAATTTACTGACCTACCTCCGATTGATTGACAATAACTCTGTCAATTTAACTCGTAATTCATTTAAATTAGTTTCATTTCGAAGGAATCGAAGTGTAGTTTAAAACGAAAGAAACGGAGATGAAAAACTCCAAGTATTTTGAGAGTTATGATGGAAATAGTTAGACTCGCGCTTTGGTTTAGCAATTTACTGACCTACCTCCGATTGATTGACCATAACTCACTCAATTTAACTCGTAATTCATTTAAATTCGATTTATTTCGAAGGAATCGACGTGTAGTTTAAAACGAAAGAAACGGAGATGAAAAACTCCAAGTATTTTGAGAGTTATGATGGAAATAGTTAGACTCGCGCTTTGGTTTAGCAATTTACTGACCTACCTCCGATTGATTGAACATAACTCTCTCAATTTAACTCGTAATTCATTTAAATTCGTTTCATTTCGAATGAATCGAAGTGTAGTTTAAAACGAAAGAAACGGAGATGAAAAACTCCAAGTATTTTGAGAGTTATGATGGAAATAGTTAGACTCGCGCTTTGGTTTAGCAATTTACTGACCTACCTCCGATTGATTGACAATAACTCTGTCAATTTAACTCGTAATTCATTTAAATTAGTTTCATTTCGAAGGAATCGAAGTGTAGTTTAAAACGAAAGAAACGGAGATGAAAAACTCCAAGTATTTTGAGAGTTATGATGGAAATAGTTAGACTCGCGCTTTGGTTTAGCAATTTACTGACCTACCTCCGATTGATTGACCATAACTCACTCAATTTAACTCGTAATTCATTTAAATTCGTTTCATTTCGAATGAATCGAAGTGTAGTTTAAAACGAAAGAAACGGAGATGAAAAGCTCCAAGTATTTTGAGAGTTATGATGGAAATAGTTAGACTCGCTCTTTGGTTTAGCAATTTACTGACCTACCTCCGATTGATTGACCATAACTCTGTCAATTTAACTCGTAATTCATTTAAATTAGTTTCATTTCGAAGGAATCGAAGTGTAGTTTAAAACGAAAGAAACGGAGATTAAAAACTACAAGTATTTTGGGAGTTATGATGGAAATAGTTAGACTCGCGCTTTGGTTTAGGAATTTACTGACCTCCCTACGATTGATTGACCATAACTCACTCAATTTAACTCGTAATTCATTGAAATTAGTTTCATTTCGAAGGAATCGAAGTGTAGTTTATAACGAAAGAAACGGAGATGAAAAACTCCAAGTATTTTGAGAGTTATGATGGAAATAGTTAGACTCGCTCTTTGGTTTAGCAATTTACTGACCTCCCTACGATTTATTGACCATAACTCACTCAATTTAACTCGTAATTCATTGAAATTAGTTTCATTTCGAAAGAATCGAAGTGTAGTTTAAAACGAAAGAAACGGAGATGAAAAACTCCAAGTATTTTGAGAGTTATGATGGAAATAGTTAGACTCGCGCTTTGGTTTAGCAATTTACTGACCTACCTCCGATTGAATGACCATAACTCTCTCAATTTAACTCTTAAGTCATTGAAATTAGTTTCATTTCGAAAGAATCAAAGTGTTGTTTAAAACGAAAGAAACGGAGATGAAAAACTCCAAGTATTTTGAGAGTTATGATGGAAATAGTTAGACTCGCGCTTTGGTTTAGCAATTTACTGACCTACCTCCGATTGATTGACAATAACTCTCTCAATTTAACTCGTAATTCATTTAAATTAGTTTCATTTCGAAGGAATCGAAGTGTAGTTTAAAACGAAAGAAACGGAGATGAAAAACTCCAAGTATTTTGAGAGTTATGATGGAAATAGTTAGACTCGCGCTTTGGTTTAGCAATTTACTGACCTACCTCCGATTGATTGACCATAACTCTGTCAATTTAACTCGTAATTCTTTTAAATTAGTTTCATTTCGAAGGAATCGAAGTATAGTTTAAAACGAAAGAAACGGAGATGAATAACTCCAAGTATTTTGAGAGTTATGATGGAAATAGTTAGACTCGCTCTTTGGTTTAGCAATTTACTGACCTCTCTCCGATTGATTTATCATAACTCACTCAATTTAACTCGTAATTCATTGAAATTAGTTTCATTTCGAAGGAATCGAAGTGTAGTTTAAAACGAAAGAAACGGAGATAAAAAACTCCAAGTATTTTGAGAGTTATGATGGAAATTGTTAGACTCGCGCTTTGGTTTAGCAATTTACTGACCTACCTCCGATTGATTGACCATAACTCACTCAATTTAACTCGTAATTCATTTAAATTAGTTTCATTTCGAAGGAATCGAAGTAAAGTTTAAAACGAAAGAAACGGAGATGAAAAACTCCAAGTATTTTGAGAGTTATGATGGAAATAGTTAGACTCGCGCTTTGGTTTAGCAATTTACTGACCTACCTCCGATTGATTGACTATAACTCTCTCAATTTAACTCTTAAGTCATTGAAATTAGTTTCATTTCGAAGGAATCAAAGTGTAGTTTAAAACGAAAGAAACGGAGATGAAAAACTCCAAGTATTTTGAGAGTTATGATGGAAATTGTTAGACTCGCGCTTTGGTTTAGCAATTTACTGACCTACCTCCGATTGATTGACCATAACTCACTCAATTTAACTCGTAATTCATTTAAATTAGTTTCATTTCGAAGGAATCGAAGTAAAGTTTAAAACAAAAGAAACGGAGATGAAAAACTCCAAGTATTTTGAGAGTTATGATGGAAATAGTTAGACTCGCGCTTTGGTTTAGCAATTTACTGACCTACCTCCGATTGATTGACCATAACTCTCTCAATTTAACTCTTAAGTCATTGAAATTAGTTTCATTTCGAAGGAATCAAAGTTTAGTTTAAAACGAAAGAAACGGAGATGAAAAACTCCAAGTATTTTGAGAGTTATGATGGAAATTGTTAGACTCGCGCTTTGGTTTAGCAATTTACTGACCAACCTCCGATTGATTGACCATAACTCACTCAATTTAACTCGTAATTCATTTAAATTCGTTTAATTTCGAATGAATCGAAGTGTAGTTTAAAACGAAAGAAACGGAGATGAAAAACTCCAAGTATTTTGAGAGTTATGATAGAAATAGTTAGACTCGCGCTTTGGTTTAGCAATTTACTGACCTCCCTCCGATTGATTGACCATAAATCACTCAATTTAACTCGTAATTCATTGAAATTAGATTTATTTCGAAGGAATCGACGTGTAGTTTAAAACGAAAGAAACGGAGATGAAAAACTCCAAGTATTTTGAGAGTTATGATGGAAATAGTTAGACTCGCGCTTTGGTTTAGCAATTTACTGACGTACCTACGATTGATTGAACATAACTCTCTCAATTTAACTCGTAATTCATTTAAATTCGTTTCATTTCGAATGAATCGAAGTGTAGTTTAAAACGAAAGAAACGGAGATGAAAAACTCCAAGTATTTTGAGAGTTATGATGGAAATAGTTAGACTCGCGCTTTGGTTTAGCAATTTACTGACCTACCTCCGATTGATTGACCATAACTCTCTCAATTTAACTCTTAAGTCATTGAAATTAGTTTCATTTCGAAGGAATCAAAGTTTAGTTTAAAACGAAAGAAACGGAGATGAAAAACTCCAAGTATTTTGAGAGTTATGATGGAAATTGTTAGACTCGCGCTTTGGTTTAGCAATTTACTGACCAACCTCCGATTGATTGACCATAACTCACTCAATTTAACTCGTAATTCATTTAAATTCGTTTCATTTCGAATGAATCGAAGTGTAGTTTAAAACGAAAGAAACGGAGATAAAAAACTCCAAGTATTTTGAGAGTTATGATAGAAATAGTTAGACTCGCGCTTTGGTTTAGCAATTTACTGACCTCCCTCCGATTGATTGACCATAAATCACTCAATTTAACTCGTAATTCATTGAAATTAGATTTATTTCGAAGGAATCGACGTGTAGTTTAAAACGAAAGAAACGGAGATGAAAAACTCCAAGTATTTTGAGAGTTATGATGGAAATAGTTAGACTCGCGCTTTGGTTTAGCAATTTACTGACGTACCTACGATTGATTGAACATAACTCTCTCAATTTAACTCGTAATTCATTTAAATTCGTTTCATTTCGAATGAATCGAAGTGTAGTTTAAAACGAAAGAAACGGAGATGAAAAACTCCAAGTATTTTGAGAGTTATGATGGAAATAGTTAGACTCGCGCTTTGGTTTAGCAATTTACTGACCTACCTCCGATTGATTGACAATAACTCTGTCAATTTAACTCGTAATTCATTTAAATTAGTTTCATTTCGAAGGAATCGAAGTGTAGTTTAAAACGAAAGAAACGGAGATGAAAAACTCCAAGTATTTTGAGAGTTATGATGGAAATAGTTAGACTCGCGCTTTGGTTTAGCAATTTACTGACCTACCTCCGATTGATTGACCATAACTCACTCAATTTAACTCGTAATTCATTTAAATTCGATTTATTTCGAAGGAATCGACGTGTAGTTTAAAACGAAAGAAACGGAGATGAAAAACTCCAAGTATTTTGAGAGTTATGATGGAAATAGTTAGACTCGCGCTTTGGTTTAGCAATTTACTGACCTACCTCCGATTGATTGAACATAACTCTCTCAATTTAACTCGTAATTCATTTAAATTCGTTTCATTTCGAATGAATCGAAGTGTAGTTTAAAACGAAAGAAACGGAGATGAAAAACTCCAAGTATTTTGAGAGTTATGATGGAAATAGTTAGACTCGCGCTTTGGTTTAGCAATTTACTGACCTACCTCCGATTGATTGACAATAACTCTGTCAATTTAACTCGTAATTCATTTAAATTAGTTTCATTTCGAAGGAATCGAAGTGTAGTTTAAAACGAAAGAAACGGAGATGAAAAACTCCAAGTATTTTGAGAGTTATGATGGAAATAGTTAGACTCGCGCTTTGGTTTAGCAATTTACTGACCTACCTCCGATTGATTGACCATAACTCACTCAATTTAACTCGTAATTCATTTAAATTCGTTTCATTTCGAATGAATCGAAGTGTAGTTTAAAACGAAAGAAACGGAGATGAAAAGCTCCAAGTATTTTGAGAGTTATGATGGAAATAGTTAGACTCGCTCTTTGGTTTAGCAATTTACTGACCTACCTCCGATTGATTGACCATAACTCTGTCAATTTAACTCGTAATTCATTTAAATTAGTTTCATTTCGAAGGAATCGAAGTGTAGTGTAAAACGAAAGAAACGGAGATTAAAAACTACAAGTATTTTGGGAGTTATGATGGAAATAGTTAGACTCGCGCTTTGGTTTAGGAATTTACTGACCTCCCTACGATTGATTGACCATAACTCACTCAATTTAACTCGTAATTCATTGAAATTAGTTTCATTTCGAAGGAATCGAAGTGTAGTTTATAACGAAAGAAACGGAGATGAAAAACTCCAAGTATTTTGAGAGTTATGATGGAAATAGTTAGACTCGCTCTTTGGTTTAGCAATTTACTGACCTTCCTCCGATTGATTGACCATAACTCTCCCAATTTAACTCTTAAGTCATTGAAATTAGTTTCATTTCGAAGGAATCAAAGTGTAGTTTAAAACGAAAGAAACGGAGATGAAAAACTCCAAGTATTTTGAGAGTTATGATGGAAATAGTTAGACTCGCGCTTTGGTTTAGCAATTTACTGACCTACCTCCGATTGATTGACCATAACTCACTCAATTTAACTCGTAATTCATTTAAATTCGTTTCATTTCGAATGAATCGAAGTGTAGTTTAAAACGAAAGAAACGGAGATGAAAAGCTCCAAGTATTTTGAGAGTTATGATGGAAATAGTTAGACTCGCTCTTTGGTTTAGCAATTTACTGACCTACCTCCGATTGATTGACCATAACTCTGTCAATTTAACTCGTAATTCATTTAAATTAGTTTCATTTCGAAGGAATCGAAGTGTAGTTTAAAACGAAAGAAACGGAGATTAAAAACTACAAGTATTTTGGGAGTTATGATGGAAATAGTTAGACTCGCGCTTTGGTTTAGGAATTTACTGACCTCCCTACGATTGATTGACCATAACTCACTCAATTTAACTCGTAATTCATTGAAATTAGTTTCATTTCGAAGGAATCGAAGTGTAGTTTATAACGAAAGAAACGGAGATGAAAAACTCCAAGTATTTTGAGAGTTATGATGGAAATAGTTAGACTCGCTCTTTGGTTTAGCAATTTACTGACCTCCCTACGATTTATTGACCATAACTCACTCAATTTAACTCGTAATTCATTGAAATTAGTTTCATTTCGAAAGAATCGAAGTGTAGTTTAAAACGAAAGAAACGGAGATGAAAAACTCCAAGTATTTTGAGAGTTATGATGGAAATAGTTAGACTCGCGCTTTGGTTTAGCAATTTACTGACCTACCTCCGATTGAATGACCATAACTCTCTCAATTTAACTCTTAAGTCATTGAAATTAGTTTCATTTCGAAAGAATCAAAGTGTTGTTTAAAACGAAAGAAACGGAGATGAAAAACTCCAAGTATTTTGAGAGTTATGATGGAAATAGTTAGACTCGCGCTTTGGTTTAGCAATTTACTGACCTACCTCCGATTGATTGACAATAACTCTCTCAATTTAACTCGTAATTCATTTAAATTAGTTTCATTTCGAAGGAATCGAAGTGTAGTTTAAAACGAAAGAAACGGAGATGAAAAACTCCAAGTATTTTGAGAGTTATGATGGAAATAGTTAGACTCGCGCTTTGGTTTAGCAATTTACTGACCTACCTCCGATTGATTGACCATAACTCTGTCAATTTAACTCGTAATTCTTTTAAATTAGTTTCATTTCGAAGGAATCGAAGTATAGTTTAAAACGAAAGAAACGGAGATGAATAACTCCAAGTATTTTGAGAGTTATGATGGAAATAGTTAGACTCGCTCTTTGGTTTAGCAATTTACTGACCTCTCTCCGATTGATTTATCATAACTCACTCAATTTAACTCGTAATTCATTGAAATTAGTTTCATTTCGAAGGAATCGAAGTGTAGTTTAAAACGAAAGAAACGGAGATAAAAAACTCCAAGTATTTTGAGAGTTATGATGGAAATTGTTAGACTCGCGCTTTGGTTTAGCAATTTACTGACCTACCTCCGATTGATTGACCATAACTCACTCAATTTAACTCGTAATTCATTTAAATTAGTTTCATTTCGAAGGAATCGAAGTAAAGTTTAAAACGAAAGAAACGGAGATGAAAAACTCCAAGTATTTTGAGAGTTATGATGGAAATAGTTAGACTCGCGCTTTGGTTTAGCAATTTACTGACCTACCTCCGATTGATTGACTATAACTCTCTCAATTTAACTCTTAAGTCATTGAAATTAGTTTCATTTCGAAGGAATCAAAGTGTAGTTTAAAACGAAAGAAACGGAGATGAAAAACTCCAAGTATTTTGAGAGTTATGATGGAAATTGTTAGACTCGCGCTTTGGTTTAGCAATTTACTGACCTACCTCCGATTGATTGACCATAACTCACTCAATTTAACTCGTAATTCATTTAAATTAGTTTCATTTCGAAGGAATCGAAGTAAAGTTTAAAACGAAAGAAACGGAGATGAAAAACTCCAAGTATTTTGAGAGTTATGATGGAAATAGTTAGACTCGCGCTTTGGTTTAGCAATTTACTGACCTACCTCCGATTGATTGACCATAACTCTCTCAATTTAACTCTTAAGTCATTGAAATTAGTTTCATTTCGAAGGAATCAAAGTTTAGTTTAAAACGAAAGAAACGGAGATGAAAAACTCCAAGTATTTTGAGAGTTATGATGGAAATTGTTAGACTCGCGCTTTGGTTTAGCAATTTACTGACCAACCTCCGATTGATTGACCATAACTCACTCAATTTAACTCGTAATTCATTTAAATTCGTTTCATTTCGAATGAATCGAAGTGTAGTTTAAAACGAAAGAAACGGAGATGAAAAACTCCAAGTATTTTGAGAGTTATGATAGAAATAGTTAGACTCGCGCTTTGGTTTAGCAATTTACTGACCTCCCTCCGATTGATTGACCATAAATCACTCAATTTAACTCGTAATTCATTGAAATTAGATTTATTTCGAAGGAATCGACGTGTAGTTTAAAACGAAAGAAACGGAGATGAAAAACTCCAAGTATTTTGAGAGTTATGATGGAAATAGTTAGACTCGCGCTTTGGTTTAGCAATTTACTGACGTACCTACGATTGATTGAACATAACTCTCTCAATTTAACTCGTAATTCATTTAAATTCGTTTCATTTCGAATGAATCGAAGTGTAGTTTAAAACGAAAGAAACGGAGATGAAAAACTCCAAGTATTTTGAGAGTTATGATGGAAATAGTTAGACTCGCGCTTTGGTTTAGCAATTTACTGACCTACCTCCGATTGATTGACCATAACTCTCTCAATTTAACTCTTAAGTCATTGAAATTAGTTTCATTTCGAAGGAATCAAAGTTTAGTTTAAAACGAAAGAAACGGAGATGAAAAACTCCAAGTATTTTGAGAGTTATGATGGAAATTGTTAGACTCGCGCTTTGGTTTAGCAATTTACTGACCAACCTCCGATTGATTGACCATAACTCACTCAATTTAACTCGTAATTCATTTAAATTCGTTTCATTTCGAATGAATCGAAGTGTAGTTTAAAACGAAAGAAACGGAGATAAAAAACTCCAAGTATTTTGAGAGTTATGATAGAAATAGTTAGACTCGCGCTTTGGTTTAGCAATTTACTGACCTCCCTCCGATTGATTGACCATAAATCACTCAATTTAACTCGTAATTCATTGAAATTAGATTTATTTCGAAGGAATCGACGTGTAGTTTAAAACGAAAGAAACGGAGATGAAAAACTCCAAGTATTTTGAGAGTTATGATGGAAATAGTTAGACTCGCGCTTTGGTTTAGCAATTTACTGACGTACCTACGATTGATTGAACATAACTCTCTCAATTTAACTCGTAATTCATTTAAATTCGTTTCATTTCGAATGAATCGAAGTGTAGTTTAAAACGAAAGAAACGGAGATGAAAAACTCCAAGTATTTTGAGAGTTATGATGGAAATAGTTAGACTCGCGCTTTGGTTTAGCAATTTACTGACCTACCTCCGATTGATTGACAATAACTCTGTCAATTTAACTCGTAATTCATTTAAATTAGTTTCATTTCGAAGGAATCGAAGTGTAGTTTAAAACGAAAGAAACGGAGATGAAAAACTCCAAGTATTTTGAGAGTTATGATGGAAATAGTTAGACTCGCGCTTTGGTTTAGCAATTTACTGACCTACCTCCGATTGATTGACCATAACTCACTCAATTTAACTCGTAATTCATTTAAATTCGATTTATTTCGAAGGAATCGACGTGTAGTTTAAAACGAAAGAAACGGAGATGAAAAACTCCAAGTATTTTGAGAGTTATGATGGAAATAGTTAGACTCGCGCTTTGGTTTAGCAATTTACTGACCTACCTCCGATTGATTGAACATAACTCTCTCAATTTAACTCGTAATTCATTTAAATTCGTTTCATTTCGAATGAATCGAAGTGTAGTTTAAAACGAAAGAAACGGAGATGAAAAACTCCAAGTATTTTGAGAGTTATGATGGAAATAGTTAGACTCGCGCTTTGGTTTAGCAATTTACTGACCTACCTCCGATTGATTGACAATAACTCTGTCAATTTAACTCGTAATTCATTTAAATTAGTTTCATTTCGAAGGAATCGAAGTGTAGTTTAAAACGAAAGAAACGGAGATGAAAAACTCCAAGTATTTTGAGAGTTATGATGGAAATAGTTAGACTCGCGCTTTGGTTTAGCAATTTACTGACCTACCTCCGATTGATTGACCATAACTCACTCAATTTAACTCGTAATTCATTTAAATTCGTTTCATTTCGAATGAATCGAAGTGTAGTTTAAAACGAAAGAAACGGAGATGAAAAGCTCCAAGTATTTTGAGAGTTATGATGGAAATAGTTAGACTCGCTCTTTGGTTTAGCAATTTACTGACCTACCTCCGATTGATTGACCATAACTCTGTCAATTTAACTCGTAATTCATTTAAATTAGTTTCATTTCGAAGGAATCGAAGTGTAGTGTAAAACGAAAGAAACGGAGATTAAAAACTACAAGTATTTTGGGAGTTATGATGGAAATAGTTAGACTCGCGCTTTGGTTTAGGAATTTACTGACCTCCCTACGATTGATTGACCATAACTCACTCAATTTAACTCGTAATTCATTGAAATTAGTTTCATTTCGAAGGAATCGAAGTGTAGTTTATAACGAAAGAAACGGAGATGAAAAACTCCAAGTATTTTGAGAGTTATGATGGAAATAGTTAGACTCGCTCTTTGGTTTAGCAATTTACTGACCTTCCTCCGATTGATTGACCATAACTCTCCCAATTTAACTCTTAAGTCATTGAAATTAGTTTCATTTCGAAGGAATCAAAGTGTAGTTTAAAACGAAAGAAACGGAGATGAAAAACTCCAAGTATTTTGAGAGTTATGATGGAAATAGTTAGACTCGCGCTTTGGTTTAGCAATTTACTGACCTACCTCCGATTGATTGACCATAACTCTCTCAATTTAACTCTTAAGTCATTGAAATTAGTTTCATTTCGAAGGAATCGAAGTGTAGTTTAAAACGAAAGAAACGGAGATGAAAAACTCCAAGTATTTTGAGAGTTATGATGGAAATTGTTAGACTCGCGCTTTGGTTTAGCAATTTACTGACCTACCTCCGATTGATTGACCATAACTCACTCAATTTAACTCGTAATTCATTTAAATTAGTTTCATTTCGAAGGAATCGAAGTATAGTTTAAAACGAAAGAAACGGAGATGAAAAACTCCAAGTATTTTGAGAGTTATGATGGAAATAGTTAGACTCGCGCTTTGGTTTAGCAATTTACTGACCTACCTCCGATTAATTGACCATAACTCACTCAATTTTACTTGTAATTGATTTAAATTAGTTTCATTTCGAAGGAATCGAAATGTAGTTTAAAACGAAAGAAACGGAGATGAAAAACTCCAAGTATTTTGAGAGTTATGATGGAAATAGTTAGACTCGCGCTTTGGTTTAGCAATTTACTGACCTACCTCCGATTAATTGACCATAACTCACTCAATTTTACTTGTAATTGATTGAAATTAGTTTCATTTCGAAGGAATCGAAGTGTAGTTTAAAACGAAAGAAACGGAGATGAAAAACTCCAAGTATTTTGGGAGTTATGATGGAAATAGTTAGACTCGCGCTTTGGTTTAGAAATTTACTGACCTACCTCCGATTGATTGACCATAACTCACTCAATTTAACTCGTAATTCATTGAATTAGTTTCATTTCGAAGGAATCGAAGTGTAGTTTAAAAAGAAAGAAACGGAGATGAAAAACTCCAAGTATTTTGAGAGTTATGATGGAAATAGTTAGACTCGCGCTTTGGTTTAGCAATTTACTGACCTACCTACGATTGATTGACCATAACTCTCTCAATTTAACTCTTAAGTCATTGAAATTAATTTCATTTCAAATGAATCGAAGTGTAGTTTAAAACGAAAGAAACGGAGATGAAAAACTCCAAGTATTTTGAGAGTTATGATGGAAATAGTTAGACTCGCGCTTTGGTTTAGCAATTTACTGACCTACCTCCGATTGATTGACCATAACTCACTCAATTTAACTCGTAATTCATTTAAATTCGTTTCATTTCGAATGAATCGAAGTGTAGTTTAAAACGAAAGAAACGGAGATGAAAAACTCCAAGTATTTTGAGAGTTATGATGGAAATAGTTAGACTCGCTCTTTGGTTTAATAATTTACTGACCTACCTCCGATTGATTGACCATAACTCTGTCAATTTAACTCGTAATTCATTTAAATTAGTTTCATTTCGAAGGAATCGAAGTGTAGTTTAAAACGAAAGAAACGGAGATTAAAAACTCCAAGTATTTTGGGTGTTATGATGGAAATAGTTAGACTCGCGCTTTGGTTTAGCAATTTACTGACCTCCCTACGATTGATTGACCATAACTCACTCAATTTAACTCGTAATTCATTGAAATTAGTTTCATTTCGAAGGAATCGAAGTGTAGTTTATAACGAAAGAAACGGAGATGAAAAACTCCAAGTATTTTGAGAGTTATGATGGAAATAGTTAGACTCGCGCTTTGGTTTAGCAATTTACTGACCTACCTCCGATTGATTGACCATAACTCTCCCAATTTAACTCTTAAGTCATTGAAATTAGTTTCATTTCGAAGGAATCAAAGTGTAGTTTAAAACGAAAGAAACGGAGATGAAAAACTCCAAGTATTTTGAGAGTTATGATGGAAATAGTTAGACTCGCGCTTTGGTTTAGCAATTTACTGACCTACCTCCGATTAATTGACCATAACTCACTCAATTTTACTTGTAATTGATTGAAATTAGTTTCATTTCAAAGGAATCGAAGTGTAGTTTAAAACGAAAGAAACGGAGATGAAAAACTCCAAGTATTTTGGGAGTTATGATGGAAATAGTTAGACTCGCGCTTTGGTTTAGCAATTTACAGACCTACCTCCGATTGATTGACCATAACTCACTCAATTTAACTCGTAATTCATTTAAATTCGTTTCATTTCGAATGAATCGAAGTGTAGTTTAAAACGAAAGAAACGGAGATGAAAAACTCCAAGTATTTTGAGAGTTATGATGGAAATAGTTAGACTCGCTCTTTGGTTTAGCAATTTACTGACCTACCTCCGATTGATTGACCATAACTCTGTAAATTTAACTCGTAATTCATTTAAATTAGTTTCATTTCGAAAGAATCGAAGTGTAGTGTAAAACGAAAGAAACGGAGATTAAAAACTCCAAGTATTTTGGGAGTTATGATGGAAATAGTTAGACTCGCGCTTTGGTTTAGCAATTTACTGACCTACCTCCGATTGATTGACCATAACTCACTCAATTTAACTCGTAATTCATTTAAATTCGATTTATTTCGAAGGAATCGACGTGTAGTTTAAAACGAAAGAAACGGAGATGAAAAAATCCAAGTATTTTGAGAGTTATGATGGAAATAGTTAGACTCGCGCTTTGGTTTAGCAATTTACTGACCTACCTCCGATTGATTGAACATAACTCTCTCAATTTAACTCGTAATTCATTTAAATTCGTTTCATTTCGAATGAATCGAAGTGTAGTTTAAAACGAAAGAAACGGAGATGAAAAACTCCAAGTATTTTGAGAGTTATGATGGAAATAGTTAGACTCGCGCTTTGGTTTAGCAATTTACTGAACTACCTCCGATTGATTGACAATAACTCTGTCAATTTAACTCGTAATTCATTTAAATTAGTTTCATTTCGAAGGAATCGAAGTGTAGTTTAAAACGAAAGAAACGGAGATGAAAAACTCCAAGTATTTTGAGAGTTATGATGGAAATAGTTAGACTCGCGCTTTGGTTTAGCAATTTACTGACCTACCTCCGATTGATTGACCATAACTCACTCAATTTAACTCGTAATTCATTTAAATTCGTTTCATTTCGAATGAATCGAAGTGTAGTTTAAAACGAAAGAAACGGAGATGAAAAGCTCCAAGTATTTTGAGAGTTATGATGGAAATAGTTAGACTCGCTCTTTGGTTTAGCAATTTACTGACCTACCTCCGATTGATTGACCATAACTCTGTCAATTTAACTCGTAATTCATTTAAATTAGTTTCATTTCGAAGGAATCGAAGTGTAGTTTAAAACGAAAGAAACGGAGATTAAAAACTCCAAGTATTTTGGGAGTTATGATGGAAATAGTTAGACTCGCGCTTTGGTTTAGGAATTTACTGACCTCCCTACGATTGATTGACCATAACTCACTCAATTTAACTCGTAATTCATTGAAATTAGTTTCATTTCGAAGGAATCGAAGTGTAGTTTATAACGAAAGAAACGGAGATGAAAAACTCCAAGTATTTTGAGAGTTATGATGGAAATAGTTAGACTCGCTCTTTGGTTTAGCAATTTACTGACCTTCCTCCGATTGATTGACCATAACTCTCCCAATTTAACTCTTAAGTCATTGAAATTAGTTTCATTTCGAAGGAATCAAAGTGTAGTTTAAAACGAAAGAAACGGAGATGAAAAACTCCAAGTATTTTGAGAGTTATGATGGAAATAGTTAGACTCGCGCTTTGGTTTAGCAATTTACTGACCTACCTCCGATTGATTGACCATAACTCTCTCAATTTAACTCTTAAGTCATTGAAATTAGTTTCATTTCGAAGGAATCGAAGTGTAGTTTAAAACGAAAGAAACGGAGATGAAAAACTCCAAGTATTTTGAGAGTTATGATGGAAATTGTTAGACTCGCGCTTTGGTTTAGCAATTTACTGACCTACCTCCGATTGATTGACCATAACTCACTCAATTTAACTCGTAATTCATTTAAATTAGTTTCATTTCGAAGGAATCGAAGTATAGTTTAAAACGAAAGAAACGGAGATAAAAAACTCCAAGTATTTTGAGAGTTATGATAGAAATAGTTAGACTCGCGCTTTGGTTTAGCAATTTACTGACCTCCCTCCGATTGATTGACCATAAATCACTCAATTTAACTCGTAATTCATTGAAATTAGATTTATTTCGAAGGAATCGACGTGTAGTTTAAAACGAAAGAAACGGAGATGAAAAACTCCAAGTATTTTGAGAGTTATGATGGAAATAGTTAGACTCGCGCTTTGGTTTAGCAATTTACTGACGTACCTACGATTGATTGAACATAACTCTCTCAATTTAACTCGTAATTCATTTAAATTCGTTTCATTTCGAATGAATCGAAGTGTAGTTTAAAACGAAAGAAACGGAGATGAAAAACTCCAAGTATTTTGAGAGTTATGATGGAAATAGTTAGACTCGCGCTTTGGTTTAGCAATTTACTGACCTACCTCCGATTGATTGACAATAACTCTGTCAATTTAACTCGTAATTCATTTAAATTAGTTTCATTTCGAAGGAATCGAAGTGTAGTTTAAAACGAAAGAAACGGAGATGAAAAACTCCAAGTATTTTGAGAGTTATGATGGAAATAGTTAGACTCGCGCTTTGGTTTAGCAATTTACTGACCTACCTCCGATTGATTGACCATAACTCACTCAATTTAACTCGTAATTCATTTAAATTCGATTTATTTCGAAGGAATCGACGTGTAGTTTAAAACGAAAGAAACGGAGATGAAAAACTCCAAGTATTTTGAGAGTTATGATGGAAATAGTTAGACTCGCGCTTTGGTTTAGCAATTTACTGACCTACCTCCGATTGATTGAACATAACTCTCTCAATTTAACTCGTAATTCATTTAAATTCGTTTCATTTCGAATGAATCGAAGCGTAGTTTAAAACGAAAGAAACGGAGATGAAAAACTCCAAGTATTTTGAGAGTTATGATGGAAATAGTTAGACTCGCGCTTTGGTTTAGCAATTTACTGACCTACCTCCGATTGATTGACAATAACTCTGTCAATTTAACTCGTAATTCATTTAAATTAGTTTCATTTCGAAGGAATCGAAGTGTAGTTTAAAACGAAAGAAACGGAGATGAAAAACTCCAAGTATTTTGAGAGTTATGATGGAAATAGTTAGACTCGCGCTTTGGTTTAGCAATTTACTGACCTACCTCCGATTGATTGACCATAACTCACTCAATTTAACTCGTAATTCATTTAAATTCGTTTCATTTCGAATGAATCGAAGTGTAGTTTAAAACGAAAGAAACGGAGATGAAAAGCTCCAAGTATTTTGAGAGTTATGATGGAAATAGTTAGACTCGCTCTTTGGTTTAGCAATTTACTGACCTACCTCCGATTGATTGACCATAACTCTGTCAATTTAACTCGTAATTCATTTAAATTAGTTTCATTTCGAAGGAATCGAAGTGTAGTTTAAAACGAAAGAAACGGAGATTAAAAACTCCAAGTATTTTGGGAGTTATGATGGAAATAGTTAGACTCGCGCTTTGGTTTAGGAATTTACTGACCTCCCTACGATTGATTGACCATAACTCACTCAATTTAACTCGTAATTCATTGAAATTAGTTTCATTTCGAAGGAATCGAAGTGTAGTTTATAACGAAAGAAACGGAGATGAAAAACTCCAAGTATTTTGAGAGTTATGATGGAAATAGTTAGACTCGCTCTTTGGTTTAGCAATTTACTGACCTTCCTCCGATTGATTGACCATAACTCTCCCAATTTAACTCTTAAGTCATTGAAATTAGTTTCATTTCGAAGGAATCAAAGTGTAGTTTAAAACGAAAGAAACGGAGATGAAAAACTCCAAGTATTTTGAGAGTTATGATGGAAATAGTTAGACTCGCGCTTTGGTTTAGCAATTTACTGACCTACCTCCGATTGATTGACCATAACTCTCTCAATTTAACTCTTAAGTCATTGAAATTAGTTTCATTTCGAAGGAATCGAAGTGTAGTTTAAAACGAAAGAAACGGAGATGAAAAACTCCAAGTATTTTGAGAGTTATGATGGAAATTGTTAGACTCGCGCTTTGGTTTAGCAATTTACTGACCTACCTCCGATTGATTGACCATAACTCACTCAATTTAACTCGTAATTCATTTAAATTAGTTTCATTTCGAAGGAATCGAAGTATAGTTTAAAACGAAAGAAACGGAGATAAAAAACTCCAAGTATTTTGAGAGTTATGATAGAAATAGTTAGACTCGCGCTTTGGTTTAGCAATTTACTGACCTCCCTCCGATTGATTGACCATAAATCACTCAATTTAACTCGTAATTCATTGAAATTAGATTTATTTCGAAGGAATCGACGTGTAGTTTAAAACGAAAGAAACGGAGATGAAAAACTCCAAGTATTTTGAGAGTTATGATGGAAATAGTTAGACTCGCGCTTTGGTTTAGCAATTTACTGACCTACCTCCGATTGATTGACCATAACTCACTCAATTTAACTCGTAATTCATTTAAATTCGATTTATTTCGAAGGAATCGACGTGTAGTTTAAAACGAAAGAAACGGAGATGAAAAACTCCAAGTATTTTGAGAGTTATGATGGAAATAGTTAGACTCGCGCTTTGGTTTAGCAATTTACTGACCTACCTCCGATTGATTGAACATAACTCTCTCAATTTAACTCGTAATTCATTTAAATTCGTTTCATTTCGAATGAATCGAAGTGTAGTTTAAAACGAAAGAAACGGAGATGAAAAACTCCAAGTATTTTGAGAGTTATGATGGAAATAGTTAGACTCGCGCTTTGGTTTAGCAATTTACTGACCTACCTCCGATTGATTGACAATAACTCTGTCAATTTAACTCGTAATTCATTTAAATTAGTTTCATTTCGAAGGAATCGAAGTGTAGTTTAAAACGAAAGAAACGGAGATGAAAAACTCCAAGTATTTTGAGAGTTATGATGGAAATAGTTAGACTCGCGCTTTGGTTTAGCAATTTACTGACCTACCTCCGATTGATTGACCATAACTCACTCAATTTAACTCGTAATTCATTTAAATTCGTTTCATTTCGAATGAATCGAAGTGTAGTTTAAAACGAAAGAAACGGAGATGAAAAGCTCCAAGTATTTTGAGAGTTATGATGGAAATAGTTAGACTCGCTCTTTGGTTTAGCAATTTACTGACCTACCTCCGATTGATTGACCATAACTCTGTCAATTTAACTCGTAATTCATTTAAATTAGTTTCATTTCGAAGGAATCGAAGTGTAGTTTAAAACGAAAGAAACGGAGATTAAAAACTCCAAGTATTTTGGGAGTTATGATGGAAATAGTTAGACTCGCGCTTTGGTTTAGGAATTTACTGACCTCCCTACGATTGATTGACCATAACTCACTCAATTTAACTCGTAATTCATTGAAATTAGTTTCATTTCGAAGGAATCGAAGTGTAGTTTATAACGAAAGAAACGGAGATGAAAAACTCCAAGTATTTTGAGAGTTATGATGGAAATAGTTAGACTCGCTCTTTGGTTTAGCAATTTACTGACCTTCCTCCGATTGATTGACCATAACTCTCCCAATTTAACTCTTAAGTCATTGAAATTAGTTTCATTTCGAAGGAATCAAAGTGTAGTTTAAAACGAAAGAAACGGAGATGAAAAACTCCAAGTATTTTGAGAGTTATGATGGAAATAGTTAGACTCGCGCTTTGGTTTAGCAATTTACTGACCTACCTCCGATTGATTGACCATAACTCTCTCAATTTAACTCTTAAGTCATTGAAATTAGTTTCATTTCGAAGGAATCGAAGTGTAGTTTAAAACGAAAGAAACGGAGATGAAAAACTCCAAGTATTTTGAGAGTTATGATGGAAATTGTTAGACTCGCGCTTTGGTTTAGCAATTTACTGACCTACCTCCGATTGATTGACCATAACTCACTCAATTTAACTCGTAATTCATTTAAATTAGTTTCATTTCGAAGGAATCGAAGTATAGTTTAAAACGAAAGAAACGGAGATAAAAAACTCCAAGTATTTTGAGAGTTATGATAGAAATAGTTAGACTCGCGCTTTGGTTTAGCAATTTACTGACCTCCCTCCGATTGATTGACCATAAATCACTCAATTTAACTCGTAATTCATTGAAATTAGATTTATTTCGAAGGAATCGACGTGTAGTTTAAAACGAAAGAAACGGAGATGAAAAACTCCAAGTATTTTGAGAGTTATGATGGAAATAGTTAGACTCGCTCTTTGGTTTAGCAATTTACTGACCTACCTCCGATTGATTGACCATAACTCTGTAAATTTAACTCGTAATTCATTTAAATTAGTTTCATTTCGAAAGAATCGAAGTGTAGTGTAAAACGAAAGAAACGGAGATTAAAAACTCCAAGTATTTTGGGAGTTATGATGGAAATAGTTAGACTCGCGCTTTGGTTTAGCAATTTACTGACCTACCTCCGATTGATTGACCATAACTCACTCAATTTAACTCGTAATTCATTTAAATTCGATTTATTTCGAAGGAATCGACGTGTAGTTTAAAACGAAAGAAACGGAGATGAAAAAATCCAAGTATTTTGAGAGTTATGATGGAAATAGTTAGACTCGCGCTTTGGTTTAGCAATTTACTGACCTACCTCCGATTGATTGAACATAACTCTCTCAATTTAACTCGTAATTCATTTAAATTCGTTTCATTTCGAATGAATCGAAGTGTAGTTTAAAACGAAAGAAACGGAGATGAAAAACTCCAAGTATTTTGAGAGTTATGATGGAAATAGTTAGACTCGCGCTTTGGTTTAGCAATTTACTGACCTACCTCCGATTGATTGACAATAACTCTGTCAATTTAACTCGTAATTCATTTAAATTAGTTTCATTTCGAAGGAATCGAAGTGTAGTTTAAAACGAAAGAAACGGAGATGAAAAACTCCAAGTATTTTGAGAGTTATGATGGAAATAGTTAGACTCGCGCTTTGGTTTAGCAATTTACTGACCTACCTCCGATTGATTGACCATAACTCACTCAATTTAACTCGTAATTCATTTAAATTCGTTTCATTTCGAATGAATCGAAGTGTAGTTTAAAACGAAAGAAACGGAGATGAAAAGCTCCAAGTATTTTGAGAGTTATGATGGAAATAGTTAGACTCGCTCTTTGGTTTAGCAATTTACTGACCTACCTCCGATTGATTGACCATAACTCTGTCAATTTAACTCGTAATTCATTTAAATTAGTTTCATTTCGAAGGAATCGAAGTGTAGTTTAAAACGAAAGAAACGGAGATTAAAAACTCCAAGTATTTTGGGAGTTATGATGGAAATAGTTAGACTCGCGCTTTGGTTTAGGAATTTACTGACCTCCCTACGATTGATTGACCATAACTCACTCAATTTAACTCGTAATTCATTGAAATTAGTTTCATTTCGAAGGAATCGAAGTGTAGTTTATAACGAAAGAAACGGAGATGAAAAACTCCAAGTATTTTGAGAGTTATGATGGAAATAGTTAGACTCGCTCTTTGGTTTAGCAATTTACTGACCTTCCTCCGATTGATTGACCATAACTCTCCCAATTTAACTCTTAAGTCATTGAAATTAGTTTCATTTCGAAGGAATCAAAGTGTAGTTTAAAACGAAAGAAACGGAGATGAAAAACTCCAAGTATTTTGAGAGTTATGATGGAAATAGTTAGACTCGCGCTTTGGTTTAGCAATTTACTGACCTACCTCCGATTGATTGACCATAACTCTCTCAATTTAACTCTTAAGTCATTGAAATTAGTTTCATTTCGAAGGAATCGAAGTGTAGTTTAAAACGAAAGAAACGGAGATGAAAAACTCCAAGTATTTTGAGAGTTATGATGGAAATTGTTAGACTCGCGCTTTGGTTTAGCAATTTACTGACCTACCTCCGATTGATTGACCATAACTCACTCAATTTAACTCGTAATTCATTTAAATTAGTTTCATTTCGAAGGAATCGAAGTATAGTTTAAAACGAAAGAAACGGAGATAAAAAACTCCAAGTATTTTGAGAGTTATGATAGAAATAGTTAGACTCGCGCTTTGGTTTAGCAATTTACTGACCTCCCTCCGATTGATTGACCATAAATCACTCAATTTAACTCGTAATTCATTGAAATTAGATTTATTTCGAAGGAATCGACGTGTAGTTTAAAACGAAAGAAACGGAGATGAAAAACTCCAAGTATTTTGAGAGTTATGATGGAAATAGTTAGACTCGCGCTTTGGTTTAGCAATTTACTGACGTACCTACGATTGATTGAACATAACTCTCTCAATTTAACTCGTAATTCATTTAAATTCGTTTCATTTCGAATGAATCGAAGTGTAGTTTAAAACGAAAGAAACGGAGATGAAAAACTCCAAGTATTTTGAGAGTTATGATGGAAATAGTTAGACTCGCGCTTTGGTTTAGCAATTTACTGACCTACCTCCGATTGATTGACAATAACTCTGTCAATTTAACTCGTAATTCATTTAAATTAGTTTCATTTCGAAGGAATCGAAGTGTAGTTTAAAACGAAAGAAACGGAGATGAAAAACTCCAAGTATTTTGAGAGTTATGATGGAAATAGTTAGACTCGCGCTTTGGTTTAGCAATTTACTGACCTACCTCCGATTGATTGACCATAACTCACTCAATTTAACTCGTAATTCATTTAAATTCGATTTATTTCGAAGGAATCGACGTGTAGTTTAAAACGAAAGAAACGGAGATGAAAAACTCCAAGTATTTTGAGAGTTATGATGGAAATAGTTAGACTCGCGCTTTGGTTTAGCAATTTACTGACCTACCTCCGATTGATTGAACATAACTCTCTCAATTTAACTCGTAATTCATTTAAATTCGTTTCATTTCGAATGAATCGAAGTGTAGTTTAAAACGAAAGAAACGGAGATGAAAAACTCCAAGTATTTTGAGAGTTATGATGGAAATAGTTAGACTCGCGCTTTGGTTTAGCAATTTACTGACCTACCTCCGATTGATTGACAATAACTCTGTCAATTTAACTCGTAATTCATTTAAATTAGTTTCATTTCGAAGGAATCGAAGTGTAGTTTAAAACGAAAGAAACGGAGATGAAAAACTCCAAGTATTTTGAGAGTTATGATGGAAATAGTTAGACTCGCGCTTTGGTTTAGCAATTTACTGACCTACCTCCGATTGATTGACCATAACTCACTCAATTTAACTCGTAATTCATTTAAATTCGTTTCATTTCGAATGAATCGAAGTGTAGTTTAAAACGAAAGAAACGGAGATGAAAAGCTCCAAGTATTTTGAGAGTTATGATGGAAATAGTTAGACTCGCTCTTTGGTTTAGCAATTTACTGACCTACCTCCGATTGATTGACCATAACTCTGTCAATTTAACTCGTAATTCATTTAAATTAGTTTCATTTCGAAGGAATCGAAGTGTAGTTTAAAACGAAAGAAACGGAGATTAAAAACTCCAAGTATTTTGGGAGTTATGATGGAAATAGTTAGACTCGCGCTTTGGTTTAGGAATTTACTGACCTCCCTACGATTGATTGACCATAACTCACTCAATTTAACTCGTAATTCATTGAAATTAGTTTCATTTCGAAGGAATCGAAGTGTAGTTTATAACGAAAGAAACGGAGATGAAAAACTCCAAGTATTTTGAGAGTTATGATGGAAATAGTTAGACTCGCTCTTTGGTTTAGCAATTTACTGACCTTCCTCCGATTGATTGACCATAACTCTCCCAATTTAACTCTTAAGTCATTGAAATTAGTTTCATTTCGAAGGAATCAAAGTGTAGTTTAAAACGAAAGAAACGGAGATGAAAAACTCCAAGTATTTTGAGAGTTATGATGGAAATAGTTAGACTCGCGCTTTGGTTTAGCAATTTACTGACCTACCTCCGATTGATTGACCATAACTCTCTCAATTTAACTCTTAAGTCATTGAAATTAGTTTCATTTCGAAGGAATCGAAGTGTAGTTTAAAACGAAAGAAACGGAGATGAAAAACTCCAAGTATTTTGAGAGTTATGATGGAAATTGTTAGACTCGCGCTTTGGTTTAGCAATTTACTGACCTACCTCCGATTGATTGACCATAACTCACTCAATTTAACTCGTAATTCATTTAAATTAGTTTCATTTCGAAGGAATCGAAGTATAGTTTAAAACGAAAGAAACGGAGATAAAAAACTCCAAGTATTTTGAGAGTTATGATAGAAATAGTTAGACTCGCGCTTTGGTTTAGCAATTTACTGACCTCCCTCCGATTGATTGACCATAAATCACTCAATTTAACTCGTAATTCATTGAAATTAGATTTATTTCGAAGGAATCGACGTGTAGTTTAAAACGAAAGAAACGGAGATGAAAAACTCCAAGTATTTTGAGAGTTATGATGGAAATAGTTAGACTCGCGCTTTGGTTTAGCAATTTACTGACGTACCTACGATTGATTGAACATAACTCTCTCAATTTAACTCGTAATTCATTTAAATTCGTTTCATTTCGAATGAATCGAAGTGTAGTTTAAAACGAAAGAAACGGAGATGAAAAACTCCAAGTATTTTGAGAGTTATGATGGAAATAGTTAGACTCGCGCTTTGGTTTAGCAATTTACTGACCTACCTCCGATTGATTGACAATAACTCTGTCAATTTAACTCGTAATTCATTTAAATTAGTTTCATTTCGAAGGAATCGAAGTGTAGTTTAAAACGAAAGAAACGGAGATGAAAAACTCCAAGTATTTTGAGAGTTATGATGGAAATAGTTAGACTCGCGCTTTGGTTTAGCAATTTACTGACCTACCTCCGATTGATTGACCATAACTCACTCAATTTAACTCGTAATTCATTTAAATTCGATTTATTTCGAAGGAATCGACGTGTAGTTTAAAACGAAAGAAACGGAGATGAAAAACTCCAAGTATTTTGAGAGTTATGATGGAAATAGTTAGACTCGCGCTTTGGTTTAGCAATTTACTGACCTACCTCCGATTGATTGAACATAACTCTCTCAATTTAACTCGTAATTCATTTAAATTCGTTTCATTTCGAATGAATCGAAGTGTAGTTTAAAACGAAAGAAACGGAGATGAAAAACTCCAAGTATTTTGAGAGTTATGATGGAAATAGTTAGACTCGCGCTTTGGTTTAGCAATTTACTGACCTACCTCCGATTGATTGACAATAACTCTGTCAATTTAACTCGTAATTCATTTAAATTAGTTTCATTTCGAAGGAATCGAAGTGTAGTTTAAAACGAAAGAAACGGAGATGAAAAACTCCAAGTATTTTGAGAGTTATGATGGAAATAGTTAGACTCGCGCTTTGGTTTAGCAATTTACTGACCTACCTCCGATTGATTGACCATAACTCACTCAATTTAACTCGTAATTCATTTAAATTCGTTTCATTTCGAATGAATCGAAGTGTAGTTTAAAACGAAAGAAACGGAGATGAAAAGCTCCAAGTATTTTGAGAGTTATGATGGAAATAGTTAGACTCGCTCTTTGGTTTAGCAATTTACTGACCTACCTCCGATTGATTGACCATAACTCTGTCAATTTAACTCGTAATTCATTTAAATTAGTTTCATTTCGAAGGAATCGAAGTGTAGTTTAAAACGAAAGAAACGGAGATTAAAAACTCCAAGTATTTTGGGAGTTATGATGGAAATAGTTAGACTCGCGCTTTGGTTTAGGAATTTACTGACCTCCCTACGATTGATTGACCATAACTCACTCAATTTAACTCGTAATTCATTGAAATTAGTTTCATTTCGAAGGAATCGAAGTGTAGTTTATAACGAAAGAAACGGAGATGAAAAACTCCAAGTATTTTGAGAGTTATGATGGAAATAGTTAGACTCGCTCTTTGGTTTAGCAATTTACTGACCTTCCTCCGATTGATTGACCATAACTCTCCCAATTTAACTCTTAAGTCATTGAAATTAGTTTCATTTCGAAGGAATCAAAGTGTAGTTTAAAACGAAAGAAACGGAGATGAAAAACTCCAAGTATTTTGAGAGTTATGATGGAAATAGTTAGACTCGCGCTTTGGTTTAGCAATTTACTGACCTACCTCCGATTGATTGACCATAACTCTCTCAATTTAACTCTTAAGTCATTGAAATTAGTTTCATTTCGAAGGAATCGAAGTGTAGTTTAAAACGAAAGAAACGGAGATGAAAAACTCCAAGTATTTTGAGAGTTATGATGGAAATTGTTAGACTCGCGCTTTGGTTTAGCAATTTACTGACCTACCTCCGATTGATTGACCATAACTCACTCAATTTAACTCGTAATTCATTTAAATTAGTTTCATTTCGAAGGAATCGAAGTATAGTTTAAAACGAAAGAAACGGAGATAAAAAACTCCAAGTATTTTGAGAGTTATGATAGAAATAGTTAGACTCGCGCTTTGGTTTAGCAATTTACTGACCTCCCTCCGATTGATTGACCATAAATCACTCAATTTAACTCGTAATTCATTGAAATTAGATTTATTTCGAAGGAATCGACGTGTAGTTTAAAACGAAAGAAACGGAGATGAAAAACTCCAAGTATTTTGAGAGTTATGATGGAAATAGTTAGACTCGCGCTTTGGTTTAGCAATTTACTGACGTACCTACGATTGATTGAACATAACTCTCTCAATTTAACTCGTAATTCATTTAAATTCGTTTCATTTCGAATGAATCGAAGTGTAGTTTAAAACGAAAGAAACGGAGATGAAAAACTCCAAGTATTTTGAGAGTTATGATGGAAATAGTTAGACTCGCGCTTTGGTTTAGCAATTTACTGACCTACCTCCGATTGATTGACAATAACTCTGTCAATTTAACTCGTAATTCATTTAAATTAGTTTCATTTCGAAGGAATCGAAGTGTAGTTTAAAACGAAAGAAACGGAGATGAAAAACTCCAAGTATTTTGAGAGTTATGATGGAAATAGTTAGACTCGCGCTTTGGTTTAGCAATTTACTGACCTACCTCCGATTGATTGACCATAACTCACTCAATTTAACTCGTAATTCATTTAAATTCGATTTATTTCGAAGGAATCGACGTGTAGTTTAAAACGAAAGAAACGGAGATGAAAAACTCCAAGTATTTTGAGAGTTATGATGGAAATAGTTAGACTCGCGCTTTGGTTTAGCAATTTACTGACCTACCTCCGATTGATTGAACATAACTCTCTCAATTTAACTCGTAATTCATTTAAATTCGTTTCATTTCGAATGAATCGAAGTGTAGTTTAAAACGAAAGAAACGGAGATGAAAAACTCCAAGTATTTTGAGAGTTATGATGGAAATAGTTAGACTCGCGCTTTGGTTTAGCAATTTACTGACCTACCTCCGATTGATTGACAATAACTCTGTCAATTTAACTCGTAATTCATTTAAATTAGTTTCATTTCGAAGGAATCGAAGTGTAGTTTAAAACGAAAGAAACGGAGATGAAAAACTCCAAGTATTTTGAGAGTTATGATGGAAATAGTTAGACTCGCGCTTTGGTTTAGCAATTTACTGACCTACCTCCGATTGATTGACCATAACTCACTCAATTTAACTCGTAATTCATTTAAATTCGTTTCATTTCGAATGAATCGAAGTGTAGTTTAAAACGAAAGAAACGGAGATGAAAAGCTCCAAGTATTTTGAGAGTTATGATGGAAATAGTTAGACTCGCTCTTTGGTTTAGCAATTTACTGACCTACCTCCGATTGATTGACCATAACTCTGTCAATTTAACTCGTAATTCATTTAAATTAGTTTCATTTCGAAGGAATCGAAGTGTAGTTTAAAACGAAAGAAACGGAGATTAAAAACTACAAGTATTTTGGGAGTTATGATGGAAATAGTTAGACTCGCGCTTTGGTTTAGGAATTTACTGACCTCCCTACGATTGATTGACCATAACTCACTCAATTTAACTCGTAATTCATTGAAATTAGTTTCATTTCGAAGGAATCAAAGTGTAGTTTAAAACGAAAGAAACGGAGATGAAAAACTCCAAGTATTTTGAGAGTTATGATGGAAATAGTTAGACTCGCGCTTTGGTTTAGCAATTTACTGACCTACCTCCGATTGATTGACCATAACTCTCTCAATTTAACTCTTAAGTCATTGAAATTAGTTTCATTTCGAAGGAATCGAAGTGTAGTTTAAAACGAAAGAAACGGAGATGAAAAACTCCAAGTATTTTGAGAGTTATGATGGAAATTGTTAGACTCGCGCTTTGGTTTAGCAATTTACTGACCTACCTCCGATTGATTGACCATAACTCACTCAATTTAACTCGTAATTCATTTAAATTAGTTTCATTTCGAAGGAATCGAAGTATAGTTTAAAACGAAAGAAACGGAGATGAAAAACTCCAAGTATTTTGAGAGTTATGATGGAAATAGTTAGACTCGCGCTTTGGTTTAGCAATTTACTGACCTACCTCCGATTAATTGACCATAACTCACTCAATTTTACTTGTAATTGATTTAAATTAGTTTCATTTCGAAGGAATCGAAATGTAGTTTAAAACGAAAGAAACGGAGATGAAAAACTCCAAGTATTTTGAGAGTTATGATGGAAATAGTTAGACTCGCGCTTTGGTTTAGCAATTTACTGACCTACCTCCGATTAATTGACCATAACTCACTCAATTTTACTTGTAATTGATTGAAATTAGTTTCATTTCGAAGGAATCGAAGTGTAGTTTAAAACGAAAGAAACGGAGATGAAAAACTCCAAGTATTTTGGGAGTTATGATGGAAATAGTTAGACTCGCGCTTTGGTTTAGAAATTTACTGACCTACCTCCGATTGATTGACCATAACTCACTCAATTTAACTCGTAATTCATTGAATTAGTTTCATTTCGAAGGAATCGAAGTGTGGTTTAAAAAGAAAGAAACGGAGATGAAAAACTCCAAGTATTTTGAGAGTTATGATGGAAATAGTTAGACTCGCGCTTTGGTTTAGCAATTTACTGACCTACCTACGATTGATTGACCATAACTCTCTCAATTTAACTCTTAAGTCATTGAAATTAATTTCATTTCAAATGAATCGAAGTGTAGTTTAAAACGAAAGAAACGGAGATGAAAAACTCCAAGTATTTTGAGAGTTATGATGGAAATAGTTAGACTCGCGCTTTGGTTTAGCAATTTACTGACCTACCTCCGATTGATTGACCATAACTCACTCAATTTAACTCGTAATTCATTTAAATTCGTTTCATTTCGAATGAATCGAAGTGTAGTTTAAAACGAAAGAAACGGAGATGAAAAACTCCAAGTATTTTGAGAGTTATGATGGAAATAGTTAGACTCGCTCTTTGGTTTAATAATTTACTGACCTACCTCCGATTGATTGACCATAACTCTGTTAATTTAACTCGTAATTCATTTAAATTAGTTTCATTTCGAAGGAATCGAAGTGTAGTTTAAAACGAAAGAAACGGAGATTAAAAACTCCAAGTATTTTGGGTGTTATGATGGAAATAGTTAGACTCGCGCTTTGGTTTAGCAATTTACTGACCTCCCTACGATTGATTGACCATAACTCACTCAATTTAACTCGTAATTCATTGAAATTAGTTTCATTTCGAAGGAATCGAAGTGTAGTTTATAACGAAAGAAACGGAGATGAAAAACTCCAAGTATTTTGAGAGTTATGATGGAAATAGTTAGACTCGCGCTTTGGTTTAGCAATTTACTGACCTACCTCCGATTGATTGACCATAACTCTCCCAATTTAACTCTTAAGTCATTGAAATTAGTTTCATTTCGAAGGAATCAAAGTGTAGTTTAAAACGAAAGAAACGGAGATGAAAAACTCCAAGTATTTTGAGAGTTATGATGGAAATAGTTAGACTCGCGCTTTGGTTTAGCAATTTACTGACCTACCTCCGATTAATTGACCATAACTCACTCAATTTTACTTGTAATTGATTGAAATTAGTTTCATTTCAAAGGAATCGAAGTGTAGTTTAAAACGAAAGAAACGGAGATGAAAAACTCCAAGTATTTTGGGAGTTATGATGGAAATAGTTAGACTCGCGCTTTGGTTTAGCAATTTACAGACCTACCTCCGATTGATTGACCATAACTCACTCAATTTAACTCGTAATTCATTTAAATTCGTTTCATTTCGAATGAATCGAAGTGTAGTTTAAAACGAAAGAAACGGAGATGAAAAACTCCAAGTATTTTGAGAGTTATGATGGAAATAGTTAGACTCGCTCTTTGGTTTAGCAATTTACTGACCTACCTCCGATTGATTGACCATAACTCTGTAAATTTAACTCGTAATTCATTTAAATTAGTTTCATTTCGAAAGAATCGAAGTGTAGTGTAAAACGAAAGAAACGGAGATTAAAAACTCCAAGTATTTTGGGAGTTATGATGGAAATAGTTAGACTCGCGCTTTGGTTTAGCAATTTACTGACCTACCTCCGATTGATTGACCATAACTCACTCAATTTAACTCGTAATTCATTTAAATTCGATTTATTTCGAAGGAATCGACGTGTAGTTTAAAACGAAAGAAACGGAGATGAAAAAATCCAAGTATTTTGAGAGTTATGATGGAAATAGTTAGACTCGCGCTTTGGTTTAGCAATTTACTGACCTACCTCCGATTGATTGAACATAACTCTCTCAATTTAACTCGTAATTCATTTAAATTCGTTTCATTTCGAATGAATCGAAGTGTAGTTTAAAACGAAAGAAACGGAGATGAAAAACTCCAAGTATTTTGAGAGTTATGATGGAAATAGTTAGACTCGCGCTTTGGTTTAGCAATTTACTGACCTACCTCCGATTGATTGACAATAACTCTGTCAATTTAACTCGTAATTCATTTAAATTAGTTTCATTTCGAAGGAATCGAAGTGTAGTTTAAAACGAAAGAAACGGAGATGAAAAACTCCAAGTATTTTGAGAGTTATGATGGAAATAGTTAGACTCGCGCTTTGGTTTAGCAATTTACTGACCTACCTCCGATTGATTGACCATAACTCACTCAATTTAACTCGTAATTCATTTAAATTCGTTTCATTTCGAATGAATCGAAGTGTAGTTTAAAACGAAAGAAACGGAGATGAAAAGCTCCAAGTATTTTGAGAGTTATGATGGAAATAGTTAGACTCGCTCTTTGGTTTAGCAATTTACTGACCTACCTCCGATTGATTGACCATAACTCTGTCAATTTAACTCGTAATTCATTTAAATTAGTTTCATTTCGAAGGAATCGAAGTGTAGTTTAAAACGAAAGAAACGGAGATTAAAAACTACAAGTATTTTGGGAGTTATGATGGAAATAGTTAGACTCGCGCTTTGGTTTAGGAATTTACTGACCTCCCTACGATTGATTGACCATAACTCACTCAATTTAACTCGTAATTCATTGAAATTAGTTTCATTTCGAAGGAATCGAAGTGTAGTTTATAACGAAAGAAACGGAGATGAAAAACTCCAAGTATTTTGAGAGTTATGATGGAAATAGTTAGACTCGCTCTTTGGTTTAGCAATTTACTGACCTTCCTCCGATTGATTAACCATAACTCTCCCAATTTAACTCTTAAGTCATTGAAATTAGTTTCATTTCGAAGGAATCAAAGTGTAGTTTAAAACGAAAGAAACGGAGATGAAAAACTCCAAGTATTTTGAGAGTTATGATGGAAATAGTTAGACTCGCGCTTTGGTTTAGCAATTTACTGACCTACCTCCGATTGATTGACCATAACTCTCTCAATTTAACTCTTAAGTCATTGAAATTAGTTTCATTTCGAAGGAATCGAAGTGTAGTTTAAAACGAAAGAAACGGAGATGAAAAACTCCAAGTATTTTGAGAGTTATGATGGAAATTGTTAGACTCGCGCTTTGGTTTAGCAATTTACTGACCTACCTCCGATTGATTGACCATAACTCACTCAATTTAACTCGTAATTCATTTAAATTAGTTTCATTTCGAAGGAATCGAAGTATAGTTTAAAACGAAAGAAACGGAGATAAAAAACTCCAAGTATTTTGAGAGTTATGATAGAAATAGTTAGACTCGCGCTTTGGTTTAGCAATTTACTGACCTCCCTCCGATTGATTGACCATAAATCACTCAATTTAACTCGTAATTCATTGAAATTAGATTTATTTCGAAGGAATCGACGTGTAGTTTAAAACGAAAGAAACGGAGATGAAAAACTCCAAGTATTTTGAGAGTTATGATGGAAATAGTTAGACTCGCGCTTTGGTTTAGCAATTTACTGACGTACCTACGATTGATTGAACATAACTCTCTCAATTTAACTCGTAATTCATTTAAATTCGTTTCATTTCGAATGAATCGAAGTGTAGTTTAAAACGAAAGAAACGGAGATGAAAAACTCCAAGTATTTTGAGAGTTATGATGGAAATAGTTAGACTCGCGCTTTGGTTTAGCAATTTACTGACCTACCTCCGATTGATTGACAATAACTCTATCAATTTAACTCGTAATTCATTTAAATTAGTTTCATTTCGAAGGAATCGAAGTGTAGTTTAAAACGAAAGAAACGGAGATGAAAAACTCCAAGTATTTTGAGAGTTATGATGGAAATAGTTAGACTCGCGCTTTGGTTTAGCAATTTACTGACCTACCTCCGATTGATTGACCATAACTCACTCAATTTAACTCGTAATTCATTTAAATTCGATTTATTTCGAAGGAATCGACGTGTAGTTTAAAACGAAAGAAACGGAGATGAAAAACTCCAAGTATTTTGAGAGTTATGATGGAAATAGTTAGACTCGCGCTTTGGTTTAGCAATTTACTGACCTACCTCCGATTGATTGAACATAACTCTCTCAATTTAACTCGTAATTCATTTAAATTCGTTTCATTTCGAATGAATCGAAGTGTAGTTTAAAACGAAAGAAACGGAGATGAAAAACTCCAAGTATTTTGAGAGTTATGATGGAAATAGTTAGACTCGCGCTTTGGTTTAGCAATTTACTGACCTACCTCCGATTGATTGACAATAACTCTGTCAATTTAACTCGTAATTCATTTAAATTAGTTTCATTTCGAAGGAATCGAAGTGTAGTTTAAAACGAAAGAAACGGAGATGAAAAACTCCAAGTATTTTGAGAGTTATGATGGAAATAGTTAGACTCGCGCTTTGGTTTAGCAATTTACTGACCTACCTCCGATTGATTGACCATAACTCACTCAATTTAACTCGTAATTCATTTAAATTCGTTTCATTTCGAATGAATCGAAGTGTAGTTTAAAACGAAAGAAACGGAGATGAAAAGCTCCAAGTATTTTGAGAGTTATGATGGAAATAGTTAGACTCGCTCTTTGGTTTAGCAATTTACTGACCTACCTCCGATTGATTGACCATAACTCTGTCAATTTAACTCGTAATTCATTTAAATTAGTTTCATTTCGAAGGAATCGAAGTGTAGTTTAAAACGAAAGAAACGGAGATTAAAAACTACAAGTATTTTGGGAGTTATGATGGAAATAGTTAGACTCGCGCTTTGGTTTAGGAATTTACTGACCTCCCTACGATTGATTGACCATAACTCACTCAATTTAACTCGTAATTCATTGAAATTAGTTTCATTTCGAAGGAATCGAAGTGTAGTTTATAACGAAAGAAACGGAGATGAAAAACTCCAAGTATTTTGAGAGTTATGATGGAAATAGTTAGACTCGCTCTTTGGTTTAGCAATTTACTGACCTTCCTCCGATTGATTAACCATAACTCTCCCAATTTAACTCTTAAGTCATTGAAATTAGTTTCATTTCGAAGGAATCAAAGTGTAGTTTAAAACGAAAGAAACGGAGATGAAAAACTCCAAGTATTTTGAGAGTTATGATGGAAATAGTTAGACTCGCGCTTTGGTTTAGCAATTTACTGACCTACCTCCGATTGATTGACCATAACTCTCTCAATTTAACTCTTAAGTCATTGAAATTAGTTTCATTTCGAAGGAATCGAAGTGTAGTTTAAAACGAAAGAAACGGAGATGAAAAACTCCAAGTATTTTGAGAGTTATGATGGAAATTGTTAGACTCGCGCTTTGGTTTAGCAATTTACTGACCTACCTCCGATTGATTGACCATAACTCACTCAATTTAACTCGTAATTCATTTAAATTAGTTTCATTTCGAAGGAATCGAAGTATAGTTTAAAACGAAAGAAACGGAGATGAAAAACTCCAAGTATTTTGAGAGTTATGATGGAAATAGTTAGACTCGCGCTTTGGTTTAGCAATTTACTGACCTACCTCCGATTGATTGACCATAACTCTCTCAATTTAACTCTTAAGTCATTGAAATTAGTTTCATTTCGAAGGAATCGAAGTGTAGTTTAAAACGAAAGAAACGGAGATGAAAAACTCCAAGTATTTTGAGAGTTATGATGGAAATAGTTAGACTCGCGCTTTGGTTTAGCAATTTACTGACCTACCTCCGATTAATTGACCATAACTCACTCAATTTTACTTGTAATTGATTTAAATTAGTTTCATTTCGAAGGAATCGAAATGTAGTTTAAAACGAAAGAAACGGAGATGAAAAACTCCAAGTATTTTGAGAGTTATGATGGAAATAGTTAGACTCGCGCTTTGGTTTAGCAATTTACTGACCTACCTCCGATTAATTGACCATAACTCACTCAATTTTACTTGTAATTGATTGAAATTAGTTTCATTTCGAAGGAATCGAAGTGTAGTTTAAAACGAAAGAAACGGAGATGAAAAACTCCAAGTATTTTGGGAGTTATGATGGAAATAGTTAGACTCGCGCTTTGGTTTAGAAATTTACTGACCTACCTCCGATTGATTGACCATAACTCACTCAATTTAACTCGTAATTCATTGAATTAGTTTCATTTCGAAGGAATCGAAGTGTAGTTTAAAACGAAAGAAACGGAGATGAAAAACTCCAAGTATTTTGGGAGTTATGATGGAAATAGTTAGACTCGCGCTTTGGTTTAGAAATTTACTGACCTACCTCCGATTGATTGACCATAACTCACTCAATTTTACTTGTAATTGATTGAAATTAGTTTCATTTCGAAGGAATCGAAGTGTAGTTTAAAACGAAAGAAACGGAGATGAAAAACTCCAAGTATTTTGGGAGTTATGATGGAAATAGTTAGACTCGCGCTTTGGTTTAGAAATTTACTGACCTACCTCCGATTGATTGACCATAACTCACTCAATTTAACTCGTAATTCATTGAATTAGTTTCATTTCGAAGGAATCGAAGTGTAGTTTAAAACGAAAGAAACGGAGATGAAAAACTCCAAGTATTTTGAGAGTTATGATGGAAATAGTTAGACTCGCGCTTTGGTTTAGCAATTTACAGACCTACCTCCGATTGATTGACCATAACTCACTCAATTTAACTCGTAATTCATTTAAATTCGTTTCATTTCGAATGAATCGAAGTGTAGTTTAAAACGAAAGAAACGGAGATGAAAAACTCCAAGTATTTTGAGAGTTATGATGGAAATAGTTAGACTCGCTCTTTGGTTTAGCAATTTACTGACCTACCTCCGATTGATTGACCATAACTCTGTAAATTTAACTCGTAATTCATTTAAATTAGTTTCATTTCGAAAGAATCGAAGTGTAGTGTAAAACGAAAGAAACGGAGATTAAAAACTCCAAGTATTTTGGGAGTTATGATGGAAATAGTTAGACTCGCGCTTTGGTTTAGCAATTTACTGACCTACCTCCGATTGATTGACCATAACTCACTCAATTTAACTCGTAATTCATTTAAATTCGATTTATTTCGAAGGAATCGACGTGTAGTTTAAAACGAAAGAAACGGAGATGAAAAAATCCAAGTATTTTGAGAGTTATGATGGAAATAGTTAGACTCGCGCTTTGGTTTAGCAATTTACTGACCTACCTCCGATTGATTGAACATAACTCTCTCAATTTAACTCGTAATTCATTTAAATTCGTTTCATTTCGAATGAATCGAAGTGTAGTTTAAAACGAAAGAAACGGAGATGAAAAACTCCAAGTATTTTGAGAGTTATGATGGAAATAGTTAGACTCGCGCTTTGGTTTAGCAATTTACTGACCTACCTCCGATTGATTGACAATAACTCTGTCAATTTAACTCGTAATTCATTTAAATTAGTTTCATTTCGAAGGAATCGAAGTGTAGTTTAAAACGAAAGAAACGGAGATGAAAAACTCCAAGTATTTTGAGAGTTATGATGGAAATAGTTAGACTCGCGCTTTGGTTTAGCAATTTACTGACCTACCTCCGATTGATTGACCATAACTCACTCAATTTAACTCGTAATTCATTTAAATTCGTTTCATTTCGAATGAATCGAAGTGTAGTTTAAAACGAAAGAAACGGAGATGAAAAGCTCCAAGTATTTTGAGAGTTATGATGGAAATAGTTAGACTCGCTCTTTGGTTTAGCAATTTACTGACCTACCTCCGATTGATTGACCATAACTCTGTCAATTTAACTCGTAATTCATTTAAATTAGTTTCATTTCGAAGGAATCGAAGTGTAGTTTAAAACGAAAGAAACGGAGATTAAAAACTACAAGTATTTTGGGAGTTATGATGGAAATAGTTAGACTCGCGCTTTGGTTTAGGAATTTACTGACCTCCCTACGATTGATTGACCATAACTCACTCAATTTAACTCGTAATTCATTGAAATTAGTTTCATTTCGAAGGAATCGAAGTGTAGTTTATAACGAAAGAAACGGAGATGAAAAACTCCAAGTATTTTGAGAGTTATGATGGAAATAGTTAGACTCGCTCTTTGGTTTAGCAATTTACTGACCTTCCTCCGATTGATTGACCATAACTCTCCCAATTTAACTCTTAAGTCATTGAAATTAGTTTCATTTCGAAGGAATCAAAGTGTAGTTTAAAACGAAAGAAACGGAGATGAAAAACTCCAAGTATTTTGAGAGTTATGATGGAAATAGTTAGACTCGCGCTTTGGTTTAGCAATTTACTGACCTACCTCCGATTGATTGACCATAACTCTCTCAATTTAACTCTTAAGTCATTGAAATTAGTTTCATTTCGAAGGAATCGAAGTGTAGTTTAAAACGAAAGAAACGGAGATGAAAAACTCCAAGTATTTTGAGAGTTATGATGGAAATTGTTAGACTCGCGCTTTGGTTTAGCAATTTACTGACCTACCTCCGATTGATTGACCATAACTCACTCAATTTAACTCGTAATTCATTTAAATTAGTTTCATTTCGAAGGAATCGAAGTATAGTTTAAAACGAAAGAAACGGAGATGAAAAACTCCAAGTATTTTGAGAGTTATGATGGAAATAGTTAGACTCGCGCTTTGGTTTAGCAATTTACTGACCTACCTCCGATTAATTGACCATAACTCACTCAATTTTACTTGTAATTGATTTAAATTAGTTTCATTTCGAAGGAATCGAAATGTAGTTTAAAACGAAAGAAACGGAGATGAAAAACTCCAAGTATTTTGAGAGTTATGATGGAAATAGTTAGACTCGCGCTTTGGTTTAGCAATTTACTGACCTACCTCCGATTAATTGACCATAACTCACTCAATTTTACTTGTAATTGATTGAAATTAGTTTCATTTCGAAGGAATCGAAGTGTAGTTTAAAACGAAAGAAACGGAGATGAAAAACTCCAAGTATTTTGGGAGTTATGATGGAAATAGTTAGACTCGCGCTTTGGTTTAGAAATTTACTGACCTACCTCCGATTGATTGACCATAACTCACTCAATTTAACTCGTAATTCATTGAATTAGTTTCATTTCGAAGGAATCGAAGTGTAGTTTAAAAAGAAAGAAACGGAGATGAAAAACTCCAAGTATTTTGAGAGTTATGATGGAAATAGTTAGACTCGCGCTTTGGTTTAGCAATTTACTGACCTACCTACGATTGATTGACCATAACTCTCTCAATTTAACTCTTAAGTCATTGAAATTAATTTCATTTCAAATGAATCGAAGTGTAGTTTAAAACGAAAGAAACGGAGATGAAAAACTCCAAGTATTTTGAGAGTTATGATGGAAATAGTTAGACTCGCGCTTTGGTTTAGCAATTTACTGACCTACCTCCGATTGATTGACCATAACTCACTCAATTTAACTCGTAATTCATTTAAATTCGTTTCATTTCGAATGAATCGAAGTGTAGTTTAAAACGAAAGAAACGGAGATGAAAAACTCCAAGTATTTTGAGAGTTATGATGGAAATAGTTAGACTCGCTCTTTGGTTTAATAATTTACTGACCTACCTCCGATTGATTGACCATAACTCTGTCAATTTAACTCGTAATTCATTTAAATTAGTTTCATTTCGAAGGAATCGAAGTGTAGTTTAAAACGAAAGAAACGGAGATTAAAAACTCCAAGTATTTTGGGAGTTATGATGGAAATAGTTAGACTCGCGCTTTGGTTTAGAAATTTACTGACCTACCTCCGATTGATTGACCATAACTCACTCAATTTAACTCGTAATTCATTGAATTAGTTTCATTTCGAAGGAATCGAAGTGTAGTTTAAAAAGAAAGAAACGGAGATGAAAAACTCCAAGTATTTTGAGAGTTATGATGGAAATAGTTAGACTCGCGCTTTGGTTTAGCAATTTACTGACCTACCTCCGATTGATTGACCATAACTCACTCAATTTAACTCGTAATTCATTTAAATTCGTTTCATTTCGAATGAATCGAAGTGTAGTTTAAAACGAAAGAAACGGAGATGAAAAGCTCCAAGTATTTTGAGAGTTATGATGGAAATAGTTAGACTCGCTCTTTGGTTTAGCAATTTACTGACCTACCTCCGATTGATTGACCATAACTCTGTCAATTTAACTCGTAATTCATTTAAATTAGTTTCATTTCGAAGGAATCGAAGTGTAGTTTAAAACGAAAGAAACGGAGATTAAAAACTACAAGTATTTTGGGAGTTATGATGGAAATAGTTAGACTCGCGCTTTGGTTTAGGAATTTACTGACCTCCCTACGATTGATTGACCATAACTCACTCAATTTAACTCGTAATTCATTGAAATTAGTTTCATTTCGAAGGAATCGAAGTGTAGTTTATAACGAAAGAAACGGAGATGAAAAACTCCAAGTATTTTGAGAGTTATGATGGAAATAGTTAGACTCGCTCTTTGGTTTAGCAATTTACTGACCTTCCTCCGATTGATTGACCATAACTCTCCCAATTTAACTCTTAAGTCATTGAAATTAGTTTCATTTCGAAGGAATCAAAGTGTAGTTTAAAACGAAAGAAACGGAGATGAAAAACTCCAAGTATTTTGAGAGTTATGATGGAAATAGTTAGACTCGCGCTTTGGTTTAGCAATTTACTGACCTACCTCCGATTGATTGACCATAACTCTCTCAATTTAACTCTTAAGTCATTGAAATTAGTTTCATTTCGAAGGAATCGAAGTGTAGTTTAAAACGAAAGAAACGGAGATGAAAAACTCCAAGTATTTTGAGAGTTATGATGGAAATTGTTAGACTCGCGCTTTGGTTTAGCAATTTACTGACCTACCTCCGATTGATTGACCATAACTCACTCAATTTAACTCGTAATTCATTTAAATTAGTTTCATTTCGAAGGAATCGAAGTATAGTTTAAAACGAAAGAAACGGAGATGAAAAACTCCAAGTATTTTGAGAGTTATGATGGAAATAGTTAGACTCGCGCTTTGGTTTAGCAATTTACTGACCTACCTCCGATTAATTGACCATAACTCACTCAATTTTACTTGTAATTGATTTAAATTAGTTTCATTTCGAAGGAATCGAAATGTAGTTTAAAACGAAAGAAACGGAGATGAAAAACTCCAAGTATTTTGAGAGTTATGATGGAAATAGTTAGACTCGCGCTTTGGTTTAGCAATTTACTGACCTACCTCCGATTAATTGACCATAACTCACTCAATTTTACTTGTAATTGATTGAAATTAGTTTCATTTCGAAGGAATCGAAGTGTAGTTTAAAACGAAAGAAACGGAGATGAAAAACTCCAAGTATTTTGGGAGTTATGATGGAAATAGTTAGACTCGCGCTTTGGTTTAGAAATTTACTGACCTACCTCCGATTGATTGACCATAACTCACTCAATTTAACTCGTAATTCATTGAATTAGTTTCATTTCGAAGGAATCGAAGTGTAGTTTAAAAAGAAAGAAACGGAGATGAAAAACTCCAAGTATTTTGAGAGTTATGATGGAAATAGTTAGACTCGCGCTTTGGTTTAGCAATTTACTGACCTACCTACGATTGATTGACCATAACTCTCTCAATTTAACTCTTAAGTCATTGAAATTAATTTCATTTCAAATGAATCGAAGTGTAGTTTAAAACGAAAGAAACGGAGATGAAAAACTCCAAGTATTTTGAGAGTTATGATGGAAATAGTTAGACTCGCGCTTTGGTTTAGCAATTTACTGACCTACCTCCGATTGATTGACCATAACTCACTCAATTTAACTCGTAATTCATTTAAATTCGTTTCATTTCGAATGAATCGAAGTGTAGTTTAAAACGAAAGAAACGGAGATGAAAAACTCCAAGTATTTTGAGAGTTATGATGGAAATAGTTAGACTCGCTCTTTGGTTTAATAATTTACTGACCTACCTCCGATTGATTGACCATAACTCTGTCAATTTAACTCGTAATTCATTTAAATTAGTTTCATTTCGAAGGAATCGAAGTGTAGTTTAAAACGAAAGAAACGGAGATTAAAAACTCCAAGTATTTTGGGTGTTATGATGGAAATAGTTAGACTCGCGCTTTGGTTTAGCAATTTACTGACCTCCCTACGATTGATTGACCATAACTCACTCAATTTAACTCGTAATTCATTGAAATTAGTTTCATTTCGAAGGAATCGAAGTGTAGTTTATAACGAAAGAAACGGAGATGAAAAACTCCAAGTATTTTGAGAGTTATGATGGAAATAGTTAGACTCGCGCTTTGGTTTAGCAATTTACTGACCTACCTCCGATTGATTGACCATAACTCTCCCAATTTAACTCTTAAGTCATTGAAATTAGTTTCATTTCGAAGGAATCAAAGTGTAGTTTAAAACGAAAGAAACGGAGATGAAAAACTCCAAGTATTTTGAGAGTTATGATGGAAATAGTTAGACTCGCGCTTTGGTTTAGCAATTTACTGACCTACCTCCGATTAATTGACCATAACTCACTCAATTTTACTTGTAATTGATTGAAATTAGTTTCATTTCAAAGGAATCGAAGTGTAGTTTAAAACGAAAGAAACGGAGATGAAAAACTCCAAGTATTTTGGGAGTTATGATGGAAATAGTTAGACTCGCGCTTTGGTTTAGCAATTTACAGACCTACCTCCGATTGATTGACCATAACTCACTCAATTTAACTCGTAATTCATTTAAATTCGTTTCATTTCGAATGAATCGAAGTGTAGTTTAAAACGAAAGAAACGGAGATGAAAAACTCCAAGTATTTTGAGAGTTATGATGGAAATAGTTAGACTCGCTCTTTGGTTTAGCAATTTACTGACCTACCTCCGATTGATTGACCATAACTCTGTAAATTTAACTCGTAATTCATTTAAATTAGTTTCATTTCGAAAGAATCGAAGTGTAGTGTAAAACGAAAGAAACGGAGATTAAAAACTCCAAGTATTTTGGGAGTTATGATGGAAATAGTTAGACTCGCGCTTTGGTTTAGCAATTTACTGACCTACCTCCGATTGATTGACCATAACTCACTCAATTTAACTCGTAATTCATTTAAATTCGATTTATTTCGAAGGAATCGACGTGTAGTTTAAAACGAAAGAAACGGAGATGAAAAAATCCAAGTATTTTGAGAGTTATGATGGAAATAGTTAGACTCGCGCTTTAGTTTAGCAATTTACTGACCTACCTCCGATTGATTGAACATAACTCTCTCAATTTAACTCGTAATTCATTTAAATTCGTTTCATTTCGAATGAATCGAAGTGTAGTTTAAAACGAAAGAAACGGAGATGAAAAACTCCAAGTATTTTGAGAGTTATGATGGAAATAGTTAGACTCGCGCTTTGGTTTAGCAATTTACTGACCTACCTCCGATTGATTGACAATAACTCTGTCAATTTAACTCGTAATTCATTTAAATTAGTTTCATTTCGAAGGAATCGAAGTGTAGTTTAAAACGAAAGAAACGGAGATGAAAAACTCCAAGTATTTTGAGAGTTATGATGGAAATAGTTAGACTCGCGCTTTGGTTTAGCAATTTACTGACCTACCTCCGATTGATTGACCATAACTCACTCAATTTAACTCGTAATTCATTTAAATTCGTTTCATTTCGAATGAATCGAAGTGTAGTTTAAAACGAAAGAAACGGAGATGAAAAGCTCCAAGTATTTTGAGAGTTATGATGGAAATAGTTAGACTCGCTCTTTGGTTTAGCAATTTACTGACCTACCTCCGATTGATTGACCATAACTCTGTCAATTTAACTCGTAATTCATTTAAATTAGTTTCATTTCGAAGGAATCGAAGTGTAGTTTAAAACGAAAGAAACGGAGATTAAAAACTCCAAGTATTTTGGGAGTTATGATGGAAATAGTTAGACTCGCGCTTTGGTTTAGGAATTTACTGACCTCCCTACGATTGATTGACCATAACTCACTCAATTTAACTCGTAATTCATTGAAATTAGTTTCATTTCGAAGGAATCGAAGTGTAGTTTATAACGAAAGAAACGGAGATGAAAAACTCCAAGTATTTTGAGAGTTATGATGGAAATAGTTAGACTCGCTCTTTGGTTTAGCAATTTACTGACCTTCCTCCGATTGATTGACCATAACTCTCCCAATTTAACTCTTAAGTCATTGAAATTAGTTTCATTTCGAAGGAATCAAAGTGTAGTTTAAAACGAAAGAAACGGAGATGAAAAACTCCAAGTATTTTGAGAGTTATGATGGAAATAGTTAGACTCGCGCTTTGGTTTAGCAATTTACTGACCTACCTCCGATTGATTGACCATAACTCTCTCAATTTAACTCTTAAGTCATTGAAATTAGTTTCATTTCGAAGGAATCGAAGTGTAGTTTAAAACGAAAGAAACGGAGATGAAAAACTCCAAGTATTTTGAGAGTTATTATGGAAATTGTTAGACTCGCGCTTTGGTTTAGCAATTTACTGACCTACCTCCGATTGATTGACCATAACTCACTCAATTTAACTCGTAATTCATTTAAATTAGTTTCATTTCGAAGGAATCGAAGTATAGTTTAAAACGAAAGAAACGGAGATGAAAAACTCCAAGTATTTTGAGAGTTATGATGGAAATAGTTAGACTCGCGCTTTGGTTTAGCAATTTACTGACCTACCTCCGATTAATTGACCATAACTCACTCAATTTTACTTGTAATTGATTTAAATTAGTTTCATTTCGAAGGAATCGAAATGTAGTTTAAAACGAAAGAAACGGAGATGAAAAACTCCAAGTATTTTGAGAGTTATGATGGAAATAGTTAGACTCGCGCTTTGGTTTAGCAATTTACTGACCTACCTCCGATTAATTGACCATAACTCACTCAATTTTACTTGTAATTGATTGAAATTAGTTTCATTTCGAAGGAATCGAAGTGTAGTTTAAAACGAAAGAAACGGAGATGAAAAACTCCAAGTATTTTGGGAGTTATGATGGAAATAGTTAGACTCGCGCTTTGGTTTAGAAATTTACTGACCTACCTCCGATTGATTGACCATAACTCACTCAATTTAACTCGTAATTCATTGAATTAGTTTCATTTCGAAGGAATCGAAGTGTAGTTTAAAAAGAAAGAAACGGAGATGAAAAACTCCAAGTATTTTGAGAGTTATGATGGAAATAGTTAGACTCGCGCTTTGGTTTAGCAATTTACTGACCTACCTACGATTGATTGACCATAACTCTCTCAATTTAACTCTTAAGTCATTGAAATTAATTTCATTTCAAATGAATCGAAGTGTAGTTTAAAACGAAAGAAACGGAGATGAAAAACTCCAAGTATTTTGAGAGTTATGATGGAAATAGTTAGACTCGCGCTTTGGTTTAGCAATTTACTGACCTACCTCCGATTGATTGACCATAACTCACTCAATTTAACTCGTAATTCATTTAAATTCGTTTCATTTCGAATGAATCGAAGTGTAGTTTAAAACGAAAGAAACGGAGATGAAAAACTCCAAGTATTTTGAGAGTTATGATGGAAATAGTTAGACTCGCTCTTTGGTTTAATAATTTACTGACCTACCTCCGATTGATTGACCATAACTCTGTCAATTTAACTCGTAATTCATTTAAATTAGTTTCATTTCGAAGGAATCGAAGTGTAGTTTAAAACGAAAGAAACGGAGATTAAAAACTCCAAGTATTTTGGGAGTTATGATGGAAATAGTTAGACTCGCGCTTTGGTTTAGCAATTTACTGACCTCCCTACGATTGATTGACCATAACTCACTCAATTTAACTCGTAATTCATTGAAATTAGTTTCATTTCGAAGGAATCGAAGTGTAGTTTATAACGAAAGAAACGGAGATGAAAAACTCCAAGTATTTTGAGAGTTATGATGGAAATAGTTAGACTCGCGCTTTGGTTTAGCAATTTACTGACCTACCTCCGATTGATTGACCATAACTCTCCCAATTTAACTCTTAAGTCATTGAAATTAGTTTCATTTCGAAGGAATCAAAGTGTAGTTTAAAACGAAAGAAACGGAGATGAAAAACTCCAAGTATTTTGAGAGTTATGATGGAAATAGTTAGACTCGCGCTTTGGTTTAGCAATTTACTGACCTACCTCCGATTAATTGACCATAACTCACTCAATTTTACTTGTAATTGATTGAAATTAGTTTCATTTCAAAGGAATCGAAGTGTAGTTTAAAACGAAAGAAACGGAGATGAAAAACTCCAAGTATTTTGGGAGTTATGATGGAAATAGTTAGACTCGCGCTTTGGTTTAGCAATTTACAGACCTACCTCCGATTGATTGACCATAACTCACTCAATTTAACTCGTAATTCATTTAAATTCGTTTCATTTCGAATGAATCGAAGTGTAGTTTAAAACGAAAGAAACGGAGATGAAAAACTCCAAGTATTTTGAGAGTTATGATGGAAATAGTTAGACTCGCTCTTTGGTTTAGCAATTTACTGACCTACCTCCGATTGATTGACCATAACTCTGTAAATTTAACTCGTAATTCATTTAAATTAGTTTCATTTCGAAAGAATCGAAGTGTAGTGTAAAACGAAAGAAACGGAGATTAAAAACTCCAAGTATTTTGGGAGTTATGATGGAAATAGTTAGACTCGCGCTTTGGTTTAGCAATTTACTGACCTACCTCCGATTGATTGACCATAACTCACTCAATTTAACTCGTAATTCATTGAAATTAGTTTAATTTCGAAGGAATCAAAGTGTAGTTTAAAACGAAAGAAACGGAGATGAAAAACTCCAAGTATTTTGAGAGTTATGATGGAAATAGTTAGACTCGCGCTTTGGTTTAGCAATTTACTGACCTACCTCCGATTTATTGAACATAACTCTCTCAATTTAACTCGTAATTCATTTAAATTCGTTTCATTTCGAATGAATCGAAGTGTAGTTTAAAACGAAAGAAACGGAGATGAAAAACTCCAAGTATTTTGAGAGCTATGATGGAAATAGTTAGACTCGCGCTTTGGTTTAGCAATTTACTGACCTACCTCCGATTGATTGACCATAACTCTGTCAATTTAACTCGTAATTCATTTAAATTAGTTTCATTTCGAAGGAATCGAAGTGTAGTTTAAAACGAAAGAAACGGAGATGAAAAACTCCAAGTATTTTGAGAGTTATGATGGAAATAGTTAGACTCGCGCTTTGGTTTATAAATTTACTGACCTCCCTACGATTTATTGACCATAACTCACTCAATTTAACTCGTAATTCATTGAAATTAGTTTCATTTCGAAAGAATCGAAGTGTAGTTTAAAACGAAAGAAACGGAGATGAAAAACTCCAAGTATTTTGAGAGTTATGATGGAAATAGTTAGACTCGCGCTTTGGTTTAGCAATTTACTGACCTACCTCCGATTGATTGACCATAACTCTCTCAATTTAACTCTTAAGTCATTGAAATTAGTTTCATTTCGAAAGAATCAAAGTGTTGTTTAAAACGAAAGAAACGGAGATGAAAAACTCCAAGTATTTTGAGAGTTATGATGGAAATAGTTAGACTCGCGCTTTGGTTTAGCAATTTACTGACCTACCTCCGATTGATTGACAATAACTCTCTCAATTTAACTCGTAATTCATTTAAATTAGTTTCATTTCGAAGGAATCGAAGTGTAGTTTAAAACGAAAGAAACGGAGATGAAAAACTCCAAGTATTTTGAGAGTTATGATGGAAATAGTTAGACTCGCGCTTTGGTTTAGCAATTTACTGACCTACCTCCGATTGATTGACCATAACTCTGTCAATTTAACTCGTAATTCTTTTAAATTAGTTTCATTTCGAAGGAATCGAAGTGTAGTTTAAAACGAAAGAAACGGAGATGAATAACTCCAAGTATTTTGAGAGTTATGATGGAAATAGTTAGACTCGCTCTTTGGTTTAGCAATTTACTGACCTCTCTCCGATTGATTTATCATAACTCACTCAATTTAACTCGTAATTCATTGAAATTAGTTTCATTTCGAAGGAATCGAAGTGTAGTTTAAAACGAAAGAAACGAAGATAAAAAACTCCAAGTATTTTGAGAGTTATGATGGAAATTGTTAGACTCGCGCTTTGGTTTAGCAATTTACTGACCTACCTCCGATTGATTGACCATAACTCACTCAATTTAACTCGTAATTCATTTAAATTAGTTTCATTTCGAAGGAATCGAAGTAAAGTTTAAAACGAAAGAAACGGAGATGAAAAACTCCAAGTATTTTGAGAGTTATGATGGAAATAGTTAGACTCGCGCTTTGGTTTAGCAATTTACTGACCTACCTCCGATTGATTGACCATAACTCTCTCAATTTAACTCTTAAGTCATTGAAATTAGTTTCATTTCGAAGGAATCAAAGTGTAGTTTAAAACGAAAGAAACGGAGATGAAAAACTCCAAGTATTTTGAGAGTTATGATGGAAATTGTTAGACTCGCGCTTTGGTTTAGCAATTTACTGACCTACCTCCGATTGATTGACCATAACTCACTCAATTTAACTCGTAATTCATTTAAATTAGTTTCATTTCGAAGGAATCGAAGTAAAGTTTAAAACGAAAGAAACGGAGATGAAAAACTCCAAGTATTTTGAGAGTTATGATGGAAATAGTTAGACTCGCGCTTTGGTTTAGCAATTTACTGACCTACCTCCGATTGATTGAACATAACTCTCTCAATTTAACTCGTAATTCATTTAAATTCGTTTCATTTCAAATGAATCGAAGTGTAGTTTAAAACGAAAGAAACGGAGATGAAAAACTCCAAGTATTTTGAGAGTTATGATGGAAATAGTTAGACTCGCGCTTTGGTTTAGCAATTTACTGACCTACCTCCGATTGATTGACCATAACTCTCTCAATTTAACTCTTAAGTCATTGAAATTAGTTTCATTTCGAAGGAATCAAAGTTTAGTTTAAAACGAAAGAAACGGAGATGAAAAACTCCAAGTATTTTGAGAGTTATGATGGAAATTGTTAGACTCGCGCTTTGGTTTAGCAATTTACTGACCAACCTCCGATTGATTGACCATAACTCACTCAATTTAACTCGTAATTCATTTAAATTAGTTTCATTTCGAAGGAATCGAAGTAAAGTTTAAAACGAAAGAAACGGAGATGAAAAACTCCAAGTATTTTGAGAGTTATGATGGAAATAGTTAGACTCGCGCTTTGGTTTAGCAATTTACTGACCTACCTCCGATTGATTGAACATAACTCTCTCAATTTAACTCGTAATTCATTTAAATTGGTTTCATTTCGAATGAATCGAAGTGTAGTTTAAAACGAAAGAAACGGAGATGAAAAACTCCAAGTATTTTGAGAGTTATGATGGAAATTGTTAGACTCGCGCTTTGGTTTAGCAATTTACTGACCTACCTCCGATTGATTGACAATAACTCTGTCAATTTAACTCGTAATTCATTTAAATTAGTTTCATTTCGAAGGAATCGAAGTGTAGTTTAAAACGAAAGAAACGGAGATGAAAAACTCCAAGTATTTTGAGAGTTATGATGGAAATAGTTAGACTCGCGCTTTGGTTTAGCAATTTACTGACTTACCTCCGATTGATTGACCATAACTCACTCAATTTAACTCGTAATTCATTTAAATTCGTTTCATTTCGAATGAATCGAAGTGTAGTTTAAAACGAAAGAAACGGAGATGAAAAGCTCCAAGTATTTTGAAAGTTATGATGGAAATAGTTAGACTCGCTCTTTGGTTTAGCAATTTACTGACCTACCTCCGATTGATTGACCATAACTCTGTCAATTTAACTCGTAATTCATTTAAATTAGTTTCATTTCGAAGGAATCGAAGTGTAGTTTAAAACGAAAGAAACGGAGATTAAAAACTCCAAGTATTTTGGGAGTTATGATGGAAATAGTTAGACTCGCGCTTTGGTTTAGGAATTTACTGACCTCCCTACGATTGATTGACCATAACTCACTCAATTTAACTCGTAATTCATTGAAATTAGTTTCATTTCGAAGGAATCGAAGTGTAGTTTATAACGAAAGAAACGGAGATGAAAAACTCCAAGTATTTTGAGAGTTATGATGGAAATAGTTAGACTCGCTCTTTGGTTTAGCAATTTACTGACCTTCCTCCGATTGATTGACCATAACTCTCCCAATTTAACTCTTAAGTCATTGAAATTAGTTTCATTTCGAAGGAATCAAAGTGTAGTTTAAAACGAAAGAAACGGAGATGAAAAACTCCAAGTATTTTGAGAGTTATGATGGAAATAGTTAGACTCGCGCTTTGGTTTAGCAATTTACTGACCTACCTCCGATTGATTGACCATAACTCTCTCAATTTAACTCTTAAGTCATTGAAATTAGTTTCATTTCGAAGGAATCGAAGTGTAGTTTAAAACGAAAGAAACGGAGATGAAAAACTCCAAGTATTTTGAGAGTTATGATGGAAATTGTTAGACTCGCGCTTTGGTTTAGCAATTTACTGACCTACCTCCGATTGATTGACCATAACTCTCTCAATTTAACTCTTAAGTCATTGAAATTAGTTTCATTTCGAAGGAATCGAAGTGTAGTTTAAAACGAAAGAAACGGAGATGAAAAACTCCAAGTATTTTGAGAGTTATGATGGAAATAGTTAGACTCGCGCTTTGGTTTAGCAATTTACTGACCTACCTCCGATTGATTGACCATAACTCTCTCAATTTAACTCTTAAGTCATTGAAATTAGTTTCATTTCGAAAGAATCAAAGTGTTGTTTAAAACGAAAGAAACGGAGATGAAAAACTCCAAGTATTTTGAGAGTTATGATGGAAATAGTTAGACTCGCGCTTTGGTTTAGCAATTTACTGACCTACCTCCGATTGATTGACAATAACTCTCTCAATTTAACTCGTAATTCATTTAAATTAGTTTCATTTCGAAGGAATCGAAGTGTAGTTTAAAACGAAAGAAACGGAGATGAAAAACTCCAAGTATTTTGAGAGTTATGATGGAAATAGTTAGACTCGCGCTTTGGTTTAGCAATTTACTGACCTACCTCCGATTGATTGACCATAACTCTGTCAATTTAACTCGTAATTCTTTTAAATTAGTTTCATTTCGAAGGAATCGAAGTGTAGTTTAAAACGAAAGAAACGGAGATGAATAACTCCAAGTATTTTGAGAGTTGTGATGGAAATAGTTAGACTCGCTCTTTGGTTTAGCAATTTACTGACCTCTCTCCGATTGATTTATCATAACTCACTCAATTTAACTCGTAATTCATTGAAATTAGTTTCATTTCGAAGGAATCGAAGTGTAGTTTAAAACGAAAGAAACGAAGATAAAAAACTCCAAGTATTTTGAGAGTTATGATGGAAATTGTTAGACTCGCGCTTTGGTTTAGCAATTTACTGACCTACCTCCGATTGATTGACCATAACTCACTCAATTTAACTCGTAATTCATTTAAATTAGTTTCATTTCGAAGGAATCGAAGTAAAGTTTAAAACGAAAGAAACGGAGATGAAAAACTCCAAGTATTTTGAGAGTTATGATGGAAATAGTTAGACTCGCGCTTTGGTTTAGCAATTTACTGACCTACCTCCGATTGATTGACCATAACTCTCTCAATTTAACTCTTAAGTCATTGAAATTAGTTTCATTTCGAAGGAATCAAAGTGTAGTTTAAAACGAAAGAAACGGAGATGAAAAACTCCAAGTATTTTGAGAGTTATGATGGAAATTGTTAGACTCGCGCTTTGGTTTAGCAATTTACTGACCTACCTCCGATTGATTGACCATAACTCACTCAATTTAACTCGTAATTCATTTAAATTAGTTTCATTTCGAAGGAATCGAAGTAAAGTTTAAAACGAAAGAAACGGAGATGAAAAACTCCAAGTATTTTGAGAGTTATGATGGAAATAGTTAGACTCGCGCTTTGGTTTAGCAATTTACTGACCTACCTCCGATTGATTGAACATAACTCTCTCAATTTAACTCGTAATTCATTTAAATTCGTTTCATTTCAAATGAATCGAAGTGTAGTTTAAAACGAAAGAAACGGAGATGAAAAACTCCAAGTATTTTGAGAGTTATGATGGAAATAGTTAGACTCGCGCTTTGGTTTAGCAATTTACTGACCTACCTCCGATTGATTGACCATAACTCTCTCAATTTAACTCTTAAGTCATTGAAATTAGTTTCATTTCGAAGGAATCAAAGTTTAGTTTAAAACGAAAGAAACGGAGATGAAAAACTCCAAGTATTTTGAGAGTTATGATGGAAATTGTTAGACTCGCGCTTTGGTTTAGCAATTTACTGACCAACCTCCGATTGATTGACCATAACTCACTCAATTTAACTCGTAATTCATTTAAATTAGTTTCATTTCGAAGGAATCGAAGTAAAGTTTAAAACGAAAGAAACGGAGATGAAAAACTCCAAGTATTTTGAGAGTTATGATGGAAATAGTTAGACTCGCGCTTTGGTTTAGCAATTTACTGACCTACCTCCGATTGATTGAACATAACTCTCTCAATTTAACTCGTAATTCATTTAAATTCGTTTCATTTCGAATGAATCGAAGTGTAGTTTAAAACGAAAGAAACGGAGATGAAAAACTCCAAGTATTTTGAGAGTTATGATGGAAATAGTTAGACTCGCGCTTTGGTTTAGCAATTTACTGACCTACCTCCGATTGATTGACAATAACTCTGTCAATTTAACTCGTAATTCATTTAAATTAGTTTCATTTCGAAGGAATCGAAGTGTAGTTTAAAACGAAAGAAACGGAGATGAAAAACTCCAAGTATTTTGAGAGTTATGATGGAAATAGTTAGACTCGCGCTTTGATTTAGCAATTTACTGACTTACCTCCGATTGATTGACCATAACTCACTCAATTTAACTCGTAATTCATTTAAATTCGTTTCATTTCAAATGAATCGAAGTGTAGTTTAAAACGAAAGAAACGGAGATGAAAAGCTCCAAGTATTTTGAAAGTTATGATGGAAATAGTTAGACTCGCTCTTTGGTTTAGCAATTTACTGACCTACCTCCGATTGATTGACCATAACTCTGTCAATTTAACTCGTAATTCATTTAAATTAGTTTCATTTCGAAGGAATCGAAGTGTAGTTTAAAACGAAAGAAACGGAGATTAAAAACTCCAAGTATTTTGGGAGTTATGATGGAAATAGTTAGACTCGCGCTTTGGTTTAGGAATTTACTGACCTCCCTACGATTGATTGACCATAACTCACTCAATTTAACTCGTAATTCATTGAAATTAGTTTCATTTCGAAGGAATCGAAGTGTAGTTTATAACGAAAGAAACGGAGATGAAAAACTCCAAGTATTTTGAGAGTTATGATGGAAATAGTTAGACTCGCTCTTTGGTTTAGCAATTTACTGACCTTCCTCCGATTGATTGACCATAACTCTCCCAATTTAACTCTTAAGTCATTGAAATTAGTTTCATTTCGAAGGAATCAAAGTGTAGTTTAAAACGAAAGAAACGGAGATGAAAAACTCCAAGTATTTTGAGAGTTATGATGGAAATAGTTAGACTCGCGCTTTGGTTTAGCAATTTACTGACCTACCTCCGATTGATTGACCATAACTCTCTCAATTTAACTCTTAAGTCATTGAAATTAGTTTCATTTCGAAGGAATCGAAGTGTAGTTTAAAACGAAAGAAACGGAGATGAAAAACTCCAAGTATTTTGAGAGTTATGATGGAAATTGTTAGACTCGCGCTTTGGTTTAGCAATTTACTGACCTACCTCCGATTGATTGACCATAACTCACTCAATTTAACTCGTAATTCATTTAAATTAGTTTCATTTCGAAGGAATCGAAGTATAGTTTAAAACGAAAGAAACGGAGATGAAAAACTCCAAGTATTTTGAGAGTTATGATGGAAATAGTTAGACTCGCGCTTTGGTTTAGCAATTTACTGACCTACCTCCGATTAATTGACCATAACTCACTCAATTTTACTTGTAATTGATTGAAATTAGTTTCATTTCGAAGGAATCGAAGTGTAGTTTAAAACGAAAGAAACGGAGATGAAAAACTCCAAGTATTTTGAGAGTTATGATGGAAATAGTTAGACTCGCGCTTTGGTTTAGCAATTTACTGACCTACCTCCGATTAATTGACCATAACTCACTCAATTTTACTTGTAATTGATTGAAATTAGTTTCATTTCGAAGGAATCGAAGTATAGTTTAAAACGAAAGAAACGGAGATGAAAAACTCCAAGTATTTTGAGAGTTATGATGGAAATAGTTAGACTCGTGCTTTGGTTTAGCAATTTACTGACCTACCTCCGATTAATTGACCATAACTCACTCAATTTTACTTGTAATTGATTGAAATTAGTTTCATTTCGAAGGAATCGAAGTGTAGTTTAAAACGAAAGAAACGGAGATGAAAAACTCCAAGTATTTTGGGAGTTATGATGGAAATAGTTAGACTCGCGCTTTGGTTTAGAAATTTACTGACCTACCTCCGATTGATTGACCATAACTCACTCAATTTAACTCGTAATTCATTTAAATTCGTTTCATTTCAAATGAATCGAAGTGTAGTTTAAAACGAAAGAAACGGAGATGAAAAACTCCAAGTATTTTGAGAGTTATGATGGAAATAGTTAGACTCGCGCTTTGGTTTAGCAATTTACTGACCTACCTCCGATTGATTGACCATAACTCTCTCAATTTAACTCTTAAGTAATTGAAATTAGTTTCATTTCGAAGGAATCAAAGTTTAGTTTAAAACGAAAGAAACGGAGATGAAAAACTTCAAGTATTTTGAGAGTTATGATGGAAATTGTTAGACTCGCGCTTTGGTTTAGCAATTTACTGACCAACCTCCGATTGATTGACCATAACTCACTCAATTTAAATCGTAATTCATTTAAATTAGTTTCATTTCGAAGGAATCGAAGTAAAGTTTAAAACGAAAGAAACGGAGATGAAAAACTCCAAGTATTTTGAGAGTTATGATGGAAATAGTTAGACTCGCGCTTTGGTTTAGCAATTTACTGACCTACCTCCGATTGATTGAACATAACTCTCTCAATTTAACTCGTAATTCATTTAAATTCGTTTCATTTCGAATGAATCGAAGTGTAGTTTAAAACGAAAGAAACGGAGATGAAAAACTCCAAGTATTTTGAGAGTTATGATGGAAATAGTTAGACTCGCGCTTTGGTTTAGCAATTTACTGACCTACCTCCGATTGATTGACAATAACTCTGTCAATTTAACTCGTAATTCATTTAAATTAGTTTCATTTCGAAGGAAAAGAAGTGTAGTTTAAAACGAAAGAAACGGAGATGAAAAACTCCAAGTATTTTGAGAGTTATGATGGAAATAGTTAGACTCGCGCTTTGGTTTAGCAATTTACTGACCTACCTCCGATTGATTGACCATAACTCACTCAATTTAACTCGTAATTCATTTAAATTAGTTTCATTTCGAAGGAATCGAAGTATAGTTTAAAACGAAAGAAACGGAGATGAAAAACTCCAAGTATTTTGAGAGTTATGATGGAAATAGTTAGACTCGCGCTTTGGTTTAGCAATTTACTGACCTACCTCCGATTAATTGACCATAACTCACTCAATTTTACTTGTAATTGATTTAAATTAGTTTCATTTCGAAGGAATCGAAATGTAGTTTAAAACGAAAGAAACGGAGATGAAAAACTCCAAGTATTTTGAGAGTTATGATGGAAATAGTTAGACTCGCGCTTTGGTTTAGCAATTTACTGACCTACCTCCGATTAATTGACCATAACTCACTCAATTTTACTTGTAATTGATTGAAATTAGTTTCATTTCGAAGGAATCGAAGTGTAGTTTAAAACGAAAGAAACGGAGATGAAAAACTCCAAGTATTTTGGGAGTTATGATGGAAATAGTTAGACTCGCGCTTTGGTTTAGAAATTTACTGACCTACCTCCGATTGATTGACCATAACTCACTCAATTTAACTCGTAATTCATTGAATTAGTTTCATTTCGAAGGAATCGAAGTGTAGTTTAAAAAGAAAGAAACGGAGATGAAAAACTCCAAGTATTTTGAGAGTTATGATGGAAATAGTTAGACTCGCGCTTTGGTTTAGCAATTTACTGACCTACCTACGATTGATTGACCATAACTCTCTCAATTTAACTCTTAAGTCATTGAAATTAATTTCATTTCAAATGAATCGAAGTGTAGTTTAAAACGAAAGAAACGGAGATGAAAAACTCCAAGTATTTTGAGAGTTATGATGGAAATAGTTAGACTCGCACTTTGGTTTAGCAATTTACTGACCTACCTCCGATTGATTGACCATAACTCACTCAATTTAACTCGTAATTCATTTAAATTCGTTTCATTTCGAATGAATCGAAGTGTAGTTTAAAACGAAAGAAACGGAGATGAAAAACTCCAAGTATTTTGAGAGTTATGATGGAAATAGTTAGACTCGCTCTTTGGTTTAATAATTTACTGACCTACCTCCGATTGATTGACCATAACTCTGTCAATTTAACTCGTAATTCATTTAAATTAGTTTCATTTCGAAGGAATCGAAGTGTAGTTTAAAACGAAAGAAACGGAGATTAAAAACTCCAAGTATTTTGGGAGTTATGATGGAAATAGTTAGACTCGCGCTTTGGTTTAGAAATTTACTGACCTACCTCCGATTGATTGACCATAACTCACTCAATTTAACTCGTAATTCATTGAATTAGTTTCATTTCGAAGGAATCGAAGTGTAGTTTAAAAAGAAAGAAACGGAGATGAAAAACTCCAAGTATTTTGAGAGTTATGATGGAAATAGTTAGACTCGCGCTTTGGTTTAGCAATTTACTGACCTACCTCCGATTGATTGACCATAACTCACTCAATTTAACTCGTAATTCATTTAAATTCGTTTCATTTCGAATGAATCGAAGTGTAGTTTAAAACGAAAGAAACGGAGATGAAAAGCTCCAAGTATTTTGAGAGTTATGATGGAAATAGTTAGACTCGCTCTTTGGTTTAGCAATTTACTGACCTACCTCCGATTGATTGACCATAACTCTGTCAATTTAACTCGTAATTCATTTAAATTAGTTTCATTTCGAAGGAATCGAAGTGTAGTTTAAAACGAAAGAAACGGAGATTAAAAACTACAAGTATTTTGGGAGTTATGATGGAAATAGTTAGACTCGCGCTTTGGTTTAGGAATTTACTGACCTCCCTACGATTGATTGACCATAACTCACTCAATTTAACTCGTAATTCATTGAAATTAGTTTCATTTCGAAGGAATCGAAGTGTAGTTTATAACGAAAGAAACGGAGATGAAAAACTCCAAGTATTTTGAGAGTTATGATGGAAATAGTTAGACTCGCTCTTTGGTTTAGCAATTTACTGACCTTCCTCCGATTGATTGACCATAACTCTCCCAATTTAACTCTTAAGTCATTGAAATTAGTTTCATTTCGAAGGAATCAAAGTGTAGTTTAAAACGAAAGAAACGGAGATGAAAAACTCCAAGTATTTTGAGAGTTATGATGGAAATAGTTAGACTCGCGCTTTGGTTTAGCAATTTACTGACCTACCTCCGATTGATTGACCATAACTCTCTCAATTTAACTCTTAAGTCATTGAAATTAGTTTCATTTCGAAGGAATCGAAGTGTAGTTTAAAACGAAAGAAACGGAGATGAAAAACTCCAAGTATTTTGAGAGTTATGATGGAAATTGTTAGACTCGCGCTTTGGTTTAGCAATTTACTGACCTACCTCCGATTGATTGACCATAACTCACTCAATTTAACTCGTAATTCATTTAAATTAGTTTCATTTCGAAGGAATCGAAGTATAGTTTAAAACGAAAGAAACGGAGATGAAAAACTCCAAGTATTTTGAGAGTTATGATGGAAATAGTTAGACTCGCGCTTTGGTTTAGCAATTTACTGACCTACCTCCGATTAATTGACCATAACTCACTCAATTTTACTTGTAATTGATTTAAATTAGTTTCATTTCGAAGGAATCGAAATGTAGTTTAAAACGAAAGAAACGGAGATGAAAAACTCCAAGTATTTTGAGAGTTATGATGGAAATAGTTAGACTCGCGCTTTGGTTTAGCAATTTACTGACCTACCTCCGATTAATTGACCATAACTCACTCAATTTTACTTGTAATTGATTGAAATTAGTTTCATTTCGAAGGAATCGAAGTGTAGTTTAAAACGAAAGAAACGGAGATGAAAAACTCCAAGTATTTTGGGAGTTATGATGGAAATAGTTAGACTCGCGCTTTGGTTTAGAAATTTACTGACCTACCTCCGATTGATTGACCATAACTCACTCAATTTAACTCGTAATTCATTGAATTAGTTTCATTTCGAAGGAATCGAAGTGTAGTTTAAAAAGAAAGAAACGGAGATGAAAAACTCCAAGTATTTTGAGAGTTATGATGGAAATAGTTAGACTCGCGCTTTGGTTTAGCAATTTACTGACCTACCTACGATTGATTGACCATAACTCTCTCAATTTAACTCTTAAGTCATTGAAATTAATTTCATTTCAAATGAATCGAAGTGTAGTTTAAAACGAAAGAAACGGAGATGAAAAACTCCAAGTATTTTGAGAGTTATGATGGAAATAGTTAGACTCGCGCTTTGGTTTAGCAATTTACTGACCTACCTCCGATTGATTGACCATAACTCACTCAATTTAACTCGTAATTCATTTAAATTCGTTTCATTTCGAATGAATCGAAGTGTAGTTTAAAACGAAAGAAACGGAGATGAAAAACTCCAAGTATTTTGAGAGTTATGATGGAAATAGTTAGACTCGCTCTTTGGTTTAATAATTTACTGACCTACCTCCGATTGATTGACCATAACTCTGTCAATTTAACTCGTAATTCATTTAAATTAGTTTCATTTCGAAGGAATCGAAGTGTAGTTTAAAACGAAAGAAACGGAGATTAAAAACTCCAAGTATTTTGGGTGTTATGATGGAAATAGTTAGACTCGCGCTTTGGTTTAGCAATTTACTGACCTCCCTACGATTGATTGACCATAACTCACTCAATTTAACTCGTAATTCATTGAAATTAGTTTCATTTCGAAGGAATCGAAGTGTAGTTTATAACGAAAGAAACGGAGATGAAAAACTCCAAGTATTTTGAGAGTTATGATGGAAATAGTTAGACTCGCGCTTTGGTTTAGCAATTTACTGACCTACCTCCGATTGATTGACCATAACTCTCCCAATTTAACTCTTAAGTCATTGAAATTAGTTTCATTTCGAAGGAATCAAAGTGTAGTTTAAAACGAAAGAAACGGAGATGAAAAACTCCAAGTATTTTGAGAGTTATGATGGAAATAGTTAGACTCGCGCTTTGGTTTAGCAATTTACTGACCTACCTCCGATTAATTGACCATAACTCACTCAATTTTACTTGTAATTGATTGAAATTAGTTTCATTTCAAAGGAATCGAAGTGTAGTTTAAAACGAAAGAAACGGAGATGAAAAACTCCAAGTATTTTGGGAGTTATGATGGAAATAGTTAGACTCGCGCTTTGGTTTAGCAATTTACAGACCTACCTCCGATTGATTGACCATAACTCACTCAATTTAACTCGTAATTCATTTAAATTCGTTTCATTTCGAATGAATCGAAGTGTAGTTTAAAACGAAAGAAACGGAGATGAAAAACTCCAAGTATTTTGAGAGTTATGATGGAAATAGTTAGACTCGCTCTTTGGTTTAGCAATTTACTGACCTACCTCCGATTGATTGACCATAACTCTGTAAATTTAACTCGTAATTCATTTAAATTAGTTTCATTTCGAAAGAATCGAAGTGTAGTGTAAAACGAAAGAAACGGAGATTAAAAACTCCAAGTATTTTGGGAGTTATGATGGAAATAGTTAGACTCGCGCTTTGGTTTAGCAATTTACTGACCTACCTCCGATTGATTGACCATAACTCACTCAATTTAACTCGTAATTCATTTAAATTCGATTTATTTCGAAGGAATCGACGTGTAGTTTAAAACGAAAGAAACGGAGATGAAAAAATCCAAGTATTTTGAGAGTTATGATGGAAATAGTTAGACTCGCGCTTTAGTTTAGCAATTTACTGACCTACCTCCGATTGATTGAACATAACTCTCTCAATTTAACTCGTAATTCATTTAAATTCGTTTCATTTCGAATGAATCGAAGTGTAGTTTAAAACGAAAGAAACGGAGATGAAAAACTCCAAGTATTTTGAGAGTTATGATGGAAATAGTTAGACTCGCGCTTTGGTTTAGCAATTTACTGACCTACCTCCGATTGATTGACAATAACTCTGTCAATTTAACTCGTAATTCATTTAAATTAGTTTCATTTCGAAGGAATCGAAGTGTAGTTTAAAACGAAAGAAACGGAGATGAAAAACTCCAAGTATTTTGAGAGTTATGATGGAAATAGTTAGACTCGCGCTTTGGTTTAGCAATTTACTGACCTACCTCCGATTGATTGACCATAACTCACTCAATTTAACTCGTAATTCATTTAAATTCGTTTCATTTCGAATGAATCGAAGTGTAGTTTAAAACGAAAGAAACGGAGATGAAAAGCTCCAAGTATTTTGAGAGTTATGATGGAAATAGTTAGACTCGCTCTTTGGTTTAGCAATTTACTGACCTACCTCCGATTGATTGACCATAACTCTGTCAATTTAACTCGTAATTCATTTAAATTAGTTTCATTTCGAAGGAATCGAAGTGTAGTTTAAAACGAAAGAAACGGAGATTAAAAACTCCAAGTATTTTGGGAGTTATGATGGAAATAGTTAGACTCGCGCTTTGGTTTAGGAATTTACTGACCTCCCTACGATTGATTGACCATAACTCACTCAATTTAACTCGTAATTCATTGAAATTAGTTTCATTTCGAAGGAATCGAAGTGTAGTTTATAACGAAAGAAACGGAGATGAAAAACTCCAAGTATTTTGAGAGTTATGATGGAAATAGTTAGACTCGCTCTTTGGTTTAGCAATTTACTGACCTTCCTCCGATTGATTGACCATAACTCTCCCAATTTAACTCTTAAGTCATTGAAATTAGTTTCATTTCGAAGGAATCAAAGTGTAGTTTAAAACGAAAGAAACGGAGATGAAAAACTCCAAGTATTTTGAGAGTTATGATGGAAATAGTTAGACTCGCGCTTTGGTTTAGCAATTTACTGACCTACCTCCGATTGATTGACCATAACTCTCTCAATTTAACTCTTAAGTCATTGAAATTAGTTTCATTTCGAAGGAATCGAAGTGTAGTTTAAAACGAAAGAAACGGAGATGAAAAACTCCAAGTATTTTGAGAGTTATGATGGAAATTGTTAGACTCGCGCTTTGGTTTAGCAATTTACTGACCTACCTCCGATTGATTGACCATAACTCACTCAATTTAACTCGTAATTCATTTAAATTAGTTTCATTTCGAAGGAATCGAAGTATAGTTTAAAACGAAAGAAACGGAGATGAAAAACTCCAAGTATTTTGAGAGTTATGATGGAAATAGTTAGACTCGCGCTTTGGTTTAGCAATTTACTGACCTACCTCCGATTAATTGACCATAACTCACTCAATTTTACTTGTAATTGATTTAAATTAGTTTCATTTCGAAGGAATCGAAATGTAGTTTAAAACGAAAGAAACGGAGATGAAAAACTCCAAGTATTTTGAGAGTTATGATGGAAATAGTTAGACTCGCGCTTTGGTTTAGCAATTTACTGACCTACCTCCGATTAATTGACCATAACTCACTCAATTTTACTTGTAATTGATTGAAATTAGTTTCATTTCGAAGGAATCGAAGTGTAGTTTAAAACGAAAGAAACGGAGATGAAAAACTCCAAGTATTTTGGGAGTTATGATGGAAATAGTTAGACTCGCGCTTTGGTTTAGAAATTTACTGACCTACCTCCGATTGATTGACCATAACTCACTCAATTTAACTCGTAATTCATTGAATTAGTTTCATTTCGAAGGAATCGAAGTGTAGTTTAAAAAGAAAGAAACGGAGATGAAAAACTCCAAGTATTTTGAGAGTTATGATGGAAATAGTTAGACTCGCGCTTTGGTTTAGCAATTTACTGACCTACCTACGATTGATTGACCATAACTCTCTCAATTTAACTCTTAAGTCATTGAAATTAATTTCATTTCAAATGAATCGAAGTGTAGTTTAAAACGAAAGAAACGGAGATGAAAAACTCCAAGTATTTTGAGAGTTATGATGGAAATAGTTAGACTCGCGCTTTGGTTTAGCAATTTACTGACCTACCTCCGATTGATTGACCATAACTCACTCAATTTAACTCGTAATTCATTTAAATTCGTTTCATTTCGAATGAATCGAAGTGTAGTTTAAAACGAAAGAAACGGAGATGAAAAACTCCAAGTATTTTGAGAGTTATGATGGAAATAGTTAGACTCGCTCTTTGGTTTAATAATTTACTGACCTACCTCCGATTGATTGACCATAACTCTGTCAATTTAACTCGTAATTCATTTAAATTAGTTTCATTTCGAAGGAATCGAAGTGTAGTTTAAAACGAAAGAAACGGAGATTAAAAACTCCAAGTATTTTGGGAGTTATGATGGAAATAGTTAGACTCGCGCTTTGGTTTAGCAATTTACTGACCTCCCTACGATTGATTGACCATAACTCACTCAATTTAACTCGTAATTCATTGAAATTAGTTTCATTTCGAAGGAATCGAAGTGTAGTTTATAACGAAAGAAACGGAGATGAAAAACTCCAAGTATTTTGAGAGTTATGATGGAAATAGTTAGACTCGCGCTTTGGTTTAGCAATTTACTGACCTACCTCCGATTGATTGACCATAACTCTCCCAATTTAACTCTTAAGTCATTGAAATTAGTTTCATTTCGAAGGAATCAAAGTGTAGTTTAAAACGAAAGAAACGGAGATGAAAAACTCCAAGTATTTTGAGAGTTATGATGGAAATAGTTAGACTCGCGCTTTGGTTTAGCAATTTACTGACCTACCTCCGATTAATTGACCATAACTCACTCAATTTTACTTGTAATTGATTGAAATTAGTTTCATTTCAAAGGAATCGAAGTGTAGTTTAAAACGAAAGAAACGGAGATGAAAAACTCCAAGTATTTTGGGAGTTATGATGGAAATAGTTAGACTCGCGCTTTGGTTTAGCAATTTACAGACCTACCTCCGATTGATTGACCATAACTCACTCAATTTAACTCGTAATTCATTTAAATTCGTTTAATTTCGAATGAATCGAAGTGTAGTTTAAAACGAAAGAAACGGAGATGAAAAACTCCAAGTATTTTGAGAGTTATGATGGAAATAGTTAGACTCGCTCTTTGGTTTAGCAATTTACTGACCTACCTCCGATTGATTGACCATAACTCTGTAAATTTAACTCGTAATTCATTTAAATTAGTTTCATTTCGAAAGAATCGAAGTGTAGTGTAAAACGAAAGAAACGGAGATTAAAAACTCCAAGTATTTTGGGAGTTATGATGGAAATAGTTAGACTCGCGCTTTGGTTTAGCAATTTACTGACCTACCTCCGATTGATTGACCATAACTCACTCAATTTAACTCGTAATTCATTGAAATTAGTTTAATTTCGAAGGAATCAAAGTGTAGTTTAAAACGAAAGAAACGGAGATGAAAAACTCCAAGTATTTTGAGAGTTATGATGGAAATAGTTAGACTCGCGCTTTGGTTTAGCAATTTACTGACCTACCTCCGATTTATTGAACATAACTCTCTCAATTTAACTCGTAATTCATTTAAATTCGTTTCATTTCGAATGAATCGAAGTGTAGTTTAAAACGAAAGAAACGGAGATGAAAAACTCCAAGTATTTTGAGAGCTATGATGGAAATAGTTAGACTCGCGCTTTGGTTTAGCAATTTACTGACCTACCTCCGATTGATTGACCATAACTCTGTCAATTTAACTCGTAATTCATTTAAATTAGTTTCATTTCGAAGGAATCGAAGTGTAGTTTAAAACGAAAGAAACGGAGATGAAAAACTCCAAGTATTTTGAGAGTTATGATGGAAATAGTTAGACTCGCGCTTTGGTTTATAAATTTACTGACCTCCCTACGATTTATTGACCATAACTCACTCAATTTAACTCGTAATTCATTGAAATTAGTTTCATTTCGAAAGAATCGAAGTGTAGTTTAAAACGAAAGAAACGGAGATGAAAAACTCCAAGTATTTTGAGAGTTATGATGGAAATAGTTAGACTCGCGCTTTGGTTTAGCAATTTACTGACCTACCTCCGATTGATTGACCATAACTCTCTCAATTTAACTCTTAAGTCATTGAAATTAGTTTCATTTCGAAAGAATCAAAGTGTTGTTTAAAACGAAAGAAACGGAGATGAAAAACTCCAAGTATTTTGAGAGTTATGATGGAAATAGTTAGACTCGCGCTTTGGTTTAGCAATTTACTGACCTACCTCCGATTGATTGACAATAACTCTCTCAATTTAACTCGTAATTCATTTAAATTAGTTTCATTTCGAAGGAATCGAAGTGTAGTTTAAAACGAAAGAAACGGAGATGAAAAACTCCAAGTATTTTGAGAGTTATGATGGAAATAGTTAGACTCGCGCTTTGGTTTAGCAATTTACTGACCTACCTCCGATTGATTGACCATAACTCTGTCAATTTAACTCGTAATTCTTTTAAATTAGTTTCATTTCGAAGGAATCGAAGTGTAGTTTAAAACGAAAGAAACGGAGATGAATAACTCCAAGTATTTTGAGAGTTATGATGGAAATAGTTAGACTCGCTCTTTGGTTTAGCAATTTACTGACCTCTCTCCGATTGATTTATCATAACTCACTCAATTTAACTCGTAATTCATTGAAATTAGTTTCATTTCGAAGGAATCGAAGTGTAGTTTAAAACGAAAGAAACGAAGATAAAAAACTCCAAGTATTTTGAGAGTTATGATGGAAATTGTTAGACTCGCGCTTTGGTTTAGCAATTTACTGACCTACCTCCGATTGATTGACCATAACTCACTCAATTTAACTCGTAATTCATTTAAATTAGTTTCATTTCGAAGGAATCGAAGTAAAGTTTAAAACGAAAGAAACGGAGATGAAAAACTCCAAGTATTTTGAGAGTTATGATGGAAATAGTTAGACTCGCGCTTTGGTTTAGCAATTTACTGACCTACCTCCGATTGATTGACCATAACTCTCTCAATTTAACTCTTAAGTCATTGAAATTAGTTTCATTTCGAAGGAATCAAAGTGTAGTTTAAAACGAAAGAAACGGAGATGAAAAACTCCAAGTATTTTGAGAGTTATGATGGAAATTGTTAGACTCGCGCTTTGGTTTAGCAATTTACTGACCTACCTCCGATTGATTGACCATAACTCACTCAATTTAACTCGTAATTCATTTAAATTAGTTTCATTTCGAAGGAATCGAAGTAAAGTTTAAAACGAAAGAAACGGAGATGAAAAACTCCAAGTATTTTGAGAGTTATGATGGAAATAGTTAGACTCGCGCTTTGGTTTAGCAATTTACTGACCTACCTCCGATTGATTGAACATAACTCTCTCAATTTAACTCGTAATTCATTTAAATTCGTTTCATTTCAAATGAATCGAAGTGTAGTTTAAAACGAAAGAAACGGAGATGAAAAACTCCAAGTATTTTGAGAGTTATGATGGAAATAGTTAGACTCGCGCTTTGGTTTAGCAATTTACTGACCTACCTCCGATTGATTGACCATAACTCTCTCAATTTAACTCTTAAGTCATTGAAATTAGTTTCATTTCGAAGGAATCAAAGTTTAGTTTAAAACGAAAGAAACGGAGATGAAAAACTCCAAGTATTTTGAGAGTTATGATGGAAATTGTTAGACTCGCGCTTTGGTTTAGCAATTTACTGACCAACCTCCGATTGATTGACCATAACTCACTCAATTTAACTCGTAATTCATTTAAATTAGTTTCATTTCGAAGGAATCGAAGTAAAGTTTAAAACGAAAGAAACGGAGATGAAAAACTCCAAGTATTTTGAGAGTTATGATGGAAATAGTTAGACTCGCGCTTTGGTTTAGCAATTTACTGACCTACCTCCGATTGATTGAACATAACTCTCTCAATTTAACTCGTAATTCATTTAAATTGGTTTCATTTCGAATGAATCGAAGTGTAGTTTAAAACGAAAGAAACGGAGATGAAAAACTCCAAGTATTTTGAGAGTTATGATGGAAATTGTTAGACTCGCGCTTTGGTTTAGCAATTTACTGACCTACCTCCGATTGATTGACAATAACTCTGTCAATTTAACTCGTAATTCATTTAAATTAGTTTCATTTCGAAGGAATCGAAGTGTAGTTTAAAACGAAAGAAACGGAGATGAAAAACTCCAAGTATTTTGAGAGTTATGATGGAAATAGTTAGACTCGCGCTTTGGTTTAGCAATTTACTGACTTACCTCCGATTGATTGACCATAACTCACTCAATTTAACTCGTAATTCATTTAAATTCGTTTCATTTCGAATGAATCGAAGTGTAGTTTAAAACGAAAGAAACGGAGATGAAAAGCTCCAAGTATTTTGAAAGTTATGATGGAAATAGTTAGACTCGCTCTTTGGTTTAGCAATTTACTGACCTACCTCCGATTGATTGACCATAACTCTGTCAATTTAACTCGTAATTCATTTAAATTAGTTTCATTTCGAAGGAATCGAAGTGTAGTTTAAAACGAAAGAAACGGAGATTAAAAACTCCAAGTATTTTGGGAGTTATGATGGAAATAGTTAGACTCGCGCTTTGGTTTAGGAATTTACTGACCTCCCTACGATTGATTGACCATAACTCACTCAATTTAACTCGTAATTCATTGAAATTAGTTTCATTTCGAAGGAATCGAAGTGTAGTTTATAACGAAAGAAACGGAGATGAAAAACTCCAAGTATTTTGAGAGTTATGATGGAAATAGTTAGACTCGCTCTTTGGTTTAGCAATTTACTGACCTTCCTCCGATTGATTGACCATAACTCTCCCAATTTAACTCTTAAGTCATTGAAATTAGTTTCATTTCGAAGGAATCAAAGTGTAGTTTAAAACGAAAGAAACGGAGATGAAAAACTCCAAGTATTTTGAGAGTTATGATGGAAATAGTTAGACTCGCGCTTTGGTTTAGCAATTTACTGACCTACCTCCGATTGATTGACCATAACTCTCTCAATTTAACTCTTAAGTCATTGAAATTAGTTTCATTTCGAAGGAATCGAAGTGTAGTTTAAAACGAAAGAAACGGAGATGAAAAACTCCAAGTATTTTGAGAGTTATGATGGAAATTGTTAGACTCGCGCTTTGGTTTAGCAATTTACTGACCTACCTCCGATTGATTGACCATAACTCTCTCAATTTAACTCTTAAGTCATTGAAATTAGTTTCATTTCGAAGGAATCGAAGTGTAGTTTAAAACGAAAGAAACGGAGATGAAAAACTCCAAGTATTTTGAGAGTTATGATGGAAATAGTTAGACTCGCGCTTTGGTTTAGCAATTTACTGACCTACCTCCGATTGATTGACCATAACTCTCTCAATTTAACTCTTAAGTCATTGAAATTAGTTTCATTTCGAAAGAATCAAAGTGTTGTTTAAAACGAAAGAAACGGAGATGAAAAACTCCAAGTATTTTGAGAGTTATGATGGAAATAGTTAGACTCGCGCTTTGGTTTAGCAATTTACTGACCTACCTCCGATTGATTGACCATAACTCACTAAATTTAACTCGTAATTCATTTAAATTCGTTTTATTTCGAATGAATCGAAGTGTAGTTTAAAACGAAAGAAACGGAGATGAAAAACTCCAAGTATTTTGAGAGTTATGATGGAAATAGTTAGACTCGCTCTTTGGTTTAGCAATTTACTGACCTACCTCCGATTGATTGACCATAACTCTGTCAATTTAACTCGTAATTCATTTAAATTAGTTTCATTTCGAAGGAATCGAAGTGTAGTTTAAAACGAAAGAAACGGAGATTAAAAACTCCAAGTATTTTGGGAGTTATGATGGAAATAGTTAGACTCGCGCTTTGGTTTAGCAATTTACTGACCTCCCTACGATTGATTGACCATAACTCACTCAATTTAACTCGCAATTCATTGAAATTAGTTTCATTTCGAAGGAATCGAAGTGTAGTTTATAACGAAAGAAACGGAGATGAAAAACTCCAAGTATTTTGAGAGTTATGATGGAAATAGTTAGACTCGCGCTTTGGTTTAGCAATTTACTGACCTACCTCCGATTGATTAACCATAACTCTCCCAATTTAACTCTTAAGTCATTGAAATTAGTTTCATTTCGAAGGAATCAAAGTGTAGTTTAAAACGAAAGAAACAGAGATGAAAAACTCCAAGTATTTTGAGAGTTATGATGGAAATAGTTAGACTCGCGCTTTGTTTTAGCAATTTACTGACTTACCTTCGATTGATTGACGATAACTCTGTCAATTTAACTCGTAATTCATTTAAATTAGTTTCATTTCGAAGGAATCGAAGTGTAGTTTAAAACGAAAGAAACGGAGATGAAAAACTCCAAGTATTTTGAGAGTTATGATGGAAATTGTTAGACTCGCGCTTTGGTTTAGCAATTTACTGACCTACCTCCGATTGATTGACCATAACTCACTCAATTTAACTCGTAATTCATTTAAATTAGTTTCATTTCGAAGGAATCGAAGTAAAGTTTAAAACGAAAGAAACGGAGATGAAAAACTCCAAGTATTTTGAGAGTTATGATGGAAATAGTTAGACTCGCGCTTTGGTTTAGCAATTTACTGACCTACCTCCGATTGATTGAACATAACTCTCTCAATTTAACTCGTAATTCATTTAAATTCGTTTCATTTCAAATGAATCGAAGTGTAGTTTAAAACGAAAGAAACGGAGATGAAAAACTCCAAGTATTTTGAGAGTTATGATGGAAATAGTTAGACTCGCGCTTTGGTTTAGCAATTTACTGACCTACCTCCGATTGATTGACCATAACTCTCTCAATTTAACTCTTAAGTCATTGAAATTAGTTTCATTTCGAAGGAATCAAAGTTTAGTTTAAAACGAAAGAAACGGAGATGAAAAACTCCAAGTATTTTGAGAGTTATGATGGAAATTGTTAGACTCGCGCTTTGGTTTAGCAATTTACTGACCAACCTCCGATTGATTGACCATAACTCACTCAATTTAACTCGTAATTCATTTAAATTAGTTTCATTTCGAAGGAATCGAAGTAAAGTTTAAAACGAAAGAAACGGAGATGAAAAACTCCAAGTATTTTGAGAGTTATGATGGAAATAGTTAGACTCGCGCTTTGGTTTAGCAATTTACTGACCTACCTCCGATTGATTGAACATAACTCTCTCAATTTAACTCGTAATTCATTTAAATTCGTTTCATTTCGAATGAATCGAAGTGTAGTTTAAAACGAAAGAAACGGAGATGAAAAACTCCAAGTATTTTGAGAGTTATGATGGAAATAGTTAGACTCGCGCTTTGGTTTAGCAATTTACTGACCTACCTCCGATTGATTGACAATAACTCTGTCAATTTAACTCGTAATTCATTTAAATTAGTTTCATTTCGAAGGAATCGAAGTGTAGTTTAAAACGAAAGAAACGGAGATGAAAAACTCCAAGTATTTTGAGAGTTATGATGGAAATAGTTAGACTCGCGCTTTGATTTAGCAATTTACTGACTTACCTCCGATTGATTGACCATAACTCACTCAATTTAACTCGTAATTCATTTAAATTCGTTTCATTTCAAATGAATCGAAGTGTAGTTTAAAACGAAAGAAACGGAGATGAAAAGCTCCAAGTATTTTGAAAGTTATGATGGAAATAGTTAGACTCGCTCTTTGGTTTAGCAATTTACTGACCTACCTCCGATTGATTGACCATAACTCTGTCAATTTAACTCGTAATTCATTTAAATTAGTTTCATTTCGAAGGAATCGAAGTGTAGTTTAAAACGAAAGAAACGGAGATTAAAAACTCCAAGTATTTTGCGAGTTATGATGGAAATAGTTAGACTCGCGCTTTGGTTTAGGAATTTACTGACCTCCCTACGATTGATTGACCATAACTCACTCAATTTAACTCGTAATTCATTGAAATTAGTTTCATTTCGAAGGAATCGAAGTGTAGTTTATAACGAAAGAAACGGAGATGAAAAACTCTAAGTATTTTGAGAGTTATGATGGAAATAGTTAGACTCGCTCTTTGGTTTAGCAATTTACTGACCTTCCTCCGATTGATTGACCATAACTCTCCCAATTTAACTCTTAAGTCATTGAAATTAGTTTCATTTCGAAGGAATCAAAGTGTAGTTTAAAACGAAAGAAACGGAGATGAAAAACTCCAAGTATTTTGAGAGTTATGATGGAAATAGTTAGACTCGCGCTTTGGTTTAGCAATTTACTGACCTACCTCCGATTGATTGACCATAACTCTCTCAATTTAACTCTTAAGTCATTGAAATTAGTTTTATTTCGAAGGAATCGAAGTGTAGTTTAAAACGAAAGAAACGGAGATGAAAAACTCCAAGTATTTTGAGAGTTATGATGGAAATTGTTAGACTCGCGCTTTGGTTTAGCAATTTACTGACCTACCTCCGATTGATTGACCATAACTCACTCAATTTAACTCGTAATTCATTTAAATTAGTTTCATTTCGAAGGAATCGAAGTATAGTTTAAAACGAAAGAAACGGAGATGAAAAACTCCAAGTATTTTGAGAGTTATGATGGAAATAGTTAGACTCGCGCTTTGGTTTAGCAATTTACTGACCTACCTCCGATTAATTGACCATAACTCACTCAATTTTACTTGTAATTGATTGAAATTAGTTTCATTTCGAAGGAATCGAAGTGTAGTTTAAAACGAAAGAAACGGAGATGAAAAACTCCAAGTATTTTGAGAGTTATGATGGAAATAGTTAGACTCGCGCTTTGGTTTAGCAATTTACTGACCTACCTCCGATTAATTGACCATAACTCACTCAATTTTACTTGTAATTGATTGAAATTAGTTTCATTTCGAAGGAATCGAAGTATAGTTTAAAACGAAAGAAACGGAGATGAAAAACTCCAAGTATTTTGAGAGTTATGATGGAAATAGTTAGACTCGCGCTTTGGTTTAGCAATTTACTGACCTACCTCCGATTAATTGACCATAACTCACTCAATTTTACTTGTAATTGATTGAAATTAGTTTCATTTCGAAGGAATCGAAGTGTAGTTTAAAACGAAAGAAACGGAGATGAAAAACTCCAAGTATTTTGGGAGTTATGATGGAAATAGTTAGACTCGCGCTTTGGTTTAGAAATTTACTGACCTACCTCCGATTGATTGACCATAACTCACTCAATTTAACTCGTAATTCATTTAAATTCGTTTCATTTCAAATGAATCGAAGTGTAGTTTAAAACGAAAGAAACGGAGATGAAAAACTCCAAGTATTTTGAGAGTTATGATGGAAATAGTTAGACTCGCGCTTTGGTTTAGCAATTTACTGACCTACCTCCGATTGATTGACCATAACTCTCTCAATTTAACTCTTAAGTAATTGAAATTAGTTTCATTTCGAAGGAATCAAAGTTTAGTTTAAAACGAAAGAAACGGAGATGAAAAACTTCAAGTATTTTGAGAGTTATGATGGAAATTGTTAGACTCGCGCTTTGGTTTAGCAATTTACTGACCAACCTCCGATTGATTGACCATAACTCACTCAATTTAAATCGTAATTCATTTAAATTAGTTTCATTTCGAAGGAATCGAAGTAAAGTTTAAAACGAAAGAAACGGAGATGAAAAACTCCAAGTATTTTGAGAGTTATGATGGAAATAGTTAGACTCGCGCTTTGGTTTAGCAATTTACTGACCTACCTCCGATTGATTGAACATAACTCTCTCAATTTAACTCGTAATTCATTTAAATTCGTTTCATTTCGAATGAATCGAAGTGTAGTTTAAAACGAAAGAAACGGAGATGAAAAACTCCAAGTATTTTGAGAGTTATGATGGAAATAGTTAGACTCGCGCTTTGGTTTAGCAATTTACTGACCTACCTCCGATTGATTGACAATAACTCTGTCAATTTAACTCGTAATTCATTTAAATTAGTTTCATTTCGAAGGAATCGAAGTGTAGTTTAAAACGAAAGAAACGGAGATGAAAAACTCCAAGTATTTTGAGAGTTATGATGGAAATAGTTAGACTCGCGCTTTGGTTTAGCAATTTACTGACCTACCTCCGATTGATTGACCATAACTCACTCAATTTAACTCGTAATTCATTTAAATTCGTTTAATTTCGAATGAATCGAAGTGTAGTTTAAAACGAAAGAAACGGAGATGAAAAACTCCAAGTATTTTGAGAGTTATGATGAAAATAGTTAGACTCGCTCTTTGGTTTAGCAATTTACTGACCTACCTCCGATTGATTGACAATAACTCTGTCAATTTAACTCGTAATTCATTTAAATTAGTTTCATTTCGAAGGAATCGAAGTGTAGTTTAAAACGAAAGAAACGGAGATTAAAAACTCCAAGTATTTTGGGAGTTATGATGGAAATAGTTAGACTCGCACTTTGGTTTAGCAATTTACTGACCTCCCTACGATTGATTGATCATAACTCACTCAATTTAACTCGTAATTCATTGAAATTAGTTTCATTTCGAAGGAATCGAAGTGTAGTTTATAACGAAAGAAACGGAGATGAAAAACTCCAAGTATTTTGAGAGTTATGATGGAAATAGTTAGACTCGCGCTTTGGTTTAGCAATTTACTGACCTACCTCCGACTGATTGACCATAACTCTCCCAATTTAACTCTTAAGTCATTGAAATTAGTTTCATTTCGAAGGAATCAAAGTGCAGTTTAAAACGAAAGAAACGGAGATGAAAAACTCCAAGTATTTTGAGAGTTATGATGGAAATAGTTAGACTCGCGCTTTGGTTTAGCAATTTACTGACCTACCTCCGATTGATTGACCATAACTCTCTCAATTTAACTCTTAAGTCAGTGAAATTAGTTTCATTTCGAAGGAATCGAAGTGTAGTTTAAAACGAAAGAAACGGAGATGAAAAACTCCAAGTATTTTGAGAGTTATGATGGAAATTGTTAGACTCGCGCTTTGGTTTAGCAATTTACTGACCTACCTCCGATTGATTGACCATAACTCACTCAATTTAACTCGTAATTCATTTAAATTAGTTTCATTTCGAAGGAATCGAAGTATAGTTTAAAACGAAAGAAACGGAGATGAAAAACTCCAAGTATTTTGAGAGTTATGATGGAAATAGTTAGACTCGCGCTTTGGTTTAGCAATTTACTGACCTACCTCCGATTAATTGACCATAACTCACTCAATTTTACTTGTAATTGATTTAAATTAGTTTCATTTCGAAGGAATCGAAGTGTAGTTTAAAACGAAAGAAACGGAGATGAAAAACTCCAAGTATTTTGAGAGTTATGATGGAAATAGTTAGACTCGCGCTTTGGTTTAGCAATTTACTGACCTACCTCCGATTGATTGATCATAACTCTCTAAATTTAACTCTTAATTCATTGAAATTAGTTTCATTTCGAAGGAATCGAAGTATAGTTTAAAACGAAAGAAACGGAGATGAAAAACTCCAAGTATTTTGAGAGTTATGATGGAAATAGTTAGACTCGCGCTTTGGTTTAGCAATTTACTGACCTCCCTCCGATTGATTGACCATAACTCACTCAATTTTACTTGTAATTGATTGAAATTAGTTTCATTTCGAAGGAATCGAAGTATAGTTTAAAACGAAAGAAACGGAGATGAAAAACTCCAAGTATTTTGAGAGTTATGATGGAAATAGTTAGACTCGCGCTTTGGTTTAGCAATTTACTGACCTACCTCCGATTAATTGACCATAACTCACTCAATTTTACTTGTAATTGATTGAAATTAGTTTCATTTCGAAGGAATCGAAGTGTAGTTTAAAACGAAAGAAACGGAGATGAAAAACTCCAAGTATTTTGGGAGTTATGATGGAAATAGTTAGACTCGCGCTTTGGTTTAGAAATTTACTGACCTACCTCCGATTGATTGACCATAACTCACTCAATTTAACTCGTAATTCATTTAAATTCGTTTCATTTCAAATGAATCGAAGTGTAGTTTAAAACGAAAGAAACGGAGATGAAAAACTCCAAGTATTTTGAGAGTTATGATGGAAATAGTTAGACTCGCGCTTTGGTTTAGCAATTTACTGACCTACCTCCGATTGATTGACCATAACTCTCTCAATTTAACTCTTAAGTAATTGAAATTAGTTTCATTTCGAAGGAATCAAAGTTTAGTTTAAAACGAAAGAAACGGAGATGAAAAACTTCAAGTATTTTGAGAGTTATGATGGAAATTGTTAGACTCGCGCTTTGGTTTAGCAATTTACTGACCAACCTCCGATTGATTGACCATAACTCACTCAATTTAAATCGTAATTCATTTAAATTAGTTTCATTTCGAAGGAATCGAAGTAAAGTTTAAAACGAAAGAAACGGAGATGAAAAACTCCAAGTATTTTGAGAGTTATGATGGAAATAGTTAGACTCGCGCTTTGGTTTAGCAATTTACTGACCTACCTCCGATTGATTGAACATAACTCTCTCAATTTAACTCGTAATTCATTTAAATTCGTTTCATTTCGAATGAATCGAAGTGTAGTTTAAAACGAAAGAAACGGAGATGAAAAACTCCAAGTATTTTGAGAGTTATGATGGAAATAGTTAGACTCGCGCTTTGGTTTAGCAATTTACTGACCTACCTCCGATTGATTGACAATAACTCTGTCAATTTAACTCGTAATTCATTTAAATTAGTTTCATTTCGAAGGAATCGAAGTGTAGTTTAAAACGAAAGAAACGGAGATGAAAAACTCCAAGTATTTTGAGAGTTATGATGGAAATAGTTAGACTCGCGCTTTGGTTTAGCAATTTACTGACCTACCTCCGATTGATTGACCATAACTCACTCAATTTAACTCGTAATTCATTTAAATTCGTTTAATTTCGAATGAATCGAAGTGTAGTTTAAAACGAAAGAAACGGAGATGAAAAACTCCAAGTATTTTGAGAGTTATGATGAAAATAGTTAGACTCGCTCTTTGGTTTAGCAATTTACTGACCTACCTCCGATTGATTGACAATAACTCTGTCAATTTAACTCGTAATTCATTTAAATTAGTTTCATTTCGAAGGAATCGAAGTGTAGTTTAAAACGAAAGAAACGGAGATTAAAAACTCCAAGTATTTTGGGAGTTATGATGGAAATAGTTAGACTCGCACTTTGGTTTAGCAATTTACTGACCTCCCTACGATTGATTGATCATAACTCACTCAATTTAACTCGTAATTCATTGAAATTAGTTTCATTTCGAAGGAATCGAAGTGTAGTTTATAACGAAAGAAACGGAGATGAAAAACTCCAAGTATTTTGAGAGTTATGATGGAAATAGTTAGACTCGCGCTTTGGTTTAGCAATTTACTGACCTACCTCCGACTGATTGACCATAACTCTCCCAATTTAACTCTTAAGTCATTGAAATTAGTTTCATTTCGAAGGAATCAAAGTGCAGTTTAAAACGAAAGAAACGGAGATGAAAAACTCCAAGTATTTTGAGAGTTATGATGGAAATAGTTAGACTCGCGCTTTAGTTTAGCAATTTACTGACCTACCTCCGATTGATTGACCATAACTCTCTCAATTTAACTCTTAAGTCAGTGAAATTAGTTTCATTTCGAAGGAATCGAAGTGTAGTTTAAAACGAAAGAAACGGAGATGAAAAACTCCAAGTATTTTGAGAGTTATGATGGAAATTGTTAGACTCGCGCTTTGGTTTAGCAATTTACTGACCTACCTCCGATTGATTGACCATAACTCACTCAATTTAACTCGTAATTCATTTAAATTAGTTTCATTTCGAAGGAATCGAAGTATAGTTTAAAACGAAAGAAACGGAGATGAAAAACTCCAAGTATTTTGAGAGTTATGATGGAAATAGTTAGACTCGCGCTTTGGTTTAGCAATTTACTGACCTACCTCCGATTAATTGACCATAACTCACTCAATTTTACTTGTAATTGATTTAAATTAGTTTCATTTCGAAGGAATCGAAGTGTAGTTTAAAACGAAAGAAACGGAGATGAAAAACTCCAAGTATTTTGAGAGTTATGATGGAAATAGTTAGACTCGCGCTTTGGTTTAGCAATTTACTGACCTACCTCCGATTAATTGACCATAACTCACTCAATTTTACTTGTAATTGATTGAAATTAGTTTCATTTCGAAGGAATCGAAGTATAGTTTAAAACGAAAGAAACGGAGATGAAAAACTCCAAGTATTTTGAGAGTTATGATGGAAATAGTTAGACTCGCGCTTTGGTTTAGCAATTTACTGACCTACCTCCGATTAATTGACCATAACTCACTCAATTTTACTTGTAATTGATTGAAATTAGTTTCATTTCGAAGGAATCGAAGTGTAGTTTAAAACGAAAGAAACGGAGATGAAAAACTCCAAGTATTTTGGGAGTTACGATGGAAATAGTTAGACTCGCGCTTTGGTTTAGAAATTTACTGACCTACCTCCGATTGATTGACCATAACTCACTCAATTTAACTCGTAATTCATTGAATTAGTTTCATTTCGAAGGAATCGAAGTGTAGTTTAAAAAGAAAGAAACGGAGATGAAAAACTCCAAGTATTTTGAGAGTTATGATGGAAATAGTTAGACTCGCGCTTTGGTTTAGCAATTTACTGACCTACCTACGATTGATTGACCATAACTCTCTCAATTTAACTCTTAAGTCATTGAAATTAATTTCATTTCAAATGAATCGAAGTGTAGTTTAAAACGAAAGAAACGGAGATGAAAAACTCCAAGTATTTTGAGAGTTATGATGGAAATAGTTAGACTCGCGCTTTGGTTTAGCAATTTACTGACCTACCTCCGATTGATTGACCATAACTCTGTCAATTTAACTCGTAATTCATTTAAATTAGTTTCATTTCGAAGGAATCGAAGTGTAGTTTAAAACGAAAGAAACGGAGATTAAAAACTCCAAGTATTTTGGGAGTTATGATGGAAATAGTTAGACTCGCGCTTTGGTTTAGCAATTTACTGACCTCCCTACGATTGATTGACCATAACTCACTCAATTTAACTCGTAATTCATTGAAATTAGTTTCATTTCGAAGGAATCGAAGTGTAGTTTATAACGAAAGAAACAGAGATGAAAAACTCCAAGTATTTTGAGAGTTATGATGGAAATAGTTAGACTCGCGCTTTGGTTTAGCAATTTACTGACCTATCTCCGATTGATTGACCATAACTCTCCCAATTTAACTCTTAAGTCATTGAAATTAGTTTCATTTCGAAGGAATCAAAGTGTAGTTTAAAACGAAAGAAACGGAGATGAAAAACTCCAAGTATTTTGAGAGTTATGATGGAAATAGTTAGACTCGCGCTTTGGTTTAGCAATTTACTGACCTACCTCCGATTGATTGACAATAACTCTGTCAATTTAACTCGTAATTCATTTAAATTAGTTTCATTTCGAAGGAATCGAAGTGTAGTTTAAAACGAAAGAAACGGAGATCAAAAACTCCAAGTATTTTGGGAGTTATGATGGAAATAGTTAGACTCGCGCTTTGGTTTAGCAATTTACTGACCTACCTCCGATTAATTGACCATAACTCACTCAATTTTACTTGTAATTGATTGAAATTAGTTTCATTTCGAAGGAATCGAAGTGTAGTTTATAACGAAAGAAACGGAGATGAAAAACTCCAAGTATTTTGAGAGTTATGATGGAAATAGTTAGACTCGCGCTTTGGTTTAGCAATTTACTGACGTACCTCCGATTGATTGACAATAACTCTGTCAATTTAACTCGTAATTCATTTAAATTATTTTCATTTCGAAGGAATCGAAGTGTAGTTTAAAACGAAAGAAACGGAGATGAAAAACTCCAAGTATTTTGAGAGTTATGATGGAAATAGTTAGACTCGCGCTTTGGTTTAGCAATTTACTGACCTACCTCCGATTGATTGACAATAACTCTGTCAATTTAACTCGTAATTCATTTAAATTAGTTTCATTTCGAAGGAATCGAAGTGTAGTTTAAAACGAAAGAAACGGAGATGAAAAACTCCAAGTATTTTGAGAGTTATGATGGAAATAGTTAGACTCGCGCTTTGGTTTAGCAATTTACTGACCTACCTCCGATTGATTGACCATAACTCACTCAATTTAACTCGTAATTCATTTAAATTCGTTTCATTTCGAATGAATCGAAGTGTAGTTTAAAACGAAAGAAACGGAGATGAAAAACTCCAAGTATTTTGAGAGTTATGATGGAAATAGTTAGACTCGCTCTTTGGTTTAAGAATTTACTGACCTACCTCCGATTGATTGACCATAACTCTGTCAATTTAACTCGTAATTCATTTAAATTAGTTTCATTTCGAAGGAATCGAAGTATAGTTTAAAACGAAAGAAACGGAGATTAAAAACTCCAAGTATTTTGGGAGTTATGATGGAAATAGTTAGACTCGCGCTTTGGTTTAGCAATTTACTGACCTCTCTACGATTGATTGACCATAACTCACTCAATTTAACTCGTAATTCATTGAAATTAGTTTCATTTCGAAGGAATCGAAGTGTAGTTTATAACGAAAGAAACGGAGATGAAAAACTCCAAGTATTTTGAGAGTTATGATGGAAATAGTTAGACTCGCGCTTTGGTTTAGCAATTTACTGACCTACCTCCGATTGATTGACCATAACTCTGTCAATTTAACTCGTAATTCATTTAAATTAGTTTCATTTCGAAGGAATCGAAGTGTAATTTAAAACGAAAGAAACGGAGATGAAAAACTCCAAGTATTTTGGGAGTTATGATGGAAATAGTTAGACTCGCGCTTTGGTTTAGCAATTTACTGACCTCCCTACGATTGATTGACAATAACTCACTCAATTTAACTCGTAATTCATTGAAATTAGTTTCATTTCGAAGGAATCGAAGTGTAGTTTATAACGAAAGAAACGGAGATGAAAAACTCCAAGTATTTTGAGAGTTATGATGGAAATAGTTAGACTCGCACTTTGGTTTAGCAATTTACTGACCTACCTCCGATTGATTGACCATAACTCTCCCAATTTAACTCTTAAGTCATTGAAATTAGTTTCATTTCGAAGAAATCAAAGTGTAGTTTAAAACGAAAGAAACGGAGATGAAAAACTCCAAGTATTTTGAGAGTTATGATGGAAATAGTTAGACTCGCACTTTGGTTTTGCAATTTACTGACCTACCTCCGATTGATTGACAATAACTCTGTCAATTTAACTCGTAATTCATTTAAATTAGTTTCATTTCGAAGGAATCGAAGTGTAGTTTAAAACGAAAGAAACGGAGATGAAAAACTCCAAGTATTTTGAGAGTTATGATGGAAATAGTTAGACTCGCGCTTTGGTTTAGCAATTTACTGACCTCCCTATGATTGATTGACCATAACTCACTCAATTTAACTCGTAATTCATTTAAATTCGTTTCATTTCGAATGAATCGAAGTGTAGTTTAAAACGAAAGAAACGGAGATGAAAAACTCCAAGTATTTTGAGAGTTATGATGGAAATAGTTAGACTCGCGCTTTGGTTTAGCAATTTACTGACCTACCTACGATTGATTGACCATAACTCTCTCAATTTAACTCTTAAGTCATTGAAATTAATTTCATTTCAAATGAATCGAAGTGTAGTTTAAAACGAAAGAAACGGAGATGAAAAACTCCAAGTATTTTGAGAGTTATGATGGAAATAGTTAGACTCGCGCTTTGGTTTAGCAATTTACTGACCTACCTCCGATTGATTGACCATAACTCTGTCAATTTAACTCGTAATTCATTTAAATTAGTTTCATTTCGAAGGAATCGAAGTGTAGTTTAAAACGAAAGAAACGGAGATTAAAAACTCCAAGTATTTTGGGAGTTATGATGGAAATAGTTAGACTCGCGCTTTGGTTTAGCAATTTCTGACCTCCCTACGATTGATTGACCATAACTCACTCAATTTAACTCGTAATTCATTAAAATTAGTTTCATTTCGAAGGAATCGAAGTGTAGTTTATAACGAAAGAAACGGAGATGAAAAACTCCAAGTATTTTGAGAGTTATGATGGAAATAGTTAGACTCGCGCTTTGGTTTAGCAATTTACTGACCTACCTCCGATTGATTGACCATAACTCACTAAATTTAACTCGTAATTCATTTAAATTCGTTTCATTTCGAATGAATCGAAGTGTAGTTTAAAACGAAAGAAACGGAGATGAAAAACTCCAAGTATTTTGAGAGTTATGATGGAAATAGTTAGACTCGCTCTTTGGTTTAGCAATTTACTGACTTACCTCCGATTGATTGACCATAACTCTGTCAATTTAACTCGTAATTCATTTAAATTAGTTTCATTTCGAAGGAATCGAAGTGTAGTTTAAAACGAAAGAAACGGAGATTAAAAACTCCAAGTGTTTTGGGAGTTATGATGGAAATAGTTAGACTCGCGCTTTGGTTTAGCAATTTACTGACCTCCCTACGATTGATTGACCATAACTCACTCAATTTAACTCGTAATTCATTGAAATTAGTTTCATTTCGAAGGAATCGAAGTGTAGTTTATAACGAAAGAAACGGAGATGAAAAACTCCAAGTATTTTGAGAGTTATGATGGAAATAGTTAGACTCGCGCTTTGGTTTAGCAATTTACTGACCTACCTCCGATTGATTGACCATAACTCTCCCAATTTAACTCTTAAGTCATTGAAATTAGTTTCATTTCGAAGGAATCAAAGTGTAGTTTAAAACGAAAGAAACGGAGATGAAAAACTCCAAGTATTTTGAGAGTTATGATGGAAATAGTTAGACTCGCGCTTTGGTTTAGCAATTTACTGACGTACCTCCGATTGATTGACAATAACTCTGTCAATTTAACTCGTAATTCATTTAAATTATTTTCATTTCGAAGGAATCGAAGTGTAGTTTAAAACGAAAGAAACGGAGATGAAAAACTCCAAGTATTTTGAGAGTTATGATGGAAATAGTTAGACTCGCGCTTTGGTTTAGCAATTTACTGACCTACCTCCGATTGATTGACCATAACTCACTCAATTTAACTCGTAATTCATTTAAATTCGTTTCATTTCGAATGAATCGAAGTGTAGTTTAAAACGAAAGAAACGGAAATGAAAAACTCCAAGTATTTTGAGAGTTATGATGGAAATAGTTAGACTCGCTCTTTGGTTTAGCAATTTACTGACCTCTCTGCGATTGATTGACCATAACTCTGTCAATTTAACTCGTAATTCATTTAAATTAGTTTCATTTCGAAGGAATCGAAGTGTAGTTTAAAACGAAAGAAACGGAGATGAAAAACTCCAAGTATTTTGAGAGTTATGATGGAAATAGTTAGACTCGCGCTTTGGTTTAGCAATTTACTGACCTACCTCCGATTGATTGACCATAACTCACTCAATTTAACTCGTAATTCATTTAAATTCGTTTCATTTCGAATGAATCGAAGTGTAGTTTAAAACGAAGGAAACGGAGATGAAAAACTCCAAGTATTTTGAGAGTTATGATGGAAATAGTTAGACTCGCTCTTTGGTTTAAGAATTTACTGACCTACCTCCGATTGATTGACCATAACTCTGTCAATTTAACTCGTAATTCATTTAAATTAGTTTCATTTCGAAGGAATCGAAGTGTAGTTTAAAACGAAAGAAACGGAGATTAAAAACTCCAAGTATTTTGGGAGTTATGATGGAAATAGTTAGACTCGCGCTTTAGTTTAGCAATTTACTGACCTCCCTACGATTGATTGACCATAACTAACTTAATTTAACTCGTAATTCATTGAAATTAGTTTCATTTCGAAGGAATCGAAGTGTAGTTTATAACGAAAGAAACGGAGATGAAAAACTCCAAGTATTTTTAGAGTTATGATGGAAATAGTTAGACTCGCGCTTTGGTTTAGCAATTTACTGACCTACCTCCGATTGATTGACAATAACTCTGTCAATTTAACTCGTAATTCATTTAAATTAGTTTCATTTCGAAGGAATCGAAGTGTAGTTTAAAACGAAAGAAACGGAGATTAAAAACTCCAAGTATTTTGGGAGTTATGATGGAAATAGTTAGACTCGCGCTTTGGATTAGCAATTTACTGACCTCCCTACGATTGATTGACAATAACTCACTCAATTTAACTCGTAATTCATTGAAATTAGTTTCATTTCGAAGGAATCGAAGTGTAGTTTATAACGAAAGAAACGGAGATGAAAAACCGAAGTATTTTGAGAGTTATGATGGAAATAGTTAGACTCGCGCTTTGGTTTAGCAATTTACTGACCTACCTCCGATTGATTGACCATAACTCTCCCAATTTAACTCTTAAGTCATTGAAATTAGTTTCATTTCGAAGGAATCAAAGTGTAGTTTAAAACGAAAGAAACGGAGATGAAAAACTCCAAGTATTTTGAGACTTATGATGGAAATAGTTAGACTCGCGCTTTGGTTTAGCAATTTACTGACCTACCTCCGATTGATTGACAATAACTCTGTCAATTTAACTCGTAATTCATTTAAATTAGTTTCATTTCGAAGGAATCGAAGTGTAGTTTAAAACGAAAGAAACGGAGATGAAAAACTCCAAGTATTTTGAGAGTTATGATGGAAATAGTTAGACTCGCGCTTTGGTTTAGCAATTTACTGACCTCCCTACGATTGATTGACCATAACTCACTCAATTTAACTCGTAATTCATTTAAATTCGTTTCATTTCGAATGAATCGAAGTGTAGTTTAAAACGAAAGAAACGGAGATGAAAAACTCCAAGTATTTTGAGAGTTATGATGGAAATAGTTAGACTCGCGCTTTGGTTTAGCAATTTACTGACCTACCTACGGTTGATTGACCATAACTCTCTCAATTTAACTCTTAAGTCATTGAAATTAATTTCATTTCAAATGAATCGAAGTGTAGTTTAAAACGAAAGAAACGGAGATGAAAAACTCCAAGTATTTTGAGAGTTATGATGGAAATAGTTAGACTCGCGCTTTGGTTTAGCAATTTACTGACCTACCTCCGATTGATTGACCATAACTCTGTCAATTTAACTCGTAATTCATTTAAATTAGTTTCATTTCGAAGGAATCGAAGTGTAGTTTAAAACGAAAGAAACGGAGATTAAAAACTCCAAGTATTTTGGGAGTTATGATGGAAATAGTTAGACTCGCGCTTTGGTTTAGCAATTTACTGACCTCCCTACGATTGATTGACCATAACTCACTCAATTTAACTCGTAATTCATTAAAATTAGTTTCATTTCGAAGGAATCGAAGTGTAGTTTATAACGAAAGAAACGGAGATGAAAAACTCCAAGTATTTTGAGAGTTATGATGAAAATAGTTAGACTCGCGCTTTGGTTTAGCAATTTACAGACATACCTCCGATTGATTGACCATAACTCTCCCAATTTAACTCTTAAGTCATTGAAATTAGTTTCATTTCGAAGGAATCAAAGTGTAGTTTAAAACGAAAGAAACGGAGATGAAAAACTCCAAGTATTTTGAGAGTTATGATGGAAATAGTTAGACTCGCGCTTTGGTTTAGCAATTTACTGACCTACCTCCGATTGATTGACAATAACTCTGTCAATTTAACTCGTAATTCATTTAAATTAGTTTTATTCCGAAGGAATCGAAGTGTAGTTTAAAACGAAAGAAACGGAGATGAAAAACTCCAAGTATTTTGAGAGTTATGATGGAAATAGTTAGACTCGCGCTTTGGTTTAGCAATTTACTGACCTACCTCCGATTGATTGACCATAACTCACTAAATTTAACTCGTAATTCATTTAAATTCGTTTTATTTCGAATGAATCGAAGTGTAGTTTAAAACGAAAGAAACGGAGATGAAAAACTCCAAGTATTTTGAGAGTTATGATGGAAATAGTTAGACTCGCTCTTTGGTTTAGCAATTTACTGACCTACCTCCGATTGATTGACCATAACTCTGTCAATTTAACTCGTAATTCATTTAAATTAGTTTCATTTCGAAGGAATCGAAGTGTAGTTTAAAACGAAAGAAACGGAGATTAAAAACTCCAAGTATTTTGGGAGTTATGATGGAAATAGTTAGACTCGCGCTTTGGTTTAGCAATTTACTGACCTCCCTACGATTGATTGACCATAACTCACTCAATTTAACTCGCAATTCATTGAAATTAGTTTCATTTCGAAGGAATCGAAGTGTAGTTTATAACGAAAGAAACGGAGATGAAAAACTCCAAGTATTTTGAGAGTTATGATGAAAATAGTTAGACTCGCGCTTTGGTTTAGCAATTTACTGACCTACCTCCGATTGATTAACCATAACTCTCCCAATTTAACTCTTAAGTCATTGAAATTAGTTTCATTTCGAAGGAATCAAAGTGTAGTTTAAAACGAAAGAAACAGAGATGAAAAACTCCAAGTATTTTGAGAGTTATGATGGAAATAGTTAGACTCGCGCTTTGTTTTAGCAATTTACTGACTTACCTCCGATTGATTGACAATAACTCTGTCAATTTAACTCGTAATTCATTTAAATTAGTTTCATTTCGAAGGAATCGAAGTGTAGTTTAAAACGAAAGAAACGGAGATGAAAAACTCCAAGTATTTTGAGAGTTATGATGGAAATAGTTAGACTCGCGCTTTGGTTTAGCAATTTACTGACCTACCTCCGATTGATTGACCATAACTCACTCAATTTAACTCGTAATTCATTTAAATTCGTTTCATTTCGAATGAATCGAAGTGTAGTTTAAAACGAAAGAAACGGAAATGAAAAACTCCAAGTATTTTGAGAGTTATGATGGAAATAGTTAGACTCGCTCTTTGGTTTAGCAATTTACTGACCTCTCTGCGATTGATTGACCATAACTCTGTCAATTTAACTCGTAATTCATTTAAATTAGTTTCATTTCGAAGGAATCGAAGTGTAGTTTAAAACGAAAGAAACGGAGATGAAAAACTCCAAGTATTTTGAGAGTTATGATGGAAATAGTTAGACTCGCGCTTTGGTTTAGCAATTTACTGACCTACCTCCGATTGATTGACAATAACTCTGTCAATTTAACTCGTAATTCATTTAAATTAGTTTCATTTCGAAGGAATCGAAGTGTAGTTTAAAACGAAAGAAACGGAGATGAAAAACTCCAAATATTTTGAGAGTTATGATGGAAATAGTTAGACTCGCGCTTTGGTTTAGCAATTTACTGACCTACCTCCGATTGATTGACCATAACTCACTCAATTTAACTCGTAATTCATTTAAATTCGTTTCATTTCGAATGAATCGAAGTGTAGTTTAAAACGAAAGAAACGGAGATGAAAAACTCCAAGTATTTTGAGAGTTATGATGGAAATAGTTAGACTCGCTCTTTGGTTTAAGAATTTACTGACCTACCTCCGATTGATTGACTATAACTCTGTCAATTTAACTCGTAATTCATTTAAATTAGTTTCATTTCGAAGGAATCGAAGTGTAGTTTAAAACGAAAGAAACGGAGATTAAAAACTCCAAGTATTTTGGGAGTTATGATGGAAATAGTTAGACTCGCGCTTTTGTTTAGCAATTTACTGACCTCCCTACGATTGATTGACCATAACTCACTCAATTTAACTCGTAATTCATTGAAATTAGTTTCATTTCGAAGGAATCGAAGTGTAGTTTATAACGAAAGAAACGGAGATGAAAAACTCCAAGTATTTTGAGAGTTATGATGGAAATAGTTAGACTCGCGCTTTGGTTTAGCAATTTACTGACCTACCTCCGATTGATTGACCATAACTCTGTTAATTTAACTCGTAATTCATTTAAATTAGTTTCATTTCGAAGGAATCGAAGTGTAGTTTAAAACGAAAGAAACGGAGATTAAAAACTCCAAGTATTTTGGGAGTTATGATGGAAATAGTTAGACTCGCGCTTTGGTTTAGCAATTTACTGACCTCCCTACGATTGATTGACAATAACTCACTCAATTTAACTCGTAATTCATTGAAATTAGTTTCATTTCGAAGGAATCGAAGTGTAGTTTATAACGAAAGAAACGGAGATGAAAAACTCCAAGTATTTTGAGAGTTATGATGGAAATAGTTAGACTCGCGCTTTGGTTTAGCAATTTACTGACCTACCTCCGATTGATTGACCATAACTCTCCCAATTTAACTCTTAAGTCATTGAAATTAGTTTCATTTCGAAGGAATCAAAGTGTAGTTTAAAACGAAAGAAACGGAGATGAAAAACTCCAAGTATTTTGAGAGTTATGATGGAAATAGTTAGACTCGCGCTTTGGTTTAGCAATTTACTGACCTACCTCCGATTGATTGACAATAACTCTGTCAATTTAACTCGTAATTCATTTAAATTAGTTTCATTTCGAAGGAATCGAAGTGTAGTTTAAAACGAAAGAAACGGAGATGAAAAACTCCAAGTATTTTGAGAGTTATGATGGAAATAGTTAGACTCGCGCTTTGGTTTAGCAATTTACTGACCTCCCTACGATTGATTGACCATAACTCACTCAATTTAACTCGTAATTCATTTAAATTCGTTTCATTTCGAATGAATCGAAGTGTAGTTTAAAACGAAAGAAACGGAGATGAAAAACTCCAAGTATTTTGAGAGTTATGATGGAAATAGTTAGACTCGCGCTTTGGTTTAGCAATTTACTGACCTACCTACGATTCATTGACCATAACTCTCTCAATTTAACTCTTAAGTCATTGAAATTAATTTCATTTCAAATGAATCGAAGTGTAGTTTAAAACGAAAGAAACGGAGATGAAAAACTCCAAGTATTTTGAGAGTTATGATGGAAATAGTTAGACTCGCGCTTTGGTTTAGCAATTTACTGACCTACCTCCGATTGATTGACCATAACTCTGTCAATTTAACTCGTAATTCATTTAAATTAGTTTCATTTCGAAGGAATCGAAGTGTAGTTTAAAACGAAAGAAACGGAGATTAAAAACTCCAAGTATTTTGGGAGTTATGATGGAAATAGTTAGACTCGCGCTTTGGTTTAGCAATTTACTGACCTCCCTACGATTGATTGACCATAACTCACTCAATTTAACTCGTAATTCATTAAAATTAGTTTCATTTCGAAGGAATCGAAGTGTAGTTTATAACGAAAGAAACGGAGATGAAAAACTCCAAGTATTTTGAGAGTTATGATGGAAATAGTTAGACTCGCGCTTTGGTTTAGCAATTTACTGACCTACCTCCGATTGATTGACAATAACTCTGTCAATTTAACTCGTAATTCATTTAAATTAGTTTTATTCCGAAGGAATCGAAGTGTAGTTTAAAACGAAAGAAACGGAGATGAAAAACTCCAAGTATTTTGAGAGTTATGATGGAAATAGTTAGACTCGCGCTTTGGTTTAGCAATTTACTGACCTACCTCCGATTGATTGACCATAACTCACTAAATTTAACTCGTAATTCATTTAAATTCGTTTTATTTCGAATGAATCGAAGTGTAGTTTAAAACGAAAGAAACGGAGATGAAAAACTCCAAGTATTTTGAGAGTTATGATGGAAATAGTTAGACTCGCTCTTTGGTTTAGCAATTTACTGACCTACCTCCGATTGATTGACCATAACTCTGTCAATTTAACTCGTAATTCATTTAAATTAGTTTCATTTCGAAGGAATCGAAGTGTAGTTTAAAACGAAAGAAACGGAGATTAAAAACTCCAAGTATTTTGGGAGTTATGATGGAAATAGTTAGACTCGCGCTTTGGTTTAGCAATTTACTGACCTCCCTACGATTGATTGACCATAACTCACTCAATTTAACTCGCAATTCATTGAAATTAGTTTCATTTCGAAGGAATCGAAGTGTAGTTTATAACGAAAGAAACGAAGATGAAAAACTCCAAGTATTTTGAGAGTTATGATGAAAATAGTTAGACTCGCGCTTTGGTTTAGCAATTTACTGACCTACCTCCGATTGATTAACCATAACTCTCCCAATTTAACTCTTAAGTCATTGAAATTAGTTTCATTTCGAAGGAATCAAAGTGTAGTTTAAAACGAAAGAAACAGAGATGAAAAACTCCAAGTATTTTGAGAGTTATGATGGAAATAGTTAGACTCGCGCTTTGTTTTAGCAATTTACTGACTTACCTCCGATTGATTGACAATAACTCTGTCAATTTAACTCGTAATTCATTTAAATTAGTTTCATTTCGAAGGAATCGAAGTGTAGTTTAAAACGAAAGAAACGGAGATGAAAAACTCCAAGTATTTTGAGAGTTATGATGGAAATAGTTAGACTCGCGCTTTGGTTTAGCAATTTACTGACCTACCTCCGATTGATTGACCATAACTCACTCAATTTAACTCGTAATTCATTTAAATTCGTTTCATTTCGAATGAATCGAAGTGTAGTTTAAAACGAAAGAAACGGAAATGAAAAACTCCAAGTATTTTGAGAGTTATGATGGAAATAGTTAGACTCGCGCTTTGGTTTAGCAATTTACTGACCTACCTCCGATTGATTGACCATAACTCACTCAATTTAACTCGTAATTCATTTAAATTCGTTTCATTTCGAATGAATCGAAGTGTAGTTTAAAACGAAAGAAACGGAGATGAAAAACTCCAAGTATTTTGAGAGTTATGATGGAAATAGTTAGACTCGCTCTTTGGTTTAAGAATTTACTGACCTACCTCCGATTGATTGACTATAACTCTGTCAATTTAACTCGTAATTCATTTAAATTAGTTTCATTTCGAAGGAATCGAAGTGTAGTTTAAAACGAAAGAAACGGAGATGAAAAACTCCAAGTATTTTGGGAGTTATGATGGAAATAGTTAGACTCGCGCTTTTGTTTAGCAATTTACTGACCTCCCTACGATTGATTGACCATAACTCACTCAATTTAACTCGTAATTCATTGAAATTAGTTTCATTTCGAAGGAATCGAAGTGTAGTTTATAACGAAAGAAACGGAGATGAAAAACTCCAAGTATTTTGAGAGTTATGATGGAAATAGTTAGACTCGCGCTTTGGTTTAGCAATTTACTGACCTACCTCCGATTGATTGACAATAACTCTGTCAATTTAACTCGTAATTCATTTAAATTAGTTTTATTCCGAAGGAATCGAAGTGTAGTTTAAAACGAAAGAAACGGAGATTAAAAACTCCAAGTATTTTGGGAGTTATGATGGAAATAGTTAGACTCGCGCTTTTGTTTAGCAATTTACTGACCTCCCTACGATTGATTGACCATAACTCACTCAATTTAACTCGTAATTCATTGAAATTAGTTTCATTTCGAAGGAATCGAAGTGTAGTTTATAACGAAAGAAACGGAGATGAAAAACTCCAAGTATTTTGAGAGTTATGATGGAAATAGTTAGACTCGCGCTTTGGTTTAGCAATTTACTGACCTACCTCCGATTGATTGACCATAACTCTGTTAATTTAACTCGTAATTCATTTAAATTAGTTTCATTTCGAAGGAATCGAAGTGTAGTTTAAAACGAAAGAAACGGAGATTAAAAACTCCAAGTATTTTGGGAGTTATGATGGAAATAGTTAGACTCGCGCTTTGGTTTAGCAATTTACTGACCTCCCTACGATTGATTGACAATAACTCACTCAATTTAACTCGTAATTCATTGAAATTAGTTTCATTTCGAAGGAATCGAAGTGTAGTTTATAACGAAAGAAACGGAGATGAAAAACTCCAAGTATTTTGAGAGTTATGATGGAAATAGTTAGACTCGCGCTTTGGTTTAGCAATTTACTGACCTACCTCCGATTGATTGACCATAACTCTCCCAATTTAACTCTTAAGTCATTGAAATTAGTTTCATTTCGAAGGAATCAAAGTGTAGTTTAAAACGAAAGAAACGGAGATGAAAAACTCCAAGTATTTTGAGAGTTATGATGGAAATAGTTAGACTCGCGCTTTGGTTTAGCAATTTACTGACCTACCTCCGATTGATTGACAATAACTCTGTCAATTTAACTCGTAATTCATTTAAATTAGTTTCATTTCGAAGGAATCGAAGTGTAGTTTAAAACGAAAGAAACGGAGATGAAAAACTCCAAGTATTTTGAGAATTATGATGGAAATAGTTAGACTCGCGCTTTGGTTTAGCAATTTACTGACCTCCCTACGATTGATTGACCATAACTCACTCAATTTAACTCGTAATTCATTTAAATTCGTTTCATTTCGAATGAATCGAAGTGTAGTTTAAAACGAAAGAAACGGAGATGAAAAACTCCAAGTATTTTGAGAGTTATGATGGAAATAGTTAGACTCGCGCTTTGGTTTAGCAATTTACTGACCTACCTACGATTCATTGACCATAACTCTCTCAATTTAACTCTTAAGTCATTGAAATTAATTTCATTTCAAATGAATCGAAGTGTAGTTTAAAACGAAAGAAACGGAGATGAAAAACTCCAAGTATTTTGAGAGTTATGATGGAAATAGTTAGACTCGCGCTTTGGTTTAGCAATTTACTGACCTACCTCCGATTGATTGACCATAACTCTGTCAATTTAACTCGTAATTCATTTAAATTAGTTTCATTTCGAAGGAATCGAAGTGTAGTTTAAAACGAAAGAAACGGAGATTAAAAACTCCAAGTATTTTGGGAGTTATGATGGAAATAGTTAGACTCGCGCTTTGGTTTAGCAATTTACTGACCTCCCTACGATTGATTGACCATAACTCACTCAATTTAACTCGTAATTCATTAAAATTAGTTTCATTTCGAAGGAATCGAAGTGTAGTTTATAACGAAAGAAACGGAGATGAAAAACTCCAAGTATTTTGAGAGTTATGATGGAAATAGTTAGACTCGCGCTTTGGTTTAGCAATTTACTGACCTACCTCCGATTGATTGACCATAACTCTCCCAATTTAACTCTTAAGTCATTGAAATTAGTTTCATTTCGAAGGAATCAAAGTGTAGTTTAAAACGAAAGAAACGGAGATGAAAAACTCCAAGTATTTTGAGAGTTATGATGGAAATAGTTAGACTCGCGCTTTGGTTTAGCAATTTACTGACCTACCTCCGATTGATTGACAATAACTCTGTCAATTTAACTCGTAATTCATTTAAATTAGTTTCATTTCGAAGGAATCGAAGTGTAGTTTAAAACGAAAGAAACGGAGATGAAAAACTCCAAGTATTTTGAGAGTTATGATGGAAATAGTTAGACTCGCGCTTTGGTTTAGCAATTTACTGACCTCCCTACGATTGATTGACCATAACTCACTCAATTTAACTCGTAATTCATTTAAATTCGTTTCATTTCGAATGAATCGAAGTGTAGTTTAAAACGAAAGAAACGGAGATGAAAAACTCCAAGTATTTTGAGAGTTATGATGGAAATAGTTAGACTCGCGCTTTGGTTTAGCAATTTACTGACCTACCTACGATTCATTGACCATAACTCTCTCAATTTAACTCTTAAGTCATTGAAATTAATTTCATTTCAAATGAATCGAAGTGTAGTTTAAAACGAAAGAAACGGAGATGAAAAACTCCAAGTATTTTGAGAGTTATGATGGAAATAGTTAGACTCGCGCTTTGGTTTAGCAATTTACTGACCTACCTCCGATTGATTGACCATAACTCTGTCAATTTAACTCGTAATTCATTTAAATTAGTTTCATTTCGAAGGAATCGAAGTGTAGTTTAAAACGAAAGAAACGGAGATTAAAAACTCCAAGTATTTTGGGAGTTATGATGGAAATAGTTAGACTCGCGCTTTGGTTTAGCAATTTACTGACCTCCCTACGATTGATTGACCATAACTCACTCAATTTAACTCGTAATTCATTAAAATTAGTTTCATTTCGAAGGAATCGAAGTGTAGTTTATAACGAAAGAAACGGAGATGAAAAACTCCAAGTATTTTGAGAGTTATGATGGAAATAGTTAGACTCGCGCTTTGGTTTAGCAATTTACTGACCTACCTCCGATTGATTGACCATAACTCTCCCAATTTAACTCTTAAGTCATTGAAATTAGTTTCATTTCGAAGGAATCAAAGTGTAGTTTAAAACGAAAGAAACGGAGATGAAAAACTCCAAGTATTTTGAGAGTTATGATGGAAATAGTTAGACTCGCGCTTTGGTTTAGCAATTTACTGACCTACCTCCGATTGATTGACAATAACTCTGTCAATTTAACTCGTAATTCATTTAAATTAGTTTCATTTCGAAGGAATCGAAGTGTAGTTTAAAACGAAAGAAACGGAGATGAAAAACTCCAAGTATTTTGAGAGTTATGATGGAAATAGTTAGACTCGCGCTTTGGTTTAGCAATTTACTGACCTACCTCCGATTGATTGACCATAACTCACTAAATTTAACTCGTAATTCATTTAAATTCGTTTCATTTCGAATGAATCGAAGTGTAGTTTAAACCGAAAGAAACGGAGATGAAAAACTCCAAGTATTTTGAGAGTTATGATGGAAATAGTTAGACTCGCTCTTTGGTTTAGCAATTTACTGACCTACCTCCGATTGATTGACCATAACTCTGTCAATTTAACTCGTAATTCATTTAAATTAGTTTCATTTCGAAGGAATCGAAGTGTAGTTTAAAACGAAAGAAACGGAGATTAAAAACTCCAAGTATTTTGGGAGTTATGATGGAAATAGTTAGACTCGCGCTTTGGTTTAGCAATTTACTGACCTCCCTACGATTGATTGACCATAACTCACTCAATTTAACTCGTAATTCATTGAAATTAGTTTCATTTCGAAGGAATCGAAGTGTAGTTTATAACGAAAGAAACGGAGATGAAAAACTCCAAGTATTTTGAGAGTTATGATGGAAATAGTTAGACTCGCGCTTTGATTTAGCAATTTACTGACCTACCTCCGATTGATTGACCATAACTCTCCCAATTTAACTCTTAAGTCATTGAAATTAGTTTCATTTCGAAGGAATCAAAGTGTAGTTTAAAACGAAAGAAACGGAGATGAAAAACTCCAAGTATTTTGAGAGTTATGATGAAAATAGTTAGACTCGCGCTTTGGTTTAGCAATTTACTGACTTACCTCCGATTGATTGACAATAACTCTGTCAATTTAACTCGTAATTCATTTAAATTAGTTTCATTTCGAAGGAATCGAAGTGTAGTTTAAAACGAAAGAAACGGAGATGAAAAACTCCAAGTATTTTGAGAGTTATGATGGAAATAGTTAGACTCGCGCTTTGGTTTAGCAATTTACTGACCTACCTCCGATTGATTGACCATAACTCACTCAATTTAACTCGTAATTCATTTAAATTCGTTTCATTTCGAATGAATCGAAGTGTAGTTTAAAACGAAAGAAACGGAGATGAAAAACTCCAAGTATTTTGAGAGTTATGATGGAAATAGTTAGACTCGCTCTTTGGTTTAGCAATTTACTGACCTCTCTCCGATTGATTGACCATAACTCTGTCAATTTAACTCGTAATTCATTTAAATTAGTTTCATTTCGAAGGAATCGAAGTGTAGTTTAAAACTAAAGAAACGGAGATGAAAAACTCCAAGTATTTTGAGAGTTATGATGGAAATAGTTAGACTCGCGCTTTGGTTTAGCAATTTACTGACCTACCTCCGATTGATTGACAATAACTCTGTCAATTTAACTCGTAATTCATTTAAATTAGTTTCATTTCGAAGGAATCGAAGTGTAGTTTAAAACGAAAGAAACGGAGATGAAAAACTCCAAATATTTTGAGAGTTATGATGGAAATAGTTAGACTCGCGCTTTGGTTTAGCAATTTACTGACCTACCTCCGATTGATTGACCATAACTCTGTCAATTTAACTCGTAATTCATTTAAATTAGTTTCATTTCGAAGGAATCGAAGTGTAGTTTAAAACGAAAGAAACGGAGATTAAAAACTCCAAGTATTTTGGGAGTTATGATGGAAATAGTTAGACTCGCGCTTTGGTTTAGCAATTTACTGACCTCCCTACGATTGATTGACCATAACTCACTCAATTTAACTCGTAATTCATTAAAATTAGTTTCATTTCGAAGGAATCGAAGTGTAGTTTATAACGAAAGAAACGGAGATGAAAAACTCCAAGTATTTTGAGAGTTATGATGGAAATAGTTAGACTCGCGCTTTGGTTTAGCAATTTACTGACCTACCTCCGATTGATTGACCATAACTCTCCCAATTTAACTCTTAAGTCATTGAAATTAGTTTCATTTCGAAGGAATCAAAGTGTAGTTTAAAACGAAAGAAACGGAGATGAAAAACTCCAAGTATTTTGAGAGTTATGATGGAAATAGTTAGACTCGCTCTTTGGTTTAGCAATTTACTGACCTACCTCCGATTGATTGACCATAACTCTGTCAATTTAACTCGTAATTCATTTAAATTAGTTTCATTTCGAAGGAATCGAAGTGTAGTTTAAAACGAAAGAAACGGAGATTAAAAACTCCAAGTATTTTGGGAGTTATGATGGAAATAGTTAGACTCGCGCTTTGGTTTAGCAATTTACTGACCTCCCTACGATTGATTGACCATAACTCACTCAATTTAACTCGTAATTCATTGAAATTAGTTTCATTTCGAAGGAATCGAAGTGTAGTTTATAACGAAAGAAACGGAGATGAAAAACTCCAAGTATTTTGAGAGTTATGATGGAAATAGTTAGACTCGCGCTTTGATTTAGCAATTTACTGACCTACCTCCGATTGATTGACCATAACTCTCCCAATTTAACTCTTAAGTCATTGAAATTAGTTTCATTTCGAAGGAATCAAAGTGTAGTTTAAAACGAAAGAAACGGAGATGAAAAACTCCAAGTATTTTGAGAGTTATGATGAAAATAGTTAGACTCGCGCTTTGGTTTAGCAATTTACTGACTTACCTCCGATTGATTGACAATAACTCTGTCAATTTAACTCGTAATTCATTTAAATTAGTTTCATTTCGAAGGAATCGAAGTGTAGTTTAAAACGAAAGAAACGGAGATGAAAAACTCCAAGTATTTTGAGAGTTATGATGGAAATAGTTAGACTCGCGCTTTGGTTTAGCAATTTACTGACCTACCTCCGATTGATTGACCATAACTCACTCAATTTAACTCGTAATTCATTTAAATTCGTTTCATTTCGAATGAATCGAAGTGTAGTTTAAAACGAAAGAAACGGAGATGAAAAACTCCAAGTATTTTGAGAGTTATGATGGAAATAGTTAGACTCGCTCTTTGGTTTAGCAATTTACTGACCTCTCTCCGATTGATTGACCATAACTCTGTCAATTTAACTCGTAATTCATTTAAATTAGTTTCATTTCGAAGGAATCGAAGTGTAGTTTAAAACTAAAGAAACGGAGATGAAAAACTCCAAGTATTTTGAGAGTTATGATGGAAATAGTTAGACTCGCGCTTTGGTTTAGCAATTTACTGACCTACCTCCGATTGATTGACAATAACTCTGTCAATTTAACTCGTAATTCATTTAAATTAGTTTCATTTCGAAGGAATCGAAGTGTAGTTTAAAACGAAAGAAACGGAGATGAAAAACTCCAAATATTTTGAGAGTTATGATGGAAATAGTTAGACTCGCGCTTTGGTTTAGCAATTTACTGACCTACCTCCGATTGATTGACCATAACTCTGTCAATTTAACTCGTAATTCATTTAAATTAGTTTCATTTCGAAGGAATCGAAGTGTAGTTTAAAACGAAAGAAACGGAGATTAAAAACTCCAAGTATTTTGGGAGTTATGATGGAAATAGTTAGACTCGCGCTTTGGTTTAGCAATTTACTGACCTCCCTACGATTGATTGACCATAACTCACTCAATTTAACTCGTAATTCATTAAAATTAGTTTCATTTCGAAGGAATCGAAGTGTAGTTTATAACGAAAGAAACGGAGATGAAAAACTCCAAGTATTTTGAGAGTTATGATGGAAATAGTTAGACTCGCGCTTTGGTTTAGCAATTTACTGACCTACCTCCGATTGATTGACCATAACTCTCCCAATTTAACTCTTAAGTCATTGAAATTAGTTTCATTTCGAAGGAATCAAAGTGTAGTTTAAAACGAAAGAAACGGAGATGAAAAACTCCAAGTATTTTGAGAGTTATGATGGAAATAGTTAGACTCGCGCTTTGGTTTAGCAATTTACTGACCTACCTCCGATTGATTGACAATAACTCTGTCAATTTAACTCGTAATTCATTTAAATTAGTTTCATTTCGAAGGAATCGAAGTGTAGTTTAAAACGAAAGAAACGGAGATGAAAAACTCCAAGTATTTTGAGAGTTATGATGGAAATAGTTAGACTCGCGCTTTGGTTTAGCAATTTACTGACCTCCCTACGATTGATTGACCATAACTCACTCAATTTAACTCGTAATTCATTTAAATTCGTTTCATTTCGAATGAATCGAAGTGTAGTTTAAAACGAAAGAAACGGAGATGAAAAACTCCAAGTATTTTGAGAGTTATGATGGAAATAGTTAGACTCGCGCTTTGGTTTAGCAATTTACTGACCTACCTACGATTCATTGACCATAACTCTCTCAATTTAACTCTTAAGTCATTGAAATTAATTTCATTTCAAATGAATCGAAGTGTAGTTTAAAACGAAAGAAACGGAGATGAAAAACTCCAAGTATTTTGAGAGTTATGATGGAAATAGTTAGACTCGCGCTTTGGTTTAGCAATTTACTGACCTACCTCCGATTGATTGACCATAACTCTGTCAATTTAACTCGTAATTCATTTAAATTAGTTTCATTTCGAAGGAATCGAAGTGTAGTTTAAAACGAAAGAAACGGAGATTAAAAACTCCAAGTATTTTGGGAGTTATGATGGAAATAGTTAGACTCGCGCTTTGGTTTAGCAATTTACTGACCTCCCTACGATTGATTGACCATAACTCACTCAATTTAACTCGTAATTCATTAAAATTAGTTTCATTTCGAAGGAATCGAAGTGTAGTTTATAACGAAAGAAACGGAGATGAAAAACTCCAAGTATTTTGAGAGTTATGATGGAAATAGTTAGACTCGCGCTTTGGTTTAGCAATTTACTGACCTACCTCCGATTGATTGACCATAACTCTCCCAATTTAACTCTTAAGTCATTGAAATTAGTTTCATTTCGAAGGAATCAAAGTGTAGTTTAAAACGAAAGAAACGGAGATGAAAAACTCCAAGTATTTTGAGAGTTATGATGGAAATAGTTAGACTCGCGCTTTGGTTTAGCAATTTACTGACCTACCTCCGATTGATTGACAATAACTCTGTCAATTTAACTCGTAATTCATTTAAATTAGTTTCATTTCGAAGGAATCGAAGTGTAGTTTAAAACGAAAGAAACGGAGATGAAAAACTCCAAGTATTTTGAGAGTTATGATGGAAATAGTTAGACTCGCGCTTTGGTTTAGCAATTTACTGACCTACCTCCGATTGATTGACCATAACTCACTAAATTTAACTCGTAATTCATTTAAATTCGTTTCATTTCGAATGAATCGAAGTGTAGTTTAAACCGAAAGAAACGGAGATGAAAAACTCCAAGTATTTTGAGAGTTATGATGGAAATAGTTAGACTCGCTCTTTGGTTTAGCAATTTACTGACCTACCTCCGATTGATTGACCATAACTCTGTCAATTTAACTCGTAATTCATTTAAATTAGTTTCATTTCGAAGGAATCGAAGTGTAGTTTAAAACGAAAGAAACGGAGATTAAAAACTCCAAGTATTTTGGGAGTTATGATGGAAATAGTTAGACTCGCGCTTTGGTTTAGCAATTTACTGACCTCCCTACGATTGATTGACCATAACTCACTCAATTTAACTCGTAATTCATTGAAATTAGTTTCATTTCGAAGGAATCGAAGTGTAGTTTATAACGAAAGAAACGGAGATGAAAAACTCCAAGTATTTTGAGAGTTATGATGGAAATAGTTAGACTCGCGCTTTGATTTAGCAATTTACTGACCTACCTCCGATTGATTGACCATAACTCTCCCAATTTAACTCTTAAGTCATTGAAATTAGTTTCATTTCGAAGGAATCAAAGTGTAGTTTAAAACGAAAGAAACGGAGATGAAAAACTCCAAGTATTTTGAGAGTTATGATGAAAATAGTTAGACTCGCGCTTTGGTTTAGCAATTTACTGACTTACCTCCGATTGATTGACAATAACTCTGTCAATTTAACTCGTAATTCATTTAAATTAGTTTCATTTCGAAGGAATCGAAGTGTAGTTTAAAACGAAAGAAACGGAGATGAAAAACTCCAAGTATTTTGAGAGTTATGATGGAAATAGTTAGACTCGCGCTTTGGTTTAGCAATTTACTGACCTACCTCCGATTGATTGACCATAACTCACTCAATTTAACTCGTAATTCATTTAAATTCGTTTCATTTCGAATGAATCGAAGTGTAGTTTAAAACGAAAGAAACGGAGATGAAAAACTCCAAGTATTTTGAGAGTTATGATGGAAATAGTTAGACTCGCTCTTTGGTTTAGCAATTTACTGACCTCTCTCCGATTGATTGACCATAACTCTGTCAATTTAACTCGTAATTCATTTAAATTAGTTTCATTTCGAAGGAATCGAAGTGTAGTTTAAAACGAAAGAAACGGAGATGAAAAACTCCAAGTATTTTGAGAGTTATGATGGAAATAGTTAGACTCGCGCTTTGGTTTAGCAATTTACTGACCTACCTCCGATTGATTGACAATAACTCTGTCAATTTAACTCGTAATTCATTTAAATTAGTTTCATTTCGAAGGAATCGAAGTGTAGTTTAAAACGAAAGAAACGGAGATGAAAAACTCCAAGTATTTTGAGAGTTATGATGGAAATAGTTAGACTCGCGCTTTGGTTTAGCAATTTACTGACCTACCTCCGATTGATTGACAATAACTCTGTCAATTTAACTCGTAATTCATTTAAATTAGTTTCATTTCGAAGGAATCGAAGTGTAGTTTAAAACGAAAGAAACGGAGATGAAAAACTCCAAGTATTTTGAGAGTTATGATGGAAATAGTTAGACTCGCGCTTTGGTTTAGCAATTTACTGACCTACCTCCGATTGATTGACCATAACTCACTCAATTTAACTCGTAATTCATTTAAATTCGTTTCATTTCGAATGAATCGAAGTGTAGTTTAAAACGAAAGAAACGGAGATGAAAAACTCCAAGTATTTTGAGAGTTATGATGGAAATAGTTAGACTCGCTCTTTGGTTTAAGAATTTACTGACCTACCTCCGATTGATTGACCATAACTCTGTCAATTTAACTCGTAATTCATTTAAATTAGTTTCATTTCGAAGGAATCGAAGTGTAGTTTAAAACGAAAGAAACGGAGATTAAAATCTCCAAGTATTTTGGGAGTTATGATGGAAATAGTTAGACTCGCGCTTTGGTTTAGCAATTTACTGACCTCCCTACGATTGATTGACCATAAGTCACTTAATTTAACTCGTAATTCATTGAAATTAGTTTAATTTCGAAGGAATCGAAGTGTAGTTTATAACGAAAGAAACGGAGATGAAAAACTCCAAGTATTTTGAGAGTTATGATGGAAATAGTTAGACTCGCGCTTTGGTTTAGCAATTTACTGACCTACCTCCGATTGATTGACAATAACTCTGTCAATTTAACTCGTAATTCATTTAAATTAGTTTCATTTCGAAGGAATCGAAGTGTAGTTTAAAACGAAAGAAACGGAGATTAAAAACTACAAGTATTTTGGGAGTTATGATGGAAATAGTTAGACTCGCGCTTTGGTTTAGCAATTTACTGACCTCCCTACGATTGATTGACAATAACTCACTCAATTTAACTCGTAATTCATTGAAATTAGTTTAATTTCGAAGGAATCGAAGTGTAGTTTATAACGAAAGAAACGGAGATGAAAAACTCCAAGTATTTTGAGAGTTATGATGGAAATAGTTAGACTCGCGCTTTGGTTTAGCAATTTACTGACCTACCTCCGATTGATTGACCATAACTCTCCCAATTTAACTCTTAAGTCATTGAAATTAGTTTCATTTCGAAGGAATCAAAGTGTAGTTTAAAACGAAAGAAACGGAGATGAAAAACTCCAAGTATTTTGAGACTTATGATGGAAATAGTTAGACTCGCGCTTTGGTTTAGCAATTTACTGACCTACCTCCGATTGATTGACAATAACTCTGTCAATTTAACTCGTAATTCATTTAAATTAGTTTCATTTCGAAGGAATCGAAGTGTAGTTTAAAACGAAAGAAACGGAGATGAAAAACTCCAAGTATTTTGAGAGTTATGATGGAAATAGTTAGACTCGCGCTTCGGTTTAGCAATTTACTGACCTCCCTACGATTGATTGACCATAACTCACTCAATTTAACTCGTAATTAATTTAAATTCGTTTCATTTCGAATGAATCGAAGTGTAGTTTAAAACGAAAGAAACGGAGATGAAAAACTCCAAGTATTTTGAAAGTTATGATGGAAATAGTTAGACTCGCGCTTTGGTTTAGCAATTTACTGACCTACCTACGATTGATTGACCATAACTCTCTCAATTTAACTCTTAAGTCATTGAAATTAATTTCATTTCAAATGAATCGAAGTGTAGTTTAAAACGAAAGAAACGGAGATGAAAAACTCCAAGTATTTTGAGAGTTATGATGGAAATAGTTAGACTCGCGCTTTGGTTTAGCAATTTACTGACCTACCTCCGATTGATTGACCATAACTTTGTCAATTTAACTCGTAATTCATTTAAATTAGTTTCATTTCGAAGGAATCGAAGTGTAGTTTAAAACGAAAGAAACGGAGATTAAAAACTCCAAGTATTTTGGGAGTTATGATGGAAATAGTTAGACTCGCGCTTTGGTTTAGCAATTTACTGACCTCCCTACGATTGATTGACCATAACTCACTCAATTTAACTCGTAATTCATTAAAATTAGTTTCATTTCGAAGGAATCGAAGTGTAGTTTATAACGAAAGAAACGGAGATGAAAAACTCCAAGTATTTTGAGAGTTATGATGGAAATAGTTAGACTCGCGCTTTGGTTTAGCAATTTACAGACATACCTCCGATTGATTGACCATAACTCTCCCAATTTAACTCTTAAGTCATTGAAATTAGTTTCATTTCGAAGGAATCAAAGTGTAGTTTAAAACGAAAGAAACGGAGATGAAAAACTCTAAGTATTTTGAGAGTTATGATGGAAATAGTTAGACTCGCGCTTTGGTTTAGCAATTTACTGACCTACCTCCGATTGATTGACCATAACTCACTAAATTTAACTCGTAATTCATTTAAATTCGTTTTATTTCGAATGAATCGAAGTGTAGTTTAAAACGAAAGAAACGGAGATGAAAAACTCCAAGTATTTTGAGAGTTATGATGGAAATAGTTAGACTCGCTCTTTGGTTTAGCAATTTACTGACCTACCTCCGATTGATTGACCATAACTCTGTCAATTTAACTCGTAATTCATTTAAATTAGTTTCATTTCGAAGGAATCGAAGTGTAGTTTAAAACGAAAGAAACGGAGATTAAAAACTCCAAGTATTTTGGGAGTTATGATGGAAATAGTTAGACTCGCGCTTTGGTTTAGCAATTTACTGACCTCCCTACGATTGATTGACCATAACTCACTCAATTTAACTCGCAATTCATTGAAATTAGTTTCATTTCGAAGGAATCGAAGTGTAGTTTATAACGAAAGAAACGGAGATGAAAAACTCCAAGTATTTTGAGAGTTATGATGGAAATAGTTAGACTCGCGCTTTGGTTTAGCAATTTACTGACCTACCTCCGATTGATTAACCATAACTCTCCCAATTTAACTCTTAAGTCATTGAAATTAGTTTCATTTCGAAGGAATCAAAGTGTAGTTTAAAACGAAAGAAACAGAGATGAAAAACTCCAAGTATTTTGAGAGTTATGATGGAAATAGTTAGACTCGCGCTTTGTTTTAGCAATTTACTGACTTACCTCCGATTGATTGACAATAACTCTGTCAATTTAACTCGTAATTCATTTAAATTAGTTTCATTTCGAAGGAATCGAAGTGTAGTTTAAAACGAAAGAAACGGAGATGAAAAACTCCAAGTATTTTGAGAGTTATGATGGAAATAGTTAGACTCGCGCTTTGGTTTAGCAATTTACTGACCTACCTCCGATTGATTGACCATAACTCACTCAATTTAACTCGTAATTCATTTAAATTCGTTTCATTTCGAATGAATCGAAGTGTAGTTTAAAACGAAAGAAACGGAAATGAAAAACTCCAAGTATTTTGAGAGTTATGATGGAAATAGTTAGACTCGCTCTTTGGTTTAGCAATTTACTGACCTCTCTCCGATTGATTGACCATAACTCTGTCAATTTAACTCGTAATTCATTTAAATTTGTTTCATTTCGAAGGAATCGAAGTGTAGTTTAAAACGAAAGAAACGGAGATGAAAAACTCCAAGTATTTTGAGAGTTATGATGGAAATAGTTAGACTCGCGCTTTGGTTTAGCAATTTACTGACCTACCTCCGATTGATTGACAATAACTCTGTCAATTTAACTCGTAATTCATTTAAATTAGTTTCATTTCGAAGGAATCGAAGTGTAGTTTAAAACGAAAGAAACGGAGATGAAAAACTCCAAGTATTTTGAGAGTTATGATGGAAATAGTTAGACTCGCGCTTTGGTTTAGCAATTTACTGACCTACCTCCGATTGATTGACCATAACTCACTCAATTTAACTCGTAATTCATTTAAATTCGTTTCATTTCGAATGAATCGAAGTGTAGTTTAAAACGAAAGAAACGGAGATGAAAAACTCCAAGTATTTTGAGAGTTATGATGGAAATAGTTAGACTCGCTCTTTGGTTTAAGAATTTACTGACCTACCTCCGATTGATTGACTATAACTCTGTCAATTTAACTCGTAATTCATTTAAATTAGTTTCATTTCGAAGGAATCGAAGTGTAGTTTAAAACGAAAGAAACGGAGATTAAAAACTCCAAGTATTTTGGGAGTTATGATGGAAATAGTTAGACTCGCGCTTTTGTTTAGCAATTTACTGACCTCCCTACGATTGATTGACCATAACTCACTCAATTTAACTCGTAATTCATTGAAATTAGTTTCATTTCGAAGGAATCGAAGTGTAGTTTATAACGAAAGAAACGGAGATGAAAAACTCCAAGTATTTTGAGAGTTATGATGGAAATAGTTAGACTCGCGCTTTGGTTTAGCAATTTACTGACCTACCTCCGATTGATTGACCATAACTCTGTTAATTTAACTCGTAATTCATTTAAATTAGTTCATTTCGAAGGAATCGAAGTGTAGTTTAAAACGAAAGAAACGGAGATTAAAAACTCCAAGTATTTTGGGAGTTATGATGGAAATAGTTAGACTCGCGCTTTGGTTTAGCAATTTACTGACCTCCCTACGATTGATTGACAATAACTCACTCAATTTAACTCGTAATTCATTGAAATTATTTTCATTTCGAAGGAATCGAAGTGTAGTTTATAACGAAAGAAACGGAGATGAAAAACTCCAAGTATTTTGAGAGTTATGATGGAAATAGTTAGACTCGCGCTTTGGTTTAGCAATTTACTGACCTACCTCCGATTGATTGACCATAACTCTCCCAATTTAACTCTTAAGTCATTGAAATTAGTTTCATTTCGAAGGAATCAAAGTGTAGTTTAAAACGAAAGAAACGGAGATGAAAAACTCCAAGTATTTTGAGAGTTATGATGGAAATAGTTAGACTCGCGCTTTGGTTTAGCAATTTACTGACCTACCTCCGATTGATTGACAATAACTCTGTCAATTTAACTCGTAATTCATTTAAATTAGTTTCATTTCGAAGGAATCGAAGTGTAGTTTAAAACGAAAGAAACGGAGATGAAAAACTCCAAGTATTTTGAGAGTTATGATGGAAATAGTTAGACTCGCGCTTTGGTTTAGCAATTTACTGACCTCCCTACGATTGATTGACCATAACTCACTCAATTTAACTCGTAATTCATTTAAATTCGTTTCATTTCGAATGAATCGAAGTGTAGTTTAAAACGAAAGAAACGGAGATGAAAAACTCCAAGTATTTTGAGAGTTATGATGGAAATAGTTAGACTCGCGCTTTGGTTTAGCAATTTACTGACCTACCTACGATTCATTGACCATAACTCTCTCAATTTAACTCTTAAGTCATTGAAATTAATTTCATTTCAAATGAATCGAAGTGTAGTTTAAAACGAAAGAAACGGAGATGAAAAACTCCAAGTATTTTGAGAGTTATGATGGAAATAGTTAGACTCGCGCTTTGGTTTAGCAATTTACTGACCTACCTCCGATTGATTGACCATAACTCTGTCAATTTAACTCGTAATTCATTTAAATTAGTTTCATTTCGAAGGAATCGAAGTGTAGTTTAAAACGAAAGAAACGGAGATTAAAAACTCCAAGTATTTTGGGAGTTATGATGGAAATAGTTAGACTCGCGCTTTGGTTTAGCAATTTACTGACCTCCCTACGATTGATTGACCATAACTCACTCAATTTAACTCGTAATTCATTAAAATTAGTTTCATTTCGAAGGAATCGAAGTGTAGTTTATAACGAAAGAAACGGAGATGAAAAACTCCAAGTATTTTGAGAGTTATGATGGAAATAGTTAGACTCGCGCTTTGGTTTAGCAATTTACTGACCTACCTCCGATTGATTGACCATAACTCTCCCAATTTAACTCTTAAGTCATTGAAATTAGTTTCATTTCGAAGGAATCAAAGTGTAGTTTAAAACGAAAGAAACGGAGATGAAAAACTCCAAGTATTTTGAGAGTTATGATGGAAATAGTTAGACTCGCGCTTTGGTTTAGCAATTTACTGACCTACCTCCGATTGATTGACAATAACTCTGTCAATTTAACTCGTAATTCATTTAAATTAGTTTCATTTCGAAGGAATCGAAGTGTAGTTTAAAACGAAAGAAACGGAGATGAAAAACTCCAAGTATTTTGAGAGTTATGATGGAAATAGTTAGACTCGCGCTTTGGTTTAGCAATTTACTGACCTACCTCCGATTGATTGACCATAACTCACTAAATTTAACTCGTAATTCATTTAAATTCGTTTCATTTCGAATGAATCGAAGTGTAGTTTAAACCGAAAGAAACGGAGATGAAAAACTCCAAGTATTTTGAGAGTTATGATGGAAATAGTTAGCCTCGCTCTTTGGTTTAGCAATTTACTGACCTACCTCCGATTGATTGACCATAACTCTGTCAATTTAACTCGTAATTCATTTAAATTAGTTTCATTTCGAAGGAATCGAAGTGTAGTTTAAAACGAAAGAAACGGAGATTAAAAACTCCAAGTATTTTGGGAGTTATGATGGAAATAGTTAGACTCGCGCTTTGGTTTAGCAATTTACTGACCTCCCTACGATTGATTGACCATAACTCACTCAATTTAACTCGTAATTCATTGAAATTAGTTTCATTTCGAAGGAATCGAAGTGTAGTTTATAACGAAAGAAACGGAGATGAAAAACTCCAAGTATTTTGAGAGTTATGATGGAAATAGTTAGACTCGCGCTTTGATTTAGCAATTTACTGACCTACCTCCGATTGATTGACCATAACTCTCCCAATTTAACTCTTAAGTCATTGAAATTAGTTTCATTTCGAAGGAATCAAAGTGTAGTTTAAAACGAAAGAAACGGAGATGAAAAACTCCAAGTATTTTGAGAGTTATGATGAAAATAGTTAGACTCGCGCTTTGGTTTAGCAATTTACCGACTTACCTCCGATTGATTGACAATAACTCTGTCAATTTAACTCGTAATTCATTTAAATTAGTTTCATTTCGAAAGAATCGAAGTGTAGTTTAAAACGAAAGAAACGGAGATGAAAAACTCCAAGTATTTTGAGAGTTATGATGGAAATAGTTAGACTCGCGCTTTGGTTTAGCAATTTACTGACCTACCTCCGATTGATTGACCATAACTCACTCAATTTAACTCGTAATTCATTTAAATTCGTTTCATTTCGAATGAATCGAAGTGTAGTTTAAAACGAAAGAAACGGAGATGAAAAACTCCAAGTATTTTGAGAGTTATGATGGAAATAGTTAGACTTGCTCTTTGGTTTAGCAATTTACTGACCTCTCTCCGATTGATTGACCATAACTCTGTCAATTTAACTCGTAATTCATTTAAATTAGTTTCATTTCGAAGGAATCGAAGTGTAGTTTAAAACGAAAGAAACGGAGATGAAAAACTCCAAGTATTTTGAGAGTTATGATGGAAATAGTTAGACTCGCGCTTTGGTTTAGCAATTTACTGACCTACCTCCGATTGATTGACAATAACTCTGTCAATTTAACTCGTAATTCATTTAAATTAGTTTCATTTCGAAGGAATCGAAGTGTAGTTTAAAACGAAAGAAACGGAGATGAAAAACTCCAAGTATTTTGAGAGTTATGATGGAAATATTTAGACTCGCGCTTTGGTTTAGCAATTTACTGACCTACCTCCGATTGATTGACAATAACTCTGTCAATTTAACTCGTAATTCATTTAAATTAGTTTCATTTCGAAGGAATCGAAGTGTAGTTTAAAACGAAAGAAACGGAGATGAAAAACTCCAAGTATTTTGAGAGTTATGATGGAAATAGTTAGACTCGCGCTTTGGTTTAGCAATTTACTGACCTACCTCCGATTGATTGACCATAACTCACTCAATTTAACTCGTAATTCATTTAAATTCGTTTCATTTCGAATGAATCGAAGTGTAGTTTAAAACGAAAGAAACGGAGATGAAAAACTCCAAGTATTTTGAGAGTTATGATGGAAATAGTTAGACTCGCTCTTTGGTTTAAGAATTTACTGACCTACCTCCGATTGATTGACCATAACTCTGTCAATTTAACTCGTAATTCATTTAAATTAGTTTCATTTTGAAGGAATCGAAGTGTAGTTTAAAACGAAAGAAACGGAGATTAAAAACTCCAAGTATTTTGGGAGTTATGATGGAAATAGTTAGACTCGCGCTTTGGTTTAGCAATTTACTGACCTCCCTACGATTGATTGACCATAAGTCACTTAATTTAACTCGTAATTCATTGAAATTAGTTTCATTTCGAAGGAATCGAAGTGTAGTTTATAACGAAAGAAACGGAGATGAAAAACTCCAAGTATTTTGAGAGTTATGATGGAAATAGTTAGACTCACGCTTTGGTTTAGCAATTTACTGACCTACCTCCGATTGATTAACAATAACTCTGTCAATTTAACTCGTAATTCATTTAAATTAGTTTCATTTCGAAGGAATCGAAGTGTAGTTTAAAACGAAAGAAACGGAGATTAAAAACTCCAAGTATTTTGGGAGTTATGATGGAAATAGTTAGACTCGCGCTTTGGTTTAGCAATTTACTGACCTCCCTACGATTGATTGACAATAACTCACTCAATTTAACTCGTAATTCATTGAAATTAGTTTAATTTCGAAGGAATCGAAGTGTAGTTTATAACGAAAGAAACGGAGATGAAAAACTCCAAGTATTTTGAGAGTTATGATGGAAATAGTTAGACTCGCGCTTTGGTTTAGCAATTTACTGACCTACCTCCGATTGATTGACCATAACTCTCCCAATTTAACTCTTAAGTCATTGAAATTAGTTTCATTTCGAAGGAATCAAAGTGTAGTTTAAAACGAAAGAAACGGAGATGAAAAACTCCAAGTATTTTGAGACTTATGATGGAAATAGTTAGACTCGCGCTTTGGTTTAGCAATTTACTGACCTACCTCCGATTGATTGACAATAACTCTGTCAATTTAACTCGTAATTCATTTAAATTAGTTTCATTTCGAAGGAATCGAAGTGTAGTTTAAAACGAAAGAAACGGAGATGAAAAACTCCAAGTATTTTGAGAGTTATGATGAAAATAGTTAGACTCGCGCTTTGGTTTAGCAATTTACCGACTTACCTCCGATTGATTGACAATAACTCTGTCAATTTAACTCGTAATTCATTTAAATTAGTTTCATTTCGAAAGAATCGAAGTGTAGTTTAAAACGAAAGAAACGGAGATGAAAAACTCCAAGTATTTTGAGAGTTATGATGGAAATAGTTAGACTCGCGCTTTGGTTTAGCAATTTACTGACCTACCTCCGATTGATTGACCATAACTCACTCAATTTAACTCGTAATTCATTTAAATTCGTTTCATTTCGAATGAATCGAAGTGTAGTTTAAAACGAAAGAAACGGAGATGAAAAACTCCAAGTATTTTGAGAGTTATGATGGAAATAGTTAGACTTGCTCTTTGGTTTAGCAATTTACTGACCTCTCTCCGATTGATTGACCATAACTCTGTCAATTTAACTCGTAATTCATTTAAATTAGTTTCATTTCGAAGGAATCGAAGTGTAGTTTAAAACGAAAGAAACGGAGATGAAAAACTCCAAGTATTTTGAGAGTTATGATGGAAATAGTTAGACTCGCGCTTTGGTTTAGCAATTTACTGACCTACCTCCGATTGATTGACAATAACTCTGTCAATTTAACTCGTAATTCATTTAAATTAGTTTCATTTCGAAGGAATCGAAGTGTAGTTTAAAACGAAAGAAACGGAGATGAAAAACTCCAAGTATTTTGAGAGTTATGATGGAAATATTTAGACTCGCGCTTTGGTTTAGCAATTTACTGACCTACCTCCGATTGATTGACAATAACTCTGTCAATTTAACTCGTAATTCATTTAAATTAGTTTCATTTCGAAGGAATCGAAGTGTAGTTTAAAACGAAAGAAACGGAGATGAAAAACTCCAAGTATTTTGAGAGTTATGATGGAAATAGTTAGACTCGCGCTTTGGTTTAGCAATTTACTGACCTACCTCCGATTGATTGACCATAACTCACTCAATTTAACTCGTAATTCATTTAAATTCGTTTCATTTCGAATGAATCGAAGTGTAGTTTAAAACGAAAGAAACGGAGATGAAAAACTCCAAGTATTTTGAGAGTTATGATGGAAATAGTTAGACTCGCTCTTTGGTTTAAGAATTTACTGACCTACCTCCGATTGATTGACCATAACTCTGTCAATTTAACTCGTAATTCATTTAAATTAGTTTCATTTTGAAGGAATCGAAGTGTAGTTTAAAACGAAAGAAACGGAGATTAAAAACTCCAAGTATTTTGGGAGTTATGATGGAAATAGTTAGACTCGCGCTTTGGTTTAGCAATTTACTGACCTCCCTACGATTGATTGACCATAAGTCACTTAATTTAACTCGTAATTCATTGAAATTAGTTTCATTTCGAAGGAATCGAAGTGTAGTTTATAACGAAAGAAACGGAGATGAAAAACTCCAAGTATTTTGAGAGTTATGATGGAAATAGTTAGACTCACGCTTTGGTTTAGCAATTTACTGACCTACCTCCGATTGATTAACAATAACTCTGTCAATTTAACTCGTAATTCATTTAAATTAGTTTCATTTCGAAGGAATCGAAGTGTAGTTTAAAACGAAAGAAACGGAGATTAAAAACTCCAAGTATTTTGGGAGTTATGATGGAAATAGTTAGACTCGCGCTTTGGTTTAGCAATTTACTGACCTCCCTACGATTGATTGACAATAACTCACTCAATTTAACTCGTAATTCATTGAAATTAGTTTAATTTCGAAGGAATCGAAGTGTAGTTTATAACGAAAGAAACGGAGATGAAAAACTCCAAGTATTTTGAGAGTTATGATGGAAATAGTTAGACTCGCGCTTTGGTTTAGCAATTTACTGACCTACCTCCGATTGATTGACCATAACTCTCCCAATTTAACTCTTAAGTCATTGAAATTAGTTTCATTTCGAAGGAATCAAAGTGTAGTTTAAAACGAAAGAAACGGAGATGAAAAACTCCAAGTATTTTGAGACTTATGATGGAAATAGTTAGACTCGCGCTTTGGTTTAGCAATTTACTGACCTACCTCCGATTGATTGACAATAACTCTGTCAATTTAACTCGTAATTCATTTAAATTAGTTTCATTTCGAAGGAATCGAAGTGTAGTTTAAAACGAAAGAAACGGAGATGAAAAACTCCAAGTATTTTGAGAGTTATGATGGAAATAGTTAGACTCGCGCTTTGGTTTAGCAATTTACTGACCTCCCTACGATTGATTGACCATAACTCACTCAATTTAACTCGTAATTAATTTAAATTCGTTTCATTTTGAATGAATCGAAGTGTAGTTTAAAATGAAAGAAACGGAGATGAAAAACTCCAAGTATTTTGAGAGTTATGATGGAAATAGTTAGACTCGCGCTTTGGTTTAGCAATTTACTGACTTACCTACGATTGATTGACCATAACTCTCTCAATTTAACTCTTAAGTCATTGAAATTAATTTCATTTCAAATGAATCGAAGTGTAGTTTAAAACGAAAGAAACGGAGATGAAAAACTCCAAGTATTTTGAGAGTTATGATGGAAATAGTTAGACTCGCGCTTTGGTTTAGCAATTTACTGACCTACCTCCGATTGATTGACCATAACTCTGTCAATTTAACTCGTAATTCATTTAAATTAGTTTCATTTCGAAGGAATCGAAGTGTAGTTTAAAACGAAAGAAACGGAGATTAAAAACTCCAAGTATTTTGGGAGTTATGATGGAAATAGTTAGACTCGCGCTTTGGTTTAGCAATTTACTGACCTCCCTACGATTGATTGACCATAACTCACTCAATTTAACTCGTAATTCATTAAAATTAGTTTCATTTCGAAGGAATCGAAGTGTAGTTTATAACGAAAGAAACGGAGATGAAAAACTCCAAGTATTTTGAGAGTTATGATGGAAATAGTTAGACTCGCGCTTTGGTTTAGCAATTTACAGACATACCTCCGATTGATTGACCATAACTCTCCCAATTTAACTCTTAAGTCATTGAAATTAGTTTCATTTCGAAGGAATCAAAGTGTAGTTTAAAACGAAAGAAACGGAGATGAAAAACTCCAAGTATTTTGAGAGTTATGATGGAAATAGTTAGACTCGCGCTTTGGTTTAGCAATTTACTGACCTACCTCCGATTGATTGACAATAACTCTGTCAATTTAACTCGTAATTCATTTAAATTAGTTTCATTTCGAAGGAATCGAAGTGTAGTTTAAAACGAAATAAACGCAGATGAAAAACTCCAAGTATTTTGAGAGTTATGATGGAAATAGTTAGACTCGCGCTTTGGTTTAGCAATTTACTGACCTACCTCCGATTGATTGACCATAACTCACTAAATTTAACTCGTAATTCATTTAAATTCGTTTTATTTCGAATGAATCGAAGTGTAGTTTAAAACGAAAGAAACGGAGATGAAAAACTCCAAGTATTTTGAGAGTTATGATGGAAATAGTTAGACTCGCTCTTTGGTTTAGCAATTTACTGACCTACCTCCGATTGATTGACCATAACTCTGTCAATTTAACTCGTAATTCATTTAAATTAGTTTCATTTCGAAGGAATCGAAGTGTAGTTTAAAACGAAAGAAACGGAGATGAAAAACTCCAAGTATTTTGAGAGTTATGATGGAAATAGTTAGACTCGCGCTTTGGTTTAGCAATTTACTGACCTACCTCCGATTGATTGACCATAACTCACTCAATTTAACTCGTAATTCATTTAAATTCGTTTCATTTCGAATGAATCGAAGTGTAGTTTAAAACGAAAGAAACGGAGATGAAAAACTCCAAGTATTTTGAGAGTTATGATGGAAATAGTTAGACTCGCTCTTTGGTTTAAGAATTTACTGACCTACCTCCGATTGATTGACCATAACTCTGTCAATTTAACTCGTAATTCATTTAAATTAGTTTCATTTCGAAGGAATCGAAGTGTAGTTTAAAACGAAAGAAACGGAGATTAAAAACTCCAAGTATTTTGGGAGTTATGATGGAAATAGTTAGACTCGCGCTTTGGTTTAGCAATTTACTGACCTCCCTACGATTGATTGACCATAAGTCACTTAATTTAACTCGTAATTCATTGAAATTAGTTTCATTTCGAAGGAATCGAAGTGTAGTTTATAACGAAAGAAACGGAGATGAAAAACTCCAAGTATTTTGAGAGTTATGATGGAAATAGTTAGACTCGCGCTTTGGTTTAGCAATTTACTGACCTACCTCCGATTGATTGACAATAACTCTGTCAATTTAACTCGTAATTCATTTAAATTAGTTTCATTTCGAAGGAATCGAAGTGTAGTTTAAAACGAAAGAAACGGAGATTAAAAACTCCAAGTATTTTGGGAGTTATGATGGAAATAGTTAGACTCGCGCTTTGGTTTAGCAATTTACTGACCTCCCTACGATTGATTGACAATAACTCACTCAATTTAACTCGTAATTCATTGAAATTAGTTTAATTTCGAAGGAATCGAAGTGTAGTTTATAACGAAAGAAACGGAGATGAAAAACTCCAAGTATTTTGAGAGTTATGATGGAAATAGTTAGACTCGCGCTTTGGTTTAGCAATTTACTGACCTACCTCCGATTGATTGACCATAACTCTCCCAATTTAACTCTTAAGTCATTGAAATTAGTTTCATTTCGAAGGAATCAAAGTGTAGTTTAAAACGAAAGAAACGGAGATGAAAAACTCCAAGTATTTTGAGACTTATGATGGAAATAGTTAGACTCGCGCTTTGGTTTAGCAATTTACTGACCTACCTCCGATTGATTGACAATAACTCTGTCAATTTAACTCGTAATTCATTTAAATTAGTTTCATTTCGAAGGAATCGAAGTGTAGTTTAAAACGAAAGAAACGGAGATGAAAAACTCCAAGTATTTTGAGAGTTATGATGGAAATAGTTAGACTCGCGCTTTGGTTTAGCAATTTACTGACCTCCCTACGATTGATTGACCATAACTCACTCAATTTAACTCGTAATTAATTTAAATTCGTTTCATTTTGAATGAATCGAAGTGTAGTTTAAAATGAAAGAAACGGAGATGAAAAACTCCAAGTATTTTGAGAGTTATGATGGAAATAGTTAGACTCGCGCTTTGGTTTAGCAATTTACTGACTTACCTACGATTGATTGACCATAACTCTCTCAATTTAACTCTTAAGTCATTGAAATTAATTTCATTTCAAATGAATCGAAGTGTAGTTTAAAACGAAAGAAACGGAGATGAAAAACTCCAAGTATTTTGAGAGTTATGATGGAAATAGTTAGACTCGCGCTTTGGTTTAGCAATTTACTGACCTACCTCCGATTGATTGACCATAACTCTGTCAATTTAACTCGTAATTCATTTAAATTAGTTTCATTTCGAAGGAATCGAAGTGTAGTTTAAAACGAAAGAAACGGAGATTAAAAACTCCAAGTATTTTGGGAGTTATGATGGAAATAGTTAGACTCGCGCTTTGGTTTAGCAATTTACTGACCTCCCTACGATTGATTGACCATAACTCACTCAATTTAACTCGTAATTCATTAAAATTAGTTTCATTTCGAAGGAATCGAAGTGTAGTTTATAACGAAAGAAACGGAGATGAAAAACTCCAAGTATTTTGAGAGTTATGATGGAAATAGTTAGACTCGCGCTTTGGTTTAGCAATTTACAGACATACCTCCGATTGATTGACCATAACTCTCCCAATTTAACTCTTAAGTCATTGAAATTAGTTTCATTTCGAAGGAATCAAAGTGTAGTTTAAAACGAAAGAAACGGAGATGAAAAACTCCAAGTATTTTGAGAGTTATGATGGAAATAGTTAGACTCGCGCTTTGGTTTAGCAATTTACTGACCTACCTCCGATTGATTGACAATAACTCTGTCAATTTAACTCGTAATTCATTTAAATTAGTTTCATTTCGAAGGAATCGAAGTGTAGTTTAAAACGAAATAAACGCAGATGAAAAACTCCAAGTATTTTGAGAGTTATGATGGAAATAGTTAGACTCGCGCTTTGGTTTAGCAATTTACTGACCTACCTCCGATTGATTGACCATAACTCACTAAATTTAACTCGTAATTCATTTAAATTCGTTTTATTTCGAATGAATCGAAGTGTAGTTTAAAACGAAAGAAACGGAGATGAAAAACTCCAAGTATTTTGAGAGTTATGATGGAAATAGTTAGACTCGCTCTTTGGTTTAGCAATTTACTGACCTACCTCCGATTGATTGACCATAACTCTGTCAATTTAACTCGTAATTCATTTAAATTAGTTTCATTTCGAAGGAATCGAAGTGTAGTTTAAAACGAAAGAAACGGAGATGAAAAACTCCAAGTATTTTGAGAGTTATGATGGAAATAGTTAGACTCGCGCTTTGGTTTAGCAATTTACTGACCTACCTCCGATTGATTGACCATAACTCACTCAATTTAACTCGTAATTCATTTAAATTCGTTTCATTTCGAATGAATCGAAGTGTAGTTTAAAACGAAAGAAACGGAGATGAAAAACTCCAAGTATTTTGAGAGTTATGATGGAAATAGTTAGACTCGCTCTTTGGTTTAAGAATTTACTGACCTACCTCCGATTGATTGACCATAACTCTGTCAATTTAACTCGTAATTCATTTAAATTAGTTTCATTTCGAAGGAATCGAAGTGTAGTTTAAAACGAAAGAAACGGAGATTAAAAACTCCAAGTATTTTGGGAGTTATGATGGAAATAGTTAGACTCGCGCTTTGGTTTAGCAATTTACTGACCTCCCTACGATTGATTGACCATAAGTCACTTAATTTAACTCGTAATTCATTGAAATTAGTTTCATTTCGAAGGAATCGAAGTGTAGTTTATAACGAAAGAAACGGAGATGAAAAACTCCAAGTATTTTGAGAGTTATGATGGAAATAGTTAGACTCGCGCTTTGGTTTAGCAATTTACTGACCTACCTCCGATTGATTGACAATAACTCTGTCAATTTAACTCGTAATTCATTTAAATTAGTTTCATTTCGAAGGAATCGAAGTGTAGTTTAAAACGAAAGAAACGGAGATTAAAAACTCCAAGTATTTTGGGAGTTATGATGGAAATAGTTAGACTCGCGCTTTGGTTTAGCAATTTACTGACCTCCCTACGATTGATTGACAATAACTCACTCAATTTAACTCGTAATTCATTGAAATTAGTTTAATTTCGAAGGAATCGAAGTGTAGTTTATAACGAAAGAAACGGAGATGAAAAACTCCAAGTATTTTGAGAGTTATGATGGAAATAGTTAGACTCGCGCTTTGGTTTAGCAATTTACTGACCTACCTCCGATTGATTGACCATAACTCTCCCAATTTAACTCTTAAGTCATTGAAATTAGTTTCATTTCGAAGGAATCAAAGTGTAGTTTAAAACGAAAGAAACGGAGATGAAAAACTCCAAGTATTTTGAGACTTATGATGGAAATAGTTAGACTCGCGCTTTGGTTTAGCAATTTACTGACCTACCTCCGATTGATTGACAATAACTCTGTCAATTTAACTCGTAATTCATTTAAATTAGTTTCATTTCGAAGGAATCGAAGTGTAGTTTAAAACGAAAGAAACGGAGATGAAAAACTCCAAGTATTTTGAGAGTTATGATGGAAATAGTTAAACTCGCGCTTTGGTTTAGCAATTTACTGACCTCCCTACGATTGATTGACCATAACTCACTCAATTTAACTCGTAATTAATTTAAATTCGTTTCATTTCGAATGAATCGAAGTGTAGTTTAAAACGAAAGAAACGGAGATGAAAAACTCCAAGTATTTTGAGAGTTATGATGGAAATAGTTAGACTCGCGCTTTGGTTTAGCAATTTACTGACCTACCTACGATTGATTGACCATAACTCTCTCAATTTAACTCTTAAGTCATTGAAATTAATTTCATTTCAAATGAATCGAAGTGTAGTTTAAAACGAAAGAAACGGAGATGAAAAACTCCAAGTATTTTGAGAGTTATGATGGAAATAGTTAGACTCGCGCTTTGGTTTAGCAATTTACTGACCTACCTCCGATTGATTGACCATAACTCTGTCAATTTAACTCGTAATTCATTTAAATTAGTTTCATTTCGAAGGAATCGAAGTGTAGTTTAAAACGAAAGAAACGGAGATGAAAAACTCCAAGTATTTTGAGAGTTATGATGGAAATATTTAGACTCGCGCTTTGGTTTAGCAATTTACTGACCTACCTCCGATTGATTGACAATAACTCTGTCAATTTAACTCGTAATTCATTTAAATTAGTTTCATTTCGAAGGAATCGAAGTGTAGTTTAAAACGAAAGAAACGGAGATGAAAAACTCCAAGTATTTTGAGAGTTATGATGGAAATAGTTAGACTCGCGCTTTGGTTTAGCAATTTACTGACCTACCTCCGATTGATTGACCATAACTCACTCAATTTAACTCGTAATTCATTTAAATTCGTTTCATTTCGAATGAATCGAAGTGTAGTTTAAAACGAAAGAAACGGAGATGAAAAACTCCAAGTATTTTGAGAGTTATGATGGAAATAGTTAGACTCGCTCTTTGGTTTAAGAATTTACTGACCTACCTCCGATTGATTGACCATAACTCTGTCAATTTAACTCGTAATTCATTTAAATTAGTTTCATTTCGAAGGAATCGAAGTGTAGTTTAAAACGAAAGAAACGGAGATTAAAAACTCCAAGTATTTTGGGAGTTATGATGGAAATAGTTAGACTCGCGCTTTGGTTTAGCAATTTACTGACCTCCCTACGATTGATTGACCATAAGTCACTTAATTTAACTCGTAATTCATTGAAATTAGTTTCATTTCGAAGGAATCGAAGTGTAGTTTATAACGAAAGAAACGGAGATGAAAAACTCCAAGTATTTTGAGAGTTATGATGGAAATAGTTAGACTCGCGCTTTGGTTTAGCAATTTACTGACCTACCTCCGATTGATTGACAATAACTCTGTCAATTTAACTCGTAATTCATTTAAATTAGTTTCATTTCGAAGGAATCGAAGTGTAGTTTAAAACGAAAGAAACGGAGATTAAAAACTCCAAGTATTTTGGGAGTTATGATGGAAATAGTTAGACTCGCGCTTTGGTTTAGCAATTTACTGACCTCCCTACGATTGATTGACAATAACTCACTCAATTTAACTCGTAATTCATTGAAATTAGTTTAATTTCGAAGTAATCGAAGTGTAGTTTATAACGAAAGAAACGGAGATGAAAAACTCCAAGTATTTTGAGAGTTATGATGGAAATAGTTAGACTCGCGCTTTGGTTTAGCAATTTACTGACCTACCTCCGATTGATTGACCATAACTCTCCCAATTTAACTCTTAAGTCATTGAAATTAGTTTCATTTCGAAGGAATCAAAGTGTAGTTTAAAACGAAAGAAACGGAGATGAAAAACTCCAAGTATTTTGAGACTTATGATGGAAATAGTTAGACTCGCGCTTTGGTTTAGCAATTTACTGACCTACCTCCGATTGATTGACAATAACTCTGTCAATTTAACTCGTAATTCATTTAAATTAGTTTCATTTCGAAGGAATCGAAGTGTAGTTTAAAACGAAAGAAACGGAGATGAAAAACTCCAAGTATTTTGAGAGTTATGATGGAAATAGTTAGACTCGCGCTTTGGTTTAGCAATTTACTGACCTCCCTACGATTGATTGACCATAACTCACTCAATTTAACTCGTAATTAATTTAAATTCGTTTCATTTCGAATGAATCGAAGTGTAGTTTAAAACGAAAGAAACGGAGATGAAAAACTCCAAGTATTTTGAGAGTTATGATGGAAATAGTTAGACTCGCGCTTTGGTTTAGCAATTTACTGACCTACCTACGATTGATTGACCATAACTCTCTCAATTTAACTCTTAAGTCATTGAAATTAATTTCATTTCAAATGAATCGAAGTGTAGTTTAAAACGACAGAAACGGAGATGAAAAACTCCAAGTATTTTGAGAGTTATGATGGAAATAGTTAGACTCGCGCTTTGGTTTAGCAATTTACTGACCTACCTCCGATTGATTGACCATAACTCTGTCAATTTAACTCGTAATTCATTTAAATTAGTTTCATTTCGAAGGAATCGAAGTGTAGTTTAAAACGAAAGAAACGGAGATTAAAAACTCCAAGTATTTTGGGAGTTATGATGGAAATAGTTAGACTCGCGCTTTGGTTTAGCAATTTACTGACCTCCCTACGATTGATTGACCATAACTCACTCAATTTAACTCGTAATTCATTAAAATTAGTTTCATTTCGAAGGAATCGAAGTGTAGTTTATAACGAAAGAAACGGAGATGAAAAACTCCAAGTATTTTGAGAGTTATGATGGAAATAGTTAGACTCGCGCTTTGGTTTAGCAATTTACAGACATACCTCCGATTGATTGACCATAACTCTCCCAATTTAACTCTTAAGTCATTGAAATTAGTTTCATTTCGAAGGAATCGAAGTGTAGTTTAAAACGAAAGAAACGCAGATGAAAAACTCCAAGTATTTTGAGAGTTATGATGGAAATAGTTAGACTCGCGCTTTGGTTTAGCAATTTACTGACCTACCTCCGATTGATTGACCATAACTCACTAAATTTAACTCGTAATTCATTTAAATTCGTTTTATTTCGAATGAATCGAAGTGTAGTTTAAAACGAAAGAAACGGAGATGAAAAACTCCAAGTATTTTGAGAGTTATGATGGAAATAGTTAGACTCGCGCTTTGGTTTAGCAATTTACTGACCTACCTCCGATTGATTGACCATAACTCACTCAATTTAACTCGTAATTCATTTAAATTCGTTTCATTTCGAATGAATCGAAGTGTAGTTTAAAACGAAAGAAACGGAAATGAAAAACTCCAAGTATTTTGAGAGTTATGATGGAAATAGTTAGACTCGCTCTTTGGTTTAGCAATTTACTGACCTCTCTCCGATTAATTGACCATAACTCTGTCAATTTAACTCGTAATTCATTTAAATTAGTTTCATTTCGAAGGAATCGAAGTGTAGTTTAAAACGAAAGAAACGGAGATGAAAAACTCCAAGTATTTTGAGAGTTATGATGGAAATAGTTAGACTCGCGCTTTGGTTTAGCAATTTACTGACCTACCTCCGATTGATTGACAATAACTCTGTCAATTTAACTCGTAATTCATTTAAATTAGTTTCATTTCGAAGGAATCGAAGTGTAGTTTAAAACGAAAGAAACGGAGATGAAAAACTCCAAGTATTTTGAGAGTTATGATGGAAATAGTTAGACTCGCGCTTTGGTTTAGCAATTTACTGACCTACCTCCGATTGATTGACCATAACTCTGTCAATTTAACTCGTAATTCATTTAAATTCGTTTCATTTCGAATGAATCGAAGTGTAGTTTAAAACGAAAGAAACGGAGATGAAAAACTCCAAGTATTTTGAGAGTTATGATGGAAATAGTTAGACTCGCGCTTTGGTTTAGCAATTTACTGACCTACCTCCGATTGATTGACCATAACTCACTCAATTTAACTCGTAATTCATTTAAATTCGTTTCATTTCGAATGAATCGAAGTGTAGTTTAAAACGAAAGAAACGGAAATGAAAAACTCCAAGTATTTTGAGAGTTATGATGGAAATAGTTAGACTCGCTCTTTGGTTTAGCAATTTACTGACCTCTCTCCGATTGATTGACCATAACTCTGTCAATTTAACTCGTAATTCATTTAAATTAGTTTCATTTCGAAGGAATCGAAGTGTAGTTTAAAACGAAAGAAACGGAGATTAAAAACTCCAAGTATTTTGGGAGTTATGATGGAAATAGTTAGAGTCGCGCTTTGGTTTAGCAATTTACTGACTTCCCTACGATTGATTGACCATAACTCACTCAATTTAACTCGTAATTCATTAAAATTAGTTTCATTTCGAAGGAATCGAAGTGTAGTTTATAACGAAAGAAACGGAGATGAAAAACTCCAAGTATTTTGAGAGTTATGATGGAAATAGTTAGACTCGCTCTTTGGTTTAGCAATTTACTGACCTCTCTCCGATTGATTGACCATAACTCTGTCAATTTAACTCGTAATTCATTTAAATTAGTTTCATTTCGAAGGAATCGAAGTGTAGTTTAAAACGAAAGAAACGGAGATGAAAAACTCCAAGTATTTTGAGAGTTATGATGGAAATAGTTAGACTCGCGCTTTGGTTTAGCAATTTACTGACCTACCTCCGATTGATTGACAATAACTCTGTCAATTTAACTCGTAATTCATTTAAATTAGTTTCATTTCGAAGGAATCGAAGTGTAGTTTAAAACGAAAGAAACGGAGATTAAAAACTCCAAGTATTTTGGGAGTTATGATGGAAATAGTTAGACTCGCGCTTTGGTTTAGCAATTTACTGACCTCCCTACGATTGATTGACAATAACTCACTCAATTTAACTCGTAATTCATTGAAATTAGTTTAATTTCGAAGGAATCGAAGTGTAGTTTATAACGAAAGAAACGGAGATGAAAAACTCCAAGTATTTTGAGAGTTATGATGGAAATAGTTAGACTCGCGCTTTGGTTTAGCAATTTATTGACCTACCTCCGATTGATTGACCATAACTCTCCCAATTTAACTCTTAAGTCATTGAAATTAGTTTCATTTCGAAGGAATCAAAGTGTAGTTTAAAACGAAAGAAACGGAGATGAAAAACTCCAAGTATTTTGAGACTTATGATGGAAATAGTTAGACTCGCGCTTTGGTTTAGCAATTTACTGACCTACCTCCGATTGATTGACAATAACTCTGTCAATTTAACTCGTAATTCATTTAAATTAGTTTCATTTCGAAGGAATCGAAGTGTAGTTTAAAACGAAAGAAACGGAGATGAAAAACTCCAAGTATTTTGAGAGTTATGATGGAAATAGTTAGACTCGCGCTTTGGTTTAGCAATTTACTGACCTACCTCCGATTGATTGACCATAACTCACTCAATTTAACTCGTAATTCATTTAAATTCGTTTCATTTCGAATGAATCGAAGTGTAGTTTAAAACGAAAGAAACGGAGATGAAAAACTCCAAGTATTTTGAGAGTTATGATGGAAATAGTTAGACTCGCTCTTTGGTTTAAGAATTTACTGACCTACCTCCGATTGATTGACCATAACTCTGTCAATTTAACTCGTAATTCATTTAAATTAGTTTCATTTCGAAGGAATCGAAGTGTAGTTTAAAACGAAAGAAACGGAGATTAAAAACTCCAAGTATTTTGGGAGTTATGATGGAAATAGTTAGACTCGCGCTTTGGTTTAGCAATTTACTGACCTCCCTACGATTGATTGACCATAAGTCACTTAATTTAACTCGTAATTCATTGAAATTAGTTTCATTTCGAAGGAATCGAAGTGTAGTTTATAACGAAAGAAACGGAGATGAAAAACTCCAAGTATTTTGAGAGTTATGATGGAAATAGTTAGACTCGCGCTTTGGTTTAGCAATTTACTGACCTACCTCCGATTGATTGACAATAACTCTGTCAATTTAACTCGTAATTCATTTAAATTAGTTTCATTTCGAAGGAATCGAAGTGTAGTTTAAAACGAAAGAAACGGAGATTAAAAACTTCAAGTATTTTGGGAGTTATGATGGAAATAGTTAGACTCGCGCTTTGGTTTAGCAATTTACTGACCTCCCTACGATTGATTGACAATAACTCACTCAATTTAACTCGTAATTCATTGAAATTAGTTTAATTTCGAAGGAATCGAAGTGTAGTTTATAACGAAAGAAACGGAGATGAAAAACTCCAAGTATTTTGAGAGTTATGATGGAAATAGTTAGACTCGCGCTTTGGTTTAGCAATTTACTGACCTACCTCCGATTGATTGACCATAACTCTCCCAATTTAACTCTTAAGTCATTGAAATTAGTTTCATTTCGAAGGAATCAAAGTGTAGTTTAAAACGAAAGAAACGGAGATGAAAAACTCCAAGTATTTTGAGACTTATGATGGAAATAGTTAGACTCGCGCTTTGGTTTAGCAATTTACTGACCTACCTCCGATTGATTGACAATAACTCTGTCAATTTAACTCGTAATTCATTTAAATTAGTTTCATTTCGAAGGAATCGAAGTGTAGTTTAAAACGAAAGAAACGGAGATGAAAAACTCCAAGTATTTTGAGAGTTATGATGGAAATAGTTAGACTCGCGCTTTGGTTTAGCAATTTACTGACCTCCCTACGATTGATTGACCATAACTCACTCAATTTAACTCGTAATTAATTTAAATTCGTTTCATTTCGAATGAATCGAAGTGTAGTTTAAAACGAAAGAAACGGAGATGAAAAACTCCAAGTATTTTGAGAGTTATGATGGAAATAGTTAGACTCGCGCTTTGGTTTAGCAATTTACTGACCTACCTACGATTGATTGACCATAACTCTCTCAATTTAACTCTTAAGTCATTGAAATTAATTTCATTTCAAATGAATCGAAGTGTAGTTTAAAACGAAAGAAACGGAGATGAAAAACTCCAAGTATTTTGAGAGTTATGATGGAAATAGTTAGACTCGCGCTTTGGTTTAGCATTTTACTGACCTACCTCCGATTGATTGACCATAACTCTGTCAATTTAACTCGTAATTCATTTAAATTAGTTTCATTTCGAAGGAATCGAAGTGTAGTTTAAAACGAAAGAAACGGAGATTAAAAACTCCAAGTATTTTGGGAGTTATGATGGAAATAGTTAGACTCGCGCTTTGGTTTAGCAATTTACTGACCTCCCTACGATTGATTGACCATAACTCACTCAATTTAACTCGTAATTCATTAAAATTAGTTTCATTTCGAAGGAATCGAAGTGTAGTTTATAACGAAAGAAACGGAGATGAAAAACTCCAAGTATTTTGAGAGTTATGATGGAAATAGTTAGACTCGCGCTTTGGTTTAGCAATTTACAGACATACCTCCGATTGATTGACCATAACTCTCCCAATTTAACTCTTAAGTCATTGAAATTAGTTTTATTTCGAAGGAATCAAAGTGTAGTTTAAAACGAAAGAAACGGAGATGAAAAACTCCAAGTATTTTGAGAGTTATGATGGAAATAGTTAGACTCGCGCTTTGGTTTAGCAATTTACTGACCTACCTCCGATTGATTGACAATAACTCTGTCAATTTAACTCGTAATTCATTTAAATTAGTTTCATTTCGAAGGAATCGAAGTGTAGTTTAAAACGAAAGAAACGCAGATGAAAAACTCCAAGTATTTTGAGAGTTATGATGGAAATAGTTAGACTCGCGCTTTGGTTTAGCAATTTACTGACCTACCTCCGATTGATTGACCATAACTCACTAAATTTAACTCGTAATTCATTTAAATTCGTTTTATTTCGAATGAATCGAAGTGTAGTTTAAAACGAAAGAAACGGAGATGAAAAACTCCAAGTATTTTGAGAGTTATGATGGAAATAGTTAGACTCGCGCTTTGGTTTAGCAATTTACTGACCTACCTCCGATTGATTGACCATAACTCACTCAATTTAACTCGTAATTCATTTAAATTCGTTTCATTTCGAATGAATCGAAGTGTAGTTTAAAACGAAAGAAACGGAAATGAAAAACTCCAAGTATTTTGAGAGTTATGATGGAAATAGTTAGACTCGCTCTTTGGTTTAGCAATTTACTGACCTCTCTCCGATTGATTGACCATAACTCTGTCAATTTAACTCGTAATTCATTTAAATTAGTTTCATTTCGAAGGAATCGAAGTGTAGTTTAAAACGAAAGAAACGGAGATGAAAAACTCCAAGTATTTTGAGAGTTATGATGGAAATAGTTAGACTCGCGCTTTGGTTTAGCAATTTACTGACCTACCTCCGATTGATTGACAATAACTCTGTCAATTTAACTCGTAATTCATTTAAATTAGTTTCATTTCGAAGGAATCGAAGTGTAGTTTAAAACGAAAGAAACGGAGATGAAAAACTCCAAGTATTTTGAGAGTTATGATGGAAATAGTTAGACTCGCGCTTTGGTTTAGCAATTTACTGACCTACCTCCGATTGATTGACCATAACTCTGTCAATTTAACTCGTAATTCATTTAAATTCGTTTCATTTCGAATGAATCGAAGTGTAGTTTAAAACGAAAGAAACGGAGATGAAAAACTCCAAGTATTTTGAGAGTTATGTTGGAAATAGTTAGACTCGCGCTTTGGTTTAGCAATTTACTGACCTACCTACGATTCATTGACCATAACTCTCTCAATTTAACTCTTAAGTCATTGAAATTAATTTCATTTCAAATGAATCGAAGTGTAGTTTAAAACGAAAGAAACGGAGATGAAAAACTCCAAGTATTTTGAGAGTTATGATGGAAATAGTTAGACTCGCGCTTTGGTTTAGCAATTTACTGACCTACCTCCGATTGATTGACCATAACTCTGTCAATTTAACTCGTAATTCATTTAAATTAGTTTCATTTCGAAGGAATCGAAGTGTAGTTTAAAACGAAAGAAACGGAGATTAAAAACTCCAAGTATTTTGGGAGTTATGATGGAAATAGTTAGACTCGCGCTTTGGTTTAGCAATTTACTGACCTCCCTACGATTGATTGACCATAACTCACTCAATTTAACTCGTAATTCATTAAAATTAGTTTCATTTCGAAGGAATCGAAGTGTAGTTTATAACGAAAGAAACGGAGATGAAAAACTACAAGTATTTTGAGAGTTATGATGGAAATAGTTAGACTCGCGCTTTGGTTTAGCAATTTACAGACATACCTCCGATTGATTGACCATAACTCTCCCAATTTAACTCTTAAGTCATTGAAATTAGTTTCATTTCGAAGGAATCGAAGTGTAGTTTAAAACGAAAGAAACGGAAATGAAAAACTCCAAGTATTTTGAGAGTTATGATGGAAATAGTTAGACTCGCGCTTTGGTTTAGCAATTTACTGACCTACCTCCGATTGATTGACAATAACTCTGTCAATTTAACTCGTAATTCATTTAAATTAGTTTCATTTCGAAGGAATCGAAGTGTAGTTTAAAACGAAAGAAACGCAGATGAAAAACTCCAAGTATTTTGAGAGTTATGATGGAAATAGTTAGACTCGCGCTTTGGTTTAGCAATTTACTGACCTACCTCCGATTGATTGACCATAACTCACTAAATTTAACTCGTAATTCATTTAAATTCGTTTTATTTCGAATGAATCGAAGTGTAGTTTAAAACGAAAGAAACGGAGATGAAAAACTCCAAGTATTTTGAGAGTTATGATGGAAATAGTTAGACTCGCGCTTTGGTTTAGCAATTTACTGACCTACCTCCGATTGATTGACCATAACTCACTCAATTTAACTCGTAATTCATTTAAATTCGTTTCATTTCGAATGAATCGAAGTGTAGTTTAAAACGAAAGAAACGGAAATGAAAAACTCCAAGTATTTTGAGAGTTATGATGGAAATAGTTAGACTCGCTCTTTGGTTTAGCAATTTACTGACCTCTCTCCGATTGATTGACCATAACTCTGTCAATTTAACTCGTAATTCATTTAAATTAGTTTCATTTCGAAGGAATCGAAGTGTAGTTTAAAACGAAAGAAACGGAGATGAAAAACTCCAAGTATTTTGAGAGTTATGATGGAAATAGTTAGACTCGCGCTTTGGTTTAGCAATTTACTGACCTACCTCCGATTGATTGACAATAACTCTGTCAATTTAACTCGTAATTCATTTAAATTAGTTTCATTTCGAAGGAATCGAAGTGTAGTTTAAAACGAAAGAAACGGAGATGAAAAACTCCAAGTATTTTGAGAGTTATGATGGAAATAGTTAGACTCGCGCTTTGGTTTAGCAATTTACTGACCTACCTCCGATTGATTGACCATAACTCTGTCAATTTAACTCGTAATTCATTTAAATTCGTTTCATTTCGAATGAATCGAAGTGTAGTTTAAAACGAAAGAAACGGAGATGAAAAACTCCAAGTATTTTGAGAGTTATGTTGGAAATAGTTAGACTCGCGCTTTGGTTTAGCAATTTACTGACCTACCTACGATTCATTGACCATAACTCTCTCAATTTAACTCTTAAGTCATTGAAATTAATTTCATTTCAAATGAATCGAAGTGTAGTTTAAAACGAAAGAAACGGAGATGAAAAACTCCAAGTATTTTGAGAGTTATGATGGAAATAGTTAGACTCGCGCTTTGGTTTAGCAATTTACTGACCTACCTCCGATTGATTGACCATAACTCTGTCAATTTAACTCGTAATTCATTTAAATTAGTTTCATTTCGAAGGAATCGAAGTGTAGTTTAAAACGAAAGAAACGGAGATTAAAAACTCCAAGTATTTTGGGAGTTATGATGGAAATAGTTAGACTCGCGCTTTGGTTTAGCAATTTACTGACCTCCCTACGATTGATTGACCATAACTCACTCAATTTAACTCGTAATTCATTAAAATTAGTTTCATTTCGAAGGAATCGAAGTGTAGTTTATAACGAAAGAAACGGAGATGAAAAACTACAAGTATTTTGAGAGTTATGATGGAAATAGTTAGACTCGCGCTTTGGTTTAGCAATTTACAGACATACCTCCGATTGATTGACCATAACTCTCCCAATTTAACTCTTAAGTCATTGAAATTAGTTTCATTTCGAAGGAATCAAAGTGTAGTTTAAAACGAAAGAAACGGAGATGAAAAACTCTAAGTATTTTGAGAGTTATGATGGAAATAATTAGACTCGCGCTTTGGTTTAGCAATTTACTGACCTACCTCCGATTGATTGACAATAACTCTGTCAATTTAACTCGTAATTCATTTAAATTAGTTTCATTTCGAAGGAATCGAAGTGTAGTTTAAAACGAAAGAAACGCAGATGAAAAACTCCAAGTATTTTGAGAGTTATGATGGAAATAGTTAGACTCGCGCTTTGGTTTGGCAATTTACTGACCTACCTCCGATTGATTGACCATAACTCACTAAATTTAACTCGTAATTCATTTAAATTCGTTTTATTTCGAATGAATCGAAGTGTAGTTTAAAACGAAAGAAACGGAGATGAAAAACTCCAAGTATTTTGAGAGTTATGATGGAAATAGTTAGACTCGCTCTTTGGTTTAGCAATTTACTGACCTACCTCCGATTGATTGACCATAACTCTGTCAATTTAACTCGTAATTCATTTAAATTAGTTTCATTTCGAAGGAATCGAAGTGTAGTTTAAAACGAAAGAAACGGAGATTAAAAACTCCAAGTATTTTGGGAGTTATGATGGAAATAATTAGACTCGCGCTTTAGTTTAGCAATTTACTGACCTCCCTACGATTGATTGACCATAACTCACTCAATTTAACTCGCAATTCATTGAAATTAGTTTCATTTCGAAGGAATCGAAGTGTAGTTTATAACGAAAGAAACGGAGATGAAAAACTCCAAGTATTTTGAGAGTTATGATGGAAATAGTTAGACTCGCGCTTTGGTTTAGCAATTTACTGACCTACCTCCGATTGATTGACCATAACTCTCCCAATTTAACTCTTAAGTCATTGAAATTAGTTTCATTTCGAAGGAATCAAAGTGTAGTTTAAAACGAAAGAAACGGAGATGAAAAACTCCAAGTATTTTGAGAGTTATGATGGAAATAGTTAGACTCGCGCTTTGTTTTAGCAATTTACTGACTTACCTCCGATTGATTGACAATAACTCTGTCAATTTAACTCGTAATTCATTTAAATTAGTTTCATTTCGAAGGAATCGAAGTGTAGTTTAAAACGAAAGAAACGGAGATGAAAAACTCCAAGTATTTTGAGAGTTATGATGGAAATAGTTAGACTCGCGCTTTGGTTTAGCAATTTACTGACCTACCTCCGATTGATTGACCATAACTCACTCAATTTAACTCGTAATTCATTTAAATTCGTTTCATTTCGAATGAATCGAAGTGTAGTTTAAAACGAAAGAAACGGAAATGAAAAACTCCAAGTATTTTGAGAGTTATGATGGAAATAGTTAGACTCGCTCTTTGGTTTAGCAATTTACTGACCTCTCTCCGATTGATTGACCATAACTCTGTCAATTTAACTCGTAATTCATTTAAATTAGTTTCATTTCGAAGGAATCGAAGTGTAGTTTAAAACGAAAGAAACGGAGATGAAAAACTCCAAGTATTTTGAGAGTTATGATGGAAATAGTTAGACTCGCGCTTTGGTTTCGCAATTTACTGACCTACCTCCGATTGATTGACAATAACTCTGTCAATTTAACTCGCAATTCATTTAAATTAGTTTCATTTCGAAGGAATCGAAGTGTAGTTTAAAACGAAAGAAACGGAGATGAAAAACTCCAAGTATTTTGAGAGTTATGATGGAAATAGTTAGACTCGCGCTTTGGTTTAGCAATTTACTGACCTACCTCCGATTGATTGACCATAACTCACTCAATTTAACTCGTAATTCATTTAAATTCGTTTCATTTCGAATGAATCGAAGTGTATTTTAAAACGAAAGAAACGGAGATGAAAAACTCCAAGTATTTTGAGAGTTATGATGGAAATAGTTAGACTCGCTCTTTGGTTTAAGAATTTACTGACCTACCTCCGATTGATTGACTATAACTCTGTCAATTTAACTCGTAATTCATTTAAATTAGTTTCATTTCGAAGGAATCGAAGTGTAGTTTAAAACGAAAGAAACGGAGATTAAAAACTCCAAGTATTTTGGGAGTTATGATGGAAATAGTTAGACTCGCGCTTTTGTTTAGCAATTTACTGACCTCCCTACGATTGATTGACCATAACTCTGTCAATTTAACTCGTAATTCATTGAAATTAGTTTCATTTCGAAGGAATCGAAGTGTAGTTTTTAACGAAAGAAACGGAGATGAAAAACTCCAAGTATTTTGAGAGTTATGATGGAAATAGTTAGACTCGCGCTTTGGTTTAGCAATTTACTGACCTACCTCCGATTGATTGACCATAACTCTGTTAATTTAACTCGTAATTCATTTAAATTAGTTTCATTTCGAAGGAATCGAAGTGTAGTTTAAAACGAAAGAAACGGAGATTAAAAACTCCAAGTATTTTGGGAGTTATGATGGAAATAGTTAGACTCGCGCTTTGGTTTAGCAATTTACTGACCTCCCTACGATTGATTGACAATAACTCACTCAATTTAACTCGTAATTCATTGAAATTAGTTTCATTTCGAAGGAATCGAAGTGTAGTTTATAACGAAAGAAACGGAGATGAAAAACTCCAAGTATTTTGAGAGTTATGATGGAAATAGTTAGACTCGCGCTTTGGTTTAGCAATTTACTGACCTACCTCCGATTGATTGACCGTAACTCACTCAATTTAACTCGTAATTCATTTAAATTCGTTTCATTTCGAATGAATCGAAGTGTAGTTTAAAACGAAAGAAACGGAAATGAAAAACTCCAAGTATTTTGAGAGTTATGATGGAAATAGTTAGACTCGCTCTTTGGTTTAGCAATTTACTGACCTCTCTCCGATTGATTGACCATAACTCTGTCAATTTAACTCGTAATTCATTTAAATTAGTTTCATTTCGAAGGAATCGAAGTGTAGTTTAAAACGAAAGAAACGGAGATGAAAAACTCCAAGTATTTTGAGAGTTATGATGGAAATAGTTAGACTCGCGCTTTGGTTTAGCAATTTACTGACCTACCTCCGATTGATTGACAATAACTCTGTCAATTTAACTCGCAATTCATTTAAATTAGTTTCATTTCGAAGGAATCGAAGTGTAGTTTAAAACGAAAGAAACGGAGATGAAAAACTCCAAGTATTTTGAGAGTTATGATGGAAATAGTTAGACTCGCGCTTTGGTTTAGCAATTTACTGACCTACCTCCAATTGATTGACCATAACTCACTCAATTTAACTCGTAATTCATTTAAATTCGTTTCATTTCGAATGAATCGAAGTGTAGTTTAAAACGAAAGAAACGGAAATGAAAAACTCCAAGTATTTTGAGAGTTATGATGGAAATAGTTAGACTCGCTCTTTGGTTTAGCAATTTACTGACCTCTCTCCGATTGATTGACCATAACTCTGTCAATTTAACTCGTAATTCATTTAAATTAGTTTCATTTCGAAGGAATCGAAGTGTAGTTTAAAACGAAAGAAACGGAGATGAAAAACTCCAAGTATTTTGAGAGTTATGATGGAAATAGTTAGACTCGCGCTTTGGTTTAGCAATTTACTGACCTACCTCCGATTGATTGATAATAACTCTGTCAATTTAACTCGCAATTCATTTAAATTAGTTTCATTTCGAAGGAATCGAAGTATAGTTTAAAACGAAAGAAACGGAGATGAAAAACTCCAAGTATTTTGAGAGTTATGATGGAAATAGTTAGACTCGCGCTTTGGTTTAGCAATTTACTGACCTACCTCCGATTGATTGACCATAACTCACTCAATTTAACTCGTAATTCATTTAAATTCGTTTCATTTCGAATGAATCGAAGTGTATTTTAAAACGAAAGAAACGGAGATGAAAAACTCCAAGTATTTTGAGAGTTATGATGGAAATAGTTAGACTCGCTCTTTGGTTTAAGAATTTACTGACCTACCTCCGATTGATTGACTATAACTCTGTCAATTTAACTCGTAATTCATTTAAATTAGTTTCATTTCGAAGGAATCGAAGTGTAGTTTAAAACGAAAGAAACGGAGATTAAAAACTCCAAGTATTTTGGGAGTTATGATGGAAATAGTTAGACTCGCGCTTTTGTTTAGCAATTTACTGACCTCCCTACGATTGATTGACCATAACTCTGTCAATTTAACTCGTAATTCATTGAAATTAGTTTCATTTCGAAGGAATCGAAGTGTAGTTTTTAACGAAAGAAACGGAGATGAAAAACTCCAAGTATTTTGAGAGTTATGATGGAAATAGTTAGACTCGCGCTTTGGTTTAGCAATTTACTGACCTACCTCCGATTGATTGACCATAACTCTGTTAATTTAACTCGTAATTCATTTAAATTAGTTTCATTTCGAAGGAATCGAAGTGTAGTTTAAAACGAAAGAAACGGAGATTAAAAACTCCAAGTATTTTGGGAGTTATGATGGAAATAGTTAGACTCGCGCTTTGGTTTAGCAATTTACTGACCTCCCTACGATTGATTGACAATAACTCACTCAATTTAACTCGTAATTCATTGAAATTAGTTTCATTTCGAAGGAATCGAAGTGTAGTTTATAACGAAAGAAACGGAGATGAAAAACTCCAAGTATTTTGAGAGTTATGATGGAAATAGTTAGACTCGCGCTTTGGTTTAGCAATTTACTGACCTACCTCCGATTGATTGACCATAACTCTGTTAATTTAACTCGTAATTCATTTAAATTAGTTTCATTTCGAAGGAATCGAAGTGTAGTTTAAAACGAAAGAAACGGAGATTAAAAACTCCAAGTATTTTGGGAGTTATGATGGAAATAGTTAGACTCGCGCTTTGGTTTAGCAATTTACTGACCTCCCTACGATTGATTGACAATAACTCACTCAATTTAACTCGTAATTCATTGAAATTAGTTTCATTTCGAAGGAATCGAAGTGTAGTTTATAACGAAAGAAACGGAGATGAAAAACTCCAAGTATTTTGAGAGTTATGATGGAAATAGTTAGACTCGCGCTTTGGTTTAGCAATTTACTGACCTACCTCCGATTGATTGACCATAACTCTCCCAATTTAACTCTTAAGTCATTGAAATTAGTTTCATTTCGAAGGAATCAAAGTGTAGTTTAAAACGAAAGAAACGGAGATGAAAAACTCCAAGTATTTTGAGAGTTATGATGGAAATAGTTAGACTCGCGCTTTGCTTTAGCAATTTACTGACCTACCTCCGATTGATTGACAATAACTCTGTCAATTTAACTCGTAATTCATTTAAATTAGTTTCATTTCGAAGGAATCGAAGTGCAGTTTAAAACGAAAGAAACGGAGATGAAAAACTCCAAGTATTTTGAGAGTTATGATGGAAATAGTTAGACTCGCGCTTTGGTTTAGCAATTTACTGACCTACCACCGATTGATTGACCATAACTCACTAAATTTAACTCGTAATTCATTTAAATTCGTTTCATTTCGAATGAATCGAAGTGTAGTTTAAAACGAAAGAAACGGAGATGAAAAACTCCAAGTATTTTGAGAGTTATGATGGAAATATTTAGACTCGCTCTTTGGTTTAGCAATTTACTGACCTACCTCCGATTGATTGACCATAACTCTGTCAATTTAACTCGTAATTCATTTAAATTAGTTTCATTTCGAAGGAATCGAAGTGTAGTTTAAAACGAAAGAAACGGAGATTAAAAACTCCAAGTATTTTGGGAGTTATGATGGAAATAGTTAGACTCGCGCTTTGGTTTAGCAATTTACTGACCTCCCTACGATTGATTGACCATAACTCACTCAATTTAACTCGTAATTCATTGAAATTAGTTTCATTTCGAAGGAATCGAAGTGTAGTTTATAACGAAAGAAACGGAGATGAAAAACTCCAAGTATTTTGAGAGTTATGATGGAAATAGTTAGACTCGCGCTTTGGTTTAGCAATTTACTGACCTACCTCCGATTGATTGACCATAACTCTCCCAATTTAACTCTTAAGTCATTGAAATTAGTTTCATTTCGAAGGAATCAAAGTGTAGTTTAAAACGAAAGAAACGGAGATGAAAAACTCCAAGTATTTTGAGAGTTATGATGGAAATAGTTAGACTCGCGCTTTGGTTTAGCAATTTACTGACTTACCTCCGATTGATTGACAATAACTCTGTCAATTTAACTCGTAATTCATTTAAATTAGTTTCATTTCGAAGGAATCGAAGTGTAGTTTAAAACGAAAGAAACGGAGATGAAAAACTCCAAGTATTTTGAGAGTTATGATGGAAATAGTTAGACTCGCGCTTTGGTTTAGCAATTTACTGACCTACCTCCGATTGATTGACCATAACTCACTCAATTTAACTCGTAATTCATTTAAATTCGTTTCATTTCGAATGAATCGAAGTGTAGTTTAAAACGAAAGAAACGGAGATGAAAAACTCCAAGTATTTTGAGAGTTATGATGGAAATAGTTAGACTCGCTCTTTGGTTTAGCAATTTACTGACCTCTCTCCGATTGATTGACCATAACTCTGTCAATTTAACTCGTAATTCATTTAAATTAGTTTCATTTCGAAGGAATCGAAGTGTAGTTTAAAACGAAAGAAACGGAGATGAAAAACTCCAAGTATTTTGAGAGTTATGATGGAAATAGTTAGACTCGCGCTTTGGTTTAGCAATTTACTGACCTACCTCCGATTGATTGACAATAACTCTGTCAATTTAACTCGTAATTCATTTAAATTAGTTTCATTTCGAAGGAATCGAAGTGTAGTTTAAAACGAAAGAAACGGAGATGAAAAACTCCAAGTATTTTGAGAGTTATGATGGAAATAGTTAGACTCGCGCTTTAGTTTAGCAATTTACTGACCTACCTCCGATTGATTGACAATAACTCTGTCAATTTAACTCGTAATTCATTTAAATTAGTTTCATTTCGAAGGAATCGAAGTGTAGTTTAAAACGAAAGAAACGGAGATGAAAAACTCCAAGTATTTTGAGAGTTATGATGGAAATAGTTAGACTCGCGCTTTGGTTTAGCAATTTACTGACCTACCTCCGATTGATTGACCATAACTCACTCAATTTAACTCGTAATTCATTTAAATTCGTTTCATTTCGAATGAATCGAAGTGTAGTTTAAAACGAAAGAAACGGAGATGAAAAACTCCAAGTATTTTGAGAGTTATGATGGAAATAGTTAGACTCGCTCTTTGGTTTAAGAATTTACTGACATACCTCCGATTGATTGACCATAACTCTGTCAATTTAACTCGTAATTCATTTAAATTAGTTTCATTTCGAAGGAATCGAAGTGTAGTTTAAAACGAAAGAAACGGAGATTAAAAACTCCAAGTATTTTGGGAGTTATGATGGAAATAGTTAGACTCGCGCTTTGGTTTAGCAATTTACTGACCTCCCTACGATTGATTGACCATAACTCACTTAATTTAACTCGTAATTCATTGAAATTAGTTTCATTTCGAAGGAATCGAAGTGTAGTTTATAACGAAAGAAACGGAGATGAAAAACTCCAAGTATTTTGAGAGTTATGATGGAAATAGTTAGACTCGCACTTTGGTTTAGCAATTTACTGACCTACCTCCGATTGATTGACAATAACTCTGTCAATTTAACTCGTAATTCATTTAAATTAGTTTCATTTCGAAGGAATCGAAGTGTAGTTTAAAACGAAAGAAACGGAGATTAAAAACTCCAAGTATTTTGGGAGTTATGATGGAAATAGTTAGACTCGCGCTTTGGTTTAGCAATTTACTGACCTCCCTACGATTGATTGACAATAACTCACTCAATTTAACTCGTAATTCATTGAAATTAGTTTCATTTCGAAGGAATCGAAGTGTAGTTTATAACGAAAGAAACGGAGATGAAAAACTCCAAGTATTTTGAGAGTTATGATGGAAATAGTTAGACTCGCGCTTTGGTTTAGCAATTTACTGACCTACCTCCGATTGATTGACCATAACTCTCCCAATTTAGCTCTTAAGTCATTGAAATTAGTTTCATTTCGAAGGAATCAAAGTGTAGTTTAAAACGAAAGAAACGGAGATGAAAAACTCCAAGTATTTTGAGACTTATGATGGAAATAGTTAGACTCGCGCTTTGGTTTAGCAATTTACTGACCTACCTCCGATTGATTGACAATAACTCTGTCAATTTAACTCGTAATTCATTTAAATTAGTTTCATTTCGAAGGAATCGAAGTGTAGTTTAAAACGAAAGAAACGGAGATGAAAAACTCCAAGTATTTTGAGAGTTATGATGGAAATAGTTAGACTCGCGCTTTGGTTTAGCAATTTACTGACCTCCCTACGATTGATTGACCATAACTCACTCAATTTAACTCGTAATTCATTTAAATTCGTTTCATTTCGAATGAATCGAAGTGTAGTTTAAAACGAAAGAAACGGAGATGAAAAACTCCAAGTATTTTGAGAGTTATGATGGAAATAGTTAGACTCGCGCTTTGGTTTAGCAATTTACTGACCTACCTACGATTGATTGACCATAACTCTCTCAATTTAACTCTTAAGTCATTGAAATTAATTTCATTTCAAATGAATCGAAGTGTAGTTTAAAACGAAAGAAACGGAGATGAAAAACTCCAAGTATTTTGAGAGTTATGATGGAAATAGTTAGACTCGCGCTTTGGTTTAGCAATTTACTGACCTACCTCCGATTGATTGACCATAACTCTCCCAATTTAACTCTTAAGTCATTGAAATTAGTTTCATTTCGAAGGAATCAAAGTGTAGTTTAAAACGAAAGAAACGGAGATGAAAAACTCCAAGTATTTTGAGAGTTATGATGGAAATAGTTAGACTCGCGCTTTGGTTTAGCAATTTACTGACTTACCTCCGATTGATTGACAATAACTCTGTCAATTTAACTCGTAATTCATTTAAATTAGTTTCATTTCGAAGGAATCGAAGTGTAGTTTAAAACGAAAGAAACGGAGATGAAAAACTCCAAGTATTTTGAGAGTTATGATGGAAATAGTTAGACTCGCGCTTTGGTTTAGCAATTTACTGACCTACCTCCGATTGATTGACCATAACTCACTCAATTTAACTCTTAAGTCATTGAAATTAATTTCATTTCAAATGAATCGAAGTGTAGTTTAAAACGAAAGAAACGGAGATGAAAAACTCCAAGTATTTTGAGAGTTATGATGGAAATAGTTAGACTCACGCTTTGGTTTAGCAATTTACTGACCTACCTCCGATTGATTGACCATAACTCTCCCAATTTAACTCTTAAGTCATTGAAATTAGTTTCATTTCGAAGGAATCAAAGTGTAGTTTAAAACGAAAGAAACGGAGATGAAAAACTCCAAGTATTTTGAGAGTTATGATGGAAATAGTTAGACTCGCGCTTTGGTTTAGCAATTTACTGACTTACCTCCGATTGATTGACAATAACTCTGTCAATTTAACTCGTAATTCATTTAAATTAGTTTCATTTCGAAGGAATCGAAGTGTAGTTTAAAACGAAAGAAACGGAGATGAAAAACTCCAAGTATTTTGAGAGTTATGATGGAAATAGTTAGACTCGCGCTTTGGTTTAGCAATTTACTGACTTACCTCCGATTGATTGACAATAACTCTGTCAATTTAACTCGTAATTCATTTAAATTAGTTTCATTTCGAAGGAATCGAAGTGTAGTTTAAAACGAAAGAAACGGAGATGAAAAACTCCAAGTATTTTGAGAGTTATGATGGAAATAGTTAGACTCGCTCTTTGGTTTAGCAATTTACTGACCTCTCTCCGATTGATTGACCATAACTCTGTCAATTTAACTCGTAATTCATTTAAATTAGTTTCATTTCGAAGGAATCGAAGTGTAGTTTAAAACGAAAGAAACGGAGATGAAAAACTCCAAGTATTTTGAGAGTTATGATGGAAATAGTTAGACTCGCGCTTTGGTTTAGCAATTTACTGACCTACCTCCGATTGATTGACAATAACTCTGTCAATTTAACTCGCAATTCATTTAAATTAGTTTCATTTCGAAGGAATCGAAGTATAGTTTAAAACGAAAGAAACGGAGATGAAAAACTCCAAGTATTTTGAGAGTTATGATGGAAATAGTTAGACTCGCGCTTTGGTTTAGCAATTTACTGACCTACCTCCGATTGATTGACCATAACTCACTCAATTTAACTCGTAATTCATTTAAATTCGTTTCATTTCGAATGAATCGAAGTGTATTTTAAAACGAAAGAAACGGAGATGAAAAACTCCAAGTATTTTGAGAGTTATGATGGAAATAGTTAGACTCGCTCTTTGGTTTAAGAATTTACTGACCTACCTCCGATTGATTGACTATAACTCTGTCAATTTAACTCGTAATTCATTTAAATTAGTTTCATTTCGAAGGAATCGAAGTGTAGTTTAAAACGAAAGAAACGGAGATTAAAAACTCCAAGTATTTTGGGAGTTATGATGGAAATAGTTAGACTCGCGCTTTTGTTTAGCAATTTACTGACCTCCCTACGATTGATTGACCATAACTCTGTCAATTTAACTCGTAATTCATTGAAATTAGTTTCATTTCGAAGGAATCGAAGTGTAGTTTTTAACGAAAGAAACGGAGATGAAAAACTCCAAGTATTTTGAGAGTTATGATGGAAATAGTTAGACTCGCGCTTTGGTTTAGCAATTTACTGACCTACCTCCGATTGATTGACCATAACTCTGTTAATTTAACTCGTAATTCATTTAAATTAGTTTCATTTCGAAGGAATCGAAGTGTAGTTTAAAACGAAAGAAACGGAGATTAAAAACTCCAAGTATTTTGGGAGTTATGATGGAAATAGTTAGACTCGCGCTTTGGTTTAGCAATTTACTGACCTCCCTACGATTGATTGACAATAACTCACTCAATTTAACTCGTAATTCATTGAAATTAGTTTCATTTCGAAGGAATCGAAGTGTAGTTTATAACGAAAGAAACGGAGATGAAAAACTCCAAGTATTTTGAGAGTTATGATGGAAATAGTTAGACTCGCGCTTTGGTTTAGCAATTTACTGACCTACCTCCGATTGATTGACCATAACTCTGTTAATTTAACTCGTAATTCATTTAAATTAGTTTCATTTCGAAGGAATCGAAGTGTAGTTTAAAACGAAAGAAACGGAGATTAAAAACTCCAAGTATTTTGGGAGTTATGATGGAAATAGTTAGACTCGCGCTTTGGTTTAGCAATTTACTGACCTCCCTACGATTGATTGACAATAACTCACTCAATTTAACTCGTAATTCATTGAAATTAGTTTCATTTCGAAGGAATCGAAGTGTAGTTTATAACGAAAGAAACGGAGATGAAAAACTCCAAGTATTTTGAGAGTTATGATGGAAATAGTTAGACTCGCGCTTTGGTTTAGCAATTTACTGACCTACCTCCGATTGATTGACCATAACTCTCCCAATTTAACTCTTAAGTCATTGAAATTAGTTTCATTTCGAAGGAATCAAAGTGTAGTTTAAAACGAAAGAAACGGAGATGAAAAACTCCAAGTATTTTGAGAGTTATGATGGAAATAGTTAGACTCGCGCTTTGCTTTAGCAATTTACTGACCTACCTCCGATTGATTGACAATAACTCTGTCAATTTAACTCGTAATTCATTTAAATTAGTTTCATTTCGAAGGAATCGAAGTGCAGTTTAAAACGAAAGAAACGGAGATGAAAAACTCCAAGTATTTTGAGAGTTATGATGGAAATAGTTAGACTCGCGCTTTGGTTTAGCAATTTACTGACCTACCACCGATTGATTGACCATAACTCACTAAATTTAACTCGTAATTCATTTAAATTCGTTTCATTTCGAATGAATCGAAGTGTAGTTTAAAACGAAAGAAACGGAGATGAAAAACTCCAAGTATTTTGAGAGTTATGATGGAAATATTTAGACTCGCTCTTTGGTTTAGCAATTTACTGACCTACCTCCGATTGATTGACCATAACTCTGTCAATTTAACTCGTAATTCATTTAAATTAGTTTCATTTCGAAGGAATCGAAGTGTAGTTTAAAACGAAAGAAACGGAGATTAAAAACTCCAAGTATTTTGGGAGTTATGATGGAAATAGTTAGACTCGCGCTTTGGTTTAGCAATTTACTGACCTCCCTACGATTGATTGACCATAACTCACTCAATTTAACTCGTAATTCATTGAAATTAGTTTCATTTCGAAGGAATCGAAGTGTAGTTTATAACGAAAGAAACGGAGATGAAAAACTCCAAGTATTTTGAGAGTTATGATGGAAATAGTTAGACTCGCGCTTTGGTTTAGCAATTTACTGACCTACCTCCGATTGATTGACCATAACTCTCCCAATTTAACTCTTAAGTCATTGAAATTAGTTTCATTTCGAAGGAATCAAAGTGTAGTTTAAAACGAAAGAAACGGAGATGAAAAACTCCAAGTATTTTGAGAGTTATGATGGAAATAGTTAGACTCGCGCTTTGGTTTAGCAATTTACTGACTTACCTCCGATTGATTGACAATAACTCTGTCAATTTAACTCGTAATTCATTTAAATTAGTTTCATTTCGAAGGAATCGAAGTGTAGTTTAAAACGAAAGAAACGGAGATGAAAAACTCCAAGTATTTTGAGAGTTATGATGGAAATAGTTAGACTCGCGCTTTGGTTTAGCAATTTACTGACCTACCTCCGATTGATTGACCATAACTCACTCAATTTAACTCGTAATTCATTTAAATTCGTTTCATTTCGAATGAATCGAAGTGTAGTTTAAAACGAAAGAAACGGAGATGAAAAACTCCAAGTATTTTGAGAGTTATGATGGAAATAGTTAGACTCGCTCTTTGGTTTAGCAATTTACTGACCTCTCTCCGATTGATTGACCATAACTCTGTCAATTTAACTCGTAATTCATTTAAATTAGTTTCATTTCGAAGGAATCGAAGTGTAGTTTAAAACGAAAGAAACGGAGATGAAAAACTCCAAGTATTTTGAGAGTTATGATGGAAATAGTTAGACTCGCGCTTTGGTTTAGCAATTTACTGACCTACCTCCGATTGATTGACAATAACTCTGTCAATTTAACTCGTAATTCATTTAAATTAGTTTCATTTCGAAGGAATCGAAGTGTAGTTTAAAACGAAAGAAACGGAGATGAAAAACTCCAAGTATTTTGAGAGTTATGATGGAAATAGTTAGACTCGCGCTTTAGTTTAGCAATTTACTGACCTACCTCCGATTGATTGACAATAACTCTGTCAATTTAACTCGTAATTCATTTAAATTAGTTTCATTTCGAAGGAATCGAAGTGTAGTTTAAAACGAAAGAAACGGAGATGAAAAACTCCAAGTATTTTGAGAGTTATGATGGAAATAGTTAGACTCGCGCTTTGGTTTAGCAATTTACTGACCTACCTCCGATTGATTGACCATAACTCACTCAATTTAACTCGTAATTCATTTAAATTCGTTTCATTTCGAATGAATCGAAGTGTAGTTTAAAACGAAAGAAACGGAGATGAAAAACTCCAAGTATTTTGAGAGTTATGATGGAAATAGTTAGACTCGCTCTTTGGTTTAAGAATTTACTGACATACCTCCGATTGATTGACCATAACTCTGTCAATTTAACTCGTAATTCATTTAAATTAGTTTCATTTCGAAGGAATCGAAGTGTAGTTTAAAACGAAAGAAACGGAGATTAAAAACTCCAAGTATTTTGGGAGTTATGATGGAAATAGTTAGACTCGCGCTTTGGTTTAGCAATTTACTGACCTCCCTACGATTGATTGACCATAACTCACTTAATTTAACTCGTAATTCATTGAAATTAGTTTCATTTCGAAGGAATCGAAGTGTAGTTTATAACGAAAGAAACGGAGATGAAAAACTCCAAGTATTTTGAGAGTTATGATGGAAATAGTTAGACTCGCACTTTGGTTTAGCAATTTACTGACCTACCTCCGATTGATTGACAATAACTCTGTCAATTTAACTCGTAATTCATTTAAATTAGTTTCATTTCGAAGGAATCGAAGTGTAGTTTAAAACGAAAGAAACGGAGATTAAAAAGTCCAAGTATTTTGGGAGTTATGATGGAAATAGTTAGACTCGCGCTTTGGTTTAGCAATTTACTGACCTCCCTACGATTGATTGACAATAACTCACTCAATTTAACTCGTAATTCATTGAAATTAGTTTCATTTCGAAGGAATCGAAGTGTAGTTTATAACGAAAGAAACGGAGATGAAAAACTCCAAGTATTTTGAGAGTTATGATGGAAATAGTTAGACTCGCGCTTTGGTTTAGCAATTTACTGACCTACCTCCGATTGATTGACCATAACTCTCCCAATTTAGCTCTTAAGTCATTGAAATTAGTTTCATTTCGAAGGAATCAAAGTGTAGTTTAAAACGAAAGAAACGGAGATGAAAAACTCCAAGTATTTTGAGACTTATGATGGAAATAGTTAGACTCGCGCTTTGGTTTAGCAATTTACTGACCTACCTCCGATTGATTGACAATAACTCTGTCAATTTAACTCGTAATTCATTTAAATTAGTTTCATTTCGAAGGAATCGAAGTGTAGTTTAAAACGAAAGAAACGGAGATGAAAAACTCCAAGTATTTTGAGAGTTATGATGGAAATAGTTAGACTCGCGCTTTGGTTTAGCAATTTACTGACCTCCCTACGATTGATTGACCATAACTCACTCAATTTAACTCGTAATTCATTTAAATTCGTTTCATTTCGAATGAATCGAAGTGTAGTTTAAAACGAAAGAAACGGAGATGAAAAACTCCAAGTATTTTGAGAGTTATGATGGAAATAGTTAGACTCGCGCTTTGGTTTAGCAATTTACTGACCTACCTACGATTGATTGACCATAACTCTCTCAATTTAACTCTTAAGTCATTGAAATTAATTTCATTTCAAATGAATCGAAGTGTAGTTTAAAATGAAAGAAACGGAGATGAAAAACTCCAAGTATTTTGAGAGTTATGATGGAAATAGTTAGACTCGCGCTTTGGTTTAGCAATTTACTGACCTACCTCCGATTGATTGACCATAACTCTCCCAATTTAACTCTTAAGTCATTGAAATTAGTTTCATTTCGAAGGAATCAAAGTGTAGTTTAAAACGAAAGAAACGGAGATGAAAAACTCCAAGTATTTTGAGAGTTATGATGGAAATAGTTAGACTCGCGCTTTGGTTTAGCAATTTACTGACTTACCTCCGATTGATTGACAATAACTCTGTCAATTTAACTCGTAATTCATTTAAATTAGTTTCATTTCGAAGGAATCGAAGTGTAGTTTAAAACGAAAGAAACGGAGATGAAAAACTCCAAGTATTTTGAGAGTTATGATGGAAATAGTTAGACTCGCGCTTTGGTTTAGCAATTTACTGACCTACCTCCGATTGATTGACCATAACTCACTCAATTTAACTCGTAATTCATTTAAATTCGTTTCATTTCGAATGAATCGAAGTGTAGTTTAAAACGAAAGAAACGGAGATGAAAAACTCCAAGTATTTTGAGAGTTATGATGGAAATAGTTAGACTCGCTCTTTGGTTTAGCAATTTACTGACCTCTCTCCGATTGATTGACCATAACTCTGTCAATTTAACTCGTAATTCATTTAAATTAGTTTCATTTCGAAGGAATCGAAGTGTAGTTTAAAACGAAAGAAACGGAGATGAAAAACTCCAAGTATTTTGAGAGTTATGATGGAAATAGTTAGACTCGCGCTTTGGTTTAGCAATTTACTGACCTACCTCCGATTGATTGACAATAACTCTGTCAATTTAACTCGTAATTCATTTAAATTAGTTTCATTTCGAAGGAATCGAAGTGTAGTTTAAAACGAAAGAAACGGAGATGAAAAACTCCAAGTATTTTGAGAGTTATGATGGAAATAGTTAGACTCGCGCTTTGGTTTAGCAATTTACTGACCTACCTCCGATTGATTGACCATAACTCACTCAATTTAACTCGTAATTCATTTAAATTCGTTTCATTTCGAATGAATCGAAGTGTAGTTTAAAACGAAAGAAACGGAGATGAAAAACTCCAAGTATTTTGAGAGTTATGATGGAAATAGTTAGACTCGCTCTTTGGTTTAAGAATTTACTGACATACCTCCGATTGATTGACCATAACTCTGTCAATTTAACTCGTAATTCATTTAAATTAGTTTCATTTCGAAGGAATCGAAGTGTAGTTTAAAACGAAAGAAACGGAGATTAAAAACTCCAAGTATTTTGGGAGTTATGATGGAAATAGTTAGACTCGCGCTTTGGTTTAGCAATTTACTGACCTCCCTACGATTGATTGACCATAACTCACTTAATTTAACTCGTAATTCATTGAAATTAGTTTCATTTCGAAGGAATCGAAGTGTAGTTTATAACGAAAGAAACGGAGATGAAAAACTCCAAGTATTTTGAGAGTTATGATGGAAATAGTTAGACTCGCACTTTGGTTTAGCAATTTACTGACCTACCTCCGATTGATTGACAATAACTCTGTCAATTTAACTCGTAATTCATTTAAATTAGTTTCATTTCGAAGGAATCGAAGTGTAGTTTAAAACGAAAGAAACGGAGATTAAAAACTCCAAGTATTTTGGGAGTTATGATGGAAATAGTTAGACTCGCGCTTTGGTTTAGCAATTTACTGACCTCCCTACGATTGATTGACCATAACTCACTTAATTTAACTCGTAATTCATTGAAATTAGTTTCATTTCGAAGGAATCGAAGTGTAGTTTATAACGAAAGAAACGGAGATGAAAAACTCCAAGTATTTTGAGAGTTATGATGGAAATAGTTAGACTCGCGCTTTGGTTTAGCAATTTACTGACCTACCTCCGATTGATTGACCATAACTCTCCCAATTTAACTCTTAAGTCATTGAAATTAGTTTCATTTCGAAGGAATCAAAGTGTAGTTTAAAACGAAAGAAACGGAGATGAAAAACTCCAAGTATTTTGAGACTTATGATGGAAATAGTTAGACTCGCGCTTTGGTTTAGCAATTTACTGACCTACCTCCGATTGATTGACAATAACTCTGTCAATTTAACTCGTAATTCATTTAAATTAGTTTCATTTCGAAGGAATCGAAGTGTAGTTTAAAACGAAAGAAACGGAGATGAAAAACTCCAAGTATTTTGAGAGTTATGATGGAAATAGTTAGACTCGCGCTTTGGTTTAGCAATTTACTGACCTCCCTACGATTGATTGACCATAACTCACTCAATTTAACTCGTAATTCATTTAAATTCGTTTCATTTCGAATGAATCGAAGTGTAGTTTAAAACGAAAGAAACGGAGATGAAAAACTCCAAGTATTTTGAGAGTTATGATGGAAATAGTTAGACTCGCGCTTTGGTTTAGCAATTTACTGACCTACCTACGATTGATTGACCATAACTCTCTCAATTTAACTCTTAAGTCATTGAAATTAATTTCATTTCAAATGAATCGAAGTGTAGTTTAAAACGAAAGAAACGGAGATGAAAAACTCCAAGTATTTTGAGAGTTATGATGGAAATAGTTAGACTCGCGCTTTGGTTTAGCAATTTACTGACCTACCTCCGATTGATTGACCATAACTCTCCCAATTTAACTCTTAAGTCATTGAAATTAGTTTCATTTCGAAGGAATCAAAGTGTAGTTTAAAACGAAAGAAACGGAGATGAAAAACTCCAAGTATTTTGAGAGTTATGATGGAAATAGTTAGACTCGCGCTTTGGTTTAGCAATTTACTGACTTACCTCCGATTGATTGACAATAACTCTGTCAATTTAACTCGTAATTCATTTAAATTAGTTTCATTTCGAAGGAATCGAAGTGTAGTTTAAAACGAAAGAAACGGAGATGAAAAACTCCAAGTATTTTGAGAGTTATGATGGAAATAGTTAGACTCGCGCTTTGGTTTAGCAATTTACTGACCTACCTCCGATTGATTGACCATAACTCACTCAATTTAACTCTTAAGTCATTGAAATTAATTTCATTTCAAATGAATCGAAGTGTAGTTTAAAACGAAAGAAACGGAGATGAAAAACTCCAAGTATTTTGAGAGTTATGATGGAAATAGTTAGACTCACGCTTTGGTTTAGCAATTTACTGACCTACCTCCGATTGATTGACCATAACTCTCCCAATTTAACTCTTAAGTCATTGAAATTAGTTTCATTTCGAAGGAATCAAAGTGTAGTTTAAAACGAAAGAAACGGAGATGAAAAACTCCAAGTATTTTGAGAGTTATGATGGAAATAGTTAGACTCGCGCTTTGGTTTAGCAATTTACTGACTTACCTCCGATTGATTGACAATAACTCTGTCAATTTAACTCGTAATTCATTTAAATTAGTTTCATTTCGAAGGAATCGAAGTGTAGTTTAAAACGAAAGAAACGGAGATTAAAAACTCCAAGTATTTTGGGAGTTATGATGGAAATAGTTAGACTCGCGCTTTGGTTTAGCAATTTACTGACCTCCCTACGATTGATTGACCATAACTCACTTAATTTAACTCGTAATTCATTGAAATTAGTTTCATTTCGAAGGAATCGAAGTGTAGTTTATAACGAAAGAAACGGAGATAAAAAACTCCAAGTATTTTGAGAGTTATGATGGAAATAGTTAGACTCGCACTTTGGTTTAGCAATTTACTGACCTACCTCCGATTGATTGACAATAACTCTGTCAATTTAACTCGTAATTCATTTAAATTAGTTTCATTTCGAAGGAATCGAAGTGTAGTTTAAAACGAAAGAAACGGAGATTAAAAACTCCAAGTATTTTGGGAGTTATGATGGAAATAGTTAGACTCGCGCTTTGGTTTAGCAATTTACTGACCTACCTCCGATTGATTGACCATAACTCACTAAATTTAACTCGTAATTCATTTAAATTCGTTTCATTTCGAATGAATCGAAGTGTAGTTTAAAACGAAAGAAACGGAGATGAAAAACTCGAAGTATTTTGAGAGTTATGATGGAAATATTTAGACTCGCTCTTTGGTTTAGCAATTTACTGACCTACCTCCGATTGATTGACCATAACTCTGTCAATTTAACTCGTAATTCATTTAAATTAGTTTCATTTCGAAGGAATCGAAGTGTAGTTTAAAACGAAAGAAACGGAGATTAAAAACTCCAAGTATTTTGGGAGTTATGATGGAAATAGTTAGACTCGCGCTTTGGTTTAGCAATTTACTGACCTCCCTACGATTGATTGACCATAACTCACTCAATTTAACTCGTAATTCATTGAAATTAGTTTCATTTCGAAGGAATCAAAGTGTAGTTTATAACGAAAGAAACGGAGATGAAAAACTCCAAGTATTTTGAGAGTTATGATGGAAATAGTTAGACTCGCGCTTTGGTTTAGCAATTTACTGACCTACCTCCGATTGATTGACCATAACTCTCCCAATTTAACTCTTAAGTCATTGAAATTAGTTTCATTTCGAAGGAATCAAAGTGTAGTTTAAAACGAAAGAAACGGAGATGAAAAACTCCAAGTATTTTGAGAGTTATGATGGAAATAGTTAGACTCGCGCTTTGGTTTAGCAATTTACTGACTTACCTCCGATTGATTGACAATAACTCTGTCAATTTAACTCGTAATTCATTTAAATTAGTTTCATTTCGAAGGAATCGAAGTGTAGTTTAAAACGAAAGAAACGGAGATGAAAAACTCCAAGTATTTTGAGAGTTATGATGGAAATAGTTAGACTCGCGCTTTGGTTTAGCAATTTACTGACCTACCTCCGATTGATTGACCATAACTCACTCAATTTAACTCGTAATTCATTTAAATTCGTTTCATTTCGAATGAATCGAAGTGTAGTTTAAAACGAAAGAAACGGAGATGAAAAACTCCAAGTATTTTGAGAGTTATGATGGAAATAGTTAGACTCGCTCTTTGGTTTAGCAATTTACTGACCTCTCTCCGATTGATTGACCATAACTCTGTCAATTTAACTCGTAATTCATTTAAATTAGTTTCATTTCGAAGGAATCGAAGTGTAGTTTAAAACGAAAGAAACGGAGATGAAAAACTCCAAGTATTTTGAGAGTTATGATGGAAATAGTTAGACTCGCGCTTTGGTTTAGCAATTTACTGACCTACCTCCGATTGATTGACAATAACTCTGTCAATTTAACTCGTAATTCATTTAAATTAGTTTCATTTCGAAGGAATCGAAGTGTAGTTTAAAACGAAAGAAACGGAGATTAAAAACTCCAAGTATTTTGGGAGTTATGATGGAAATAGTTAGACTCGCGCTTTGGTTTAGCAATTTACTGACCTACCTCCGATTGATTGACCATAACTCACTAAATTTAACTCGTAATTCATTTAAATTCGTTTCATTTCGAATGAATCGAAGTGTAGTTTAAAACGAAAGAAACGGAGATGAAAAACTCCAAGTATTTTGAGAGTTATGATGGAAATATTTAGACTCGCTCTTTGGTTTAGCAATTTACTGACCTACCTCCGATTGATTGACCATAACTCTGTCAATTTAACTCGTAATTCATTTAAATTAGTTTCATTTCGAAGGAATCGAAGTGTAGTTTAAAACGAAAGAAACGGAGATTAAAAACTCCAAGTATTTTGGGAGTTATGATGGAAATAGTTAGACTCGCGCTTTGGTTTAGCAATTTACTGACCTCCCTACGATTGATTGACCATAACTCACTCAATTTAACTCGTAATTCATTGAAATTAGTTTCATTTCGAAGGAATCGAAGTGTAGTTTATAACGAAAGAAACGGAGATGAAAAACTCCAAGTATTTTGAGAGTTATGATGGAAATAGTTAGACTCGCGCTTTGGTTTAGCAATTTACTGACCTACCTCCGATTGATTGACCATAACTCTCCCAATTTAACTCTTAAGTCATTGAAATTAGTTTCATTTCGAAGGAATCAAAGTGTAGTTTAAAACGAAAGAAACGGAGATGAAAAACTCCAAGTATTTTGAGAGTTATGATGGAAATAGTTAGACTCGCGCTTTGGTTTAGCAATTTACTGACCTCCCTACGATTGATTGACCATAACTCACTCAATTTAACTCGTAATTCATTGAAATTAGTTTCATTTCGAAGGAATCAAAGTGTAGTTTATAACGAAAGAAACGGAGATGAAAAACTCCAAGTATTTTGAGAGTTATGATGGAAATAGTTAGACTCGCGCTTTGGTTTAGCAATTTACTGACCTACCTCCGATTGATTGACCATAACTCTCCCAATTTAACTCTTAAGTCATTGAAATTAGTTTCATTTCGAAGGAATCAAAGTGTAGTTTAAAACGAAAGAAACGGAGATGAAAAACTCCAAGTATTTTGAGAGTTATGATGGAAATAGTTAGACTCGCGCTTTGGTTTAGCAATTTACTGACTTACCTCCGATTGATTGACAATAACTCTGTCAATTTAACTCGTAATTCATTTAAATTAGTTTCATTTCGAAGGAATCGAAGTGTAGTTTAAAACGAAAGAAACGGAGATGAAAAACTCCAAGTATTTTGAGAGTTATGATGGAAATAGTTAGACTCGCGCTTTGGTTTAGCAATTTACTGACCTACCTCCGATTGATTGACCATAACTCACTCAATTTAACTCGTAATTCATTTAAATTCGTTTCATTTCGAATGAATCGAAGTGTAGTTTAAAACGAAAGAAACGGAGATGAAAAACTCCAAGTATTTTGAGAGTTATGATGGAAATAGTTAGACTCGCTCTTTGGTTTAGCAATTTACTGACCTCTCTCCGATTGATTGACCATAACTCTGTCAATTTAACTCGTAATTCATTTAAATTAGTTTCATTTCGAAGGAATCGAAGTGTAGTTTAAAACGAAAGAAACGGAGATGAAAAACTCCAAGTATTTTGAGAGTTATGATGGAAATATTTAGACTCGCTCTTTGGTTTAGCAATTTACTGACCTACCTCCGATTGATTGACCATAACTCTGTCAATTTAACTCGTAATTCATTTAAATTAGTTTCATTTCGAAGGAATCGAAGTGTAGTTTAAAACGAAAGAAACGGAGATTAAAAACTCCAAGTATTTTGGGAGTTATGATGGAAATAGTTAGACTCGCGCTTTGGTTTAGCAATTTACTGACCTCCCTACGATTGATTGACCATAACTCACTCAATTTAACTCGTAATTCATTGAAATTAGTTTCATTTCGAAGGAATCAAAGTGTAGTTTATAACGAAAGAAACGGAGATGAAAAACTCCAAGTATTTTGAGAGTTATGATGGAAATAGTTAGACTCGCGCTTTGGTTTAGCAATTTACTGACCTACCTCCGATTGATTGACCATAACTCTCCCAATTTAACTCTTAAGTCATTGAAATTAGTTTCATTTCGAAGGAATCAAAGTGTAGTTTAAAACGAAAGAAACGGAGATGAAAAACTCCAAGTATTTTGAGAGTTATGATGGAAATAGTTAGACTCGCGCTTTGGTTTAGCAATTTACTGACTTACCTCCGATTGATTGACAATAACTCTGTCAATTTAACTCGTAATTCATTTAAATTAGTTTCATTTCGAAGGAATCGAAGTGTAGTTTAAAACGAAAGAAACGGAGATGAAAAACTCCAAGTATTTTGAGAGTTATGATGGAAATAGTTAGACTCGCGCTTTGGTTTAGCAATTTACTGACCTACCTCCGATTGATTGACCATAACTCACTCAATTTAACTCGTAATTCATTTAAATTCGTTTCATTTCGAATGAATCGAAGTGTAGTTTAAAACGAAAGAAACGGAGATGAAAAACTCCAAGTATTTTGAGAGTTATGATGGAAATAGTTAGACTCGCTCTTTGGTTTAGCAATTTACTGACCTCTCTCCGATTGATTGACCATAACTCTGTCAATTTAACTCGTAATTCATTTAAATTAGTTTCATTTCGAAGGAATCGAAGTGTAGTTTAAAACGAAAGAAACGGAGATGAAAAACTCCAAGTATTTTGAGAGTTATGATGGAAATAGTTAGACTCGCGCTTTGGTTTAGCAATTTACTGACCTACCTCCTATTGATTGACAATAACTCTGTCAATTTAACTCGTAATTCATTTAAATTAGTTTCATTTCGAAGGAATCGAAGTGTAGTTTAAAACGAAAGAAACGGAGATTAAAAACTCCAAGTATTTTGGGAGTTATGATGGAAATAGTTAGACTCGCGCTTTGGTTTAGCAATTTACTGACCTACCTCCGATTGATTGACCATAACTCACTAAATTTAACTCGTAATTCATTTAAATTCGTTTCATTTCGAATGAATCGAAGTGTAGTTTAAAACGAAAGAAACGGAGATGAAAAACTCCAAGTATTTTGAGAGTTATGATGGAAATATTTAGACTCGCTCTTTGGTTTAGCAATTTACTGACCTACCTCCGATTGATTGACCATAACTCTGTCAATTTAACTCGTAATTCATTTAAATTAGTTTCATTTCGAAGGAATCGAAGTGTAGTTTAAAACGAAAGAAACGGAGATTAAAAACTCCAAGTATTTTGGGAGTTATGATGGAAATAGTTAGACTCGCGCTTTGGTTTAGCAATTTACTGACCTCCCTACGATTGATTGACCATAACTCACTCAATTTAACTCGTAATTCATTGAAATTAGTTTCATTTCGAAGGAATCGAAGTGTAGTTTATAACGAAAGAAACGGAGATGAAAAACTCCAAGTATTTTGAGAGTTATGATGGAAATAGTTAGACTCGCGCTTTGGTTTAGCAATTTACTGACCTACCTCCGATTGATTGACCATAACTCTCCCAATTTAACTCTTAAGTCATTGAAATTAGTTTCATTTCGAAGGAATCAAAGTGTAGTTTAAAACGAAAGAAACGGAGATGAAAAACTCCAAGTATTTTGAGAGTTATGATGGAAATAGTTAGACTCGCGCTTTGGTTTAGCAATTTACTGACGTACCTCCGATTGATTGACAATAACTCTGTCAATTTAACTCGTAATTCATTTAAATTAGTTTCATTTCGAAGGAATCGAAGTGTAGTTTAAAACGAAAGAAACGGAGATGAAAAACTCCAAGTATTTTGAGAGTTATGATGGAAATAGTTAGACTCGCGCTTTGGTTTAGCAATTTACTGACCTACCTCCGATTGATTGACCATAACTCACTCAATTTAACTCGTAATTCATTTAAATTCGTTTCATTTCGAAGGAATCGAAGTGTAGTTTAAAACGAAAGAAACGGAGATTAAAAACTCCAAGTATTTTGGGAGTTATGATGGAAATAGTTAGACTCGCGCTTTGGTTTAGCAATTTACTGACCTCCCTACGATTGATTGACCATAACTCACTTAATTTAACTCGTAATTCATTGAAATTAGTTTCATTTCGAAGGAATCGAAGTGTAGTTTATAACGAAAGAAACGGAGATGAAAAACTCCAAGTATTTTGAGAGTTAGGATGGAAATAGTTAGACTCGCGCTTTGGTTTAGCAATTTACTGACCTACCTCCGATTGATTGACAATAACTCTGTCAATTTAACTCGTAATTCATTTAAATTAGTTTCATTTCGAAGGAATCGAAGTGTAGTTTAAAACGAAAGAAACGGAGATTAAAAACTCCAAGTATTTTGGGAGTTATGATGGAAATAGTTAGACTCGCGCTTTGGTTTAGCAATTTACTGACCTACCTCCGATTGATTGACCATAACTCACTAAATTTAACTCGTAATTCATTTAAATTCGTTTCATTTCGAATGAATCGAAGTGTAGTTTAAAACGAAAGAAACGGAGATGAAAAACTCCAAGTATTTTGAGAGTTATGATGGAAATATTTAGATTCGCTCTTTGGTTTAGCAATTTACTGACCTACCTCCGATTGATTGACCATAACTCTGTCAATTTAACTCGTAATTCATTTAAATTAGTTTCATTTCGAAGGAATCGAAGTGTAGTTTAAAACGAAAGAAACGGAGATTAAAAACTCCAAGTATTTTGGGAGTTATGATGGAAATAGTTAGACTCGCGCTTTGGTTTAGCAATTTACTGACCTCCCTACGATTGATTGACCATAACTCACTCAATTTAACTCGTAATTCATTGAAATTAGTTTCATTTCGAAGGAATCGAAGTGTAGTTTATAACGAAAGAAACGGAGATGAAAAACTCCAAGTATTTTGAGAGTTATGATGGAAATAGTTAGACTCGCGCTTTGGTTTAGCAATTTACTGACCTACCTCCGATTGATTGACCATAACTCTCCCAATTTAACTCTTAAGTCATTGAAATTAGTTTCATTTCGAAGGAATCAAAGTGTAGTTTAAAACGAAAGAAACGGAGATGAAAAACTCCAAGTATTTTGAGAGTTATGATGGAAATAGTTAGACTCGCGCTTTGGTTTAGCAATTTACTGACGTACCTCCGATTGATTGACAATAACTCTGTCAATTTAACTCGTAATTCATTTAAATTAGTTTCATTTCGAAGGAATCGAAGTGTAGTTTAAAACGAAAGAAACGGAGATGAAAAACTCCAAGTATTTTGAGAGTTATGATGGAAATAGTTAGACTCGCGCTTTGGTTTAGCAATTTACTGACCTACCTCCGATTGATTGACCATAACTCACTCAATTTAACTCGTAATTCATTTAAATTCGTTTCATTTCGAATGAATCGAAGTGTAGTTTAAAACGAAAGAAACGGAGATGAAAAACTCCAAGTATTTTGAGAGTTATGATGGAAATAGTTAGACTCGCTCTTTGGTTTAGCAATTTACTGACCTCTCTCCGATTGATTGACCATAACTCTGTCAATTTAACTCGTAATTCATTTAAATTAGTTTCATTTCGAAGGAATCGAAGTGTAGTTTAAAACGAAAGAAACGGAGATGAAAAACTCCAAGTATTTTGAGAGTTATGATGGAAATAGTTAGACTCGCGCTTTGGTTTAGCAATTTACTGACCTACCTCCGATTGATTGACAATAACTCTGTCAATTTAACTCGTAATTCATTTAAATTAGTTTCATTTCGAAGGAATCGAAGTGTAGTTTAAAACGAAAGAAACGGAGATGAAAAACTCCAAGTATTTTGAGAGTTATGATGGAAATAGTTAGACTCGCGCTTTAGTTTAGCAATTTACTGACCTACCTCCGATTGATTGACAATAACTCTGTCAATTTAACTCGTAATTCATTTAAATTAGTTTCATTTCGAAGGAATCGAAGTGTAGTTTAAAACGAAAGAAACGGAGATGAAAAACTCCAAGTATTTTGAGAGTTATGATGGAAATAGTTAGACTCGCGCTTTGGTTTAGCAATTTACTGACCTACCTCCGATTGATTGACCATAACTCACTCAATTTAACTCGTAATTCATTTAAATTCGTTTCATTTCGAATGAATCGAAGTGTAGTTTAAAACGAAAGAAACGGAGATGAAAAACTCCAAGTATTTTGAGAGTTATGATGGAAATAGTTAGACTCGCTCTTTGGTTTAAGAATTTACTGACCTACCTCCGATTGATTGACCATAACTCTGTCAATTTAACTCGTAATTCATTTAAATTAGTTTCATTTCGAAGGAATCGAAGTGTAGTTTAAAACGAAAGAAACGGAGATTAAAAACTCCAAGTATTTTGGGAGTTATGATGGAAATAGTTAGACTCGCGCTTTGGTTTAGCAATTTACTGACCTCCCTACGATTGATTGACCATAACTCACTTAATTTAACTCGTAATTCATTGAAATTAGTTTCATTTCGAAGGAATCGAAGTGTAGTTTATAACGAAAGAAACGGAGATGAAAAACTCCAAGTATTTTGAGAGTTAGGATGGAAATAGTTAGACTCGCGCTTTGGTTTAGCAATTTACTGACCTACCTCCGATTGATTGACAATAACTCTGTCAATTTAACTCGTAATTCATTTAAATTAGTTTCATTTCGAAGGAATCGAAGTGTAGTTTAAAACGAAAGAAACGGAGATTAAAAACTCCAAGTATTTTGGGAGTTATGATGGAAATAGTTAGACTCGCGCTTTGGTTTAGCAATTTACTGACCTCCCTACGATTGATTGACAATAACTCACTCAATTTAACTCGTAATTCATTGAAATTAGTTTAATTTCGAAGGAATCGAAGTGTAGTTTATAACGAAAGAAACGGAGATGAAAAACTCCAAGTATTTTGAGAGTTATGATGGAAATAGTTAGACTCGCGCTTTGGTTTAGCAATTTACTGACCTACCTCCGATTGATTGACCATAACTCTCCCAATTTAACTCTTAAGTCATTGAAATTAGTTTCATTTCGAAGGAATCAAAGTGTAGTTTAAAACGAAAGAAACGGAGATGAAAAACTCCAAGTATTTTGAGACTTATGATGGAAATAGTTAGACTCGCGCTTTGGTTTAGCAATTTACTGACCTACCTCCGATTGATTGACAATAACTCTGTCAATTTAACTCGTAATTCATTTAAATTAGTTTCATTTCGAAGGAATCGAAGTGTAGTTTAAAACGAAAGAAACGGAGATGAAAAACTCCAAGTATTTTGAGAGTTATGATGGAAATAGTTAGACTCGCGCTTTGGTTTAGCAATTTACTGACCTCCCTACGATTGATTGACCATAACTCACTCAATTTAACTCGTAATTCATTTAAATTCGTTTCATTTCGAATGAATCGAAGTGTAGTTTAAAACGAAAGAAACGGAGATGAAAAACTCCAAGTATTTTGAGAGTTATGATGGAAATAGTTAGACTCGCGCTTTGGTTTAGCAATTTACTGACCTACCTACGATTGATTGACCATAACTCTCTCAATTTAACTCTTAAGTCATTGAAATTAATTTCATTTCAAATGAATCGAAGTGTAGTTTAAAACGAAAGAAACGGAGATGAAAAACTCCAAGTATTTTGAGAGTTATGATGGAAATAGTTAGACTCGCGCTTTGGTTTAGCAATTTACTGACCTACCTCCGATTGATTGACCATAACTCTCCCAATTTAACTCTTAAGTCATTGAAATTAGTTTCATTTCGAAGGAATCAAAGTGTAGTTTAAAACGAAAGAAACGGAGATGAAAAACTCCAAGTATTTTGAGAGTTATGATGGAAATAGTTAGACTCGCGCTTTGGTTTAGCAATTTACTGACTTACCTCCGATTGATTGACAATAACTCTGTCAATTTAACTCGTAATTCATTTAAATTAGTTTCATTTCGAAGGAATCGAAGTGTAGTTTAAAACGAAAGAAACGGAGATGAAAAACTCCAAGTATTTTGAGAGTTATGATGGAAATAGTTAGACTCGCGCTTTGGTTTAGCAATTTACTGACCTCCCTACGATTGATTGACCATAACTCACTTAATTTAACTCGTAATTCATTGAAATTAGTTTCATTTCGAAGGAATCGAAGTGTAGTTTATAACGAAAGAAACGGAGATGAAAAACTCCAAGTATTTTGAGAGTTAGGATGGAAATAGTTAGACTCGCGCTTTGGTTTAGCAATTTACTGACCTACCTCCGATTGATTGACAATAACTCTGTCAATTTAACTCGTAATTCATTTAAATTAGTTTCATTTCGAAGGAATCGAAGTGTAGTTTAAAACGAAAGAAACGGAGATTAAAAACTCCAAGTATTTTGGGAGTTATGATGGAAATAGTTAGACTCGCGCTTTGGTTTAGCAATTTACTGACCTACCTCCGATTGATTGACCATAACTCACTAAATTTAACTCGTAATTCATTTAAATTCGTTTCATTTCGAATGAATCGAAGTGTAGTTTAAAACGAAAGAAACGGAGATGAAAAACTCCAAGTATTTTGAGAGTTATGATGGAAATATTTAGACTCGCTCTTTGGTTTAGCAATTTACTGACCTACCTCCGATTGATTGACCATAACTCTGTCAATTTAACTCGTAATTCATTTTAATTAGTTTCATTTCGAAGGAATCGAAGTGTAGTTTAAAACGAAAGAAACGGAGATTAAAAACTCCAAGTATTTTGGGAGTTATGATGGAAATAGTTAGACTCGCGCTTTGGTTTAGCAATTTACTGACCTCCCTACGATTGATTGACCATAACTCACTCAATTTAACTCGTAATTCATTGAAATTAGTTTCATTTCGAAGGAATCGAAGTGTAGTTTATAACGAAAGAAACGGAGATGAAAAACTCCAAGTATTTTGAGAGTTATGATGGAAATAGTTAGACTCGCGCTTTGGTTTAGCAATTTACTGACCTACCTCCGATTGATTGACCATAACTCTCCCAATTTAACTCTTAAGTCATTGAAATTAGTTTCATTTCGAAGGAATCAAAGTGTAGTTTAAAACGAAAGAAACGGAGATGAAAAACTCCAAGTATTTTGAGAGTTATGATGGAAATAGTTAGACTCGCGCTTTGGTTTAGCAATTTACTGACGTACCTCCGATTGATTGACAATAACTCTGTCAATTTAACTCGTAATTCATTTAAATTAGTTTCATTTCGAAGGAATCGAAGTGTAGTTTAAAACGAAAGAAACGGAGATGAAAAACTCCAAGTATTTTGAGAGTTATGATGGAAATAGTTAGACTCGCGCTTTGGTTTAGCAATTTACTGACCTACCTCCGATTGATTGACCATAACTCACTCAATTTAACTCGTAATTCATTTAAATTCGTTTCATTTCGAATGAATCGAAGTGTAGTTTAAAACGAAAGAAACGGAGATGAAAAACTCCAAGTATTTTGAGAGTTATGATGGAAATAGTTAGACTCGCGCTTTGGTTTAGCAATTTACTGACTTACCTCCGATTGATTGACAATAACTCTGTCAATTTAACTCGTAATTCATTTAAATTAGTTTCATTTCGAAGGAATCGAAGTGTAGTTTAAAACGAAAGAAACGGAGATGAAAAACTCCAAGTATTTTGAGAGTTATGATGGAAATAGTTAGACTCGCTCTTTGGTTTAGCAATTTACTGACCTCTCTCCGATTGATTGACCATAACTCTGTCAATTTAACTCGTAATTCATTTAAATTAGTTTCATTTCGAAGGAATCGAAGTGTAGTTTAAAACGAAAGAAACGGAGATGAAAAACTCCAAGTATTTTGAGAGTTATGATGGAAATAGTTAGACTCGCGCTTTGGTTTAGCAATTTACTGACCTACCTCCGATTGATTGACAATAACTCTGTCAATTTAACTCGTAATTCATTTAAATTAGTTTCATTTCGAAGGAATCGAAGTGTAGTTTAAAACGAAAGAAACGAAGATGAAAAACTCCAAGTATTTTGAGAGTTATGATGGAAATAGTTAGACTCGCGCTTTGGTTTAGCAATTTACTGACCTACCTCCGATTGATTGACCATAACTCACTCAATTTAACTCGTAATTCATTTAAATTCGTTTCATTTCGAATGAATCGAAGTGTAGTTTAAAACGAAAGAAACGGAGATGAAAAACTCCAAGTATTTTGAGAGTTATGATGGAAATAGTTAGACTCGCTCTTTGGTTTAAGAATTTACTGACATACCTCCGATTGATTGACCATAACTCTGTCAATTTAACTCGTAATTCATTTAAATTAGTTTCATTTCGAAGGAATCGAAGTGTAGTTTAAAACGAAAGAAACGGAGATTAAAAACTCCAAGTATTTTGAGAGTTATGATGGAAATAGTTAGACTCGCGCTTTGGTTTAGCAATTTACTGACCTCCCTACGATTGATTGACCATAACTCACTTAATTTAACTCGTAATTCATTGAAATTAGTTTCATTTCGAAGGAATCGAAGTGTAGTTTATAACGAAAGAAACGGAGATGAAAAACTCCAAGTATTTTGAGAGTTATGATGGAAATAGTTAGACTCGCACTTTGGTTTAGCAATTTACTGACCTACCTCCGATTGATTGACAATAACTCTGTCAATTTAACTCGTAATTCATTTAAATTAGTTTCATTTCGAAGGAATCGAAGTGTAGTTTAAAACGAAAGAAACGGAGATTAAAAACTCCAAGTATTTTGGGAGTTATGATGGAAATAGTTAGACTCGCGCTTTGGTTTAGCAATTTACTGACCTCCCTACGATTGATTGACAATAACTCACTCAATTTAACTCGTAATTTATTGAAATTAGTTTCATTTCGAAGGAATCGAAGTGTAGTTTATAACGAAAGAAACGGAGATGAAAAACTCCAAGTATTTTGAGAGTTATGATGGAAATAGTTAGACTCGCGCTTTGGTTTAGCAATTTACTGACCTACCTCCGATTGATTGACCATAACTCTCCCAATTTAACTCTTAAGTCATTGAAATTAGTTTCATTTCGAAGGAATCAAAGTGTAGTTTAAAACGAAAGAAACGGAGATGAAAAACTCCAAGTATTTTGAGAGTTATGATGGAAATAGTTAGACTCGCGCTTTGGTTTAGCAATTTACTGACCTACCTCCGATTGATTGACAATAACTCTGTCAATTTAACTCGTAATTCATTTAAATTAGTTTCATTTCGAAGGAATCGAAGTGTAGTTTAAAACGAAAGAAACGGAGATGAAAAACTACAAGTATTTTGAGAGTTATGATGGAAATAGTTAGACTCGCGCTTTGGTTTAGCAATTTACTGACCTCCCTACGATTGATTGACCATAACTCACTCAATTTAACTCGTAATTCATTTAAATTCGTTTCATTTCGAATGAATCGAAGTGTAGTTTAAAACGAAAGAAACGGAGATGAAAAACTCCAAGTATTTTGAGAGTTATGATGGAAATAGTTAGACTCGCGCTTTGGTTTAGCAATTTACTGACCTACCTACGATTGATTGACCATAACTCTCTCAATTTAACTCTTAAGTCATTGAAATTAATTTCATTTCAAATGAATCGAAGTGTAGTTTAAAACGAAAGAAACGGAGATGAAAAACTCCAAGTATTTTGAGAGTTATGATGGAAATAGTTAGACTCGCGCTTTGGTTTAGCAATTTACTGACCTACCTCCGATTGATTGACCATAACTCTGTCAATTTAACTCGTAATTCATTTAAATTAGTTTCATTTCGAAAGAATCGAATTGTAGTTTAAAACGAAAGAAACGGAGATGAAAAACTCCAAGTATTTTGAGAGTTATGATGGAAATAGTTAGACTCGCTCTTTGGTTTAGCAATTTACTGACCTCTCTCCGATTGATTTACCATAACTCACTCAATTTAACTCGTAATTCATTGAAATTAGTTTCATTTTAAAGGAATCGAAGTGTAGTTTAAAACGAAAGAAACGGAGATAAAAAACTCCAAGTATTTTGAGAGTTATGATGGAAATTGTTAGACTCGCGCTTTTGTTTAGCAATTTACTGACCTACCTCCGATTGATTGACCATAACTCACTCAATTTAACTCGTAATTCATTTAAATTAGTTTCATTTCGAAGGAATCGAAGTAAAGTTTAAAACGAAAGAAACGGAGGTGAAAAACTCCAAGTATTTTGAGAGTTATGATGGAAATAGTTAGACTCGCGCTTTGGTTTAGCAATTTACTGACCTACCTCCGATTGATTGACCATAACTCTTTGAATTTAACTCTTAAGTCATTGAAATTAGTTTCATTTCGAAGGAATCAAAGTGTAGTTTAAAACGAAAGAAACGGAGATGAAAAACTCCAAGTATTTTGAGAGTTATGATGGAAATTGTTAGACTCGCGCTTTGGTTTAGCAATTTACTGACCTACCTCCGATTGATTGACCATAACTCACTCAATTTAACTCGTAATTCATTTAAATTAGTTTCATTTCGAAGGAATCGAAGTAAAGTTTAAAACGAAAGAAACGGAGATGAAAAACTCCAAGTATTTTGAGAGTTATGATGGAAATAGTTAGACTCGCGCTTTGGTTTAGCAATTTACTGACCTACCTCCGATTGATTGAACATAACTCTCTCAATTTAACTCATAATTCATTTAAATTCGTTTCATTTCAAATGAATCGAAGTGTAGTTTAAAACGAAAGAAACGGAGATGAAAAACTCCAAGTATTTTGAGAGTTATGATGGAAATAGTTAGACTCGCGCTTTGGTTTAGCAATTTACTGACCTACCTCCGATTGATTGACCATAACTCTCTTAATTTAACTCTTAAGTTATTGAAATTAGTTTCATTTCGAAGGAATCAAAGTGTAGTTTAAAACGACAGAAACGGAGATGAAAAACTCCAAGTATTTTGAGACTTATGATGGAAATTGTTAGACTCGCGCTTTGGTTTAGCAATTTACTGACCTACCTCCGATTGATTGACCATAACTCTGTCAATTTAACTCGTAATTCATTTAAATTAGTTTCATTTCGAAGGAATCGAAGTGTAGTTTAAAACGAAAGAAACGGAGATGAAAAACTCCAAGTATTTTGAGAGTTATGATGGAAATAGTTAGACTCGCGCTTTAGTTTAGCAATTTACTGACCTCCCTACGATTTATTGACCATAACTCACTCAATTTAACTCGTAATTCATTGAAATTAGTTTCATTTCGAAAGAATCGAAGTGTAGCTTAAAACGAAAGAAACGGAGATGAAAAACTCCAAGTATTTTGAGAGTTATGATGGAAATAGTTAGACTCGCGCTTTGGTTTAGCAATTTACTGACCTACCTCCGATTGATTGACAATAACTCTGTCAATTTAACTCGTAATTCATTTAAATTAGTTTCATTTCGAAGGAATCAAAGTGTAGTTTAAAACGAAAGAAACGGAGATGAAAAACTCCAAGTATTTTGAGAGTTATGATGGAAATAGTTAGACTCGCGCTTTGGTTTAGCAATTTACTGACCTACCTCCGATTAATTGACCATAACTCACTCAATTTAACTCGTAATTCATTTAAATTCGTTTCATTTCGAATGAATTGAAGTGTAGTTTAAAACGAAAGAAACGGAGATGAAAAACTCCAAGTATTTTGAGAGTTATGATGGAAATAGTTAGACTCGCTCTTTGGTTTAGCAATTTACTGACCTACCTCCGATTGATTGACCATAACTCTGTCAATTTAACTCGTAATTCATTTAAATTAGTTTCATTTCGAAGGAATCGAAGTGTAGTTTATAACGAAAGAAACGGAGATTAAAAACTCCAAGTATTTTGGGAGTTATGATGGAAATAGTTAGACTCGCGCTTTGGTTTAGCAATTTACTGACCTCCCTACGATTGATTGACCATAACTCACTCAATTTAACTCGTAATTCATTGAAATTAGTTTCATTTCGAAGGAATCGAAGTGTAGTTTATAACGAAAGAAACGGAGATGAAAAACTCCAAGTATTTTGAGAGTTATGATGGAAATAGTTAGACTCGCGCTTTGGTTTAGCAATTTACTGACCTACCTCCGATTGATTGACCATAACTCTCCCAATTTAACTCTTAAGTCATTGAAATTAGTTTCATTTCGAAGGAATCAAAGTGTAGTTTAAAACGAAAGAAACGGAGATGAAAAACTCTAAGTATTTTGAGAGTTATGATGGAAATAGTTAGACTCGCGCTTTGGTTTAGCAATTTACTGACCTACCTCCGATTGATTGACCATAACTCTCTCAATTTAACTCTTAAGTCATTGAAATTAGTTTCATTTCGAAGGAATCGAAGTATAGTTTAAAACGAAAGAAACGGAGATGAAAAACTCCAAGTATTTTGAGAGTTATGATGGAAATTATTAGACTCGCGCTTTGGTTTAGCAATTTACTGACCTACCTCCGATTGATTGACCATAACTCACTAAATTTAACTCGTAATTCATTTAAATTAGTTTCATTTCGAAGGAATCGAAGTATAGTTTAAAACGAAAGAAACGGAGATGAAAAACTCCAAGTATTTTGAGAGTTATGATGGAAATAGTTAGACTCGCGCTTTGGTTTAGCAATTTACTGACCTACCTCCGATTAATTGACCATAACTCACTCAATTTTACTTGTAATTGATTGAAATTAGTTTCATTTCGAAGGAATCGAAGTGTAGTTTAAAACGAAAGAAACGGAGATGAAAAACTCCAAGTATTTTGGGAGTTATGATGGAAATAGTTAGACTCGCGCTTTGGTTTAGAAATTTACTGACCTACCTCCGATTGATTGACCATAACTCACTCAATTTAACTCGTAATTCATTGAATTAGTTTCATTTCGAAGGAATCGAAGTGTAGTTTAAAACGAAAGAAACGGAGATGAAAAACTCCAAGTATTTTGAGAGTTATGATGGAAATAGTTAGACTCGCGCTTTGGTTTAGCAATTTACTGACCTACCTACGATTGATTGACCATAACTCTCTCAATTTAACTCTTAAGTCATTGAAATTAATTTCATTTCAAATGAATCGAAGTGTAGTTTAAAACGAAAGAAACGGAGATGAAAAACTCCAAGTATTTTGAGAGTTATGATGGAAATAGTTAGACTCGCGCTTTAGTTTAGCAATTTACTGACCTACCTCCGATTGATTGATCATAACTCTGTCAATTTAACTCGTAATTCATTTAAATTAGTTTCATTTCGAAGGAATCGAAGTGTAGTTTAAAACGAAAGAAACGGAGATTAAAAACTCCAAGTATTTTGGGAGTTATGATGGAAATAGTTAGACTCGCGCTTTGGTTTAGCAATTTACTGACCTCCCTACGATTGATTGACCATAACTCACTCAATTTAACTCGTAATTCATTGAAATTAGTTTCATTTTGAAGGAATCGAAGTGTAGTTTATAACGAAAGAAACGGAGATGAAAAACTCCAAGTATTTTGAGAGTTATGATGGAAATAGTTAGACTCGCGCTTTGGTTTAGCAATTTACTGACCTACCTCCGATTTATTGAACATAACTCTCTCAATTTAACTCGTAATTCATTTAAATTCGTTTCATTTCGAATGAATCGAAGTCTAGTTTAAAACGAAAGAAACGGAGATGAAAAACTCCAAGTATTTTGAGAGTTATGATGGAAATACTTAGACTCGCGCTTTGGTTTAGCAATTTACTGACCTACCTCCGATTGATTGACCATAACTCTGTCAATTTAACTCGTAATTCATTTAAATTAGTTTCATTTCGAAAGAATCGAATTGTAGTTTAAAACGAAAGAAACGGAGATGAAAAACTCCAAGTATTTTGAGAGTTATGATGGAAATAGTTAGACTCGCGCTTTGGTTTAGCAATTTACTGACCTCCCTACGATTTATTGACCATAACTCACTCAATTTAACTCGTAATTCATTGAAATTAGTTTCATTTCGAAAGAATCGAAGTGTAGTTTAAAACGAAAGAAACGGAGATGAAAAATTCCAAGTATTTTGAGAGTTATGATGGAAATAGTTAGACTCGCGCTTTGGTTTAGCAATTTACTGACCTACCTCCGATTGATTGACCATAACTCTCCCAATTTAACTCTTAAGTCATTGAAATTAGTTTCATTTCGAAGGAATCAAAGTGTAGTTTAAAACGAAAGAAACGGAGATGAAAAACTCCAAGTATTTTGAGACTTATGATGAAAATAGTTAGACTCGCGCTTTGGTTTAGCAATTTACTGACCTACCTCCGATTGATTGACAATAACTCTGTCAATTTAACTCGTAATTCATTTAAATTAGTTTCATTTCGAAGGAATCGAAGTGTAGTTTAAAACGAAAGAAACGGAGATGAAAAACTCCAAGTATTTTGAGAGTTATGATGGAAATAGTTAGACTCGCGCTTTGGTTTAGCAATTTACTGACCTCCCTACGATTGATTGACCATAACTCACTCAATTTAACTCGTAATTCATTTAAATTCGTTTCATTTCGAATGAATCGAAGTGTAGTTTAAAACGAAAGAAACGGAGATGAAAAACTCCAAGTATTTTGAGAGTTATGATGGAAATAGTTAGACTCGCGCTTTGGTTTAGCAATTTACTGACCTACCTACGATTGATTGACCATAACTCTCTCAATTTAACTCTTAAGTCATTGAAATTAATTTCATTTCAAATGAATCGAAGTGTAGTTTAAAACGAAAGAAACGGAGATGAAAAACTCCAAGTATTTTGAGAGTTATGATGGAAATAGTTAGACTCGCGCTTTGGTTTAGCAATTTACTGACCTACCTCCGATTGATTGACCATAACTCTCCCAATTTAACTCTTAAGTCATTGAAATTAGTTTCATTTCGAAGGAATCAAAGTGTAGTTTAAAACGAAAGAAACGGAGATGAAAAACTCCAAGTATTTTGAGAGTTATGATGGAAATAGTTAGACTCGCGCTTTGGTTTAGCAATTTACTGACTTACCTCCGATTGATTGACAATAACTCTGTCAATTTAACTCGTAATTCATTTAAATTAGTTTCATTTCGAAGGAATCGAAGTGTAGTTTAAAACGAAAGAAACGGAGATGAAAAACTCCAAGTATTTTGAGAGTTATGATGGAAATAGTTAGACTCGCTCTTTGGTTTAGCAATTTACTGACCTCTCTCCGATTGATTGACCATAACTCTGTCAATTTAACTCGTAATTCATTTAAATTAGTTTCATTTCGAAGGAATCGAAGTGTAGTTTAAAACGAAAGAAACGGAGATGAAAAACTCCAAGTATTTTGAGAGTTATGATGGAAATAGTTAGACTCGCGCTTTGGTTTAGCAATTTACTGACCTACCTCCGATTGATTGACAATAACTCTGTCAATTTAACTCGTAATTCATTTAAATTAGTTTCATTTCGAAGGAATCGAAGTGTAGTTTAAAACGAAAGAAACGAAGATGAAAAACTCCAAGTATTTTGAGAGTTATGATGGAAATAGTTAGACTCGCGCTTTGGTTTAGCAATTTACTGACCTACCTCCGATTGATTGACCATAACTCACTCAATTTAACTCGTAATTCATTTAAATTCGTTTCATTTCGAATGAATCGAAGTGTAGTTTAAAACGAAAGAAACGGAGATGAAAAACTCCAAGTATTTTGAGAGTTATGATGGAAATAGTTAGACTCGCTCTTTGGTTTAAGAATTTACTGACATACCTCCGATTGATTGACCATAACTCTGTCAATTTAACTCGTAATTCATTTAAATTAGTTTCATTTCGAAGGAATCGAAGTGTAGTTTAAAACGAAAGAAACGGAGATTAAAAACTCCAAGTATTTTGAGAGTTATGATGGAAATAGTTAGACTCGCGCTTTGGTTTAGCAATTTACTGACCTCCCTACGATTGATTGACCATAACTCACTTAATTTAACTCGTAATTCATTGAAATTAGTTTCATTTCGAAGGAATCGAAGTGTAGTTTATAACGAAAGAAACGGAGATGAAAAACTCCAAGTATTTTGAGAGTTATGATGGAAATAGTTAGACTCGCACTTTGGTTTAGCAATTTACTGACCTACCTCCGATTGATTGACAATAACTCTGTCAATTTAACTCGTAATTCATTTAAATTAGTTTCATTTCGAAGGAATCGAAGTGTAGTTTAAAACGAAAGAAACGGAGATTAAAAACTCCAAGTATTTTGGGAGTTATGATGGAAATAGTTAGACTCGCGCTTTGGTTTAGCAATTTACTGACCTCCCTACGATTGATTGACAATAACTCACTCAATTTAACTCGTAATTCATTGAAATTAGTTTCATTTCGAAGGAATCGAAGTGTAGTTTATAACGAAAGAAACGGAGATGAAAAACTCCAAGTATTTTGAGAGTTATGATGGAAATAGTTAGACTCGCGCTTTGGTTTAGCAATTTACTGACCTACCTCCGATTGATTGACCATAACTCTCCCAATTTAACTCTTAAGTCATTGAAATTAGTTTCATTTCGAAGGAATCAAAGTGTAGTTTAAAACGAAAGAAACGGAGATGAAAAACTCCAAGTATTTTGAGAGTTATGATGGAAATAGTTAGACTCGCGCTTTGGTTTAGCAATTTACTGACCTACCTCCGATTGATTGACAATAACTCTGTCAATTTAACTCGTAATTCATTTAAATTAGTTTCATTTCGAAGGAATCGAAGTGTAGTTTAAAACGAAAGAAACGGAGATGAAAAACTACAAGTATTTTGAGAGTTATGATGGAAATAGTTAGACTCGCGCTTTGGTTTAGCAATTTACTGACCTCCCTACGATTGATTGACCATAACTCACTCAATTTAACTCGTAATTCATTTAAATTCGTTTCATTTCGAATGAATCGAAGTGTAGTTTAAAACGAAAGAAACGGAGATGAAAAACTCCAAGTATTTTGAGAGTTATGATGGAAATAGTTAGACTCGCGCTTTGGTTTAGCAATTTACTGACCTACCTACGATTGATTGACCATAACTCTCTCAATTTAACTCTTAAGTCATTGAAATTAATTTCATTTCAAATGAATCGAAGTGTAGTTTAAAACGAAAGAAACGGAGATGAAAAACTCCAAGTATTTTGAGAGTTATGATGGAAATAGTTAAACTCGCGCTTTGGTTTAGCAATTTACTGACCTACCTCCGATTGATTGACCATAACTCTGTCAATTTAACTCGTAATTCATTTAAATTAGTTTCATTTCGAAAGAATCGAATTGTAGTTTAAAACGAAAGAAACGGAGATGAAAAACTCCAAGTATTTTGAGAGTTATGATGGAAATAGTTAGACTCGCTCTTTGGTTTAGCAATTTACTGACCTCTCTCCGATTGATTTACCATAACTCACTCAATTTAACTCGTAATTCATTGAAATTAGTTTCATTTTAAAGGAATCAAAGTGTAGTTTAAAACGAAAGAAACGGAGATAAAAAACTCCAAGTATTTTGAGAGTTATGATGGAAATTGTTAGACTCGCGCTTTTGTTTAGCAATTTACTGACCTACCTCCGATTGATTGACCATAACTCACTCAATTTAACTCGTAATTCATTTAAATTAGTTTCATTTCGAAGGAATCGAAGTAAAGTTTAAAACGAAAGAAACGGAGGTGAAAAACTCCAAGTATTTTGAGAGTTATGATGGAAATAGTTAGACTCGCGCTTTGGTTTAGCAATTTACTGACCTACCTCCGATTGATTGACCATAACTCTCTGAATTTAACTCTTAAGTCATTGAAATTAGTTTCATTTCGAAGGAATCAAAGTGTAGTTTAAAACGAAAGAAACGGAGATGAAAAACTCCAAGTATTTTGAGAGTTATGATGGAAATTGTTAGACTCGCGCTTTGGTTTAGCAATTTACTGACCTACCTCCGATTGATTGACCATAACTCACTCAATTTAACTCGTAATTCATTTAAATTAGTTTCATTTCGAAGGAATCGAAGTAAAGTTTAAAACGAAAGAAACGGAGATGAAAAACTCCAAGTATTTTGAGAGTTATGATGGAAATAGTTAGACTCGCGCTTTGGTTTAGCAATTTACTGACCTACCTCCGATTGATTGAACATAACTCTCTCAATTTAACTCATAATTCATTTAAATTCGTTTCATTTCAAATGAATCGAAGTGTAGTTTAAAACGAAAGAAACGGAGATGAAAAACTCCAAGTATTTTGAGAGTTATGATGGAAATAGTTAGACTCGCGCTTTGGTTTAGCAATTTACTGACCTACCTCCGATTGATTGACCATAACTCTCTTAATTTAACTCTTAAGTTATTGAAATTAGTTTCATTTCGAAGGAATCAAAGTGTAGTTTAAAACGACAGAAACGGAGATGAAAAACTCCAAGTATTTTGAGACTTATGATGGAAATTGTTAGACTCGCGCTTTGGTTTAGCAATTTACTGACCTACCTCCGATTGATTGACCATAACTCTGTCAATTTAACTCGTAATTCATTTAAATTAGTTTCATTTCGAAGGAATCGAAGTGTAGTTTAAAACGAAAGAAACGGAGATGAAAAACTCCAAGTATTTTGAGAGTTATGATGGAAATAGTTAGACTCGCGCTTTAGTTTAGCAATTTACTGACCTCCCTACGATTTATTGACCATAACTCACTCAATTTAACTCGTAATTCATTGAAATTAGTTTCATTTCGAAAGAATCGAAGTGTAGCTTAAAACGAAAGAAACGGAGATGAAAAACTCCAAGTATTTTGAGAGTTATGATGGAAATAGTTAGACTCGCGCTTTGGTTTAGCAATTTACTGACCTACCTCCGATTGATTGACAATAACTCTGTCAATTTAACTCGTAATTCATTTAAATTAGTTTCATTTCGAAGGAATCAAAGTGTAGTTTAAAACGAAAGAAACGGAGATGAAAAACTCCAAGTATTTTGAGAGTTATGATGGAAATAGTTAGACTCGCGCTTTGGTTTAGCAATTTACTGACCTACCTCCGATTAATTGACCATAACTCACTCAATTTAACTCGTAATTCATTTAAATTCGTTTCATTTCGAATGAATTGAAGTGTAGTTTAAAACGAAAGAAACGGAGATGAAAAACTCCAAGTATTTTGAGAGTTATGATGGAAATAGTTAGACTCGCTCTTTGGTTTAGCAATTTACTGACCTACCTCCGATTGATTGACCATAACTCTGTCAATTTAACTCGTAATTCATTTAAATTAGTTTCATTTCGAAGGAATCGAAGTGTAGTTTAAAACGAAAGAAACGGAGATTAAAAACTCCAAGTATTTTGGGAGTTATGATGGAAATAGTTAGACTCGCGCTTTGGTTTAGCAATTTACTGACCTCCCTACGATTGATTGACCATAACTCACTCAATTTAACTCGTAATTCATTGAAATTAGTTTCATTTCGAAGGAATCGAAGTGTAGTTTATAACGAAAGAAACGGAGATGAAAAACTCCAAGTATTTTGAGAGTTATGATGGAAATAGTTAGACTCGCGCTTTGGTTTAGCAATTTACTGACTTACCTCCGATTGATTGACCATAACTCTCCCAATTTAACTCTTAAGTCATTGAAATTAGTTTCATTTCGAAGGAATCAAAGTGTAGTTTAAAACGAAAGAAACGGAGATGAAAAACTCTAAGTATTTTGAGAGTTATGATGGAAATAGTTAGACTCGCGCTTTGGTTTAGCAATTTACTGACCTACCTCCGATTGATTGACCATAACTCTCTCAATTTAACTCTTAAGTCATTGAAATTAGTTTCATTTCGAAGGAATCGAAGTATAGTTTAAAACGAAAGAAACGGAGATGAAAAACTCCAAGTATTTTGAGAGTTATGATGGAAATTATTAGACTCGCGCTTTGGTTTAGCAATTTACTGACCTACCTCCGATTGATTGACCATAACTCACTAAATTTAACTCGTAATTCATTTAAATTAGTTTCATTTCGAAGGAATCGAAGTATAGTTTAAAACGAAAGAAACGGAGATGAAAAACTCCAAGTATTTTGAGAGTTATGATGGAAATAGTTAGACTCGCGCTTTGGTTTAGCAATTTACTGACCTACCTCCGATTAATTGACCATAACTCACTCAATTTTACTTGTAATTGATTGAAATTAGTTTCATTTCGAAGGAATCGAAGTGTAGTTTAAAACGAAAGAAACGGAGATGAAAAACTCCAAGTATTTTGGGAGTTATGATGGAAATAGTTAGACTCGCGCTTTGGTTTAGAAATTTACTGACCTACCTCCGATTGATTGACCATAACTCACTCAATTTAACTCGTAATTCATTGAATTAGTTTCATTTCGAAGGAATCGAAGTGTAGTTTAAAACGAAAGAAACGGAGATGAAAAACTCCAAGTATTTTGAGAGTTATGATGGAAATAGTTAGACTCGCGCTTTGGTTTAGCAATTTACTGACCTACCTACGATTGATTGACCATAACTCTCTCAATTTAACTCTTAAGTCATTGAAATTAATTTCATTTCAAATGAATCGAAGTGTAGTTTAAAACGAAAGAAACGGAGATGAAAAACTCCAAGTATTTTGAGAGTTATGATGGAAATAGTTAGACTCGCGCTTTAGTTTAGCAATTTACTGACCTACCTCCGATTGATTGACCATAACTCTGTCAATTTAACTCGTAATTCATTTAAATTAGTTTCATTTCGAAGGAATCGAAGTGTAGTTTAAAACGAAAGAAACGGAGATTAAAAACTCCAAGTATTTTGGGAGTTATGATGGAAATAGTTAGACTCGCGCTTTGGTTTAGCAATTTACTGACCTCCCTACGATTGATTGACCATAACTCACTCAATTTAACTCGTAATTCATTGAAATTAGTTTCATTTTGAAGGAATCGAAGTGTAGTTTATAACGAAAGAAACGGAGATGAAAAACTCCAAGTATTTTGAGAGTTATGATGGAAATAGTTAGACTCGCGCTTTGGTTTAGCAATTTACTGACCTACCTCCGATTTATTGAACATAACTCTCTCAATTTAACTCGTAATTCATTTAAATTCGTTTCATTTCGAATGAATCGAAGTCTAGTTTAAAACGAAAGAAACGGAGATGAAAAACTCCAAGTATTTTGAGAGTTATGATGGAAATACTTAGACTCGCGCTTTGGTTTAGCAATTTACTGACCTACCTCCGATTGATTGACCATAACTCTGTCAATTTAACTCGTAATTCATTTAAATTAGTTTCATTTCGAAAGAATCGAATTGTAGTTTAAAACGAAAGAAACGGAGATGAAAAACTCCAAGTATTTTGAGAGTTATGATGGAAATAGTTAGACTCGCGCTTTGGTTTAGCAATTTACTGACCTCCCTACGATTTATTGACCATAACTCACTCAATTTAACTCGTAATTCATTGAAATTAGTTTCATTTCGAAAGAATCGAAGTGTAGTTTAAAACGAAAGAAACGGAGATGAAAAATTCCAAGTATTTTGAGAGTTATGATGGAAATAGTTAGACTCGCGCTTTGGTTTAGCAATTTACTGACCTACCTCCGATTGATTAACCATAACTCTCTCAATTTAACTCTTAAGTCTTTGAAATTAGTTTCATTTCGAACGAATCAAAGTGTAGTTTAAAACGAAAGAAACGGAGATGAAAAATTCCAAGTATTTTGAGAGTTATGATGGAAATAGTTACACTCGCGCTTTGGTTTAGCAATTTACTGACCTACCTCCGATTGATTGACCATAACTCTCCCAATTTAACTCTTAAGTCATTGAAATTAGTTTCATTTCGAAGGAATCAAAGTGTAGTTTAAAACGAAAGAAACGGAGATGAAAAACTCTAAGTATTTTGAGAGTTATGATGGAAATAGTTAGACTCGCGCTTTGGTTTAGCAATTTACTGACCTACCTCCGATTGATTGACCATAACTCTCTCAATTTAACTCTTAAGTCATTGAAATTAGTTTCATTTCGAAGGAATCGAAGTGTAGTTTAAAACGAAAGAAACGGAGATGAAAAACTCCAAGTATTTTGAGAGTTATGATGGAAATTGTTAGACTCGCACTTTGGTTTAGCAATTTACTGACCTACCTCCGATTGATTGACCATAACTCACTCAATTTAACTCGTAATTCATTTAAATTAGTTTCATTTCGAAGGAATCGAAGTATAGTTTAAAACGAAAGAAACGGAGATGAAAAACTCCAAGTATTTTGAGAGTTATGATGGAAATAGTTAGACTCGCGCTTTGGTTTAGCAATTTACTGACCTACCTCCGATTAATTGACCATAACTCACTCAATTTTACTTGTAATTTATTGAAATTAGTTTCATTTCGAAGGAATCGAAGTGTAGTTTAAAACGAAAGAAACGGAGATGAAAAACTCCAAGTATTTTGGGAGTTATGATGGAAATAGTTAGACTCGCGCTTTGGTTTAGCAATTTACTGACCTACCTCCGATTGATTGACCATAACTCACTCAATTTAACTCGTAATTCATTTAAATTCGTTTCATTTCGAATGAATCGAAGTGTAGTTTAAAACGAAAGAAACGGAGATGAAAAACTCCAAGTATTTTGAGAGTTAGGATGGAAATAGTTAGACTCGCTCTTTGGTTTAGCAATTTACTGACCTACCTCCGATTGATTGACCATAACTCTGTAAATTTAACTCGTAATTCATTTAAATTAGTTTCATTTCGAAGGAATCGAAGTGTAGTTTAAAACGAAAGAAACGGAGATGAAAAACTCCAAGTATTTTGAGAGTTATGATGGAAATAGTTAGACTCGCTCTTTGGTTTAGCAATTTACTGACCTACCTCCGATTGATTGACCATAACTCTGTCAATTTAACTCGTAATTCATTTAAATTAGTTTCATTTCGAAGGAATCGAAATGTAGTTTAAAACGAAAGAAACGGAGATTAAAAACTCCAAGTATTTTGGGAGTTATGATGGAAATAGTTAGACTCGCGCTTTGGTTTAGCAATTTACTGACCTACCTCCGATTGATTGACCATAACTCTCTCAATTTAACTCTTAAGTCATTGAAATTAGTTTCATTTCGAAGGAATCGAAGTGTAGTTTAAAACGAAAGAAACGGAGATGAAAAACTCCAAGTATTTTGAGAGTTATGATGGAAATTGTTAGACTCGCACTTTGGTTTAGCAATTTACTGACCTACCTCCGATTGATTGACCATAACTCACTCAATTTAACTCGTAATTCATTTAAATTAGTTTCATTTCGAAGGAATCGAAGTATAGTTTAAAACGAAAGAAACGGAGATGAAAAACTCCAAGTATTTTGAGAGTTATGATGGAAATAGTTAGACTCGCGCTTTGGTTTAGCAATTTACTGACCTACCTCCGATTGATTGACCATAACTCACTCAATTTAACTCGTAATTCATTTAAATTCGTTTCATTTCGAATGAATCGAAGTGTAGTTTAAAACGAAAGAAACGGAGATGAAAAACTCCAAGTATTTTGAGAGTTAGGATGGAAATAGTTAGACTCGCTCTTTGGTTTAGCAATTTACTGACCTACCTCCGATTGATTGACCATAACTCTGTAAATTTAACTCGTAATTCATTTAAATTAGTTTCATTTCGAAGGAATCGAAGTGTAGTTTAAAACGAAAGAAACGGAGATTAAAAACTCCAAGTATTTTGGGAGTTATGATGGAAATAGTTAGACTCGCGCTTTGGTTTAGCAATTTACTGACCTACCTCCGATTGATTGACCATAACTCTGTCAATTTAACTCGTAATTCATTTAAATTAGTTTCATTTCGAAAGAATCGAATTGTAGTTTAAAACGAAAGAAACGGAGATGAAAAACTCCAAGTATTTTGAGAGTTATGATGGAAATAGTTAGACTCGCGCTTTGGTTTAGCAATTTACTGACCTACCTCCGATTGATTGACCATAACTCTGTCAATTTAACTCGTAATTCATTTAAATTAGTTTCATTTCGAAAGAATCGAATTGTAGTTTAAAACGAAAGAAACGGAGATGAAAAACTCCAAGTATTTTGAGAGTTATGATGGAAAATATTAGACTCGCGCTTTGGTTTAGCAATTTACTGACCTACCTCCGATTGATTGACCATAACTCACTAAATTTAACTCGTAATTCATTTAAATTAGTTTCATTTCGAAGGAATCGAAGTATAGTTTAAAACGAAAGAAACGGAGATGAAAAACTCCAAGTATTTTGAGAGTTATGATGGAAATAGTTAGACTCGCGCTTTGGTTTAGCAATTTACTGACCTACCTCCGATTAATTGACCATAACTCACTCAATTTTACTTGTAATTGATTGAAATTAGTTTCATTTCGAAGGAATCGAAGTGTAGTTTAAAACGAAAGAAACGGAGATGAAAAACTCCAAGTATTTTGGGAGTTATGATGGAAATAGTTAGACTCGCGCTTTGGTTTAGAAATTTACTGACCTACCTCCGATTGATTGACCATAACTCACTCAATTTAACTCGTAATTCATTGAATTAGTTTCATTTCGAAGGAATCGAAGTGTAGTTTAAAACGAAAGAAACGGAGATGAAAAACTCCAAGTATTTTGAGAGTTATGATGGAAATAGTTAGACTCGCGCTTTGGTTTAGCAATTTACTGACCTACCTACGATTGATTGACCATAACTCTCTCAATTTAACTCTTAAGTCATTGAAATTAATTTCATTTCAAATGAATCGAAGTGTAGTTTAAAACGAAAGAAACGGAGATGAAAAACTCCAAGTATTTTGAGAGTTATGATGGAAATAGTTAGACTCGCGCTTTAGTTTAGCAATTTACTGACCTACCTCCGATTGATTGACCATAACTCTGTCAATTTAACTCGTAATTCATTTAAATTAGTTTCATTTCGAAGGAATCGAAGTGTAGTTTAAAACGAAAGAAACGGAGATTAAAAACTCCAAGTATTTTGGGAGTTATGATGGAAATAGTTAGACTCGCGCTTTGGTTTAGCAATTTACTGACCTCCCTACGATTGATTGACCATAACTCACTCAATTTAACTCGTAATTCATTGAAATTAGTTTCATTTTGAAGGAATCGAAGTGTAGTTTATAACGAAAGAAACGGAGATGAAAAACTCCAAGTATTTTGAGAGTTATGATGGAAATAGTTAGACTCGCGCTTTGGTTTAGCAATTTACTGACCTACCTCCGATTTATTGAACATAACTCTCTCAATTTAACTCGTAATTCATTTAAATTCGTTTCATTTCGAATGAATCGAAGTCTAGTTTAAAACGAAAGAAACGGAGATGAAAAACTCCAAGTATTTTGAGAGTTATGATGGAAATAGTTAGACTCGCGCTTTGGTTTAGCAATTTACTGACCTACCTTCCGATTGATTGACCATAACTCTGTCAATTTAACTCGTAATTCATTTAAATTAGTTTCATTTCGAAAGAATCGAATTGTAGTTTAAAACGAAAGAAACGGAGATGAAAAACTCCAAGTATTTTGAGAGTTATGATGGAAATAGTTAGACTCGCGCTTTGGTTTAGCAATTTACTGACCTCCCTACGATTTATTGACCATAACTCACTCAATTTAACTCGTAATTCATTGAAATTAGTTTCATTTCGAAAGAATCGAAGTGTAGTTTAAAACGAAAGAAACGGAGATGAAAAATTCCAAGTATTTTGAGAGTTATGATGGAAATAGTTAGACTCGCGCTTTGGTTTAGCAATTTACTGACCTACCTCCGATTGATTAACCATAACTCTCTCAATTTAACTCTTAAGTCATTGAAATTAGTTTCATTTCGAAAGAATCAAAGTGTAGTTTAAAACGAAAGAAACGGAGATGAAAAACTCCAAGTATTTTGAGAGTTATGATGGAAATAGTTACACTCGCGCTTTGGTTTAGCAATTTACTGACCTACCTCCGATTGATTGACCATAACTCTCCCAATTTAACTCTTAAGTCATTGAAATTAGTTTCATTTCGAAGGAATCAAAGTGTAGTTTAAAACGAAAGAAACGGAGATGAAAAACTCTAAGTATTTTGAGAGTTATGATGGAAATAGTTAGACTCGCGCTTTGGTTTAGCAATTTACTGACCTACCTCCGATTGATTGACCATAACTCTCTCAATTTAACTCTTAAGTCATTGAAATTAGTTTCATTTCGAAGGAATCGAAGTGTAGTTTAAAACGAAAGAAACGGAGATGAAAAATTCCAAGTATTTTGAGAGTTATGATGGAAATAGTTAGACTCGCGCTTTGGTTTAGCAATTTACTGACCTACCTCCGATTGATTAACCATAACTCTCTCAATTTAACTCTTAAGTCATTGAAATTAGTTTCATTTCGAAAGAATCAAAGTGTAGTTTAAAACGAAAGAAACGGAGATGAAAAACTCCAAGTATTTTGAGAGTTATGATGGAAATAGTTACACTCGCGCTTTGGTTTAGCAATTTACTGACCTACCTCCGATTGATTGACCATAACTCTCCCAATTTAACTCTTAAGTCATTGAAATTAGTTTCATTTCGAAGGAATCAAAGTGTAGTTTAAAACGAAAGAAACGGAGATGAAAAACTCTAAGTATTTTGAGAGTTATGATGGAAATAGTTAGACTCGCGCTTTGGTTTAGCAATTTACTGACCTACCTCCGATTGATTGACCATAACTCTCTCAATTTAACTCTTAAGTCATTGAAATTAGTTTCATTTCGAAGGAATCGAAGTGTAGTTTAAAACGAAAGAAACGGAGATGAAAAACTCCAAGTATTTTGAGAGTTATGATGGAAATTGTTAGACTCGCACTTTGGTTTAGCAATTTACTGACCTACCTCCGATTGATTGACCATAACTCACTCAATTTAACTCGTAATTCATTTAAATTAGTTTCATTTCGAAGGAATCGAAGTATAGTTTAAAACGAAAGAAACGGAGATGAAAAACTCCAAGTATTTTGAGAGTTATGATGGAAATAGTTAGACTCGCGCTTTGGTTTAGCAATTTACTGACCTACCTCCGATTAATTGACCATAACTCACTCAATTTTACTTGTAATTTATTGAAATTAGTTTCATTTCGAAGGAATCGAAGTGTAGTTTAAAACGAAAGAAACGGAGATGAAAAACTCCAAGTATTTTGGGAGTTATGATGGAAATAGTTAGACTCGCGCTTTGGTTTAGCAATTTACTGACCTACCTCCGATTGATTGACCATAACTCACTCAATTTAACTCGTAATTCATTTAAATTCGTTTCATTTCGAATGAATCGAAGTGTAGTTTAAAACGAAAGAAACGGAGATGAAAAACTCCAAGTATTTTGAGAGTTAGGATGGAAATAGTTAGACTCGCTCTTTGGTTTAGCAATTTACTGACCTACCTCCGATTGATTGACCATAACTCTGTAAATTTAACTCGTAATTCATTTAAATTAGTTTCATTTCGAAGGAATCGAAGTGTAGTTTAAAACGAAAGAAACGGAGATTAAAAACTCCAAGTATTTTGGGAGTTATGATGGAAATAGTTAGACTCGCGCTTTGGTTTAGCAATTTACTGACCTACCTCCGATTGATTGACCATAACTCACTCAATTTAACTCGTAATTCATTGAAATTAGTTTCATTTCGAAGGAATCAAAGTGTAGTTTAAAACGAAAGAAACGGAGATGAAAAACTCCAAGTATTTTGAGAGTTATGATGGAAATAGTTAGACTCGCGCTTTGGTTTAGCAATTTACTGACCTACCTCCGATTTATTGAACATAACTCTCTCAATTTAACTCGTAATTCATTTAAATTCGTTTCATTTCGAATGAATCAAAGTGTAGTTTAAAACGAAAGAAACGGAGATGAAAAACTCCAAGTATTTTGAGAGTTATGATGGAAATAGTTAGACTCGCGCTTTGGTTTAGCAATTTACTGACCTACCTCCGATTAATTGACCATAACTCACTCAATTTAACTCGTAATTCATTTAAATTCGTTTCATTTCGAATGAATCGAAGTGTAGTTTAAAACGAAAGAAACGGAGATGAAAAACTCCAAGTATTTTGAGAGTTATGATGGAAATAGTTAGACTCGCTCTTTGGTTTAGCAATTTACTGACCTACCTCCGATTGATTGACCATAACTCTGTCAATTTAACTCGTAATTCATTTAAATTAGTTTCATTTCGAAGGAATCGAAGTGTAGTTTAAAACGAAAGAAACGGAGATTAAAAACTCCAAGTATTTTGGGAGTTATGATGGAAATAGTTAGACTCGCGCTTTGGTTTAGCAATTTACTGACCTCCCTACGATTGATTGACCATAACTCACTCAATTTAACTCGTAATTCATTGAAATTAGTTTCATTTCGAAGGAATCGAAGTGTAGTTTATAACGAAAGAAACGGAGATGAAAAACTCCAAGTATTTTGAGAGTTATGATGGAAATAGTTAGACTCGCGCTTTGGTTTAGCAATTTACTGACCTACCTCCGATTGACTGACAATAACTCTCTCAATTTAACTCGTAATTCATTTAAATTAGTTTCATTTCGAAGGAATCGAAGTGTAGTTTAAAACGAAAGAAACGGAGATGAAAAACTCCAAGTATTTTGAGAGTTATGATGGAAATAGTTAGACTCGCGCTTTGGTTTAGCAATTTACTGACCTACCTCCGATTGATTGACCATAACTCTGTCAATTTAACTCGTAATTCTTTTAAATTAGTTTAATTTCGAAGGACTCGAAGTGTAGTCTAAAACGAAAGAAACGGAGATGAAAAACTCCAAGTATTTTGAGAGTTATGATGGAAATAGTTAGACTCGCGCTTTGGTTTAGCAATTTACTGACCTCCCTACGATTGATTGACCATAACTCACTCAATTTAACTCGTAATTCATTGAAATTAGGTTCATTTCGAAGGAATCGAAGTGTAGTTTATAACGAAAGAAACGGAGATGAAAAACTCCAAGTATTTTGAGAGTTATGATGGAAATAGTTAGACTCGCGCTTTGGTTTAGCAATTTACTGACCTACCTCCGATTGATTGACAATAACTCTCTCAATTTAACTCTTAATTCATTTAAATTAGTTTCATTTCGAAGGAATCGAAGTGTAGTTTAAAACGAAAGAAACGGAGATTAAAAACTCCAAGTATTTTGGGAGTTATGATGGAAATAGTTAGACTCGCGCTTTGGTTTAGCAATTTACTGACCTCCCTACGATTGATTGACCATAACTCACTCAATTTAACTCGTAATTCATTGAAATTAGTTTCATTTCGAAGGAATCGAAGTGTAGTTTATAACGAAAGAAACGGAGATGAAAAACTCCAAGTATTTTGAGAGTTATGATGGAAATAGTTAGACTCGCGCTTTGGTTTAGCAATTTACTGACCTACCTCCGATTGATTGACAATAACTCTCTCAATTTAACTCGTAATTCATTTAAATTAGTTTCATTTCGAAGGAATCGAAGTGTAGTTTAAAACGAAAGAAACGGAGATGAAAAACTCCAAGTATTTTGAGAGTTATGATGGAAATAGTTAGACTCGCGCTTTGGTTTAGCAATTTACTGACCTACCTCCGATTGATTGACCATAACTCTGTCAATTTAACTCGTAATTCTTTTAAATTAGTTTCATTTCGAAGGAATCGAAGTGTAGTTTAAAACGAAAGAAACGGAGATGAAAAACTCCAAGTATTTTGAGAGTTATGATGGAAATAGTTAGACTCGCGCTTTGGTTTAGCAATTTACTGACCTACCTCCGATTGATTGACCATAACTCTGTCAATTTAACTCGTAATTCTTTTAAATTAGTTTCATTTCGAAGGAATCGAAGTGTAGTTTAAAACGAAAGAAACGGAGATGAATAACTCCAAGTATTTTGAGAGTTATGATGGAAATAGTTAGACTCGCTCTTTGGTTTAGCAATTTACTGACCTCTCTCCGATTGATTTACCATAACTCACTCAATTTAACTCGTAATTCATTGAAATTAGTTTCATTTCAAAGGAATCGAAGTGTAGTTTAAAACGAAAGAAACGGAGATAAAAAACTCCAAGTATTTTGAGAGTTATGATGGAAATTGTTAGACTCGCGCTTTGGTTTAGCAATTTACTGACCTACCTCCGATTGATTGACCATAACTCACTCAATTTAACTCGTAATTCATTTAAATTAGTTTCATTTCGAAGGAATCGAAGTAAAGTTTAAAACGAAAGAAACGGAGATAAAAAACTCCAAGTATTTTGAGAGTTATGATGGAAATAGTTAGACTCGCGCTTTGGTTTAGCAATTTACTGACCTACCTCCGATTGATTGACCATAACTCTCTGAATTTAACTCTTAAGTCATTGAAATTAGTTTCATTTCGAAGGAATCAAAGTGTAGTTTAAAACGAAAGAAACGGAGATGAAAAACTCCAAGTATTTTGAGAGTTAAGATGGAAATTGTTAGACTCGCGCTTTGGTTTAGCAATTTACTGACCTACCTCCGATTGATTGACCATAACTCACTCAATTTAACTCGTAATTCATTTAAATTAGTTTCATTTCGAAGGAATCGAAGTAAAGTTTAAAACGAAAGAAACGGAGATGAAAAACTCCAAGTATTTTGAGAGTTATGATGGAAATAGTTAGACTCGCGCTTTGGTTTAGCAATTTACTGACCTACCTCCGATTGATTGAACATAACTCTCTAAATTTAACTCATAATTCATTTAAATTCGTTTCATTTCAAATGAATCGAAGTGTAGTTTAAAACGAAAGAAACGGAGATGAAAAACTCCAAGTATTTTGAGAGTTATGATGGAAATAGTTAGACTCGCGCTTTGGTTTAGCAATTTACTGACCTACCTCCGATTGATTGACCATAACTCTCTTAATTTAACTCTTAAGTCATTGAAATTAGTTTCATTTCGAAGGAATCAAAGTGTAGTTTAAAACGACAGAAACGGAGATGAAAAACTCCAAGTATTTTGAGACTTATGATGGAAATTGTTAGACTCGCGCTTTGGTTTAGCAATTTACTGACCTACCTCCGATTGATTGACCATAACTCTGTCAATTTAACTCGTAATTCATTTAAATTAGTTTCATTTCGAAAGAATCGAAGTGTAGCTTAAAACGAAAGAAACGGAGATGAAAAACTCCAAGTATTTTGAGAGTTATGATGGAAATAGTTAGACTCGCGCTTTGGTTTAGCAATTTACTGACCTACCTCCGATTGATTGACAATAACTCTGTCAATTTAACTCGTAATTCATTTAAATTAGTTTCATTTCGAAGGAATCAAAGTGTAGTTTAAAACGAAAGAAACGGAGATGAAAAACTCCAAGTATTTTGAGAGTTATGATGGAAATAGTTAGACTCGCGCTTTGGTTTAGCATTTTACTGACCTACCTCCGATTAATTGACCATAACTCACTCAATTTAACTCGTAATTCATTTAAATTCGTTTCATTTCGAATGAATCGAAGTGTAGTTTAAAACGAAAGAAACGGAGATGAAAAACTCAAAGTATTTTGAGAGTTATGATGGAAATAGTTAGACTCGCTCTTTGGTTTAGCAATTTACTGACCTACCTCCGATTGATTGACCATAACTCTGTCAATTTAACTCGTAATTCATTTAAATTAGTTTCATTTCGAAGGAATCGAAGTGTAGTTTAAAACGAAAGAAACGGAGATTAAAAACTCCAAGTATTTTGGGAGTTATGATGGAAATAGTTAGACTCGCGCTTTGGTTTAGCAATTTACTGACCTCCCTACGATTGATTGACCATAACTCACTCAATTTAACTCGTAATTCATTGAAATTAGTTTCATTTCGAAGGAATCGAAGTGTAGTTTATAACGAAAGAAACGGAGATGAAAAACTCCAAGTATTTTGAGAGTTATGATGGAAATAGTTAGACTCGCGCTTTGGTTTAGCAATTTACTGACCTACCTCCGATTGATTGACCATAACTCACTCAATTTAACTCGTAATTCATTGAAATTAGTTTCATTTCGAAGGAATCGAAGTGTAGTTTATAACGAAAGAAACGGAGATGAAAAACTCCAAGTATTTTGAGAGTTATGATGGAAATAGTTAGACTCGCGCTTTGGTTTAGCAATTTACTGACCTACCTCCGATTGATTGACAATAACTCTCTCAATTTAACTCGTAATTCATTTAAATTAGTTTCATTTCGAAGGAATCGAAGTGTAGTTTAAAACGAAAGAAACGGAGATGAAAAACTCCAAGTATTTTGAGAGTTATGATGGAAATAGTTAGACTCGCGCTTTGGTTTAGCAATTTACTGACCTACCTCTGATTGATTGACCATAACTCTCTGAATTTAACTCTTAAGTCATTGAAATTAGTTTCATTTCGAAGGAATCAAAGTGTAGTTTAAAACGAAAGAAACGGAGATGAAAAACTCCAAGTATTTTGAGAGTTATGATGGAAATTGTTAGACTCGCGCTTTGGTTTAGCAATTTACTGACCTACCTCCGATTGATTGACCATAACTCACTCAATTTAACTCGTAATTCATTTAAATTAGTTTCATTTCGAAGGAATCGAAGTAAAGTTTAAAACGAAAGAAACGGAGATGAAAAACACCAAGTATTTTGAGAGTTATGATGGAAATAGTTAGACTCGCGCTTTGGTTTAGCAATTTACTGACCTACCTCCGATTGATTGAACATAACTCTCTCAATTTAACTCATAATTCATTTAAATTCGTTTCATTTCAAATGAATCGAAGTGTAGTTTAAAACGAAAGAAACGGAGATGAAAAACTCCAAGTATTTTGAGAGTTATGATGGAAATAGTTAGACTCGCGCTTTGGTTTAGCAATTTACTGACCTACCTCCGATTGATTGACCATAACTCTCTTAATTTAACTCTTAAGTCATTGAAATTAGTTTCATTTCGAAGGAATCAAAGTGTAGTTTAAAACGACAGAAACGGAGATGAAAAACTCCAAGTATTTTGAGACTTATGATGGAAATTGTTAGACTCGCGCTTTGGTTTAGCAATTTACTGACCTACCTCCGATTGATTGACCATAACTCTGTCAATTTAACTCGTAATTCATTTAAATTAGTTTCATTTCGAAGGAATCGAAGTGTAGTTTAAAACGAAAGAAACGGAGATGAAAAACTCCAAGTATTTTGAGAGTTATGATGGAAATAGTTAGACTCGCGCTTTAGTTTAGCAATTTACTGACCTCACTACGATTTATTGACCATAACTCACTCAATTTAACTCGTAATTCATTGAAATTAGTTTCATTTCGAAAGAATCGAAGTTTAGCTTAAAACGAAAGAAACGGAGATGAAAAACTCCAAGTATTTTGAGAGTTATGATGGAAATAGTTAGACTCGCGCTTTGGTTTAACAATTTACTGACCTACCTCCGATTGATTGACAATAACTCTGTCAATTTAACTCGTAATTCATTTAAATTAGTTTCATTTCGAAGGAATCAAAGTGTAGTTTAAAACGAAAGAAACGGAGATGAAAAACTCCAAGTATTTTGAGAGTTATGATGGAAATAGTTAGACTCGCGCTTTGGTTTAGCAATTTACTGACCTACCTCCGATTAATTGACCATAACTCACTCAATTTAACTCGTAATTCATTTAAATTCGTTTCATTTCGAATGAATCGAAGTGTAGTTTAAAACGAAAGAAACGGAGATGAAAAACTCAAAGTATTTTGAGAGTTATGATGGAAATAGTTAGACTCGCTCTTTGGTTTAGCAATTTACTGACCTACCTTCGATTGATTGACCATAACTCTGTCAATTTAACTCGTAATTCATTTAAATTAGTTTCATTTCGAAGGAATCGAAGTGTAGTTTAAAACGAAAGAAACGGAGATTAAAAACTCCAAGTATTTTGGGAGTTATGATGGAAATAGTTAGACTCGCGCTTTGGTTTAGCAATTTACTGACCTCCCTACGATTGATTGACCATAACTTACTCAATTTAACTCGTAATTCATTGAAATTAGTTTCATTTCGAAGGAATCGAAGTGTAGTTTATAACGAAAGAAACGGAGATGAAAAACTCCAAGTATTTTGAGAGTTATGATGGAAATAGTTAGACTCGCGCTTTGGTTTAGCAATTTACTGACCTACCTCCGATTAATTGACCATAACTCACTCAATTTAACTCGTAATTCATTGAAATTAGTTTCATTTCGAAGGAATCGAAGTGTAGTTTATAACGAAAGAAACGGAGATGAAAAACTCCAAGTATTTTGAGAGTTATGATGGAAATAGTTAGACTCGCGCTTTAGTTTAGCAATTTACTGACCTACCTCCGATTAATTGACCATAACTCACTCAATTTAACTCGTAATTCATTGAAATTAGTTTCATTTCGAAGGAATCGAAGTGTAGTTTATAACGAAAGAAACGGAGATGAAAAACTCCAAGTATTTTGAGAGTTATGATGGAAATAGTTAGACTCGCGCTTTGGTTTAGCAATTTACTGACCTACCTCCGATTGATTGACCATAACTCTCTTAATTTAACTCTTAAGTCATTGAAATTAGTTTCATTTCGAAGGAATCAAAGTGTAGTTTAAAACGACAGAAACGGAGATGAAAAACTCCAAGTATTTTGAGACTTATGATGGAAATTGTTAGACTCGCGCTTTGGTTTAGCAATTTACTGACCTACCTCCGATTGATTGACCATAACTCTGTCAATTTAACTCGTAATTCATTTAAATTAGTTTCATTTCGAAAGAATCGAAGTGTAGCTTAAAACGAAAGAAACGGAGATGAAAAACTCCAAGTATTTTGAGAGTTATGATGGAAATAGTTAGACTCGCGCTTTGGTTTAGCAATTTACTGACCTACCTCCGATTGATTGACAATAACTCTGTCAATTTAACTCGTAATTCATTTAAATTAGTTTCATTTCGAAGGAATCAAAGTGTAGTTTAAAACGAAAGAAACGGAGATGAAAAACTCCAAGTATTTTGAGAGTTATGATGGAAATAGTTAGACTCGCGCTTTGGTTTAGCATTTTACTGACCTACCTCCGATTAATTGACCATAACTCACTCAATTTAACTCGTAATTCATTTAAATTCGTTTCATTTCGAATGAATCGAAGTGTAGTTTAAAACGAAAGAAACGGAGATGAAAAACTCAAAGTATTTTGAGAGTTATGATGGAAATAGTTAGACTCGCTCTTTGGTTTAGCAATTTACTGACCTACCTCCGATTGATTGACCATAACTCTGTCAATTTAACTCGTAATTCATTTAAATTATTTTCATTTCGAAGGAATCGAAGTGTAGTTTAAAACGAAAGAAACGGAGATTAAAAACTCCAAGTATTTTGGGAGTTATGATGGAAATAGTTAGACTCGCGCTTTGGTTTAGCAATTTACTGACCTCCCTACGATTGATTGACCATAACTCACTCAATTTAACTCGTAATTCATTGAAATTAGTTTCATTTCGAAGGAATCGAAGTGTAGTTTATAACGAAAGAAACGGAGATGAAAAACTCCAAGTATTTTGAGAGTTATGATGGAAATAGTTAGACTCGCGCTTTGGTTTAGCAATTTACTGACCTACCTCCGATTGATTGACCATAACTCACTCAATTTAACTCGTAATTCATTGAAATTAGTTTCATTTCGAAGGAATCGAAGTGTAGTTTATAACGAAAGAAACGGAGATGAAAAACTCCAAGTATTTTGAGAGTTATGATGGAAATAGTTAGACTCGCGCTTTGGTTTAGCAATTTACTGACCTACCTCCGATTGATTGACAATAACTCTCTCAATTTAACTCGTAATTCATTTAAATTAGTTTCATTTCGAAGGAATCGAAGTGTAGTTTAAAACGAAAGAAACGGAGATGAAAAACTCCAAGTATTTTGAGAGTTATGATGGAAATAGTTAGACTCGCGCTTTGGTTTAGCAATTTACTGACCTACCTCCGATTGATTGACCATAACTCTCTGAATTTAACTCTTAAGTCATTGAAATTAGTTTCATTTCGAAGGAATCAAAGTGTAGTTTAAAACGAAAGAAACGGAGATGAAAAACTCCAAGTATTTTGAGAGTTATGATGGAAATTGTTAGACTCGCGCTTTGGTTTAGCAATTTACTGACCTACCTCCGATTGATTGACCATAACTCACTCAATTTAACTCGTAATTCATTTAAATTAGTTTCATTTCGAAGGAATCGAAGTAAAGTTTAAAACGAAAGAAACGGAGATGAAAAACTCCAAGTATTTTGAGAGTTATGATGGAAATAGTTAGACTCGCGCTTTGGTTTAGCAATTTACTGACCTACCTCCGATTGATTGAACATAACTCTCTCAATTTAACTCATAATTCATTTAAATTCGTTTCATTTCAAATGAATCGAAGTGTAGTTTAAAACGAAAGAAACGGAGATGAAAAACTCCAAGTATTTTGAGAGTTATGATGGAAATAGTTAGACTCGCGCTTTGGTTTAGCAATTTACTGACCTACCTCCGATTGATTGACCATAACTCTCTTAATTTAACTCTTAAGTCATTGAAATTAGTTTCATTTCGAAGGAATCAAAGTGTAGTTTAAAACGACAGAAACGGAGATGAAAAACTCCAAGTATTTTGAGACTTATGATGGAAATTGTTAGACTCGCGCTTTGGTTTAGCAATTTACTGACCTACCTCCGATTGATTGACCATAACTCTGTCAATTTAACTCGTAATTCATTTAAATTAGTTTCATTTCGAAGGAATCGAAGTGTAGTTTAAAACGAAAGAAACGGAGATGAAAAACTCCAAGTATTTTGAGAGTTATGATGGAAATAGTTAGACTCGCGCTTTAGTTTAGCAATTTACTGACCTCACTACGATTTATTGACCATAACTCACTCAATTTAACTCGTAATTCATTGAAATTAGTTTCATTTCGAAAGAATCGAAGTCTAGCTTAAAACGAAAGAAACGGAGATGAAAAACTCCAAGTATTTTGAGAGTTATGATGGAAATAGTTAGACTCGCGCTTTGGTTTAACAATTTACTGACCTACCTCCGATTGATTGACAATAACTCTGTCAATTTAACTCGTAATTCATTTAAATTAGTTTCATTTCGAAGGAATCAAAGTGTAGTTTAAAACGAAAGAAACGGAGATGAAAAACTCCAAGTATTTTGAGAGTTATGATGGAAATAGTTAGACTCGCGCTTTGGTTTAGCAATTTACTGACCTACCTCCGATTAATTGACCATAACTCACTCAATTTAACTCGTAATTCATTTAAATTCGTTTCATTTCGAATGAATCGAAGTGTAGTTTAAAACGAAAGAAACGGAGATGAAAAACTCAAAGTATTTTGAGAGTTATGATGGAAATAGTTAGACTCGCTCTTTGGTTTAGCAATTTACTGACCTACCTTCGATTGATTGACCATAACTCTGTCAATTTAACTCGTAATTCATTTAAATTAGTTTCATTTCGAAGGAATCGAAGTGTAGTTTAAAACGAAAGAAACGGAGATTAAAAACTCCAAGTATTTTGGGAGTTATGATGGAAATAGTTAGACTCGCGCTTTGGTTTAGCAATTTACTGACCTCCCTACGATTGATTGACCATAACTCACTCAATTTAACTCGTAATTCATTGAAATTAGTTTCATTTCGAAGGAATCGAAGTGTAGTTTATAACGAAAGAAACGAAGATGAAAAACTCCAAGTATTTTGAGAGTTATGATGGAAATAGTTAGACTCGCGCTTTGGTTTAGCAATTTACTGACCTACCTCCGATTAATTGACCATAACTCACTCAATTTAACTCGTAATTCATTGAAATTAGTTTCATTTCGAAGGAATCGAAGTGTAGTTTATAACGAAAGAAACGGAGATGAAAAACTCCAAGTATTTTGAGAGTTATGATGGAAATAGTTAGACTCGCGCTTTGGTTTAGCAATTTACTGACCTACCTCCGATTGATTGACAATAACTCTCTCAATTTAACTCGTAATTCATTTAAATTAGTTTCATTTCGAAGGAATCAAAGTGTAGTTTAAAACGAAAGAAACGGAGATGAAAAACTCCAAGTATTTTGAGAGTTATGATGGAAATAGTTAGACTCGCGCTTTGGTTTAGCAATTTACTGACCTACCTCCGATTGATTGACCATAACTCTGTCAATTTAACTCGTAATTCTTTTAAATTAGTTTCATTTCGAAGGAATCGAAGTGTAGTTTAAAACGAAAGAAACGGAGATGAAAAACTCCAAGTATTTTGAGAGTTATGATGGAAATAGTTAGACTCGCGCTTTGGTTTAGCAATTTACTGACCTACCTCCGATTGATTGACCATAACTCTGTCAATTTAACTCGTAATTCTTTTAAATTAGTTTCATTTCGAAGGAATCGAAGTGTAGTTTAAAACGAAAGAAACGGAGATGAATAACTCCAAGTATTTTGAGAGTTATGATGGAAATAGTTAGACTCGCTCTTTGGTTTAGCAATTTACTGACCTCTCTCCGATTGATTTACCATAACTCACTCAATTTAACTCGTAATTCATTGAAATTAGTTTCATTTCAAAGGAATCGAAGTGTAGTTTAAAACGAAAGAAACGGAGATAAAAAACTCCAAGTATTTTGAGAGTTATGATGGAAATTGTTAGACTCGCGCTTTGGTTTAGCAATTTACTGACCTACCTCCGATTGATTGACCATAACTCACTCAATTTAACTCGTAATTCATTTAAATTAGTTTCATTTCGAAGGAATCGAAGTAAAGTTTAAAACGAAAGAAACGGAGATGAAAAAATCCAAGTATTTTGAGAGTTATGATGGAAATAGTTAGACTCGCGCTTTGGTTTAGCAATTTACTGACCTACCTCCGATTGATTGACCATAACTCTCTGAATTTAACTCTTAAGTCATTGAAATTAGTTTCATTTCGAAGGAATCAAAGTGTAGTTTAAAACGAAAGAAACGGAGATGAAAAACTCCAAGTATTTTGAGAGTTATGATGGAAATTGTTAGACTCGCGCTTTGGTTTAGCAATTTACTGACCTACCTCCGATTGATTGACCATAACTTACTCAATTTAACTCGTAATTCATTTAAATTAGTTTCATTTCGAAGGAATCGAAGTAAAGTTTAAAACGAAAGAAACGGAGATGAAAAACTCCAAGTATTTTGAGAGTTATGATGGAAATAGTTAGACTCGCGCTTTGGTTTAGCAATTTACTGACCTACCTCCGATTGATTGAACATAACTCTCTCAATTTAACTCATAATTCATTTAAATTCGTTTCATTTCAAATGAATCGAAGTGTAGTTTAAAACGAAAGAAACGGAGATGAAAAACTCCAAGTATTTTGAGAGTTATGATGGAAATAGTTAGACTCGCGCTTTGGTTTAGCAATTTACTGACCTACCTCCGATTGATTGACCATAACTCTCTTAATTTAACTCTTAAGTCATTGAAATTAGTTTCATTTCGAAGGAATCAAAGTGTAGTTTAAAACGACAGAAACGGAGATGAAAAACTCCAAGTATTTTGAGACTTATGATGGAAATTGTTAGACTCGCGCTTTGGTTTAGCAATTTACTGACCTACCTCCGATTGATTAACCATAACTCTGTCAATTTAACTCGTAATTCATTTAAATTAGTTTCATTTCGAAGGAATCGAAGTGTAGTTTAAAACGAAAGAAACGGAGATGAAAAACTCCAAGTATTTTGAGAGTTATGATGGAAATAGTTAGACTCGCGCTTTAGTTTAGCAATTTACTGACCTCCCTACGATTTATTGACCATAACTCACTCAATTTAACTCGTAATTCATTGAAATTAGTTTCATTTCGAAAGAATCGAAGTGTAACTTAAAACGAAAGAAACGGAGATGAAAAACTCCAAGTATTTTGAGAGTTATGATGGAAATAGTTAGACTCGCGCTTTGGTTTAGGAATTTACTGACCTACCTCCGATTGATTGACAATAACTCTGTCAATTTAACTCGTAATTCATTTAAATTAGTTTCATTTCGAAGGAATCAAAGTGTAGTTTAAAACGAAAGAAACGGAGATGAAAAACTCCAAGTATTTTGAGAGTTATGATGGAAATAGTTAGACTCGCGCTTTGGTTTAGCAATTTACTGACTTACCTCCGATTAATTGACCATAACTCACTCAATTTAACTCGTAATTCATTTAAATTCGTTTCATTTCGAATGAATCGAAGTGTAGTTTAAAACGAAAGAAACGGAGATGAAAAACTCAAAGTATTTTGAGAGTTATGATGGAAATAGTTAGACTCGCTCTTTGGTTTAGCAATTTACTGACCTACCTCCGATTGATTGACCATAACTCTGTCAATTTAACTCGTAATTCATTTAAATTAGTTTCATTTCGAAGGAATCGAAGTGTAGTTTAAAACGAAAGAAACGGAGATTAAAAACTCCAAGTATTTTGGGAGTTATGATGGAAATAGTTAGACTCGCGCTTTGGTTTAGCAATTTACTGACCTCCCTACGATTGATTGACCATAACTCACTCAATTTAACTCGTAATTCATTGAAATTAGTTTCATTTCGAAGGAATCGAAGTGTAGTTTATAACGAAAGAAACGGAGATGAAAAACTCCAAGTATTTTGAGAGTTATGATGGAAATAGTTAGACTCGCGCTTTGGTTTAGCAATTTACTGACCTACCTCCGATTGATTGAACATAACTCTCTCAATTTAACTCATAATTCATTTAAATTCGTTTCATTTCAAATGAATCGAAGTGTAGTTTAAAACGAAAGAAACGGAGATGAAAAACTCCAAGTATTTTGAGAGTTATGATGGAAATAGTTAGACTCGCGCTTTGGTTTAGCAATTTACTGACCTACCTCCGATTAATTGACCATAACTCACTCAATTTAACTCGTAATTCATTGAAATTAGTTTCATTTCGAAGGAATCGAAGTGTAGTTTATAACGAAAGAAACGGAGATGAAAAACTCCAAGTATTTTGAGAGTTATGATGGAAATAGTTAGACTCGCGCTTTGGTTTAGCAATTTACTGACCTACCTCCGATTGATTGACCATAACTCTGTCAATTTAACTCGTAATTCTTTTAAATTAGTTTCATTTCGAAGGAATCGAAGTGTAGTTTAAAACGAAAGAAACGGAGATGAAAAACTCCAAGTATTTTGAGAGTTATGATGGAAATAGTTAGACTCGCGCTTTGGTTTAGCAATTTACTGACCTACCTCCGATTGATTGACCATAACTCTGTCAATTTAACTCGTAATTCTTTTAAATTAGTTTCATTTCGAAGGAATCGAAGTGTAGTTTAAAACGAAAGAAACGGAGATGAAAAACTCCAAGTATTTTGAGAGTTATGATGGAAATAGTTAGACTCGCGCTTTAGTTTAGCAATTTACTGACCTCACTACGATTTATTGACCATAACTCACTCAATTTAACTCGTAATTCATTGAAATTAGTTTCATTTCGAAAGAATCGAAGTCTAGCTTAAAACGAAAGAAACGGAGATGAAAAACTCCAAGTATTTTGAGAGTTATGATGGAAATAGTTAGACTCGCGCTTTGGTTTAACAATTTACTGACCTACCTCCGATTGATTGACAATAACTCTGTCAATTTAACTCGTAATTCATTTAAATTAGTTTCATTTCGAAGGAATCAAAGTGTAGTTTAAAACGAAAGAAACGGAGATGAAAAACTCCAAGTATTTTGAGAGTTATGATGGAAATAGTTAGACTCGCGCTTTGGTTTAGCAATTTACTGACCTACCTCCGATTAATTGACCATAACTCACTCAATTTAACTCGTAATTCATTTAAATTCGTTTCATTTCGAATGAATCGAAGTGTAGTTTAAAACGAAAGAAACGGAGATGAAAAACTCAAAGTATTTTGAGAGTTATGATGGAAATAGTTAGACTCGCTCTTTGGTTTAGCAATTTACTGACCTACCTTCGATTGATTGACCATAACTCTGTCAATTTAACTCGTAATTCATTTAAATTAGTTTCATTTCGAAGGAATCGAAGTGTAGTTTAAAACGAAAGAAACGGAGATTAAAAACTCCAAGTATTTTGGGAGTTATGATGGAAATAGTTAGACTCGCGCTTTGGTTTAGCAATTTACTGACCTCCCTACGATTGATTGACCATAACTCACTCAATTTAACTCGTAATTCATTGAAATTAGTTTCATTTCGAAGGAATCGAAGTGTAGTTTATAACGAAAGAAACGAAGATGAAAAACTCCAAGTATTTTGAGAGTTATGATGGAAATAGTTAGACTCGCGCTTTGGTTTAGCAATTTACTGACCTACCTCCGATTAATTGACCATAACTCACTCAATTTAACTCGTAATTCATTGAAATTAGTTTCATTTCGAAGGAATCGAAGTGTAGTTTATAACGAAAGAAACGGAGATGAAAAACTCCAAGTATTTTGAGAGTTATGATGGAAATAGTTAGACTCGCGCTTTGGTTTAGCAATTTACTGACCTACCTCCGATTGATTGACAATAACTCTCTCAATTTAACTCGTAATTCATTTAAATTAGTTTCATTTCGAAGGAATCGAAGTGTAGTTTAAAACGAAAGAAACGGAGATGAAAAACTCCAAGTATTTTGAGAGTTATGATGGAAATAGTTAGACTCGCGCTTTGGTTTAGCAATTTACTGACCTACCTCCGATTGATTGACCATAACTCTGTCAATTTAACTCGTAATTCTTTTAAATTAGTTTCATTTCGAAGGAATCGAAGTGTAGTTTAAAACGAAAGAAACGGAGATGAAAAACTCCAAGTATTTTGAGAGTTATGATGGAAATAGTTAGACTCGCGCTTTGGTTTAGCAATTTACTGACCTACCTCCGATTGATTGACCATAACTCTGTCAATTTAACTCGTAATTCTTTTAAATTAGTTTCATTTCGAAGGAATCGAAGTGTAGTTTAAAACGAAAGAAACGGAGATGAATAACTCCAAGTATTTTGAGAGTTATGATGGAAATAGTTAGACTCGCTCTTTGGTTTAGCAATTTACTGACCTCTCTCCGATTGATTTACCATAACTCACTCAATTTAACTCGTAATTCATTGAAATTAGTTTCATTTCAAAGGAATCGAAGTGTAGTTTAAAACGAAAGAAACGGAGATAAAAAACTCCAAGTATTTTGAGAGTTATGATGGAAATTGTTAGACTCGCGCTTTGGTTTAGCAATTTACTGACCTACCTCCGATTGATTGACCATAACTCACTCAATTTAACTCGTAATTCATTTAAATTAGTTTCATTTCGAAGGAATCGAAGTAAAGTTTAAAACGAAAGAAACGGAGATGAAAAAATCCAAGTATTTTGAGAGTTATGATGGAAATAGTTAGACTCGCGCTTTGGTTTAGCAATTTACTGACCTACCTCCGATTGATTGACCATAACTCTCTGAATTTAACTCTTAAGTCATTGAAATTAGTTTCATTTCGAAGGAATCAAAGTGTAGTTTAAAACGAAAGAAACGGAGATGAAAAACTCCAAGTATTTTGAGAGTTATGATGGAAATTGTTAGACTCGCGCTTTGGTTTAGCAATTTACTGACCTACCTCCGATTGATTGACCATAACTTACTCAATTTAACTCGTAATTCATTTAAATTAGTTTCATTTCGAAGGAATCGAAGTAAAGTTTAAAACGAAAGAAACGGAGATGAAAAACTCCAAGTATTTTGAGAGTTATGATGGAAATAGTTAGACTCGCGCTTTGGTTTAGCAATTTACTGACCTACCTCCGATTGATTGAACATAACTCTCTCAATTTAACTCATAATTCATTTAAATTCGTTTCATTTCAAATGAATCGAAGTGTAGTTTAAAACGAAAGAAACGGAGATGAAAAACTCCAAGTATTTTGAGAGTTATGATGGAAATAGTTAGACTCGCGCTTTGGTTTAGCAATTTACTGACCTACCTCCGATTGATTGACCATAACTCTCTTAATTTAACTCTTAAGTCATTGAAATTAGTTTCATTTCGAAGGAATCAAAGTGTAGTTTAAAACGACAGAAACGGAGATGAAAAACTCCAAGTATTTTGAGACTTATGATGGAAATTGTTAGACTCGCGCTTTGGTTTAGCAATTTACTGACCTACCTCCGATTGATTAACCATAACTCTGTCAATTTAACTCGTAATTCATTTAAATTAGTTTCATTTCGAAGGAATCGAAGTGTAGTTTAAAACGAAAGAAACGGAGATGAAAAACTCCAAGTATTTTGAGAGTTATGATGGAAATAGTTAGACTCGCGCTTTAGTTTAGCAATTTACTGACCTCCCTACGATTTATTGACCATAACTCACTCAATTTAACTCGTAATTCATTGAAATTAGTTTCATTTCGAAAGAATCGAAGTGTAACTTAAAACGAAAGAAACGGAGATGAAAAACTCCAAGTATTTTGAGAGTTATGATGGAAATAGTTAGACTCGCGCTTTGGTTTAGGAATTTACTGACCTACCTCCGATTGATTGACAATAACTCTGTCAATTTAACTCGTAATTCATTTAAATTAGTTTCATTTCGAAGGAATCAAAGTGTAGTTTAAAACGAAAGAAACGGAGATGAAAAACTCCAAGTATTTTGAGAGTTATGATGGAAATAGTTAGACTCGCGCTTTGGTTTAGCAATTTACTGACTTACCTCCGATTAATTGACCATAACTCACTCAATTTAACTCGTAATTCATTTAAATTCGTTTCATTTCGAATGAATCGAAGTGTAGTTTAAAACGAAAGAAACGGAGATGAAAAACTCAAAGTATTTTGAGAGTTATGATGGAAATAGTTAGACTCGCTCTTTGGTTTAGCAATTTACTGACCTACCTCCGATTGATTGACCATAACTCTGTCAATTTAACTCGTAATTCATTTAAATTAGTTTCATTTCGAAGGAATCGAAGTGTAGTTTAAAACGAAAGAAACGGAGATTAAAAACTCCAAGTATTTTGGGAGTTATGATGGAAATAGTTAGACTCGCGCTTTGGTTTAGCAATTTACTGACCTCCCTACGATTGATTGACCATAACTCACTCAATTTAACTCGTAATTCATTGAAATTAGTTTCATTTCGAAGGAATCGAAGTGTAGTTTATAACGAAAGAAACGGAGATGAAAAACTCCAAGTATTTTGAGAGTTATGATGGAAATAGTTAGACTCGCGCTTTGGTTTAGCAATTTACTGACCTACCTCCGATTGATTGACCATAACTCTCCCAATTTAACTCTTAAGTCATTGAAATTAGTTTCATTTCGAAGGAATCAAAGTGTAGTTTAAAACGAAAGAAACGGAGATGAAAAACTCCAAGTATTTTGAGAGTTATGATGGAAATAGTTAGACTCGCGCTTTGGTTTAGCAATTTACTGACCTACCTCCGATTGATTGACCATAACTCTCTCAATTTAACTCTTAAGTCATTGAAATTAGTTTCATTTCGAAGGAATCGAAGTATAGTTTAAAACGAAAGAAACGGAGATGAAAAACTCCAAGTATTTTGAGAGTTATGATGGAAATTATTAGACTCGCGCTTTGGTTTAGCAATTTACTGACCTACCTCCGATTGATTGACCATAACTCACTCAATTTAACTCGTAATTCATTTAAATTAGTTTCATTTCGAAGGAATCGAAGTATAGTTTAAAACGAAAGAAACGGAGATGAAAAACTCCAAGTATTTTGAGAGTTATGATGGAAATAGTTAGACTCGCGCTTTGGTTTAGCAATTTACTGACCTACCTCCGATTAATTGACCATAACTCACTCAATTTTACTTGTAATTGATTGAAATTAGTTTCATTTCGAAGGAATCGAAGTGTAGTTTAAAACGAAAGAAACGGAGATGAAAAACTCCAAGTATTTTGGGAGTTATGATGGAAATAGTTAGACTCGCGCTTTGGTTTAGAAATTTACTGACCTACCTCCGATTGATTGACCATAACTCACTCAATTTAACTCGTAATTCATTGAATTCGTTTCATTTCGAAGGAATCGAAGTGTAGTTTAAAACGAAAGAAACGGAGATGAAAAACTCCAAGTATTTTGAGAGTTATGATGGAAATAGTTAGACTCGCGCTTTGGTTTAGGAATTTACTGACCTACCTACGATTGATTGACCATAACTCTCTCAATTTAACTCTTAAGTCATTGAAATTAATTTCATTTCAAATGAATCGAAGTGTAGTTTAAAACGAAAGAAACGGAGATGAAAAACTCTAAGTATTTTGAGAGTTATGATGGAAATAGTTAGACTCGCGCTTTGGTTTAGCAATTTACTGACCTCCCTACGATTGATTGACCATAACTCACTCAATTTAACTCGTAATTCATTGAAATTAGTTTCATTTCGAAGGAATCGAAGTGTAGTTTATAACGAAAGAAACGGAGATGAAAAACTCCAAGTATTTTGAGAGTTATGATGGAAATAGTTAGACTCGCGCTTTGGTTTAGCAATTTACTGACCTACCTCCGATTGATTGACAATAACTCTGTCAATTTAACTCGTAATTCATTTAAATTAGTTTCATTTCGAAGGAATCGAAGTGTAGTTTAAAACGAAAGAAACGGAGATGAAAAACTCTAAGTATTTTAAGAGTTATGATGGAAATAGTTAGACTCGCGCTTTGGTTTAGCAATTTACTGACCTACCTCCGATTGATTGACCATAACTCACTCAATTTAACTCGTAATTCATTTAAATTCGTTTCATTTCGAATGAATCGAAGTGTAGTTTAAAACGAAAGAAACGGAGATGAAAAACTCCAAGTATTTTGAGAGTTATGATGGAAATAGTTAGACTCGCGCTTTGGTATAGCAATTTACTGACCTACCTCCGATTGATTGACCATAACTCTGTCAATTTAACTCGTAATTCATTTAAATTAGTTTCATTTCGAAGGAATCGAAGTGTAGTTTAAAACGAAAGAAACGGAGATTAAAAACTCCAAGTATTTTGGGAGTTATGATGGAAATAGTTAGACTCGCGCTTTGGTTTAGCAATTTACTGACCTCCCTACGATTGATTGACCATAACTCACTCAATTTAACTCGTAATTCATTGAAATTAGTTTCATTTCGAAGGAATCGAAGTGTAGTTTATAACGAAAGAAACGGAGATGAAAAACTCCAAGTATTTTGAGAGTTATGATGGAAATTGTTAGACTCGCGCTTTGGTTTAGCAATTTACTGACCTACCTCCGATTGATTGACCATAACTCACTCAATTTAACTCGTAATTCATTTAAATTAGTTTCATTTCGAAGGAATCGAAGTAAAGTTTAAAACGAAAGAAACGGAGATGAAAAACTCCAAGTATTTTGAGAGTTATGATGGAAATAGTTAGACTCGCGCTTTAGTTTAGCAATTTACTGACCTACCTCCGATTGATTGAACATAACTCTCTCAATTTAACTCATAATTCATTTAAATTCGTTTCATTTCAAATGAATCGAAGTGTAGTTTAAAACGAAAGAAACGGAGATGAAAAACTCCAAGTATTTTGAGAGTTATGATGGAAATAGTTAGACTCGCGCTTTGGTTTAGCAATTTACTGACCTACCTCCGATTGATTGACCATAACTCTCTCAATTTAACTCTTAAGTCATTGAAATTAGTTTCATTTCGAAGGAATCAAAGTGTAGTTTAAAACGAAAGAAACGGAGATGAAAAACTCCAAGTATTTTGAGAGTTATGATGGAAATTGTTAGACTCGCGCTTTGGTTTAGCAATTTACTGACCTACCTCCGATTGATTGACCATAACTCACTCAATTTAACTCGTAATTCATTTAAATTAGTTTCATTTCGAAGGAATCGAAGTAAAGTTTAAAACGAAAGAAACGGAGATGAAAAACTCCAAGTATTTTGAGAGTTATGATGGAAATAGTTAGACTCGCGCTTTGGTTTAGCAATTTACTGACCTACCTCCGATTGATTGAAAATAACTCTCTCAATTTAACTCGTAATTCATTTAAATTCGTTTCATTTCGAATGAATCGAAGTGTAGTTTAAAACGAAAGAAACGGAGATGAAAAACTCCAAGTATTTTGAGAGTTATGATGGAAATAGTTAGACTCGCGCTTTGGTTTAGCAATTTACTGACCTACCTCCGATTGATTGACAATAACTCTGTCAATTTAACTCGTAATTCATTTAAATTAGTTTCATTTCGAAGGAATCGAAGTGTAGTTTAAAACGAAAGAAACGGAGATGAAAAACTCCAAGTATTTTGAGAGTTATGATGGAAATAGTTAGACTCGCGCTTTGGTTTAGCAATTTACTGACCTACCTCCGATTGATTGACCATAACTCACTCAATTTAACTCGTAATTCATTTAAATTCGTTTCATTTCGAATGAATCGAAGTGTAGTTTAAAACGAAAGAAACGGAGATGAAAAACTCCAAGTATTTTGAGAGTTATGATGGAAATAGTTAGACTCGCTCTTTGGTTTAGCAATTTACTGACCTACCTCCGATTGATTGACCATAACTCTGTCAATTTAACTCGTAATTCATTTAAATTAGTTTCATTTCGAAGGAATCGAAGTGTAGTTTATAACGAAAGAAACGGAGATGAAAAACTCCAAGTATTTTGAGAGTTATGATGGAAATTGTTAGACTCGCGCTTTGGTTTAGCAATTTACTGACCTACCTCCGATTGATTGACCATAACTCACTCAATTTAACTCGTAATTCATTTAAATTAGTTTCATTTCGAAGGAATCGAAGTAAAGTTTAAAACGAAAGAAACGGAGATGAAAAACTCCAAGTATTTTGAGAGTTATGATGGAAATTGTTAGACTCGCGCTTTGGTTTAGCAATTTACTGACCTACCTCCGATTGATTGACCATAACTCACTCAATTTAACTCGTAATTCATTTAAATTAGTTTCATTTCGAAGGAATCGAAGTAAAGTTTAAAACGAAAGAAACGGAGATGAAAAACTCCAAGTATTTTGAGAGTTATGATGGAAATAGTTAGACTCGCGCTTTGGTTTAGCAATTTACTGACCTACCTCCGATTGATTGAACATAACTCTCTCAATTTAACTCGTAATTCATTTAAATTCGTTTCATTTCGAATGAATCGAAGTGTAGTTCAAAACGAAAGAAACGGAGATGAAAAACTCCAAGTATTTTGAGAGTTATGATGGAAATAGTTAGACTCGCGCTTTGGTATAGCAATTTACTGACCTACCTCCGATTGATTGACCATAACTCTGTCAATTTAACTCGTAATTCATTTAAATTAGTTTCATTTCGAAGGAATCGAAGTGTAGTTTAAAACGAAAGAAACGGAGATTAAAAACTCCAAGTATTTTGGGAGTTATGATGGAAATAGTTAGACTCGCGCTTTGGTTTAGCAATTTACTGACCTCCCTACGATTGATTGACCATAACTCACTCAATTTAACTCGTAATTCATTGAAATTAGTTTCATTTCGAAGGAATCGAAGTGTAGTTTATAACGAAAGAAACGGAGATGAAAAACTCCAAGTATTTTGAGAGTTATGATGGAAATTGTTAGACTCGCGCTTTGGTTTAGCAATTTACTGACCTACCTCCGATTGATTGACCATAACTCACTCAATTTAACTCGTAATTCATTTAAATTAGTTTCATTTCGAAGGAATCGAAGTAAAGTTTAAAACGAAAGAAACGGAGATGAAAAACTCCAAGTATTTTGAGAGTTATGATGGAAATAGTTAGACTCGCGCTTTAGTTTAGCAATTTACTGACCTACCTCCGATTGATTGAACATAACTCTCTCAATTTAACTCATAATTCATTTAAATTCGTTTCATTTCAAATGAATCGAAGTGTAGTTTAAAACGAAAGAAACGGAGATGAAAAACTCCAAGTATTTTGAGAGTTATGATGGAAATAGTTAGACTCGCGCTTTGGTTTAGCAATTTACTGACCTACCTCCGATTGATTGACCATAACTCTCTCAATTTAACTCTTAAGTCATTGAAATTAGTTTCATTTCGAAGGAATCAAAGTGTAGTTTAAAACGAAAGAAACGGAGATGAAAAACTCCAAGTATTTTGAGAGTTATGATGGAAATTGTTAGACTCGCGCTTTGGTTTAGCAATTTACTGACCTACCTCCGATTGATTGACCATAACTCACTCAATTTAACTCGTAATTCATTTAAATTAGTTTCATTTCGAAGGAATCGAAGTAAAGTTTAAAACGAAAGAAACGGAGATGAAAAACTCCAAGTATTTTGAGAGTTATGATGGAAATAGTTAGACTCGCGCTTTGGTTTAGCAATTTACTGACCTACCTCCGATTGATTGAAAATAACTCTCTCAATTTAACTCGTAATTCATTTAAATTCGTTTCATTTCGAATGAATCGAAGTGTAGTTTAAAACGAAAGAAACGGAGATGAAAAACTCCAAGTATTTTGAGAGTTATGATGGAAATAGTTAGACTCGCGCTTTGGTTTAGCAATTTACTGACCTACCTCCGATTGATTGACAATAACTCTGTCAATTTAACTCGTAATTCATTTAAATTAGTTTCATTTCGAAGGAATCGAAGTGTAGTTTAAAACGAAAGAAACGGAGATGAAAAACTCCAAGTATTTTGAGAGTTATGATGGAAATAGTTAGACTCGCGCTTTGGTTTAGCAATTTACTGACCTACCTCCGATTGATTGACCATAACTCACTCAATTTAACTCGTAATTCATTTAAATTCGTTTCATTTCGAATGAATCGAAGTGTAGTTTAAAACGAAAGAAACGGAGATGAAAAACTCCAAGTATTTTGAGAGTTATGATGGAAATAGTTAGACTCGCTCTTTGGTTTAGCAATTTACTGACCTACCTCCGATTGATTGACCATAACTCTGTCAATTTAACTCGTAATTCATTTAAATTAGTTTCATTTCGAAGGAATCGAAGTGTAGTTTATAACGAAAGAAACGGAGATGAAAAACTCCAAGTATTTTGAGAGTTATGATGGAAATTGTTAGACTCGCGCTTTGGTTTAGCAATTTACTGACCTACCTCCGATTGATTGACCATAACTCACTCAATTTAACTCGTAATTCATTTAAATTAGTTTCATTTCGAAGGAATCGAAGTAAAGTTTAAAACGAAAGAAACGGAGATGAAAAACTCCAAGTATTTTGAGAGTTATGATGGAAATAGTTAGACTCGCGCTTTAGTTTAGCAATTTACTGACCTACCTCCGATTGATTGAACATAACTCTCTCAATTTAACTCATAATTCATTTAAATTCGTTTCATTTCAAATGAATCGAAGTGTAGTTTAAAACGAAAGAAACGGAGATGAAAAACTCCAAGTATTTTGAGAGTTATGATGGAAATAGTTAGACTCGCGCTTTGGTTTAGCAATTTACTGACCTACCTCCGATTGATTGACCATAACTCTCTCAATTTAACTCTTAAGTCATTGAAATTAGTTTCATTTCGAAGGAATCAAAGTGTAGTTTAAAACGAAAGAAACGGAGATGAAAAACTCCAAGTATTTTGAGAGTTATGATGGAAATTGTTAGACTCGCGCTTTGGTTTAGCAATTTACTGACCTACCTCCGATTGATTGACCATAACTCACTCAATTTAACTCGTAATTCATTTAAATTAGTTTCATTTCGAAGGAATCGAAGTAAAGTTTAAAACGAAAGAAACGGAGATGAAAAACTCCAAGTATTTTGAGAGTTATGATGGAAATAGTTAGACTCGCGCTTTGGTTTAGCAATTTACTGACCTACCTCCGATTGATTGAACATAACTCTCTCAATTTAACTCGTAATTCATTTAAATTCGTTTCATTTCGAATGAATCGAAGTGTAGTTCAAAACGAAAGAAACGGAGATGAAAAACTCCAAGTATTTTGAGAGTTATGATGGAAATAGTTAGACTCGCGCTTTGGTTTAGCAATTTACTGACCTACCTCCGATTGATTGACAATAACTCTGTCAATTTAACTCGTAATTCATTTAAATTAGTTTCATTTCGAAGGAATCGAAGTGTAGTTTAAAACGAAAGAAACGGAGATGAAAAACTCCAAGTATTTTGAGAGTTATGATGGAAATAGTTAGACTCGCGCTTTGGTTTAGCAATTTACTGACCTACCTCCGATTGATTGACCATAACTCACTCAATTTAACTCGTAATTCATTTAAATTCGTTTCATTTCGAATGAATCGAAGTGTAGTTTAAAACGAAAGAAACGGAGATGAAAAACTCCAAGTATTTTGAGAGTTATGATGGAAATAGTTAGACTCGCTCTTTGGTTTAGCAATTTACTGACCTACCTCCGATTGATTGACCATAACTCTGTCAATTTAACTCGTAATTCATTTAAATTAGTTTCATTTCGAAGGAATCAAAGTGTAGTTTAAAACGAAAGAAACGGAGATTAAAAACTCCAAGTATTTTGGGAGTTATGATGGAAATAGTTAGACTCGCGCTTTGGTTTAGCAATTTACTGACCTCCCTACGATTGATTGACCATAACTCACTCCATTTAACTCGTAATTCATTGAAATTAGTTTCATTTCGAAGGAATCGAAGTGTAGTTTATAACGAAAGAAACGGAGATGAAAAACTCCAAGTATTTTGAGAGTTATGATGGAAATAGTTAGACTCGCGCTTTGGTTTAGCAATTTACTGACCTACCTCCGATTGATTGACCATAACTCTCCCAATTTAACTCTTAAGTCATTGAAATTAGTTTTATTTCGAAGGAATCAAAGTGTAGTTTAAAACGAAAGAAACGGAGATGAAAAACTCCAAGTATTTTGAGAGTTATGATGGAAATAGTTAGACTCGCGCTTTGGTTTAGCAATTTACTGACCTACCTCCGATTGATTGACCATAACTCTCTTAATTTAACTCTTAAGTCATTGAAATTAGTTTCATTTCGAATGAATCGAAGTGTAGTTTAAAACGAAAGAAACGGAGATGAAAAACTCCAAGTATTTTGAGAGTTATGATGGAAATAGTTAGACTCCCGCTTTGGTTTAGCAATTTACTGACCTACCTCCGATTGATTGACCATAACTCTCTCAATTTAACTCTTAAGTCATTGAAATTAGTTTCATTTCGAAGGAATCAAAGTGTAGTTTAAAACGAAAGAAACGGAGATGAAAAACTCCAAGTATTTTAAGAGTTATGATGGAAATTGTTAGACTCGCGCTTTGGTTTAGCAATTTACTGACCTACCTCCGATTGATTGACCATAACTCACTCAATTTAACTCGTAATTCATTTAAATTTGTTTCATTTCGAAGGAATCGAAGTAAAGTTTAAAACGAAAGAAACGGAGATGAAAAACTCCAAGTATTTTGAGAGTTATGATGGAAATAGTTAGACTCGCGCTTTGGTTTAGCAATTTACTGACCTACCTCCGATTGATTGAATATAACTCTCTCAATTTAACTCGTAATTCATTTAAATTCGTTTCATTTCGAATGAATTGAAGTGTAGTTTAAAACGAAAGAAACGGAGATGAAAAACTCCAAGTATTTTGAGAGTTATGATGGAAATAGTTAGACTCGCGCTTTGGTTTAGCAATTTACTGACCTACCTCCGATTGATTGACAATACTCTGTCAATTTAACTCGTAATTCATTTAAATTAGTTTCATTTCGAAGGAATCGAAGTGTAGTTTAAAACGAAAGAAACGGAGATGAAAAACTCCAAGTATTTTGAGAGTTATGATGGAAATAGTTAGACTCGCGCTTTGGTTTAGCAATTTACTGACCTACCTCCGATTGATTGACCATAACTCTCTCAATTTAACTCTTAAGTCATTGAAATTAGTTTCATTTCGAAGGAATCAAAGTGTAGTTTAAAACGAAAGAAACGGAGTTGAAAAACTCCAAGTATTTTGAGAGTTATGATGGAAATTATTAGACTCGCGCTTTGGTTTAGCAATTTACTGACCTACCTCCGATTGATTGACCATAACTCACTCAATTTAACTCGTAATTCATTTAAATTAGTTTCATTTCGAAGGAATCGAAGTATAGTTTAAAACGAAAGAAACGGAGATGAAAAACTCCAAGTATTTTGAGAGTTATGATGGAAATAGTTAGACTCGCGCTTTGGTTTAGCAATTTACTGACCTACCTCCGATTAATTGACCATAACTCACTCAATTTTACTTGTAATTGATTGAAATTAGTTTCATTTCGAAGGAATCGAAGTGTAGTTTAAAACGAAAGAAACGGAGATGAAAAACTCCAAGTATTTTGGGAGTTATGATGGAAATAGTTAGACTCGCGCTTTGGTTTAGAAATTTACTGACCTACCTCCGATTGATTGACCATAACTCACTCAATTTAACTCGTAATTCATTGAATTAGTTTCATTTCGAAGGAATCGAAGTGTAGTTTAAAACGAAAGAAACGGAGATGAAAAACTCCAAGTATTTTGAGAGTTATGATGGAAATAGTTAGACTCGCGCTTTGGTTTAGGAATTTACTGACCTACCTACGATTGATTGACCATAACTCTCTCAATTTAACTCTTAAGTCATTGAAATTAATTTCATTTCAAATGAATCGAAGTGTAGTTTAAAACGAAAGAAACGGAGATGAAAAACTCTAAGTATTTTGAGAGTTATGATGGAAATAGTTAAACTCGCGCTTTGGTTTAGCAATTTACTGACCTCCCTACGATTGATTGACCATAACTCACTCAATTTAACTCGTAATTCATTGAAATTAGTTTCATTTCGAAGGAATCGAAGTGTAGTTTATAACGAAAGAAACGGAGATGAAAAACTCCAAGTATTTTGAGAGTTATGATGGAAATAGTTAGACTCGCGCTTTGGTTTAGCAATTTACTGACCTACCTACGATTGATTGACCATAACTCTCTCAATTTAACTCTTAAGTCATTGAAATTAATTTCATTTCAAATGAATCGAAGTGTAGTTTAAAACGAAAGAAACGGAGATGAAAAACTCCAAGTATTTTGAGAGTTATGATGGAAATAGTTAGACTCGCGCTTTGGTTTAGCAATTTACTGACCTACCTCCGATTGATTGACCATAACTCTGTCAATTTAACTCGTAATTCATTTAAATTAGTTTCATTTCGAAGGAATCGAAGTGTAGTTTAAAACGAAAGAAACGGAGATTAAAAACTCCAAGTATTTTGGGAGTTATGATGGAAATAGTTAGACTCGCGCTTTGGTTTAGCAATTTACTGACCTCCCTACAATTGATTGACCATAACTCACTCAATTTAACTCGTAATTCATTGAAATTAGTTTCATTTCGAAGGAATCGAAGTGTAGTTTATAACGAAAGAAACGGAGATGAAAAACTCCAAGTATTTTGAGAGTTATGATGGAAATTGTTAGACTCGCGCTTTGGTTTAGCAATTTACTGACCTACCTCCGATTGATTGACCATAACTCACTCAATTTAACTCGTAATTCATTTAAATTAGTTTCATTTCGAAGGAATCGAAGTAAAGTTTAAAACGAAAGAAACGGAGATGAAAAACTCCAAGTATTTTGAGAGTTATGATGGAAATAGTTAGACTCGCGCTTTAGTTTAGCAATTTACTGACCTACCTCCGATTGATTGAACATAACTCTCTCAATTTAACTCATAATTCATTTAAATTCGTTTCATTTCAAATGAATCGAAGTGTAGTTTAAAACGAAAGAAACGGAGATGAAAAACTCCAAGTATTTTGAGAGTTATGATGGAAATAGTTAGACTCGCGCTTTGGTTTAGCAATTTACTGACCTACCTCCGATTGATTGACCATAACTCTCTCAATTTAACTCTTAAGTCATTGAAATTAGTTTCATTTCGAAGGAATCAAAGTGTAGTTTAAAACGAAAGAAACGGAGATGGAAAACTCCAAGTATTTTGAGAGTTATGATGGAAATTGTTAGACTCGCGCTTTGGTTTAGCAATTTACTGACCTACCTCCGATTGATTGACCATAACTCACTCAATTTAACTCGTAATTCATTTAAATTAGTTTCATTTCGAAGGAATCGAAGTAAAGTTTAAAACGAAAGAAACGGAGATGAAAAACTCCAAGTATTTTGAGAGTTATGATGGAAATAGTTAGACTCGCGCTTTGGTTTAGCAATTTACTGACCTACCTCCGATTGATTGAACATAACTCTCTCAATTTAACTCGTAATTCATTTAAATTCGTTTCATTTCGAATGAATCGAAGTGTAGTTTAAAACGAAAGAAACGGAGATGAAAAACTCCAAGTATTTTGAGAGTTATGATGGAAATAGTTAGACTCGCGCTTTGGTTTAGCAATTTACTGACCTACCTCCGATTGATTGACAATAACTCTGTCAATTTAACTCGTAATTCATTTAAATTAGTTTCATTTCGAAGGAATCGAAGTGTAGTTTAAAACGAAAGAAACGGAGATGAAAAACTCCAAGTATTTTGAGAGTTATGATGGAAATAGTTAGACTCGCGCTTTGGTTTAGCAATTTACTGACCTACCTCCGATTGATTGACCATAACTCACTCAATTTAACTCGTAATTCATTTAAATTCGTTTCATTTCGAATGAATCGAAGTGTAGTTTAAAACGAAAGAAACGGAGATGAAAAACTCCAAGTATTTTGAGAGTTATGATGGAAATAGTTAGACTCGCTCTTTGGTTTAGCAATTTACTGACCTACCTCCGATTGATTGACCATAACTCTGTCAATTTAACTCGTAATTCATTTAAATTAGTTTCATTTCGAAGGAATCAAAGTGTAGTTTAAAACGAAAGAAACGGAGATTAAAAACTCCAAGTATTTTGGGAGTTATGATGGAAATAGTTAGACTCGCGCTTTGGTTTAGCAATTTACTGACCTCCCTACGATTGATTGACCATAACTCACTCAATTTAACTCGTAATTCATTGAAATTAGTTTCATTTCGAAGGAATCGAAGTGTAGTTTATAACGAAAGAAACGGAGATGAAAAACTCCAAGTATTTTGAGAGTTATGATGGAAATAGTTAGACTCGCGCTTTGGTTTAGCAATTTACTGACCTACCTCCGATTGATTGACCATAACTCTCCCAATTTAACTCTTAAGTCATTGAAATTAGTTTTATTTCGAAGGAATCAAAGTGTAGTTTAAAACGAAAGAAACGGAGATGAAAAACTCCAAGTATTTTGAGAGTTATGATGGAAATAGTTAGACTCGCGCTTTGGTTTAGCAATTTACTGACCTACCTCCGATTGATTGACCATAACTCTCTCAATTTAACTCTTAAGTCATTGAAATTAGTTTCATTTCGAAGGAATCAAAGTGTAGTTTAAAACGAAAGAAACGGAGATGAAAAACTCCAAGTATTTTGAGAGTTATGATGGAAATTGTTAGACTCGCGCTTTGGTTTAGCAATTTACTGACCTACCTCCGATTGATTGACCATAACTCACTCAATTTAACTCGTAATTCATTTAAATTAGTTTCATTTCGAAGGAATCGAAGTAAAGTTTAAAACGAAAGAAACGGAGATGAAAAACTCCAAGTATTTTGAGAGTTATGATGGAAATAGTTAGACTCGCGCTTTGGTTTAGCAATTTACTGACCTACCTCCGATTGATTGAACATAACTCTCTCAATTTAACTCGTAATTCATTTAAATTCGTTTCATTTCGAATGAATCGAAGTGTAGTTTAAAACGAAAGAAACGGAGATGAAAAACTCCAAGTATTTTGAGAGTTATGATGGAAATAGTTAGACTCGCGCTTTGGTTTAGCAATTTACTGACCTACCTCCGATTGATTGACAATAACTCTGTCAATTTAACTCGTAATTCATTTAAATTAGTTTCATTTCGAAGGAATCGAAGTGTAGTTTAAAACGAAAGAAACGGAGATGAAAAACTCCAAGTATTTTGAGAGTTATGATGGAAATAGTTAGACTCGCGCTTTGGTTTAGCAATTTACTGACCTACCTCCGATTGATTGACCATAACTCACTCAATTTAACTCGTAATTCATTTAAATTCGTTTCATTTCGAATGAATCGAAGTGTAGTTTAAAACGAAAGAAACGGAGATGAAAAACTCCAAGTATTTTGAGAGTTATGATGGAAATAGTTAGACTCGCTCTTTGGTTTAGCAATTTACTGACCTACCTCCGATTGATTGACCATAACTCTGTCAATTTAACTCGTAATTCATTTAAATTAGTTTCATTTCGAAGGAATCAAAGTGTAGTTTAAAACGAAAGAAACGGAGATTAAAAACTCCAAGTATTTTGGGAGTTATGATGGAAATAGTTAGACTCGCGCTTTGGTTTAGCAATTTACTGACCTCCCTACGATTGATTGACCATAACTCACTCAATTTAACTCGTAATTCATTGAAATTAGTTTCATTTCGAAGGAATCGAAGTGTAGTTTATAACGAAAGAAACGGAGATGAAAAACTCCAAGTATTTTGAGAGTTATGATGGAAATAGTTAGACTCGCGCTTTGGTTTAGCAATTTACTGACCTACCTCCGATTGATTGACCATAACTCTCCCAATTTAACTCTTAAGTCATTGAAATTAGTTTTATTTCGAAGGAATCAAAGTGTAGTTTAAAACGAAAGAAACGGAGATGAAAAACTCCAAGTATTTTGAGAGTTATGATGGAAATAGTTAGACTCGCGCTTTGGTTTAGCAATTTACTGACCAACCTCCGATTGATTGACCATAACTCTCTTAGTTTAACTCTTAAGTCATTGAAATTAGTTTCATTTCGAAGGAATCGAAGTGTAGTTTAAAACGAAAGAAACGGAGATGAAAAACTCCAAGTATTTTGAGAGTTATGATGGAAATAGTTAGACTCGCGCTTTGGTTTAGCAATTTACTGACCTACCTCCGATTAATTGACCATAACTCACTCAATTTTACTTCTAATTGATTGAAATTAGTTTCATTTCGAAGGAATCGAAGTGTAGTTTAAAACGAAAGAAACGGAGATGAAAAACTCCAAGTATTTTGGGAGTTATGATGGAAATAGTTAGACTCGCGCTTTGGTTTAGAAATTTACTGACCTACCTCCGATTGATTGACCATAACTCACTCAATTTAACTCGTAATTCATTGAATTAGTTTCATTTCGAAGGAATCGAAGTGTAGTTTAAAACGAAAGAAACGGAGATGAAAAACTCCAAGTATTTTGAGAGTTATGATGGAAATAGTTAGACTCGCGCTTTGGTTTAGCAATTTACTGACCTACCTACGATTGATTGACCATAACTCTCTCAATTTAACTCTTAAGTCATTGAAATTAATTTCATTTCAAATGAATCGAAGTGTAGTTTAAAACGAAAGAAACGGAGATGAAAAACTCCAAGTATTTTGAGAGTTATGATGGAAATAGTTAGACTCGGGCTTTGGTTTAGCAATTTACTGACCTACCTCCGATTGATTGACCATAACTCACTCAATTTAACTCGTAATTCATTGAAATTAGTTTCATTTCGAAGGAATCGAAGTGTAGTTTATAACGAAAGAAACGGAGATTAAAAACTCCAAGTATTTTGGGAGTTATGATGGAAATAGTTAGACTCGCGCTTTGGTTTAGCAATTTACTGACCTCCCTACGATTGATTGACCATAACTCACTCAATTTAACTCGTAATTCATTGAAATTAGTTTCATTTCGAAGGAATCGAAGTGTAGTTTATAACGAAAGAAACGGAGATGAAAAACTCCAAGTATTTTGAGAGTTATGATGGAAATTGTTAGACTCGCGCTTTGGTTTAGCAATTTACTGACCTACCTCCGATTGATTGACCATAACTCACTCAATTTAACTCGTAATTCATTTAAATTAGTTTCATTTCGAAGGAATCGAAGTAAAGTTTAAAACGAAAGAAACGGAGATGAAAAACTCCAAGTATTTTGAGAGTTATGATGGAAATAGTTAGACTCGCGCTTTAGTTTAGCAATTTACTGACCTACCTCCGATTGATTGAACATAACTCTCTCAATTTAACTCATAATTCATTTAAATTCGTTTCATTTCAAATGAATCGAAGTGTAGTTTAAAACGAAAGAAACGGAGATGAAAAACTCCAAGTATTTTGAGAGTTATGATGGAAATAGTTAGACTCGCGCTTTGGTTTAGCAATTTACTGACCTACCTCCGATTGATTGACCATAACTCTCTCAATTTAACTCTTAAGTCATTGAAATTAGTTTCATTTCGAAGGAATCAAAGTGTAGTTTAAAACGAAAGAAACGGAGATGAAAAACTCCAAGTATTTTGAGAGTTATGATGGAAATTGTTAGACTCGCGCTTTGGTTTAGCAATTTACTGACCTACCTCCGATTGATTGACCATAACTCTCTCAATTTAACTCTTAAGTCATTGAAATTAGTTTCATTTCGAAGGAATCAAAGTGTAGTTTAAAACGAAAGAAACGGAGATGAAAAACTCCAAGTATTTTGAGAGTTATGATGGAAATTATTAGACTCGCGCTTTGGTTTAGCAATTTACTGACCTACCTCCGATTGATTGACCATAACTCACTCAATTTAACTCGTAATTCATTTAAATTCGTTTCATTTCGAAGGAATCGAAGTAAAGTTTAAAACGAAAGAAACGGAGATGAAAAACTCCAAGTATTTTGAGAGTTATGATGGAAATAGTTAGACTCGCGCTTTAGTTTAGCAATTTACTGACCTACCTCCGATTGATTGAACATAACTCTCTCAATTTAACTCATAATTCATTTAAATTCGTTTCATTTCAAATGAATCGAAGTGTAGTTTAAAACGAAAGAAACGGAGATGAAAAACTCCAAGTATTTTGAGAGTTATGATGGAAATAGTTAGACTCGCGCTTTGGTTTAGCAATTTACTGACCTACCTCCGATTGATTGACCATAACTCTCTCAATTTAACTCTTAAGTCATTGAAATTAGTTTCATTTCGAAGGAATCAAAGTGTAGTTTAAAACGAAAGAAACGGAGATGAAAAACTCCAAGTATTTTGAGAGTTATGATGGAAATTGTTAGACTCGCGCTTTGGTTTAGCAATTTACTGACCTACCTCCGATTGATTGACCATAACTCACTCAATTTAACTCGTAATTCATTTAAATTAGTTTCATTTCGAAGGAATCGAAGTAAAGTTTAAAACGAAAGAAACGGAGATGAAAAACTCCAAGTATTTTGAGAGTTATGATGGAAATAGTTAGACTCGCGCTTTGGTTTAGCAATTTACTGACCTACCTCCGATTGATTGAATATAACTCTCTCAATTTAACTCGTAATTCATTTAAATTCGTTTCATTTCGAATGAATCGAAGTGTAGTTTAAAACGAAAGAAACGGAGATGAAAAACTCCAAGTATTTTGAGAGTTATGATGGAAATAGTTAGACTCGCGCTTTGGTTTAGCAATTTACTGACCTACCTCCGATTGATTGACAATAACTCTGTCAATTTAACTCGTAATTCATTTAAATTAGTTTCATTTCGAAGGAATCGAAGTGTAGTTTAAAACGAAAGAAACGGAGATGAAAAACTCCAAGTATTTTGAGAGTTATGATGGAAATAGTTAAACTCGCGCTTTGGTTTAGCAATTTACTGACCTACCTCCGATTGATTGACCATAACTCTCTCAATTTAACTCTTAAGTCATTGAAATTAGTTTCATTTCGAAGGAATCAAAGTGTAGTTTAAAACGAAAGAAACGGAGATGAAAAACTCCAAGTATTTTGAGAGTTATGATGGAAATTATTAGACTCGCGCTTTGGTTTAGCAATTTACTGACCTACCTCCGATTGATTGACCATAACTCACTCAATTTAACTCGTAATTCATTTAAATTAGTTTCATTTCGAAGGAATCGAAGTATAGTTTAAAACGAAAGAAACGGAGATGAAAAACTCCAAGTATTTTGAGAGTTATGATGGAAATAGTTAGACTCGCGCTTTGGTTTAGCAATTTACTGACCTACCTCCGATTAATTGACCATAACTCACTCAATTTTACTTGTAATTGATTGAAATTAGTTTCATTTCGAAGGAATCGAAGTGTAGTTTAAAACGAAAGAAACGGAGATGAAAAACTCCAAGTATTTTGGGAGTTATGATGGAAATAGTTAGACTCGCGCTTTGGTTTAGAAATTTACTGACCTACCTCCGATTGATTGACCATAACTCACTCAATTTAACTCGTAATTCATTGAATTAGTTTCATTTCGAAGGAATCGAAGTGTAGTTTAAAACGAAAGAAACGGAGATGAAAAACTCCAAGTATTTTGAGAGTTATGATGGAAATAGTTAGACTCGCGCTTTGGTTTAGGAATTTACTGACCTACCTACGATTGATTGACAATAACTCTCTCAATTTAACTCTTAAGTCATTGAAATTAATTTCATTTCAAATTAATCGAAGTGTAGTTTAAAACGAAAGAAACGGAGATGAAAAACTCTAAGTATTTTGAGAGTTATGATGGAAATAGTTAGACTCGCGCTTTGGTTTAGCAATTTACTGACCTCCCTACGATTGATTGACCATAACTCACTCAATTTAACTCGTAATTCATTGAAATTAGTTTCATTTCGAAGGAATCGAAGTGTAGTTTATAACGAAAGAAACGGAGATGAAAAACTCCAAGTATTTTGAGAGTTATGATGGAAATAGTTAGACTCGCGCTTTGGTTTAGCAATTTACTGACCTACCTACGATTGATTGACCATAACTCTCTCAATTTAACTCTTAAGTCATTGAAATTAATTTCATTTCAAATGAATCGAAGTGTAGTTTAAAACGAAAGAAACAGAGATGAAAAACTCCAAGTATTTTGAGAGTTATGATGGAAATAGTTAGACTCGCGCTTTGGTTTAGCAATTTACTGACCTACCTCCGATTGATTGACCATAACTCTGTCAATTTAACTCGTAATTCATTTAAATTAGTTTCATTTCGAAGGAATCGAAGTGTAGTTTAAAACGAAAGAAACGGAGATTAAAAACTCCAAGTATTTTGGGAGTTATGATGGAAATAGTTAGACTCGCGCTTTGGTTTAGCAATTTACTGACCTCCCTACGATTGATTGACCATAACTCACTCAATTTAACTCGTAATTCATTGAAATTAGTTTCATTTCGAAGGAATCGAAGTGTAGTTTATAACGAAAGAAACGGAGATGAAAAACTCCAAGTATTTTGAGAGTTATGATGGAAATTGTTAGACTCGCGCTTTGGTTTAGCAATTTACTGACCTACCTCCGATTGATTGACCATAACTCACTCAATTTAACTCGTAATTCATTTAAATTAGTTTCATTTCGAAGGAATCGAAGTAAAGTTTAAAACGAAAGAAACGGAGATGAAAAACTCCAAGTATTTTGAGAGTTATGATGGAAATAGTTAGACTCGCGCTTTAGTTTAGCAATTTACTGACCTACCTCCGATTGATTGAACATAACTCTCTCAATTTAACTCATAATTCATTTAAATTCGTTTCATTTCAAATGAATCGAAGTGTAGTTTAAAACGAAAGAAACGGAGATGAAAAACTCCAAGTATTTTGAGAGTTATGATGGAAATAGTTAGACTCGCGCTTTGGTTTAGCAATTTACTGACCTACCTTCGATTGATTGACCATAACTCTCTCAATTTAACTCTTAAGTCATTGAAATTAGTTTCATTTCGAAGGAATCAAAGTGTAGTTTAAAACGAAAGAAACGGAGATGAAAAACTCCAAGTATTTTGAGAGTTATGATGGAAATTGTTAGACTCGCGCTTTGGTTTAGCAATTTACTGACCTACCTCCGATTGATTGACCATAACTCACTCAATTTAACTCGTAATTCATTTAAATTAGTTTCATTTCGAAGGAATCGAAGTAAAGTTTAAAACGAAAGAAACGGAGATGAAAAACTCCAAGTATTTTGAGAGTTATGATGGAAATAGTTAGACTCGCGCTTTGGTTTAGCAATTTACTGACCTACCTCCGATTGATTGAACATAACTCTCTCAATTTAACTCGTAATTCATTTAAATTTGTTTCATTTCGAATGAATCGAAGTGTAGTTTAAAACGAAAGAAACGGAGATGAAAAACTCCAAGTATTTTGAGAGTTATGATGGAAATAGTTAGACTCGCGCTTTGGTTTAGCAATTTACTGACCTACCTCCGATTGATTGACAATAACTCTGTCAATTTAACTCGTAATTCATTTAAATTAGTTTCATTTCGAAGGAATCGAAGTGTAGTTTAAAACGAAAGAAACGGAGATGAAAAACTCCAAGTATTTTGAGAGTTATGATGGAAATAGTTAGACTCGCGCTTTGGTTTAGCAATTTACTGACCTACCTCCGATTGATTGACCATAACTCACTCAATTTAACTCGTAATTCATTTAAATTCGTTTCATTTCGAATGAATCGAAGTGTAGTTTAAAACGAAAGAAACGGAGATGAAAAACTCCAAGTATTTTGAGAGTTATGATGGAAATAGTTAGACTCGCTCTTTGGTTTAGCAATTTACTGACCTACCTCCGATTGATTGACCATAACTCTGTCAATTTAACTCGTAATTCATTTAAATTAGTTTCATTTCGAAGGAATCAAAGTGTAGTTTAAAACGAAAGAAACGGAGATTAAAAACTCCAAGAATTTTGGGAGTTATGATGGAAATAGTTAGACTCGCGCTTTGGTTTAGCAATTTACTGACCTCCCTACGATTGATTGACCATAACTCACTCAATTTAACTCGTAATTCATTGAAATTAGTTTCATTTCGAAGGAATCGAAGTGTAGTTTATAACGAAAGAAACGGAGATGAAAAACTCCAAGTATTTTGAGAGTTATGATGGAAATAGTTAGACTCGCGCTTTGGTTTAGCAATTTACTGACCTACCTACGATTGATTGACCATAACTCTCTCAATTTAACTCTTAAGTCATTGAAATTAATTTCATTTCAAATGAATCGAAGTGTAGTTTAAAACGAAAGAAACGGAGATGAAAAACTCCAAGTATTTTGAGAGTTATGATGGAAATAGTTAGACTCGCGCTTTGGTTTAGCAATTTACTGACCTACCTACGATTGATTGACCATAACTCTCTCAATTTAACTCTTAAGTCATTGAAATTAATTTCATTTCAAATGAATCGAAGTGTAGTTTAAAACGAAAGAAACGGAGATGAAAAACTCCAAGTATTTTGAGAGTTATGATGGAAATAGTTAGACTCGCGCTTTGGTTTAGCAATTTACTGACCTACCTCCGATTGATTGACCATAACTCTGTCAATTTAACTCGTAATTCATTTAAATTAGTTTCATTTCGAAGGAATCGAAGTGTAGTTTAAAACGAAAGAAACAGAGATTAAAAACTCCAAGTATTTTGGGAGTTATGATGGAAATAGTTAGACTCGCGCTTTGGTTTAGCAATTTACTGACCTCCCTACGATTGATTGACCATAACTCACTCAATTTAACTCGTAATTCATTGAAATTAGTTTCATTTCGAAGGAATCGAAGTGTAGTTTATAACGAAAGAAACGGAGATGAAAAACTCCAAGTATTTTGAGAGTTATGATGGAAATAGTTAGACTCGCGCTTTGGTTTAGCAATTTACTGACCTATCTCCGATTGATTGACCATAACTCTCCCAATTTAACTCTTAAGTCATTGAAATTAGTTTTATTTCGAAGGAATCAAAGTGTAGTTTAAAACGAAAGAAACGGAGATGAAAAACTCCAAGTATTTTGAGAGTTATGATGGAAATAGTTAGACTCGCGCTTTGGTTTAGCAATTTACTGACCTACCTCCGATTGATTGACCATAACTCTCTTAATTTAACTCTTAAGTCATTGAAATTAGTTTCATTTCGAAGGAATCGAAGTGTAGTTTAAAACGAAAGAAACGGAGATGAAAAACTCCAAGTATTTTGAGAGTTATGATGGAAATAGTTAGACTCGCGCTTTGGTTTAGCAATTTACTGACCTACCTCCGATTAATTGACCATAACTCACTCAATTTTACTTCTAATTGATTGAAATTAGTTTCATTTCGAAGGAATCGAAGTGTAGTTTAAAACGAAAGAAACGGAGATTAAAAACTCCAAGTATTTTGGGAGTTATGATGGAAATAGTTAGACTCGCGCTTTGGTTTAGCAATTTACTGACCTCCCCACGATTGATTGACCATAACTCACTCAATTTAACTCGTAATTCATTGAAATTAGTTTTATTTCGAAGGAATCGAAGTGTAGTTTATAACGAAAGAAACGGAGATGAAAAACTCCAAGTATTTTGAGAGTTATGATGGAAATTGTTAGACTCGCGCTTTGGTTTAGCAATTTACTGACCTACCTCCGATTGATTGACCATAACTCACTCAATTTAACTCGTAATTCATTTAAATTAGTTTCATTTCGAAGGAATCGAAGTAAAGTTTAAAACGAAAGAAACGGAGATGAAAAACTCCAAGTATTTTGAGAGTTATGATGGAAATAGTTAGACTCGCGCTTTAGTTTAGCAATTTACTGACCTACCTCCGATTGATTGAACATAACTCTCTCAATTTAACTCATAATTCATTTAAATTCGTTTCATTTCAAATGAATCGAAGTGTAGTTTAAAACGAAAGAAACGGAGATGAAAAACTCCAAGTATTTTGAGAGTTATGATGGAAATAGTTAGACTCGCGCTTTGGTTTAGCAATTTACTGACCTACCTCCGATTGATTGACCATAACTCTCTCAATTTAACTCTTAAGTCATTGAAATTAGTTTCATTTCGAAGGAATCAAAGTGTAGTTTAAAACGAAAGAAACGGAGATGGAAAACTCCAAGTATTTTGAGAGTTATGATGGAAATTGTTAGACTCGCGCTTTGGTTTAGCAATTTACTGACCTACCTCCGATTGATTGACCATAACTCACTCAATTTAACTCGTAATTCATTTAAATTAGTTTCATTTCGAAGGAATCGAAGTAAAGTTTAAAACGAAAGAAACGGAGATGAAAAACTCCAAGTATTTTGAGAGTTATGATGGAAATAGTTAGACTCGCGCTTTGGTTTAGCAATTTACTGACCTACCTACGATTGATTGAACATAACTCTCTCAATTTAACTCGTAATTCATTTAAATTCGTTTCATTTCGAATGAATCGAAGTGTAGTTTAAAACGAAAGAAACGGAGATGAAAAACTCCAAGTATTTTGAGAGTTATGATGGAAATAGTTAGACTCGCGCTTTGGTTTAGCAATTTACTGACCTACCTCCGATTGATTGACAATAACTCTGTCAATTTAACTCGTAATTCATTTAAATTAGTTTCATTTCGAAGGAATCGAAGTGTAGTTTAAAACGAAAGAAACGGAGATGAAAAACTCCAAGTATTTTGAGAGTTATGATGGAAATAGTTAGACTCGCGCTTTGGTTTAGCAATTTACTGACCTACCTCCGATTGATTGACCATAACTCACTCAATTTAACTCGTAATTCATTTAAATTCGTTTCATTTCGAATGAATCGAAGTGTAGTTTAAAACGAAAGAAACGGAGATGAAAAACTCCAAGTATTTTGAGAGTTATGATGGAAATAGTTAGACTCGCTCTTTGGTTTAGCAATTTACTGACCTACCTCCGATTGATTGACCATAACTCTGTCAATTTAACTCGTAATTCATTTAAATTAGTTTCATTTCGAAGGAATCAAAGTGTAGTTGTGGACCCCGATCCGGGACGGGCGTGAGGGGACGGGCCCCCGCGCGAGTCTCTAGATCATCCACGTGAAGGAGAGCCCCACCAAGGAACTCTCGAAAGAGTGCCCCTCACAGCATGAGCGGCGATGTAAAGTGAGATACCTCTCGATTCGGGGACTAGCCCAGATTCGAGGCGTACCTTAAACAAAGAAGAGTCGCCATCCAAGGAAGTGGGCCCTGGATCCCATGCTGTGCTCTGTTGCAACGGATAACCAGAGATATAAAATAGGGTTCGTGCCTGATGACGAATGGGGAAGGGATTAGGCGCCCCCAATTCGCCCAAGTGCTAGCACCTGGTCTCTTATGCCATTTATTATTAATTTTGAAGAGTTTTGGGCGAAAATCATGCGAAATGAGAACGAATATCTCCGAGATAACGTCTAGCTAATCATGCATGTCTCGGAGATGAATAAGAAGCACACACAAAAGAAATGAAAGATATGTCGCCTAAGAATAGCTAGGTTATGAGTGCCATGCCTAATTGGTGTCTAAGTTCTGGTGGACAAGCACATGCATGCTACAGCTAAAGGTATAGGATCTGTACATAAAAATAAGAAAACACAGCAAAACACACAACACAACACGACTCGACACATGACCCGACACGACAAACCCTAGACTCTAATGCAATACTTGACTCGGACCAGGATGGCCATCCATCCTAGCTGCACTACGTATCCCGGCCTCGGGAAGAATCAGAGCCAACGTAGTTCGGTGCCCTATTCTAAACTACGATGCCTAAAACTCTAGGACCGCTATCCTAGACTCGATCCACTAGACTCGACTGATGTTTAAAGCTTTTTGTGCGATTGCTTAAATTCAAGTGGATTGTAATTTTTAGGACTCTATATGCCCTAACTAATGCAAGTTGATTAGCCTTAAGCTAATGCAGGTGAGCCCTATATCCTATGTGTATCTAGGCTGTGCATTCTAAGGAAAACCATGGGTTGACTATATGCTTCCTAGTCTAGCCATCGGTTCGACTAAATGTCTAACCGATTGACTTGAGGCCTCCTAACTCTAGGGACACTCACACGACAGGACACACCATATCAATACAAATCAGGACCGACTCCTAACTCTAAAACACCCTAAATATCTAGGACAGACTCCTAACTCTAGGGGAAGATCTTTTTTGAAAAGGTTTTGAAGTTTTTTTGTATTTTTTTAGAATATTTGAAGTTATGAAAAATGGTGAAAGTTGTGAGAAATATTTACAAAAAATGGTGACTGAAAATGGTGAAAGGGTGTAAAAATGGTGTCTAAAAATGGTGACTGAACTCAGGGTGCCAGCAGCACGCCTGAGCTGCCTACGTACCCCTCAGCTAGGGATCAAGCCATCCGTAGTTCGGACTTGACTACTCCTAATGACTCGAGATTTTGAGATTTTTGATTTTTAGATGTTTTTGAATTTTCAAGTGTTTTTGGAATGTTTTTTTTTTTTAATTTTTGACACAAGAGGACAGAACCCTATCATCATAAGGGTACGACAAGACTCCTGATATCCTGCAAAGGTTGGACAGCATCCTATGCTTTGCGGGGGAATTGGACAGAATCACGACTCTGCAAGGGTTGGACAGCATCATGTACCTTGCAAGAGCGGATAAAATGACCTGATGAGAGGATGGACAGAATCCTAGCCCCTATGATGATAGGAAAAACTCCTGGACTGACTGAAGGACCGACTCCTGTGCTGAAGACTGACTCTGAAAGATAGAAGGACGGAATCCTAAATTTTATGAAGGGATAGGACAGAATCCTAAACTCTACAGGGGTAGGACAGACACCTAAACCCTAGGACGGTAAGACTGACTCCTAAACTCTCTAGGACTGACTCTAAAGAGGAAGAAATCCCTTAACCTGCGAAAACTCTAAGGCAGGAAGGGAAGGGGTTGTACAAATCAAAATGAAATGGGTTGCCATTATTAAAGTGAAGAGGGCTGACATATATTAAAAAAATGAGGTGGCTGCCAATACAAAGGAGGTGAGGGCTGTCCATTATCAAATGGGATAGGGGGTGTGCATATCAAATAGGGCATGAGGGTTGCTTGAATAGTAAAGGTGTGCTTGACTCGACAGAGTCGGTGTGCTTGTGTAGGGCCCGCTGGCGTTGGGTCCCGCTACTGGGGTCCGCTGATGTGGGACCCTCTGTGGGTCCCGCTTTGGGACCCGCTGTGGGACCCGATGAGACCCGCCGCTGTGGGACCCGCTGCGGGACCCGCTGTGGGACCCGCTGTGGGACCCGCTGTGGGACCCGCTTGTGGGACCCGCTGTGGGACCCGCTGTGGGACCCGTTGTGGGACCCACTGATGTGGGACCCGCTGATGTGGGACCCGCTGTGGGACCTACTGATGTGGGACCCGCTGTGGGACCCGCTGATGTGGGACCCGCTGTGGGACCCGCTGATGTGGGACCCGCTGATGTGGGACCCGCTGTGGGACCCGCTGTGGGACCTACTGATGTGGTACCCGCTGTGGGACCCGCTGATGTGGGACCCGCTATGGGACCCGCTATGGGACCCGCGGATGTGGGACCCCCTGTGGGACCCGCTTTGGGACACGCTGTGGGACCCGCGGATGTGGGACCCGCTTGTGGGACCCGCTTGTGGGACCTACTGATGTGGGACCCGTTGATGTGGGACCCGCAGATGTGGGACCCGCGGATGTGGGACCCGCAGATGTGGGACCCGCGGATGTGGGACCCGCTGTGGGACCCGTGTAGTGCAAAGAATGAATAATTATAAAATAAAATAAAAAAAATGAACTTACACCAGCTATGGGAGGAACAAGAGATCCAGGAAGGTGTTGACAGAGTCGTGCTTGTGTGGGGCCCGCTGATGTGGGACCCGCTGATGTGGGATCCGCTGGAGGTGGGGCCCGCTGGAGGTGGGGTGGAGGAGATGTGGATGCCGGTGGAGCTCCGGTGGTTGGTTGGGAGGATGCCAGAGAAGGTGGTGGTGATCGGTGGATGGCCGGTCGGAGATGGGTTTGGCCTCGCCGGATTCCGGCTGGGTTGCCGGAGGAGAAGACTCTCTCTCTCTCTCTCCCTCTCTCTCTCTACAGATCTCTCCTCTCTCTCTCTCTCTCTCCCCTCTGCAGATCTCTCTCTCTCTCTCCCTCTCCCTTTCTCTTTTTTCCTCTGGTTTTTCCTTCCTTTTTTTCCTCTGGTTTTTCTTTTCTGTTTTTTTTTTTCCTCCCTGGTTTCTCCTCGCGAGAGAGAAGAAAACCATCATGAGTCATCATGAGGGGGAGAGAAAAATGAGAGTGGTTGTCCCCCTCATGTCCCCCCATTTTCTTAATTTTTCAAAAAAAAATAAAATAAAAAATCATTACATGCATAGGATACCAAAAGAAAACAAAAAACATAATCATTACGCCCGTTTTAAAAATCAAAAGAAAATGATGATGTCCTTATTCTCTCTTTGAATACAAGCGGATCCCACATTAGCAGGCCCCACACAAACGGGTCCCACACAAGCGGGCCCCACATTCTCTTTTGCTCGGATTAATTCCATTCGAATACGCGGGTTTAGGGCCCTGTCAAAATGGGGTGTCTACAGATGCCCCTCTTTGGCAGAGTGTGCTTGTCGCACGAAAGCCAAAGCTGAACAGACAACACATTTTGACTGGCCCAAAATCAGAGGGTTTTTTTTTTTTTTTTTTTTAAAAATTTTGGATTTTTTTGTTTTTTTGTTTTTTGTTTTTTTTTTTTTTTTTTTTGGATTTTTGAAAATGATACTCACAAAGATAACATGGTGAAATAGCCTTTCACCGGACTCTGACTCCACAAACGCTGGTGAGATAGCCTCTCTTGAACTCGTAACTCAATAATGGATATATGGATGAGATAGCCTCTCTTGCAAAGCTTTAAAGAATTGATTTGGCTGCGAGAGAGCCGGGAAAGATATTGGTATGGTTGCGATTGAACCAAAAGATCACGACACGTACTTGACTGCGAATGAGTCAAAGAAACGGGAACTGGCTTGGTTGCGAACGAACCGAAAAGCAAAGGGTTTGACTTGACTGCGAAAAAGCCAAAGTCAGGGATACTGGCCGAGTTGCGAATGAACTATGAGACCGAATAATTGACTTGGTTGCGAATGAACCAGAAAGTCAGGGATTGACTCGACTGCGAATGAGTCAGAGTTAGGGAGATTAGCTTGATTGCGAATGAGTCAAAGGAACGGGAACTGGCTTGGTTGCGAACGAACCGAAGCGAACGAACCGAAAAGCAAAGGGTTTGACTTGACTGCGAGGGAGCCAGAGTCAAGGATACTGGCCTAGTTGCGAATGAACTAGAAAGTGAGGGGTTGACTCGACTGCGAATGAGTCAGAGTCAGGGAGATTAGCTTGATTGCGAATGAATCAAGAAATCAGCAAGAAACTTGGCAGCGAATGAGCCGAAGAGTCTAAGATTTTAGCTTGGTTGCGAATGAACCAAAAGGATGGAATTTGATTTGAGCTGTGAATGAGTTAAGAATTGAAAGATTGACTCGACTGCGAAGGAGTCGAAGTCAGGGAGATTATCTTGATTGCGAATGAATCAAGAAATCAGCGAGAACTTGGCAGCGAATGTGCCGAAGAGTCCGAGATTTTGACCCGGTTGCGAATGAACCAAAAGGCCGGAATGATGACTTGGTTGCGAACGAACTAAAGTCAAAGAGATTAATTTGACTGCGAACGAGTCAAGAGTTTAGAAAACAGGCCTGACTGCGAATGAGTCGGAAACCTAAGATTTTGACCCTGTTGCGAATGAACCAAAAGGTCGAGGATACGAGCTAGACTGCGAATGAGCCAAAACTCAAAGGATTGACCTGGTTGCGAATGAACCGAAAGGTCGAAGATATGCAAACCTGAATTGGGATCTGAGAAGATAGCATCTTGGCAGATGAACAGGGCGGAATGATTAGACAGTTATCATGATCAAACCTATGACCTGGTTGCGAATGAACCGAAAGGTCGAGGATATGAGCGAGACTGCGAATGAGTCAAAACTCAAGGATTGACCTGGTTGCGAATGAACCGAAAGGTCGAAGATATGCAAACCTGAATTTGGATCTGAGAAGATAGCATCTTGGCAGATGATCAGGGCGGAATGATTAGACAGTTATCATGATCAAACCTATGACCTGGTTGCGAATGAACCGAAAGGTCGAGGATATGAGCGAGACTGCGAATGAGTCAAAACTCAAGGATTGACCTAGTTGCGAATGAACCGAAAGGTCGAAGATATGCAAACCTGAATTGGGATCTGAGAAGATAGCATCTTGGCAGATGATCAGGGCGGAATGATTAGACAGTTATCATGATCAAACCTAAATTGGGATCTGGGAAGATAGCATCTTGACAGATCAACACGGCGGAATGATTAGACAGTTATCATGATCAAACCTAAATTGGGATCTGGGAAGATAGCATCTTGACAGATCAACACGGCCGAATGATTAGACAACTATCATAATCAAACCTAAATTGGGATCTGGGAAGATAGCATCTTGACAGATCAACACGGCAGAATGATTAGACAGCTATCATGATCAAACCGAAATTGGGATCTGGGAAGATAGCATCTTGACAGATCAACACGGCGGAATGATTAGACAGCTATCATGATCAAACCGAAATTGGGATCTGGGAAGATAGCATCTTGACAGATCAACAGGGCGGAATGATTAGACAGCTATCATGATCAAACCGAAATTGGGATCTGGGAAGATAGCATCTTGACAGATCAACATGGCGGAATGATTAGACAGCTATCATGATCATACCTAAATTGGGATCTGGGAAGATAGCATCTTGACAGATCAACATGGCGAAATGATTAGACAGCTATCATGATCAAACCACTCTAAGAATCAAGAGCACGAAACTCAAGGAGGAACAATTTTGATTCAAGAAATCGAGATTTCGATCGATTCCATTACATGATTGATTGTCTCTTGCCGAGAACGTTAGGAGTGTGCGATCTCTGCTGAGAACCAGACACAGGTAACTTGCTGAGGTTTTGAGTATTGATCATTTTTTCTGATTTTGCCAGGGATTGAAGGCTGCGCGAGCAAATTCTAGACTCCGCTTGGGAAACTGATTTTCTTAGAGAATTGACTTTTCAGAGAGTGCACTGTCTGAGAAGTTTGAAGTTTGGCTCGAGATATACTCGTACATCTCTTATCTCAACTTACTGAAGACATTGGCACTGATTGCCTTTTGTGCTTGATATCTTTTATGACGCAAGTCATAAAAGATGCCCCTAGTGTGTTGTGATTCTATGACAATGATGGTTGAAGAAAGATGCATCGTTTCATGAAGGCTAGAGGATGCAGAGTTTTTTTGTATGGAGAGAATAGGACAATAACCATGATGGCTGAGTCTGAAAATCTCTTCTTTCGCATGGCTCACTTTTGGAGGCTTAAGGTCTCGGGTAGGTTTGAACAAGATGTCTCCTGCCCCTTCTGATACCTAAACCAGGATTTACTCTGAATTTTTTTTCGCATTTTGGAGGACACGCTCCCATTCTTCTAGCACCCGACAGTTTGGACTTTGCAAGGAAAGGGAACACAAATATGAAGGAGGAACAGATTTCCAAGGACTCAATCAAATAAGACTCTTATTGTTCGAAGGACTCGACTCGCTTTTGACTTCGCTCTTGGATCTGATGTGTTATTTTTTAAGGGTATGGCTTAGCCACTCTTAGAGTATTTCGAAAACCGTGTCAAGAGGCACTACTCTCCTCTTTCGGTGTTTATGTCATGGTTATTATCCCTTTCAGATTGCTCGGTTTCAATGCCCCTAGTTTAGAGGAATGTTAAAGTAAGCTTACTGGCACTACTTGGACTCCGAGATTTTACCCTGGTTGAAGACTGTTTCTCCACCTCAATGATTCGCTTTTTGTTGGAAGTCATTGCCATTGACCAGATTGTCTTTTCAGGTTTTCAAACTGACGGACCGCTTGCCCTAACTTTTGCCTGGTTCGCCCTTTCGGGTTTTCAATCCAGCGGGCTCGATACCCTAACTTTTGCCTAAGCTGACTTTTCAGTTGTCAACTTAGCGGGTGAATGACCCTAAATTTTGCCTAGACCGCCCTCCCGGGTTTTCAGCCTAGCGGGTCTTCAGACTCCATCGTTTTTTCTTCTTGACTTTGAACCTCTGCTTGTTCACCAGAAGGACTTTCTAGGCGGGCTTGGGTTCAAAAAGGTTAGATATCGGAAGTTCAAACGATTTGGATCGAATCTGGTCTTGCCAGACTACCTACGTACCCCAAAAATGGAGGATCAGATCCGCGTAGTTCGCTTTGGGGTTTAACAAAGAATGGTTTAGCTTTTTAGCTTCAAAATTTTGAAAGATGGATGATTTAGCTTTTATCCCCAAGGTTTGACCGAACCTGAGTTGATCAGGTTGCCTACGTACCCCCGAAGAGTTGGGGATCAGGTCCGCGTAGTTCGGGTGCATAAAATGCCCCTGGTTTATAATGTGGTTGGAAGAAATATTTGGTTTTAAAACATTGGCTCAAAGGGCTCACAAAAGGATTTTTTTTTTTTTTAAAACGTTGGGATTTTGGCTATAAAGGCTCAAACGTCCAATGATGGCCTCATGGTGTTTTGACATGCAAGCTTTTTTGAAGAATAAGGTCCAACGACTTTGAATGTTTTCATCGAGGAGTCTGGCGGTATTTGCAAGCAAGACTTCAACCACGGTGCCTCATTTGAACTTGTGCGATTCTCGAATATCTTGAATTTATGCTCCAGGTTATGCAGCTCTCGATAGTCTCCAAATGTTGGAGACAATTTTGATATTCAATCTATCTCATAGACTCCATCACTTGGGTCTTTGATTTTTCTAAGGAGTTGTCTTAGGGACACATTCTCTTCTCTTTTCCCAGGCTCTTGTTTCTTCTAGATGTACTCTTTCTTTTGGACATAAGAATTGTCCCAACTATATGAATATAATGACTTGAAATCCCACCAAGATGTACAACTCGAATGTTCTTCTTGTGGATCAAGTTCTATGAATACAACTTCGCATCTGAACCTTCTCTCAATGTTCTCATCAACTTCACTTGATGTCTGATGTTTCCTTCTTTTGAATTTTGCTTTACAACTGATATCTAAAGTCGATGGAGTCTGGCTTTGCACAGGGCGTTCACCCGGTTTATCCTTATAGGATCAAACAAGACTACCTCAAACCCCTATAAACAGGTTTATCAAATCCTCGCTCTCCTCAGAAGATAAAATTTTGCCAATCCATCTTTCCCGAGTTTCGGATTTCAATACCACTATCAACAGCTTTGATTTCTCCTTTGAGTGACTATGCTCGACGCTCTTCCTCCTGTTTGACCCTGTTTCAGATCTCGAGGGGAATTTCGTCTGCATTCTCACCCGAGAAGGGTGTCTTTAGTTATTTTAAACATTAGATCCAAGAGTGAATCATAAAACATTGAAGATATTGAAATCAAACTTTATTGAATTGAAAACTTTCAAGTACATCAATAGTTCTCAACACGCCTCAGTGGGCTCTTCATCAGACTTGACAGAAAATAAAACACCGACTCTAAATGAAAAGACTGACAAACAGGACACCCCCTTCTTTTTTTTTCTCTCTTTTTTTTGACATTGACACTATGACTCACCAACTTTCAACACAAGAGTTGGTATACACTCGATAGAAGTTAAATCTTGAAACATGACATTTGGAACACCTCACTTGAAACATGACACTTGGACGTGGACAAGGACTAGGCACTGAAGTTCAGAAGTACACGTCTTCCTCCATGATGTTGTCGGCTAGTGGTTTCGGTCCTGGTATAGGAATCTCGGAAGAGGTGGTCCCATGTAGTTCTGTCGACCTGGCCCAAACTGCCCCTGAAAACCAGCTGGTGGCATCATGCTCTCTGCCCTGACATTCTTCGGAGGCTCACATTCTGACATTTTTTCTTTCCCTTTCGATTCATCCCTCTGCTTTGATGCAGCATAAACAGAGGTGGTGGAACCTTTGAAGGGTTGAATAGGTCTAACCGGTTCATAATTCATGATAGCACAGAGTTCAGGAAGAAGGGAAGAGTCTCCATCTATCTCGTCCTGAATTTTGTGTTTCAATGCCAGGCACTTTTCTGTTGTATGACCAATACCTCTATGGTACTCGCAATACTGATCTCTTCTCCAGTGCTTGGGGAGTGGGTTAGGAATAAGCTTCGGATCTAAAAGTGTCAAACGACCTTCGCTGACCCATTTCTTCATGATAACTTCCTGAGAACATGGTAGCTGAGCGTATTCCCTCCTCAGTCTCTGACCCATCCTCTCTTCCACTTCTATGATTGGCTTCTTAAAAGGTTGACGATAAGGTTCAACATTCTGAACTTCACTGGGAACGAATACAGGCTTCGTCCCACTATGCAAATCAACGTATCTGTCAAGAATTAAACTCTGAACTGATGTTTCTTCTGTCATAGTACCCACATCGGCAAACTGCTTAGGAGCTGAATCACATCCGGTAGACAGATATCGTATCTGAGTTTTCATCTCCCTCACTTCTTCAGTTAACATGGCCATCTGACCAAAGAGTTTAACCATCCAGTTTTCCATTCGGATGAGGGCCGACCTTTCAAAAGATTCCTCCATTGGTCGAAGGTTTGATGGAACAGGTGGCATTTCTGAGATAGGACGAATAAGGGATGCAGGATCCAATAATGGTTCATCTGTAGAGATAGCTCCTACCATCGGTAAAGGGCCAACTGATCTTTGCACTGGTTTTTTTGTAGCCCCGGGTTCTCCAACAACTACCTTACCATCCTTGATAAGTTTTAGGATCTTATGCTTCAAGGCTTAGCAACTGTTGGTTGAATGTCCATGAACTCGATGATACTCACAGAAGTCTTGTTCATAAAAGTTGCTAGGAAGAGGATTTGGAGGAGAAGAAGGTTCAGGAAGTTCAAGTTTACCCACTTCGACCAATTCTCTCAAAGCTTTTTCAAGATTCTTCGGCAATGGAGGAATCTCTTTATCTAACCTCTGAATAGGCTTGTTTCCTTTCCGAGCCACCTTCTTGAAGGGTTGACGAGAGGTCTCCACATTACTGACTTCTTCAGCTGCTACCATAGTCCTCTTTCCGTCTCTAACATCAGTTGAGGTCCTTGTCTTTAGGCCTTTAGCCAGTGCATCCTCTACTTGGGTTCCCGTCTTGATGAGGTGGTTGAAATCGAGAAAGTATTGGATAGCCATATGATGGTAATACTGTGGAGACAGATTCTTCACCACAATTTTAATCTGATCTTCATCGGACAATCTATGGGTCATCCGAGCAGCTTTTCTTCTCCATCTTCGGATGAAGGAAGTGAAAGTTTCATTATGCCCCTGTTTCAACATTTTCAGATCCCTTTTGGTTACCTCTATCCCTTCCTCCATGGAAAATTGTTCCACAAACTTGTTAGCAATGTCTTCTAAGGTTCGGATCTCTTCAGACTTCAGACTCAAAAACCATTTCTTTGCAGTTCTGACTAGAGATCGAGGGAATACGAGGGCAATCTGCTCTGGAGAAAGTCCATGTTGCTGTAGAAGAGGAATGACAGATTTCAGATGATTGGTGGGGCATCCCGTCCCATCATATTTGTCAAGATCAGGTACTGTGAACTTAGGAGGAAGAACAACTCCCGGGACTATCATGAAGTCGGACATGTTCAACTTCTTAGGGCCTTGGAACTTCATGCTTTCCATTTCTCGGGTTAGCTTATCCAACCTATCTGTTATCGCTCTGCCCTCATTGGCTCTCTCCAGATGAGGGAGACAATTATCTTCTGCATACTGCTCATCCTCGACATCGTCTTCGACATTCAAAACAGCAGGCCTAGCCATTGCAGGAGGTGGGGGAGGTATAAGTGGAATTTGCCGGGGTACAGGTTCTTCAGAAGCAGAACCTCTATCACTTTTCAGACGGACTATCTCCTCACTCATACTATTCATCTGTTGGAGCATAGACTTCATCAATTCATTCATTTCAGCCAGAGTATTTCCAGATTCAGCCATAGGTTCTTGTGTGGGTTGAATAGAAATAGGTACTGAAAATGAGTGAAGCCAACAAGGTCAGACTCCTGCCATGGAATTGACGAACACTAGAGTTCAATATAGGGCAATCAAATGAAAATCCCATATACAAGCTGAGACAAAAGATGATACGAGTATATCCTCCCATGGATAAAATCCGGCAGCATAACATCTATGCAAGAAAATGTGGTAAGATAAGCACATGGTTTGTCAACGAACCAGAAAAGATAATGATTATGCTCAAGGTTTCTAAAAAAAAATCGGCAGCATGACGGCTATACTAGGAGATATGGTACGGTAAGCACATGGTTTGTCAACAAGCCTAAAAAGATAGTGACCACACTCAAGGTATTTAGGAAAAATCCGGCAGCATGACGGCTGTAGTAGGAGAGACTCAGCAACTAAACATGAAGAGTATGCCGTCATGGTCAAGATAAAGCAGGGCTCTCAGCAAGAACACACACTCCGGTAACGATGATGGCAAGATAAACTCATAATCGACATGCGGAGTGATCTGTTCAGGATCGATCAAATGATCAGGCTCACGGAAAACAGATCATGACTAAAAGAGCCGAGAATCTTATGATAATCCACAGAATGGATGGATGGGGAAAAATTGATTAGATTAGAAGGAAACCTAACTAAAAAGCAAGCCCTAATCTAATAATAAATATATACATATATATATACATCCTAACCAAGGGCACCAACCCTAGTCTAATCTAGCGGAGTCAAGGAAGTCTCGACTCAAGACAGACTGATGAGTGTACTAGGACCGTGCCTGTAGCCACATAAAGTGAGCTACCCTAGTCTAAAAATAGGATAAGGTCCCTAACTCTAGGCTCCACATGTGTAAGCAACACACGTTCGACCCTTATATGAATGCGATATACTTATATACACATGTGTACTTCCTAATTGGATTTCACTAAGTCAGTAAGTATATACATAATATATAAAACAAAGTAGGGCTCCGGACTCAATCTATCGGGTACTATGCTTATGAACCATACTTAATATGTATAACTCAAGTGCACCGAGTGTTATACATAGTATGCTTCATTGCTCATCAGCTGCTGTAAACACAAGTGCACCGAGTGTTTACGGCTGCAGCGCTGGCGCATAGCTTGGAAATAGATTCAACAGCACCATCAGGGTGTAATAACATCCCAGTCGGGCACGCATTGAATCTATCCCGTGGAGCCAATAAAAAAACAATGAAAATCAATGAAAGAAATAAAAAATATGACAATGCCTACTGTGCAGTGTGTGAATCCCTTGTTTTAATTACGCACCTACTTGGTGCCCCTGGATTCTAACGTTAAAGTTCCCATTTAACTTGGTTTTGACCCAAATTTCTTCAAAATTAATTAAAATGGCATTTTTACAGAGTTAGGCAATGTTTCAAGAGATCCCCAGCAGAGTCGCCAGTCTGTGGACCCCGATCCGGGACGGGCGTGAGGGGACGGGCCCCCGCGCGAGTCTCTAGATCATCCACGTGAAGGAGAGCCCCACCAAGGAACTCTCGAAAGAGTGCCCCTCACAGCATGAGCGGCGATGTAAAGTGAGATACCTCTCGATTCGGGGACTAGCCCAGATTCGAGGCGTACCTTAAACAAAGAAGAGTCGCCATCCAAGGAAGTGGGCCCTGGATCCCATGCTGTGCTCTGTTGCAACGGATAACCAGAGATATAAAATAGGGTTCGTGCCTGATGACGAATGGGGAAGGGATTAGGCGCCCCCAATTCGCCCAAGTGCTAGCACCTGGTCTCTTATGCCATTTATTATTAATTTTGAAGAGTTTTGGGCGAAAATCATGCGAAATGAGAACGAATATCTCCGAGATAACGTCTAGCTAATCATGCATGTCTCGGAGATGAATAAGAAGCACACACAAAAGAAATGAAAGATATGTCGCCTAAGAATAGCTAGGTTATGAGTGCCATGCCTAATTGGTGTCTAAGTTCTGGTGGACAAGCACATGCATGCTACAGCTAAAGGTATAGGATCTGTACATAAAAATAAGAAAACACAGCAAAACACACAACACAACACGACTCGACACATGACCCGACACGACAAACCCTAGACTCTAATGCAATACTTGACTCGGACCAGGATGGCCATCCATCCTAGCTGCACTACGTATCCCGGCCTCGGGAAGAATCAGAGCCAACGTAGTTCGGTGCCCTATTCTAAACTACGATGCCTAAAACTCTAGGACCGCTATCCTAGACTCGATCCACTAGACTCGACTGATGTTTAAAGCTTTTTGTGCGATTGCTTAAATTCAAGTGGATTGTAATTTTTAGGACTCTATATGCCCTAACTAATGCAAGTTGATTAGCCTTAAGCTAATGCAGGTGAGCCCTATATCCTATGTGTATCTAGGCTGTGCATTCTAAGGAAAACCATGGGTTGACTATATGCTTCCTAGTCTAGCCATCGGTTCGACTAAATGTCTAACCGATTGACTTGAGGCCTCCTAACTCTAGGGACACTCACACGACAGGACACACCATATCAATACAAATCAGGACCGACTCCTAACTCTAAAACACCCTAAATATCTAGGACAGACTCCTAACTCTAGGGGAAGATCTTTTTTGAAAAGGTTTTGAAGTTTTTTTGTATTTTTTTAGAATATTTGAAGTTATGAAAAATGGTGAAAGTTGTGAGAAATATTTACAAAAAATGGTGACTGAAAATGGTGAAAGGGTGTAAAAATGGTGTCTAAAAATGGTGACTGAACTCAGGGTGCCAGCAGCACGCCTGAGCTGCCTACGTACCCCTCAGCTAGGGATCAAGCCATCCGTAGTTCGGACTTGACTACTCCTAATGACTCGAGATTTTGAGATTTTTGATTTTTAGATGTTTTTGAATTTTCAAGTGTTTTTGGAATGTTTTTTTTTTTTAATTTTTGACACAAGAGGACAGAACCCTATCATCATAAGGGTACGACAAGACTCCTGATATCCTGCAAAGGTTGGACAGCATCCTATGCTTTGCGGGGGAATTGGACAGAATCACGACTCTGCAAGGGTTGGACAGCATCATGTACCTTGCAAGAGCGGATAAAATGACCTGATGAGAGGATGGACAGAATCCTAGCCCCTATGATGATAGGAAAAACTCCTGGACTGACTGAAGGACCGACTCCTGTGCTGAAGACTGACTCTGAAAGATAGAAGGACGGAATCCTAAATTTTATGAAGGGATAGGACAGAATCCTAAACTCTACAGGGGTAGGACAGACACCTAAACCCTAGGACGGTAAGACTGACTCCTAAACTCTCTAGGACTGACTCTAAAGAGGAAGAAATCCCTTAACCTGCGAAAACTCTAAGGCAGGAAGGGAAGGGGTTGTACAAATCAAAATGAAATGGGTTGCCATTATTAAAGTGAAGAGGGCTGACATATATTAAAAAAATGAGGTGGCTGCCAATACAAAGGAGGTGAGGGCTGTCCATTATCAAATGGGATAGGGGGTGTGCATATCAAATAGGGCATGAGGGTTGCTTGAATAGTAAAGGTGTGCTTGACTCGACAGAGTCGGTGTGCTTGTGTAGGGCCCGCTGGCGTTGGGTCCCGCTACTGGGGTCCGCTGATGTGGGACCCTCTGTGGGTCCCGCTTTGGGACCCGCTGTGGGACCCGATGAGACCCGCCGCTGTGGGACCCGCTGCGGGACCCGCTTGTGGGACCCGCTGTGGGACCCGCTGTGGGACCCGCTTGTGGGACCCGCTGTGGGACCCGCTGTGGGACCCGTTGTGGGACCCACTGATGTGGGACCCGCTGATGTGGGACCCGCTGTGGGACCTACTGATGTGGGACCCGCTGTGGGACCCGCTGATGTGGGACCCGCTGTGGGACCCGCTGATGTGGGACCCGCTGATGTGGGACCCGCTGTGGGACCCGCTGTGGGACCTACTGATGTGGTACCCGCTGTGGGACCCGCTGATGTGGGACCCGCTATGGGACCCGCTATGGGACCCGCGGATGTGGGACCCCCTGTGGGACCCGCTTTGGGACACGCTGTGGGACCCGCGGATGTGGGACCCGCTTGTGGGACCCGCTTGTGGGACCTACTGATGTGGGACCCGTTGATGTGGGACCCGCAGATGTGGGACCCGCGGATGTGGGACCCGCAGATGTGGGACCCGCGGATGTGGGACCCGCTGTGGGACCCGTGTAGTGCAAAGAATGAATAATTATAAAATAAAATAAAAAAAATGAACTTACACCAGCTATGGGAGGAACAAGAGATCCAGGAAGGTGTTGACAGAGTCGTGCTTGTGTGGGGCCCGCTGATGTGGGACCCGCTGATGTGGGATCCGCTGGAGGTGGGGCCCGCTGGAGGTGGGGTGGAGGAGATGTGGATGCCGGTGGAGCTCCGGTGGTTGGTTGGGAGGATGCCAGAGAAGGTGGTGGTGATCGGTGGATGGCCGGTCGGAGATGGGTTTGGCCTCGCCGGATTCCGGCTGGGTTGCCGGAGGAGAAGACTCTCTCTCTCTCTCTCCCTCTCTCTCTCTACAGATCTCTCCTCTCTCTCTCTCTCTCTCCCCTCTGCAGATCTCTCTCTCTCTCTCCCTCTCCCTTTCTCTTTTTTCCTCTAGTTTTTCCTTCCTTTTTTTCCTCTGGTTTTTCTTTTCTGTTTTTTTTTTTCCTCCCTGGTTTCTCCTCGCGAGAGAGAAGAAAACCATCATGAGTCATCATGAGGGGGAGAGAAAAATGAGAGTGGTTGTCCCCCTCATGTCCCCCCATTTTCTTAATTTTTCAAAAAAAAATAAAATAAAAAATCATTACATGCATAGGATACCAAAAGAAAACAAAAAACATAATCATTACGCCCGTTTTAAAAATCAAAAGAAAATGATGATGTCCTTATTCTCTCTTTGAATACAAGCGGATCCCACATTAGCAGGCCCCACACAAACGGGTCCCACACAAGCGGGCCCCACATTCTCTTTTGCTCGGATTAATTCCATTCGAATACGCGGGTTTAGGGCCCTGTCAAAATGGGGTGTCTACAGTAGTTTAAAACGAAAGAAACGGAGATTAAAAACTCCAAGTATTTTGGGAGTTATGATGGAAATAATTAGACTCGCGCTTTGGTTTAGCAATTTACTGACCTCCCTACGATTGATTGACCATAACTCACTCAATTTAACTCGTAATTCATTGAAATTAGTTTCATTTCGAAGGAATCGAAGTGTAGTTTATAACGAAAGAAACGGAGATGAAAAACTCCAAGTATTTTGAGAGTTATGATGGAAATAGTTAGACTCGCGCTTTGGTTTAGCAATTTACTGACCTACCTCCGATTGATTGACCATAACTCTCCCAATTTAACTCTTAAGTCATTGAAATTAGTTTTATTTCGAAGGAATCAAAGTGTAGTTTAAAACGAAAGAAACGGAGATGAAAAACTCCAAGTATTTTGAGAGTTATGATGGAAATAGTTAGACTCGCGCTTTGGTTTAGCAATTTACTGACCTACCTCCGATTGATTGACCATAACTCTCTTAATTTAACTCTTAAGTCATTGAAATTAGTTTCATTTCGAAGGAATCGAAGTGTAGTTTAAAACGAAAGAAACGGAGATGAAAAACTCCAAGTATTTTGAGAGTTATGATGGAAATAGTTAGACTCGCGCTTTGGTTTAGCAATTTACTGACCTACCTCCGATTAATTGACCATAACTCACTCAATTTTACTTCTAATTGATTGAAATTAGTTTCATTTCGAAGGAATCGAAGTGTAGTTTAAAACGAAAGAAACGGAGATGAAAAACTCCAAGTATTTTGGGAGTTATGATGGAAATAGTTAGACTCGCGCTTTGGTTTAGAAATTTACTGACCTACCTCCGATTGATTGACCATAACTCACTCAATTTAACTCGTAATTCATTGAATTAGTTTCATTTCGAAGGAATCGAAGTGTAGTTTAAAACGAAAGAAACGGAGATGAAAAACTCCAAGTATTTTGAGAGTTATGATGGAAATAGTTAGACTCGCGCTTTGGTTTAGCAATTTACTGACCTACCTACGATTGATTGACCATAACTCTCTCAATTTAACTCTTAAGTCATTGAAATTAATTTCATTTCAAATGAATCGAAGTGTAGTTTAAAACGAAAGAAACGGAGATGAAAAACTCCAAGTATTTTGAGAGTTATGATGGAAATAGTTAGACTCGCGCTTTGGTTTAGCAATTTACTGACCTACCTCCGATTGATTGACCATAACTCTGTCAATTTAACTCGTAATTCATTTAAATTAGTTTCATTTCGAAGGAATCGAAGTGTAGTTTAAAACGAAAGAAACGGAGATTAAAAACTCCAAGTATTTTGGGAGTTATGATGAAAATAGTTAGACTCGCGCTTTGGTTTAGCAATTTACTGACCTCCCTACGATTGATTGACCATAACTCACTCAATTTAACTCGTAATTCATTGAAATTGGTTTCATTTCGAAGGAATCGAAGTGTAGTTTATAACGAAAGAAACGGAGATGAAAAACTCCAAGTATTTTGAGAGTTATGATGGAAATTGTTAGACTCGCGCTTTGGTTTAGCAATTTACTGACCTACCTCCGATTGATTGACCATAACTCACTAAATTTAACTCGTAATTCATTTAAATTAGTTTCATTTCGAAGGAATCGAAGTAAAGTTTAAAACGAAAGAAACGGAGATGAAAAACTCCAAGTATTTTGAGAGTTATGATGGAAATAGTTAGACTCGCGCTTTAGTTTAGCAATTTACTGACCTACCTCCGATTGATTGAACATAACTCTCTCAATTTAACTCATAATTCATTTAAATTCGTTTCATTTCAAATGAATCGAAGTGTAGTTTAAAACGAAAGAAACGGAGATGAAAAACTCCAAGTATTTTGAGAGTTATGATGGAAATAGTTAGACTCGCGCTTTGGTTTAGCAATTTACTGACCTACCTCCGATTGATTGACCATAACTCTCTCAATTTAACTCTTAAGTCATTGAAATTAGTTTCATTTCGAAGGAATCAAAGTGTAGTTTAAAACGAAAGAAACGGAGATGAAAAACTCCAAGTATTTTGAGAGTTATGATGGAAATTGTTAGACTCGCGCTTTGGTTTAGCAATTTACTGACCTACCTCCGATTGATTGACCATAACTCACTCAATTTAACTCGTAATTCATTTAAATTAGTTTCATTTCGAAGGAATCGAAGTAAAGTTTAAAACGAAAGAAACGGAGATGAAAAACTCCAAGTATTTTGAGAGTTATGATGGAAATAGTTAGACTCGCGCTTTGGTTTAGCAATTTACTGACCTACCTCCGATTGATTGGATATAACTCTCTCAATTTAACTCGTAATTCATTTAAATTCGTTTCATTTCGAATGAATCGAAGTGTAGTTTAAAACGAAAGAAACGGAGATGAAAAACTCCAAGTATTTTGAGAGTTATGATGGAAATAGTTAGACTCGCGCTTTGGTTTAGCAATTTACTGACCTACCTCTGATTGATTGACAATAACTCTGTCAATTTAACTCGTAATTCATTTAAATTAGTTTCATTTCGAAGGAATCGAAGTGTAGTTTAAAACGAAAGAAACGGAGATGAAAAACTCCAAGTATTTTGAGAGTTATGATGGAAATAGTTAGACTCGCGCTTTGGTTTAGCAATTTACTGACCTACCTCCGATTGATTGACCATAACTCTCTCAATTTAACTCTTAAGTCATTGAAATTAGTTTCATTTCGAAGGAATCAAAGTGTAGTTTAAAACGAAAGAAACGGAGATGAAAAACTCCAAGTATTTTGAGAGTTATGATGGAAATTATTAGACTCGCGCTTTGGTTTAGCAATTTACTGACCTACCTCCGATTGATTGACCATAACTCACTCAATTTAACTCGTAATTCATTTAAATTAGTTTCATTTCGAAGGAATCGAAGTATAGTTTAAAACGAAAGAAACGGAGATGAAAAACTCCAAGTATTTTGAGAGTTATGATGGAAATAGTTAGACTCGCGCTTTGGTTTAGCAATTTGCTGACCTACCTCCGATTAATTGACCATAACTCACTCAATTTTACTTGTAATTGATTGAAATTAGTTTCATTTCGAAGGAATCGAAGTGTAGTTTAAAACGAAAGAAACGGAGATGAAAAACTCCAAGTATTTTGGGAGTTATGATGGAAATAGTTAGACTCGCGCTTTGGTTTAGAAATTTACTGACCTACCTCCGATTGATTGACCATAACTCACTCAATTTAACTCGTAATTCATTGAATTAGTTTCATTTCGAAGGAATCGAAGTGTAGTTTAAAACGAAAGAAACGGAGATGAAAAACTCCAAGTATTTTGAGAGTTATGATGGAAATAGTTAGACTCGCGCTTTGGTTTAGGAATTTACTGACCTACCTACGATTGATTGACCATAACTCTCTCAATTTAACTCTTAAGTCATTGAAATTAATTTCATTTCAAATGAATCGAAGTGTAGTTTAAAACGAAAGAAACGGAGATGAAAAACTCTAAGTATTTTGAGAGTTATGATGGAAATAGTTAGACTCGCGCTTTGGTTTAGCAATTTACTGACCTCCCTACGATTGATTGACCATAACTCACTCAATTTAACTCGTAATTCATTGAAATTAGTTTCATTTCGAAGGAATCGAAGTGTAGTTTATAACGAAAGAAACGGAGATGAAAAACTCCAAGTATTTTGAGAGTTATGATGGAAATAGTTAGACTCGCGCTTTGGTTTAGCAATTTACTGACCTACCTACGATTGATTGACCATAACTCTCTCAATTTAACTCTTAAGTCATTGAAATTAATTTCATTTCAAATGAATCGAAGTGTAGTTTAAAACGAAAGAAACGGAGATGAAAAACTCCAAGTATTTTGAGAGTTATGATGGAAATAGTTAGACTCGCGCTTTGGTTTAGCAATTTACTGACCTACCTCCGATTGATTGACCATAACTCTCCCAATTTAACTCTTAAGTCATTGAAATTAGTTTTATTTCGAAGGAATCAAAGTGTAGTTTAAAACGAAAGAAACGGAGATGAAAAACTCCAAGTATTTTGAGAGTTATGATGGAAATAGTTAGACTCGCGCTTTGGTTTAGCAATTTACTGACCTACCTCCGATTGATTGACCATAACTCTCTTAATTTAACTCTTAAGTCATTGAAATTAGTTTCATTTCGAAGGAATCGAAGTGTAGTTTAAAACGAAAGAAACGGAGATGAAAAACTCCAAGTATTTTGAGAGTTATGATGGAAATAGTTAGACTCGCGCTTTGGTTTAGCAATTTACTGACCTACCTCCGATTAATTGACCATAACTCACTCAATTTTACTTCTAATTGATTGAAATTAGTTTCATTTCGAAGGAATCGAAGTGTAGTTTAAAACGAAAGAAACGGAGATGAAAAACTCCAAGTATTTTGGGAGTTATGATGGAAATATTAGACTCGCGCTTTGGTTTAGAAATTTACTGACCTACCTCCGATTGATTGACCATAACTCACTCAATTTAACTCGTAATTCATTGAATTAGTTTCATTTCGAAGGAATTGAAGTGTAGTTTAAAACGAAAGAAACGGAGATGAAAAACCCCAAGTATTTTGAGAGTTATGATGGAAATAGTTAGACTCGCGCTTTGGTTTAGCAATTTACTGACCTACCTACGATTGATTGACCATAACTCTCTCAATTTAACTCTTAAGTCATTGAAATTAATTTCATTTCAAATGAATCGAAGTGTAGTTTAAAACGAAAGAAACGGAGATGAAAAACTCCAAGTATTTTGAGAGTTATGATGGAAATAGTTAGACTCGCGCTTTGGTTTAGCAATTTACTGACCTACCTCCGATTGATTGGATATAACTCTCTCAATTTAACTCGTAATTCATTTAAATTCGTTTCATTTCGAATGAATCGAAGTGTAGTTTAAAACGAAAGAAACGGAGATGAAAAACTCCAAGTATTTTGAGAGTTATGATGGAAATAGTTAGACTCGCGCTTTGGTTTAGCAATTTACTGACCTACCTCTGATTGATTGACAATAACTCTGTCAATTTAACTCGTAATTCATTTAAATTAGTTTCATTTCGAAGGAATCGAAGTGTAGTTTAAAACGAAAGAAACGGAGATGAAAAACTCCAAGTATTTTGAGAGTTATGATGGAAATAGTTAGACTCGCGCTTTGGTTTAGCAATTTACTGACCTACCTCCGATTGATTGACCATAACTCTCTCAATTTAACTCTTAAGTCATTGAAATTAGTTTCATTTCGAAGGAATCAAAGTGTAGTTTAAAACGAAAGAAACGGAGATGAAAAACTCCAAGTATTTTGAGAGTTATGATGGAAATTATTAGACTCGCGCTTTGGTTTAGCAATTTACTGACCTACCTCCGATTGATTGACCATAACTCACTCAATTTAACTCGTAATTCATTTAAATTAGTTTCATTTCGAAGGAATCGAAGTATAGTTTAAAACGAAAGAAACGGAGATGAAAAACTCCAAGTATTTTGAGAGTTATGATGGAAATAGTTAGACTCGCGCTTTGGTTTAGCAATTTGCTGACCTACCTCCGATTAATTGACCATAACTCACTCAATTTTACTTGTAATTGATTGAAATTAGTTTCATTTCGAAGGAATCGAAGTGTAGTTTAAAACGAAAGAAACGGAGATGAAAAACTCCAAGTATTTTGGGAGTTATGATGGAAATAGTTAGACTCGCGCTTTGGTTTAGAAATTTACTGACCTACCTCCGATTGATTGACCATAACTCACTCAATTTAACTCGTAATTCATTGAATTAGTTTCATTTCGAAGGAATCGAAGTGTAGTTTAAAACGAAAGAAACGGAGATGAAAAACTCCAAGTATTTTGAGAGTTATGATGGAAATAGTTAGACTCGCGCTTTGGTTTAGGAATTTACTGACCTACCTACGATTGATTGACCATAACTCTCTCAATTTAACTCTTAAGTCATTGAAATTAATTTCATTTCAAATGAATCGAAGTGTAGTTTAAAACGAAAGAAACGGAGATGAAAAACTCTAAGTATTTTGAGAGTTATGATGGAAATAGTTAGACTCGCGCTTTGGTTTAGCAATTTACTGACCTCCCTACGATTGATTGACCATAACTCACTCAATTTAACTCGTAATTCATTGAAATTAGTTTCATTTCGAAGGAATCGAAGTGTAGTTTATAACGAAAGAAACGGAGATGAAAAACTCCAAGTATTTTGAGAGTTATGATGGAAATAGTTAGACTCGCGCTTTGGTTTAGCAATTTACTGACCTACCTACGATTGATTGACCATAACTCTCTCAATTTAACTCTTAAGTCATTGAAATTAATTTCATTTCAAATGAATCGAAGTGTAGTTTAAAACGAAAGAAACGGAGATGAAAAACTCCAAGTATTTTGAGAGTTATGATGGAAATAGTTAGACTCGCGCTTTGGTTTAGCAATTTACTGACCTACCTCCGATTGATTGACCATAACTCTCCCAATTTAACTCTTAAGTCATTGAAATTAGTTTTATTTCGAAGGAATCAAAGTGTAGTTTAAAACGAAAGAAACGGAGATGAAAAACTCCAAGTATTTTGAGAGTTATGATGGAAATAGTTAGACTCGCGCTTTGGTTTAGCAATTTACTGACCTACCTCCGATTGATTGACCATAACTCTCTTAATTTAACTCTTAAGTCATTGAAATTAGTTTCATTTCGAAGGAATCGAAGTGTAGTTTAAAACGAAAGAAACGGAGATGAAAAACTCCAAGTATTTTGAGAGTTATGATGGAAATAGTTAGACTCGCGCTTTGGTTTAGCAATTTACTGACCTACCTCCGATTAATTGACCATAACTCACTCAATTTTACTTCTAATTGATTGAAATTAGTTTCATTTCGAAGGAATCGAAGTGTAGTTTAAAACGAAAGAAACGGAGATGAAAAACTCCAAGTATTTTGGGAGTTATGATGGAAATAGTTAGACTCGCGCTTTGGTTTAGAAATTTACTGACCTACCTCCGATTGATTGACCATAACTCACTCAATTTAACTCGTAATTCATTGAATTAGTTTCATTTCGAAGGAATTGAAGTGTAGTTTAAAACGAAAGAAACGGAGATGAAAAACTCCAAGTATTTTGAGAGTTATGATGGAAATAGTTAGACTCGCGCTTTGGTTTAGCAATTTACTGACCTACCTACGATTGATTGACCATAACTCTCTCAATTTAACTCTTAAGTCATTGAAATTAATTTCATTTCAAATGAATCGAAGTGTAGTTTAAAACGAAAGAAACGGAGATGAAAAACTCCAAGTATTTTGAGAGTTATGATGGAAATAGTTAGACTCGCGCTTTGGTTTAGCAATTTACTGACCTACCTCCGATTGATTGGATATAACTCTCTCAATTTAACTCGTAATTCATTTAAATTCGTTTCATTTCGAATGAATCGAAGTGTAGTTTAAAACGAAAGAAACGGAGATGAAAAACTCCAAGTATTTTGAGAGTTATGATGGAAATAGTTAGACTCGCGCTTTGGTTTAGCAATTTACTGACCTACCTCTGATTGATTGACAATAACTCTGTCAATTTAACTCGTAATTCATTTAAATTAGTTTCATTTCGAAGGAATCGAAGTGTAGTTTAAAACGAAAGAAACGGAGATGAAAAACTCCAAGTATTTTGAGAGTTATGATGGAAATAGTTAGACTCGCGCTTTGGTTTAGCAATTTACTGACCTACCTCCGATTGATTGACCATAACTCTCTCAATTTAACTCTTAAGTCATTGAAATTAGTTTCATTTCGAAGGAATCAAAGTGTAGTTTAAAACGAAAGAAACGGAGATGAAAAACTCCAAGTATTTTGAGAGTTATGATGGAAATTATTAGACTCGCGCTTTGGTTTAGCAATTTACTGACCTACCTCCGATTGATTGACCATAACTCACTCAATTTAACTCGTAATTCATTTAAATTAGTTTCATTTCGAAGGAATCGAAGTATAGTTTAAAACGAAAGAAACGGAGATGAAAAACTCCAAGTATTTTGAGAGTTATGATGGAAATAGTTAGACTCGCGCTTTGGTTTAGCAATTTGCTGACCTACCTCCGATTAATTGACCATAACTCACTCAATTTTACTTGTAATTGATTGAAATTAGTTTCATTTCGAAGGAATCGAAGTGTAGTTTAAAACGAAAGAAACGGAGATGAAAAACTCCAAGTATTTTGGGAGTTATGATGGAAATAGTTAGACTCGCGCTTTGGTTTAGAAATTTACTGACCTACCTCCGATTGATTGACCATAACTCACTCAATTTAACTCGTAATTCATTGAATTAGTTTCATTTCGAAGGAATCGAAGTGTAGTTTAAAACGAAAGAAACGGAGATGAAAAACTCCAAGTATTTTGAGAGTTATGATGGAAATAGTTAGACTCGCGCTTTGGTTTAGGAATTTACTGACCTACCTACGATTGATTGACCATAACTCTCTCAATTTAACTCTTAAGTCATTGAAATTAATTTCATTTCAAATGAATCGAAGTGTAGTTTATAACGAAAGAAACGGAGATGAAAAACTCCAAGTATTTTGAGAGTTATGATGGAAATAGTTAGACTCGCGCTTTGGTTTAGCAATTTACTGACCTACCTACGATTGATTGACCATAACTCTCTCAATTTAACTCTTAAGTCATTGAAATTAATTTCATTTCAAATGAATCGAAGTGTAGTTTAAAACGAAAGAAACGGAGATGAAAAACTCCAAGTATTTTGAGAGTTATGATGGAAATAGTTAGACTCGCGCTTTGGTTTAGCAATTTACTGGCCTACCTCCGATTGATTGACCATAACTCTCCCAATTTAACTCTTAAGTCATTGAAATTAGTTTTATTTCGAAGGAATCAAAGTGTAGTTTAAAACGAAAGAAACGGAGATGAAAAACTCCAAGTATTTTGAGAGTTATGATGGAAATAGTTAGACTCGCGCTTTGGTTTAGCAATTTACTGACCTACCTCCGATTGATTGACCATAACTCTCTTAATTTAACTCTTAAGTCATTGAAATTAGTTTCATTTCGAAGGAATCGAAGTGTAGTTTAAAACGAAAGAAACGGAGATGAAAAACTCCAAGTATTTTGAGAGTTATGATGGAAATAGTTAGACTCGCGCTTTGGTTTAGCAATTTACTGACCTACCTCCGATTAATTGACCATAACTCACTCAATTTTACTTCTAATTGATTGAAATTAGTTTCATTTCGAAGGAATCGAAGTGTAGTTTAAAACGAAAGAAACGGAGATGAAAAACTCCAAGTATTTTGGGAGTTATGATGGAAATAGTTAGACTCGCGCTTTGGTTTAGAAATTTACTGACCTACCTCCGATTGATTGACCATAACTCACTCAATTTAACTCGTAATTCATTGAATTAGTTTCATTTCGAAGGAATTGAAGTGTAGTTTAAAACGAAAGAAACGGAGATGAAAAACTCCAAGTATTTTGAGAGTTATGATGGAAATAGTTAGACTCGCGCTTTGGTTTAGCAATTTACTGACCTACCTACGATTGATTGACCATAACTCTCTCAATTTAACTCTTAAGTCATTGAAATTAATTTCATTTCAAATGAATCGAAGTGTAGTTTAAAACGAAAGAAACGGAGATGAAAAACTCCAAGTATTTTGAGAGTTATGATGGAAATAGTTAGACTCGCGCTTTGGTTTAGCAATTTACTGACCTACCTCCGATTGATTGACCATAACTCTGTCAATTTAACTCGTAATTCATTTAAATTAGTTTCATTTCGAAGGAATCGAAGTGTAGTTTAAAACGAAAGAAACGGAGATTAAAAACTCCAAGTATTTTGGGAGTTATGATGGAAATAGTTAGACTCGCGCTTTGGTTTAGCAATTTACTGACCTCCCTACGATTGATTGACCATAACTCACTCAATTTAACTCGTAATTCATTGAAATTAGTTTCATTTCGAAGGAATCGAAGTGTAGTTTATAACGAAAGAAACGGAGATGAAAAACTCCAAGTATTTTGAGAGTTATGATGGAAATTGTTAGACTCGCGCTTTGGTTTAGCAATTTACTGACCTACCTCCGATTGATTGACCATAACTCACTCAATTTAACTCGTAATTCATTTAAATTAGTTTCATTTCGAAGGAATCGAAGTAAAGTTTAAAACGAAAGAAACGGAGATGAAAAACTCCAAGTATTTTGAGAGTTATGATGGAAATAGTTAGACTCGCGCTTTAGTTTAGCAATTTACTGACCTACCTCCGATTGATTGAACATAACTCTCTCAATTTAACTCATAATTCATTTAAATTCGTTTCATTTCAAATGAATCGAAGTGTAGTTTAAAACGAAAGAAACGGAGATGAAAAACTCCAAGTATTTTGAGAGTTATGATGGAAATAGTTAGACTCGCGCTTTGGTTTAGCAATTTACTGACCTACCTCCGATTGATTGACCATAACTCTCTCAATTTAACTCTTAAGTCATTGAAATTAGTTTCATTTCGAAGGAATCAAAGTGTAGTTTAAAACGAAAGAAACGGAGATGAAAAACTCCAAGTATTTTGAGAGTTATGATGGAAATTGTTAGACTCGCGCTTTGGTTTAGCAATTTACTGACCTACCTCCGATTGATTGACCATAACTCACTCAATTTAACTCGTAATTCATTTAAATTAGTTTCATTTCGAAGGAATCGAATAAAGTTTAAAACGAAAGAAACGGAGATGAAAAACTCCAAGTATTTTGAGAGTTATGATGGAAATAGTTAGACTCGCGCTTTGGTTTAGGAATTTACTGACCTACCTACGATTGATTGACCATAACTCTCTCAATTTAACTCTTAAGTCATTGAAATTAATTTCATTTCAAATGAATCGAAGTGTAGTTTAAAACGAAAGAAACGGAGATGAAAAACTCTAAGTATTTTGAGAGTTATGATGGAAATAGTTAGACTCGCGCTTTGGTTTAGCAATTTACTGACCTCCCTACGATTGATTGACCATAACTCACTCAATTTAACTCGTAATTCATTGAAATTAGTTTCATTTCGAAGGAATCGAAGTGTAGTTTATAACGAAAGAAACGGAGATGAAAAACTCCAAGTATTTTGAGAGTTATGATGGAAATAGTTAGACTCGCGCTTTGGTTTAGCAATTTACTGACCTACCTACGATTGATTGACCATAACTCTCTCAATTTAACTCTTAAGTCATTGAAATTAATTTCATTTCAAATGAATCGAAGTGTAGTTTAAAACGAAAGAAACGGAGATGAAAAACTCCAAGTATTTTGAGAGTTATGATGGAAATAGTTAGACTCGCGCTTTGGTTTAGCAATTTACTGACCTACCTCCGATTGATTGACCATAACTCTCCCAATTTAACTCTTAAGTCATTGAAATTAGTTTTATTTCGAAGGAATCAAAGTGTAGTTTAAAACGAAAGAAACGGAGATGAAAAACTCCAAGTATTTTGAGAGTTATGATGGAAATAGTTAGACTCGCGCTTTGGTTTAGCAATTTACTGACCTACCTCCGATTGATTGACCATAACTCTCTTAATTTAACTCTTAAGTCATTGAAATTAGTTTCATTTCGAAGGAATCGAAGTGTAGTTTAAAACGAAAGAAACGGAGATGAAAAACTCCAAGTATTTTGAGAGTTATGATGGAAATAGTTAGACTCGCGCTTTGGTTTAGCAATTTACTGACCTACCTCCGATTAATTGACCATAACTCACTCAATTTTACTTCTAATTGATTGAAATTAGTTTCATTTCGAAGGAATCGAAGTGTAGTTTAAAACGAAAGAAACGGAGATGAAAAACTCCAAGTATTTTGGGAGTTATGATGGAAATAGTTAGACTCGCGCTTTGGTTTAGAAATTTACTGACCTACCTCCGATTGATTGACCATAACTCACTCAATTTAACTCGTAATTTATTGAATTAGTTTCATTTCGAAGGAATCGAAGTGTAGTTTAAAACGAAAGAAACGGAGATGAAAAACTCCAAGTATTTTGAGAGTTATGATGGAAATAGTTAGACTCGCGCTTTGGTTTAGCAATTTACTGACCTACCTACGATTGATTGACCATAACTCTCTCAATTTAACTCTTAAGTCATTGAAATTAATTTCATTTCAAATGAATCGAAGTGTAGTTTAAAACGAAAGAAACGGAGATGAAAAACTCCAAGTATTTTGAGAGTTATGATGGAAATAGTTAGACTCGCGCTTTGGTTTAGCAATTTACTGACCTACCTCCGATTGATTGACCATAACTCTGTCAATTTAACACGTAATTCATTTAAATTAGTTTCATTTCGAAGGAATCGAAGTGTAGTTTAAAACGAAAGAAACGGAGATTAAAAACTCCAAGTATTTTGGGAGTTATGATGGAAATAGTTAGACTCGCGCTTTGGTTTAGCAATTTACTGACCTCCCTACGATTGATTGACCATAACTCACTCAATTTAACTCGTAATTCATTGAAATTAGTTTCATTTCGAAGGAATCGAAGTGTAGTTTATAACGAAAGAAACGGAGATGAAAAACTCCAAGTATTTTGAGAGTTATGATGGAAATTGTTAGACTCGCGCTTTGGTTTAGCAATTTACTGACCTACCTCCGATTGATTGACCATAACTCACTCAATTTAACTCGTAATTCATTTAAATTAGTTTCATTTCGAAGGAATCGAAGTAAAGTTTAAAACGAAAGAAACGGAGATGAAAAACTCCAAGTATTTTGAGAGTTATGATGGAAATAGTTAGACTCGCGCTTTAGTTTAGCAATTTACTGACCTACCTCCGATTGATTGAACATAACTCTCTCAATTTAACTCATAATTCATTTAAATTCGTTTCATTTCAAATGAATCGAAGTGTAGTTTAAAACGAAAGAAACGGAGATGAAAAACTCCAAGTATTTTGAGAGTTATGATGGAAATAGTTAGACTCGCGCTTTCGTTTAGCAATTTACTGACCTACCTCCGATTGATTGACAATAACTCTGTCAATTTAACTCGTAATTCATTTAAATTAGTTTCATTTCGAAGGAATCGAAGTGTAGTTTAAAACGAAAGAAACGGAGATGAAAAACTCCAAGTATTTTGAGAGTTATGATGGAAATAGTTAGACTCGCGCTTTGGTTTAGCAATTTACTGACCTACCTCCGATTGATTGACCATAACACACTCAATTTAACTCGTAATTCATTTAAATTCGTTTCATTTCGAATGAATCGAAGTGTAGTTTAAAACGAAAGAAACGGAGATGAAAAACTCCAAGTATTTTGAGAGTTATGATGGAAATAGTTAGACTCGCGCTTTCGTTTAGCAATTTACTGACCTACCTCCGATTGATTGACAATAACTCTGTCAATTTAACTCGTAATTCATTTAAATTAGTTTCATTTCGAAGGAATCGAAGTGTAGTTTAAAACGAAAGAAACGGAGATGAAAAACTCCAAGTATTTTGAGAGTTATGATGGAAATAGTTAGACTCGCGCTTTGGTTTAGCAATTTACTGACCTACCTCCGATTGATTGACCATAACACACTCAATTTAACTCGTAATTCATTTAAATTCGTTTCATTTCGAATGAATCGAAGTGTAGTTTAAAACGAAAGAAACGGAGATGAAAAACTCCAAGTATTTTGAGAGTTATGATGGAAATAGTTAGACTCGCTCTTTGGTTTAGCAATTTACTGACCTACCTCCGATTGATTGACCATAACTCTGTCAATTTAACTCGTAATTCATTTAAATTAGTTTCATTTCGAAGGAATCAAAGTGTAGTTTAAAACGAAAGAAACGGAGATTAAAAACTCCAAGTATTTTGGGAGTTATGATGGAAATAGTTAGACTCGCGCTTTGGTTTAGCAATTTACTGACCTCCCTACGATTGATTGACCATAACTCACTCAATTTAACTCGTAATTCATTGAAATTAGTTTCATTTCGAAGGAATCGAAGTGTAGTTTATAACGAAAGAAACGGAGATGAAAAACTCCAAGTATTTTGAGAGTTATGATGGAAATAGTTAGACTCGCGCTTTGGTTTAGCAATTTACTGACCTACCTCCGATTGATTGACCATAACTCTCCCAATTTAACTCTTAAGTCATTGAAATTAGTTTTATTTCGAAGGAATCAAAGTGTAGTTTAAAACGAAAGAAACGGAGATGAAAAACTCCAAGTATTTTGAGAGTTATGATGGAAATAGTTAGACTCGCGCTTTGGTTTAGCAATTTACTGACCTCCCTACGATTGATTGACCATAACTCACTCAATTTAACTCGTAATTCATTGAAATTAGTTTCATTTCGAAGGAATCGAAGTGTAGTTTATAACGAAAGAAACGGAGATGAAAAACTCCAAGTATTTTGAGAGTTATGATGGAAATTGTTAGACTCGCGCTTTGGTTTAGCAATTTACTGACCTACCTCCGATTGATTGACCATAACTCACTCAATTTAACTCGTAATTCATTTAAATTAGTTTCATTTCGAAGGAATCGAAGTAAAGTTTAAAACGAAAGAAACGGAGATGAAAAACTCCAAGTATTTTGAGAGTTATGATGGAAATAGTTAGACTCGCGCTTTAGTTTAGAAATTTACTGACCTACCTCCGATTGATTGAACATAACTCTCTCAATTTAACTCATAATTCATTTAAATTCGTTTCATTTCAAATGAATCGAAGTGTAGTTTAAAACGAAAGAAACGGAGATGAAAAACTCCAAGTATTTTGAGAGTTATGATGGAAATAGTTAGACTCGCGCTTTGGTTTAGCAATTTACTGACCTACCTCCGATTGATTGACCATAACTCTCTCAATTTAACTCTTAAGTCATTGAAATTAGTTTCATTTCGAAGGAATCAAAGTGTAGTTTAAAACGAAAGAAACGGAGATGAAAAACTCCAAGTATTTTGAGAGTTATGATGGAAATTGTTAGACTCGCGCTTTGGTTTAGCAATTTACTGACCTACCTCCGATTGATTGACCATAACTCACTCAATTTAACTCGTAATTCATTTAAATTAGTTTCATTTCGAAGGAATCGAAGTAAAGTTTAAAACGAAAGAAACGGAGATGAAAAACTCCAAGTATTTTGAGAGTTATGATGGAAATAGTTAGACTCGCGCTTTGGTTTAGCAATTTACTGACCTACCTCCGATTGATTGAATATAACTCTCTCAATTTAACTCGTAATTCATTTAAATTCGTTTCATTTCGAATGAATCGAAGTGTAGTTTAAAACGAAAGAAACGGAGATGAAAAACTCCAAGTATTTTGAGAGTTATGATGGAAATAGTTAGACTCGCGCTTTGGTTTAGCAATTTACTGACCTACCTCCGATTGATTGACAATAACTCTGTCAATTTAACTCGTAATTCATTTAAATTAGTTTCATTTCGAAGGAATCGAAGTGTAGTTTAAAACGAAAGAAACGGAGATGAAAAACTCCAAGTATTTTGAGAGTTATGATGGAAATAGTTAGACTCGCGCTTTGGTTTAGCAATTTACTGACCTACCTCCGATTGATTGACCATAACTCTCTAAATTTAACTCTTAAGTCATTGAAATTAGTTTCATTTCGAAGGAATCAAAGTGTAGTTTAAAACGAAAGAAACGGAGATGAAAAACTCCAAGTATTTTGAGAGTTATGATGGAAATTATTAGACTCGCGCTTTGGTTTAGCAATTTACTGACCTACCTCCGATTGATTGACCATAACTCACTCAATTTAACTCGTAATTCATTTAAATTAGTTTCATTTCGAAGGAATCGAAGTATAGTTTAAAACGAAAGAAACGGAGATGAAAAACTCCAAGTATTTTGAGAGTTATGATGGAAATAGTTAAACTCGCGCTTTGGTTTAGCAATTTACTGACCTACCTCCGATTAATTGACCATAACTCACTCAATTTTACTTGTAATTGATTGAAATTAGTTTCATTTCGAAGGAATCGAAGTGTAGTTTAAAACGAAAGAAACGGAGATGAAAAACTCCAAGTATTTTGGGAGTTATGATGGAAATAGTTAGACTCGCGCTTTGGTTTAGAAATTTACTGACCTACCTCCGATTGATTGACCATAACTCACTCAATTTAACTCGTAATTCATTGAATTAGTTTCATTTCGAAGGAATCGAAGTGTAGTTTAAAACGAAAGAAACGGAGATGAAAAACTCCAAGTATTTTGAGAGTTATGATGGAAATAGTTAGACTCGCGCTTTGGTTTAGGAATTTACTGACCTACCTACGATTGATTGACCATAACTCTCTCAATTTAACTCTTAAGTCATTGAAATTAATTTCATTTCAAATGAATCGAAGTGTAGTTTAAAACGAAAGAAACGGAGATGAAAAACTCTAAGTATTTTGAGAGTTATGATGGAAATAGTTAGACTCGCGCTTTGGTTTAGCAATTTACTGACCTCCCTACGATTGATTGACCATAACTCACTCAATTTAACTCGTAATTCATTGAAATTAGTTTCATTTCGAAGGAATCGAAGTGTAGTTTATAACGAAAGAAACGGAGATGAAAAACTCCAAGTATTTTGAGAGTTATGATGGAAATAGTTAGACTCGCGCTTTGGTTTAGCAATTTACTGACCTACCTCCGATTGATTGACAATAACTCTGTCAATTTAACTCGTAATTCATTTAAATTAGTTTCATTTCGAAGGAATCGAAGTGTAGTTTAAAACGAAAGAAACGGAGATGAAAAACTCTAAGTATTTTAAGAGTTATGATGGAAATAGTTAGACTCGCGCTTTGGTTTAGCAATTTACTGACCTACCTCCGATTGATTGACCATAACTCACTAAATTTAACTCGTAATTCATTTAAATTCGTTTCATTTCGAATGAATCGAAGTGTAGTTTAAAACGAAAGAAACGGAGATGAAAAACTCCAAGTATTTTGAGAGTTATGATGGAAATAGTTAGACTCGCTCTTTGGTTTAGCAATTTACTGACCTACCTCCGATTGATTGACCATAACTCTGTCAATTTAACTCGTAATTCATTTAAATTAGTTTCATTTCGAAGGAATCGAAGTGTAGTTTAAAACGAAAGAAACGGAGATTAAAAACTCCAAGTATTTTGGGAGTTATGATGGAAATAGTTAGACTCGCGCTTTGGTTTAGCAATTTACTGACCTCCCTACGATTGATTGACCATAACTCACTCAATTTAACTCGTAATTCATTGAAATTAGTTTCATTTCGAAGGAATCGAAGTGTAGTTTATAACGAAAGAAACGGAGATGAAAAACTCCAAGTATTTTGAGAGTTATGATGGAAATAGTTAGACTCGCGCTTTGGTTTAGCAATTTACTGACCTACCTCCGATTGATTGACCATAACTCTCCCAATTTAACTCTTAAGTCATTGAAATTAGTTTCATTTCGAAGGAATCAAAGTGTAGTTTAAAACGAAAGAAACGGAGATGAAAAACTCCAAGTATTTTGAGAGTTATGATGGAAATAGTTAGACTCGCGCTTTGGTTTAGCAATTTACTGACCTACCTCCGATTGATTGACCATAACTCTCTCAATTTAACTCTTAAGTCATTGAAATTAGTTTCATTTCGAAGGAATCGAAGTGTAGTTTAAAACGAAAGAAACGGAGATGAAAAACACCAAGTATTTTGAGAGTTATGATGGAAATTATTAGACTCGCGCTTTGGTTTAGCAATTTACTGACTTACCTCCGATTGATTGACCATAACTCACTCAATTTAACTCGTAATTCATTTAAATTAGTTTCATTTCGAAGGAATCGAAGTATAGTTTAAAACGAAAGAAACGGAGATGAAAAACTCCAAGTATTTTGAGAGTTATGATGGAAATAGTTAGACTCGCGCTTTGGTTTTGCAATTTACTGACCTACCTCCGATTAATTGACCATAACTCACTCAATTTTACTTCTAATTGATTGAAATTAGTTTCATTTCGAAGGAATCGAAGTGTAGTTTAAAACGAAAGAAACGGAGATGAAAAACTCCAAGTATTTTGGGAGTTATGATGGAAATAGTTAGACTCGCGCTTTAGTTTAGAAATTTACTGACCTACCTCCGATTGATTGACCATAACTCACTCAATTTAACTCGTAATTCATTGAATTAGTTTCATTTCGAAGGAATCGAAGTGTAGTTTAAAACGAAAGAAACGGAGATGAAAAACTCCAAGTATTTTGAGAGTTATGATGGAAATAGTTAGACTCGCGCTTTGGTTTAGCAATTTACTGACCTACCTACGATTGATTGACCATAACTCTCTCAATTTAACTCTTAAGTCATTGAAATTAATTTCATTTCAAATGAATCGAAGTGTAGTTTAAAACGAAAGAAACGGAGATGAAAAACTCCAAGTATTTTGAGAGTTATGATGGAAATAGTTAGACTCGCGCTTTGGTTTAGCAATTTACTGACCTACCTCCGATTGATTGACCATAACTCTGTCAATTTAACTCGTAATTCATTTAAATTAGTTTCATTTCGAAGGAATCGAAGTGTAGTTTAAAACGAAAGAAACGGAGATTAAAAACTCCAAGTATTTTGGGAGTTATGATGGAAATAGTTAGACTCGCGCTTTGGTTTAGCAATTTACTGACCTCCCTACGATTGATTGACCATAACTCACTCAATTTAACTCGTAATTCATTGAAATTAGTTTCATTTCGAAGGAATCGAAGTGTAGTTTATAACGAAAGAAACGGAGATGAAAAACTCCAAGTATTTTGAGAGTTATGATGGAAATTGTTAGACTCGCGCTTTGGTTTAGCAATTTACTGACCTACCTCCGATTGATTGACCATAACTCACTCAATTTAACTCGTAATTCATTTAAATTAGTTTCATTTCGAAGGAATCGAAGTAAAGTTTAAAACGAAAGAAACGGAGATGAAAAACTCCAAGTATTTTGAGAGTTATGATGGAAATAGTTAGACTCGCGCTTTAGTTTAGCAATTTACTGACCTACCACCGATTGATTGAACATAACTCTCTCAATTTAACTCATAATTCATTTAAATTCGTTTCATTTCAAATGAATCGAAGTGTAGTTTAAAACGAAAGAAACGGAGATGAAAAACTCCAAGTATTTTGAGAGTTATGATGGAAATAGTTAGACTCGCGCTTTGGTTTAGCAATTTACTGACCTACCTACGATTGATTGACCATAACTCTCTCAATTTAACTCTTAAGTCATTGAAATTAGTTTCATTTCGAAGGAATCAAAGTGTAGTTTAAAACGAAAGAAACGGAGATGAAAAACTCCAAGTATTTTGAGAGTTATGATGGAAATTGTTAGACTCGCGCTTTGGTTTAGCAATTTACTGACCTACCTCCGATTGATTGACCATAACTCACTCAATTTAACTCGTAATTCATTTAAATTAGTTTAATTTCGAAGGAATCGAAGTAAAGTTTAAAACGAAAGAAACGGAGATGAAAAACTCCAAGTATTTTGAGAGTTATGATGGAAATAGTTAGACTCGCGCTTTGGTTTAGCAATTTACTGACCTACCTCCGATTGATTGAACATAACTCTCTCAATTTAACTCGTAATTCATTTAAATTCGTTTCATTTCGAATGAATCGAAGTGTAGTTTAAAACGAAAGAAACGGAGATGAAAAACTCCAAGTATTTTGAGAGTTATGATGGAAATAGTTAGACTCGCGCTTTGGTTTAGCAATTTACTGACCTACCTCCGATTGATTGACAATAACTCTGTCAATTTAACTCGTAATTCATTTAAATTAGTTTCATTTCGAAAGAATCGAAGTGTAGTTTAAAACGAAAGAAACGGAGATGAAAAACTCCAAGTATTTTGAGAGTTATGATGGAAATAGTTAGACTCGCGCTTTGGTTTAGCAATTTACTGACCTACCTCCGATTGATTGACCATAACTCACTCAATTTAACTCGTAATTCATTTAAATTCGTTTCATTTCGAATGAATCGAAGTGTAGTTTAAAACGAAAGAAACGGAGATGAAAAACTCCAAGTATTTTGAGAGTTATGATGGAAATAGTTAGACTCGCTCTTTGGTTTAGCAATTTACTGACCTACCTCCGATTGATTGACCATAACTCTCTCAATTTAACTCTTAAGTCATTGAAATTAGTTTCATTTCGAAGGAATCAAAGTGTAGTTTAAAACGAAAGAAACGGAGATGAAAAACTCCAAGTATTTTGAGAGTTATGATGGAAATTGTTAGACTCGCGCTTTGGTTTAGCAATTTACTGACCTACCTCCGATTGATTGACCATAACTCACTCAATTTAACTCGTAATTCATTTAAATTAGTTTAATTTCGAAGGAATCGAAGTAAAGTTTAAAACGAAAGAAACGGAGATGAAAAACTCCAAGTATTTTGAGAGTTATGATGGAAATAGTTAGACTCGCGCTTTGGTTTAGCAATTTACTGACCTACCTCCGATTGATTGAACATAACTCTCTCAATTTAACTCGTAATTCATTTAAATTCGTTTCATTTCGAATGAATCGAAGTGTAGTTTAAAACGAAAGAAACGGAGATGAAAAACTCCAAGTATTTTGAGAGTTATGATGGAAATAGTTAGACTCGCGCTTTGGTTTAGCAATTTACTGACCTACCTCCGATTGATTGACAATAACTCTGTCAATTTAACTCGTAATTCATTTAAATTAGTTTCATTTCGAAAGAATCGAAGTGTAGTTTAAAACGAAAGAAACGGAGATGAAAAACTCCAAGTATTTTGAGAGTTATGATGGAAATAGTTAGACTCGCGCTTTGGTTTAGCAATTTACTGACCTACCTCCGATTGATTGACCATAACTCACTCAATTTAACTCGTAATTCATTTAAATTCGTTTCATTTCGAATGAATCGAAGTGTAGTTTAAAACGAAAGAAACGGAGATGAAAAACTCCAAGTATTTTGAGAGTTATGATGGAAATAGTTAGACTCGCTCTTTGGTTTAGCAATTTACTGACCTACCTCCGATTGATTGACCATAACTCTGTCAATTTAACTCGTAATTCATTTAAATTAGTTTCATTTCGAAGGAATCAAAGTGTAGTTTAAAACGAAAGAAACGGAGATTAAAAACTCCAAGTATTTTGGGAGTTATGATGGAAATAGTTAGACTCGCAATTTTTGGTTTAGCAATTTACTGACCTCCCTACGATTGATTGACCATAACTCACTCAATTTAACTCGTAATTCATTGAAATTAGTTTCATTTCGAAGGAATCGAAGTGTAGTTTATAACGAAAGAAACGGAGATGAAAAACTCCAAGTATTTTGAGAGTTATGATGGAAATAGTTAGACTCGCGCTTTGGTTTAGCAATTTACTGACCTACCTCCGATTGATTGACCATAACTCTCCCAATTTAACTCTTAAGTCATTGAAATTAGTTTTATTTCGAAGGAATCAAAGTGTAGTTTAAAACGAAAGAAACGGAGATGAAAAACTCCAAGTATTTTGAGAGTTATGATGGAAATAGTTAGACTCGCGCTTTGGTTTAGCAATTTACTGACCTACCTCCGATTGATTGACCATAACTCTCTTAATTTAACTCTTAAGTCATTGAAATTAGTTTCATTTCGAAGGAATCGAAGTGTAGTTTAAAACGAAAGAAACGGAGATGAAAAACTCCAAGTATTTTGAGAGTTATGATAGAAATAGTTAGACTCGCGCTTTGGTTTAGCAATTTACTGACCTACCTCCGATTAATTGACCATAACTCACTCAATTTTACTTCTAATTGATTGAAATTAGTTTCATTTCGAAGGAATCGAAGTGTAGTTTAAAACGAAAGAAACGGAGATGAAAAACTCCAAGTATTTTGGGAGTTATGATGGAAATAGTTAGACTCGCGCTTTGGTTTAGAAATTTACTGACCTACCTCCGATTGATTGACCATAACTCACTCAATTTAACTCGTAATTCATTGAATTAGTTTCATTTCGAAGGAATCGAAGTGTAGTTTAAAACGAAGGAAACGGAGATGAAAAACTCCAAGTATTTTGAGAGTTATGATGGAAATAGTTAGACTCGCGCTTTGGTTTAGCAATTTACTGACCTACCTACGATTGATTGACCATAACTCTCTCAATTTAACTCTTAAGTCATTGAAATTAATTTCATTTCGAAGGAATCGAAGTGTAGTTTAAAACGAAAGAAACGGAGATGAAAAACTCCAAGTATTTTGAGAGTTATGATAGAAATAGTTAGACTCGCGCTTTGGTTTAGCAATTTACTGACCTACCTCCGATTAATTGACCATAACTCACTCAATTTTACTTCTAATTGATTGAAATTAGTTTCATTTCGAAGGAATCGAAGTGTAGTTTAAAACGAAAGAAACGGAGATGAAAAACTCCAAGTATTTTGAGAGTTATGATGGAAATTGTTAGACTCGCGCTTTGGTTTAGCAATTTACTGACCTACCTCCGATTGATTGACCATAACTCACTCAATTTAACTCGTAATTCATTTAAATTAGTTTCATTTCGAAGGAATCGAAGTAAAGTTTAAAACGAAAGAAACGGAGATGAAAAACTCCAAGTATTTTGAGAGTTATGATGGAAATAGTTAGACTCGCGCTTTGGTTTAGCAATTTACTGACCTACCTCCGATTGATTGAATATAACTCTCTCAATTTAACTCGTAATTCATTTAAATTCGTTTCATTTCGAATGAATCGAAGTGTAGTTTAAAACGAAAGAAACGGAGATGAAAAACTCCAAGTATTTTGAGAGTTATGATGGAAATAGTTAGACTCGCGCTTTGGTTTAGCAATTTACTGACCTACCTCCGATTGATTGACAATAACTATGTCAATTTAACTCGTAATTCATTTAATTAGTTTCATTTCGAAGGAATCGAAGTGTAGTTTAAAACGAAAGAAACGGAGATGAAAAACTCCAAGTATTTTGAGAGTTATGATGGAAATAGTTAGACTCGCGCTTTGGTTTAGCAATTTACTGACCTACCTCCGATTGATTGACCATAACTCACTCAATTTAACTCGTAATTCATTTAAATTCGTTTCATTTCGAATGAATCGAAGTGTAGTTTAAAACGAAAGAAACGGAGATGAAAAACTCCAAGTATTTTGAGAGTTATGATGGAAATAGTTAGACTCGCTCTTTGGTTTAGCAATTTACTGACCTACCTCCGATTGATTGACCATAACTCTGTAAATTTAACTCGTAATTTATTTAAATTAGTTTCATTTCGAAGGAATCAAAGTGTAGTTTAAAACGAAAGAAACGAAGATTAAAAACTCCAAGTATTTTGGGAGTTATGATGGAAATAGTTAGACTCGCGCTTTGGTTTAGCAATTTACTGACCTCCCTACGATTGATTGACCATAACTCACTCAATTTAACTCGTAATTCATTGAAATTAGTTTCATTTCGAAGGAATCGAAGTGTAGTTTATAACGAAAGAAACGGAGATGAAAAACTCCAAGTATTTTGAGAGTTATGATGGAAATAGTTAGACTCGCGCTTTGGTTTAGCAATTTACTGACCTACCTCCGATTGATTGACCATAACTCTCCCAATTTAACTCTTAAGTCATTGAAATTAGTTTTATTTCGAAGGAATCAAAGTGTAGTTTAAAACGAAAGAAACGGAGATGAAAAACTCCAAGTATTTTGAGAGTTATGATTGAAATAGTTAGACTCGCGCTTTGGTTTAGCAATTTACTGACCTACCTCCGATTGATTGACCATAACTCTCTTAATTTAACTCTTAAGTCATTGAAATTAGTTTCATTTCGAAGGAATCGAAGTGTAGTTTAAAACGAAAGAAACGGAGATGAAAAACTCCAAGTATTTTGAGAGTTATGATGGAAATTATTAGACTCGCGCTTTGGTTTAGCAATTTACTGACCTACCTCCGATTGATTGACCATAACTCACTCAATTTAACTCGTAATTCATTTAAATTAGTTTCATTTTGAAGGAATCGAAGTATAGTTTAAAACGAAAGAAACAGAGATGAAAAACTCCAAGTATTTTGAGAGTTATGATGGAAATAGTTAGACTCGCGCTTTGGTTTAGCAATTTACTGACCTACCTCCGATTAATTGACCATAACTCACTCAATTTTACTTCTAATTGATTGAAATTAGTTTCATTTCGAAGGAATCGAAGTGTAGTTTAAAACGAAAGAAACGGAGATGAAAAACTCCAAGTATTTTGGGAGTTATGATGGAAATAGTTAGACTCGCGCTTTGGTTTAGAAATTTACTGACCTACCTCCGATTGATTGACCATAACTCACTCAATTTAACTCGTAATTCATTGAATTAGTTTCATTTCGAAGGAATCGAAGTGTAGTTTAAAACGAAAGAAACGGAGATGAAAAACTCCAAGTATTTTGAGAGTTATGATGGAAATAGTTAGACTCGCGCTTTGGTTTAGCAATTTACTGACCTACCTCCGATTGATTGACAATAACTCTGTCAATTTAACTCGTAATTCATTTAAATTAGTTTTATTTCGAAGGAATCGAAGTGTAGTTTAAAACGAAAGAAACGGAGATGAAAAACTCCAAGTATTTTAAGAGTTATGATGGAAATAGTTAGACTCGCGCTTTGGTTTAGCAATTTACTGACCTACCTCCGATTGATTGACCATAACTCACTCAATTTAACTCGTAATTCATTTAAATTTGTTTCATTTCGAATGAATCGAAGTGTAGTTTAAAACGAAAGAAACGGAGATGAAAAACTCCAAGTATTTTGAGAGTTATGATGGAAATAGTTAGACTCGCTCTTTGGTTTAGCAATTTACTGACCTACCTCCGATTGAATGACCATAACTCTGTCAATTTAACTCGTAATTCATTTAAATTAGTTTCATTTCGAAGGAATCGAAGTGTAGTTTAAAACGAAAGAAACGGAGATTAAAAACTCCAAGTATTTTGGGAGTTATGATGGAAATAGTTAGACTCGCGCTTTGGTTTAGCAATTTACTGACCTCCCTACGATTGATTGACCATAACTCACTCAATTTAACTCGTAATTCATTGAAATTAGTTTCATTTCGAAGGAATCGAAGTGTAGTTTATAACGAAAGAAACGGAGATGAAAAACTCCAAGTATTTTGAGAGTTATGATGGAAATAGTTAGACTCGCGCTTTGGTTTAGCAATTTACTGACCTACCTCCGATTGATTGACCATAACTCTCCCAATTTAACTCTTAAGTCATTGAAATTAGTTTCATTTCGAAGGAATCAAAGTGTAGTTTAAAACGAAAGAAACGGAGATGAAAAACTCCAAGTATTTTGCGAGTTATGATGGAAATAGTTAGACTCGCGCTTTGGTTTAGCAATTTACTGACCTACCTCCGATTGATTGACCATAACTCTCTCAATTTAACTCTTAAGTCATTGAAATTAGTTTCATTTCGAAGGAATCGAAGTGTAGTTTAAAACGAAAGAAACGGAGATGAAAAACTCCAAGTATTTTGAGAGTTATGATAGAAATTATTAGACTCGCGCTTTGGTTTAGCAATTTACTGACCTACCTCCGATTGATTGACCATAACTCACTCAATTTAACTCGTAATTCATTTAAATTAGTTTCATTTCGAAGGAATCGAAGTATAGTTTAAAACGAAAGAAACGGAGATGAAAAACTCCAAGTATTTTGAGAGTTATGATGGAAATAGTTAGACTCGCGCTTTGGTTTAGCAATTTACTGACCTACCTCCGATTAATTGACCATAACTCACTCAATTTTACTTCTAATTGATTGAAATTAGTTTCATTTCGAAGGAATCGAAGTGTAGTTTAAAACGAAAGAAACGGAGATGAAAAACTCCAAGTATTTTGGGAGTTATGATGGAAATAGTTAGACTCGCGCTTTGGTTTAGAAATTTACTGACCTACCTCCGATTGATTGACCATAACTCACTTAATTTAACTCGTAATTCATTGAATTAGTTTCATTTCGAAGGAATCGAAGTGTAGTTTAAAACGAAAGAAACGGAGATGAAAAACTCCAAGTATTTTGAGAGTTAGGATGGAAATAGTTAGACTCGCGCTTTGGTTTAGCAATTTACTGACCTACCTACGATTGATTGACCATAACTCTCTCAATTTAACTCTTAAGTCATTGAAATTAATTTCATTTCAAATGAATCGAAGTGTAGTTTAAAACGAAAGAAACGGAGATGAAAAACTCCAAGTATTTTGAGAGTTATGATGGAAATAGTTAGACTCGCGCTTTGGTTTAGCAATTTACTGACCTACCTCCGATTGATTGACCATAACTCTGTCAATTTAACTCGTAATTCATTTAAATTAGTTTCATTTCGAATGAATCGAAGTGTAGTTTAAAACGAAAGAAACGGAGATTAAAAACTCCAAGTATTTTGGGAGTTATGATGGAAATAGTTAGACTCGCGCTTTGGTTTAGTAATTTACTGACCTCCCTACGATTGATTGACCATAACTCTGTCAATTTAACTCGTAATTCATTGAAATTAGTTTCATTTCGAAGGAATCGAAGTGTAGTTTATAACGAAAGAAACGGAGATGAAAAACTCCAAGTATTTTGAGAGTTATGATGGAAATAGTTAGACTCGCGCTTTGGTTTAGCAATTTACTGACATACCTCCGATTGATTGACCATAACTCACTCAATTTAACTCGTAATTCATTGAAATTAGTTTCATTTCGAAGGAATCGAAGTGTAGTATAAAACGAAAGAAACGGAGATGAAAAACTCCAAGTATTTTGAGAGTTATGATGGAAATTGTTAGACTCGCGCTTTGGTTTAGCAATTTACTGACCTACCTTCGATTGATTGACCATAACTCACTAAATTTAACTCGTAATTCATTTAAATTAGTTTTATTTCGAAGGAATCGAAGTCTAGTTTAAAACGAAAGAAACGGAGATGAAAAACTCAAAGTATTTTGAGAGTTATGATGGAAATAGTTAGACTCGCGCTTTGGTTTAGCAATTTACTGACCTACCTCCGATTTATTGAACATAACTCTCTCAATTTAACTCGTAATTCATTTAAATTCATTTCATTTCGAATGAATCGAAGTGTAGTTTAAAACGAAAGAAACGGAGATGAAAAACTCCAAGTATTTTGAGAGTTATGATGGAAATAGTTAGACTCGCGCTTTGGTTTAGCAATTTACTGACCTCCCTACGATTGATTGACCATAACTCACTCAATTTAACTCGTAATTCATTGAAATTAGTTTCATTTCGAAGGAATCGAAGTGTAGTTTATAACGAAAGAAACGGAGATGAAAAACTCCAAGTATTTTGAGAGTTATGATGGAAATAGTTAGACTCGCGCTTTGGTTTAGCAATTTACTGACCTACCTCCGATTGATTGACAATAACTCTGTCAATTTAACTCGTAATTCATTTAAATTAGTTTCATTTCGAAGGAATCGAAGTGTAGTTTAAAACGAAAGAAACGGAGATGAAAAACTCTAAGTATTTTAAGAGTTATGATGGAAATAGTTAGACTCGCGCTTTGGTTTAGCAATTTACTGACCTACCTCCGATTGATTGACCATAACTCACTCAATTTAACTCGTAATTCATTTAAATTCGTTTCATTTCGAATGAATCGAAGTGTAGTTTAAAACGAAAGAAACGGAGATGAAAAACTCCAAGTATTTTGAGAGTTATGATGGAAATAGTTAGACTCGCTCTTTGGTTTAGCAATTTACTGACCTACCTCCGATTGATTGACCTTAACTCTGTCAATTTAACTCGTAATTCATTTAAATTAGTTTCATTTCGAAGGAATCGAAGTGTAGTTTAAAACGAAAGAAACGGAGATTAAAAACTCCAAGTATTTTGGGAGTTATGATGGAAATAGTTAGACTCGCGCTTTGGTTTAGCAATTTACTGACCTCCCTACGATTGATTGACCATAACTCACTCAATTTAACTCGTAATTCATTGAAATTAGTTTCATTTCGAAGGAATCGAAGTGTAGTTTATAACGAAAGAAACGGAGATGAAAAACTCCAAGTATTTTGAGAGTTATGATGGAAATAGTTAGACTCGCGCTTTGGTTTAGCAATTTACTGACCTACCTCCGATTGATTGACCATAACTCTCCCAATTTAACTCTTAAGTCATTGAAATTAGTTTCATTTCGAAGGAATCAAAGTGTAGTTTAAAACGAAAGAAACGGAGATGAAAAACTCCAAGTATTTTGAGAGTTATGATGGAAATAGTTAGACTCGCGCTTTGGTTTAGCAATTTACTGACCTACCTCCGATTGATTGACCATAACTCTCTCAATTTAACTCTTAAGTTTTTGAAATTAGTTTCATTTCGAAGGAATCGAAGTGTAGTTTAAAACGAAAGAAACGGAGATGAAAAACACCAAGTATTTTGAGAGTTATGATGGAAATTATTAGACTCGCGCTTTGGTTTAGCAATTTACTGACTTACCTCCGATTGATTGACCATAACTCACTCAATTTAACTCGTAATTCATTTAAATTAGTTTCATTTCGAAGGAATCGAAGTATAGTTTAAAACGAAAGAAACGGAGATGAAAAACTCCAAGTATTTTGAGAGTTATGATGGAAATAGTTAGACTCGCGCTTTGGTTTAGCAATTTACTGACCTACCTCCGATTAATTGACCATAACTCACTCAATTTTACTTCTAATTGATTGAAATTAGTTTCATTTCGAAGGAATCGAAGTGTAGTTTAAAACGAAAGAAACGGAGATGAAAAACTCCAAGTATTTTGGGAGTTATGATGGAAATAGTTAGACTCGCGCTTTGGTTTAGAAATTTACTGACCTACCTCCGATTGATTGACCATAACTCACTCAATTTAACTCGTAATTCATTGAATTAGTTTCATTTCGAAGGAATCGAAGTGTAGTTTAAAACGAAAGAAACGGAGATGAAAAACTCCAAGTATTTTGAGAGTTATGATGGAAATAGTTAGACTCGCGCTTTGGTTTAGCAATTTACTGACCTACCTACGATTGATTGACCATAACTCTCTCAATTTAACTCTTAAGTCATTGAAATTAATTTCATTTCAAATGAATCGAAGTGTAGTTTAAAACGAAAGAAACGGAGATGAAAAACTCCAAGTATTTTGAGAGTTATGATGGAAATAGTTAGACTCGCGCTTTGGTTTAGCAATTTACTGACCTACCTCCGATTGATTGACCATAACTCTGTCAATTTAACTCGTAATTCATTTAAATTAGTTTCATTTCGAAGGAATCGAAGTGTAGTTTAAAACGAAAGAAACGGAGATTAAAAACTCCAAGTATTTTGGGAGTTATGATGGAAATAGTTAGACTCGCGCTTTGGTTTAGCAATTTACTGACCTCCCTACGATTGATTGACCATAACTCTGTCAATTTAACTCGTAATTCATTGAAATTAGTTTCATTTCGAAGGAATCGAAGTGTAGTTTATAACGAAAGAAACGGAGATGAAAAACTCCAAGTATTTTGAGAGTTATGATGGAAATTGTTAGACTCGCGCTTTGGTTTAGCAATTTACTGACATACCTCCGATTGATTGACCATAACTCACTCAATTTAACTCGTAATTCATTTAAATTAGTTTCATTTCGAAGGAATCGAAGTAAAGTTTAAAACGAAAGAAACGGAGATGAAAAACTCCAAGTATTTTGAGAGTTATGATGGAAATAGTTAGACTCGCGCTTTGGTTTAGCAATTTACTGACCTACCTCCGATTGATTGAACATAACTCTCTCAATTTAACTCGTAATTCATTTAAATTCGTTTCATTTCGAATGAATCGAAGTGTAGTTTAAAACGAAAGAAACGGAGATGAAAAACTCCAACTATTTTGAGAGTTATGATGGAAATAGTTAGACTCGCGCTTTAGTTTAGCAATTTACTGACCTACCTCCGATTGATTGAACATAACTCTCTCAATTTAACTCATAATTCATTTAAATTCGTTTCATTTCAAATGAATCGAAGTGTAGTTTAAAACGAAAGAAACGGAGATGAAAAACTCCAAGTATTTTGAGAGTTATGATGGAAATAGTTAGACTCGCGCTTTGGTTTAGCAATTTACTGACCTACCTCCGATTGATTGACCATAACTCTCTCAATTTAACTCTTAAGTCATTGAAATTAGTTTCATTTCGAAGGAATCAAAGTGTAGTTTAAAACGAAAGAAACGGAGATGAAAAACTCCAAGTATTTTGAGAGTTATGATGGAAATAGTTAGACTCGCGCTTTGGTTTAGCAATTTACTGACCTACCTCCGATTGATTGACCATAACTCTCTCAATTTAACTCTTAAGTCATTGAAATTAGTTTCATTTCGAAGGAATCAAAGTGTAGTTTAAAACGAAAGAAACGGAGATGAAAAACTCCAAGTATTTTGACAGTTATGATGGAAATTGTTAGACTCGCGCTTTGGTTTAGCAATTTACTGACCTACCTCCGATTGATTGACCATAACTCACTCAATTTAACTCGTAATTCATTTAAATTAGTTTCATTTCGAAGGAATCAAAGTAAAGTTTAAAACGAAAGAAACGGAGATGAAAAACTCCAAGTATTTTGAGAGTTATGATGGAAATAGTTAGACTCGCGCTTTGGTTTAGCAATTTACTGACCTACCTCCGATTGATTGAACATAACTCTCTCAATTTAACTCGTAATTCATTTAAATTCGTTTCATTTCGAATGAATCGAAGTGTAGTTTAAAACGAAAGAAACGGAGATGAAAAACTCCAAGTATTTTGAGAGTTATGATGGAAATAGTTAGACTCGCGCTTTGGTTTAGCAATTTACTGACCTACCTCCGATTGATTGACAATAACTCTGTCAATTTAACTCGTAATTCATTTAAATTAGTTTCATTTCGAAGGAATCGAAGTGTAGTTTAAAACGAAAGAAACGGAGATGAAAAACTCCAAGTATTTTGAGAGTTATGATGGAAATAGTTAGACTCGCGCTTTGGTTTAGCAATTTACTGACCTACCTCCGATTGATTGACCATAACTCACTCAATTTAACTCGTAATTCATTTAAATTCGTTTCATTTCGAATGAATCGAAGTGTAGTTTAAAACGAAAGAAACGGAGATGAAAAACTCCAAGTATTTTGAGAGTTATGATGGAAATAGTTAGACTCGCTCTTTGGTTTAGCAATTTACTGACCTACCTCCGATTGATTGACCATAACTCTGTCAATTTAACTCGTAATTCATTTAAATTAGTTTCATTTCGAAGGAATCAAAGTGTAGTTTAAAACGAAAGAAACGGAGATTAAAAACTCCAAGTATTTTGGGAGTTATGATGGAAATAGTTAGACTCGCGCTTTGGTTTAGCAATTTACTGACCTCCCTACGATTGATTGACCATAACTCACTCAATTTAACTCGTAATTCATTGAAATTAGTTTCATTTCGAAGGAATCGAAGTGTAGTTTATAACGAAAGAAACGGAGATGAAAAACTCCAAGTATTTTGAGAGTTATGATGGAAATAGTTAGACTCGCGCTTTGGTTTAGCAATTTACTGACCTACCTCCGATTGATTGACCATAACTCTCCCAATTTAACTCTTAAGTCATTGAAATTAGTTTTATTTCGAAGGATTCAAAGTGTAGTTTAAAACGAAAGAAACGGAGATGAAAAACTCCAAGTATTTTGAGAGTTATGATGGAAATAGTTAGACTCGCGCTTTGGTTTAGCAATTTACTGACCTACCTCCGATTGATTGACCATAACTCTCTTAATTTAACTCTTAAGTCATTGAAATTAGTTTCATTTCGAAGGAATCGAAGTGTAGTTTAAAACGAAAGAAACGGAGATGAAAAACTCCAAGTATTTTGAGAGTTATGATGGAAATAGTTAGACTCGCGCTTTGGTTTAGCAATTTACTGACCTACCTCCGATTAATTGACCATAACTCACTCAATTTTACTTCTAATTGATTGAAATTAGTTTCATTTCGAAGGAATCGAAGTGTAGTTTAAAACGAAAGAAACGGAGATGAAAAACTCCAAGTATTTTGGGAGTTATGATGGAAATAGTTAGACTCGCGCTTTGGTTTAGAAATTTACTGACCTACCTCCGATTGATTGACCATAACTCACTCAATTTAACTCGTAATTCATTGAATTAGTTTCATTTCGAAGGAATCGAAGTGTAGTTTAAAACGAAAGAAACGGAGATGAAAAACTCCAAGTATTTTGAGAGTTATGATGGAAATAGTTAGACTCGCGCTTTGGTTTAGCAAATTTACTGACCTACCTACGATTGATTGACCATAACTCTCTCAATTTAACTCTTAAGTCATTGAAATTAATTTCATTTCAAATGAATCGAAGTGTATTTTAAAACGAAAGAAACGGAGATGAAAAACTCCAAGTATTTTGAGAGTTATGATGGAAATAGTTAGACTCGCGCTTTGGTTTAGCAATTTACTGACTTACCTCCGATTGATTGACCATAACTCTGTCAATTTAACTCGTAATTCATTTAAATTAGTTTCATTTCGAAGGAATCGAAGTGTAGTTTAAAACGAAAGAAACGGAGATTAAAAACTCCAAGTATTTTGGGAGTTATGATGGAAATAGTTAGACTCGCGCTTTGGTTTAGCAATTTACTGACCTCCCTACGATTGATTGACCATAACTCACTCAATTTAACTCGTAATTCATTGAAATTAGTTTCATTTCGAAGGAATCGAAGTGTAGTTTATAACGAAAGAAACGGAGATGAAAAACTCCAAGTATTTTGAGAGTTATGATGGAAATAGTTAGACTCGCGCTTTGGTTTAGAAATTTACTGACCTACCTCCGATTGATTGACCATAACTCACTTAATTTAACTCGTAATTCATTGAATTAGTTTCATTTCGAAGGAATCGAAGTGTAGTTTAAAACGAAAGAAACGGAGATGAAAAACTCCAAGTATTTTGAGAGTTAGGATGGAAATAGTTAGACTCGCGCTTTGGTTTAGCAATTTACTGACCTACCTACGATTGATTGACCATAACTCTCTCAATTTAACTCTTAAGTCATTGAAATTAATTTCATTTCAAATGAATCGAAGTGTAGTTTAAAACGAAAGAAACGGAGATGAAAAACTCCAAGTATTTTGAGAGTTATGATGGAAATAGTTAGACTCGCGCTTTGGTTTAGCAATTTACTGACCTACCTCCGATTGATTGACCATAACTCTGTCAATTTAACTCGTAATTCATTTAAATTAGTTTCATTTCGAATGAATCGAAGTGTAGTTTAAAACGAAAGAAACGGAGATTAAAAACTCCAAGTATTTTGGGAGTTATGATGGAAATAGTTAGACTCGCGCTTTGGTTTAGCAATTTACTGACCTACCTACGATTGATTGACCATAACTCACTCAATTTAACTCGTAATTCATTGAAATTAGTTTCATTTCGAAGGAATCGAAGTGTAGTTTATAACGAAAGAAACGGAGATGAAAAACTCCAAGTATTTTGAGAGTTATGATGGAAATAGTTAGACTCGCGCTTTGGTTTAGCAATTTACTGACATACCTCCGATTGATTGACCATAACTCTCCCAATTTAACTCTTAATTCATTGAAATTAGTTTCATTTCGAAGGAATCAAAGTGTAGTTTAAAACGAAAGAAACGGAGATGAAAAACTCCAAGTATTTTGAGAGTTATGATGGAAATTGTTAGACTCGCGCTTTGGTTTAGCAATTTACTGACCTACCTCCGATTGATTGACAATAACTCTCTAAATTTAACTCGTAATTCATTGAAATTAGTTTCATTTCGAAGGAATCGAAGTCTAGTTTAAAACGAAAGAAACGGAGATGAAAAACTCCAAGTATTTTGGGAGTTATGATGGAAATAGTTAGACTCGCGCTTTGGTTTAGCAATTTACTGACCTACCTCCGATTTATTGACCATAACTCACTCAATTTAACTCGTAATTCATTTAAATTCATTTCATTTCGAATGAATCGAAGTGTAGTTTAAAACGAAAGAAACGGAGATGAAAAACTCCAAGTATTTTGAGAGTTATGATGGAAATAGTTAGACTCGCGCTTTGGTTTAGCAATTTACTGACCTACCTCCGATTGATTGACCATAACTCTGTAAATTTAACTCGTAATTCATTTAAATTAGTTTCATTTCGAAGGAATCGAAGTGTAGTTTAAAACGAAAGAAACGGAGATTAAAAACTCCAAGTATTTTGGGAGTTATGATGGAAATAGTTAGACTCGCGCTTTGGTTTAGCAATTTACTGACCTACCTCCGATTGATTGACCATAACTCACTCAATTTAACTCGTAATTCATTGAAATTAGTTTCATTTCGAAGGAATCAAAGTGTAGTTTAAAACGAAAGAAACGGAGATGAAAAACTCCAATTATTTTGAGAGTTATGATGGAAATAGTTAGACTCGCGCTTTGGTTTAGCAATTTACTGACCTACCTCCGATTTATTGAACATAACTCTCTCAATTTAACTCGTAATTCATTTAAATTCGTTTCATTTCGAATGAATCGAAGTGTAGTTTAAAACGAAAGAAACGGAGATGAAAAACTCCAAGTATTTTGAGAGTTATGATGGAAATAGTTAGACTCGCGCTTTGGTTTAGCAATTTACTGACCTACCTCCGATTGATTGACCATAACTCTGTCAATTTAACTCGTAATTCATTTAAATTAGTTTCATTTCGAAGGAATCGAAGTGTAGTTTAAAACGAAAGAAACGGAGATGAAAAACTCCAAGTATTTTGAGAGTTATGATGGAAATAGTTAGACTCGCGCTTTGGTTTAGCAATTTACTGACCTCCCTACGATTTATTGACCATAACTCACTCAATTTAGAAAGAAACGGAGATGAAAAACTCCAAGTATTTTGAGAGTTATGATGGAAATAGTTAGACTCGCTCTTTGGTTTAGCAATTTACTGACCTCTCTCCGATTGATTTACAATAACTCACTCAATTTAACTCGTAATTCATTGAAATTAGTTTCATTTCGAAGGAATCGAAGTGTAGTTTAAAACGAAAGAAACGGAGATGAAAAACTCCAAGTATTTTGAGAGTTATGATGGAAATTGTTACACTCGCGCTTTGGTTTAGCAATTTACTGACCTACCTCCGATTGATTGACCATAACTCACTCAATTTAACTCGTAATTCATTTAAATTAGTTTCATTTCGAAGGAATCGAAGTATAGGTTAAAACGAAAGAAACGGAGATGAAAAACTCCAAGTATTTTGAGAGTTATGATGGAAATAGTTAGACTCGCTCTTTGGTTTAGCAATTTACTGACCTCTCTCCGATTGATTTACCATAACTCACTCAATTTAACTCGTAATTCATTGAAATTAGTTTCATTTCGAAGGAATCGAAGTGTAGTTTAAAACGAAATAAACGGAGATGAAAAACTCCAAGTATTTTGAGAGTTATGATGGAAATAGTTAGACTCACGCTTTGGTTTAGCAATTTACTGGCCTACCTCCGATTGATTGACCATAACTCACTCAATTTAACTCGTAATTCCTTTAAATTAGTTTCATTTCGAAGGAATCGAAGTATAGTTTAAAACGAAAGAAACGGAGATGAAAACTCCAAGAATTTTGAGAGTTATGATGGAAATAGTTAGACTCGCGCTTTGGTTTAGCAATTTTCTGACATACCTCCGATTGATTGACCATAACTCACTCAATTTTACTGGTAATTGATTGAAATTATTTTCATTTCGAAGGAATCGAAGTGTAGTTTAAAACGAAAGAAACGGAGATGAAAAACTCCAAGTATTTTGTAAGTTATGATGGAAATAGTTAGACTCGCTCTTTGGTTCAGCAATTTACTGACCTCTCTCCGATTGATTTACCATAACTCACTCAATTTAACTCGTAATTCATTGAAATTAGTTTCATTTCGAAGGAATCAAAGTGTAGTTTAAAACGAAAGAAACGGAGATGAAAAACTCCAAGTATTTTGAGAGTTATGATGGAAATTGTTAGACTCGCGCTTTGGTTTAGCAATTTACTGACCTACCTCCGATTGATTGACCATAACTCACTCAATTTAACTCGTAATTCATTTAAATTAGTTTTATTTCGATGGAATCGAAGTCTAGTTTAAAACGAAAGAAACGGAGATGAAAAACTCAAAGTATTTTGAGAGTTATGATGGAAATAGTTAGACTCGCGCTTTGGTTTAGCAATTTACTGACCTACCTCCGATTTATTGAACATAACTCTCTCAATTTAACTCATAATTCATTTAAATTCGTTTCATTTCGAATGAATCGAAGTGTAGTTTAAAACGAAAGAAACGGAGATGAAAAACTCCAATTATTTTGAGAGTTATGATGGAAATAGTTAGACTCGCGCTTTGGTTTAGCAATTTACTGACCTACCTCCGATTGATTGACCATAACTCTGTCAATTTTACTCGTAATTCATTTAAATTAGTTTAATTTCGAAGGAATCGAAGTGTAGTTTAAAACGAAAGAAACGGAGATGAAAAACTCCAAGTATTTTGAGAGTTATGATGGAAATAGTTAGACTCGCGCTTTGGTTTAGCAATTTACTGACCTCCTACGATTGATTGACCATAACTCACTCAATTTAACTCGTAATTCATTCAAATTAGTTTCATTTCGAAAGAATCGAAGTGTAGTTTAAAACGAAAGAAACGGAGATGAAAAACTCCAAGTATTTTGAGAGTTATGATGGAAATAGTTAGACTCGCGCTTTGGTTTAGCAATTTACTGACCTACCTCCGATTGATTGACCATAACTCTCTCAATTTAACTCTTAAGTCATTGAAATTAGTTTCATTTCGAAAGAATCAAAGTGTAGTTTAAAACGAAAGAAACGGAGATGAAAAACTCCAAGTATTTTGAGAGTTATGATGGAAATTGTTAGATCGCGCTTTGGTTTAGCAATTTACTGACCTACCTCCGATTGATTGACCATAACTCACTCAATTTAACTCGTAATTCATTTAAATTAGTTTTATTTCGAAGGAATCGAAGTCTAGTTTAAAACGAAAGAAACGGAGATAAAAAACTCAAAGTTTTTTGAGAGTTATGATGGAAATAGTTAGACTCGCGCTTTGGTTTAGCAATTTACTGACCTACCTCCGATTTATTGAACATAACTCTCTCAATTTAACTCGTAATTCATTTAAATTCGTTTCATTTCGAATGAATCGAAGTGTAGTTTAAAACGAAAGAAACGGAGATGAAAAACTCCAAGTATTTTGAGAGTTATGATGGAAATAGTTAGACTCGCGCTTTGGTTTAGCAATTTACTGACCTACCTCCGATTGATTGACCATAACTCTGTCAATTTAACTCGTAATTCAATTAAATTAGTTTAATTTCGAAGGAATCGAAGTGTAGTTTAAAACGAAAGAAACGGAGATGAAAAACTCCAAGTATTTTGAGAGTTATGATGGAAATAGTTAGACTCGCGCTTTGGTTTAGCAATTTACTGACCTCCCTACGATTGATTGACCATAACTCACTCAATTTAACTCGTAATTCATTGAAATTAGTTTCATTTCGAAAGAATCGAAGTGTAGTTTAAAACGAAAGAAACGGAGATGAAAAACTCCAAGTATTTTGAGAGTTATGATGGAAATAGTTAGACTCGCGCTTTGGTTTAGCAATTTACTGACCTACCTCCGATTGATTGACCATAACTCTCTCAATTTAACTCTTAAGTCATTGAAATTAGTTTCATTTCGAAAGAATCAAAGTGTAGTTTAAAACGAAAGAAACGGAGATGAAAAACTCCAAGTATTTTGATAGTTATGATGGAAATAGTTAGACTCGCGCTTTGGTTTAGCAATTTACTGACCTACCTCCGATTGATTGACAATAACTCTCTCAATTTAACTCGTAATTCATTTAAATTAGTTTCATTTCGAAGGAATGGAAGTGTAGTTTAAAACGAAAGAAACGGAGATGAAAAACTCCAAGTATTTTGAGAGTTATGATGGAAATAGTTAGACTCGTGCTTTGGTTTAGCAATTTACTGACCTACCTCCGATTGATTGAACATAACTCTATCAATTTAACTCGTAATTCTTTTAAATTAGTTTCATTTCGAAGGAATCTAGTGTAGTTTAAAACGAAAGAAACGGAGATGAAAAACTCCAAGTATTTTGAGAGTTATGATGGAAATAGTTTGACTCGCTCTTTGGTTTAGCAATTTACTGACCTCTCTCCGATTGATTTACCATAACTCACTCAATTTAACTCGTAATTCATTGAAATTAGTTTCATTTCGAAGGAATCGAAGTGTAGTTTAAAACGAAAGAAACGGAGATGAAAAACTCCAAGTATTTTGAGAGTTATGATGGAAATTGTTAGACTCGCGCTTTGGTTTAGCAATTTACTAACCTACCTCCGATTGATTGACCATAACTCACTCAATTTAACTCGTAATTCATTTAAAGTAGTTTCATTTCGAAGGAATCGAAGTAAAGTTTAAAACGAAAGAAACGGAGATGAAAAACTCCAAGTATTTTGAGAGTTATGATGGAAATAGTTAGACTCGCGCTTTGGTTTAGCAATTTACTGACCTACCTCCGATTGATTGAACATAACTCTCTCAATTTAACTCGTAATTCATTTAAATTCGTTTCATTTCGAATGAATCGAAGTGTAGTTTAAAACGAAAGAAACGGAGATGAAAAACTCCAAGTATTTTGCGAGTTATGATGGAAATAGTTAGACTCGCTCTTTGGTTTAGCAATTTACTGACCTCTCTCTGATTGATTTACCATAACTCACTCAATTTAACTCGTAATTCATTGAAATTAGTTTCATTTTGAAGGAATCGAAGTGTAGTTTAAAACGAAAGAAACGGAGATGAAAAACTCCAAGTATTTTGAGAGTTATGATGGAAATTGTTAGACTCGCGCTTTGGTTTAGCAATTTACTGACCTACCTCCGATTGATTGACCATAACTCACTCAATTTAACTCGTAATTCATTTAAATTAGTTTTATTTCGATGGAATCGAAGTCTAGTTTAAAACGAAAGAAACGGAGATGAAAAACTCAAAGTATTTTGAGAGTTATGATGGAAATAGTTAGACTCGCGCTTTGGTTTAGCAATTTACTGACCTACCTCCGATTTATTGAACATAACTCTCTCAATTTAACTCATAATTCATTTAAATTCGTTTCATTTCGAATGAATCGAAGTGTAGTTTAAAACGAAAGAAACGGAGATGAAAAACTCCAATTATTTTGAGAGTTATGATGGAAATAGTTAGACTCGCGCTTTGGTTTAGCAATTTACTGACCTACCTCCGATTGATTGACCATAACTCTGTCAATTTTACTCGTAATTCATTTAAATTAGTTTAATTTCGAAGGAATCGAAGTGTAGTTTAAAACGAAAGAAACGGAGATGAAAAACTCCAAGTATTTTGAGAGTTATGATGGAAATAGTTAGACTCGCGCTTTGGTTTAGCAATTTACTGACCTCCTACGATTGATTGACCATAACTCACTCAATTTAACTCGTAATTCATTCAAATTAGTTTCATTTCGAAAGAATCGAAGTGTAGTTTAAAACGAAAGAAACGGAGATGAAAAACTCCAAGTATTTTGAGAGTTATGATGGAAATAGTTAGACTCGCGCTTTGGTTTAGCAATTTACTGACCTACCTCCGATTGATTGACCATAACTCTCTCAATTTAACTCTTAAGTCATTGAAATTAGTTTCATTTCGAAAGAATCAAAGTGTAGTTTAAAACGAAAGAAACGGAGATGAAAAACTCCAAGTATTTTGAGAGTTATGATGGAAATTGTTAGATCGCGCTTTGGTTTAGCAATTTACTGACCTACCTCCGATTGATTGACCATAACTCACTCAATTTAACTCGTAATTCATTTAAATTAGTTTTATTTCGAAGGAATCGAAGTCTAGTTTAAAACGAAAGAAACGGAGATAAAAAACTCAAAGTATTTTGAGAGTTATGATGGAAATAGTTAGACTCGCGCTTTGGTTTAGCAATTTACTGACCTACCTCCGATTTATTGAACATAACTCTCTCAATTTAACTCGTAATTCATTTAAATTCGTTTCATTTCGAATGAATCGAAGTGTAGTTTAAAACGAAAGAAACGGAGATGAAAAACTCCAAGTATTTTGAGAGTTATGATGGAAATAGTTAGACTCGCGCTTTGGTTTAGCAATTTACTGACCTACCTCCGATTGATTGACCATAACTCTGTCAATTTAACTCGTAATTCATTTAAATTAGTTTAATTTCGAAGGAATCGAAGTGTAGTTTAAAACGAAAGAAACGGAGATGAAAAACTCCAAGTATTTTGAGAGTTATGATGGAAATAGTTAGACTCGCGCTTTGGTTTAGCAATTTACTGACCTCCCTACGATTGATTGACCATAACTCACTCAATTTAACTCGTAATTCATTGAAATTAGTTTCATTTCGAAAGAATCGAAGTGTAGTTTAAAACGAAAGAAACGGAGATGAAAAACTCCAAGTATTTTGAGAGTTATGATGGAAATAGTTAGACTCGCGCTTTGGTTTAGCAATTTACTGACCTACCTCCGATTGATTGACCATAACTCTCTCAATTTAACTCTTAAGTCATTGAAATTAGTTTCATTTCGAAAGAATCAAAGTGTAGTTTAAAACGAAAGAAACGGAGATGAAAAACTCCAAGTATTTTGATAGTTATGATGGAAATAGTTAGACTCGCGCTTTGGTTTAGCAATTTACTGACCTACCTCCGATTGATTGACAATAACTCTCTCAATTTAACTCGTAATTCATTTAAATTAGTTTCATTTCGAAGGAATGGAAGTGTAGTTTAAAACGAAAGAAACGGAGATGAAAAACTCCAAGTATTTTGAGAGTTATGATGGAAATAGTTAGACTCGTGCTTTGGTTTAGCAATTTACTGACCTACCTCCGATTGATTGAACATAACTCTATCAATTTAACTCGTAATTCTTTTAAATTAGTTTCATTTCGAAGGAATCGAAGTGTAGTTTAAAACGAAAGAAACGGAGATGAAAAACTCCAAGTATTTTGAGAGTTATGATGGAAATAGTTTGACTCGCTCTTTGGTTTAGCAATTTACTGACCTCTCTCCGATTGATTTACCATAACTCACTCAATTTAACTCGTAATTCATTGAAATTAGTTTCATTTCGAAGGAATCGAAGTGTAGTTTAAAACGAAAGAAACGGAGATGAAAAACTCCAAGTATTTTGAGAGTTATGATGGAAATTGTTAGACTCGCGCTTTGGTTTAGCAATTTACTAACCTACCTCCGATTGATTGACCATAACTCACTCAATTTAACTCGTAATTCATTTAAAGTAGTTTCATTTCGAAGGAATCGAAGTAAAGTTTAAAACGAAAGAAACGGAGATGAAAAACTCCAAGTATTTTGAGAGTTATGATGGAAATAGTTAGACTCGCGCTTTGGTTTAGCAATTTACTGACCTACCTCCGATTGATTGAACATAACTCTCTCAATTTAACTCGTAATTCATTTAAATTCGTTTCATTTCGAATGAATCGAAGTGTAGTTTAAAACGAAAGAAACGGAGATGAAAAACTCCAAGTATTTTGCGAGTTATGATGGAAATAGTTAGACTCGCTCTTTGGTTTAGCAATTTACTGACCTCTCTCTGATTGATTTACCATAACTCACTCAATTTAACTCGTAATTCATTGAAATTAGTTTCATTTTGAAGGAATCGAAGTGTAGTTTAAAACGAAAGAAACGGAGATGAAAAACTCCAAGTATTTTGAGAGTAATGATGGAAATTGTTAGACTCGCGCTTTGGTTTAGCAATTTACTGACCTCCCTACGATTGATTGACCATAACTCACTCAATTTAACTCGTAATTCATTGAAATTAGTTTCATTTCGAAGGAATCGAAGTGTAGTTTAAAACGAAAGAAACGGAGATGAAAAACTCCAAGTATTTTGAGAGTTATGATGGAAATAGTTAGACTCGCGCTTTGGTTTAGCAATTTACTGACCTACCTCCGATTGATTGACCATAACTCTCTCAATTTAACTCTTAAGTCATTGAAATTAGTTTCATTTCGAAGGAATCAAAGTGTAGTTTAAAACGAAAGAAACGGAGATGAAAAACTCCAAGTATTTTGAGAGTTATGATGGAAATTGTTAGACTCGCGCTTTGGTTTAGCAATTTACTGACCTACCTCCGATTGATTGACCATAACTCACTCAATTTAACTCGTAATTCATTTAAATTAGTTTCATTTCGAAGGAATCGAAGTAAAGTTTAAAACGAAAGAAACGGAGATGAAAAACTCCAAGTATTTTGAGAGTTATGATAGAAATAGTTAGACTCGCGCTTTGGTTTAGCAATTTACTGACCTACCTCCGATTGATTGAACATAACTCTCTCAATTTAACTCGTAATTCATTTAAATTCGTTTCATTTCGAATGAATCGAAGTGTAGTTTAAAACGAAAGAAACGGAGATGAAAAACTCCAAGTATTTTGAGAGTTATGATGGAAATAGTTAGACTCGCTCTTTGGTTTAGCAATTTACTGACCTCTCTCCGATTGATTTACAATAACTCACTCAATTTAACTCGTAATTCATTGAAATTAGTTTCATTTCGAAGGAATCGAAGTGTAGTTTAAAACGAAAGAAACGGAGATGAAAAACTCCAAGTATTTTGAGAGTTATGATGGAAATAGTTAGACTCGCGCTTTGGTTTAGCAATTTACTGACCTACCTCCGATTGATTGACCATAACTCTGTCAATTTAACTCGTAATTCATTTAAATTAGTTTCATTTCGAAGGAATCGAAGTGTAGTTTAAAACGAAAGAAACGGAGATGAAAAACTCCAAGTATTTTGAGAGTTATGATGGAAATAGTTAGACTCGCTCTTTGGTTTAGCAATTTACTGACCTCTCTCCGATTGATTGACCATAACTCTGTCAATTTAACTCGTAATTCATTTAAATTAGTTTCATTTCGAAGGAATCGAAGTGTAGTTTAAAACGAAAGAAACGGAGATGAAAAACTCCAAGTATTTTGAGAGTTATGATGGAAATAGTTAGACTCGCGCTTTGGTTTAGCAATTTACTGACCTACCTCCGATTGATTGACCATAACTCACTCAATTTAACTCGTAATTCATTTAAATTCGTTTCATTTCGAATGAATCGAAGTGTAGTTTAAAACGAAAGAAACGGAGATGAAAAACTCGAAGTATTTTGAGAGTTATGATGGAAATAGTTAGACTCGCGCTTTGGTTTAGCAATTTACTGACCTACCTCCGATTGATTGACCATAACTCTCTCAATTTAACTCTTAAGTCATTGAAATTAGTTTCATTTCGAAGGAATCAAAGTGTAGTTTAAAACGAAAGAAACGGAGATGAAAAACTCCAAGTATTTTGAGAGTTATGATGGAAATTGTTAGACTCGCGCTTTGGTTTAGCAATTTACTGACCTACCTCCGATTGATTGACCATAACTCACTCAATTTAACTCGTAATTCATTTAAATTAGTTTCATTTCGAAGGAATCGAAGTAAAGTTTAAAACGAAAGAAACGGAGATGAAAAACTCCAAGTATTTTGAGAGTTATGATGGAAATTGTTAGACTCGCGCTTTGGTTTAGCAATTTACTGACCTACCTCCGATTGATTGAACATAACTCTCTCAATTTAACTCGTAATTCATTTAAATTCGTTTCATTTCGAATGAATCGAAGTGTAGTTTAAAACGAAAGAAACGGAGATGAAAAACTCCAAGTATTTTGAGAGTTATGATGGAAATAGTTAGACTCGCGCTTTGGTTTAGCAATTTACTGACCTACCTCCGATTGATTGACCATAACTCACTCAATTTAACTCGTAATTCATTTAAATTCGTTTCATTTCGAATGAATCGAAGTGTAGTTTAAAACGAAAGAAACGGAGATGAAAAACTCGAAGTATTTTGAGAGTTATGATGGAAATAGTTAGACTCGCGCTTTGGTTTAGCAATTTACTGACCTACCTCCGATTGATTGACCATAACTCACTCAATTTAACTTGTAATTCATTTAAATTAGTTTCATTTCGAAGGAATCAAAGTGTAGTTTAAAACGAAAGAAACGGAGATGAAAAACTCCAAGTATTTTGAGAGTTATGATGGAAATAGTTAGACTCGCGCTTTGGTTTAGCAATTTACTGACGTACCTCCGATTTATTGAACATAACTCTCTCAATTTAACTCGTAATTCATTTAAATTCATTTCATTTCGAATGAATCGAAGTGTAGTTTAAAACGAAAGAAACGGAGATGAAAAACTCCAAGTATTTTGAGAGTTATGATGGAAATAGTTAGACTCGCGCTTTGGTTTAGCAATTTACTGACCTACCTCCGATTGATTGACCATAACTCTGTCAATTTAACTCGTAATTCATTTAAATTAGTTTCATTTCGAAGGAATCGAAGTGTAGTTTAAAACGAAAGAAACGGAGATGAAAAACTCTAAGTATTTTGAAAGTTATGATGGAAATAGTTAGACTCGCTCTTTGGTTTAGCAATTTACTGACCTCTCTCCGATTGATTGACCATAACTCTGTCAATTTAACTCGTAATTCATTTAAATTAGTTTCATTTCGAAGGAATCGAAGTGTAGTTTAAAACGAAAGAAACGGAGATGAAAAACTCCAAGTATTTTGAGAGTTATGATGGAAATAGTTAGACTCGCGCTTTGGTTTAGCAATTTACTGACCTACCTCCGATTGATTGACCATAACTCACTCAATTTAACTCGTAATTCATTTAAATTCGTTTCATTTCGAATGAATCGAAGTGTAGTTTAAAACGAAAGAAACGGAGATGAAAAACTCGAAGTATTTTGAGAGTTATGATGGAAATAGTTAGACTCGCGCTTTGGTTTAGCAATTTACTGACCTACCTCCGATTGATTGACCATAACTCTCTCAATTTAACTCTTAAGTCATTGAAATTAGTTCCATTTCGAAGGAATCAAAGTGTAGTTTAAAACGAAAGAAACGGAGATGAAAAACTCCAAGTATTTTGAGAGTTATGATGGAAATTGTTAGACTCGCGCTTTGGTTTAGCAATTTACTGACCTACCTCCGATTGATTGACCATAACTCACTCAATTTAACTCGTAATTCATTTAAATTAGTTTCATTTCGAAGGAATCGAAGTAAAGTTTAAAACGAAAGAAACGGAGATGAAAAACTCCAAGTATTTTGAGAGTTATGATGGAAATAGTTAGACTCGCGCTTTGGTTTAGCAATTTACTGACCTACCTCCGATTGATTGACCATAACTCACTCAATTTAACTCGTAATTCATTTAAATTCGTTTCATTTCGAATGAATCGAAGTGTAGTTTAAAACGAAAGAAACGGAGATGAAAAACTCGAAGTATTTTGAGAGTTATGATGGAAATAGTTAGACTCGCGCTTTGGTTTAGCAATTTACTGACCTACCTCCGATTGATTGACCATAACTCACTCAATTTAACTCGTAATTCATTTAAATTAGTTTCATTTCGAAGGAATGGAAGTGTAGTTTAAAACGAAAGAAACGGAGATGAAAAACTCCAAGTATTTTGAGAGTTATGATGGAAATAGTTAGACTCGCGCTTTGGTTTAGCAATTTACTGACCTACCTCCGATTGATTGACCATAACTCACTCAATTTAACTCGTAATTCATTTAAATTCGTTTCATTTCGAATGAATCGAAGTGTAGTTTAAAACGAAAGAAACGGAGATGAAAAACTCGAAGTATTTTGAGAGTTATGATGGAAATAGTTAGACTCGCGCTTTGGTTTAGCAATTTACTGACCTACCTCCGATTGATTGACCATAACTCACTCAATTTAACTTGTAATTCATTGAAATTAGTTTCATTTCGAAGGAATCAAAGTGTAGTTTAAAACGAAAGAAACGGAGATGAAAAACTCCAAGTATTTTGAGAGTTATGATGGAAATAGTTAGACTCGCGCTTTGGTTTAGCAATTTACTGACCTACCTCCGATTGATTGACCATAACTCACTCAATTTAACTTGTAATTCATTGAAATTAGTTTCATTTCGAAGGAATCAAAGTGTAGTTTAAAACGAAAGAAACGGAGATGAAAAACTCCAAGTATTTTGAGAGTTATGATGGAAATAGTTAGACTCGCGCTTTGGTTTAGCAATTTACTGACGTACCTCCGATTTATTGAACATAACTCTCTCAATTTAACTCGTAATTCATTTAAATTCATTTCATTTCGAATGAATCGAAGTGTAGTTTAAAACGAAAGAAACGGAGATGAAAAACTCCAAGTATTTTGAGAGTTATGATGGAAATAGTTAGACTCGCGCTTTGGTTTAGCAATTTACTGACCTACCTCCGATTGATTGACCATAACTCTGTCAATTTAACTCGTAATTCATTTAAATTAGTTTCATTTCGAAGGAATCGAAGTGTAGTTTAAAACGAAAGAAACGGAGATGAAAAACTCTAAGTATTTTGAAAGTTATGATGGAAATAGTTAGACTCGCTCTTTGGTTTAGCAATTTACTGACCTCTCTCCGATTGATTGACCATAACTCTGTCAATTTAACTCGTAATTCATTTAAATTAGTTTCATTTCGAAGGAATCGAAGTGTAGTTTAAAACGAAAGAAACGGAGATGAAAAACTCCAAGTATTTTGAGAGTTATGATGGAAATAGTTAGACTCGCGCTTTGGTTTAGCAATTTACTGACCTACCTCCGATTGATTGACCATAACTCACTCAATTTAACTCGTAATTCATTTAAATTCGTTTCATTTCGAATGAATCGAAGTGTAGTTTAAAACGAAAGAAACGGAGATGAAAAACTCGAAGTATTTTGAGAGTTATGATGGAAATAGTTAGACTCGCGCTTTGGTTTAGCAATTTACTGACCTACCTCCGATTGATTGACCATAACTCTCTCAATTTAACTCTTAAGTCATTGAAATTAGTTTCATTTCGAAGGAATCAAAGTGTAGTTTAAAACGAAAGAAACGGAGATGAAAAACTCCAAGTATTTTGAGAGTTATGATGGAAATTGTTAGACTCGCGCTTTGGTTTAGCAATTTACTGACCTACCTCCGATTGATTGACCATAACTCACTCAATTTAACTCGTAATTCATTTAAATTAGTTTCATTTCGAAGGAATCGAAGTAAAGTTTAAAACGAAAGAAACGGAGATGAAAAACTCCAAGTATTTTGAGAGTTATGATGGAAATAGTTAGACTCGCGCTTTGGTTTAGCAATTTACTGACCTACCTCCGATTGATTGACCATAACTCACTCAATTTAACTCGTAATTCATTTAAATTCGTTTCATTTCGAATGAATCGAAGTGTAGTTTAAAACGAAAGAAACGGAGATGAAAAACTCGAAGTATTTTGAGAGTTATGATGGAAATAGTTAGACTCGCGCTTTGGTTTAGCAATTTACTGACCTACCTCCGATTGATTGACCATAACTCACTCAATTTAACTCGTAATTCATTTAAATTAGTTTCATTTCGAAGGAATCGAAGTAAAGTTTAAAACGAAAGAAACGGAGATGAAAAACTCCAAGTATTTTGAGAGTTATGATAGAAATAGTTAGACTCGCGCTTTGGTTTAGCAATTTACTGACCTACCTCCGATTGATTGAACATAACTCTCTCAATTTAACTCGTAATTCATTTAAATTCGTTTCATTTCGAATGAATCGAAGTGTAGTTTAAAACGAAAGAAACGGAGATGAAAAACTCCAAGTATTTTGAGAGTTATGATGGAAATAGTTAGACTCGCTCTTTGGTTTAGCAATTTACTGACCTCTCTCCGATTGATTTACAATAACTCACTCAATTTAACTCGTAATTCATTGAAATTAGTTTCATTTCGAAGGAATCGAAGTGTAGTTTAAAACGAAAGAAACGGAGATGAAAAACTCCAAGTATTTTGAGAGTTATGATGGAAATAGTTAGACTCGCGCTTTGGTTTAGCAATTTACTGACCTACCTCCGATTGATTGACCATAACTCTGTCAATTTAACTCGTAATTCATTTAAATTAGTTTCATTTCGAAGGAATCGAAGTGTAGTTTAAAACGAAAGAAACGGATATGAAAAACTCCAAGTATTTTGAGAGTTATGATGGAAATAGTTAGACTCGCTCTTTGGTTTAGCAATTTACTGACCTCTCTCCGATTGATTGACCATAACTCTGTCAATTTAACTCGTAATTCATTTAAATTAGTTTCATTTCGAAGGAATCGAAGTGTAGTTTAAAACGAAAGAAACGGAGATGAAAAACTCCAAGTATTTTGAGAGTTATGATGGAAATAGTTAGACTCGCGCTTTGGTTTAGCAATTTACTGACCTACCTCCGATTGATTGACCATAACTCACTCAATTTAACTCGTAATTCATTTAAATTCGTTTCATTTCGAATGAATCGAAGTGTAGTTTAAAACGAAAGAAACGGAGATGAAAAACTCGAAGTATTTTGAGAGTTATGATGGAAATAGTTAGACTCGCGCTTTGGTTTAGCAATTTACTGACCTACCTCCGATTGATTGACCATAACTCTCTCAATTTAACTCTTAAGTCATTGAAATTAGTTTCATTTCGAAGGAATCAAAGTGTAGTTTAAAACGAAAGAAACGGAGATGAAAAACTCCAAGTATTTTGAGAGTTATGATGGAAATTGTTAGACTCGCGCTTTGGTTTAGCAATTTACTGACCTACCTCCGATTGATTGACCATAACTCACTCAATTTAACTCGTAATTCATTTAAATTAGTTTCATTTCGAAGGAATCGAAGTAAAGTTTAAAACGAAAGAAACGGAGATGAAAAACTCCAAGTATTTTGAGAGTTATGATGGAAATAGTTAGACTCGCGCTTTGGTTTAGCAATTTACTGACCTACCTCCGATTGATTGAACATAACTCTCTCAATTTAACTCGTAATTCATTTAAATTCGTTTCATTTCGAATGAATCGAAGTGTAGTTTAAAACGAAAGAAACGGAGATGAAAAACTCCAAGTATTTTGAGAGTTATGATGGAAATAGTTAGACTCGCGCTTTGGTTTAGCAATTTACTGACCTACCTCCGATTGATTGACCATAACTCACTCAATTTAACTCGTAATTCATTTAAATTCGTTTCATTTCGAATGAATCGAAGTGTAGTTTAAAACGAAAGAAACGGAGATGAAAAACTCGAAGTATTTTGAGAGTTATGATGGAAATAGTTAGACTCGCGCTTTGGTTTAGCAATTTACTGACCTACCTCCGATTGATTGACCATAACTCACTCAATTTAACTTGTAATTCATTGAAATTAGTTTCATTTCGAAGGAATCAAAGTGTAGTTTAAAACGAAAGAAACGGAGATGAAAAACTCCAAGTATTTTGAGAGTTATGATGGAAATAGTTAGACTCGCGCTTTGGTTTAGCAATTTACTGACGTACCTCCGATTTATTGAACATAACTCTCTCAATTTAACTCGTAATTCATTTAAATTCATTTCATTTCGAATGAATCGAAGTGTAGTTTAAAACGAAAGAAACGGAGATGAAAAACTCCAAGTATTTTGAGAGTTATGATGGAAATAGTTAGACTCGCGCTTTGGTTTAGCAATTTACTGACCTACCTCCGATTGATTGACCATAACTCTGTCAATTTAACTCGTAATTCATTTAAATTAGTTTCATTTCGAAGGAATCGAAGTGTAGTTTAAAACGAAAGAAACGGAGATGAAAAACTCTAAGTATTTTGAAAGTTATGATGGAAATAGTTAGACTCGCTCTTTGGTTTAGCAATTTACTGACCTCTCTCCGATTGATTGACCATAACTCTGTCAATTTAACTCGTAATTCATTTAAATTAGTTTCATTTCGAAGGAATCGAAGTGTAGTTTAAAACGAAAGAAACGGAGATGAAAAACTCCAAGTATTTTGAGAGTTATGATGGAAATAGTTAGACTCGCGCTTTGGTTTAGCAATTTACTGACCTACCTCCGATTGATTGACCATAACTCACTCAATTTAACTCGTAATTCATTTAAATTCGTTTCATTTCGAATGAATCGAAGTGTAGTTTAAAACGAAAGAAACGGAGATGAAAAACTCGAAGTATTTTGAGAGTTATGATGGAAATAGTTAGACTCGCGCTTTGGTTTAGCAATTTACTGACCTACCTCCGATTGATTGACCATAACTCTCTCAATTTAACTCTTAAGTCATTGAAATTAGTTTCATTTCGAAGGAATCAAAGTGTAGTTTAAAACGAAAGAAACGGAGATGAAAAACTCCAAGTATTTTGAGAGTTATGATGGAAATTGTTAGACTCGCGCTTTGGTTTAGCAATTTACTGACCTACCTCCGATTGATTGACCATAACTCACTCAATTTAACTCGTAATTCATTTAAATTAGTTTCATTTCGAAGGAATCGAAGTAAAGTTTAAAACGAAAGAAACGGAGATGAAAAACTCCAAGTATTTTGAGAGTTATGATGGAAATAGTTAGACTCGCGCTTTGGTTTAGCAATTTACTGACCTACCTCCGATTGATTGACCATAACTCACTCAATTTAACTCGTAATTCATTTAAATTCGTTTCATTTCGAATGAATCGAAGTGTAGTTTAAAACGAAAGAAACGGAGATGAAAAACTCGAAGTATTTTGAGAGTTATGATGGAAATAGTTAGACTCGCGCTTTGGTTTAGCAATTTACTGACGTACCTCCGATTTATTGAACATAACTCTCTCAATTTAACTCGTAATTCATTTAAATTCATTTCATTTCGAATGAATCGAAGTGTAGTTTAAAACGAAAGAAACGGAGATGAAAAACTCCAAGTATTTTGAGAGTTATGATGGAAATAGTTAGACTCGCGCTTTGGTTTAGCAATTTACTGACGTACCTCCGATTGATTGACCATAACTCTGTCAATTTAACTCGTAATTCATTTAAATTAGTTTCATTTCGAAGGAATCGAAGTGTAGTTTAAAACGAAAGAAACGGAGATGAAAAACTCCAAGTATTTTGAGAGTTATGATGGAAATAGTTAGACTCGCGCTTTGGTTTAGCAATTTACTGACCTCCTTACGATTGATTGACCATAACTCACTCAATTTAACTCGTAATTCATTGAAATTAGTTTCATTTCGAAAGAATCGAAGTGTAGTTTAAAACGAAAGAAACGGAGATGAAAAACTCCAAGTATTTTGAGAGTTATGATGGAAATAGTTAGACTCGCGCTTTGGTTTAGCAATTTACTGACCTACCTTCGATTGATTGACCATAACTCTCTCAATTTAACTCTTAAGTCATTGAAATTAGTTTCATTTCGAAAGAATCAAAGTGTAGTTTAAAACGAAAGAAACGGAGATGAAAAACTCTAAGTATTTTGAGAGTTATGATGGAAATAGTTAGACTCGCGCTTTGGTTTAGCAATTTACTGACCTACCTCCGATTGATTGAACATAACTCTGTCAATTTAACTCGTAATTCTTTTAAATTAGTTTCATTTCGAAGGAATCGAAGTAAAGTTTAAAACGAAAGAAACGGAGATGAAAAACTCCAAGTATTTTGAGAGTTATGATGGAAATAGTTAGACTCGCGCTTTGGTTTAGCAATTTACTGACCTACCTCCGATTGATTGACCATAACTCACTCAATTTAACTTGTACTTCATTGAAATTAGTTTCATTTCGAAGGAATCAAAGTGTAGTTTAAAACGAAAGAAACGGAGATGAAAAACTCCAAGTATTTTGAGAGTTATGATGGAAATAGTTAGACTCGCGCTTTGGTTTAGCAATTTACTGACGTACCTCCGATTTATTGAACATAACTCTCTCAATTTAACTCGTAATTCATTTAAATTCATTTCATTTCGAATGAATCGAAGTGTAGTTTAAAACGAAAGAAACGGAGATGAAAAACTCCAAGTATTTTGAGAGTTATGATGGAAATAGTTAGACTCGCGCTTTGGTTTAGCAATTTACTGACGTACCTCCGATTGATTGACCATAACTCTGTCAATTTAACTCGTAATTCATTTAAATTAGTTTCATTTCGAAGGAATCGAAGTGTAGTTTAAAACGAAAGAAACGGAGATGAAAAACTCCAAGTATTTTGAGAGTTATGATGGAAATAGTTAGACTCGCGCTTTGGTTTAGCAATTTACTGACCTCCTTACGATTGATTGACCATAACTCACTAAATTTAACTCGTAATTCATTGAAATTAGTTTCATTTCGAAAGAATCGAAGTGTAGTTTAAAACGAAAGAAACGGAGATGAAAAACTCCAAGTATTTTGAGAGTTATGATGGAAATAGTTAGACTCGCGCTTTGGTTTAGCAATTTACTGACCTACCTTCGATTGATTGACCATAACTCTCTCAATTTAACTCTTAAGTCATTGAAATTAGTTTCATTTCGAAAGAATCAAAGTGTAGTTTAAAACGAAAGAAACGGAGATGAAAAACTCCAAGTATTTTGAGAGTTATGATGGAAATAGTTAGACTCGCGCTTTGGTTTAGCAATTTACTGACCTACCTCCGATTGATTGACCATAACTCACTCAATTTAACTCGTAATTCATTTAAATTCGTTTCATTTCGAATGAATCGAAGTGTAGTTTAAAACGAAAGAAACGGAGATGAAAAACTCGAAGTATTTTGAGAGTTATGATGGAAATAGTTAGACTCGCGCTTTGGTTTAGCAATTTACTGACCTACCTCCGATTGATTGACCATAACTCACTCAATTTAACTTGTAATTCATTGAAATTAGTTTCATTTCGAAGGAATCAAAGTGTAGTTTAAAACGAAAGAAACGGAGATGAAAAACTCCAAGTATTTTGAGAGTTATGATGGAAATTGTTAGACTCGCGCTTTGGTTTAGCAATTTACTGACCTACCTCCGATTGATTGACCATAACTCACTCAATTTAACTCGTAATTCATTTAAATTAGTTTCATTTCGAAGGAATCGAAGTAAAGTTTAAAACGAAAGAAACGGAGATGAAAAACTCCAAGTATTTTGAGAGTTATGATGGAAATAGTTAGACTCGCGCTTTGGTTTAGCAATTTACTGACCTACCTCCGATTGATTGACCATAACTCACTCAATTTAACTCGTAATTCATTTAAATTCGTTTCATTTCGAATGAATCGAAGTGTAGTTTAAAACGAAAGAAACGGAGATGAAAAACTCGAAGTATTTTGAGAGTTATGATGGAAATAGTTAGACTCGCGCTTTGGTTTAGCAATTTACTAACCTACCTCCGATTGATTGACCATAACTCACTCAATTTAACTCGTAATTCATTTAAATTAGTTTCATTTCGAAGGAATGGAAGTGTAGTTTAAAACGAAAGAAACGGAGATGAAAAACTCCAAGTATTTTGAGAGTTATGATGGAAATAGTTAGACTCGCGCTTTGGTTTAGCAATTTACTGACCTACCTCCGATTGATTGACCATAACTCACTCAATTTAACTCGTAATTCATTTAAATTCGTTTCATTTCGAATGAATCGAAGTGTAGTTTAAAACGAAAGAAACGGAGATGAAAAACTCGAAGTATTTTGAGAGTTATAATGGAAATAGTTAGACTCGCGCTTTGGTTTAGCAATTTACTGACCTACCTCCGATTGATTGACCATAACTCACTCAATTTAACTTGTAATTCATTGAAATTAGTTTCATTTCGAATGAATCAAAGTGTAGTTTAAAACGAAAGAAACGGAGATGAAAAACTCCAAGTATTTTGAGAGTTATGATGGAAATAGTTAGACTCGCGCTTTGGTTTAGCAATTTACTGACCTACCTCCGATTGATTGACCATAACTCACTCAATTTAACTTGTAATTCATTGAAATTAGTTTCATTTCGAAGGAATCAAAGTGTAGTTTAAAACGAAAGAAACGGAGATGAAAAACTCCAAGTATTTTGAGAGTTATGATGGAAATAGTTAGACTCGCGCTTTGGTTTAGCAATTTACTGACGTACCTCCGATTTATTGAACATAACTCTCTCAATTTAACTCGTAATTCATTTAAATTCATTTCATTTCGAATGAATCGAAGTGTAGTTTAAAACGAAAGAAACGGAGATGAAAAACTCCAAGTATTTTGAGAGTTATGATGGAAATAGTTAGACTCGCGCTTTGGTTTAGCAATTTACTGACCTACCTCCGATTGATTGACCATAACTCTGTCAATTTAACTCGTAATTCATTTAAATTAGTTTCATTTCGAAGGAATCGAAGTGTAGTTTAAAACGAAAGAAACGGAGATGAAAAACTCTAAGTATTTTGAAAGTTATGATGGAAATAGTTAGACTCGCTCTTTGGTTTAGCAATTTACTGACCTCTCTCCGATTGATTGACCATAACTCTGTCAATTTAACTCGTAATTCATTTAAATTAGTTTCATTTCGAAGGAATCGAAGTGTAGTTTAAAACGAAAGAAACGGAGATGAAAAACTCCAAGTATTTTGAGAGTTATGATGGAAATAGTTAGACTCGCGCTTTGGTTTAGCAATTTACTGACCTACCTCCGATTGATTGACCATAACTCACTCAATTTAACTCGTAATTCATTTAAATTCGTTTCATTTCGAATGAATCGAAGTGTAGTTTAAAACGAAAGAAACGGAGATGAAAAACTCGAAGTATTTTGAGAGTTATGATGGAAATAGTTAGACTCGCGCTTTGGTTTAGCAATTTACTGACCTACCTCCGATTGATTGACCATAACTCTCTCAATTTAACTCTTAAGTCATTGAAATTAGTTTCATTTCGAAGGAATCAAAGTGTAGTTTAAAACGAAAGAAACGGAGATGAAAAACTCCAAGTATTTTGAGAGTTATGATGGAAATTGTTAGACTCGCGCTTTGGTTTAGCAATTTACTGACCTACCTCCGATTGATTGACCATAACTCACTCAATTTAACTCGTAATTCATTTAAATTAGTTTCATTTCGAAGGAATCGAAGTAAAGTTTAAAACGAAAGAAACGGAGATGAAAAACTCCAAGTATTTTGAGAGTTATGATGGAAATAGTTAGACTCGCGCTTTGGTTTAGCAATTTACTGACCTACCTCCGATTGATTGACCATAACTCACTCAATTTAACTCGTAATTCATTTAAATTCGTTTCATTTCGAATGAATCGAAGTGTAGTTTAAAACGAAAGAAACGGAGATGAAAAACTCGAAGTATTTTGAGAGTTATGATGGAAATAGTTAGACTCGCGCTTTGGTTTAGCAATTTACTGACCTACCTCCGATTGATTGACCATAACTCACTCAATTTAACTCGTAATTCATTTAAATTAGTTTCATTTCGAAGGAATCGAAGTAAAGTTTAAAACGAAAGAAACGGAGATGAAAAACTCCAAGTATTTTGAGAGTTATGATAGAAATAGTTAGACTCGCGCTTTGGTTTAGCAATTTACTGACCTACCTCCGATTGATTGAACATAACTCTCTCAATTTAACTCGTAATTCATTTAAATTCGTTTCATTTCGAATGAATCGAAGTGTAGTTTAAAACGAAAGAAACGGAGATGAAAAACTCCAAGTATTTTGAGAGTTATGATGGAAATAGTTAGACTCGCTCTTTGGTTTAGCAATTTACTGACCTCTCTCCGATTGATTTACAATAACTCACTCAATTTAACTCGTAATTCATTGAAATTAGTTTCAATTCGAAGGAATCGAAGTGTAGTTTAAAACGAAAGAAACGGAGATGAAAAACTCCAAGTATTTTGAGAGTTATGATGGAAATAGTTAGACTCGCGCTTTGGTTTAGCAATTTACTGACCTACCTCCGATTGATTGACCATAACTCACTCAATTTAACTCGTAATTCATTTAAATTCGTTTCATTTCGAATGAATCGAAGTGTAGTTTAAAACGAAAGAAAAGGAGATGAAAAACTCCAAGTATTTTGAGAGTTATGATGGAAATAGTTAGACTCGCTCTTTGGTTTAGCAATTTACTGACCTCTCTCCGATTGATTGACCATAACTCTGTCAATTTAACTCGTAATTCATTTAAATTAGTTTCATTTCGAAGGAATCGAAGTGTAGTTTAAAACGAAAGAAACGGAGATGAAAAACTCCAAGTATTTTGAGAGTTATGATGGAAATAGTTAGACTCGCGCTTTGGTTTAGCAATTTACTGACCTACCTCCGATTGATTGACCATAACTCACTCAATTTAACTCGTAATTCATTTAAATTCGTTTCATTTCGAATGAATCGAAGTGTAGTTTAAAACGAAAGAAACGGAGATGAAAAACTCGAAGTATTTTGAGAGTTATGATGGAAATAGTTAGACTCGCGCTTTGGTTTAGCAATTTACTGACCTACCTCCGATTGATTGACCATAACTCTCTCAATTTAACTCTTAAGTCATTGAAATTAGTTTCATTTCGAAGGAATCAAAGTGTAGTTTAAAACGAAAGAAACGGAGATGAAAAACTCCAAGTATTTTGAGAGTTATGATGGAAATTGTTAGACTCGCGCTTTGGTTTAGCAATTTACTGACCTACCTCCGATTGATTGACCATAACTCACTCAATTTAACTCGTAATTCATTTAAATTAGTTTCATTTCGAAGGAATCGAAGTAAAGTTTAAAACGAAAGAAACGGAGATGAAAAACTCCAAGTATTTTGAGAGTTATGATGGAAATAGTTAGACTCGCGCTTTGGTTTAGCAATTTACTGACCTACCTCCGATTGATTGAACATAACTCTCTCAATTTAACTCGTAATTCATTTAAATTCGTTTCATTTCGAATGAATCGAAGTGTAGTTTAAAACGAAAGAAACGGAGATGAAAAACTCCAAGTATTTTGAGAGTTATGATGGAAATAGTTAGACTCGCGCTTTGGTTTAGCAATTTACTGACCTACCTCCGATTGATTGACCATAACTCACTCAATTTAACTCGTAATTCATTTAAATTCGTTTCATTTCGAATGAATCGAAGTGTAGTTTAAAACGAAAGAAACGGAGATGAAAAACTCGAAGTATTTTGAGAGTTATGATGGAAATAGTTAGACTCGCGCTTTGGTTTAGCAATTTACTGACCTACCTCCGATTGATTGACCATAACTCACTCAATTTAACTTGTAATTCATTGAAATTAGTTTCATTTCGAAGGAATCAAAGTGTAGTTTAAAACGAAAGAAACGGAGATGAAAAACTCCAAGTATTTTGAGAGTTATGATGGAAATAGTTAGACTCGCGCTTTGGTTTAGCAATTTACTGACGTACCTCCGATTTATTGAACATAACTCTCTCAATTTAACTCGTAATTCATTTAAATTCATTTCATTTCGAATGAATCGAAGTGTAGTTTAAAACGAAAGAAACGGAGATGAAAAACTCCAAGTATTTTGAGAGTTATGATGGAAATAGTTAGACTCGCGCTTTGGTTTAGCAATTTACTGACCTACCTCCGATTGATTGACCATAACTCTGTCAATTTAACTCGTAATTCATTTAAATTAGTTTCATTTCGAAGGAATCGAAGTGTAGTTTAAAACGAAAGAAACGGAGATGAAAAACTCTAAGTATTTTGAAAGTTATGATGGAAATAGTTAGACTCGCTCTTTGGTTTAGCAATTTACTGACCTCTCTCCGATTGATTGACCATAACTCTGTCAATTTAACTCGTAATTCATTTAAATTAGTTTCATTTCGAAGGAATCGAAGTGTAGTTTAAAACGAAAGAAACGGAGATGAAAAACTCCAAGTATTTTGAGAGTTATGATGGAAATAGTTAGACTCGCGCTTTTGTTTAGCAATTTACTGACCTACCTCCGATTGATTGACCATAACTCACTCAATTTAACTCGTAATTCATTTAAATTTGTTTCATTTCGAATGAATCGAAGTGTAGTTTAAAACGAAAGAAACGGAGATGAAAAACTCGAAGTATTTTGAGAGTTATGATGGAAATAGTTAGACTCGCGCTTTGGTTTAGCAATTTACTGACCTACCTCCGATTGATTGACCATAACTCTCTCAATTTAACTCTTAAGTCATTGAAATTAGTTTCATTTCGAAGGAATCAAAGTGTAGTTTAAAACGAAAGAAACGGAGATGAAAAACTCCAAGTATTTTGAGAGTTATGATGGAAATTGTTAGACTCGCGCTTTGGTTTAGCAATTTACTGACCTACCTCCGATTGATTGACCATAACTCACTCAATTTAACTCGTAATTCATTTAAATTAGTTTCATTTCGAAGGAATCGAAGTAAAGTTTAAAACGAAAGAAACGGAGATGAAAAACTCCAAGTATTTTGAGAGTTATGATGGAAATAGTTAGACTCGCGCTTTGGTTTAGCAATTTACTGACCTACCTCCGATTGATTGACCATAACTCACTCAATTTAACTCGTAATTCATTTAAATTCGTTTCATTTCGAATGAATCGAAGTGTAGTTTAAAACGAAAGAAACGGAGATGAAAAACTCGAAGTATTTTGAGAGTTATGATGGAAATAGTTAGACTCGCGCTTTGGTTTAGCAATTTACTGACGTACCTCCGATTTATTGAACATAACTCTCTCAATTTAACTCGTAATTCATTTAAATTCATTTCATTTCGAATGAATCGAAGTGTAGTTTAAAACGAAAGAAACGGAGATGAAAAACTCCAAGTATTTTGAGAGTTATGATGGAAATAGTTAGACTCGCGCTTTGGTTTAGCAATTTACTGACGTACCTCCGATTGATTGACCATAACTCTGTCAATTTAACTCGTAATTCATTTAAATTAGTTTCATTTCGAAGGAATCGAAGTGTAGTTTAAAACGAAAGAAACGGAGATGAAAAACTCCAAGTATTTTGAGAGTTATGATGGAAATAGTTAGACTCGCGCTTTGGTTTAGCAATTTACTGACCTCCTTACGATTGATTGACCATAACTCACTCAATTTAACTCGTAATTCATTGAAATTAGTTTCATTTCGAAAGAATCGAAGTGTAGTTTAAAACGAAAGAAACGGAGATGAAAAACTCCAAGTATTTTGAGAGTTATGATGGAAATAGTTAGACTCGCGCTTTGGTTTAGCAATTTACTGACCTACCTCCGATTGATTGACCATAACTCACTCAATTTAACTCGTAATTCATTTAAATTCGTTTCATTTCGAATGAATCGAAGTGTAGTTTAAAACGAAAGAAACGGAGATGAAAAACTCGAAGTATTTTGAGAGTTATGATGGAAATAGTTAGACTCGCGCTTTGGTTTAGCAATTTACTAACCTACCTCCGATTGATTGACCATAACTCACTCAATTTAACTCGTAATTCATTTAAATTAGTTTCATTTCGAAGGAATGGAAGTGTAGTTTAAAACGAAAGAAACGGAGATGAAAAACTCCAAGTATTTTGAGAGTTATGATGGAAATAGTTAGACTCGCGCTTTGGTTTAGCAATTTACTGACCTACCTCCGATTGATTGACCATAACTCACTCAATTTAACTCGTAATTCATTTAAATTCGTTTCATTTCGAATGAATCGAAGTGTAGTTTAAAACGAAAGAAACGGAGATGAAAAACTCGAAGTATTTTGAGAGTTATAATGGAAATAGTTAGACTCGCGCTTTGGTTTAGCAATTTACTGACCTACCTCCGATTGATTGACCATAACTCACTCAATTTAACTTGTAATTCATTGAAATTAGTTTCATTTCGAAGGAATCAAAGTGTAGTTTAAAACGAAAGAAACGGAGATGAAAAACTCCAAGTATTTTGAGAGTTATGATGGAAATAGTTAGACTCGCGCTTTGGTTTAGCAATTTACTGACCTACCTCCGATTGATTGACCATAACTCACTCAATTTAACTTGTAATTCATTGAAATTAGTTTCATTTCGAAGGAATCAAAGTGTAGTTTAAAACGAAAGAAACGGAGATGAAAAACTCCAAGTATTTTGAGAGTTATGATGGAAATAGTTAGACTCGCGCTTTGGTTTAGCAATTTACTGACGTACCTCCGATTTATTGAACATAACTCTCTCAATTTAACTCGTAATTCATTTAAATTCATTTCATTTCGAATGAATCGAAGTGTAGTTTAAAACGAAAGAAACGGAGATGAAAAACTCCAAGTATTTTGAGAGTTATGATGGAAATAGTTAGACTCGCGCTTTGGTTTAGCAATTTACTGACCTACCTCCGATTGATTGACCATAACTCTGTCAATTTAACTCGTAATTCATTTAAATTAGTTTCATTTCGAAGGAATCGAAGTGTAGTTTAAAACGAAAGAAACGGAGATGAAAAACTCTAAGTATTTTGAAAGTTATGATGGAAATAGTTAGACTCGCGCTTTGGTTTAGCAATTTACTGACCTACCTCCGATTGATTGACCATAACTCACTCAATTTAACTCGTAATTCATTTAAATTCGTTTCATTTCGAATGAATCGAAGTGTAGTTTAAAACGAAAGAAACGGAGATGAAAAACTCGAAGTATTTTGAGAGTTATGATGGAAATAGTTAGACTCGCGCTTTGGTTTAGCAATTTACTAACCTACCTCCGATTGATTGACCATAACTCACTCAATTTAACTCGTAATTCATTTAAATTAGTTTCATTTCGAAGGAATGGAAGTGTAGTTTAAAACGAAAGAAACGGAGATGAAAAACTCCAAGTATTTTGAGAGTTATGATGGAAATAGTTAGACTCGCGCTTTGGTTTAGCAATTTACTGACCTACCTCCGATTGATTGACCATAACTCACTCAATTTAACTCGTAATTCATTTAAATTCGTTTCATTTCGAATGAATCGAAGTGTAGTTTAAAACGAAAGAAACGGAGATGAAAAACTCGAAGTATTTTGAGAGTTATAATGGAAATAGTTAGACTCGCGCTTTGGTTTAGCAATTTACTGACCTACCTCCGATTGATTGACCATAACTCACTCAATTTAACTTGTAATTCATTGAAATTAGTTTCATTTCGAAGGAATCAAAGTGTAGTTTAAAACGAAAGAAACGGAGATGAAAAACTCCAAGTATTTTGAGAGTTATGATGGAAATAGTTAGACTCGCGCTTTGGTTTAGCAATTTACTGACCTACCTCCGATTGATTGACCATAACTCACTCAATTTAACTTGTAATTCATTGAAATTAGTTTCATTTCGAAGGAATCAAAGTGTAGTTTAAAACGAAAGAAACGGAGATGAAAAACTCCAAGTATTTTGAGAGTTATGATGGAAATAGTTAGACTCGCGCTTTGGTTTAGCAATTTACTGACGTACCTCCGATTTATTGAACATAACTCTCTCAATTTAACTCGTAATTCATTTAAATTCATTTCATTTCGAATGAATCGAAGTGTAGTTTAAAACGAAAGAAACGGAGATGAAAAACTCCAAGTATTTTGAGAGTTATGATGGAAATAGTTAGACTCGCGCTTTGGTTTAGCAATTTACTGACCTACCTCCGATTGATTGACCATAACTCTGTCAATTTAACTCGTAATTCATTTAAATTAGTTTCATTTCGAAGGAATCGAAGTGTAGTTTAAAACGAAAGAAACGGAGATGAAAAACTCTAAGTATTTTGAAAGTTATGATGGAAATAGTTAGACTCGCTCTTTGGTTTAGCAATTTACTGACCTCTCTCCGATTGATTGACCATAACTCTGTCAATTTAACTCGTAATTCATTTAAATTAGTTTCATTTCGAAGGAATCGAAGTGTAGTTTAAAACGAAAGAAACGGAGATGAAAAACTCCAAGTATTTTGAGAGTTATGATGGAAATAGTTAGACTCGCGCTTTGGTTTAGCAATTTACTGACCTACCTCCGATTGATTGACCATAACTCACTCAATTTAACTCGTAATTCATTTAAATTCGTTTCATTTCGAATGAATCGAAGTGTAGTTTAAAACGAAAGAAACGGAGATGAAAAACTCGAAGTATTTTGAGAGTTATGATGGAAATAGTTAGACTCGCGCTTTGGTTTAGCAATTTACTGACCTACCTCCGATTGATTGACCATAACTCTCTCAATTTAACTCTTAAGTCATTGAAATTAGTTTCATTTCGAAGGAATCAAAGTGTAGTTTAAAACGAAAGAAACGGAGATGAAAAACTCCAAGTATTTTGAGAGTTATGATGGAAATTGTTAGACTCGCGCTTTGGTTTAGCAATTTACTGACCTACCTCCGATTGATTGACCATAACTCACTCAATTTAACTCGTAATTCATTTAAATTAGTTTCATTTCGAAGGAATCGAAGTAAAGTTTAAAACGAAAGAAACGGAGATGAAAAACTCCAAGTATTTTGAGAGTTATGATGGAAATAGTTAGACTCGCGCTTTGGTTTAGCAATTTACTGACCTACCTCCGATTGATTGACCATAACTCACTCAATTTAACTCGTAATTCATTTAAATTCGTTTCATTTCGAATGAATCGAAGTGTAGTTTAAAACGAAAGAAACGGAGATGAAAAACTCGAAGTATTTTGAGAGTTATGATGGAAATAGTTAGACTCGCGCTTTGGTTTAGCAATTTACTGACCTACCTCCGATTGATTGACCATAACTCACTCAATTTAACTCGTAATTCATTTAAATTAGTTTCATTTCGAAGGAATCGAAGTAAAGTTTAAAACGAAAGAAACGGAGATGAAAAACTCCAAGTATTTTGAGAGTTATGATAGAAATAGTTAGACTCGCGCTTTGGTTTAGCAATTTACTGACCTACCTCCGATTGATTGAACATAACTCTCTCAATTTAACTCGTAATTCATTTAAATTCGTTTCATTTCGAATGAATCGAAGTGTAGTTTAAAACGAAAGAAACGGAGATGAAAAACTCCAAGTATTTTGAGAGTTATGATGGAAATAGTTAGACTCGCTCTTTGGTTTAGCAATTTACTGACCTCTCTCCGATTGATTTACAATAACTCACTCAATTTAACTCGTAATTCATTGAAATTAGTTTCAATTCGAAGGAATCGAAGTGTAGTTTAAAACGAAAGAAACGGAGATGAAAAACTCCAAGTATTTTGAGAGTTATGATGGAAATAGTTAGACTCGCGCTTTGGTTTAGCAATTTACTGACCTACCTCCGATTGATTGACCATAACTCACTCAATTTAACTCGTAATTCATTTAAATTCGTTTCATTTCGAATGAATCGAAGTGTAGTTTAAAACGAAAGAAAAGGAGATGAAAAACTCCAAGTATTTTGAGAGTTATGATGGAAATAGTTAGACTCGCTCTTTGGTTTAGCAATTTACTGACCTCTCTCCGATTGATTGACCATAACTCTGTCAATTTAACTCGTAATTCATTTAAATTAGTTTCATTTCGAAGGAATCGAAGTGTAGTTTAAAACGAAAGAAACGGAGATGAAAAACTCCAAGTATTTTGAGAGTTATGATGGAAATAGTTAGACTCGCGCTTTGGTTTAGCAATTTACTGACCTACCTCCGATTGATTGACCATAACTCACTCAATTTAACTCGTAATTCATTTAAATTCGTTTCATTTCGAATGAATCGAAGTGTAGTTTAAAACGAAAGAAACGGAGATGAAAAACTCGAAGTATTTTGAGAGTTATGATGGAAATAGTTAGACTCGCGCTTTGGTTTAGCAATTTACTGACCTACCTCCGATTGATTGACCATAACTCTCTCAATTTAACTCTTAAGTCATTGAAATTAGTTTCATTTCGAAGGAATCAAAGTGTAGTTTAAAACGAAAGAAACGGAGATGAAAAACTCCAAGTATTTTGAGAGTTATGATGGAAATTGTTAGACTCGCGCTTTGGTTTAGCAATTTACTGACCTACCTCCGATTGATTGACCATAACTCACTCAATTTAACTCGTAATTCATTTAAATTAGTTTCATTTCGAAGGAATCGAAGTAAAGTTTAAAACGAAAGAAACGGAGATGAAAAACTCCAAGTATTTTGAGAGTTATGATGGAAATAGTTAGACTCGCGCTTTGGTTTAGCAATTTACTGACCTACCTCCGATTGATTGAACATAACTCTCTCAATTTAACTCGTAATTCATTTAAATTCGTTTCATTTCGAATGAATCGAAGTGTAGTTTAAAACGAAAGAAACGGAGATGAAAAACTCCAAGTATTTTGAGAGTTATGATGGAAATAGTTAGACTCGCGCTTTGGTTTAGCAATTTACTGACCTACCTCCGATTGATTGACCATAACTCACTCAATTTAACTCGTAATTCATTTAAATTCGTTTCATTTCGAATGAATCGAAGTGTAGTTTAAAACGAAAGAAACGGAGATGAAAAACTCGAAGTATTTTGAGAGTTATGATGGAAATAGTTAGACTCGCGCTTTGGTTTAGCAATTTACTGACCTACCTCCGATTGATTGACCATAACTCACTCAATTTAACTTGTAATTCATTGAAATTAGTTTCATTTCGAAGGAATCAAAGTGTAGTTTAAAACGAAAGAAACGGAGATGAAAAACTCCAAGTATTTTGAGAGTTATGATGGAAATAGTTAGACTCGCGCTTTGGTTTAGCAATTTACTGACGTACCTCCGATTTATTGAACATAACTCTCTCAATTTAACTCGTAATTCATTTAAATTCATTTCATTTCGAATGAATCGAAGTGTAGTTTAAAACGAAAGAAACGGAGATGAAAAACTCCAAGTATTTTGAGAGTTATGATGGAAATAGTTAGACTCGCGCTTTGGTTTAGCAATTTACTGACCTACCTCCGATTGATTGACCATAACTCTGTCAATTTAACTCGTAATTCATTTAAATTAGTTTCATTTCGAAGGAATCGAAGTGTAGTTTAAAACGAAAGAAACGGAGATGAAAAACTCTAAGTATTTTGAAAGTTATGATGGAAATAGTTAGACTCGCTCTTTGGTTTAGCAATTTACTGACCTCTCTCCGATTGATTGACCATAACTCTGTCAATTTAACTCGTAATTCATTTAAATTAGTTTCATTTCGAAGGAATCGAAGTGTAGTTTAAAACGAAAGAAACGGAGATGAAAAACTCCAAGTATTTTGAGAGTTATGATGGAAATAGTTAGACTCGCGCTTTTGTTTAGCAATTTACTGACCTACCTCCGATTGATTGACCATAACTCACTCAATTTAACTCGTAATTCATTTAAATTTGTTTCATTTCGAATGAATCGAAGTGTAGTTTAAAACGAAAGAAACGGAGATGAAAAACTCGAAGTATTTTGAGAGTTATGATGGAAATAGTTAGACTCGCGCTTTGGTTTAGCAATTTACTGACCTACCTCCGATTGATTGACCATAACTCTCTCAATTTAACTCTTAAGTCATTGAAATTAGTTTCATTTCGAAGGAATCAAAGTGTAGTTTAAAACGAAAGAAACGGAGATGAAAAACTCCAAGTATTTTGAGAGTTATGATGGAAATTGTTAGACTCGCGCTTTGGCTTAGCAATTTACTGACCTACCTCCGATTGATTGACCATAACTCACTCAATTTAACTCGTAATTCATTTAAATTAGTTTCATTTCGAAGGAATCGAAGTAAAGTTTAAAACGAAAGAAACGGAGATGAAAAACTCCAAGTATTTTGAGAGTTATGATGGAAATAGTTAGACTCGCGCTTTGGTTTAGCAATTTACTGACCTACCTCCGATTGATTGACCATAACTCACTCAATTTAACTCGTAATTCATTTAAATTCGTTTCATTTCGAATGAATCGAAGTGTAGTTTAAAACGAAAGAAACGGAGATGAAAAACTCGAAGTATTTTGAGAGTTATGATGGAAATAGTTAGACTCGCGCTTTGGTTTAGCAATTTACTGACGTACCTCCGATTTATTGAACATAACTCTCTCAATTTAACTCGTAATTCATTTAAATTCATTTCATTTCGAATGAATCGAAGTGTAGTTTAAAACGAAAGAAACGGAGATGAAAAACTCCAAGTATTTTGAGAGTTATGATGGAAATAGTTAGACTCGCGCTTTGGTTTAGCAATTTACTGACGTACCTCCGATTGATTGACCATAACTCTGTCAATTTAACTCGTAATTCATTTAAATTAGTTTCATTTCGAAGGAATCGAAGTGTAGTTTAAAACGAAAGAAACGGAGATGAAAAACTCCAAGTATTTTGAGAGTTATGATGGAAATAGTTAGACTCGCGCTTTGGTTTAGCAATTTACTGACCTCCTTACGATTGATTGACCATAACTCACTCAATTTAACTCGTAATTCATTGAAATTAGTTTCATTTCGAAAGAATCGAAGTGTAGTTTAAAACGAAAGAAACGGAGATGAAAAACTCCAAGTATTTTGAGAGTTATGATGGAAATAGTTAGACTCGCGCTTTGGTTTAGCAATTTACTGACCTACCTTCGATTGATTGACCATAACTCTCTCAATTTAACTCTTAAGTCATTGAAATTAGTTTCATTTCGAAAGAATCAAAGTGTAGTTTAAAACGAAAGAAACGGAGATGAAAAACTCTAAGTATTTTGAGAGTTATGATGGAAATAGTTAGACTCGCGCTTTGGTTTAGCAATTTACTGACCTACCTCCGATTGATTGAACATAACTCTGTCAATTTAACTCGTAATTCTTTTAAATTAGTTTCATTTCGAAGGAATCGAAGTAAAGTTTAAAACGAAAGAAACGGAGATGAAAAACTCCAAGTATTTTGAGAGTTATGATGGAAATAGTTAGACTCGCGCTTTGGTTTAGCAATTTACTGACCTACCTCCGATTGATTGACCATAACTCACTCAATTTAACTTGTAATTCATTGAAATTAGTTTCATTTCGAAGGAATCAAAGTGTAGTTTAAAACGAAAGAAACGGAGATGAAAAACTCCAAGTATTTTGAGAGTTATGATGGAAATAGTTAGACTCGCGCTTTGGTTTAGCAATTTACTGACGTACCTCCGATTTATTGAACATAACTCTCTCAATTTAACTCGTAATTCATTTAAATTCATTTCATTTCGAATGAATCGAAGTGTAGTTTAAAACGAAAGAAACGGAGATGAAAAACTCCAAGTATTTTGAGAGTTATGATGGAAATAGTTAGACTCGCGCTTTGGTTTAGCAATTTACTGACGTACCTCCGATTGATTGACCATAACTCTGTCAATTTAACTCGTAATTCATTTAAATTAGTTTCATTTCGAAGGAATCGAAGTGTAGTTTAAAACGAAAGAAACGGAGATGAAAAACTCCAAGTATTTTGAGAGTTATGATGGAAATAGTTAGACTCGCGCTTTGGTTTAGCAATTTACTGACCTCCTTACGATTGATTGACCATAACTCACTAAATTTAACTCGTAATTCATTGAAATTAGTTTCATTTCGAAAGAATCGAAGTGTAGTTTAAAACGAAAGAAACGGAGATGAAAAACTCCAAGTATTTTGAGAGTTATGATGGAAATAGTTAGACTCGCGCTTTGGTTTAGCAATTTACTGACCTACCTTCGATTGATTGACCATAACTCTCTCAATTTAACTCTTAAGTCATTGAAATTAGTTTCATTTCGAAAGAATCAAAGTGTAGTTTAAAACGAAAGAAACGGAGATGAAAAACTCTAAGTATTTTGAGAGTTATGATGGAAATTGTTAGACTCGCGCTTTGGTTTAGCAATTTACTGACCTACCTCCGATTGATTGACCATAACTCACTCAATTTAACTCGTAATTCATTTAAATTCGTTTCATTTCGAATGAATCGAAGTGTAGTTTAAAACGAAAGAAACGGAGATGAAAAACTCGAAGTATTTTGAGAGTTATGATGGAAATAGTTAGACTCGCGCTTTGGTTTAGCAATTTACTGACCTACCTCCGATTGATTGACCATAACTCACTCAATTTAACTCGTAATTCATTTAAATTCGTTTCATTTCGAATGAATCGAAGTGTAGTTTAAAACGAAAGAAACGGAGATGAAAAACTCGAAGTATTTTGAGAGTTATGATGGAAATAGTTAGACTCGCGCTTTGGTTTAGCAATTTACTGACCTACCTCCGATTGATTGACCATAACTCTCTCAATTTAACTCTTAAGTCATTGAAATTAGTTTCATTTCGAAGGAATCAAAGTGTAGTTTAAAACGAAAGAAACGGAGATGAAAAACTCCAAGTATTTTGAGAGTTATGATGGAAATTGTTAGACTCGCGCTTTGGTTTAGCAATTTACTGACCTACCTCCGATTGATTGACCATAACTCACTCAATTTAACTCGTAATTCATTTAAATTAGTTTCATTTCGAAGGAATCGAAGTAAAGTTTAAAACGAAAGAAACGGAGATGAAAAACTCCAAGTATTTTGAGAGTTATGATGGAAATAGTTAGACTCGCGCTTTGGTTTAGCAATTTACTGACCTACCTCCGATTGATTGAACATAACTCTCTCAATTTAACTCGTAATTCATTTAAATTCGTTTCATTTCGAATGAATCGAAGTGTAGTTTAAAACGAAAGAAACGGAGATGAAAAACTCCAAGTATTTTGAGAGTTATGATGGAAATAGTTAGACTCGCGCTTTGGTTTAGCAATTTACTGACCTACCTCCGATTGATTGACCATAACTCACTCAATTTAACTCGTAATTCATTTAAATTCGTTTCATTTCGAATGAATCGAAGTGTAGTTTAAAACGAAAGAAACGGAGATGAAAAACTCGAAGTATTTTGAGAGTTATGATGGAAATAGTTAGACTCGCGCTTTGGTTTAGCAATTTACTGACCTACCTCCGATTGATTGACCATAACTCACTCAATTTAACTTGTAATTCATTGAAATTAGTTTCATTTCGAAGGAATCAAAGTGTAGTTTAAAACGAAAGAAACGGAGATGAAAAACTCCAAGTATTTTGAGAGTTATGATGGAAATAGTTAGACTCGCGCTTTGGTTTAGCAATTTACTGACGTACCTCCGATTTATTGAACATAACTCTCTCAATTTAACTCGTAATTCATTTAAATTCATTTCATTTCGAATGAATCGAAGTGTAGTTTAAAACGAAAGAAACGGAGATGAAAAACTCCAAGTATTTTGAGAGTTATGATGGAAATAGTTAGACTCGCGCTTTGGTTTAGCAATTTACTGACCTACCTCCGATTGATTGACCATAACTCTGTCAATTTAACTCGTAATTCATTTAAATTAGTTTCATTTCGAAGGAATCGAAGTGTAGTTTAAAACGAAAGAAACGGAGATGAAAAACTCTAAGTATTTTGAAAGTTATGATGGAAATAGTTAGACTCGCTCTTTGGTTTAGCAATTTACTGACCTCTCTCCGATTGATTGACCATAACTCTGTCAATTTAACTCGTAATTCATTTAAATTAGTTTCATTTCGAAGGAATCGAAGTGTAGTTTAAAACGAAAGAAACGGAGATGAAAAACTCCAAGTATTTTGAGAGTTATGATGGAAATAGTTAGACTCGCGCTTTTGTTTAGCAATTTACTGACCTACCTCCGATTGATTGACCATAACTCACTCAATTTAACTCGTAATTCATTTAAATTTGTTTCATTTCGAATGAATCGAAGTGTAGTTTAAAACGAAAGAAACGGAGATGAAAAACTCGAAGTATTTTGAGAGTTATGATGGAAATAGTTAGACTCGCGCTTTGGTTTAGCAATTTACTGACCTACCTCCGATTGATTGACCATAACTCTCTCAATTTAACTCTTAAGTCATTGAAATTAGTTTCATTTCGAAGGAATCAAAGTGTAGTTTAAAACGAAAGAAACGGAGATGAAAAACTCCAAGTATTTTGAGAGTTATGATGGAAATTGTTAGACTCGCGCTTTGGTTTAGCAATTTACTGACCTACCTCCGATTGATTGACCATAACTCACTCAATTTAACTCGTAATTCATTTAAATTAGTTTCATTTCGAAGGAATCGAAGTAAAGTTTAAAACGAAAGAAACGGAGATGAAAAACTCCAAGTATTTTGAGAGTTATGATGGAAATAGTTAGACTCGCGCTTTGGTTTAGCAATTTACTGACCTACCTCCGATTGATTGACCATAACTCACTCAATTTAACTCGTAATTCATTTAAATTCGTTTCATTTCGAATGAATCGAAGTGTAGTTTAAAACGAAAGAAACGGAGATGAAAAACTCGAAGTATTTTGAGAGTTATGATGGAAATAGTTAGACTCGCGCTTTGGTTTAGCAATTTACTGACGTACCTCCGATTTATTGAACATAACTCTCTCAATTTAACTCGTAATTCATTTAAATTCATTTCATTTCGAATGAATCGAAGTGTAGTTTAAAACGAAAGAAACGGAGATGAAAAACTCCAAGTATTTTGAGAGTTATGATGGAAATAGTTAGACTCGCGCTTTGGTTTAGCAATTTACTGACGTACCTCCGATTGATTGACCATAACTCTGTCAATTTAACTCGTAATTCATTTAAATTAGTTTCATTTCGAAGGAATCGAAGTGTAGTTTAAAACGAAAGAAACGGAGATGAAAAACTCCAAGTATTTTGAGAGTTATGATGGAAATAGTTAGACTCGCGCTTTGGTTTAGCAATTTACTGACCTCCTTACGATTGATTGACCATAACTCACTCAATTTAACTCGTAATTCATTGAAATTAGTTTCATTTCGAAAGAATCGAAGTGTAGTTTAAAACGAAAGAAACGGAGATGAAAAACTCCAAGTATTTTGAGAGTTATGATGGAAATAGTTAGACTCGCGCTTTGGTTTAGCAATTTACTGACCTACCTTCGATTGATTGACCATAACTCTCTCAATTTAACTCTTAAGTCATTGAAATTAGTTTCATTTCGAAAGAATCAAAGTGTAGTTTAAAACGAAAGAAACGGAGATGAAAAACTCTAAGTATTTTGAGAGTTATGATGGAAATAGTTAGACTCGCGCTTTGGTTTAGCAATTTACTGACCTACCTCCGATTGATTGAACATAACTCTGTCAATTTAACTCGTAATTCTTTTAAATTAGTTTCATTTCGAAGGAATCGAAGTAAAGTTTAAAACGAAAGAAACGGAGATGAAAAACTCCAAGTATTTTGAGAGTTATGATGGAAATAGTTAGACTCGCGCTTTGGTTTAGCAATTTACTGACCTACCTCCGATTGATTGACCATAACTCACTCAATTTAACTTGTAATTCATTGAAATTAGTTTCATTTCGAAGGAATCAAAGTGTAGTTTAAAACGAAAGAAACGGAGATGAAAAACTCCAAGTATTTTGAGAGTTATGATGGAAATAGTTAGACTCGCGCTTTGGTTTAGCAATTTACTAACGTACCTCCGATTTATTGAACATAACTCTCTCAATTTAACTCGTAATTCATTTAAATTCATTTCATTTCGAATGAATCGAAGTGTAGTTTAAAACGAAAGAAACGGAGATGAAAAACTCCAAGTATTTTGAGAGTTATGATGGAAATAGTTAGACTCGCGCTTTGGTTTAGCAATTTACTGACGTACCTCCGATTGATTGACCATAACTCTGTCAATTTAACTCGTAATTCATTTAAATTAGTTTCATTTCGAAGGAATCGAAGTGTAGTTTAAAACGAAAGAAACGGAGATGAAAAACTCCAAGTATTTTGAGAGTTATGATGGAAATAGTTAGACTCGCGCTTTGGTTTAGCAATTTACTGACCTCCTTACGATTGATTGACCATAACTCACTAAATTTAACTCGTAATTCATTGAAATTAGTTTCATTTCGAAAGAATCGAAGTGTAGTTTAAAACGAAAGAAACGGAGATGAAAAACTCCAAGTATTTTGAGAGTTATGATGGAAATAGTTAGACTCGCGCTTTGGTTTAGCAATTTACTGACCTACCTTCGATTGATTGACCATAACTCTCTCAATTTAACTCTTAAGTCATTGAAATTAGTTTCATTTCGAAAGAATCAAAGTGTAGTTTAAAACGAAAGAAACGGAGATGAAAAACTCTAAGTATTTTGAGAGTTATGATGGAAATAGTTAGACTCGCGCTTTGGTTTAGCAATTTACTGACCTACCTCCGATTGATTGAACATAACTCTGTCAATTTAACTCGTAATTCTTTTAAATTAGTTTCATTTCGAAGGAATCGAAGTAAAGTTTAAAACGAAAGAAACGGAGATGAAAAACTCGAAGTATTTTGAGAGTTATGATGGAAATAGTTAGACTCGCGCTTTGGTTTAGCAATTTACTGACCTACCTCCGATTGATTGACCATAACTCTCTCAATTTAACTCTTAAGTCATTGAAATTAGTTTCATTTCGAAGGAATCAAAGTGTAGTTTAAAACGAAAGAAACGGAGATGAAAAACTCCAAGTATTTTGAGAGTTATGATGGAAATAGTTAGACTCGCGCTTTGGTTTAGCAATTTACTGACCTACCTCCGATTGATTGACCATAACTCTCCCAATTTAACTCTTAAGTCATTGAAATTAGTTTCATTTCGAAGGAATCAAAGTGTAGTTTAAAACGAAAGAAACGGAGATGAAAAACTCCAAGTATTTTGAGAGTTATGATGGAAATTGTTAGACTCGCGCTTTGGTTTAGCAATTTACTGACCTACCTCCGATTGATTGACCATAACTCACTCAATTTAACTCGTAATTCATTTAAATTAGTTTCATTTCGAAGGAATCGAAGTAAAGTTTAAAACGAAAGAAACGGAGATGAAAAACTCCAAGTATTTTCAGAGTTATGATGGAAATAGTTAGACTCGCGCTTTGGTTTAGCAATTTACTGACCTACCTCCGATTGATTGAACATAACTCATTCATTTAAATTCGTTTCATTTCGAATGAATCGAAGTGTAGTTTAAAACGAATGAAACGGAGATGAAAAACTCCAAGTATTTTGAGAGTTATGATGGAAATAGTTAGACTCGCTCTTTGGTTTAGCAATTTACTGACCTCTCTCCGATTGATTTACAATAACTCACTCAATTTAACTCGTAATTCATTGAAATTAGTTTCATTTCGAAGGAATCGAAGTGTAGTTTAAAACGAAAGAAACGGAGATGAAAAACTCCAAGTATTTTGAGAGTTATGATGGAAATTGTTAAACTCGCGCTTTGGTTTAGCAATTTACTGACCTACCTCCGATTGATTGACCATAACTCACTCAATTTAACTCGTAATTCATTTAAATTAGTTTCATTTCGAAGGAATCGAAGTATAGTTTAAAACGAAAGAAACGGAGATGAAAAACTCCAAGTATTTTGAGAGTTATGATGGAAATAGTTAGACTCGCTCTTTGGTTTAGCAATTTACTGACCTCTCTCCGATTGATTTACCATAACTCACTCAATTTAACTCGTAATTCATTGAAATTAGTTTCATTTCGAAGGAATCGAAGTGTAGTTTAAAACGAAATAAACGGAGATGAAAAACTCCAAGTATTTTGAGAGTTATGATGAAAATTGTTAGACTCGCGCTTTGGTTTAGCAATTTACTGACCTACCTCCGATTGATTGACCATAACTCACTCAATTTAACTCGTAATTCCTTTAAATTAGTTTCATTTCGAAGGAATCGAAGTATAGTTTAAAACGAAAGAAACGGAGATGAAAACTCCAAGTATTTTGAGAGTTATGATGGAAATAGTTAGACTCGCGCTTTGGTTTAGCAATTTACTGACATACCTCCGATTGATTGACCATAACTCACTCAATTTTACTGGTAATTGATTGAAATTATTTTCATTTCGAAGGAATCGAAGTGTAGTTTAAAACGAAAGAAACGGAGATGAAAAACTCCAAGTATTTTGTAAGTTATGATGGAAATAGTTAGACTCGCTCTTTGGTTCAGCAATTTACTGACCTCTCTCCGATTGATTTACCATAACTCACTCAATTTAACTCGTAATTCATTGAAATTAGTTTCATTTCGAAGGAATCGAAGTGTAGTTTAAAACGAAAGAAACGGAGATGAAAAACTCAAAGTATTTTGAGAGTTATGATGGAAATAGTTAGACTCGCGCTTTGGTTTAGCAATTTACTGACCTACCTCCGATTTATTGAACATAACTCTCTCAATTTAACTCGTAATTCATTTAAATTCGTTTCATTTCGAATGAATCGAAGTGTAGTTTAAAACGAAAGAAACGGAGATGAAAAACTCCAATTATTTTGAGAGTTATGATGGAAATAGTTAGACTCGCGCTTTGGTTTAGCAATTTACTGACCTACCTCCAATTGATTGACCATAACTCTGTCAATTTTACTCGTAATTCATTTAAATTAGTTTAATTTCGAAGGAATCGAAGTGTAGTTTAAAACGAAAGAAACGGAGATGAAAAACTCCAAGTATTTTGAGAGTTATGATGGAAATAGTTAGACTCGCGCTTTGGTTTAGCAATTTACTGACCTCCCTACGATTGATTGACCATAACTCACTCAATTTAACTCGTAATTCATTGAAATTAGTTTAATTTCGAAAGAATCGAAGTGTAGTTTAAAACGAAAGAAACGGAGATGAAAAACTCCAAGTATTTTGAGAGTTATGATGGAAATAGTTAGACTCGCGCTTTGGTTTAGCAACTTACTGACCTACCTCCGATTGATTGACCATAACTCTCTCAATTTAACTCTTAAGTCATTGAAATTAGTTTCATTTCGAAAGAATCAAAGTATAGTTTAAAACGAAAGAAACGGAGATGAAAAACTCCAAGTATTTTGAGAGTTATGATGGAAATTGTTAGATCGCGCTTTGGTTTAGCAATTTACTGACATACCTCCGATTGATTGACCATAACTCACTCAATTTAACTCGTAATTCATTTAAATTAGTTTTATTTCGAAGGAATCGAAGTCTAGTTTAAAACGAAAGAAACGGAGATAAAAAACTCAAAGTATTTTGAGAGTTATGATGGAAATAGTTAGACTCGCGCTTTGGTTTAGCAATTTACTGACCTACCTCCGATTTATTGAACATAACTCTCTCAATTTAACTCGTAATTCATTTAAATTCGTTTCATTTCGAATGAATCGAAGTGTAGTTTAAAACGAAAGAAACGGAGATGAAAAACTCCAAGTATTTTGAGAGTTATGATGGAAATAGTTAGACTCGCGCTTTGGTTTAGCAATTTACTGACCTACCTCCGATTGATTGACCATAACTCTGTCAATTTAACTCGTAATTCATTCAAAATTAGTTTAATTTCGAAGGAATCGAAGTGTAGTTTAAAACGAAAGAAACGGAGATGAAAAACTCCAAGTATTTTGAGAGTTATGATGGAAATAGTTAGACTCGCGCTTTGGTTTAGCAATTTACTGACCTCCCTACGATTGATTGACCATAACTCACTCAATTTAACTCGTAATTCATTGAAATTAGTTTCATTTCGAAAGAATCGAAGTGTAGTTTAAAACGAAAGAAACGGAGATGAAAAACTCCAAGTATTTTGAGAGTTATGATGGAAATAGTTAGACTCGCGCTTTGGTTTAGCAATTTACTGACCTACCTCCGATTGATTGACCATAACTCTCTCAATTTAACTCTTAAGTCATTGAAATTAGTTTCATTTCGAAAGAATCAAAGTGTAGTTTAAAACGAAAGAAACGGAGATGAAAAACTCCAAGTATTTTGATAGTTATGATGGAAATAGTTAGACTCGCGCTTTGGTTTAGCAATTTACTGACCTACCTCCGATTGATTGACAATAACTCTCTCAATTTAACTCGTAATTCATTTAAATTAGTTTCATTTCGAAGGAATGGAAGTGTAGTTTAAAACGAAAGAAACGGAGATGAAAAACTCCAAGTATTTTGAGAGTTATGATGGAAATAGTTAGACTCGTGCTTTGGTTTAGCAATTTACTGACCTACCTCCGATTGATTGAACATAACTCTATCAATTTAACTCGTAATTCTTTTAAATTAGTTTCATTTCGAAGGAATCGAAGTGTAGTTTAAAACGAAAGAAACGGAGATGAAAAACTCCAAGTATTTTGAGAGTTATGATGGAAATAGTTTGACTCGCTCTTTGGTTTAGCAATTTACTGACCTCTCTCCGATTGATTTACCATAACTCACTCAATTTAACTCGTAATTCATTGAAATTAGTTTCATTTCGAAGGAATCGAAGTGCAGTTTAAAACGAAAGAAACGGAGATGAAAAACTCCAAGTATTTTGAGAGTTATGATGGAAATTGTTAGACTCGCGCTTTGGTTTAGCAATTTACTGACCTACCTCCGATTGATTGACCATAACTCACTCAATTTAACTCGTAATTCATTTAAATTAGTTTCATTTCGAAGGAATCGAAGTAAAGTTTAAAACGAAAGAAACGGAGATGAAAAACTCCAAGTATTTTGAGAGTTATGATGGAAATAGTTAGACTCGCGCTTTGGTTTAGCAATTTACTGACCTACTTCCGATTGATTGAACATAACTCTCTCAATTTAACTCGTAATTCATTTAAATTCGTTTCATTTCGAATGAATCGAAGTGTAGTTTAAAACGAAAGAAACGGAGATGAAAAACTCCAAGTATTTTGAGAGTTATGATGGAAATAGTTAGACTCGCTCTTTGGTTTAGCAATTTACTGACCTCTCTTCGATTGATTTACCATAACTCACTCAATTTAACTCGTAATTCATTGAAATTAGTTTCATTTCGAAGGAATCGAAGTTTGTTTAAAACGAAAGAAACGGAGATGAAAAACTCCAAGTATTTTGAGAGTTATGATGGAAATTGTTAGACTCGCGCTTTGGTTTAGCAATTTACTGACCTCCCTACGATTGATTGACCATAACTCACTCAATTTAACTCGTAATTCATTGAAATTAGTTTCATTTCGAAGGAATCGAAGTGTAGTTTAAAACGAAAGAAACGGAGATGAAAAACTCCAAGTATTTTGAGAGTTATGATGGAAATAGTTAGACTCGCGCTTTGGTTTAGCAATTTACTGACCTACCTCCGATTGATTGACCATAACTCTCTCAATTTAACTCTTAAGTCATTGAAATTAGTTTCATTTCGAAGGAATCAAAGTGTAGTTTAAAACGAAAGAAACGGAGATGAAAAACTCCAAGTATTTTGAGAGTTATGATGGAAATTGTTAGACTCGCGCTTTGGTTTAGCAATTTACTGACCTACCTCCGATTGATTGACCATAACTCACTCAATTTAACTCGTAATTCATTTAAATTAGTTTCATTTCGAAGGAATCGAAGTAAAGTTTAAAACGAAAGAAACTGAGATGAAAAACTCCAAGTATTTTGAGAGTTATGATGGAAATAGTTAGACTCGCGCTTTGGTTTAGCAATTTACTGACCTACCTCCGATTGATTGAACATAACTCTCTAAATTTAACTCGTAATTCATTTAAATTCGTTTCATTTCGAATGAATCGAAGTGTAGTTTAAAACGAAAGAAACGGAGATGAAAAACTCCAAGTATTTTGAGAGTTATGATGGAAATAGTTAGACTCGCTCTTTGGTTTAGCAATTTACTGACCTCTCTCCGATTGATTTACAATAACTCACTCAATTTAACTCGTAATTCATTGAAATTAGTTTCATTTCGAAGGAATCGAAGTGTAGTTTAAAACGAAAGAAACGGAGATGAAAAACTCCAAGTATTTTGAGAGTTATGATGGAAATTGTTAAACTCGCGCTTTGGTTTAGCAATTTACTGACATACCTCCGATTGATTGACCATAACTCACTCAATTTAACTCGTAATTCATTTAAATTAGTTTCATTTCGAAGGAATCGAAGTATAGTTTAAAACGAAAGAAACGGAGATGAAAAACTCCAAGTATTTTGAGAGTTATGATGGAAATAGTTTGACTCGCTCTTTGGTTTAGCAATTTACTGACCTCTCTCCGATTGATTGACCATAACTCACTCAATTTAACTCGTAATTCCTTTAAATTAGTTTCATTTCGAAGGAATCGAAGTATAGTTTAAAACGAAAGAAATGGAGATGAAAACTCCAAGTATTTTGAGAGTTATGATGGAAATAGTTAGACTCGCGCTTTGGTTTAGCAATTTACTGACATACCTCCGATTGATTGACCATAACTCACTCAATTTTACTGGTAATTGATTGAAATTATTTTCATTTCGAAGGAATCGAAGTGTAGTTTAAAACGAAAGAAACGGAGATGAAAAACTCCAAGTATTTTGAGAGTTATGATGGAAATTGTTAAACTCGCGCTTTGGTTTAGCAATTTACTGACCTACCTCCGATTGATTGACCATAACTCACTAAATTTAACTCGTAATTCATTTAAATTAGTTTTATTTCGAAGGAATCGAAGTCTAGTTTAAAACGAAAGAAACGGAGATGAAAAACTCAAAGTATTTTGAGAGTTATGATGGAAATAGTTAGACTCGCGCTTTGGTTTAGCAATTTACTGACCTACCTCCGATTGATTGACCATAACTCACTCAATTTAACTCGTAATTCATTTAAATTTGTTTCATTTCGAAGGAATCGAAGTAAAGTTTAAAACGAAAGAAACGGAGATGAAAAACTCCAAGTATTTTGAGAGTTATGATGGAAATAGTTAGACTCGCGCTTTGGTTTAGCAATTTACTGACCTACCTCCGATTGATTGACCATAACTCACTCAATTTAACTCGTAATTCATTTAAATTAGTTTCATTTCGAAGGAATCGAAGTATAGTTTAAAACGAAAGAAACGGAGATGAAAACTCCAAGTATTTTGAGAGTTATGATGGAAATAGTTAGACTCGCGCTTTGGTTTAGCAATTTACTGACATACCTCCGATTGATTGACCATAACTCACTCAATTTAACTCGTAATTCATTGAAATTAGTTTCATTTCGAAGGAATCGAAGTGTAGTTTAAAACGAAAGAAACGGAGATGAAAAACTCCAAGTATTTTGAGAGTTATGATGGAAATTGTTAGACTCGCGCTTTGGTTTAGCAATTTAATGACCTACCTTCGATTGATTGACCATAACTCACTAAATTTAACTCGTAATTCATTTAAATTAGTTTTATTTCGAAGGAATCGAAGTCTAGTTTAAAACGAAAGAAACGGAGATGAAAAACTCAAAGTATTTTGAGAGTTATGATGGAAATAGTTAGACTCGCGCTTTGGTTTAGCAATTTACTGACCTACCTCCGATTTATTGAACATAACTCTCTCAATTTAACTCGTAATTCATTTAAATTCATTTCATTTCGAATGAATCGAAGTGTAGTTTAAAACGAAAGAAACGGAGATGAAAAACTCCAAGTATTTTGAGAGTTATGATGGAAATAGTTAGACTCGCGCTTTGGTTTAGCAATTTACTGACCTACCTCCGATTGATTGACCATAACTCTGTCAATTTAACTCGTAATTCATTTAAATTAGTTTCATTTCGAAGGAATCGAAGTGTAGTTTAAAACGAAAGAAACGGAGATGAAAAACTCCAAGTATTTTGAGAGTTATGATGGAAATAGTTAGACTCGCTCTTTGGTTTAGCAATTTACTGACCTCTCTCCGATTGATTGAACATAACTCTGTCAATTTAACTCGTAATTCATTTAAATTAGTTTCATTTCGAAGGAATCGAAGTGTAGTTTAAAACGAAAGAAACGGAGATGAAAAACTCCAAGTATTTTGAGAGTTATGATGGAAATAGTTAGACTCGCGCTTTGGTTTAGCAATTTACTGACCTACCTCCGATTGATTGACCATAACTCACTCAATTTAACTCGTAATTCTTTTAAATTAGTTTCATTTCGAAGGAATCGAAGTGTAGTTTAAAACGAAAGAAACGGAGATGAAAAACTCCAAGTATTTTGAGAGTTATGATGGAAATAGTTTGACTCGCTCTTTGGTTTAGCAATTTACTGACCTCTCTCCGATTGATTTACCATAACTCACTCAATTTAACTCGTAATTCATTGAAATTAGTTTCATTTCGAAGGAATCGAAGTGCAGTTTAAAACGAAAGAAACGGAGATGAAAAACTCCAAGTATTTTGAGAGTTATGATGGAAATTGTTAGACTCGCGCTTTGGTTTAGCAATTTACTGACCTACCTCCGATTGATTGACCATAACTCACTCAATTTAACTCGTAATTCATTTAAATTAGTTTCATTTCGAAGGAATCGAAGTAAAGTTTAAAACGAAAGAAACGGAGATGAAAAACTCCAAGTATTTTGAGAGTTATGATGGAAATAGTTAGACTCGCGCTTTGGTTTAGCAATTTACTGACCTACTTCCGATTGATTGAACATAACTCTCTCAATTTAACTCGTAATTCATTTAAATTCGTTTCATTTCGAATGAATCGAAGTGTAGTTTAAAACGAAAGAAACGGAGATGAAAAACTCCAAGTATTTTGAGAGTTATGATGGAAATAGTTAGACTCGCTCTTTGGTTTAGCAATTTACTGACCTCTCTTCGATTGATTTACCATAACTCACTCAATTTAACTCGTAATTCATTGAAATTAGTTTCATTTCGAAGGAATCGAAGTTTGTTTAAAACGAAAGAAACGGAGATGAAAAACTCCAAGTATTTTGAGAGTTATGATGGAAATTGTTAGACTCGCGCTTTGGTTTAGCAATTTACTGACCTCCCTACGATTGATTGACCATAACTCACTCAATTTAACTCGTAATTCATTGAAATTAGTTTCATTTCGAAGGAATCGAAGTGTAGTTTAAAACGAAAGAAACGGAGATGAAAAACTCCAAGTATTTTGAGAGTTATGATGGAAATAGTTAGACTCGCGCTTTGGTTTAGCAATTTACTGACCTACCTCCGATTGATTGACCATAACTCTCTCAATTTAACTCTTAAGTCATTGAAATTAGTTTCATTTCGAAGGAATCAAAGTGTAGTTTAAAACGAAAGAAACGGAGATGAAAAACTCCAAGTATTTTGAGAGTTATGATGGAAATTGTTAGACTCGCGCTTTGGTTTAGCAATTTACTGACCTACCTCCGATTGATTGACCATAACTCACTCAATTTAACTCGTAATTCATTTAAATTAGTTTCATTTCGAAGGAATCGAAGTAAAGTTTAAAACGAAAGAAACTGAGATGAAAAACTCCAAGTATTTTGAGAGTTATGATGGAAATAGTTAGACTCGCGCTTTGGTTTAGCAATTTACTGACCTACCTCCGATTGATTGAACATAACTCTCTAAATTTAACTCGTAATTCATTTAAATTCGTTTCATTTCGAATGAATCGAAGTGTAGTTTAAAACGAAAGAAACGGAGATGAAAAACTCCAAGTATTTTGAGAGTTATGATGGAAATAGTTAGACTCGCTCTTTGGTTTAGCAATTTACTGACCTCTCTCCGATTGATTTACAATAACTCACTCAATTTAACTCGTAATTCATTGAAATTAGTTTCATTTCGAAGGAATCGAAGTGTAGTTTAAAACGAAAGAAACGGAGATGAAAAACTCCAAGTATTTTGAGAGTTATGATGGAAATTGTTAAACTCGCGCTTTGGTTTAGCAATTTACTGACATACCTCCGATTGATTGACCATAACTCACTCAATTTAACTCGTAATTCATTTAAATTAGTTTCATTTCGAAGGAATCGAAGTATAGTTTAAAACGAAAGAAACGGAGATGAAAAACTCCAAGTATTTTGAGAGTTATGATGGAAATAGTTTGACTCGCTCTTTGGTTTAGCAATTTACTGACCTCTCTCCGATTGATTGACCATAACTCACTCAATTTAACTCGTAATTCCTTTAAATTAGTTTCATTTCGAAGGAATCGAAGTATAGTTTAAAACGAAAGAAATGGAGATGAAAACTCCAAGTATTTTGAGAGTTATGATGGAAATAGTTAGACTCGCGCTTTGGTTTAGCAATTTACTGACATACCTCCGATTGATTGACCATAACTCACTCAATTTTACTGGTAATTGATTGAAATTATTTTCATTTCGAAGGAATCGAAGTGTAGTTTAAAACGAAAGAAACGGAGATGAAAAACTCCAAGTATTTTGAGAGTTATGATGGAAATTGTTAAACTCGCGCTTTGGTTTAGCAATTTACTGACCTACCTCCGATTGATTGACCATAACTCACTAAATTTAACTCGTAATTCATTTAAATTAGTTTTATTTCGAAGGAATCGAAGTCTAGTTTAAAACGAAAGAAACGGAGATGAAAAACTCAAAGTATTTTGAGAGTTATGATGGAAATAGTTAGACTCGCGCTTTGGTTTAGCAATTTACTGACCTACCTCCGATTGATTGACCATAACTCACTCAATTTAACTCGTAATTCATTTAAATTTGTTTCATTTCGAAGGAATCGAAGTAAAGTTTAAAACGAAAGAAACGGAGATGAAAAACTCCAAGTATTTTGAGAGTTATGATGGAAATAGTTAGACTCGCGCTTTGGTTTAGCAATTTACTGACCTACCTCCGATTGATTGACCATAACTCACTCAATTTAACTCGTAATTCATTTAAATTAGTTTCATTTCGAAGGAATCGAAGTATAGTTTAAAACGAAAGAAACGGAGATGAAAACTCCAAGTATTTTGAGAGTTATGATGGAAATAGTTAGACTCGCGCTTTGGTTTAGCAATTTACTGACATACCTCCGATTGATTGACCATAACTCACTCAATTTAACTCGTAATTCATTGAAATTAGTTTCATTTCGAAGGAATCGAAGTGTAGTTTAAAACGAAAGAAACGGAGATGAAAAACTCCAAGTATTTTGAGAGTTATGATGGAAATTGTTAGACTCGCGCTTTGGTTTAGCAATTTAATGACCTACCTTCGATTGATTGACCATAACTCACTAAATTTAACTCGTAATTCATTTAAATTAGTTTTATTTCGAAGGAATCGAAGTCTAGTTTAAAACGAAAGAAACGGAGATGAAAAACTCAAAGTATTTTGAGAGTTATGATGGAAATAGTTAGACTCGCGCTTTGGTTTAGCAATTTACTGACCTACCTCCGATTTATTGAACATAACTCTCTCAATTTAACTCGTAATTCATTTAAATTCATTTCATTTCGAATGAATCGAAGTGTAGTTTAAAACGAAAGAAACGGAGATGAAAAACTCCAAGTATTTTGAGAGTTATGATGGAAATAGTTAGACTCGCGCTTTGGTTTAGCAATTTACTGACCTACCTCCGATTGATTGACCATAACTCTGTCAATTTAACTCGTAATTCATTTAAATTAGTTTCATTTCGAAGGAATCGAAGTGTAGTTTAAAACGAAAGAAACGGAGATGAAAAACTCCAAGTATTTTGAGAGTTATGATGGAAATAGTTAGACTCGCTCTTTGGTTTAGCAATTTACTGACCTCTCTCCGATTGATTGAACATAACTCTGTCAATTTAACTCGTAATTCATTTAAATTAGTTTCATTTCGAAGGAATCGAAGTGTAGTTTAAAACGAAAGAAACGGAGATGAAAAACTCCAAGTATTTTGAGAGTTATGATGGAAATAGTTAGACTCGCGCTTTGGTTTAGCAATTTACTGACCTACCTCCGATTGATTGACCATAACTCACTCAATTTAACTCGTAATTCATTTAAATTCGTTTCATTTCGAATGAATCGAAGTGTAGTTTAAAACGAAAGAAACGGAGATGAAAAACTCGAAGTATTTTGAGAGTTATGATGGAAATAGTTAGACTCGCGCTTTGGTTTAGCAATTTACTGACTTACCTCCGATTGATTGACCATAACTCTCTCAATTTAACTCTTAAGTCATTGAAATTAGTTTCATTTCGAAGGAATCAAAGTGTAGTTTAAAACGAAAGAAACGGAGATGAAAAACTCCAAGTATTTTGAGAGTTATGATGGAAATTGTTAGACTCGCGCTTTGGTTTAGCAATTTACAGACCTACCTCCGATTGATTGACCATAACTCACTCAATTTAACTCGTAATTCATTTAAATTAGTTTCATTTCGAAGGAATCAAAGTAAAGTTTAAAACGAAAGAAACGGAGATGAAAAACTCCAAGTATTTTGAGAGTTATGATGAAAATAGTTAGACTCGCGCTTTGGTTTAGCAATTTACTGACCTACCTCCGATTGATTGAACATAACTCTCTCAATTTAACTCGTAATTCATTTAAATTCGTTTCATTTCGAATGAATCGAAGTGTAGTTTAAAACGAAAGAAACGGAGATGAAAAACTCCAAGTATTTTGAGAGTTATGATGGAAATAGTTAGACTCGCTCTTTGGTTTAGCAATTTACTGACCTCTCTCCGATTGATTTACAATAACTCACTCAATTTAACTCGTAATTCATTGAAATTAGTTTCATTTCGAAGGAATCGAAGTGTAGTTTAAAACGAAAGAAACGGAGATGAAAAACTCCAAGTATTTTGAGAGTTATGATGGAAATTGTTAAACTCGCGCTTTGGTTTAGCAATTTACTGACCTACCTCCGATTGATTGACCATAACTCACTCAATTTAACTCGTAATTCATTTTAATTAGTTTCATTTCGAAGGAATCGAAGTATAGTTTAAAACGAAAGAAACGGAGATGAAAAACTCCAAGTATTTTGAGAGTTATGATGGAAATAGTTAGACTCGCTCTTTGGTTTAGCAATTTACTGACCTCTCTCCGATTGATTTACCATAACTTACTCAATTTAACTCGTAATTCATTGAAATTAGTTTCATTTCGAAGGAATCGAAGTGTAGTTTAAAACGAAAGAAACGGAGATGAAAAACTCCAAGTATTTTGAGAGTTATGATGAAAATTGTTAGACTCGCGCTTTGGTTTAGCAATTTACTGACCTACCTCCGATTGATTGACCATAACTCACTCAATTTAACTCGTAATTCCTTTAAATTAGTTTCATTTCGAAGGAATCGAAGTATAGTTTAAAACGAAAGAAATGGAGATGAAAACTCCAAGTATTTTGAGAGTTATGATGGAAATAGTTAGACTCGCGCTTTGGTTTAGCAATTTACTGACATACCTCCGATTGATTGACCATAACTCACTCAATTTTACTGGTAATTGATTGAAATTATTTTCATTTCGAAGGAATCGAAGTGTAGTTTAAAACGAAAGAAACGGAGATGAAAAACTCCAAGTATTTTGTAAGTTATGATGGAAATAGTTAGACTCGCTCTTTGGTTTAGCAATTTACTGACCTACCTCCGATTGATTGACCATAACTCACTAAATTTAACTCGTAATTCATTTAAATTAGTTTTATTTCAAAGGAATCGAAGTCTAGTTTAAAACGAAAGAAACGGAGATGAAAAACTCAAAGTATTTTGAGAGTTATGATGGAAATAGTTAGACTCGCGCTTTGGTTTAGCAATTTACTGACCTACCTCCGATTGATTGACCATAACTCACTCAATTTAACTCGTAATTCATTTAAATTAGTTTCATTTCGAAGGAATCGAAGTAAAGTTTAAAACGAAAGAAACGGAGATGAAAAACTCCAAGTATTTTGAGAGTTATGATGGAAATAGTTAGACTCGCGCTTTGGTTTAGCAATTTACTGACCTACCTCCGATTGATTGACCATAACTCACTCAATTTAACTCGTAATTCATTTAAATTAGTTTCATTTCGAAGGAATCGAAGTATAGTTTAAAACGAAAGAAACGGAGATGAAAACTCCAAGTATTTTGAGAGTTATGATGGAAATAGTTAGACTCGCGCTTTGGTTTAGCAATTTACTGACATACCTCCGATTGATTGACCATAACTCACTCAATTTAACTCGTAATTCATTGAAATTAGTTTCATTTCGAAGGAATCGAAGTGTAGTTTAAAACGAAAGAAACGGAGATGAAAAACTCCAAGTATTTTGAGAGTTATGATGGAAATTGTTAGACTCGCGCTTTGGTTTAGCAATTTACTGACCTACCTCCGATTGATTGACCATAACTCACTAAATTTAACTCGTAATTCATTTAAATTAGTTTTATTTCGAAGGAATCGAAGTCTAGTTTAAAACGAAAGAAACGGAGATGAAAAACTCAAAGTATTTTGAGAGTTATGATGGAAATAGTTAGACTCGCGCTTTGGTTTAGCAATTTACTGACCTACCTCCGATTTATTGAACATAACTCTCTCAATTTAACTCGTAATTCATTTAAATTCATTTCATTTCGAATGAATCGAAGTGTAGTTTAAAACGAAAGAAACGGAGATGAAAAACTCCAAGTATTTTGAGAGTTATGATGGAAATAGTTAGACTCGCGCTTTGGTTTAGCAATTTACTGACCTACCTCCGATTGATTGACCATAACTCTGTCAATTTAACTCGTAATTCATTTAAATTAGTTTCATTTCGAAGGAATCGAAGTGTAGTTTAAAACGAAAGAAACGGAGATGAAAAACTCTAAGTATTTTGAGAGTTATGATGGAAATAGTTAGACTCGCTCTTTGGTTTAGCAATTTACTGACCTCTCTCCGATTGATTGACCATAACTCTGTCAATTTAACTCGTAATTCATTTAAATTAGTTTCATTTCGAAGGAATCGAAGTAAAGTTTAAAACGAAAGAAACGGAGATGAAAAACTCCAAGTATTTTGAGAGTTATGATGGAAATAGTTAGACTCGCGCTTTGGTTTAGCAATTTACTGACCTACCTCCGATTGATTGACCATAACTCACTCAATTTAACTCGTAATTCATTTAAATTAGTTTCATTTCGAAGGAATCGAAGTATAGTTTAAAACGAAAGAAACGGAGATGAAAACTCCAAGTATTTTGAGAGTTATGATGGAAATAGTTAGACTCGCGCTTTGGTTTAGCAATTTACTGACATACCTCCGATTGATTGACCATAACTCACTCAATTTAACTCGTAATTCATTGAAATTAGTTTCATTTCGAAGGAATCGAAGTGTAGTTTAAAACGAAAGAAACGGAGATGAAAAACTCCAAGTATTTTGAGAGTTTTGATGGAAATTGTTAGACTCGCGCTTTGGTTTAGCAATTTACTGACCTACCTTCGATTGATTGACCATAACTCACTAAATTTAACTCGTAATTCATTTAAATTAGTTTTATTTCGAAGGAATCGAAGTCTAGTTTAAAACGAAAGAAACGGAGATGAAAAACTCAAAGTATTTTGAGAGTTATGATGGAAATAGTTAGACTCGCGCTTTGGTTTAGCAATTTACTGACCTACCTCCGATTTATTGAACATAACTCTCTCAATTTAACTCGTAATTCATTTAAATTCATTTCATTTCGAATGAATCGAAGTGTAGTTTAAAACGAAAGAAACGGAGATGAAAAACTCCAAGTATTTTGAGAGTTATGATGGAAATAGTTAGACTCGCGCTTTGGTTTAGCAATTTACTGACCTACCTCCGATTGATTGACCATAACTCTGTCAATTTAACTCGTAATTCATTTAAATTAGTTTCATTTCGAAGGAATCGAAGTGTAGTTTAAAACGAAAGAAACGGAGATGAAAAACTCCAAGTATTTTGAGAGTTATGATGGAAATAGTTAGACTCGCTCTTTGGTTTAGCAATTTACTGACCTCTCTCCGATTGATTGACCATAACTCTGTCAATTTAACTCGTAATTCATTTAAATTAGTTTCATTTCGAAGGAATCGAAGTGTAGTTTAAAACGAAAGAAACGGAGATGAAAAACTCCAAGTATTTTGAGAGTTATGATGGAAATAGTTAGACTCGCGCTTTGGTTTAGCAATTTACTGACCTACCTCCGATTGATTGAACATAACTCTCTCAATTTAACTCGTAATTCATTTAAATTCGTTTCATTTCGAATGAATCGAAGTGTAGTTTAAAACGAAAGAAACGGAGATGAAAAACTCCAAGTATTTTGAGAGTTATGATGGAAATAGTTGGACTCGCTCTTTGGTTTAGCAATTTACTGACCTCTCTTCGATTGATTTACCATAACTCACTCAATTTAACTCGTAATTCATTGAAATTAGTTTCATTTCGAAGGAATCGAAGTTTAGTTTAAAACGAAAGAAACGGAGATGAAAAACTCCAAGTATTTTGAGAGTTATGATGGAAATTGTTAGACTCGCGCTTTGGTTTAGCAATTTACTGACCTCCCTACGATTGATTGACCATAACTCACTCAATTTAACTCGTAATTCATTGAAATTAGTTTCATTTCGAAGGAATCGAAGTGTAGTTTAAAACGAAAGAAACGGAGATGAAAAACTCCAAGTATTTTGAGAGTTATTATGGAAATAGTTAGACTCGCGCTTTGGTTTAGCAATTTACTGACCTACCTCCGATTGATTGACCATAACTCTCTCAATTTAACTCTTAAGTCATTGAAATTAGTTTCATTTCGAAGGAATCAAAGTGTAGTTTAAAACGAAAGAAACGGAGATGAAAAACTCCAAGTATTTTGAGAGTTATGATGGAAATTGTTAGACTCGCGCTTTGGTTTAGCAATTTACTGACCTACCTCCGATTGATTGACCATAACTCACTCAATTTAACTCGTAATTCATTTAAATTAGTTTCATTTCGAAGGAATCGAAGTAAAGTTTAAAACGAAAGAAACTGAGATGAAAAACTCCAAGTATTTTGAGAGTTATGATGGAAATAGTTAGACTCGCGCTTTGGTTTAGCAATTTACTGACCTACCTCCGATTGATTGAACATAACTCTCTCAATTTAACTCGTAATTCATTTAAATTCGTTTCATTTCGAATGAATCGAAGTGTAGTTTAAAACGAAAGAAACGGAGATGAAAAACTCCAAGTATTTTGAGAGTTATGATGGAAATAGTTAGACTCGCTCTTTGGTTTAGCAATTTACTGACCTCTCTCCGATTGATTTACAATAACTCACTCAATTTAACTCGTAATTCATTCAAATTAGTTTCATTTCGAAGGAATCGAAGTGTAGTTTAAAACGAAAGAAACGGAGATGAAAAACTCCAAGTATTTTGAGAGTTATGATGGAAATTGTTAAACTCGCGCTTTGGTTTAGCAATTTACTGACCTACTTCCGATTGATTGACCATAACTCACTCAATTTATCTCGTAATTCATTTAAATTAGTTTCATTTCGAAGGAATCGAAGTATAGTTTAAAACGAAAGAAACGGAGATGAAAAACTCCAAGTATTTTGAGAGTTATGATGGAAATAGTTTGACTCGCTCTTTGGTTTAGCAATTTACTGACCTCTCTCCGATTGATTGACCATAACTCACTCAATTTAACTCGTAATTCCTTTAAATTAGTTTCATTTCGAAGGAATCGAAGTATAGTTTAAAACGAAAGAAATGGAGATGAAAACTCCAAGTATTTTGAGAGTTATGATGGAAATAGTTAGACTCGCGCTTTGGTTTAGCAATTTACTGACATACCTCCGATTGATTGACCATAACTCACTCAATTTTACTGGTAATTGATTGAAATTATTTTCATATCGAAGGAATCGAAGTGTAGTTTAAAACGAAAGAAACGGAGATGAAAAACTCCAAGTATTTTGAGAGTTATGATGGAAATTGTTAAACTCGCGCTTTGGTTTAGCAATTTACTGACCTACCTCCGATTGATTGACCATAACTCACTAAATTTAACTCATAATTCATTTAAATTAGTTTTCTTTCGAAGGAATCGAAGTCTAGTTTAAAACGAAAGAAACGGAGATGAAAAACTCAAAGTATTTTGAGAGTTATGATGGAAATAGTTAGACTCGCGCTTTGGTTTAGCAATTTACTGACCTACCTCCGATTGATTGACCATAACTCACTCAATTTAACTCGTAATTCATTTAAATTTGTTTCATTTCGAAGGAATCGAAGTAAAGTTTAAAACGAAAGAAACGGAGATGAAAAACTCCAAGTATTTTGAGAGTTATGATGGAAATAGTTAGACTCGCGCTTTGGTTTAGCAATTTACTGACCTACCTCCGATTGATTGACCATAACTCACTCAATTTAACTCGTAATTCATTTAAATTAGTTTCATTTCGAAGGAATCGAAGTATAGTTTAAAACGAAAGAAACGGAGATGAAAACTCCAAGTATTTTGAGAGTTATGATGGAAATAGTTAGACTCGCGCTTTGGTTTAGCAATTTACTGACATACCTCCGATTGATTGACCATAACTCACTCAATTTAACTCGTAATTCATTGAAATTAGTTTCATTTCGAAGGAATCGAAGTGTAATTTAAAACGAAAGAAACGGAGATGAAAAACTCCAAGTATTTTGAGAGTTATGATGGAAATTGTTAGACTCGCGCTTTGGTTTAGCAATTTAATGACCTACCTTCGATTGATTGACCATAACTCACTAAATTTAACTCGTAATTCATTTAAATTAGTTTTATTTCGAAGGAATCGAAGTCTAGTTTAAAACGAAAGAAACGGAGATGAAAAACTCAAAGTATTTTGAGAGTTATGATGGAAATAGTTAGACTCGCGCTTTGGTTTAGCAATTTACTGACCTACCTCCGATTTATTGAACATAACTCTCTCAATTTAACTCGTAATTCATTTAAATTCATTTCATTTCGAATGAATCGAAGTGTAGTTTAAAACGAAAGAAACGGAGATGAAAAACTCCAAGTATTTTGAGAGTTATGATGGAAATAGTTAGACTCGCGCTTTGGTTTAGCAATTTACTGACCTACCTCCGATTGATTGACCATAACTCTGTCAATTTAACTCGTAATTCATTTAAATTAGTTTCATTTCGAAGGAATCGAAGTGTAGTTTAAAACGAAAGAAACGGAGATGAAAAACTCCAAGTATTTTGAGAGTTATGATGGAAATAGTTAGACTCGCTCTTTGGTTTAGCAATTTACTAACCTCTCTCCGATTGATTGAACATAACTCTGTCAATTTAACTCGTAATTCATTTAAATTAGTTTCATTTCGAAGGAATCGAAGTGTAGTTTAAAACGAAAGAAACGGAGATGAAAAACTCCAAGTATTTTGAGAGTTATGATGGAAATAGTTAGACTCGCGCTTTGGTTTAGCAATTTACTGACCTACCTCCGATTGATTGACCATAACTCACTCAATTTAACTCGTAATTCATTTAAATTCGTTTCATTTCGAATGAATCGAAGTGTAGTTTAAAACGAAAGAAACGGAGATGAAAAACTCGAAGTATTTTGAGAGTTATGATGGAAATAGTTAGACTCGCGCTTTGGTTTAGCAATTTACTGACTTACCTCCGATTGATTGACCATAACTCTCTCAATTTAACTCTTAAGTCATTGAAATTAGTTTCATTTCGAAGGAATCAAAGTGTAGTTTAAAACGAAAGAAACGGAGATGAAAAACTCCAAGTATTTTGAGAGTTATGATGGAAATTGTTAGACTCGCGCTTTGGTTTAGCAATTTACAGACCTACCTCCGATTGATTGACCATAACTCACTCAATTTAACTCGTAATTCATTTAAATTAGTTTCATTTCGAAGGAATCAAAGTAAAGTTTAAAACGAAAGAAACGGAGATGAAAAACTCCAAGTATTTTGAGAGTTATGATGGAAATAGTTAGACTCGCGCTTTGGTTTAGCAATTTACTGACCTACCTCCGATTGATTGAACATAACTCTCTCAATTTAACTCGTAATTCATTTAAATTCGTTTCATTTCGAATGAATCGAAGTGTAGTTTAAAACGAAAGAAACGGAGATGAAAAACTCCAAGTATTTTGAGAGTTATGATGGAAATAGTTAGACTCGCTCTTTGGTTTAGCAATTTACTGACCTCTCTCCGATTCATTTACAATAACTCACTCAATTTAACTCGTAATTCATTGAAATTAGTTTCATTTCGAAGGAATCGAAGTGTAGTTTAAAACGAAAGAAACGGAGATGAAAAACTCCAAGTATTTTGAGAGCTATGATGGAAATTGTTAAACTCGCGCTTTGGTTTAGCAATTTACTGACCTACCTCCGATTGATTGACCATAACTCACTCAATTTAACTCGTAATTCATTTTAATTAGTTTCATTTCGAAGGAATCGAAGTATAGTTTAAAACGAAAGAAACGGAGATGAAAAACTCCAAGTATTTTGAGAGTTATGATGGAAATAGTTAGACTCGCTCTTTGGTTTAGCAATTTACTGACCTCTCTCCGATTGATTTACCATAACTGACTCAATTTAACTCGTAATTCATTGAAATTAGTTTCATTTCGAAGGAATCGAAGTGTAGTTTAAAACGAAAGAAACGGAGATGAAAAACTCCAAGTATTTTGAGAGTTATGATGGAAATTGTTAGACTCGCGCTTTGGTTTAGCAATTTAATGACCTACCTTCGATTGATTGACCATAACTCACTAAATTTAACTCGTAATTCATTTAAATTAGTTTTATTTCGAAGGAATCGAAGTCTAGTTTAAAACGAAAGAAACGGAGATGAAAAACTCAAAGTATTTTGAGAGTTATGATGGAAATAGTTAGACTCGCGCTTTGGTTTAGCAATTTACTGACCTACCTCCGATTTATTGAACATAACTCTCTCAATTTAACTCGTAATTCATTTAAATTCATTTCATTTCGAATGAATCGAAGTGTAGTTTAAAACGAAAGAAACGGAGATGAAAAACTCCAAGTATTTTGAGAGTTATGATGGAAATAGTTAGACTCGCGCTTTGGTTTAGCAATTTACTGACCTACCTCCGATTGATTTACAATAACTCACTCAATTTAACTCGTAATTCATTGAAATTAGTTTCATTTCGAAGGAATCGAAGTGTAGTTTAAAACGAAAGAAACGGAGATGAAAAACTCCAAGTATTTTGAGAGCTATGATGGAAATTGTTAAACTCGCGCTTTGGTTTAGCAATTTACTGACCTACCTCCGATTGATTGACCATAACTCACTCAATTTAACTCGTAATTCATTTAAATTTGTTTCATTTCGAAGGAATCGAAGTAAAGTTTAAAACGAAAGAAACGGAGATGAAAAACTCCAAGTATTTTGAGAGTTATGATGGAAATAGTTAGACTCGCGCTTTGGTTTAGCAATTTACTGACCTACCTCCGATTGATTGACCATAACTCACTCAATTTAACTCGTAATTCATTTAAATTAGTTTCATTTCGAAGGAATCGAAGTTTAGTTTAAAACGAAAGAAACGGAGATGAAAACTCCAAGTATTTTGAGAGTTATGATGGAAATAGTTAGACTCGCGCTTTGGTTTAGCAATTTACTGACATACCTCCGATTGATTGACCATAACTCACTCAATTTAACTCGTAATTCATTGAAATTAGTTTCATTTCGAAGGAATCGAAGTGTAGTTTAAAACGAAAGAAACGGAGATGAAAAACTCCAAGTATTTTGAGAGTTATGATGGAAATTGTTAGACTCGCGCTTTGGTTTAGCAATTTAATGACCTACCTTCGATTGATTGACCATAACTCACTAAATTTAACTCGTAATTCATTTAAATTAGTTTTATTTCGAAGGAATCGAAGTCTAGTTTAAAACGAAAGAAACGGAGATGAAAAACTCAAAGTATTTTGAGAGTTATGATGGAAATAGTTAGACTCGCGCTTTGGTTTAGCAATTTACTGACCTACCTCCGATTTATTGAACATAACTCTCTCAATTTAACTCGTAATTCATTTAAATTCATTTCATTTCGAATGAATCGAAGTGTAGTTTAAAACGAAAGAAACGGAGATGAAAAACTCCAAGTATTTTGAGAGTTATGATGGAAATAGTTAGACTCGCGCTTTGGTTTAGCAATTTACTGACCTACCTCCGATTGATTGACCATAACTCTGTCAATTTAACTCGTAATTCATTTAAATTAGTTTCATTTCGAAGGAATCGAAGTGTAGTTTAAAACGAAAGAAACGGAGATGAAAAACTCCAAGTATTTTGAGAGTTATGATGGAAATAGTTAGACTCGCTCTTTGGTTTAGCAATTTACTGACCTCTCTCCGATTGATTGAACATAACTCTGTCAATTTAACTCGTAATTCATTTAAATTAGTTTCATTTCGAAGGAATCGAAGTGTAGTTTAAAACGAAAGAAACGGAGATGAAAAACTCCAAGTATTTTGAGAGTTATGATGGAAATAGTTAGACTCGCGCTTTGGTTTAGCAATTTACTGACCTACCTCCGATTGATTGACCATAACTCACTCAATTTAACTCGTAATTCATTTAAATTCGTTTCATTTCGAATGAATCGAAGTGTAGTTTAAAACGAAAGAAACGGAGATGAAAAACTCGAAGTATTTTGAGAGTTATGATGGAAATAGTTAGACTCGCGCTTTGGTTTAGCAATTTACTGACTTACCTCCGATTGATTGACCATAACTCTCTCAATTTAACTCTTAAGTCATTGAAATTAGTTTCATTTCGAAGGAATCAAAGTGTAGTTTAAAACGAAAGAAACGGAGATGAAAAACTCCAAGTATTTTGAGAGTTATGATGGAAATTGTTAGACTCGCGCTTTGGTTTAGCAATTTACAGACCTACCTCCGATTGATTGACCATAACTCACTCAATTTAACTCGTAATTCATTTAAATTAGTTTCATTTCGAAGGAATCAAAGTAAAGTTTAAAACGAAAGAAACGGAGATGAAAAACTCCAAGTATTTTGAGAGTTATGATGGAAATAGTTAGACTCGCGCTTTGGTTTAGCAATTTACTGACCTACCTCCGATTGATTGAACATAACTCTCTCAATTTAACTCGTAATTCATTTAAATTCGTTTCATTTCGAATGAATCGAAGTGTAGTTTAAAACGAAAGAAACGGAGATGAAAAACTCCAAGTATTTTGAGAGTTATGATGGAAATAGTTAGACTCGCTCTTTGGTTTAGCAATTTACTGACCTCTCTCCGATTGATTTACAATAACTCACTCAATTTAACTCGTAATTCATTGAAATTAGTTTCATTTCGAAGGAATCGAAGTGTAGTTTAAAACGAAAGAAACGGAGATGAAAAACTCCAAGTATTTTGAGAGCTATGATGGAAATTGTTAAACTCGCGCTTTGGTTTAGCAATTTACTGACCTACCTCCGATTGATTGACCATAACTCACTCAATTTAACTCGTAATTCATTTTAATTAGTTTCATTTCGAAGGAATCGAAGTATAGTTTAAAACGAAAGAAACGGAGATGAAAAACTCCAAGTATTTTGAGAGTTATGATGGAAATAGTTAGACTCGCTCTTTGGTTTAGCAATTTACTGACCTCTCTTCGATTGATTTACCATAACTTACTCAATTTAACTCGTAATTCATTGAAATTAGTTTCATTTCGAAGGAATCGAAGTTTAGTTTAAAACGAAAGAAACGGAGATGAAAAACTCCAAGTATTTTGAGAGTTATGATGAAAATTGTTAGACTCGCGCTTTGGTTTAGCAATTTACTGACCTACCTCCGATTGATTGACCATAACTCACTCAATTTAACTCGTAATTCCTTTAAATTAGTTTCATTTCGAAGGAATCGAAGTATAGTTTAAAACGAAAGAAATGGAGATGAAAACTCCAAGTATTTTGAGAGTTATGATGGAAATAGTTAGACTCGCGCTTTGGTTTAGCAATTTACTGACATACCTCCGATTGATTGACCATAACTCACTCAATTTTACTGGTAATTGATTGAAATTATTTTCATTTCGAAGGAATCGAAGTATAGTTTAAAACGAAAGAAACGGAGATGAAAAACTCCAAGTATTTTGTAAGTTATGATGGAAATAGTTAGACTCGCTCTTTGGTTTAGCAATTTACTGACCTACCTCCGATTGATTGACCATAACTCACTAAATTTAACTCGTAATTCATTTAAATTAGTTTTATTTCGAAGGAATCGAAGTCTAGTTTAAAACGAAAGAAACGGAGATGAAAAACTCAAAGTATTTTGAGAGTTATGATGGAAATAGTTAGACTCGCGCTTTGGTTTAGCAATTTACTGACCTACCTCCGATTGATTGACCATAACTCACTCAATTTAACTCGTAATTCATTTAAATTAGTTTCATTTCGAAGGAATCGAAGTAAAGTTTAAAACGAAAGAAACGGAGATGAAAAACTCCAAGTATTTTGAGAGTTATGATGGAAATAGTTAGACTCGCGCTTTGGTTTAGCAATTTACTGACCTACCTCCGATTGATTGACCATAACTCACTAAATTTAACTCGTAATTCATTTAAATTAGTTTCATTTCGAAGGAATCGAAGTATAGTTTAAAACGAAAGAAACGGAGATGAAAACTCCAAGTATTTTGAGAGTTATGATGGAAATAGTTAGACTCGCGCTTTGGTTTAGCAATTTACTGACATACCTCCGATTGATTGACCATAACTCACTCAATTTAACTCGTAATTCATTGAAATTAGTTTCATTTCGAAGGAATCGAAGTGTAGTTTAAAACGAAAGAAACGGAGATGAAAAACTCCAAGTATTTTGAGAGTTATGATGGAAATTGTTAGACTCGCGCTTTGGTTTAGCAATTTACTGACCTACCTCCGATTGATTGACCATAACTCACTAAATTTAACTCGTAATTCATTTAAATTAGTTTCATTTCGAAGGAATCGAAGTTTAGTTTAAAACGAAAGAAACGGAGATGAAAACTCCAAGTATTTTGAGAGTTATGATGGAAATAGTTAGACTCGCGCTTTGGTTTAGCAATTTACTGACATACCTCCGATTGATTGACCATAACTCACTCAATTTAACTCGTAATTCATTGAAATTAGTTTCATTTCGAAGGAATCGAAGTGTAGTTTAAAACGAAAGAAACGGAGATGAAAAACTCCAAGTATTTTGAGAGTTATGATGGAAATTGTTAGACTCGCGCTTTGGTTTAGCAATTTAATGACCTACCTTCGATTGATTGACCATAACTCACTAAATTTAACTCGTAATTCATTTAAATTAGTTTTATTTCGAAGGAATCGAAGTCTAGTTTAAAACGAAAGAAACGGAGATGAAAAACTCAAAGTATTTTGAGAGTTATGATGGAAATAGTTAGACTCGCGCTTTGGTTTAGCAATTTACTGACCTACCTCCGATTTATTGAACATAACTCTCTCAATTTAACTCGTAATTCATTTAAATTCATTTCATTTCGAATGAATCGAAGTGTAGTTTAAAACGAAAGAAACGGAGATGAAAAACTCCAAGTATTTTGAGAGTTATGATGGAAATAGTTAGACTCGCGCTTTGGTTTAGCAATTTACTGACCTACCTCCGATTGATTGACCATAACTCTGTCAATTTAACTCGTAATTCATTTAAATTAGTTTCATTTCGAAGGAATCGAAGTGTAGTTTAAAACGAAAGAAACGGAGATGAAAAACTCCAAGTATTTTGAGAGTTATGATGGAAATAGTTAGACTCGCTCTTTGGTTTAGCAATTTACTGACCTCTCTCCGATTGATTGAACATAACTCTGTCAATTTAACTCGTAATTCATTTAAATTAGTTTCATTTCGAAGGAATCGAAGTGTAGTTTAAAACGAAAGAAACGGAGATGAAAAACTCCAAGTATTTTGAGAGTTATGATGGAAATAGTTAGACTCGCGCTTTGGTTTAGCAATTTACTGACCTACCTCCGATTGATTGACCATAACTCACTCAATTTAACTCGTAATTCATTTAAATTCGTTTCATTTCGAATGAATCGAAGTGTAGTTTAAAACGAAAGAAACGGAGATAAAAAACTCGAAGTATTTTGAGAGTTATGATGGAAATAGTTAGACTCGCGCTTTGGTTTAGCAATTTACTGACTTACCTCCGATTGATTGACCATAACTCTCTCAATTTAACTCTTAAGTCATTGAAATTAGTTTCATTTCGAAGGAATCAAAGTGTAGTTTAAAACGAAAGAAACGGAGATGAAAAACTCCAAGTATTTTGAGAGTTATGATGGAAATTGTTAGACTCGCGCTTTGGTTTAGCAATTTACAGACCTACCTCCGATTGATTGACCATAACTCACTCAATTTAACTCGTAATTCATTTAAATTAGTTTCATTTCGAAGGAATCAAAGTAAAGTTTAAAACGAAAGAAACGGAGATGAAAAACTCCAAGTATTTTGAGAGTTATGATGGAAATAGTTAGACTCGCGCTTTGGTTTAGCAATTTACTGACCTACCTCCGATTGATTGAACATAACTCTCTCAATTTAACTCGTAATTCATTTAAATTCGTTTCATTTCGAATGAATCGAAGTGTAGTTTAAAACGAAAGAAACGGAGATGAAAAACTCCAAGTATTTTGAGAGTTATGATGGAAATAGTTAGACTCGCTCTTTGGTTTAGCAATTTACTGACCTCTCTCCGATTGATTTACAATAACTCACTCAATTTAACTCGTAATTCATTGAAATTAGTTTCATTTCGAAGGAATCGAAGTGTAGTTTAAAACGAAAGAAACGGAGATGAAAAACTCCAAGTATTTTGAGAGCTATGATGGAAATTGTTAAACTCGCGCTTTGGTTTAGCAATTTACTGACCTACCTCCGATTGATTGACCATAACTCACTCAATTTAACTCGTAATTCATTTTAATTAGTTTCATTTCGAAGGAATCGAAGTATAGTTTAAAACGAAAGAAACGGAGATGAAAAACTCCAAGTATTTTGAGAGTTATGATGGAAATAGTTAGACTCGCTCTTTGGTTTAGCAATTTACTGACCTCTCTTCGATTGATTTACCATAACTTACTCAATTTAACTCGTAATTCATTGAAATTAGTTTCATTTCGAAGGAATCGAAGTTTAGTTTAAAACGAAAGAAACGGAGATGAAAAACTCCAAGTATTTTGAGAGTTATGATGAAAATTGTTAGACTCGCGCTTTGGTTTAGCAATTTACTGACCTACCTCCGATTGATTGACCATAACTCACTCAATTTAACTCGTAATTCCTTTAAATTAGTTTCATTTCGAAGGAATCGAAGTATAGTTTAAAACGAAAGAAATGGAGATGAAAACTCCAAGTATTTTGAGAGTTATGATGGAAATAGTTAGACTCGCGCTTTGGTTTAGCAATTTACTGACATACCTCCGATTGATTGACCATAACTCACTCAATTTTACTGGTAATTGATTGAAATTATTTTCATTTCGAAGGAATCGAAGTGTAGTTTAAAACGAAAGAAACGGAGATGAAAAACTCCAAGTATTTTGTAAGTTATGATGGAAATAGTTAGACTCGCTCTTTGGTTTAGCAATTTACTGACCTACCTCCGATTGATTGACCATAACTCACTAAATTTAACTCGTAATTCATTTAAATTAGTTTTATTTCGAAGGAATCGAAGTCTAGTTTAAAACGAAAGAAACGGAGATGAAAAACTCAAAGTATTTTGAGAGTTATGATGGAAATAGTTAGACTCGCGCTTTGGTTTAGCAATTTACTGACCTACCTCCGATTGATTGACCATAACTCACTCAATTTAACTCGTAATTCATTTAAATTAGTTTCATTTCGAAGGAATCGAAGTAAAGTTTAAAACGAAAGAAACGGAGATGAAAAACTCCAAGTATTTTGAGAGTTATGATGGAAATAGTTAGACTCGCGCTTTGGTTTAGCAATTTACTGACCTACCTCCGATTGATTGACCATAACTCACTCAATTTAACTCGTAATTCATTTAAATTAGTTTCATTTCGAAGGAATCGAAGTATAGTTTAAAACGAAAGAAACGGAGATGAAAACTCCAAGTATTTTGAGAGTTATGATGGAAATAGTTAGACTCGCGCTTTGGTTTAGCAATTTACTGACATACCTCCGATTGATTGACCATAACTCACTCAATTTAACTCGTAATTCATTGAAATTAGTTTCATTTCGAAGGAATCGAAGTGTAGTTTAAAACGAAAGAAACGGAGATGAAAAACTCCAAGTATTTTGAGAGTTATGATGGAAATTGTTAGACTCGCGCTTTGGTTTAGCAATTTACTGACCTACCTCCGATTGATTGACCATAACTCACTAAATTTAACTCGTAATTCATTTAAATTAGTTTTATTTCGAAGGAATCGAAGTCTAGTTTAAAACGAAAGAAACGGAGATGAAAAACTCAAAGTATTTTGAGAGTTATGATGGAAATAGTTAGACTCGCGCTTTGGTTTAGCAATTTACTGACCTACCTCCGATTTATTGAACATAACTCTCTCAATTTAACTCGTAATTCATTTAAATTCATTTCATTTCGAACGAATCGAAGTGTAGTTTAAAATGAAAGAAACGGAGATGAAAAACTCCAAGTATTTTGAGAGTTATGATGGAAATAGTTAGACTCGCGCTTTGGTTTAGCAATTTACTGACCTACCTCCGATTGATTGACCATAACTCTGTCAATTTAACTCGTAATTCATTTAAATTAGTTTCATTTCGAAGGAATCGAAGTGTAGTTTAAAATGAAAGAAACGGAGATGAAAAACTCCAAGTATTTTGAGAGTTATGATGGAAATAGTTAGACTCGCTCTTTGGTTTAGCAATTTACTGACCTCTCTCCGATTGATTGACCATAACTCTGTCAATTTAACTCGTAATTCATTTAAATTAGTTTCATTTCGAAGGAATCGAAGTAAAGTTTAAAACGAAAGAAACGGAGATGAAAAACTCCAAGTATTTTGAGAGTTATGATGGAAATAGTTAGACTCGCGCTTTGGTTTAGCAATTTACTGACCTACCTCCGATTGATTGACCATAACTCACTCAATTTAACTCGTAATTCATTTAAATTAGTTTCATTTCGAAGGAATCGAAGTATAGTTTAAAACGAAAGAAACGGAGATGAAAACTCCAAGTATTTTGAGAGTTATGATGGAAATAGTTAGACTCGCGCTTTGGTTTAGCAATATACTGACATACCTCCGATTGATTGACCATAACTCACTCAATTTAACTCGTAATTCATTGAAATTAGTTTCATTTCGAAGGAATCGAAGTGTAGTTTAAAACGAAAGAAACGGAGATGAAAAACTCCAAGTATTTTGAGAGTTATGATGGAAATTGTTAGACTCGCGCTTTGGTTTAGCAATTTACTGACCTACCTCCGATTGATTGACCATAACTCTGTCAATTTTACTCGTAATTCATTTAAATTAGTTTAATTTCGAAGGAATCGAAGTGTAGTTTAAAACGAAAGAAACGGAGATGAAAAACTCCAATTATTTTGAGAGTTATGATGGAAATAGTTAGACTCGCGCTTTGGTTTAGCAATTTACTGACCTCCCTACGATTGATTGACCATAACTCACTCAATTTAACTCGTAATTCATTGAAATTAGTTTCATTTCGAAAGAATCGAAGTGTAGTTTAAAACGAAAGAAACGGAGATGAAAAACTCCAAGTATTTTGAGAGTTATGATGGAAATAGTTAGACTCGCACTTTGGTTTAGCAATTTACTGACCTACCTCCGATTGATTGACCATAACTCTCCCAATTTAACTCTTAAGTCATTGAAATTAGTTTCATTTCGAAGGAATCAAAGTGTAGTTTAAAACGAAAGAAACGGAGATGAAAAACTCCAAGTATTTTGAGAGTTATGATGGAAATTGTTAGACTCGCGCTTTGGTTTAGCAATTTACTGACCTACCTCCGATTGATTGACCATAACTCACTCAATTTAACTCGTAATTCATTTAAATTAGTTTCATTTCGAAGGAATCGAAGTAAAGTTTAAAACGAAAGAAACGGAGATGAAAAACTCCAAGTATTTTCAGAGTTATGATGGAAATAGTTAGACTCGCGCTTTGGTTTAGCAATTTACTGACCTACCTCCGATTGATTGAACATAACTCTCTCAATTTAACTCGTAATTCATTTAAATTCGTTTCATTTCGAATGAATCGAAGTGTAGTTTAAAACGAAAGAAACGGAGATGAAAACCTCCAAGTATTTTGAGAGTTATGATGGAAATAGTTAGACTCGCTCTTTGGTTTAGCAATTTACTGACCTCTCTCCGATTGATTTACAATAACTCACTAAATTTAACTCGTAATTCATTGAAATTAGTTTCATTTCGAAGGAATCGAAGTGTAGTTTAAAACGAAAGAAACGGAGATGAAAAACTCCAAGTATTTTGAGAGTTATGATGGAAATTGTTAAACTCGCGCTTTGGTTTAGCAATTTACTGACCTACCTCCGATTGATTGACCATAACTCACTCAATTTAACTCGTAATTCATTTTAATTAGTTTCATTTCGAAGGAATCGAAGTATAGTTTAAAACGAAAGAAACGGAGATGAAAAACTCCAAGTATTTTGAGAGTTATGATGGAAATAGTTAGACTCGCTCTTTGGTTTAGCAATTTACTGACCTCTCTCCGATTGATTTACCATAACTTACTCAATTTAACTCGTAATTCATTGAAATTAGTTTCATTTCGAAGGAATCGAAGTGTAGTTTAAAACGAAAGAAACGGAGATGAAAAACTCCAAGTATTTTGAGAGTTATGATGAAAATTGTTAGACTCGCGCTTTGGTTTAGCAATTTACTGACCTACCTCCGATTGATTAACCATAACTCACTCAATTTAACTCGTAATTCCTTTAAATTAGTTTCATTTCGAAGGAATCGAAGTATAGTTTAAAACGAAAGAAATGGAGATGAAAACTCCAAGTATTTTGAGAGTTATGATGGAAATAGTTAGACTCGCGCTTTGGTTTAGCAATTTACTGACATACCTCCGATTGATTGACCATAACTCACTCAATTTTACTGGTAATTGATTGAAATTATTTTCATTTCGAAGGAATCGAAGTGTAGTTTAAAACGAAAGAAACGGAGATGAAAAACTCCAAGTATTTTGTAAGTTATGATGGAAATAGTTAGACTCGCTCTTTGGTTTAGCAATTTACTGACCTACCTCCGATTGATTGACCATAACTCACTAAATTTAACTCGTAATTCATTTAAATTAGTTTTATTTCGAAGGAATCGAAGTCTAGTTTAAAACGAAAGAAACGGAGATGAAAAACTCAAAGTATTTTGAGAGTTATGATGGAAATAGTTAGACTCGCGCTTTGGTTTAGCAATTTACTGACCTACCTCCGATTGATTGACCATAACTCACTCAATTTAACTCGTAATTCATTTAAATTAGTTTCATTTCGAAGGAATCGAAGTAAAGTTTAAAACGAAAGAAACGGAGATGAAAAACTCCAAGTATTTTGAGAGTTATGATGGAAATAGTTAGACTCGCGCTTTGGTTTAGCAATTTACTGACCTACCTCCGATTGATTGACCATAACTCACTCAATTTAACTCGTAATTCATTTAAATTAGTTTCATTTCGAAGGAATCGAAGTATAGTTTAAAACGAAAGAAACGGAGATGAAAACTCCAAGTATTTTGAGAGTTATGATGGAAATAGTTAGACTCGCGCTTTGGTTTAGCAATTTACTGACATACCTCCGATTGATTGACCATAACTCACTCAATTTAACTCGTAATTCATTGAAATTAGTTTCATTTCGAAGGAATCGAAGTGTAGTTTAAAACGAAAGAAACGGAGATGAAAAACTCCAAGTATTTTGAGAGTTATGATGGAAATTGTTAGACTCGCGCTTTGGTTTAGCAATTTACTGACCTACCTCCGATTGATTGACCATAACTCACTAAATTTAACTCGTAATTCATTTAAATTAGTTTTATTTCGAAGGAATCGAAGTCTAGTTTAAAACGAAAGAAACGGAGATGAAAAACTCAAAGTATTTTGAGAGTTATGATGGAAATAGTTAGACTCGCGCTTTGGTTTAGCAATTTACTGACCTACCTCCGATTTATTGAACATAACTCTCTCAATTTAACTCGTAATTCATTTAAATTCATTTCATTTCGAATGAATCGAAGTGTAGTTTAAAACGAAAGAAACGGAGATGAAAAACTCCAAGTATTTTGAGAGTTATGATGGAAATAGTTAGACTCGCGCTTTGGTTTAGCAATTTACTGACCTACCTCCGATTGATTGACCATAACTCTGTCAATTTAACTCGTAATTCATTTAAATTAGTTTCATTTCGAAGGAATCGAAGTGTAGTTTAAAACGAAAGAAACGGAGATGAAAAACTCCAAGTATTTTGAGAGTTATGATGGAAATAGTTAGACTCGCTCTTTGGTTTAGCAATTTACTGACCTCTCTCCGATTGATTGACCATAACTCTGTCAATTTAACTCGTAATTCATTTAAATTAGTTTCATTTCGAAGGAATCGAAGTAAAGTTTAAAACGAAAGAAACGGAGATGAAAAACTCCAAGTATTTTGAGAGTTATGATGGAAATAGTTAGACTCGCGCTTTGGTTTAGCAATTTACTGACCTACCTCCGATTGATTGACCATAACTCACTCAATTTAACTCGTAATTCATTTAAATTAGTTTCATTTCGAAGGAATCGAAGTATAGTTTAAAACGAAAGAAACGGAGATGAAAACTCCAAGTATTTTGAGAGTTATGATGGAAATAGTTAGACTCGCGCTTTGGTTTAGCAATTTACTGACATACCTCCGATTGATTGACCATAACTCACTCAATTTAACTCGTAATTCATTGAAATTAGTTTCATTTCGAAGGAATCGAAGTGTAGTTTAAAACGAAAGAAACGGAGATGAAAAACTCCAAGTATTTTGAGAGTTATGATGGAAATTGTTAGACTCGCGCTTTGGTTTAGCAATTTACTGACCTACCTTCGATTGATTGACCATAACTCACTAAATTTAACTCGTAATTCATTTAAATTAGTTTTATTTCGAAGGAATCGAAGTCTAGTTTAAAACGAAAGAAACGGAGATGAAAAACTCAAAGTATTTTGAGAGTTATGATGGAAATAGTTAGACTCGCGCTTTGGTTTAGCAATTTACTGACCTACCTCCGATTTATTGAACATAACTCTCTCAATTTAACTCGTAATTCATTTAAATTCATTTCATTTCGAATGAATCGAAGTGTAGTTTAAAACGAAAGAAACGGAGATGAAAAACTCCAAGTATTTTGAGAGTTATGATGGAAATAGTTAGACTCGCGCTTTGGTTTAGCAATTTACTGACCTACCTTCGATTGATTGACCATAACTCTGTCAATTTAACTCGTAATTCATTTAAATTAGTTTCATTTCGAAGGAATCAAACTGTAGTTTAAAACGAAAGAAACGGAGATGAAAAACTCCAAGTATTTTGAGAGTTATGATGGAAATAGTTAGACTCGCGCTTTGGTTTAGCAATTTACTGACCTACCTCCGATTGATTGACCATAACTCTGTCAATTTAACTCGTAATTCATTTAAATTAGTTTCATTTCGAAGGAATCGAAGTGTAGTTTAAAACGAAAGAAACGGAGATGAAAAACTCCAAGTATTTTGAGAGTTATGATGGAAATAGTCAGACTCGCGCTTTGGTTTAGCAATTTACTGACGTACCTCCGATTGATTGACCATAACTCTGTCAATTTAACTCGTAATTCATTTAAATTAGTTTCATTTCGAAGGAATCGAAGTGTAGTTTAAAACGAAAGAAACGGAGATGAAAAACTCCAAGTATTTTGAGAGTTATGATGGAAATAGTTAGACTCGCGCTTTGGTTTAGCAATTTACTGACCTCCTTACGATTGATTGACCATAACTCACTCAATTTAACTCGTAATTCATTGAAATTAGTTTCATTTCGAAAGAATCGAAGTGTAGTTTAAAACGAAAGAAACGGAGATGAAAAACTCCAAGTATTTTGAGAGTTATGATGGAAATAGTTAGACTCGCGCTTTGGTTTAGCAATTTACTGACCTACCTTCGATTGATTGACCATAACTCTCTCAATTTAACTCTTAAGTCATTGAAATTAGTTTAATTTCGAAAGAATCAAAGTGTAGTTTAAAACGAAAGAAACGGAGATGAAAAACTCCAAGTATTTTGAGAGTTATGATGGAAATAGTTAGACTCGCGCTTTGGTTTAGCAATTTACCGACCTACCTCCGATTGATTGACAATAACTCTCTCAATTTAACTCGTAATTCATTTAAATTAGTTTCATTTCGAAGGAATCGAAGTGTAGTTTAAAACGAAAGAAACGGAGATGAAAAACTCCAAGTATTTTGAGAGTTATGATGGAAATAGTTAGACTCGCGCTTTGGTTTAGCAATTTACTGATCTACCTCCGATTGATTGACCATAACTCTGTCAATTTAACTCGTAATTCTTTTAAATTAGTTTCATTTCGAAGGAATCGAAGTAAAGTTTAAAACGAAAGAAACGGAGATGAAAAACTCCAAGTATTTTGAGAGTTATGATGGAAATAGTTAGACTCGCGCTTTGGTTTAGCAATTTACTGACCTACCTCCGATTGATTGACCATAACTCTCTCAATTTAACTCTTAAGTCATTGAAATTAGTTTCATTTCGAAGGAATCAAAGTGTAGTTTAAAACGAAAGAAACGGAGATGAAAAACTCCAAGTATTTTGAGAGTTATGATGGAAATAGTTAGACTCGCGCTTTGGTTTAGCAATTTACTGACCTACCTCCGATTGATTGACCATAACTCTCCCAATTTAACTCTTAAGTCATTGAAATTAGTTTCATTTCGAAGGAATCAAAGTGTAGTTTAAAACGAAAGAAACGGAGATGAAAAACTCCAAGTATTTTGAGAGTTATGATGGAAATTGTTAGACTCGCGCTTTGGTTTAGCAATTTACTGACCTACCTCCGATTGATTGACCATAACTCACTCAATTTAACTCGTAATTCATTTAAATTAGTTTCATTTCGAAGGAATCGAAGTAAAGTTTAAAACGAAAGAAACGGAGATGAAAAACTCCAAGTATTTTCAGAGTTATGATGGAAATAGTTAGACTCGCGCTTTGGTTTAGCAATTTACTGACCTACCTCCGATTGATTGAACATAACTCATTCATTTAAATTCGTTTCATTTCGAATGAATCGAAGTGTAGTTTAAAACGAAAGAAACGGAGATGAAAAACTCCAAGTATTTTGAGAGTTATGATGGAAATAGTTAGACTCGCTCTTTGGTTTAGCAATTTACTGACCTCTCTCCGATTGATTGACCATAACTCTGTCAATTTAACTCGTAATTCATTTAAATTAGTTTCATTTCGAAGGAATCGAAGTAAAGTTTAAAACGAAAGAAACGGAGATGAAAAACTCCAAGTATTTTGAGAGTTATGATGGAAATAGTTAGACTCGCGCTTTGGTTTAGCAATTTACTGACCTACCTCCGATTGATTGACCATAACTCACTCAATTTAACTCGTAATTCATTTAAATTAGTTTCATTTCGAAGGAATCGAAGTATAGTTTAAAACGAAAGAAACGGAGATGAAAACTCCAAGTATTTTGAGAGTTATGATGGAAATAGTTAGACTCGCGCTTTGGTTTAGCAATTTACTGACATACCTCCGATTGATTGACCATAACTCACTCAATTTAACTCGTAATTCATTGAAATTAGTTTCATTTCGAAGGAATCGAAGTGTAGTTTAAAACGAAAGAAACGGAGATGAAAAACTCCAAGTATTTTGAGAGTTATGATGGAAATTGTTAGACTCGCGCTTTGGTTTAGCAATTTACTGACCTACCTTCGATTGATTGACCATAACTCACTAAATTTAACTCGTAATTCATTTAAATTAGTTTTATTTCGAAGGAATCGAAGTCTAGTTTAAAACGAAAGAAACGGAGATGAAAAACTCAAAGTATTTTGAGAGTTATGATGGAAATAGTTAGACTCGCGCTTTGGTTTAGCAATTTACTGACCTACCTCCGATTTATTGAACATAACTCTCTCAATTTAACTCGTAATTCATTTAAATTCATTTCATTTCGAATGAATCGAAGTGTAGTTTAAAACGAAAGAAACGGAGATGAAAAACTCCAAGTATTTTGAGAGTTATGATGGAAATAGTTAGACTCGCGCTTTGGTTTAGCAATTTACTGACCTACCTTCGATTGATTGACCATAACTCTGTCAATTTAACTCGTAATTCATTTAAATTAGTTTCATTTCGAAGGAATCAAACTGTAGTTTAAAACGAAAGAAACGGAGATGAAAAACTCCAAGTATTTTGAGAGTTATGATGGAAATAGTTAGACTCGCGCTTTGGTTTAGCAATTTACTGACCTACCTCCGATTGATTGACCATAACTCTGTCAATTTAACTCGTAATTCATTTAAATTAGTTTCATTTCGAAGGAATCGAAGTGTAGTTTAAAACGAAAGAAACGGAGATGAAAAACTCCAAGTATTTTGAGAGTTATGATGGAAATAGTCAGACTCGCGCTTTGGTTTAGCAATTTACTGACGTACCTCCGATTGATTGACCATAACTCTGTCAATTTAACTCGTAATTCATTTAAATTAGTTTCATTTCGAAGGAATCGAAGTGTAGTTTAAAACTAAAGAAACGGAGATGAAAAACTCCAAGTATTTTGAGAGTTATGATGGAAATAGTTAGACTCGCGCTTTGGTTTAGCAATTTACTGACCTCCTTACGATTGATTGACCATAACTCACTCAATTTAACTTGTAATTCATTGAAATTAGTTTCATTTCGAAAGAATCGAAGTGTAGTTTAAAACGAAAGAAACGGAGATGAAAAACTCCAAGTATTTTGAGAGTTATGATGGAAATAGTTAGACTCGCGCTTTGGTTTAGCAATTTACTGACCTACCTTCGATTGATTGACCATAACTCTCTCAATTTAACTCTTAAGTCATTGAAATTAGTTTCATTTCGAAAGAATCAAAGTGTAGTTTAAAACGAAAGAAACGGAGATGAAAAACTCCAAGTATTTTGAGAGTTATGATGGAAATAGTTAGACTCGCGCTTTGGTTTAGCAATTTACTGACCTACCTCCGATTGATTGACAATAACTCTCTCAATTTAACTCGTAATTCATTTAAATTAGTTTCATTTCGAAGGAATCGAAGTGTAGTTTAAAACGAAAGAAACGGAGATGAAAAACTCCAAGTATTTTGAGAGTTATGATGGAAATAGTTAGACTCGCGCTTTGGTTTAGCAATTTACTGATCTACCTCCGATTGATTGACCATAACTCTGTCAATTTAACTCGTAATTCTTTTAAATTAGTTTCATTTCGAAGGAATCGAAGTAAAGTTTAAAACAAAAGAAACGGAGATGAAAAACTCCAAGTATTTTGAGAGTTATGATGGAAATAGTTAGACTCGCGCTTTGGTTTAGCAATTTACTGACCTACCTCCGATTGATTGACCATAACTCTCTCAATTTAACTCTTAAGTCATTGAAATTAGTTTCATTTCGAAGGAATCAAAGTGTAGTTTAAAACGAAAGAAACGGAGATGAAAAACTCCAAGTATTTTGAGAGTTATGATGGAAATAGTTAGACTCGCGCTTTGGTTTAGCAATTTACTGACCTACCTCCGATTGATTGACCACAACTCTCCCAATTTAACTCTTAAGTCATTGAAATTAGTTTCATTTCGAAGGAATCAAAGTGTAGTTTAAAACGAAAGAAACGGAGATGAAAAACTCCAAGTATTTTGAGAGTTATGATGGAAATTGTTAGACTCGCGCTTTGGTTTAGCAATTTACTGACCTACCTCCGATTGATTGACCATAACTCACTCAATTTAACTCGTAATTCATTTAAATTAGTTTCATTTCGAAGGAATCGAAGTAAAGTTTAAAACGAAAGAAACGGAGATGAAAAACTCCAAGTATTTTCAGAGTTATGATGGAAATAGTTAGACTCGCGCTTTGGTTTAGCAATTTACTGACCTACCTCCGATTGATTGAACATAACTCATTCATTTAAATTCGTTTCATTTCGAATGAATCGAAGTGTAGTTTAAAACGAAAGAAACGGAGATGAAAAACTCCAAGTATTTTGAGAGTTATGATGGAAATAGTTAGACTCGCTCTTTGGTTTAGCAATTTACTGACCTCTCTCCGATTGATTGACCATAACTCTGTCAATTTAACTCGTAATTCATTTAAATTAGTTTCATTTCGAAGGAATCGAAGTAAAGTTTAAAACGAAAGAAACGGAGATGAAAAACTCCAAGTATTTTGAGAGTTATGATGGAAATAGTTAGACTCGCGCTTTGGTTTAGCAATTTACTGACCTACCTCCGATTGATTGACCATAACTCACTCAATTTAACTCGTAATTCATTTAAATTAGTTTCATTTCGAAGGAATCGAAGTATAGTTTAAAACGAAAGAAACGGAGATGAAAACTCCAAGTATTTTGAGAGTTATGATGGAAATAGTTAGACTCGCGCTTTGGTTTAGCAATTTACTGACATACCTCCGATTGATTGACCATAACTCACTCAATTTAACTCGTAATTCATTGAAATTAGTTTCATTTCGAAGGAATCGAAGTGTAGTTTAAAACGAAAGAAACGGAGATGAAAAACTCCAAGTATTTTGAGAGTTATGATGGAAATTGTTAGACTCGCGCTTTGGTTTAGCAATTTACTGACCTACCTTCGATTGATTGACCATAACTCACTAAATTTAACTCGTAATTCATTTAAATTAGTTTTATTTCGAAGGAATCGAAGTCTAGTTTAAAACGAAAGAAACGGAGATGAAAAACTCAAAGTATTTTGAGAGTTATGATGGAAATAGTTAGACTCGCGCTTTGGTTTAGCAATTTACTGACCTACCTCCGATTTATTGAACATAACTCTCTCAATTTAACTCGTAATTCATTTAAATTCATTTCATTTCGAATGAATCGAAGTGTAGTTTAAAACGAAAGAAACGGAGATGAAAAACTCCAAGTATTTTGAGAGTTATGATGGAAATAGTTAGACTCGCGCTTTGGTTTAGCAATTTACTGACCTACCTTCGATTGATTGACCATAACTCTGTCAATTTAACTCGTAATTCATTTAAATTAGTTTCATTTCGAAGGAATCAAACTGTAGTTTAAAACGAAAGAAACGGAGATGAAAAACTCCAAGTATTTTGAGAGTTATGATGGAAATAGTTAGACTCGCGCTTTGGTTTAGCAATTTACTGACCTACCTCCGATTGATTGACCATAACTCTGTCAATTTAACTCGTAATTCATTTAAATTAGTTTCATTTCGAAGGAATCGAAGTGTAGTTTAAAACGAAAGAAACGGAGATGAAAAACTCCAAGTATTTTGAGAGTTATGATGGAAATAGTCAGACTCGCGCTTTGGTTTAGCAATTTACTGACGTACCTCCGATTGATTGACCATAACTCTGTCAATTTAACTCGTAATTCATTTAAATTAGTTTCATTTCGAAGGAATCGAAGTGTAGTTTAAAACGAAAGAAACGGAGATGAAAAACTCCAAGTATTTTGAGAGTTATGATGGAAATAGTTAGACTCGCGCTTTGGTTTAGCAATTTACTGACCTCCTTACGATTGATTGACCATAACTCACTCAATTTAACTCGTAATTCATTGAAATTAGTTTCATTTCGAAAGAATCGAAGTGTAGTTTAAAACGAAAGAAACGGAGATGAAAAACTCCAAGTATTTTGAGAGTTATGATGGAAATAGTTAGACTCGCGCTTTGGTTTAGCAATTTACTGACCTACCTTCGATTGATTGACCATAACTCTCTCAATTTAACTCTTAAGTCATTGAAATTAGTTTGATTTCGAAAGAATTAAAGTGTAGTTTAAAACGAAAGAAACGGAGATGAAAAACTCCAAGTATTTTGAGAGTTATGATGGAAATAGTTAGACTCGCGCTTTGGTTTAGCAATTTACTGACCTACCTCCGATTGATTGACAATAACTCTCTCAATTTAACTCGTAATTCATTTAAATTAGTTTCATTTCGAAGGAATCGAAGTGTAGTTTAAAACGAAAGAAACGGAGATGAAAAACTCCAAGTATTTTGAGAGTTATGATGGAAATAGTTAGACTCGCGCTTTGGTTTAGCAATTTACTGATCTACCTCCGATTGATTGACCATAACTCTGTCAATTTAACTCGTAATTCTTTTAAATTAGTTTCATTTCGAAGGAATCGAAGTAAAGTTTAAAACGAAAGAAACGGAGATGAAAAACTCCAAGTATTTTGAGAGTTATGATGGAAATAGTTAGACTCGCGCTTTGGTTTAGCAATTTACTGACCTACCTCCGATTGATTGACCATAACTCTCTCAATTTAACTCTTAAGTCATTGAAATTAGTTTCATTTCGAAGGAATCAAAGTGTAGTTTAAAACGAAAGAAACGGAGATGAAAAACTCCAAGTATTTTGAGAGTTATGATGGAAATAGTTAGACTCGCGCTTTGGTTTAGCAATTTACTGACCTACCTCCGATTGATTGACCATAACTCTCCCAATTTAACTCTTAAGTCATTGAAATTAGTTTCATTTCGAAGGAATCAAAGTGTAGTTTAAAACGAAAGAAACGGAGATGAAAAACTCCAAGTATTTTGAGAGTTATGATGGAAATTGTTAGACTCGCGCTTTGGTTTAGCAATTTACTGACCTACCTCCGATTGATTGACCATAACTCACTCAATTTAACTCGTAATTCATTTAAATTAGTTTCATTTCGAAGGAATCGAAGTAAAGTTTAAAACGAAAGAAACGGAGATGAAAAACTCCAAGTATTTTCAGAGTTATGATGGAAATAGTTAGACTCGCGCTTTGGTTTAGCAATTTACTGACCTACCTCCGATTGATTGAACATAATTCATTCATTTAAATTCGTTTCATTTCGAATGAATCGAAGTGTAGTTTAAAACGAAAGAAACGGAGATGAAAAACTCCAAGTATTTTGAGAGTTATGATGGAAATAGTTAGACTCGCTCTTTGGTTTAGCAATTTACTGACCTCTCTCCGATTGATTTACAATAACTCACTTAATTTAACTCGTAATTCATTGAAATTAGTTTCATTTCGAAGGAATCGAAGTGTAGTTTAAAACGAAAGAAACGGAGATGAAAAACTCCAAGTATTTTGAGAGTTATGATGGAAATTGTTAAACTCGCGCTTTGGTTTAGCAATTTACTGACCTACCTCCGATTGATTGACCATAACTCACTCAATTTAACTCGTAATTCATTTAAATTAGTTTCATTTCGAAGGAATCGAAGTATAGTTTAAAACGAAAGAAACGGAGATGAAAAACTCCAAGTATTTTGAGAGTTATGATGGAAATAGTTAGACTCGCTCTTTGGTTTAGCAATTTACTGACCTCTCTCCGATTGATTTACCATAACTCACTCAATTTAACTCGTAATTCATTGAAATTAGTTTCATTTCGAAGGAATCGAAGTGTAGTTTAAAACGAAAGAAACGGAGATGAAAAACTCCAAGTATTTTGAGAGTTATGATGAAAATTGTTAGACTCGCGCTTTGGTTTAGCAATTTACTGACCTACCTCCGATTGATTGACCATAACTCACTCAATTTAACTCGTAATTCCTTTAAATTAGTTTCATTTCGAAGGAATCGAAGTATAGTTTAAAACGAAAGAAACGGAGATGAAAACTCCAAGTATTTTGAGAGTTATGATGGAAATAGTTAGACTCGCGCTTTGGTTTAGCAATTTACTGACCTACCTCCGATTGATTGAACATAACTCTCTCAATTTAACTCGTAATTCATTTAAATTCGTTTCATTTCGAATGAATCGAAGTGTAGTTTAAAACGAAAGAAACGGAGATGAAAAACTCGAAGTATTTTGAGAGTTATGATGGAAATAGTTAGACTCGCGCTTTGGTTTAGCAATTTACTGACCTACCTCCGATTGATTGACCATAACTCACTCAATTTAACTTGTAATTCATTGAAATTAGTTTCATTTCGAAGGAATCAAACTGTAGTTTAAAACGAAAGAAACGGAGATAAAAAACTCCAAGTATTTTGAGAGTTATGATGGAAATAGTTAGACTCGCGCTTTGGTTTAGCAATTTACTGACGTACCTCCGATTTATTGAACATAACTATCTCAATTTAACTCGTAATTCATTTAAATTCATTTCATTTCGAATGAATCGAAGTGTAGTTTAAAACGAAAGAAACGGAGATGAAAAACTCCAAGTATTTTGAGAGTTATGATGGAAATAGTTAGACTCGCGCTTTGGTTTAGCAATTTACTGACGTACCTCCGATTGATTGACCATAACTCTGTCAATTTAACTCGTAATTCATTTAAATTAGTTTCATTTCGAAGGAATCGAAGTGTAGTTTAAAACGAAAGAAACGGAGATGAAAAACTCCAAGTATTTTGAGAGTTATGATGGAAATAGTTAGACTCGCGCTTTGGTTTAGCAATTTACTGACCTCCTTACGATTGATTGACCATAACTCACTCAATTTAACTCGTAATTCATTGAAATTAGTTTCATTTCGAAAGAATCGAAGTGTAGTTTAAAACGAAAGAAACGGAGATGGAAAACTCCAAGTATTTTGAGAGTTATGATGGAAATAGTTAGACTCGCGCTTTGGTTTAGCAATTTACTGACCTACCTTCGATTGATTGACCATAACTCTCTCAATTTAACTCTTAAGTCATTGAAATTAGTTTCATTTCGAAAGAATCAAAGTGTAGTTTAAAACGAAAGAAACGGAGATGAAAAACTCCAAGTATTTTGAGAGTTATGATGGAAATAGTTAGACTCGCGCTTTGGTTTAGCAATTTACTGACCTACCTCCGATTGATTGACAATAACTCTCTCAATTTAACTCGTAATTCATTTAAATTAGTTTCATTTCGAAGGAATCGAAGTGTAGTTTAAAACGAAAGAAACGGAGATGAAAAACTCCAAGTATTTTGAGAGTTATGATGGAAATAGTTAGACTCGCGCTTTGGTTTAGCAATTTACTGATCTACCTCCGATTGATTGACCATAACTCTGTCAATTTAACTCGTAATTCTTTTAAATTAGTTTCATTTCGAAGGAATCGAAGTAAAGTTTAAAACAAAAGAAACGGAGATGAAAAACTCCAAGTATTTTGAGAGTTATGATGGAAATAGTTAGACTCGCGCTTTGGTTTAGCAATTTACTGACCTACCTCCGATTGATTGACCATAACTCTCTCAATTTAACTCTTAAGTCATTGAAATTAGTTTCATTTCGAAGGAATCAAAGTGTAGTTTAAAACGAAAGAAACGGAGATGAAAAACTCCAAGTATTTTGAGAGTTATGATGGAAATAGTTAGACTCGCGCTTTGGTTTAGCAATTTACTGATCTACCTCCGATTGATTGACCATAACTCTCCCAATTTAACTCTTAAGTCATTGAAATTAGTTTCATTTCGAAGGAATCAAAGTGTAGTTTAAAACGAAAGAAACGGAGATGAAAAACTCCAAGTATTTTGAGAGTTATGATGGAAATTGTTAGACTCGCGCTTTGGTTTAGCAATTTACTGACCTACCTCCGATTGATTGACCATAACTCACTCAATTTAACTCGTAATTCATTTAAATTAGTTTCATTTCGAAGGAATCGAAGTAAAGTTTAAAACGAAAGAAACGGAGATGAAAAACTCCAAGTATTTTAAGAGTTATGATGGAAATAGTTAGACTCGCGCTTTGGTTTAGCAATTTACTGACCTACCTCCGATTGATTGAACATAACTCTCTCAATTTAACTCGTAATTCATTTAAATTCGTTTCATTTCGAATGAATCGAAGTGTAGTTTAAAACGAAAGAAACGGAGATGAAAAACTCCAAGTATTTTGAGAGTTATGATGGAAATAGTTAGACTCGCTCTTTGGTTTAGCAATTTACTGACCTCTCTCCGATTGATTTACAATAACTCACTCAATTTAACTCGTAATTGATTGAAATTAGTTTCATTTCGAAGGAATCGAAGTGTAGTTTAAAACGAAAGAAACGGAGATGAAAAACTCCAAGTATTTTGAGAGTTATGATGGAAATTGTTAAACTCGCGCTTTGGTTTATTAATTTACTGACCTACCTCCGATTGATTGACCATAACTCACTCAATTTAACTCGTAATTCATTTTAATTAGTTTCATTTCGAAGGAATCGAAGTATAGTTTAAAACGAAAGAAACGGAGATGAAAAACTCCAAGTATTTTGAGAGTTATGATGGAAATAGTTAGACTCGCTCTTTGGTTTAGCAATTTACTGACCTCTCTCCGATTGATTTACCATAACTTACTCAATTTAACTCGTAATTCATTGAAATTAGTTTCATTTCGAAGGAATCGAAGTGTAGTTTAAAACGAAAGAAACGGAGATGAAAAACTCCAAGTATTTTGAGAGTTATGATGAAAATTGTTAGACTCGCGCTTTGGTTTAGCAATTTACTGACCTACCTCCGATTGATTGACCATAACTCACTCAATTTAACTCGTAATTCCTTTAAATTAGTTTCATTTCGAAGGAATCGAAGTATAGTTTAAAACGAAAGAAATGGAGATGAAAACTCCAAGTATTTTGAGAGTTATGATGGAAATAGTTAGACTCGCGCTTTGGTTTAGCAATTTACTGACATACCTCCGATTGATTGACCATAACTCACTCAATTTTACTGGTAATTGATTGAAATTATTTTCATTTCGAAGGAATCGAAGTGTAGTTTAAAACGAAAGAAACGGAGATGAAAAACTCCAAGTATTTTGTAAGTTATGATGGAAATAGTTAGACTCGCTCTTTGGTTTAGCAATTTACTGACCTACCTCCGATTGATTGACCATAACTCACTAAATTTAACTCGTAATTCATTTAAATTAGTTTTATTTCGAAGGAATCGAAGTCTAGTTTAAAACGAAAGAAACGGAGATGAAAAACTCAAAGTATTTTGAGAGTTATGATGGAAATAGTTAGACTCGCGCTTTGGTTTAGCAATTTACTGACCTACCTCCGATTGATTGACCATAACTCACTCAATTTAACTCGTAATTCATTTAAATTAGTTTCATTTCGAAGGAATCGAAGTAAAGTTTAAAACGAAAGAAACGGAGATGAAAAACTCCAAGTATTTTGAGAGTTATGATGGAAATAGTTAGACTCGCGCTTTGGTTTAGCAATTTACTGACCTACCTCCAATTGATTGACCATAACTCACTCAATTTAACTCGTAATTCATTTAAATTAGTTTCATTTCGAAGGAATCGAAGTATAGTTTAAAACGAAAGAAACGGAGATGAAAACTCCAAGTATTTTGAGAGTTATGATGGAAATAGTTAGACTCGCGCTTTGGTTTAGCAATTTACTGACATACCTCCGATTGATTGACCATAACTCACTCAATTTAACTCGTAATTCATTGAAATTAGTTTCATTTCGAAGGAATCGAAGTGTAGTTTAAAACGAAAGAAACGGAGATGAAAAACTCCAAGTATTTTAAGAGTTATGATGGAAATTGTTAGACTCGCGCTTTGGTTTAGCAATTTTACTGACCTACCTCCGATTGATTGACCATAACTCACTAAATTTAACTCGTAATTCATTTAAATTAGTTTTATTTCGAAGGAATCGAAGTCTAGTTTAAAACGAAAGAAACGGAGATGAAAAACTCAAAGTATTTTGAGAGTTATGATGGAAATAGTTAGACTCGCGCTTTGGTTTAGCAATTTACTGACCTACCTCCGATTTATTGAACATAACTCTCTCAATTTAACTCGTAATTCATTTAAATTCATTTCATTTCGAATGAATTGAAGTGTAGTTTAAAACGAAAGAAACGGAGATGAAAAACTCCAAGTATTTTGAGAGTTATGATGGAAATAGTTAGACTCGCGCTTTGGTTTAGCAATTTACTGACCTACCTCCGATTGATTGACCATAACTCTGTCAATTTAACTCGTAATTCATTTAAATTAGTTTCATTTCGAAGGAATCGAAGTGTAGTTTAAAACGAAAGAAACGGAGATGAAAAACTCCAAGTATTTTGAGAGTTATGATGGAAATAGTTAAACTCGCTCTTTGGTTTAGCAATTTACTGACCTCTCTCCGATTGATTGACCATAACTCTGTCAATTTAACTCGTAATTCATTTAAATTAGTTTCATTTCGAAGGAATCGAAGTAAAGTTTAAAACGAAAGAAACGGAGATGAAAAACTCCAAGTATTTTGAGAGTTATGATGGAAATAGTTAGACTCGCGCTTTGGTTTAGCAATTTACTGACCTACCTCCGATTGATTGACCATAACTCACTCAATTTAACTCGTAATTCATTTAAATTAGTTTCATTTCGAAGGAATCGAAGTATAGTTTAAAACGAAAGAAACGGAGATGAAAACTCCAAGTATTTTGAGAGTTATGATGGAAATAGTTAGACTCGCGCTTTGGTTTAGCAATTTACTGACATACCTCCGATTGATTGACCATAACTCACTCAATTTAACTCGTAATTCATTGAAATTAGTTTCATTTCGAAGGAATCAAAGTGTAGTTTAAAACGAAAGAAACGGAGATGAAAAACTCCAAGTATTTTGAGAGTTATGATGGAAATTGTTAGACTCGCGCTTTGGTTTAGCAATTTACTGACCTACCTTCGATTGATTGACCATAACTCACTAAATTTAACTCGTAATTCATTTAAATTAGTTTTATTTCGAAGGAATCGAAGTCTAGTTTAAAACGAAAGAAACGGAGATGAAAAACTCAAAGTATTTTGAGAGTTATGATGGAAATAGTTAGACTCGCGCTTTGGTTTAGCAATTTACTGACCTACCTCCGATTTATTGAACATAACTCTCTCAATTTAACTCGTAATTCATTTAAATTCATTTCATTTCGAATGAATCGAAGTTTAGTTTAAAACGAAAGAAACGGAGATGAAAAACTCCAAGTATTTTGAGAGTTATGATGGAAATAGTTAGACTCGCGCTTTGGTTTAGCAATTTACTGACCTACCTCCGATTGATTGACCATAACTCTGTCAATTTAACTCGTAATTCATTTAAATTAGTTTCATTTCGAAGGAATCAAACTGTAGTTTAAAACGAAAGAAACGGAGATGAAAAACTCCAAGTATTTTGAGAGTTATGATGGAAATAGTTAGACTCGCGCTTTGGTTTAGCAATTTACTGACCTACCTCCGATTGATTGACCATAACTCTGTCAATTTAACTCGTAATTCATTTAAATTAGTTTCATTTCGAAGGAATCGAAGTGTAGTTTAAAACGAAAGAAACGGAGATAAAAAACTCCAAGTATTTTGAGAGTTATGATGGAAATAGTTAGACTCGCGCTTTGGTTTAGCAATTTACTGACGTACCTCCGATTGATTGACCATAACTCTGTCAATTTAACTCGTAATTCATTTAAATTAGTTTCATTTCGAAGGAATCGAAGTGTAGTTTAAAACGAAAGAAACGGAGATGAAAAACTCCAAGTATTTTGAGAGTTATTATGGAAATAGTTAGACTCGCGCTTTGGTTTAGCAATTTACTGACCTCCTTACGATTGATTGACCATAACTCACTCAATTTAACTCGTAATTCATTGAAATTAGTTTCATTTCGAAAGAATCGAAGTGTAGTTTAAAACGAAAGAAACGGAGATGAAAAACTCCAAGTATTTTGAGAGTTATGATGGAAATAGTTAGACTCGCGCTTTGGTTTAGCAATTTACTGATCTACCTCCGATTGATTGACCATAACTCTGTCAATTTAACTCGTAATTCTTTTAAATTAGTTTCATTTCGAAGGAATCGAAGTAAAGTTTAAAACGAAAGAAACGGAGATGAAAAACTCCAAGTATTTTGAGAGTTATGATGGAAATAGTTAGACTCGCGCTTTGGTTTAGAAATTTACTGACCTACCTCCGATTGATTGACCATAACTCTCTCAATTTAACTCTTAAGTCATTGAAATTAGTTTCATTTCGAAGGAATCAAAGTGTAGTTTAAAACGAAAGAAACGGAGATGAAAAACTCCAAGTATTTTGAGAGTTATGATGGAAATAGTTAGACTCGCGCTTTGGTTTAGCAATTTACTGACCTACCTCCGATTGATTGACCATAACTCTCCCAATTTAACTCTTAAGTCATTGAAATTAGTTTCATTTCGAAGGAATCAAAGTGTAGTTTAAAACGAAAGAAACGGAGATGAAAAACTCCAAGTATTTTGAGAGTTATGATGGAAATTGTTAGACTCGCGCTTTGGTTTAGCAATTTACTGACCTACCTCCGATTGATTGACCATAACTCACTCAATTTAACTCGTAATTCATTTAAATTAGTTTCATTTCGAAGGAATCGAAGTAAAGTTTAAAACGAAAGAAACGGAGATGAAAAACTCCAAGTATTTTCAGAGTTATGATGGAAATAGTTAGACTCGCGCTTTGGTTTAGCAATTTACTGACCTACCTCCGATTGATTGAACATAACTCATTCATTTAAATTCGTTTCATTTCGAATGAATCGAAGTGTAGTTTAAAACGAAAGAAACGGAGATGAAAAACTCCAAGTATTTTGAGAGTTATGATGGAAATAGTTAGACTCGCTCTTTGGTTTAGCAATTTACTGACCTCTCTCCGATTGATTTACAATAACTCACTTAATTTAACTCGTAATTCATTGAAATTAGTTTCATTTCGAAGGAATCGAAGTGTAGTTTAAAATGAAAGAAACGGAGATGAAAAACTCCAAGTATTTTGAGAGTTATGATGGAAATTGTTAAACTCGCGCTTTGGTTTAGCAATTTACTGACCTACCTCCGATTGATTGACCATAACTCACTCAATTTAACTCGTAATTCATTTAAATTAGTTTCATTTCGAAGGAATCGAAGTATAGTTTAAAACGAAAGAAACGGAGATGAAAAACTCCAAGTATTTTGAGAGTTATGATGGAAATAGTTAGACTCGCTCTTTGGTTTAGCAATTTACTGACCTCTCTCCGATTGATTTACCATAACTCACTCAATTTAACTCGTAATTCATTGAAATTAGTTTCATTTCGAAGGAATCGAAGTGTAGTTTAAAACGAAAGAAACGGAGATGAAAAACTCCAAGTATTTTGAGAGTTATGATGAAAATTGTTAGACTCGCGCTTTGGTTTAGCAATTTACTGACCTACCTCCGATTGATTGACCATAACTCACTCAATTTAACTCGTAATTCATTTAAATTAGTTTTATTTCGAAGGAATCGAAGTCTAGTTTAAAACGAAAGAAACGGAGATGAAAAACTCAAAGTATTTTGAGAGTTATGATGGAAATAGTTAGACTCGCGCTTTGGTTTAGCAATTTACTGACCTACCTCCGATTTATTGACCATAACTCTCTCAATTTAACTCTTAAGTCATTGAAATTAGTTTCATTTCGAAAGAATCAAAGTGTAGTTTAAAACGAAAGAAACGGAGATGAAAAACTCCAAGTATTTTGAGAGTTATGATGGAAATAGTTAGACTCGCTCTTTGGTTTAGCAATTTACTGACCTCTCTCCGATTGATTGACCATAACTCTGTCAATTTAACTCGTAATTCATTTAAATTAGTTTCATTTCGAAGGAATCGAAGTGTAGTTTAAAACTAAAGAAACGGAGATGAAAAACTCCAAGTATTTTGAGAGTTATGATGGAAATAGTTAGACTCGCGCTTTGGTTTAGCAATTTACTGACCTCCTTACGATTGATTGACCATAACTCACTCAATTTAACTCGTAATTCATTGAAATTAGTTTCATTTCGAAAGAATCGAAGTGTAGTTTAAAACGAAAGAAACGGAGATGAAAAACTCCAAGTATTTTGAGAGTTATGATGGAAATAGTTAGACTCGCGCTTTGGTTTAGCAATTTACTGACCTCCCTACGATTGATTGACCATAACTCACTCAATTTAACTCGTAATTCATTGAAATTAGTTTCATTTCGAAAGAATCGAAGTATAGTTTAAAACGAAAGAAACGGAGATGAAAAACTCCAAGTATTTTGAGAGTTATGATGGAAATAGTTAGACTCGCGCTTTGGTTTAGCAATTTACTGACCTACCTCCGATTGATTGACCATAACTCTCTCAATTTAACTCTTAAGTCATTGAAATTAGTTTTATTTCGAAAGAATCAAAGTGTAGTTTAAAACGAAAGAAACGGAGATGAAAAACTCCAAGTATTTTGAGAGTTATGATGGAAATTGTTAGACTCGCGCTTTGGTTTAGCAATTTACTGACCTACCTCCGATTGATTGACCATAACTCACTCAATTTAACTCGTAATTCATTTAAATTAGTTTTATTTCGAAGGAATCGAAGTCTAGTTTAAAACGAAAGAAACGGAGATGAAAAACTCAAAGTATTTTGAGAGTTATGATGGAAATAGTTAGACTCGCGCTTTGGTTTAGCAATTTACTGACCTACCTCCGATTTATTGAACATAACTCTCTCAATTTAACTCGTAATTCATTTAAATTCGTTTCATTTCGAAGGAATCGAAGTGTAGTTTAAAACGAAAGAAACGGAGATGAAAAACTCCAAGTATTTTGAGAGTTATGATGGAAATTGTTAAACTCGCGCTTTGGTTTAGCAATTTACTGACCTACCTCCGATTGATTGACCATAACTCACTCAATTTAACTCGTAATTCATTTAAATTAGTTTCATTTCGAAGGAATCGAAGTATAGTTTAAAACGAAAGAAACGGAGATGAAAAACTCCAAGTATTTTGAGAGTTATGATGGAAATAGTTAGACTCGCTCTTTGGTTTAGCAATTTACTGACCTCTCTTCGATTGATTTACCATAACTCACTCAATTTAACTCGTAATTCATTGAAATTAGTTTCATTTCGAAGGAATCGAAGTGTAGTTTAAAACGAAAGAAACGGAGATGAAAAATTCCAAGTATTTTGAGAGTTATGATGAAAATTGTTAGACTCGCGCTTTGGTTTAGCAATTTACTGACCTACCTCCGATTGATTGACCATAACTCACTCAATTTAACTCGTAATTCCTTTAAATTAGTTTCATTTCGAAGGAATCGAAGTATAGTTTCAAACGAAAGAAACGGAGATGAAAACTCCAAGTATTTTGAGAGTTATGATGGAAATAGTTAGACTCGCGCTTTGGTTTAGCAATTTACTGACATACCTCCGATTGATTGACCATAACTCACTCAATTTTACTGGTAATTGATTGAAATTATTTTCATTTCGAAGGAATCGAAGTGTAGTTTAAAACGAAAGAAACGGAGATGAAAAACTCCAAGTATTTTGTAAGTTATGATGGAAATAGTTAGACTCGCTCTTTGGTTTAGCAATTTACTGACCTCTCTCCGATTGATTTACCATAACTCACTCAATTTAACTCGTAATTCATTGAAATTAGTTTCATTTCGAAAGAATCGAAGTGTAGTTTAAAACGAAAGAAACGGAGATGAAAAACTCCAAGTATTTTGAGAGTTATGATGGAAATTGTTAGACTCGCGCTTTGGTTTAGCAATTTACTGACCTACCTCCGATTGATTGACCATAACTCACTCAATTTAACTCGTAATTCATTTAAATTAGTTTTATTTCGAAGGAATCGAAGTCTAGTTTAAAACGAAAGAAACGGAGATGAAAAACTCAAAGTATTTTGAGAGTTATGATGGAAATAGTTAGACTCGCGCTTTGGTTTAGCAATTTACTGACCTACCTCCGATTTATTGAACATAACTCTCTCAATTTAACTCGTAATTCATTTAAATTCGTTTCATTTCGAATGAATCGAAGTGTAGTTTAAAACGAAAGAAACGGAGATGAAAAACTCCAAGTATTTTGAGAGTTATGATGGAAATAGTTAGACTCGCGCTTTGGTTTAGCAATTTACTGACCTACCTCCGATTGATTGACCATAACTCTGTCAATTTTACTCGTAATTCATTTAAATTAGTTTAATTTCGAAGGAATCGAAGTGTAGTTTATAACGAAAGAAACGGAGATGAAAAACTCCAAGTATTTTGAGAGTTATGATGGAAATAGTTAGACTCGCGCTTTGGTTTAGCAATTTACTGACCTCCCTACGATTGATTGACCATAACTCACTCAATTTAACTCGTAATTCATTGAAATTAGTTTCATTTCGAAAGAATCGAAGTGTAGTTTAAAACGAAAGAAACGGAGATGAAAAACTCCAAGTATTTTGAGAGTTATGATGGAAATAGTTAGACTCGCGCTTTGGTTTAGCAATTTACTGACCTACCTCCGATTGATTGACCATAACTCTCTCAATTTAACTCTTAAGTCATTGAAATTAGTTTCATTTCGAAAGAATCAAAGTGTAGTTTAAAACGAAAGAAACGGAGATGAAAAACTCCAAGTATTTTGAGAGTTATGATGGAAATTGTTAGACTCGCGCTTTGGTTTAGCAATTTACTGACCTACCTCCGATTGATTGACCATAACTCACTCAATTTAACTCGTAATTCATTTAAATTAGTTTTATTTCGAAGGATTCAAAGTCTAGTTTAAAACGAAAGAAACGGAGATGAAAAACTCAAAGTATTTTGAGAGTTATGATAGAAATAGTTAGACTCGCGCTTTGGTTTAGCAATTTACTGACCTACCTCCGATTTATTGAACATAACTCTCTCAATTTAACTCGTAATTCATTTAAATTCGTTTCATTTCGAATGAATCGAAGTGTAGTTTAAAACGAAAGAAACGGAGATGAAAAACTCCAAGTATTTTGAGAGTTATGATGGAAATAGTTAGACTCGCGCTTTGGTTTAGCAATTTACTGACCTACCTCCGATTGATTGACCATAACTCACTCAATTTTACTTGTAATTGATTGAAATTAGTTTCATTTCGAAGGAATCGAAGTGTAGTTTAAAACGAAAGAAACGGAGATGAAAAACTCCAAGTATTTTGGGAGTTATGATGGAAATAGTTAGACTCGCGCTTTGGTTTAGAAATTTACTGACCTACCTCCGATTGATTGACCATAACTCACTCAATTTAACTCGTAATTCATTGAATTAGTTTCATTTCGAAGGAATCGAAGTGTAGTTTAAAAAGAAAGAAACGGAGATGAAAAACTCCAAGTATTTTGAGAGTTATGATGAAAATAGTTAAACTCGCGCTTTGGTTTAGCAATTTACTGACCTACCTCCGATTGATTGACCATAACTCTGTCAATTTAACTCGTAATTCATTTAAATTAGTTTCATTTCGAAGGAATCGAAGTATAGTTTAAAACGAAAGAAACGGAGATGAAAAACTCCAAGTATTTTGAGAGTTATGATGGAAATAGTTAGACTCGTGCTTTGGTTTAGCAATTTACTAACCTACCTCCGATTGATTGAACATAACTCTATCAATTTAACTCGTAATTCTTTTAAATTAGTTTCATTTCGAAGGAATCGAAGTGTAGTTTAAAATGAAAGAAACGGAGATGAAAAACTCCAAGTATTTTGAGAGTTATGATGGAAATAGTTTGACTCGCTCTTTGGTTTAGCAATTTACTGACCTCTCTCCGATTGATTTACCATAAATCACTCAATTTAACTCGTAATTCATTGAAATTAGTTTCATTTCGAAGGAATCGAAGTGTAGTTTAAAACGAAAGAAACGGAGATGAAAAACTCCAAGTATTTTGAGAGTTATGATGGAAATTGTTAGACTCGCGCTTTGGTTTAGCAATTTACTGACCTACCTCCGATTGATTGACCATAACTCACTCAATTTAACTCGTAATTCATTTAAATTAGTTTCATTTCGAAGGAATCGAAGTAAAGTTTAAAACGAAAGAAACGGAGATGAAAAACTCCAAGTATTTTGAGAGTTATGACGGAAATAGTTAGACTCGCGCTTTGGTTTAGCAATTTACTGACCTACCTCCGATTGATTGAACATAACTCTCTCAATTTAACTCGTAATTCATTTAAATTCGTTTCATTTCGAATGAATCGAAGTGTAGTTTAAAACGAAAGAAACGGAGATGAAAAACTCCAAGTATTTTGAGAGTTATGATGGAAATAGTTAGACTCGCTCTTTGGTTTAGCAATTTACTGACCTCTCTCCGATTGATTTACCATAACTCACTCAATTTAACTCGTAATTCATTGAAATTAGTTTCATTTCGAAGGAATCGAAGTGTAGTTTAAAACGAAAGAAACGGAGATGAAAAACTCCAAGTATTTTGAGAGTTATGATGGAAATTGTTAGACTCGCGCTTTGGTTTAGCAATTTACTGACCTCCCTACGATTGATTGACCATAACTCACTCAATTTAACTCGTAATTCATTGAAATTAGTTTCATTTCGAAGGAATCGAAGTATAGTTTAAAACGAAAGAAACGGAGATGAAAACTCCAAGTATTTTGAGAGTTATGATGGAAATAGTTAGACTCGCGCTTTGGTTTAGCAATTTACTGACCTACCTCCGATTGATTGACCATAACTCACTCAATTTAACTCGTAATTCATTTAAATTAGTTTCATTTCGAAGGAATCGAAGTATAGTTTAAAACGAAAGAAACGGAGATGAAAACTCCAAGTATTTTGAGAGTTATGATGGAAATAGTTAGACTCGCGCTTTGGTTTAGCAATTTACTGACCTACCTCCGATTGATTGAACATAACTCTCTCAATTTAACTCGTAATTCATTTAAATTCGTTTCATTTTGAATGAATCGAAGTGTAGTTTAAAACGAAAGAAACGGAGATGAAAAACTCCAAGTATTTTGAGAGTTATGATGGAAATAGTTAGACTCGCTCTTTGGTTTAGCAATTTACTGACCTCTCTCCGATTGATTTACAATAACTCACTCAATTTAACTCGTAATTCATTGAAATTAGTTTCATTTCGAAGGAATCGAAGTGTAGTTTAAAACGAAAGAAACGGAGATTAAAAACTCCAAGTATTTTGAGAGTTATGATGGAAATTGTTAAACTCGCGCTTTGGTTTAGCAATTTACTGACCTACCTCCGATTGATTGACCATAACTCACTCAATTTAACTCGTAATTCATTTAAATTAGTTTCATTTCGAAGGAATCGAAGTATAGTTTAAAACGAAAGAAACGGAGATGAAAAACTCCAAGTATTTTGAGAGTTATGATGGAAATAGTTAGACTCGCTCTTTGGTTTAGCAATTTACTGACCTCTCTCCGATTGATTTACCATAACTCACTCAATTTAACTCGTAATTCATTGAAATTAGTTTCATTTCGAAGGAATCGAAGTGTAGTTTAAAACGAAAGAAACGGAGATGAAAAACTCCAAGTATTTTGAGAGTTATGATGAAAATTGTTAGACTCGCGCTTTGGTTTAGCAATTTACTGACCTACCTCCGATTGATTGACCATAACTCACTCAATTTAACTCGTAATTCCTTTAAATTAGTTTCATTTCGAAGGAATCGAAGTATAGTTTAAAACGAAAGAAATGGAGATGAAAACTCCAAGTATTTTGAGAGTTATGATGGAAATAGTTAGACTCGCGCTTTGGTTTAGCAATTTACTGACATACCTCCGATTGATTGACCATAACTCACTCAATTTTACTGGTAATTGATTGAAATTATTTTCATTTCGAAGGAATCGAAGTGTAGTTTAAAACGAAAGAAACGGAGATGAAAAACTCCAAGTATTTTGTAAGTTATGATGGAAATAGTTAGACTCGCTCTTTGGTTTAGCAATTTACTGACTTACCTCCGATTGATTGACCATAACTCACTCAATTTTACTGGTAATTGATTGAAATTATTTTCATTTCGAATGAATCGAAGTGTAGTTTAAAACGAAAGAAACGGAGATGAAAAACTCCAAGTATTTTGAGAGTTATGATGGAAATTGTTAAACTCGCGCTTTGGTTTAGCAATTTACTGACCTACCTCCGATTGATTGACCATAACTCACTCAATTTAACTCGTAATTCATTTAAATTAGTTTCATTTCGAAAGAATCGAAGTATAGTTTAAAACGAAAGAAACGGAGATGAAAAACTCCAAGTATTTTGAGAGTTAAGATGGAAATAGTTAGACTCGCTCTTTGGTTTAGCAATTTACGGACCTCTCTCCGATTGATTTACCATAACTCACTCAATTTAACTCGTAATTCATTGAAATTAGTTTCATTTCGAAGGAATCGAAGTGTAGTTTAAAACGAAAGAAACGGAGATGAAAAACTCCAAGTATTTTGAGAGTTATGATGAAAATTGTTAGACTCGCGCTTTGGTTTAGCAATTTACTGACCTACCTCCGATTGGTTGACCATAACTCACTCAATTTAACTCGTAATTCCTTTAAATTAGTTTCATTTCGAAGGAATCGAAGTATAGTTTAAAACGAAAAAAACGGAGATGAAAACTCCAAGTATTTTGAGAGTTATGATGGAAATAGTTAGACTCGCGCTTTGGTTTAGCAATTTACTGACATACCTCCGATTGATTTACCATAACTCACTCAATTTAACTCGTAATTCATTGAAATTATTTTCATTTCGAAGGAATCAAAGTGTAGTTTAAAACGAAAGAAACGGAGATGAAAAACTCCAAGTATTTTGAGAGCTTTGATGGAAATTGTTAGACTCGCGCTTTGGTTTAGCAATTTACTGACCTACCTCCGATTGATTGACCATAACTCACTCAATTTAACTCGTAATTCATTTAAATTAGTTTTATTTCGAAGGAATCGAAGTCTAGTTTAAAACGAAAGAAACGGAGATGAAAAACTCAAAGTATTTTGAGAGTTATGATGGAAATAGTTAGACTCGCGCTTTGGTTTAGAAATTTACTGACCTACCTCCGATTTATTGAACATAACTCTCTCAATTTAACTCGTAATTCATTTAAATTCTTTTCATTTCGAATGAATCGAATTGTAGTTTAAAACGAAAGAAACGGAGATGAAAAACTCCAAGTATTTTGAGAGTTATGATGGAAATAGTTAGACTCGCGCTTTGGTTTAGCAATTTACTGACCTACCTCCGATTGATTGACCATAACTCTGTCAATTTTACTCGTAATTCATTTAAATTAGTTTAATTTCGAAGGAATCGAAGTGTAGTTTAAAACGAAAGAAACGGAGATGAAAAACTCCAATTATTTTGAGAGTTATGATGGAAATAGTTAGACTCGCGCTTTGGTTTAGCAATTTACTGACCTCCCTACGATTGATTGACCATAACTCACTCAATTTAACTCGTAATTCATTGAAATTAGTTTCATTTCGAAAGAATCGAAGTGTAGTTTAAAACGAAAGAAACGGAGATGAAAAACTCCAAGTATTTTGAGAGTTATGATGGAAATAGTTAGACTCGCGCTTTGGTTTAGCAATTTACTGACCTACCTCCGATTGATTGACCATAACTCTCTCAATTTAACTCTTAAGTCATTGAAATTAGTTTCATTTCGAAAGAATCAAAGTGTAGTTTAAAACGAAAGAAACGGAGATGAAAAACTCCAAGTATTTTGAGAGTTATGATGGAAATTGTTAGACTCGCGCTTTGGTTTAGCAATTTACTGACCTACCTCCGATTGATTGACCATAACTCACTCAATTTAACTCGTAATTCATTTAAATTAGTTTTATTTCGAAGGAATCGAAGTCTAGTTTAAAACGAAAGAAACGGAGATGAAAAACTCAAAGTATTTTGAGAGTTATGATGGAAATAGTTAGACTCGCGCTTTGGTTTAGCAATTTACTGACCTACCTCCGATTTATTGAACATAACTCTCTCAATTTAACTCGTAATTCATTTAAATTCGTTTCATTTCGAAGGAATCGAAGTGTAGTTTAAAACGAAAGAAACGGAGATGAAAAACTCCAAGTATTTTGAGAGTTATGATGGAAATTGTTAAACTCGCGCTTTGGTTTAGCAATTTACTGACCTACCTCCGATTGATTGACCATAACTCACTCAATTTAACTCGTAATTCATTTAAATTAGTTTCATTTCGAAGGAATCGAAGTATAGTTTAAAACGAAAGAAACGGAGATGAAAAACTCCAAGTATTTTGAGAGTTATGATGGAAATAGTTAGACTCGCTCTTTGGTTTAGCAATTTACTGACCTCTCTGCGATTGATTTACCATAACTCACTCAATTTAACTCGTAATTCATTGAAATTAGTTTCATTTCGAAGGAATCGAAGTGTAGTTTAAAACGAAAGAAACGGAGATGAAAAACTCCAAGTATTTTGAGAGTTATGATGAAAATTGTTAGACTCGCGCTTTGGTTTAGCAATTTACTGACCTACCTCCGATTGATTGACCATAACTCACTCAATTTAACTCGTAATTCCTTTAAATTAGTTTCATTTCGAAGGAATCGAAGTATAGTTTAAAACGAAAGAAACGGAGATGAAAACTCCAAGTATTTTGAGAGTTATGATGGAAATAGTTAGACTCGCGCTTTGGTTTAGCAATTTACTGACATACCTCCGATTGATTGACCATAACTCACTCAATTTTACTGGTAATTGATTGAAATTATTTTCATTTCGAAGGAATCGAAGTGTAGTTTAAAACGAAAGAAACGGAGATGAAAAACTCCAAGTATTTTGTAAGTTATGATGGAAATAGTTAGACTCGCTCTTTGGTTTAGCAATTTACTGACCTCTCTCCGATTGATTTACCATAACTCACTCAATTTAACTCGTAATTCATTGAAATTAGTTTCATTTCGAAGGAATCGAAGTGTAGTTTAAAACGAAAGAAACGGAGATGAAAAACTCCAAGTATTTTGAGAGTTATGATGGAAATTGTTAGACTCGCGCTTTGGTTTAGCAATTTACTGACCTACCCCCGATTGATTGACCATAACTCACTCAATTTAACTCGTAATTCATTTAAATTAGTTTCATTTCGAAGGAATCGAAGTAAAGTTTAAAACGAAAGAAACGGAGATGAAAAACTCCAAGTATTTTGAGAGTTATGATGGAAATAGTTAGACTCGCGCTTTGGTTTAGCAATTTACTGACCTACCTCCGATTGATTGAACATAACTCTCTCAATTTAACTCGTAATTCATTTAAATTTGTTTCATTTCGAATGAATCGAAGTGTAGTTTAAAACGAAAGAAACGGAGATGAAAAACTCCAAGTATTTTGAGAGTTATGATGGAAATAGTTAGACTCGCTCTTTGGTTTAGCAATTTACTGACCTCTCTCCGATTGATTTACCATAACTCACTCAATTTAACTCGTAATTCATTGAAATTAGTTTCATTTCGAAGGAATCGAAGTGTAGTTTAAAACGAAAGAAACGGAGATGAAAAACTCCAAGTATTTTGAGAGTTATGATGGAAATAGTTAGACTCGCGCTTTGGTTTAGCAATTTACTGACCTCCCTACGATTGATTGACCATAACTCACTCAATTTAACTCGTAATTCATTGAAATTAGTTTCATTTCGAAAGAATCGAAGTTTAGTTTAAAACGAAAGAAACGGAGATGAAAAACTCCAAGTATTTTGAGAGTTATGATGGAAATAGTTAGACTCGCGCTTTGGTTTAGCAATTTACTGACCTACCTCCGATTGATTGACCATAACTCTCTCAATTTAACTCTTAAGTCATTGAAATTAGTTTCATTTCGAAAGAATCAAAGTGTAGTTTAAAACGAAAGAAACGGTGATGAAAAACTCCAAGTATTTTGAGAGTTATGATGGAAATTGTTAGACTCGCGCTTTGGTTTAGCAATTTACTGACCTACCTCCGATTGATTGACCATAACTCACTCAATTTAACTCGTAATTCATTTAAATTAGTTTTATTTCGAAGGAATCAAAGTCTAGTTTAAAACGAAAGAAACGGAGATGAAAAACTCAAAGTATTTTGAGAGTTATGATGGAAATAGTTAGACTCGCGCTTTGGTTTAGCAATTTACTGACCTACCTCCGATTTATTGAACATAACTCTCTCAATTTAACTCGTAATTCATTTAAATTCGTTTCATTTCGAATGAATCGAAGTGTAGTTTAAAACGAAAGAAACGGAGATGAAAAACTCCAAGTATTTTGAGAGTTATGATGGAAATAGTTAGACTCGCGCTTTGGTTTAGCAATTTACTGACCTACCTCCGATTGATTGACCATAACTCACTCAATTTTACTTGTAATTGATTGAAATTAGTTTCATTTCGAAGGAATCGAAGTGTAGTTTAAAACGAAAGAAACGGAGATGAAAAACTCCAAGTATTTTGGGAGTTATGATGGAAATAGTTAGACTCGCGCTTTGGTTTAGAAATTTACTGACCTACCTCCGATTGATTGACCATAACTCACTCAATTTAACTCGTAATTCATTGAATTAGTTTCATTTCGAAGGAATCGAAGTGTAGTTTAAAAAGAAAGAAACGGAGATGAAAAACTCCAAGTATTTTGAGAGTTATGATGGAAATAGTTAAACTCGCGCTTTGGTTTAGCAATTTACTGACATACCTCCGATTGATTGACCATAACTCTGTCAATTTAACTCGTAATTCATTTAAATTAGTTTCATTTCGAAGGAATCGAAGTATAGTTTAAAACGAAAGAAACGGAGATGAAAAACTCCAAGTATTTTGAGAGTTATGATGGAAATAGTTAGACTCGTGCTTTGGTTTAGCAATTTACTGACCTACCTCCGATTGATTGAACATAACTCTATCAATTTAACTCGTAATTCTTTTAAATTAGTTTCATTTCGAAGGAATCGAAGTGTAGTTTAAAATGAAAGAAACGGAGATGAAAAACTCCAAGTATTTTGAGAGTTATGATGGAAATAGTTTGACTCGCTCTTTGGTTTAGCAATTTACTGACCTCTCTCTGATTGATTTACCATAACTCACTCAATTTAACTCGTAATTCATTGAAATTAGTTTCATTTCGAAGGAATCGAAGTGTAGTTTAAAACGAAAGAAACGGAGATGAAAAACTCCAAGTATTTTGAGAGTTATGATGGAAATTGTTAGACTCGCGCTTTGGTTTAGCAATTTACTGACCTACCCCCGATTGATTGACCATAACTCACTCAATTTAACTCGTAATTCATTTAAATTAGTTTCATTTCGAAGGAATCGAAGTAAAGTTTAAAACGAAAGAAACGGAGATGAAAAACTCCAAGTATTTTGAGAGTTATGATGGAAATAGTTAGACTCGCGCTTTGGTTTAGCAATTTACTGACCTACCTCCGATTGATTGAACATAACTCTCTCAATTTAACTCGTAATTCATTTAAATTTGTTTCATTTCGAATGAATCGAAGTGTAGTTTAAAACGAAAGAAACGGAGATGAAAAACTCCAAGTATTTTGAGAGTTATGATGGAAATAGTTAGACTCGCTCTTTGGTTTAGCAATTTACTGACCTCTCTCCGATTGATTTACCATAACTCACTCAATTTAACTCGTAATTCATTGAAATTAGTTTCATTTCGAAGGAATCGAAGTGTAGTTTAAAACGAAAGAAACGGAGATGAAAAACTCCAAGTATTTTGAGAGTTATGATGGAAATTGTTAGACTCGCGCTTTGGTTTAGCAATTTACTGACCTCCCTACGATTGATTGACCATAACTCACTCAATTTAACTCGTAATTCATTGAAATTAGTTTTATTTCGAAGGAATCGAAGTGTAGTTTAAAACGAAAGAAACGGAGATGAAAAACACCAAGTATTTTGAGAGTTATGATGGAAATAGTTAGACTCGCGCTTTGGTTTAGCAATTTACTGACCTACCTCCGATTGATTGACCATAACTCTCTCAATTTAACTCTTAAGTCATTGAAATTAGTTTCATTTCGAAGGAATCAAAGTGTAGTTTAAAACGAAAGAAACGGAGATGAAAAACTACAAGTATTTTGAGAGTTATGATGGAAATTGTTAGACTCGCGCTTTGGTTTAGCAATTTACTGACTTACCTCCGATTGATTGACCATAACTCACTCAATTTAACTCGTAATTCATTTAAATTAGTTTCATTTCGAAGGAATCGAAGTGTAGTTTAAAACGAAAGAAACGGAGATGAAAAACTCCAAGTATTTTGAGAGTTATGATGAAAATTGTTAGACTCGCGCTTTGGTTTAGCAATTTACTGACCTACCTCCGATTGATTGACCATAACTCACTCAATTTAACTCGTAATTCCTTTAAATTAGTTTCATTTCGATGGAATCGAAGTATAGTTTAAAACGAAAGAAACGGAGATGAAAACTCCAAGTATTTTGAGAGTTATGATGGAAATAGTTAGACTCGCGCTTTGGTTTAGCAATTTACTGACATACCTCCGATTGATTGACCATAACTCACTCAATTTTACTGGTAATTGATTGAAATTATTTTCATTTCGAAGGAATCGAAGTGTAGTTTAAAACGAAAGAAACGGAGATGAAAAACTCCAAGTATTTTGTAAGTTATGATGGAAATAGTTAGACTCGCTCTTTGGTTTAGCAATTTACTGACCTCTCTCCGATTGATTTACCATAACTCACTCAATTTAACTCGTAATTCATTGAAATTAGTTTCATTTCGAAGGAATCGAAGTGTAGTTTAAAACGAAAGAAACGGAGATGAAAAACTCCAAGTATTTTGAGAGTTATGATGAAAATTGTTAGACTCGCGCTTTGGTTTAGCAATTTACTGACCTACCTCCGATTGATTGACCATAACTCACTCAATTTAACTCGTAATTCCTTTAAATTAGTTTCATTTCGAAGGAATCGAAGTATAGTTTAAAACGAAAGAAACGGAGATGAAAACTCCAAGTATTTTGAGAGTTATGATGGAAATAGTTAGACTCGCGCTTTGGTTTAGCAATTTACAGACATACCTCCGATTGATTGACCATAACTCACTCAATTTTACTGGTAATTGATTGAAATTATTTTCATTTCGAAGGAATCGAAGTGTAGTTTAAAACGAAAGAAACGGAGATGAAAAACTCCAAGTATTTTGTAAGTTATGATGGAAATAGTTAGACTCGCTCTTTGGTTTAGCAATTTACTGACCTCTCTCCGATTGATTTACCATAACTCACTCAATTTAACTCGTAATTCATTGAAATTAGTTTCATTTCGAAGGAATCGAAGTGTAGTTTAAAACGAAAGAAACGGAGATGAAAAACTCCAAGTATTTTGAGAGTTATGATGGAAATTGTTAGACTCGCGCTTTGGTTTAGCAATTTACTGACCTACCTCCGATTGATTGACCATAACTCACTCAATTTAACTCGTAATTCATTTAAATTAGTTTTATTTCGAAGGAATCGAAGTCTAGTTTAAAACGAAAGAAACGGAGATGAAAAACTCAAAGTATTTTGAGAGTTATGATTGAAATAGTTAGACTCGCGCTTTGGTTTAGCAATTTACTGACCTACCTCCGATTTATTGAACATAACTCTCTTAATTTAACTCGTAATTCATTTAAATTCGTTTCATTTCGAATGAATCGAAGTGTAGTTTAAAATGAAAGAAACGGAGATGAAAAACTCCAAGTATTTTGAGAGTTATGATGGAAATAGTTAGACTCGCGCTTTGGTTTAGCAATTTACTGACCTACCTCCGATTGATTGACCATAACTCTGTCAATTTTACTCGTAATTCATTTAAATTAGTTTAATTTCGAAGGAATCGAAGTGTAGTTTAAAACGAAAGAAACGGAGATGAAAAACTCCAAGTATTTTGAGAGTTATGATGGAAATAGTTAGACTCGCGCTTTGGTTTAGCAATTTACTGACCTCCCTACGATTGATTGACCATAACTCACTCAATTTAACTCGTAATTCATTGAAATTAGTTTCATTTCGAAAGAATCGAAGTTTAGTTTAAAACGAAAGAAACGGAGATGAAAAACTCCAAGTATTTTGAGAGTTATGATGGAAATAGTTAGACTCGCGCTTTGGTTTAGCAATTTACTGACCTACCTCCGATTGATTGACCATAACTCTCTCAATTTAACTCTTAAGTCATTGAAATTAGTTTCATTTCGAAAGAATCAAAGTGTAGTTTAAAACGAAAGAAACGGTGATGAAAAACTCCAAGTATTTTGAGAGTTATGATGGAAATTGTTAGACTCGCGCTTTGGTTTAGCAATTTACTGACCTACCTCCGATTGATTGACCATAACTCACTCAATTTAACTCGTAATTCATTTAAATTAGTTTTATTTCGAAGGAATCAAAGTCTAGTTTAAAACGAAAGAAACGGAGATGAAAAACTCAAAGTATTTTGAGAGTTATGATGGAAATAGTTAGACTCGCGCTTTGGTTTAGCAATTTACTGACCTACCTCCGATTTATTGAACATAACTCTCTCAATTTAACTCGTAATTCATTTAAATTCGTTTCATTTCGAATGAATCGAAGTGTAGTTTAAAACGAAAGAAACGGAGATGAAAAACTCCAAGTATTTTGAGAGTTATGATGGAAATAGTTAGACTCGCGCTTTGGTTTAGAAATTTACTGACCTACCTCCGATTGATTGACCATAACTCACTCAATTTAACTCGTAATTCATTGAATTAGTTTCATTTCGAAGGAATCGAAGTGTAGTTTAAAAAGAAAGAAACGGAGATGAAAAACTCCAAGTATTTTGAGAGTTATGATGGAAATAGTTAAACTCGCGCTTTGGTTTAGCAATTTACTGACATACCTCTTATTGATTGACCATAACTCTGTCAATTTAACTCGTAATTCATTTAAATTAGTTTCATTTCGAAGGAATCGAAGTATAGTTTAAAACGAAAGAAACGGAGATGAAAAACTCCAAGTATTTTGAGAGTTATGATGGAAATAGTTAGACTCGTGCTTTGGTTTAGCAATTTACTGACCTACCTCCGATTGATTGAACATAACTCTATCAATTTAACTCGTAATTCTTTTAAATTAGTTTCATTTCGAAGGAATCGAAGTGTAGTTTAAAATGAAAGAAACGGAGATGAAAAACTCCAAGTATTTTGAGAGTTATGATGGAAATAGTTTGACTCGCTCTTTGGTTTAGCAATTTACTGACCTCTCTCTGATTGATTTACCATAACTCACTCAATTTAACTCGTAATTCATTGAAATTAGTTTCATTTCGAAGGAATCGAAGTGTAGTTTAAAACGAAAGAAACGGAGATGAAAAACTCCAAGTATTTTGAGAGTTATGATGGAAATTGTTAGACTCGCGCTTTGGTTTAGCAATTTACTGACCTACCCCCGATTGATTGACCATAACTCACTCAATTTAACTCGTAATTCATTTAAATTAGTTTCATTTCGAAGGAATCGAAGTAAAGTTTAAAACGAAAGAAACGGAGATGAAAAACTCCAAGTATTTTGAGAGTTATGATGGAAATAGTTAGACTCGCGCTTTGGTTTAGCAATTTACTGACCTACCTCCGATTGATTGAACATAACTCTCTCAATTTAACTCGTAATTCATTTAAATTTGTTTCATTTCGAATGAATCGAAGTGTAGTTTAAAACGAAAGAAACGGAGATGAAAAACTCCAAGTATTTTAAGAGTTATGATGGAAATAGTTAGACTCGCTCTTTGATTTAGCAATTTACTGACCTCTCTCCGATTGATTTACCATAACTCACTCAATTTAACTCGTAATTCATTGAAATTAGTTTCATTTCGAAGGAATCGAAGTGTAGTTTAAAACGAAAGAAACGGAGATGAAAAACTCCAAGTATTTTGAGAGTTATGATGGAAATTGTTAGACTCGCGCTTTGGTTTAGCAATTTACTGACCTCCCTACGATTGATTGACCATAACTCACTCAATTTAACTCGTAATTCATTGAAATTAGTTTTATTTCGAAGGAATCGAAGTGTAGTTTAAAACGAAAGAAACGGAGATGAAAAACTCCAAGTATTTTGAGAGTTATGATGGAAATAGTTAGACTCGCGCTTTGGTTTAGCAATTTACTGACCTACCTCCGATTGATTGACCATAACTCTCTCAATTTAACTCTTAAGTCATTGAAATTAGTTTCATTTCGAAGGAATCAAAGTGTAGTTTAAAACGAAAGAAACGGAGATGAAAAACTACAAGTATTTTGAGAGTTATGATGGAAATTGTTAGACTCGCGCTTTGGTTTAGCAATTTACTGACTTACCTCCGATTGATTGACCATAACTCACTCAATTTAACTCGTAATTCATTTAAATTAGTTTCATTTCGAAGGAATCGAAGTGTAGTTTAAAACGAAAGAAACGGAGATGAAAAACTCCAAGTATTTTGAGAGTTATGATGAAAATTGTTAGACTCGCGCTTTGGTTTAGCAATTTACTGACCTACCTCCGATTGATTGACCATAACTCACTCAATTTAACTCGTAATTCCTTTAAATTAGTTTCATTTCGATGGAATCGAAGTATAGTTTAAAACGAAAGAAACGGAGATGAAAACTCCAAGTATTTTGAGAGTTATGATGGAAATAGTTAGACTCGCGCTTTGGTTTAGCAATTTACTGACATACCTCCGATTGATTGACCATAACTCACTCAATTTTACTGGTAATTGATTGAAATTATTTTCATTTCGAAGGAATCGAAGTGTAGTTTAAAACGAAAGAAACGGAGATGAAAATCTCCAAGTATTTTGTAAGTTATGATGGAAATAGTTAGACTCGCTCTTTGGTTTAGCAATTTACTGACCTCTCTCCGATTGATTTACCATAACTCACTCAATTTAACTCGAAATTCATTGAAATTAGTTTCATTTCGAAGGAATCGAAGTGTAGTTTAAAACGAAAGAAACGGAGATGAAAAACTCCAAGTATTTTGAGAGTTATGATGGAAATTGTTAGACTCGCGCTTTGGTTTAGCAATTTACTGACCTACCTCCGATTGATTGACCATAACTCACTCAATTTAACTCGTAATTCATTTAAATTAGTTTTATTTCGAAGGAATCGAAGTCTAGTTTAAAACGAAAGAAACGGAGATGAAAAACTCAAAGTATTTTGAGAGTTATGATTGAAATAGTTAGACTCGCGCTTTGGTTTAGCAATTTACTGACCTACCTCCGATTTATTGAACATAACTCTCTTAATTTAACTCGTAATTCATTTAAATTCGTTTCATTTCGAATGAATCGAAGTGTAGTTTAAAATGAAAGAAACGGAGATGAAAAACTCCAAGTATTTTGAGAGTTATGATGGAAATAGTTAGACTCGCGCTTTGGTTTAGCAATTTACTGACCTACCTCCGATTGATTGACCATAACTCTGTCAATTTTACTCGTAATTCATTTAAATTAGTTTAATTTCGAAGGAATCGAAGTGTAGTTTAAAACGAAAGAAACGGAGATGAAAAACTCCAAGTATTTTGAGAGTTATGATGGAAATAGTTAGACTCGCGCTTTGGTTTAGCAATTTACTGACCTCCCTACGATTGATTGACCATAACTCACTCAATTTAACTCGTAATTCATTGAAATTAGTTTCATTTCGAAAGAATCGAAGTTTAGTTTAAAACGAAAGAAACGGAGATGAAAAACTCCAAGTATTTTGAGAGTTATGATGGAAATAGTTAGACTCGCGCTTTGGTTTAGCAATTTACTGACCTACCTCCGATTGATTGACCATAACTCTCTCAATTTAACTCTTAAGTCATTGAAATTAGTTTCATTTCGAAAGAATCAAAGTGTAGTTTAAAACGAAAGAAACGGTGATGAAAAACTCCAAGTATTTTGAGAGTTATGATGGAAATTGTTAGACTCGCGCTTTGGTTTAGCAATTTACTGACCTACCTCCGATTGATTGACCATAACTCACTCAATTTAACTCGTAATTCATTTAAATTAGTTTTATTTCGAAGGAATCAAAGTCTAGTTTAAAACGAAAGAAACGGAGATGAAAAACTCAAAGTATTTTGAGAGTTATGATGGAAATAGTTAGACTCGCGCTTTGGTTTAGCAATTTACTGACCTACCTCCGATTTATTGAACATAACTCTCTCAATTTAACTCGTAATTCATTTAAATTCGTTTCATTTCGAATGAATCGAAGTGTAGTTTAAAACGAAAGAAACGGAGATGAAAAACTCCAAGTATTTTGAGAGTTATGATGGAAATAGTTAGACTCGCGCTTTGGTTTAGCAATTTACTGACCTACCTCCGATTGATTGACCATAACTCACTCAATTTTACTTGTAATTGATTGAAATTAGTTTCATTTCGAAGGAATCGAAGTGTAGTTTAAAACGAAAGAAACGGAGATGAAAAACTCCAAGTATTTTGGGAGTTATGATGGAAATAGTTAGACTCGCGCTTTGGTTTAGAAATTTACTGACCTACCTCCGATTGATTGACCATAACTCACTCAATTTAACTCGTAATTCATTGAATTAGTTTCATTTCGAAGGAATCGAAGTGTAGTTTAAAAAGAAAGAAACGGAGATGAAAAACTCCAAGTATTTTGAGAGTTATGATGGAAATAGTTAAACTCGCGCTTTGGTTTAGCAATTTACTGACATACCTCCGATTGATTGACCATAACTCTGTCAATTTAACTCGTAATTCATTTAAATTAGTTTCATTTCGAAGGAATCGAAGTATAGTTTAAAACGAAAGAAACGGAGATGAAAAACTCCAAGTATTTTGAGAGTTATGATGGAAATAGTTAGACTCGTGCTTTGGTTTAGCAATTTACTGACCTACCTCCGATTGATTGAACATAACTCTATCAATTTAACTCGTAATTCTTTTAAATTAGTTTCATTTCGAAGGAATCGAAGTGTAGTTTAAAATGAAAGAAACGGAGATGAAAAACTCCAAGTATTTTGAGAGTTATGATGGAAATAGTTTGACTCGCTCTTTGGTTTAGCAATTTACTGACCTCTCTCTGATTGATTTACCATAACTCACTCAATTTAACTCGTAATTCATTGAAATTAGTTTCATTTCGAAGGAATCGAAGTGTAGTTTAAAACGAAAGAAACGGAGATGAAAAACTCCAAGTATTTTGAGAGTTATGATGGAAATTGTTAGACTCGCGCTTTGGTTTAGCAATTTACTGACCTACCCCCGATTGATTGACCATAACTCACTCAATTTAACTCGTAATTCATTTAAATTAGTTTCATTTCGAAGGAATCGAAGTAAAGTTTAAAACGAAAGAAACGGAGATGAAAAACTCCAAGTATTTTGAGAGTTATGATGGAAATAGTTAGACTCGCGCTTTGGTTTAGCAATTTACTGACCTACCTCCGATTGATTGAACATAACTCTCTCAATTTAACTCGTAATTCATTTAAATTTGTTTCATTTCGAATGAATCGAAGTGTAGTTTAAAACGAAAGAAACGGAGATGAAAAACTCCAAGTATTTTGAGAGTTATGATGGAAATAGTTAGACTCGCTCTTTGGTTTAGCAATTTACTGACCTCTCTCCGATTGATTTACCATAACTCACTCAATTTAACTCGTAATTCATTGAAATTAGTTTCATTTCGAAGGAATCGAAGTGTAGTTTAAAACGAAAGAAACGGAGATGAAAAACTCCAAGTATTTTGAGAGTTATGATGGAAATTGTTAGACTCGCGCTTTGGTTTAGCAATTTACTGACCTCCCTACGATTGATTGACCATAACTCACTCAATTTAACTCGTAATTCATTGAAATTAGTTTTATTTCGAAGGAATCGAAGTGTAGTTTAAAACGAAAGAAACGGAGATGAAAAACTCCAAGTATTTTGAGAGTTATGATGGAAATAGTTAGACTCGCGCTTTGGTTTAGCAATTTACTGACCTACCTCCGATTGATTGACCATAACTCTCTCAATTTAACTCTTAAGTCATTGAAATTAGTTTCATTTCGAAGGAATCAAAGTGTAGTTTAAAACGAAAGAAACGGAGATGAAAAACTACAAGTATTTTGAGAGTTATGATGGAAATTGTTAGACTCGCGCTTTGGTTTAGCAATTTACTGACTTACCTCCGATTGATTGACCATAACTCACTCAATTTAACTCGTAATTCATTTAAATTAGTTTCATTTCGAAGGAATCGAAATAAAGTTTAAAACGAAAGAAACGGAGATGAAAAACTCCAAGTATTTTGAGAGTTATGATGGAAATAGTTAGACTCGCGCTTTGGTTTAGCAATTTACTGACCTACCTCCGATTGATTGAACATAACTCTCTCAATTTAACTCGTAATTCATTTAAATTCGTTTCATTTCGAATGAATCGAAGTGTAGTTTAAAACGAAAGAAACGGAGATGAAAAACTCCAAGTATTTTGAGAGTTATGATGGAAATAGTTAGACTCGCTCTTTGGTTTAGCAATTTACTGACCTCTCTCCGATTGATTTACAATAACTCACTCAATTTAACTCGTAATTCATTGAAATTAGTTTCATTTCGAAGGAATCGAAGTGTAGTTTAAAACGAAAGAAACGGAGATGAAAAACTCCAAGTATTTTGAGAGTTATGATGGAAATTGTTAAACTCGCGCTTTGGTTTAGCAATTTACTGACCTACCTCCGATTGATTGACCATAACTCACTCAATTTAACTCGTAATTCATTTAAATTAGTTTCATTTCGAAGGAATCGAAGTATAGTTTAAAACGAAAGAAACGGAGATGAAAAACTCCAAGTATTTTGAGAGTTATGATGGAAATAGTTAGACTCGCTCTTTGGTTTAGCAATTTACTGACCTCTCTCCGATTGATTTACCATAACTCACTCAATTTAACTCGTAATTCATAGAAATTAGTTTCATTTCGAAGGAATCGAAGTATAGTTTAAAACGAAAGAAACGGAGATGAAAAACTCCAAGTATTTTGAGAGTTATGATGAAAATTGTTAGACTCGCGCTTTGGTTTAGCAATTTACTGACCTACCTCCGATTGATTGACCATAACTCACTCAATTTAACTCGTAATTCCTTTAAATTAGTTTCATTTCGAAGGAATCGAAGTATAGTTTAAAACGAAAGAAATGGAGATGAAAACTCCAAGTATTTTGAGAGTTATGATGGAAATAGTTAGACTCGCGCTTTGGTTTAGCAATTTACTGACATACCTCCGATTGATTGACCATAACTCACTCAATTTTACTAGTAATTGATTGAAATTATTTTCATTTCGAAGGAATCGAAGTGTAGTTTAAAACGAAAGAAACGGAGATGAAAAACTCCAAGTATTTTGTAAGTTATGATGGAAATAGTTAGACTCGCTCTTTGGTTTAGCAATTTACTGACTTACCTCCGATTGATTGACCATAACTCACTAAATTTAACTCGTAATTCATTTAAATTAGTTTTATTTCGAAGGAATCGAAGTCTAGTTTAAAACGAAAGAAACGGAGATGAAAAACTCAAAGTATTTTGAGAGTTATGATGGAAATAGTTAGACTCGCGCTTTGGTTTAGCAATTTACTAACCTACCTCCGATTGATTGACCATAACTCACTCAATTTAACTCGTAATTCATTTAAATTAGTTTCATTTCGAAGGAATCGAAGTAAAGTTTAAAACGAAAGAAACGGAGATGAAAAACTCCAAGTATTTTGAGAGTTATGATGGAAATAGTTAGACTCGCGCTTTGGTTTAGCAATTTACTGACTTACCTCCGATTGATTGACCATAACTCACTCAATTTAACTCGTAATTCATTTAAATTAGTTTCATTTCGAAGGAATCGAAGTATAGTTTAAAACGAAAGAAACGGAGATGAAAACTCCAAGTATTTTGAGAGTTATGATGGAAATAGTTAGACTCGCGCTTTGGTTTAGCAATTTACTGACATACCTCCGATTGATTGACCATAACTCACTCAATTTAACTCGTAATTCATTGAAATTAGTTTCATTTCGAAGGAATCGAAGTGTAGTTTAAAACGAAAGAAACGGAGATGAAAAACTCCAAGTATTTTGAGAGTTATGATGGAAATTGTTAGACTCGCGCTTTGGTTTAGCAATTTACTGACCTACCTCCGATTGATTGACCATAACTCACTAAATTTAACTCGTAATTCATTTAAATTAGTTTTATTTCGAAGGAATCGAAGTCTAGTTTAAAACGAAAGAAACGGAGATGAAAAACTCAAAGTATTTTGAGAGTTATGATGGAAATAGTTAGACTCGCGCTTTGGTTTAGCAATTTACTGACCTACCTCCGATTTATTGAACATAACTCTCTCAATTTAACTCGTAATTCATTTAAATTCATTTCATTTCGAATGAATCGAAGTGTAGTTTAAAACGAAAGAAACGGAGATGAAAAACTCCAAGTATTTTGAGAGTTATGATGGAAATAGTTAGACTCGCGCTTTGGTTTAGAAATTTACTAACCTACCTCCGATTGATTGACCATAACTCTGTTAATTTAACTCGTAATTCATTTAAATTAGTTTCATTTCGAAGGAATCGAAGTGTAGTTTAAAACGAAAGAAACGGAGATGAAAAACTCCAAGTATTTTGAGAGTTATGATGGAAATAGTTAGACTCGCTCTTTGGTTTAGCAATTTACTGACCTCTCTCCGATTGATTGACCATAACTCTGTCAATTTAACTCGTAATTCATTTAAATTAGTTTCATTTCGAAGGAATCGAAGTGTAGTTTAAAACGAAAGAAACGGAGATGAAAAACTCCAAGTATTTTGAGAGTTATGATGGAAATAGGTAGACTCACGCTTTGGTTTAGCAATTTACTGACCTACCTCCGATTGATTGACCATAACTCACTCAATTTAACTCGTAATTCATTTAAATTCGTTTCATTTCGAATGAATCGAAGTGTAGTTTAAAACGAAAGAAACGGAGATGAAAAACTCAAAGTATTTTGAGAGTTATGATGGAAATAGTTAGACTCGCGCTTTGGTTTAGCAATTTACTGACCTACCTCCGATTGATTGACCATAACTCACTCAATTTAACTTGTAATTCATTGAAATTAGTTTCATTTCGAAGGAATCAAAGTGTAGTTTAAAACGAAAGAAACGGAGATGAAAAACTCCAAGTATTTTGAGAGTTATGATGGAAATAGTTAGACTCGCGCTTTGGTTTAGCAATTTACTGACTTACCTCCGATTTATTGAACATAACTCTCTCAATTTAACTCGTAATTCATTTAAATTCATTTCATTTCGAATGAATCGAAGTGTAGTTTAAAACGAAAGAAACGGAGATGAAAAACTCCAAGTATTTTGAGAGTTATGATGGAAATAGTTAGACTCGCGCTTTGGTTTAGCAATTTACTGACGTACCTCCGATTGATTGACCATAACTCTGTCAATTTAACTCGTAATTCATTTAAATTAGTTTCATTTCGAAGGAATCGAAGTGTAGTTTAAAACGAAAGAAACGGAGATGAAAAACTCCAAGTATTTTGAGAGTTATGATGGAAATAGTTAGACTCGCGCTTTGGTTTAGCAATTTACTGACCTCCTTACGATTGATTGACCATAACTCACTCAATTTAACTCGTAATTCATTGAAATTAGTTTCATTTCGAAAGAATCGAAGTGTAGTTTAAAACGAAAGAAACGGAGATGAAAAACTCCAAGTATTTTGAGAGTTATGATGGAAATAGTTAGACTCGCGCTTTGGTTTAGCAATTTACTGACCTACCTTCGATTGATTGACCATAACTCTCTCAATTTAACTCTTAAGTCATTGAAATTAGTTTCATTTCGAAAGAATCAAAGTGTAGTTTAAAACGAAAGAAACGGAGATGAAAAACTCCAAGTATTTTGAGAGTTATGATGGAAATAGTTAGACTCGCGCTTTGGTTTAGCAATTTACTGACCTACCTCCGATTGATTGACAATAACTCTCTCAATTTAACTCGTAATTCATTTAAATTAGTTTCATTTCGAAGGAATCGAAGTGTAGTTTAAAACGAAAGAAACGAAGATGAAAAACTCCAAGTATTTTGAGAGTTATGATGGAAATAGTTAGACTCGCGCTTTGGTTTAGCAATTTACTGATCTACCTCCGATTGATTGACCATAACTCTGTCAATTTAACTCGTAATTCTTTTAAATTAGTTTCATTTCGAAGGAATCGAAGTAAAGTTTAAAACGAAAGAAACGGAGATGAAAAACTCCAAGTATTTTGAGAGTTATGATGGAAATAGTTAGACTCGCGCTTTGGTTTAGCAATTTACTGACCTACCTCCGATTGATTGACCATAACTCTCTCAATTTAACTCTTAAGTCATTGAAATTAGTTTCATTTCGAAGGAATCAAAGTGTAGTTTAAAACGAAAGAAACGGAGATGAAAAACTCCAAGTATTTTGAGAGTTATGATGGAAATAGTTAGACTCGCGCTTTGGTTTAGCAATTTACTGACCTACCTCCGATTGATTGACCATAACTCTCCCAATTTAACTCTTAAGTCATTGAAATTAGTTTCATTTCGAAGGAATCAAAGTGTAGTTTAAAACGAAAGAAACGGAGATGAAAAACTCCAAGTATTTTGAGAGTTATGATGGAAATTGTTAGACTCGCGCTTTGGTTTAGCAATTTACTGACCTACCTCCGATTGATTGACCATAACTCTCTCAATTTAACTCTTAAGTCATTGAAATTAGTTTCATTTCGAAGGAATCAAAGTGTAGTTTAAAACGAAAGAAACGGAGATGAAAAACTCCAAGTATTTTGAGAGTTATGATGGAAATAGTTAGACTCGCGCTTTGGTTTAGCAATTTACTGACCTACCTCCGATTGATTGACCATAACTCACTCAATTTAACTCGTAATTCATTTAAATTAGTTTCATTTCGAAGGAATCGAAGTAAAGTTTAAAACGAAAGAAACGGAGATGAAAAACTCCAAGTATTTTCAGAGTTATGATGGAAATAGTTAGACTCGCGCTTTGGTTTAGCAATTTACTGACCTACCTCCGATTGATTGAACATAACTCATTCATTTAAATTCGTTTCATTTCGAATGAATCGAAGTGTAGTTTAAAACGAAAGAAACGGAGATGAAAAATTCCAAGTATTTTGAGAGTTATGATGGAAATAGTTAGACTCGCTCTTTGCTTTAGCAATTTACTGACCTCTCTCCGATTGATTTACAATAACTCACTTAATTTAACTCGTAATTCATTGAAATTAGTTTCATTTCGAAGGAATCGAAGTGTAGTTTAAAACGAAAGAAACGGAGATGAAAAACTCCAAGTATTTTGAGAGTTATGATGGAAATTGTTAAACTCGCGCTTTGGTTTAGCAATTTACTGACCTACCTCCGATTGATTGACCATAACTCACTCAATTTAACTCGTAATTCATTTAAATTAGTTTCATTTCGAAGGAATCGAAGTATAGTTTAAAACGAAAGAAACGGAGATGAAAAACTCCAAGTATTTTGAGAGTTATGGTGGAAATAGTTAGACTCGCTCTTTGGTTTAGCAATTTACTGACCTCTCTCCGATTGATTTACCATAACTCACTCAATTTAACTCGTAATTCATTGAAATTAGTTTCATTTCGAAGGAATCGAAGTGTAGTTTAAAACGAAAGAAACGGAGATGAAAAACTCCAAGTATTTTGAGAGTTATGATGAAAATTGTTAGACTCGCGCTTTGGTTTAGCAATTTACTGACCTACCTCCGATTGATTGACCATAACTCACTCAATTTAACTCGTAATTCCTTTAAATTAGTTTCATTTCGAAGGAATCGAAGTATAGTTTAAAACGAAAGAAACGGAGATGAAAACTCCAAGTATTTTGAGAGTTATGATGGAAATAGTTAGACTCGCGCTTTGGTTTAGCAATTTACTGACATACCTCCGATTGATTGACCATAACTCACTCAATTTTACTGGTAATTGATTGAAATTATTTTCATTTCGAAGGAATCGAAGTGTAGTTTAAAACGAAAGAAACGGAGATGAAAAACTCCAAGTATTTTGTAAGTTATGATGGAAATAGTTAGACTCGCTCTTTGGTTTAGCAATTTACTGACCTCTCTCCGATTGATTTACCATAACTCACTCAATTTAACTCGTAATTCATTGAAATTAGTTTCATTTCGAAGGAATCGAAGTGTAGTTTAAAACGAAAGAAACGGAGATGAAAAACTCCAAGTATTTTGAGAGTTATGATGGAAATTGTTAGACTCGCGCTTTGGTTTAGCAATTTACTGACCTACCTCCGATTGATTGACCATAACTCACTCAATTTAACTCGTAATTCATTTAAATTAGTTTTATTTCGAAGAAATCGAAGTCTAGTTTAAAACGAAAGAAACGGAGATGAAAAACTCAAAGTATTTTGAGAGTTATGATGGAAATAGTTAGACTCGCGCTTTGGTTTAGCAATTTACTGACCTACCTCCGATTTATTGAACATAACTCTCTCAATTTAACTCGTAATTCATTTAAATTCGTTTCATTTCGAATGAATCGAAGTGTAGTTTAAAACGAAAGAAACGGAGATGAAAAACTCCAAGTATTTTGAGAGTTATGATGGAAATAGTTAGACTCGCGCTTTGGTTTAGCAATTTACTGACCTACCTCCGATTGATTGACCATAACTCTGTCAATTTAACTCGTAATTCATTTAAATTAGTTTAATTTCGAAGGAATCGAAGTGTAGTTTAAAACGAAAGAAACGGAGATGAAAAACTCCAAGTATTTTGAGAGTTATGATGGAAATAGTTAGACTCGCGCTTTGGTTTAGCAATTTACTGACCTCCCAACGATTGATTGACCATAACTCACTCAATTTAACTCGTAATTCATTGAAATTAGTTTCATTTCGAAAGAATCGAAGTGTAGTTTAAAACGAAAGAAACGGAGATGAAAAACTCCAAGTATTTTGAGAGTTATGATGGAAATAGTTAGACTCGCGCTTTGGTTTAGCAATTTACTGACCTACCTCCGATTGATTGACCATAACTCTCTCAATTTAACTCTTAAGTCATTGAAATTAGTTTCATTTCGAAAGAATCAAAGTGTAGTTTAAAACGAAAGAAACGGAGATGAAAAACTCCAAGTATTTTGAGAGTTATGATGGAAATTGTTAGACTCGCGCTTTGGTTTAGCAATTTACTGACCTACCTCCGATTGATTGACCATAACTCACTCAATTTAACTCGTAATTCATTTAAATTAGTTTTATTTCGAAGGAATCGAAGTCTAGTTTAAAACGAAAGAAACGGAGATGAAAAACTCAAAGTATTTTGAGAGTTATGATGGAAATAGTTAGACTCGCGCTTTGGTTTAGCAATTTACTGACCTACCTCCGATTTATTGAACATAACTCTCTCAATTTAACTCGTAATTCATTTAAATTCGTTTCATTTCGAATGAATCGAAGTGTAGTTTAAAACGAAAGAAACGGAGATGAAAAACTCCAAGTATTTTGAGAGTTATGATGGAAATAGTTAGACTCGCGCTTTGGTTTAGCAATTTACTGACCTACCTCCGATTGATTGACCATAACTCTGTCAATTTAACTCGTAATTCATTTAAATTAGTTTAATTTCGAAGGAATCGAAGTGTAGTTTAAAACGAAAGAAACGGAGATGAAAAACTCCAAGTATTTTGAGAGTTATGATGGAAATAGTTAGACTCGCGCTTTGGTTTAGCAATTTACTGACCTCCCTACGATTGATTGACAACAACTCACTCAATTTAACTCGTAATTCATTGAAATTAGTTTCATTTCGAAAGAATCGAAGTGTAGTTTAAAACGAAAGAAACGGAGATGAAAAACTCCAAGTATTTTGAGAGTTATGATGGAAATAGTTAGACTCGCGCTTTGGTTTACCAATTTACTGACTTACCTCCGATTGATTGACCATAACTCTCTCAATTTAACTCTTAAGCCATTGAAATTAGTTTCATTTCGAAAGAATCAAAGTGTAGTTTAAAACGAAAGAAACGGAGATGAAAAACTCCAAGTATTTTGATAGTTATGATGGAAATAGTTAGACTCGCGCTTTGGTTTAGCAATTTACTGACCTACCTCCGATTGATTGACAATAACTCTCTCAATTTAACTCGTAATTCATTTAAATTAGTTTCATTTCGAAGGAATGGAAGTGTAGTTTAAAACGAAAGAAACGGAGATGAAAAACTCCAAGTATTTTTAGAGTTATGATGGAAATAGTTAGACTCGTGCTTTGGTTTAGCAATTTACTGACCTACCTCCGATTGATTGAACATAACTCTATCAATTTAACTCGTAATTCTTTTAAATTAGTTTCATTTCGAAGGAATCGAAGTGTAGTTTAAAACGAAAGAAACGGAGATGAAAAACTCCAAGTATTTTGAGAGTTATGATGGAAATAGTTTGACTCGCTCTTTGGTTTAGCAATTTACTGACCTCTCTCCGATTGATTTACCATAACTCACTCAATTTAACTCGTAATTCATTGAAATTAGTTTCATTTCGAAGGAATCGAAGTGTAGTTTAAAACGAAAGAAACGGAGATGAAAAACTGCAAGTATTTTGAGAGTTATGATGGAAATTGTTAGACTCGCGCTTTGGTTTAGCAATTTACTGACCTCCCTACGATTGATTGACCATAACTCACTCAATTTAACTCGTAATTCATTGAAATTAGTTTCATTTCGAAGGAATCGAAGTGTAGTTTATAACTAAAGAAACGGAGATGAAAAACTCCAAGTATTTTGAGAGTTATGATGGAAATAATTAGACTCGCGCTTTGGTTTAGCAATTTACTGACCTACCTCCGATTGATTGACCATAACTCTCCCAATTTAACTCTTAAGTCATTGAAATTAGTTTCATTTCGAAGGAATCAAAGTGTAGTTTAAAACGAAAGAAACGGAGATGAAAAACTCCAAGTATTTTGAGAGTTATGATGGAAATAGTTAGACTCGCGCTTTGGTTTAGCAATTTACTGACCTACGTCCGATTGATTGACAATAACTCTGTCTATTTAACTCGTAATTCATTTAAATTAGTTTCATTTCGAAGGAATCGAAGTGTAGTTTAAAACGAAAGAAACGGAGATGAAAAACTCCAAGTATTTTGAGAGTTATGATGGAAATAGTTAGACTCGCGCTTTGGTTTAGCAATTTACTGACCTACCTCCGATTGATTGATCATAACTCACTCAATTTAACTCGTAATTCATTTAAATTAGTTTCATTTCGAAGGAATCAAAGTGTAGTTTAAAACGAAAGAAACGGAGATGAAAAACTCCAAGTATTTTGAGAGTTATGATGGAAATAGTTAGACTCGCGCTTTGGTTTAGCAATTTACTGACCTACCTCCGATTTATTGAACATAACTCTCTCAATTTAACTCGTAATTCATTTAAATTCGTTTCATTTCGAATGAATCGAAGTGTAGTTTAAAACGAAAGAAACGGAGATTAAAAACTCCAAGTATTTTGGGAGTTATGATGGAAATAGTTAGACTCGCGCTTTGGTTTAGCAATTTACTGACCTACCTCCGATTGATTGACAATAACTCTGTCAATTTAACTCGTAATTCATTTAAATTAGTTTCATTTCGAAGGAATCGAAGTGTAGTTTAAAACGAAAGAAACGGAGATGAAAAACTCCAAGTATTTTTAGAGTTATGATGGAAATAGTTAGACTCGCGCTTTGGTTTAGCAATTTACTGACCTGCCTACGATTGATTGACCATAACTCACTCAATTTAACTCGTAATTCATTTAAATTAGTTTCATTTCGAATGAATCGAAGTGTAGTTTAAAACGAAAGAAACGGAGATGAAAAACTCCAAGTATTTTGAGAGTTATGATGGAAATAGTTAGACTCGCGCTTTGGTTTAGCAATTTACTGAATTACCTCCGATTGATTGACCATAACTCTGTCAATTTAACTCGTAATTCATTTAAATTAGTTTCATTTCGAAGGAATCGAAGTGTAGTTTAAAACGAAAGAAACGGAGATTAAAAACTCCAAGTATTTTGGGAGTTATGATGGAAATAGTTAGACTCGCGCTTTGGTTTAGCAATTTACTGACCTCCCTACGATTGATTGACCATAACTCACTCAATTTAACTCGTAATTCATTTAAATTCGTTTCATTTCGAATGAATCGAAGTGTAGTTTAAAACGAAAGAAACGGAGATGAAAAACTCCAAGTATTTTGAGAGTTATGATGGAAATAGTTAGACTCGCTCTTTGGTTTAGCAATTTACTGACCTCTCTCCGATTGATTGACCATAACTCTCTCAATTTAACTCGTAATTCATTTAAATTAGTTTCATTTCGAAGGAATCGAAGTGTAGTTTAAAACGAAAGAAACGGAGATGAAAAACTCCAAGTATTTTGAGAGTTATGATGGAAATAGTTAGACTCGCGCTTTGGTTTAGCAATTTACTGACCTACCTCCGATTGATTGACCATAACTCTGTCAATTTAACTCGTAATTCATTTAAATTAGTTTCATTTCGAAGGAATCGAAGTGTAGTTTAAAACGAAAGAAACGGAGATTAAAAACTCCAAGTATTTTGGGAGTTATGATGGAAATAGTTAGACTCGCGCTTTGGTTTAGCAATTTACTGACCTCCCTACGATTGATTGACCATAACTCACTCAATTTAACTCGTAATTCATTGAAATTAGTTTCATTTCGAAGGAATCGAAGTTTAGTTTATAACGAAAGAAACGGAGATGAAAAACTCCAAGTATTTTGAGAGTTATGATGGAAATAGTTAGACTCGCGCTTTGGTTTAGCAATTTACTGACCTACCTCCGATTGATTGACAATAACTCTGTCAATTTAACTCGTAATTCATTTAAATTAGTTTCATTTCGAAGGAATCGAAGTGTAGTTTAAAACGAAAGAAACAGAGATGAAAAACTCCAAGTATTTTGAGAGTTATGATGGAAATAGTTAGACTCGCGCTTTGGTTTAGCAATTTACTGACCTACCTCCGATTGATTGACCATAACTCACTCAATTTAACTCGTAATTCATTTAAATTAGTTTCATTTCGAAGGAATCAAAGTGTAGTTTAAAACGAAAGAAACGGAGATGAAAAACTCCAAGTATTTTGAGAGTTATGATGGAAATAGTTAGACTCGCGCTTTGGTTTAGCAATTTACTGAATTACCTCCGATTGATTGACCATAACTCTGTCAATTTAACTCGTAATTCATTTAAATTAGTTTCATTTCGAAGGAATCGAAGTGTAGTTTAAAACGAAAGAAACGGAGATTAAAAACTCCAAGTATTTTGGGAGTTATGATGGAAATAGTTAGACTCGCGCTTTGGTTTAGCAATTTACTGACCTCCCTACGATTGATTGACCATAACTCACTCAATTTAACTCGTAATTCATTTAAATTCGTTTCATTTCGAATGAATCGAAGTGTAGTTTAAAACGAAAGAAACGGAGATGAAAAACTCCAAGTATTTTGAGAGTTATGATGGAAATAGTTAGACTCGCTCTTTGGTTTAGCAATTTACTGACCTCTCTCCGATTGATTGACCATAACTCTGTCAATTTAACTCGTAATTCATTTAAATTAGTTTCATTTCGAAGGAATCGAAGTGTAGTTTAAAACGAAAGAAACGGAGATGAAAAACTTCAAGTATTTTGAGAGTTATGATGGAAATAGTTAGACTCGCTCTTTGGTTTAGCAATTTACTGACCTCTCTCCGATTGATTTACCATAACTCACTCAATTTAACTCGTAATTCATTGAAATTAGTTTAATTTCGAAGGAATCAAAGTGTAGTTTAAAACGAAAGAAACGGAGATGAAAAACTCCAAGTATTTTGAGAGTTCTGATGAAAATTGTTATACTCGCGCTTTGGTTTAGCAATTTACTGACCTACCTCCGATTGATTGACCATAACTCACTCAATTTAACTCGTAATTCCTTTAAATTAGTTTCATTTCGAAGGAATCGAAGTATAGTTTAAAACGAAAGAAACGGAGATGAAAACTCCAAGTATTTTGAGAGTTATGATGGAAATAGTTAGACTCGCGCTTTGGTTTAGCAATTTACTGACATACCTCCGATTGATTGACCATAACTCACTCAATTTTACTGGTAATTGATTGAAATTATTTTCATTTCGAAGGAATCGAAGTCTAGTTTAAAACGAAAGAAACGGAGATGAAAAACTCCAAGTATTTTGTAAGTTATGATGGAAATAGTTAGACTCGCTCTTTGGTTTAGGAATTTACTGACCTCTCTCCGATTGATTTACCATAACTCACTCAATTTAACTCGTAATTCATTGAAATTAGTTTCATTTCGAAGGAATCGAAGTGTAGTTTAAAACGAAAGAAACGGAGATGAAAAACTCCAAGTATTTTGAGAGTTATGATGGAAATTGTTAGACTCGCGCTTTGGTTTAGCAATTTACTGACCTACCTCCGATTGATTGACCATAACTCACTCAATTTAACTCGTAATTCATTTAAATTAGTTTCATTTCGAAGGAATCGAAGTAAAGTTTAAAACGAAAGAAACGGAGATGAAAAACTCCAAGTATTTTGAGAGTTATGATGGAAATAGTTAGACTCGCGCTTTGGTTTAGCAATTTACTGACCTACCTCCGATTGATTGAACATAACTCTCTCAATTTAACTCGTAATTCATTTAAATTCGTTTCATTTCGAATGAATTGAAGTGTAGTTTAAAACGAAAGAAACGGAGATGAAAAACTCCAAGTATTTTGAGAGTTATGATGGAAATAGTTAGACTCGCTGTTTGGTTTAGCAATTTACTGACCTCTCTCCGATTGATTTACCATAACTCACTCAATTTAACTCGTAATTCATTGAAATTAGTTTCATTTCGAAGGAATCGAAGTGTAGTTTAAAACGAAAGAAACGGAGATGAAAAACTCCAAGTATTTTGAGAGTTATGATGGAAATTGTTAGACTCGCGCTTTGGTTTAGCAATTTACTGACCTCCCTACGATTGATTGACCATAACTCACTCAATTTAACTCGTAATTCATTTAAATTAGTTTCATTTCGAAGGAATCGAAGTGTAGTTTATAACGAAAGAAACGGAGATGAAAAACTCCAAGTATTTTGAGTGTTATGATGGAAATAATTAGACTCGCGCTTTGGTTTAGCAATTTACTGACTTACCTCCGATTGATTGACCATAACTCTCCCAATTTAACTCTTAAGTCATTGAAATTAGTTTCATTTCGAAGGAATCAAAGTGTAGTTTAAAACGAAAGAAACGGAGATGAAAAACTCCAAGTATTTTGAGAGTTATGATGGAAATAGTTAGACTCGCGCTTTGGTTTAGCAATTTACTGACCTACCTCCGATTGATTGACAATAACTCTGTCAATTTAACTCGTAATTCATTTAAATTAGTTTCATTTCGAAGGAATCGAAGTGTAGTTTAAAACGAAAGAAACGGAGATGAAAAACTCCAAGTATTTTGAGAGTTATGATGGAAATAGTTAGACTCGCGCTTTGGTTTAGCAATTTACTGACCTACCTCCGATTGATTGACCATAACTCACTCAATTTAACTCGTAATTCATTTAAATTAGTTTCATTTCGAAGGAATCAAAGTGTAGTTTAAAACGAAAGAAACGGAGATGAAAAACTCCAAGTATTTTGAGAGTTATGATGGAAATAGTTAAACTCGCGCTTTGGTTTAGCAATTTACTGACATACCTCCGATTTATTGAACATAACTCTCTCAATTTAACTCGTAATTCATTTAAATTTGTTTCATTTCGATTGAATCGAAGTGTAGTTTAAAACGAAAGAAACGGAGATGAAAAACTCCAAGTATTTTGAGAGTTATGATGGAAATAGTTAGACTCGCGCTTTGGTTTAGCAATTTACTGAATTACCTCCGATTGATTGACCATAACTCTGTCAATTTAACTCGTAATTCATTTAAATTAGTTTCATTTCGAAGGAATCGAAGTGTAGTTTAAAACGAAAGAAACGGAGATTAAAAACTCCAAGTATTTTGGGAGTTATGATGGAAATAGTTAGACTCGCGCTTTGGTTTAGCAATTTACTGACCTCCCTACGATTGATTGACCATAACTCACTCAATTTAACTCGTAATTCATTTAAATTCGTTTCATTTCGAATGAATCGAAGTGTAGTTTAAAACGAAAGAAACGGAGATGAAAAACTCCAAGTATTTTGAGAGTTATGATGGAAATAGTTAGACTCGCTCTTTGGTTTAGCAATTTACTGACCTCTCTCCGATTGATTGACCATAACTCTGTCAATTTAACTCGTAATTCATTTAAATTAGTTTCATTTCGAAGGAATCGAAGTGTAGTTTAAAACGAAAGAAACGGAGATGAAAAACTCCAAGTATTTTGAGAGTTATGATGGAAATAGTTAGACTCGCGCTTTGGTTTAGCAATTTACTGACCTACCTCCGATTGATTGACCATAACTCTGTCAATTTAACTCGTAATTCATTTAAATTAGTTTCATTTCGAAGGAATCGAAGTGTAGTTTAAAACGAAAGAAACGGAGATTAAAAACTCCAATTATTTTGGGAGTTATGATGGAAATAGTTAGACTCGCGCTTTGGTTTAGCAATTTACTGACCTCCCTACGATTGATTGACCATAACTCACTCAATTTAACTCGTAATTCATTGAAATTAGTTTCATTTCGAAGGAATCGAAGTTTAGTTTATAACGAAAGAAACGGAGATGAAAAACTCCAAGTATTTTGAGAGTTATGATGAAAATAGTTAGACTCGCACTTTGGTTTAGCAATTTACTGACCTACCTCCGATTGATTGACCATAACTCTCCCAATTTAACTCTTAAGTCATTGAAATTAGTTTCATTTCGAAGGAATCAAAGTGTAGTTTAAAACGAAAGAAACGGAGATGAAAAACTCCAAGTATTTTGAGAGTTATGATGGAAATAGTTAGACTCGCGCTTTGGTTTAGCAATTTACTGACCTACCTCCGATTGATTGACAATAACTCTGTCAATTTAACTCGTAATTCATTTAAATTAGTTTCATTTCGAAGGAATCGAAGTGTAGTTTAAAACGAAAGAAACGGAGATGAAAAACTCCAAGTATTTTGAGAGTTATGATGGAAATAGTTAGACTCGCGCTTTGGTTTAGCAATTTACTGACCTACCTCCGATTGATTGACCATAACTCACTCAATTTAACTCGTAATTCATTTATATTAGTTTCATTTCGAAGGAATCAAAGTGTAGTTTAAAACGAAAGAAACGGAGATGAAAAACTCCAAGTATTTTGAGAGTTATGATGGAAATAGTTAGACTCGCGCTTTGGTTTAGCAATTTACTGACCTACCTCCGATTGATTGACAATAACTCTGTCAATTTAACTCGTAATTCATTTAAATTAGTTTCATTTCGAAGGAATCAAAGTGTAGTTTAAAACGAAAGAAACGGAGATGAAAAACTCCAAGTATTTTGAGAGTTATGATGGAAATAGTTAGACTCGCGCTTTGGTTTAGCAATTTACTGACCTACCTCCGATTGATTGACAATAACTCACTAAATTTAACTCGTAATTCATTTAAATTCGTTTCATTTCGAATGAATCGAAGTGTAGTTTAAAACGAAAGAAACGGAGATGAAAAACTCCAAGTATTTTGAGAGTTATAATGGAAATAGTTAGACTCGCTCTTTGGTTTAGCAATTTACTGACCTCTCTCCGATTGATTGACCATAACTCTGTCAATTTAACTCGTAATTCATTTAAATTAGTTTCATTTCGAAGGAATCGAAGTGTAGTTTAAAACGAAAGAAACGGAGATGAAAAACTCCAAGTATTTTGAGAGTTATGATGGAAATAGTTAGACTCGCGCTTTGGTTTAGCAATTTACTGACCTACCTCCGATTGATTGACCATAACTCACTCAATTTAACTCGTAATTCATTTAAATTCGTTTCATTTCGAATGAATCGAAGTGTAGTTTAAAACGAAAGAAACGGAGATGAAAAACTCGAAGTATTTTGAGAGTTATGATGGAAATAGTTAGACTCGCGCTTTGGTTTAGCAATTTACTGACCTACCTCCGATTGATTGACCATAACTCACTCAATTTAACTCGTAATTCATTGAAATTAGTTTCATTTCGAAGGAATCAAAGTGTAGTTTAAAACGAAAGAAACGGAGATGAAAAACGCCAAGTATTTTGAGAGTTATGATGGAAATAGTTAGACTCGCGCTTTGGTTTAGCAATTTACTGACCTACCTCCGATTTATTGAACATAACTCTCTCAATTTAACTCGTAATTCATTTAAATTCGTTTCATTTCGAATGAATCGAAGTGTAGTTTAAAACGAAAGAAACGGAGATGAAAAACTCCAAGTATTTTGAGAATTATGATGGAAATAGTTAGACTCGCGCTTTGGTTTAGCAATTTACTGACCTACCTCCGATTGATTGACCATAACTCTGTCAATTTAACTCGTAATTCATTTAAATTAGTTTCATTTCGAAGGAATCGAAGTGTAGTTTAAAACGAAAGAAACGGAGATGAAAAACTCCAAGTATTTTGAGAGTTATGATGGAAATAGTTAGACTCGCGCTTTGGTTTAGCAATTTACTGACCTCCCTACGATTGATTGACCATAACTCACTCAATTTAACTCGTAATTCATTGAAATTAGTTTCATTTCGAAAGAATCGAAGTGTAGTTTAAAACGAAAGAAACGGAGATGAAAAACTCCAAGTATTTTGAGAGTTATGATGGAAATAGTTAGACTCGCGCTTTGGTTTAGCAATTTACTGACCTACCTCCGATTTATTGAACATAACTCTCTCAATTTAACTCGTAATTCATTTAAATTCGTTTCATTTCGAATGAATCGAAGTGTAGTTTAAAACGAAAGAAACGGAGATGAAAAACTCCAAGTATTTTGAGAATTATGATGGAAATAGTTAGACTCGCGCTTTGGTTTAGCAATTTACTGACCTACTTCCGATTGATTGACCATAACTCTGTCAATTTAACTCGTAATTCATTTAAATTAGTTTCATTTCGAAGGAATCGAAGTGTAGTTTAAAACGAAAGAAACGGAGATGAAAAACTCCAAGTATTTTGAGAGTTATGATAGAAATAGTTAGACTCGCGCTTTGGTTTAGCAATTTACTGACCTACCTCCGATTGATTGACAATAACTCTCTCAATTTAACTCGTAATTCATTTAAATTAGTTTCATTTCGAAGGAATCGAAGTGTAGTTTAAAACGAAAGAAACGGAGAATAAAAACTCCAAGTATTTTGAGAGTTATGATGGAAATAGTTAGAATCGCGCTTTGGTTTAGCAATTTACTGACCTACCTCCGATTGATTGACCATAACTCTGTCAATTTAACTCGTAATTCTTTTAAATTAGTTTCATTTCGAAGGAATCGAAGTAAAGTTTAAAACGAAAGAAACGGAGATGAAAAACTCCAAGTATTTTGAGAGTTATGATGGAAATAGTTAGACTCGCGCTTTGGTTTAGCAATTTACTGACCAACCTCCGATTGATTGACCATAACTCTTTCAATTTAACTCTTAAGTCATTGAAATTAGTTTCATTTCGAAGGAATCAAAGTGTAGTTTAAAACGAAAGAAACGGAGATGAAAAACTCCAAGTATTTTGAGAGTTATGATGGAAATTGTTAGACTCGCGCTTTGGTTTAGTAATTTACTGACCTACCTCCGATTAATTGACCATAACTCACTCAATTTAACTCGTAATTCATTTAAGTTAGTTTCATTTCGAAGGAATCGAAGTAAAGTTTAAAACGAAAGAAACGGAGATTAAAAACTCCAAGTATTTTGAGAGTTATGATGGAAATTGTTAGACTCGCGCTTTGGTTTAGCAATTTACTGACCTCCCTACGATTGATTGACCATAACTCACTCAATTTAACTCGTAATTTATTGAAATTAGTTTCATTTCGAAGGAATCGAAGTGTAGTTTATAACGAAAGAAACGGAGATGAAAAACTCCAAGTATTTTGAGAGTTATGATGGAAATAATTAGACTCGCGCTTTGGTTTAGCAATTTACTGACCTACCTCCGATTGATTGACCATAATTCTCCCAATTTAACTCTTAAGTCATTGAAATTAGTTTCATTTCGAAGGAATCAAAGTGTAGTTTAAAACGAAAGAAACGGAGATGAAAAACTCCAAGTATTTTGAGAGTTATGATGGAAATAGTTAGACTCGCGCTTTGGTTTAGCAATTTACTGACCTACCTCCGATTGATTGACCATAACTCTGTCAATTTAACTCGTAATTCATTTAAATTAGTTTCATTTCGAAGGAATCGAAGTATAGTTTAAAACGAAAGAAACGGAGATTAAAAACTCCAAGTATTTTGGGAGTTATGATGGAAATAGTTAGACTCGCGCTTTGGTTTAGCAATTTACTGACCTCCCTACGATTGATTGACCATAACTCACTTAATTTAACTCGTAATTCATTGAAATTAGTTTCATTTCGAAGGAATCGAAGTTTAGTTTATAACGAAAGAAACGGAGATGAAAAACTCCAAGTATTTTGAGAGTTATGATGGAAATAGTTAGACTCGCGCTTTGGTTTAGCAATTTACTGACCTACCTCCGATTGATTGACCATAACTCTCCCAATTTAACTCTTAAGTCATTGAAATTAGTTTCATTTCGAAGGAATCAAAGTGTAGTTTAAAACGAAAGAAACGGAGATGAAAAACTCCAAGTATTTTGAGAGTTATGATGGAAATAGTTAGACTCGCGCTTTGGTTTAGCAATTTACTGACCTACCTCTGATTGATTGACAATAACTCTGTCAATTTAACTCGTAATTCATTTAAATTAGTTTCATTTCGAAGGAATCGAAGTGTAGTTTAAAACGAAAGAAACGGAGATGAAAAACTCCAAGTATTTTGAGAGTTATGATGGAAATAGTTAGACTCGCGCTTTGGTTTAGCAATTTACTGACCTACCTCCGATTGATTGACCATAACTCACTCAATTTAACTCGTAATTCATTTAAATTAGTTTCATTTCGAAGGAATCAAAGTGTAGTTTAAAACGAAAGAAACGGAGATGAAAAACTCCAAGTATTTTGAGAGTTATGATGGAAATAGTTAGACTCGCGCTTTGGTTTAGCAATTTACTGACCTACCTCCGATTGATTGACAATAACTCTGTCAATTTAACTCGTAATTCATTTAAATTAGTTTCATTTCGAAGGAATCAAAGTGTAGTTTAAAACGAAAGAAACGGAGATGAAAAACTCCAAGTATTTTGAGAGTTATGATGGAAATAGTTAGACTCGCGCTTTGGTTTAGCAATTTACTGACATACCTCCGATTGATTGACCATAACTCACTAAATTTAACTCGTAATTCATTTAAATTCGTTTCATTTCGAATGAATCGAAGTGTAGTTTAAAACGAAAGAAACGGAGATGAAAAACTCCAAGTATTTTGAGAGTTATAATGGAAATAGTTAGACTCGCGCTTTGGTTTAGCAATTTACTGACCTACCTCTGATTGATTGACAATAACTCTGTCAATTTAACTCGTAATTCATTTAAATTAGTTTCATTTCGAAGGAATCGAAGTGTAGTTTAAAACGAAAGAAACGGAGATGAAAAACTCCAAGTATTTTGAGAGTTATGATGGAAATAGTTAGACTCGCGCTTTGGTTTAGCAATTTACTGACCTCCCTACGATTGATTGACCATAACTCACTCAATTTAACTCGTAATTTATTGAAATTAGTTTCATTTCGAAAGAATCGAAGTGTAGTTTAAAACGAAAGAAACGGAGATGAAAAACTCCAAGTATTTTGAGAGTTATGATGGAAATAGTTAGACTCGCGCTTTGGTTTAGCAATTTACTGACCTACTCCGATTGATTAACCATAACTCTCTCAATTTAACTCTTAAGTCATTGAAATTAGTTTCATTTCGAAAGAATCAAAGTGTAGTTTAAAACGAAAGAAACGGAGATGAAAAACTCCAAGTATTTTGAGAGTTATGATGGAAATAGTTAGACTCGCGCTTTGGTTTAGCAATTTACTGACCTACCTCCGATTGATTGACAATAACTCTCTCAATTTAACTCGTAATTCATTTAAATTAGTTTCATTTCGAAGGAATCGAAGTGTAGTTTAAAACGAAAGAAACGGAGATTAAAAACTCCAAGTATTTTGAGAGTTATGATGGAAATAGTTAGAATCGCGCTTTGGTTTAGCAATTTACTGACCTACCTCCGATTGATTGACCATAACTCTGTCAATTTAACTCGTAATTCTTTTAAATTAGTTTCATTTCGAAGGAATCGAAGTAAAGTTTAAAACGAAAGAAACGGAGATGAAAAACTCCAAGTATTTTGAGAGTTATGATGGAAATAGTTAGACTCGCGCTTTGGTTTAGCAATTTACTGACCAACCTCCGATTGATTGACCATAACTCTTTCAATTTAACTCTTAAGTCATTGAAATTAGTTTCATTTCGAAGGAATCAAAGTGTAGTTTAAAACGAAAGAAACGGAGATGAAAAACTCCAAGTATTTTGAGAGTTATGATGGAAATTGTTAGACTCGCGCTTTGGTTTAGTAATTTACTGACCTACCTCCGATTAATTGACCATAACTCACTCAATTTAACTCGTAATTCATTTAAGTTAGTTTCATTTCGAAGGAATCGAAGTAAAGTTTAAAACGAAAGAAACGGAGATTAAAAACTCCAAGTATTTTGAGAGTTATGATGGAAATTGTTAGACTCGCGCTTTGGTTTAGCAATTTACTGACCTCCCTACGATTGATTGACCATAACTCACTCAATTTAACTCGTAATTTATTGAAATTAGTTTCATTTCGAAGGAATCGAAGTGTAGTTTATAACGAAAGAAACGGAGATGAAAAACTCCAAGTATTTTGAGAGTTATGATGGAAATAATTAGACTCGCGCTTTGGTTTAGCAATTTACTGACCTACCTCCGATTGATTGACCATAATTCTCCCAATTTAACTCTTAAGTCATTGAAATTAGTTTCATTTCGAAGGAATCAAAGTGTAGTTTAAAACGAAAGAAACGGAGATGAAAAACTCCAAGTATTTTGAGAGTTATGATGGAAATAGTTAGACTCGCGCTTTGGTTTAGCAATTTACTGACCTACCTCCGATTGATTGACCATAACTCTGTCAATTTAACTCGTAATTCATTTAAATTAGTTTCATTTCGAAGGAATCGAAGTATAGTTTAAAACGAAAGAAACGGAGATTAAAAACTCCAAGTATTTTGGGAGTTATGATGGAAATAGTTAGACTCGCGCTTTGGTTTAGCAATTTACTGACCTCCCTACGATTGATTGACCATAACTCACTCAATTTAACTCGTAATTCATTGAAATTAGTTTCATTTCGAAGGAATCGAAGTTTAGTTTATAACGAAAGAAACGGAGATGAAAAACTCCAAGTATTTTGAGAGTTATGATGGAAATAGTTAGACTCGCGCTTTGGTTTAGCAATTTACTGACCTACCTCCGATTGTTTGACCATAACTCTCCCAATTTAACTCTTAAGTCATTGAAATTAGTTTCATTTCGAAGGAATCAAAGTGTAGTTTAAAACGAAAGAAACGGAGATGAAAAACTCCAAGTATTTTGAGAGTTATGATGGAAATAGTTAGACTCGCGCTTTGGTTTAGCAATTTACTGACCTACCTCTGATTGATTGACAATAACTCTGTCAATTTAACTCGTAATTCATTTAAATTAGTTTCATTTCGAAGGAATCGAAGTGTAGTTTAAAACGAAAGAAACGGAGATGAAAAACTCCAAGTATTTTGAGAGTTATGATGGAAATAGTTAGACTCGCGCTTTGGTTTAGCAATTTACTGACCTACCTCCGATTGATTGACCATAACTCACTCAATTTAACTCGTAATTCATTTAAATTAGTTTCATTTCGAAGGAATCAAAGTGTAGTTTAAAACGAAAGAAACGGAGATGAAAAACTCCAAGTATTTTGAGAGTTATGATGGAAATAGTTAGACTCGCGCTTTGGTTTAGCAATTTACTGACCTACCTCCGATTGATTGACAATAACTCTGTCAATTTAACTCGTAATTCATTTAAATTAGTTTCATTTCGAAGGAATCAAAGTGTAGTTTAAAACGAAAGAAACGGAGATGAAAAACTCCAAGTATTTTGAGAGTTCTGATGAAAATTGTTAGACTCGCGCTTTGGTTTAGCAATTTACTGACCTACCTCCGATTGATTGACCATAACTCACTCAATTTAACTCGTAATTCCTTTAAATTAGTTTCATTTCGAAGGAATCGAAGTATAGTTTAAAACGAAAGAAACGGAGATGAAAACTCCAAGTATTTTGAGAGTTATGATGGAAATAGTTAGACTCGCGCTTTGGTTTAGCAATTTACTGACATACCTCCGATTGATTGACCATAACTCACTCAATTTTACTGGTAATTGATTGAAATTATTTTCATTTCGAAGGAATCGAAGTCTAGTTTAAAACGAAAGAAACGGAGATGAAAAACTCCAAGTATTTTGTAAGTTATGATGGAAATAGTTAGACTCGCTCTTTGGTTTAGGAATTTACTGACCTCTCTCCGATTGATTTACCAAAACTCACTCAATTTAACTCGTAATTCATTGAAATTAGTTTCATTTCGAAGGAATCGAAGTGTAGTTTAAAACGAAAGAAACGGAGATGAAAAACTCCAAGTATTTTGAGAGTTATGATGGAAATTGTTAGACTCGCGCTTTGGTTTAGCAATTTACTGACCTACCTCCGATTGATTGACCATAACTCACTCAATTTAACTCGTAATTCATTTAAATTAGTTTCATTTCGAAGGAATCGAAGTATAGTTTAAAACGAAAGAAACGGAGATGAAAAACTCCAAGTATTTTGAGAGTTATGATGGAAATAGTTAGACTCGCCCTTTGGTTAAGCAATTTACTGACCTCTCTCCGATTGATTTACCATAACTCACTCAATTTAACTCGTAATTCATTGAAATTAGTTTCATTTCGAAGGAATCGAAGTGTAGTTTAAAACGAAAGAAACGGAGATGAAAAACTCCAAGTATTTTGAGAGTTCTGATGAAAATTGTTAGACTCGTGCTTTGGTTTAGCAATTTACTGACCTACCTCCGATTGATTGACCATAACTCACTCAATTTAACTCGTAATTCCTTTAAATTAGTTTCATTTCGAAGGAATCGAAGTATAGTTTAAAACGAAAGAAACGGAGATGAAAACTCCAAGTATTTTGAGAGTTATGATGGAAATAGTTAGACTCGCGCTTTGGTTTAGCAATTTACTGACATACCTCCGATTGATTGACCATAACTCACTCAATTTTACTGGTAATTGATTGAAATTATTTTCATTTCGAAGGAATCGAAGTCTAGTTTAAAACGAAAGAAACGGAGATGAAAAACTCCAAGTATTTTGTAAGTTATGATGGAAATAGTTAAACTCGCTCTTTGGTTTAGGAATTTACTGACCTCTCTCCGATTGATTTACCATAACTCACTCAATTTAACTCGTAATTCATTGAAATTAGTTTCATTTCGAAGGAATCGAAGTGTAGTTTAAAACGAAAGAAACGGAGATTAAAAACTCCAAGTATTTTGAGAGTTATGATGGAAATAGTTAGACTCGCGCTTTGGTTTAGCAATTTACTGACCTACCTCCGATTGATTGACCATAACTCTGTCAATTTAACTCGTAATTCTTTTAAATTAGTTTAATTTCGAAGGAATCGAAGTAAAGTTTAAAACGAAAGAAACGGAGATGAAAAACTCCAAGTATTTTGAGAGTTATGATGGAAATAGTTAGACTCGCGCTTTGGTTTAGCAATTTACTGACCAACCTCCGATTGATTGACCATAACTCTCTCAATTTAACTCTTAAGTCATTGAAATTAGTTTCATTTCGAAGGAATCAAAGTGTAGTTTAAAACGAAAGAAACGGAGATGAAAAACTCCAAGTATTTTGAGAGTTATGATGGAAATTGTTAGACTCGCGCTTTGGTTTAGTAATTTACTGACCTACCTCCGATTGATTGACCATAACTCACTCAATTTAACTCGTAATTCATTTAAGTTAGTTTCATTTCGAAGGAATCGAAGTAAAGTTTAAAACGAAAGAAACGGAGATGAAAAACTCCAAGTATTTTGAGAGTTATGATGGAAATTGTTAGACTCGCGCTTTGGTTTAGCAATTTACTGACCTACCTCCGATTGATTGACCATAACTCACTCAATTTAACTCGTAATTCATTTAAATTAGTTTCATTTCGAAGGAATCGAAGTATAGTTTAAAACGAAAGAAACGGAGATGAAAAACTCCAAGTATTTTGAGAGTTATGATGGAAATAGTTAGACTCGCGCTTTGGTTTAGCAATTTACTGACCTACCTCCGATTGATTGACAATAACTCTGTCAATTTAACTCGTAATTCATTTAAATTAGTTTCATTTCGAAGGAATCAAAGTGTAGTTTAAAACGAAAGATACGGAGATGAAAAACTCCAAGTATTTTGAGAGTTATGATGGAAATAGTTAGACTCGCGCTTTGGTTTAGCAATTTACTGACCTACCTCCGATTGATTGACCATAACTCACTAAATTTAACTCGTAATTCATTTAAATTCGTTTCATTTCGAATGAATCGAAGTGTAGTTTAAAACGAAAGAAACGGAGATGAAAAACTCCAAGTATTTTGAGAGTTATAATGGAAATAGTTAGACTCGCTCTTTGGTTTAGCAATTTACTGACCTCTCTCCGATTGATTGACCATAACTCTGTCAATTTAACTCGTAATTCATTTAAATTAGTTTCATTTCGAAGGAATCGAAGTGTAGTTTAAAACGAAAGAAACGGAGATGAAAAACTCCAAGTATTTTGAGAGTTATGATGGAAATTGTTAGACTCGCGCTTTGGTTTAGCAATTTACTGACCTACCTCCGATTGATTGACCATAACTCACTCAATTTAACTCGTAATTCATTTAAATTCCTTTCATTTCGAATGAATCGAAGTGTAGTTTAAAACGAAAGAAACGGAGATGAAAAACTCGAAGTATTTTGAGAGTTATGATGGAAATAGTTAGACTCGCGCTTTGGTTTAGCAATTTACTGACCTACCTCCGATTGATTGACCATAACTCACTCAATTTAACTCGTAATTCATTGAAATTAGTTTCATTTCGAAGGAATCAAAGTGTATTTTAAAACGAAAGAAACGGAGATGAAAAACTCCAAGTATTTTGAGAGTTATGATGGAAATAGTTAGACTCGCGCTTTGGTTTAGCAATTTACTGACCTACCTCCGATTTATTGAACATAACTCTCTCAATTTAACTCGTAATTAATTTAAATTCGTTTCATTTCGAATGAATCGAAGTGTAGTTTAAAACGAAAGAAACGGAGATGAAAAACTCCAAGTATTTTGAGAATTATGATGGAAATAGTTAGACTCGCGCTTTGGTTTAGCAATTTACTGACCTACCTCCGATTGATTGACCATAACTCTGTCAATTTAACTCGTAATTCATTTAAATTAGTTTCATTTCGAAGGAATCGAAGTGTAGTTTAAAACGAAAGAAACGGAGATGAAAAACTCCAAGTATTTTGAGAGTTATGATGGAAATAGTTAGACTCGCGCTTTGGTTTAGCAATTTACTGACCTCCCTACGATTGATTGACCATAACTCACTCAATTTAACTCGTAATTCATTGAAATTAGTTTCATTTCGAAAGAATCGAAGTGTAGTTTAAAACGAAAGAAACGGAGATGAAAAAGTCCAAGTATTTTGAGAGTTATGATGGAAATAGTTAGACTCGCGCTTTGGTTTAGCAATTTACTGACCTACCTCCGATTGATTGACCGTAACTCTCTCAATTTAACTCTTAAGTCATTGAAATTAGTTTCATTTCGAAAGAATCAAAGTGTAGTTTAAAACGAAAGAAACGGAGATGAAAAACTCCAAGTATTTTGAGAGTTATGATGGAAATAGTTAGACTCGCGCTTTGGTTTAGCAATTTACTGACCTACCTCCGATTGATTGACAATAACTCTCTCAATTTAACTCGTAATTCATTTAAATTAGTTTCATTTCGAAGGAATCGAAGTGTAGTTTAAAACGAAAGAAACGGAGATTAAAAACTCCAAGTATTTTGAGAGTTATGATGGAAATAGTTAGACTCGCGCTTTGGTTTAGCAATTTACTGACCTACCTCCGATTGATTGACCATAACTCTGTCAATTTAACTCGAAATTCTTTTAAATTAGTTTCATTTCGAAGGAATCGAAGTAAAGTTTAAAACGAAAGAAACGGAGATGAAAAACTCCAAGTATTTTGAGAGTTATGATGGAAATAGTTAGACTCGCGCTTTGGTTTAGCAATTTACTGACCAACCTCCGATTGATTGACCATAACTCTCTCAATTTAACTCTTAAGTCATTGAAATTAGTTTCATTTCGAAGGAATCAAAGTGTAGTTTAAAACGAAAGAAACGGAGATGAAAAACTCCAAGTATTTTGAGAGTTATGATGGAAATTGTTAGACTCGCGCTTTGGTTTAGTAATTTACTGACCTACCTCCGATTGATTGACCATAACTCACTCAATTTAACTCGTAATTCATTTAAGTTAGTTTCATTTCGAAGGAATCGAAGTAAAGTTTAAAACGAAAGAAACGGAGATGAAAAACTCCAAGTATTTTGAGAGTTATGATGGAAATAGTTAGACTCGCGCTTTGGTTTAGCAATTTACTGACCTACCTCCGATTGATTGACCATAACTCTGTCAATTTAACTCGTAATTCATTTAAATTAGTTTCATTTCGAAGGAATCGAAGTGTAGTTTAAAACGAAAGAAACGGAGATGAAAAACTCCAAGTATTTTGAGAGTTATGATGGAAATAGTTAGACTCGCGCTTTGGTTTAGCAATTTACTGACCTACCTCCGATTGATTGACCATAACTCTGTCAATTTAACTCGTAATTCATTTAAATTAGTTTCATTTCGAAGGAATCGAAGTGTAGTTTAAAACGAAAGAAACGGAGATGAAAAACTCCAAGTATTTTGAGAGTTATGATGGAAATAGTTAGACTCGCGCTTTGGTTTAGCAATTTACTGACCTCCCTACGATTGATTGACCATAACTCACTCAATTTAACTCGTAATTCATTGAAATTAGTTTCATTTCGAAAGAATCGAACTGTAGTTTAAAACGAAAGAAACGGAGGTGAAAAACTCCAAGTATTTTGAGAGTTATGATGGAAATAGTTAGACTCGCGCTTTGGTTTAGCAATTTACTGAACTACCTCCGATTGATTGACCATAACTCTCTCAATTTAACTCTTAAGTCATTGAAATTAGTTTCATTTCGAAAGAATCAAAGTGTAGTTTAAAACGAAAGAAACGGAGATGAAAAACTCCAAGTATTTTGATAGTTATGATGGAAATAGTTAGACTCGCGCTTTGGTTTAGCAATTTACTGACCTACCTCCGATTGATTGACAATAACTCTCTCAATTTAACTCGTAATTCATTTAAATTAGTTTCATTTCGAAAGAATCGAAGTGTAGTTTAAAACGAAAGAAACGGAGATGAAAAACTCCAAGTATTTTGAGAGTTATGATGGAAATAGTTAGACTCGTGCTTTGGTTTAGCAATTTACTGACCTACCTCCGATTGATTGAACATAACTCTCTCAATTTAACTCGTAATTCTTTTAAATTAGTTTCATTTCGAAGGAATCGAAGTGTAGTTTAAAACGAAAGAAACGGAGATGAAAAACTCCAAGTATTTTGAGAGTTATGATGGAAATAGTTAGACTCGCTCTTTGGTTTAGCAATTTACTGACCTCTCTCCGATTGATTTACCATAACTCACTCAATTTAACTCGTAATTCATTGAAATTTGTTTCATTTCGAAGGAATCGAAGTATAGTTTAAAACGAAAGAAACGGAGATGAAAAACTCCAAGTATTTTGAGAGTTATGATGGAAATTGTTAGACTCGCACTTTGGTTTAGCAATTTACTGACCTACCTCCGATTGATTGACCATAACTCACTCAATTTAACTCGTAATTCATTTAAATTAGTTTCATTTCGAAGGAATCGAAGTAAAGTTTAAAACGAAAGAAACGGAGATGAAAAACTCCAAGTATTTTGAGAGTTATGATGGAAATAGTTAGACTCGCGCTTTGGTTTAGCAATTTACAGACCTACCTCCGATTGATTGAACATAACTCTCTCAATTTAACTCGTAATTCATTTAAATTCGTTTCATTTCGAATGAATCGAAGTGTAGTTTAAAACGAAAGAAACGGAGATGAAAAACTCCAAGTATTTTGAGAGTTATGATGGAAATAGTTAGACTCGCGCTTTGGTTTAGCAATTTACTGACCTACTTCCGATTGATTGACCATAACTCTGTCAATTTAACTCGTAATTCATTTAAATTAGTTTCATTTCGAAGGAATCGAAGTGTAGTTTAAAACGAAAGAAACGGAGATGAAAAACTCCAAGTATTTTGATAGTTATGATGGAAATAGTTAGACTCGCGCTTTGGTTTAGCAATTTACTGACCTCCCTACGATTGATTGACCATAACTCACTCAATTTAACTCGTAATTCATTGAAATTAGTTTCATTTCGAAAGAATCGAAGTGTAGTTTAAAACGAAAGAAACGGAGGTGAAAAACTCCAAGTATTTTGAGAGTTATGATGGAAATAGTTAGACTCGCGCTTTGGTTTAGCAATTTACTGAACTACCTCCGATTGATTGACCATAACTCTCTCAATTTAACTCTTAAGTCATTGAAATTAGTTTCATTTCGAAAGAATCAAAGTGTAGTTTAAAACGAAAGAAACGGAGATGAAAAACTCAAAGTATTTTGATAGTTATGATGGAAATAGTTAGACTCGCGCTTTGGTTTAGCAATTTACTGACCTACCTCCGATTGATTGACAATAACTCTCTCAATTTAACTCGTAATTCATTTAAATTAGTTTCATTTCGAAAGAATCGAAGTGTAGTTTAAAACGAAAGAAACGGAGATGAAAAACTCCAAGTATTTTGAGAGTTATGATGGAAATAGTTAGACTCGTTGTTTGGTTTAGCAATTTACTGACCTACCTCCGATTGATTGAACATAACTCTCTCAATTTAACTCGTAATTCTTTTAAATTAGTTTCATTTCGAAGGAATCGAAGTGTAGTTTAAAACGAAAGAAACGGAGATGAAAAACTCCAAGTATTTTGAGAGTTATGATGGAAATAGTTAGACTCGCTCTTTGGTTTAGCAATTTACTGACCTCTCTCCGATTTATTTACCATAACTCACTCAATTTAACTCGTAATTCATTGAAATTTGTTTCATTTCGAAGGAATCGAAGTATAGTTTAAAACGAAAGAAACGGAGATGAAAAACTCCAAGTATTTTGAGAGTTATGATGGAAATTGTTAGACTCGCGCTTTGGTTTAGCAATTTACTGACCTACCTCCGATTGATTGACCATAACTCACTCAATTTAACTCGTAATTCATTTAAATTAGTTTCATTTCGAAGGAATCGAAGTAAAGTTTAAAACGAAAGAAACGGAGATGAAAAACTCCAAGTATTTTGAGAGTTATGATGGAAATAGTTAGACTCGCGCTTTGGTTTAGCAATTTACAGACCTACCTCCGATTGATTGAACATAACTCTCTCAATTTAACTCGTAATTCATTTAAATTCGTTTCATTTCGAATGAATCGAAGTGTAGTTTAAAACGAAAGAAACGGAGATGAAAAACTCCAAGTATTTTGAGAGTTATGATGGAAATAGTTAGACTCGCGCTTTGGTTTAGCAATTTACTGACCTACTTCCGATTGATTGACAATAACTCTGTCAATTTAACTCGTAATTCATTTAAATTAGTTTCATTTCAAAGGAATCGAAGTGTAGTTTAAAACGAAAGAAACGGAGATGAAAAACTCCAAGTATTTTGATAGTTATGATGGAAATAGTTAGACTCGCGCTTTGGTTTAGCAATTTACTGACCTCCCTACGATTGATTGACCATAACTCACTCAATTTAACTCGTAATTTATTGAAATTAGTTTCATTTCGAAAGAATCGAAGTGTAGTTTAAAACGAAAGAAACGGAGGTGAAAAACTCCAAGTATTTTGAGAGTTATGATGGAAATAGTTAGACTCGCGCTTTGGTTTAGCAATTTACTGAACTACCTCCGATTGATTGACCATAACTCTCTCAATTTAACTCTTAAGTCATTGAAATTAGTTTCATTTCGAAAGAATCAAAGTGTAGTTTAAAACGAAAGAAACGGAGATGAAAAACTCCAAGTATTTTGATAGTTATGATGGAAATAGTTAGACTCGCGCTTTGGTTTAGCAATTTACTGACCTACCTCCGATTGATTGACAATAACTCTCTCAATTTAACTCGTAATTCATTTAAATTAGTTTCATTTCGAAAGAATCGAAGTGTAGTTTAAAACGAAAGAAACGGAGATGAAAAACTCCAAGTATTTTGAGAGTTATGATGGAAATAGTTAGACTCGTGCTTTGGTTTAGCAATTTACTGACCTACCTCCGATTGATTGAACATAACTCTCTCAATTTAACTCGTAATTCTTTTAAATTAGTTTCATTTCGAAGGAATCGAAGTGTAGTTTAAAACGAAAGAAACGGAGATGAAAAACTCCAAGTATTTTGAGAGTTATGATGGAAATAGTTAGACTCGCTCTTTGGTTTAGCAATTTACTGACCTCTCTCCGATTGATTTACCATAACTCACTCAATTTAACTCGTAATTCATTGAAATTTGTTTCATTTCGAAGGAATCGAAGTATAGGTTAAAACGAAAGAAACGGAGATGAAAAACTCCAAGTATTTTGAGAGTTATGATGGAAATTATTAGACTCGCGCTTTGGTTTAGCAATTTACTGACCTACCTCCGATTGATTGACCATAACTCACTCAATTTAACTCGTAATTCATTTAAATTAGTTTCATTTCGAAGGAATCGAAGTAAAGTTTAAAACGAAAGAAACGGAGATGAAAAACTCCAAGTATTTTGAGAGTTATGATGGAAATTGTTAGACTCGCGCTTTAGTTTAGTAATTTACTGACCTACCTCCGATTGATTGACCATAACTCACTCAATTTAACTCGTAATTCATTTAAGTTAGTTTCATTTCGAAGGAATCGAAGTAAAGTTTAAAACGAAAGAAACGGAGATGAAAAACTCCAAGTATTTTGAGAGTTATGATGGAAATAGTTAGACTCGCGCTTTGGTTTAGCAATTTACTGACCTACCTCCGATTGATTGAACATAACTCTCTCAATTTAACTCGTAATTCATTTAAATTCGTTTCATTTCGAATGAATCGAAGTGTAGTTTAAAACGAAAGAAACGGAGATGAAAAACTCCAAGTATTTTGAGAGTTATGATAGAAATAGTTAGACTCGCTCTTTGGTTTAGCAATTTACTGACCTCTCTCCGATTGATTTACAATAACTCACTCAATTTAACACGTAATTCATTGAAATTAGTTTCATTTCGAAGGAATCGAAGTGTAGTTTAAAACGAAAGAAACGGAGATGAAAAACTCCAAGTATTTTGAGAGTTATGATGGAAATTGTTAGACTCGCGCTTTGGTTTAGCAATTTACTGACCTACCTCCGATTGATTGACCATAACTCACTCAATTTAACTCGTAATTCATTTAAATTAGTTTCATTTCGAAGGAATCGAAGTATAGTTTAAAACGAAAGAAACGGAGATGAAAAACTCCAAGTATTTTGAGAGTTATGATGGAAATAGTTAGACTCACCCTTTGGTTAAGCAATTTACTGACCTCTCTCCGATTGATTTACCATAACTCACTCAATTTAACTCGTAATTCATTGAAATTAGTTTCATTTCGAAGGAATCGAAGTGTAGTTTAAAACGAAAGAAACGGAGATGAAAAACTCCAAGTATTTTGAGAGTTCTGATGAAAATTGTTAGACTCGTGCTTTGGTTTAGCAATTTACTGACCTACCTCCGATTGATTGACCATAACTCACTAAATTTAACTCGTAATTCCTTTAAATCAGTTTCATTTCGAAGGAATCGAAGTATAGTTTAAAACGAAAGAAACGGAGATGAAAACTCCAAGTATTTTGAGAGTTATGATGGAAATAGTTAGACTCGCGCTTTGGTTTAGCAATTTACTGACATACCTCCGATTGATTGACCATAACTCACTCAATTTTACTGGTAATTGATTGAAATTATTTTCATTTCGAAGGAATCGAAGTCTAGTTTAAAACGAAAGAAACGGAGATGAAAAACTCCAAGTATTTTGTAAGTTATGATGGAAATAGTTAGACTCGCTCTTTGGTTTAGGAATTTACTGACCTCTCTCCGATTGATTTACCATAACTCACTCAATTTAACTCGTAATTCATTGAAATTAGTTTCATTTCGAAGGAATCGAAGTGTAGTATAAAACGAAAGAAACGGAGATGAAAAACTCCAAGTATTTTGAGAGTTATGATGGAAATTGTTAGACTCGCGCTTTGGTTTAGCAATTTACTGACCTACCTCCGATTGATTGACCATAACTCACTCAATTTAACTCGTAATTCATTTAAATTAGTTTTATTTCGAAGGAATCGAAGTCTAGTTTAAAACGAAAGAAACGGAGATGAAAAACTCAAAGTATTTTGAGAGTTATGATGGAAATAGTTAGACTCGCGCTTTGGTTTAGCAATTTACTGACCTACCTCCGATTTATTGAACATAACTCTCTCAATTTAACTCGTAATTCATTTAAATTCGTTTCATTTCGAATGAATCGAAGTGTAGTTTAAAACGAAAGAAACGGAGATGAAAAACTCCAAGTATTTTGAGAGTTATGATGGAAATAGTTAGACTCGCGCTTTGGTTTAGCAATTTACTGACCTACCTCCGATTGATTGACCATAACTCTGTCAATTTAACTCGTAATTCATTTAAATTAGTTTCATTTCGAAGGAATCGAAGTGTAGTTTAAAACGAAAGAAACGGAGATGAAAAACTCCAAGTATTTTGAGAGTTATGATGGAAATAGTTAGACTCGCGCTTTGGTTTAGCAATTTACTGACCTCCCTACGATTGATTGACCATAACTCACTCAATTTAACTCGTAATTCATTAAAATTAGTTTCATTTCGAAAGAATCGAAGTGTAGTTTAAAACGAAAGAAACGGAGGTGAAAAACTCCAAGTATTTTGAGAGTTATGATGGAAATAGTTAGACTCGCGCTTTGGTTTAGCAATTTACTGAACTACCTCCGATTGATTGACCATAACTCTCTCAATTTAACTCGTAATTCATTTAAATTAGTTTCATTTCGAAGGAATCGAAGTAAAGTTTAAAACGAAAGAAACGGAGATGAAAAACTCCAAGTATTTTGAGAGTTATGATGGAAATAGTTAGACTCGCGCTTTGGTTTAGCAATTTACAGACCTACCTCCGATTAATTGAACATAACTCTCTCAATTTAACTCGTAATTCATTTAAATTCGTTTCATTTCGAATGAATCGAAGTGTAGTTTAAAACGAAAGAAACGGAGATGAAAAACTCCAAGTATTTTGAGAGTTATGATGGAAATAGTTAGACTCGCTCTTTGGTTTAGCAATTTACTGACCTCTCTCCGATTGATTTACCATAACTCACTCAATTTAACTCGTAATTCATTGAAATTAGTTTCATTTCGAAGGAATCGAAGTGTAGTTTAAAACGAAAGAAACGGAGATGAAAAACTCCAAGTATTTTGAGAGTTATGATGAAAATTGTTAGACTCGCGCTTTGGTTTAGCAATTTACTGACCTACCTCCGATTGATTGACCATAACTCACTCAATTTAACTCGTAATTCCTTTAAATTAGTTTCATTTCGAAGGAATCGAAGTATAGTTTAAAACGAAAGAAACAGAGATGAAAACTCCAAGTATTTTGAGAGTTATGATGGAAATAGTTAGACTCGCGCTTTGGTTTAGCAATTTACTGACATACCTCCGATTGATTGACCATAACTCACTCAATTTTACTGGTAATTGATTGAAATTATTTTCATTTCGAAGGAATCGAAGTGTAGTTTAAAACGAAAGAAACGGAGATGAAAAACTCCAAGTATTTTGTAAGTTATGATGGAAATAGTTAGACTCACTCTTTGGTTTAGCAATTTACTGACCTCTCTCCGATTGATTTACCATAACTCACTCAATTTAACTCGTAATTCATTGAAATTAGTTTCATTTCGAAGGAATCGAAGTGTAGTTTAAAACGAAAGAAACGGAGATGAAAAACTCCAAGTATTTTGAGAGTTATGATGGAAATTGTTAGACTCGCGCTTTGGTTTAGCAATTTACTGACCTACCTCCGATTGATTGACCATAACTCACTCAATTTAACTCGTAATTCATTTAAATTAGTTTTATTTCGAAAGAATCGAAGTCTAGTTTACAACGAAAGAAACGGAGATGAAAAACTCAAAGTATTTTGTGAGTTATGATGGAAATAGTTAGACTCGCGCTTTGGTTTAGCAATTTACTGACCTACCTCCGATTTATTGAACATAACTCTCTCAATTTAACTCGTAATTCATTTAAATTCGTTTCATTTCGAATGAATCGAAGTGTAGTTTAAAACGAAAGAAACGGAGATGAAAAACTCCAAGTATTTTGAGAGTTATGATGGAAATAGTTAGACTCGCGCTTTGGTTTAGCAATTTACTGACCTACCTCCGATTGATTGACCATAACTCTGTCAATTTAACTCGTAATTCATTTAAATTAGTTTCATTTCGAATGAATCGAAGTATAGTTTAAAACGAAAGAAACGGAGATGAAAAACTCCAAGTATTTTAAGAGTTATGATGGAAATAGTTAGACTCGCGCTTTGGTTTAGCAATTTACTGACCTCCCTACGATTGATTGACCATAACTCACTCAATTTAACTCGTAATTCATTAAAATTAGTTTCATTTCGAAAGAATCGAAGTGTAGTTTAAAACGAAAGAAACGGAGATGAAAAACTCCATGTATTTTGAGAGTTATGATGGAAAAAGTTAGACTCGCGCTTTGGTTTAGCAATTTACTGACCTACCTCCGATTGATTGACCATAACTCTCTCAATTTAACTCTTAAGTCATTGAAATTAGTTTCATTTCGAAAGAATCAAAGTGTAGTTTAAAACGAAAGAAACGGAGATGAAAAACTCCAAGTATTTTGATAGTTATGATGGAAATAGTTAGACTCGCGCTTTGGTTTAGCAATTTACTGACATACCTCCGATTGATTGACCATAACTCACTCAATTTTACTGGTAATTGATTGAAATTATTTTCATTTCGAAGGAATCGAAGTGTAGTTTAAAACGAAAGAAACGGAGATGAAAAACTCCAAGTATTTTGTAAGTTATGATGGAAATAGTTAGACTCGCTCTTTGGTTTAGCAATTTACTGACCTCTCTCCGATTGATTTACAATAACTCACTCAATTTAACTCGTAATTCATTGAAATTAGTTTCATTTCGAAGGAATCGAAGTGTAGTTTAAAACGAAAGAAACGGAGATGAAAAACTCCAAGTATTTTGAGAGTTATGATGAAAATTGTTAGACTCGCGCTTTGGTTTAGCAATTTACTGACCTACCTCCGATTGATTGACCATAACTCACTCAATTTAACTCGTAATTCCTTTAAATTAGTTTCATTTCGAAGGAATCGAAGTATAGTTTAAAACGAAAGAAACGGAGATGAAAACTCCAAGTATTTTGAGAGTTATGATGGAAATAGTTAGACTCGCGCTTTGGTTTAGCAATTTACTGACATACCTCCGATTGATTGACCATAACTCACTCAATTTTACTGGTAATTGATTGAAATTATTTTCATTTCGAAGGAATCGAAGTGTAGTTTAAAACGAAAGAAACGGAGATGAAAAACTCCAAGTATTTTGAGAGTTATGATGGAAATAGTTAGACTCGTGCTTTGGTTTAGCAATTTACTGACCTACCTCCGATTGATTGAACATAACTCTGTCAATTTAACTCGTAATTCTTTTAAATTTGTTTCATTTCGAAGGAATCGAAGTGTAGTTTAAAACGAAAGAAACGGAGATGAAAAACTCAAAGTATTTTGAGAGTTATGATGGAAATAGTTAGACTCGCTCTTTGGTTTAGCAATTTACTGACATCTCTCCGATTGATTTACCATAACTCACTCAATTTAACTCGTAATTCATTGAAATTAGTTTCATTTCGAAGGAATCGAAGTGTAGTTTAAAACGAAAGAAACGGAGATGAAAAACTTCAAGTATTTTGAGAGTTATGATGGAAATTGTTAGACTCGCGCTTTGGTTTAGCAATTTACTGACCTACCTCCGATTGATTGACCATAACTCACTCAATTTAACTCGTAATTCATTTAAATTAGTTTCATTTCGAAGGAATCGAAGTAAAGTTTAAAACGAAAGAAACGGAGATGAAAAACTCCAAGTATTTTGAGAGTTATGATGGAAATAGTTAGACTCGCGTTTGGTTTAGCAATTTACTGACCTACCTCCGATTGATTGAACATAACTCTCTCAATTTAACTCGTAATTCATTTAAATTCGTTTCATTTCGAATGAATCGAAGTGTAGTTTAAAACGAAAGAAACGGAGATGAAAAACTCCAAGTATTTTGAGAGTTATGATGGAAATAGTTAGACTCGCTCTTTGGTTTAACAATTTACTGACCTCTCTCCGATTGATTTACCATAACTCACTCAATTTAACTCGTAACTCATTTAAATTAGTTTCATTTCGAAGGAATCGAAGTGTAGTTTAAAACGAAAGAAACGGAGATGAAAAACTCCAAGTATTTTGAGAGTTATGATGGAAATTGTTAGACTCGCGCTTTGGTTTAGCAATTTACTGACCTACCTCCGATTGATTTACCATAACTCACTGAATTTAACTCGTAATTCATTTAAATTAGTTTCATTTCGAAGGAATCGAAGTATAGTTTAAAACGAAAGAAACGGAGATGAAAAACTCCAAGTATTTTGAGAGTTATGATGGAAATAGTTAGACTCGCGCTTTGGTTTAGCAATTTACTGACCTCCCTACGATTGATTGACCATAACTCACTAAATTTAACTCGTAATTCATTGAAATTAGTTTCATTTCAAAGGAATCGAAGTGTAGTTTAAAACGAAAGAAATTGAGATGAAAAACTCCAAGTATTTTGAGAGTTATGATGGAAATAGTTAGACTCGCGCTTTGGTTTAGCAATTTACTGACCTACCTCCGATTGATTGACCATAACTCTCTCAATTTAACTCTTAAGTCATTGAAATTAGTTTCATTTCGAAGGAATCAAAGTGTAGTTTAAAACGAAAGAAACGGAGATGAAAAACTCCAAGTATTTTGAGAGTTATGATGGAAATAGTTAGACTCGCGCTTTGGTTTAGCAATTTACTGACCTACCTTCGATTGATTGACAATAACTCTCTCAATTTAACTCGTAATTCATTTAAATTAGTTTCATTTCGAAGGAATCAAAGTGTAGTTTAAAACGAAAGAAACGGAGATGAAAAACTCCAAGTATTTTGAGAGTTATGATGTAAATAGTTAGACTCGCGCTTTGGTTTAGCAATTTACTGACCTCCCTACGATTGATTGACCATAACTCACTAAATTTAACTCGTAATTCATTGAAATTAGTTTCATTTCAAAGGAATCGAAGTGTAGTTTAAAACGAAAGAAATTGAGATGAAAAACTCCAAGTATTTTGAGAGTTATGATGGAAATAGTTAGACTCGCGCTTTGGTTTAGCAATTTACTGACCTACCTCCGATTGATTGACCATAACTCTCTCAATTTAACTCTTAAGTCATTGAAATTAGTTTCATTTCGAAGGAATCAAAGTGTAGTTTAAAACGAAAGAAACGGAGATGAAAAACTCCAAGTATTTTGAGAGTTATGATGGAAATAGTTAGACTCGCGCTTTGGTTTAGCAATTTACTGACCTACCTTCGATTGATTGACAATAACTCTCTCAATTTAACTCGTAATTCATTTAAATTAGTTTCATTTCGAAGGAATCAAAGTGTAGTTTAAAACGAAAGAAACGGAGATGAAAAACTCCAAGTATTTTGAGAGTTATGATGTAAATAGTTAGACTCGCGCTTTGGTTTAGCAATTTACTGACCTACCTCCGATTGATTGACCATAACTCTGTCAATTTAACTCGTAATTCATTTAAATTAGTTTCATTTCGAAGGAATCGAAGTGTAGTTTAAAACGAAAGAAACGGAGATGAAAATCTCCAAGTATTTTGAGAGTTATGATGGAAATCGTTAGACTCGCGCTTTGGTTTAGCAATTTACTGACATACCTCCGATTGATTGACCATAACTCACTCAATTTTACTGGTAATTGATTGAAATTATTTTCATTTCGAAGGAATCGAAGTGTAGTTTAAAACGAAAGAAACGGAGATGAAAAACTCCAAGTATTTTGTAAGTTATGATGGAAATAGTTAGACTCGCTCTTTGGTTTAGCAATTTACTGACCTCTCTCCGATTGATTTACAATAACTCACTCAATTTAACTCGTAATTCATTGAAATTAGTTTCATTTCGAAGGAATCAAAGTGTAGTTTAAAACGAAAGAAACGGAGATGAAAAACTCCAAGTATTTTGAGAGTTATGATGTAAATAGTTAGACTCGCGCTTTGGTTTAGCAATTTACTGACCTACCTCCGATTGATTGACCATAACTCTGTCAATTTAACTCGTAATTCATTTAAATTAGTTTCATTTCGAAGGAATCGAAGTGTAGTTTAAAACGAAAGAAACGGAGATGAAAATCTCCAAGTATTTTGAGAGTTATGATGGAAATCGTTAGACTCGCTCTTTGGTTTAGCAATTTACTGACATCTCTCCGATTGATTTACAATAACTCACTCAATTTAACTCGTAATTCATTGAAATTAGTTTCATTTCGAAGGAATCGAAGTATAGTTTAAAACGAAAGAAACGGAGATGAAAAACTCCAAGTATTTTGACAGTTATGATGGAAATTGTTAGACTCGCGCTTTGGTTTAGCAATTTACTGACCTACCTCCGATTGATTGACCATAACTCACTCAATTTAACTCGTAATTCATTTAAATTAGTTTTATTTCGAAGGAATCGAAGTCTAGTTTAAAACGAAAGAAACGGAGATGAAAAACTCAAAGTATTTTGAAAGTTATGATGGAAATAGTTAGACTCGCGCTTTGGTTTAGCAATTTACTGACCTACCTCCGATTTATTGAACATAACTCTCTCAATTTAACTCGTTATTCATTTAAATTCGTTTCATTTCGAATGAATCGAAGTGTAGTTTAAAACGAAAGAAACGGAGATGAAAAACTCCAAGTATTTTGAGAGTTATGATGGAAATAGTTAGACTCGCGCTTTGGTTTAGCAATTTACTGACCTACCTCCGATTGATTGACCATAACTCTGTTAATTTAACTCGTAATTCATTTAAATTAGTTTAATTTCGAAGGAATCGAAGTGTAGTTTAAAACGAAAGAAACGGAGATGAAAAACTCCAAGTATTTTGAGAGTTATGATGGAAATAGTTAGACTCGCGCTTTGGTTTAGCAATTTACTGACCTCCCTACGATTGATTGACCATAACTCACTCAATTTAACTCGTAATTCATTGAAATTAGTTTCATTTCGAAAGAATCGAAGTGTAGTTTAAAACGAAAGAAACGGAGATGAAAAACTCCAAGTATTTTGAGAGTTATGATGGAAATAGTTAGACTCGCGCTTTGGTTTAGCAATTTACTGACCTACCTCCGATTGATTGACCATAACTCTCTCAATTTAACTCTTAAGTCATTGAAATTAGTTTCATTTCGAAAGAATCAAAGTGTAGTTTAAAACGAAAGAAACGGAGATGAAAAACTCCAAGTATTTTGATAGTTATGATGGAAATAGTTAGACTCGCGCTTTGGTTTAGCAATTTACTGACCTACCTCCGATTGATTAACAATAACTCTCTCAATTTAACTCGTAATTCATTTAAATTAGTTTCATTTCGAAAGAATCGAAGTGTAGTTTAAAACGAAAGAAACGGAGATGAAAAACTCCAAGTATTTTGAGAGTTATGATGGAAATAGTTAGACTCGTGCTTTGGTTTTGCAATTTACTGACCTACCTCCGATTGATTGAACATAACTCTGTCAATTTAACTCGTAATTCTTTTAAATTAGTTTCATTTCGAAGGAATCGAAGTGTAGTTTAAAACGAAAGAAACGGAGATGAAAAACTCCAAGTATTTTGAGAGTTATGATGGAAATAGTTAGACTCGCTCTTTGGTTTAGCAATTTACTGACCTCTCTCCGATTGATTTACCATAACTCACTCAATTTAACTCGTAATTCATTGAAATTTATTTCATTTCGAAGGAATCGAAGTGTAGTTTAAAACGAAAGAAACGGAGATGAAAAACTTCAAGTATTTTGAGAGTTATGATGGAAATTGTTAGACTCGCGCTTTGGTTTAGCAATTTACTGACATACCTCCGATTGATTGACCATAACTCACTCAATTTTACTGGTAATTGATTGAAATTATTTTCATTTCGAAGGAATCGAAGTCTAGTTTAAAACGAAAGAAACGGAGATGAAAAACTCCAAGTATTTTGAGAGTTATGATGGAAATAGTTAGACTCGCGCTTTGGTTTAGCAATTTACTGACCTACCTCCGATTTATTGAACATAACTCTCTCAATTTAACTCGTAATACATTTAAATTCGTTTCATTTCGAATGAATCGAAGTATAGTTTAAAACGAAAGAAACGGAGATGAAAAACTCCAAGTATTTTGAGAGTTATGATGGAAATAGTTAGACTCGCGCTTTGGTTTAGCAATTTACTGACCTACCTCCGATTGATTGACCATAACTCTGTCAATTTAACTCGTAATTCATTTAAATTAGTTTCATTTCGAAGGAATCGAAGTGTAGTTTAAAACGAAAGAAACGGAGATGAAAAACTCCAAGTATTTTGAGAGTTATGATGGAAATAGTTAGACTCGCGCTTTGGTTTAGCAATTTACTGACCTCCCTACGATTGATTGACCATAACTCACTCAATTTAACTCGTAATTCATTGAAATTAGTTTCATTTCGAAAGAATCGAAGTGTAGTTTAAAACGAAAGAAACGGAGATGAAAAACTCCAAGTATTTTGAGAGTTATGATGGAAATAGTTAGACTCGCGCTTTGGTTTAGCAATTTACTGACCTCCCTACGATTGATTGACCATAACTCACTCAATTTAACTCGTAATTCATTGAAATTAGTTTCATTTCGAAAGAATCGAAGTGTAGTTTAAAACGAAAGAAACGGAGGTGAAAAACTCCAAGTATTTTGAGAGTTATGATGGAAATAGTTAGACTCGCGCTTTGGTTTACAATTTACTGAACTACCTCCGATTGATTGACCATAACTCTCTCAATTTAACTCTTAAGTCATTGAAATTAGTTTCATTTCGAAAGAATCAAAGTGTAGTTTAAAACGAAAGAAACGGAGATGAAAAACTCCAAGTATTTTTATAGTTATGATGGAAATAGTTAGACTCGCGCTTTGGTTTAGCAATTTACTGACCTACCTCCGATTGATTGACAATAACTCTCTCAATTTAACTCGTAATTCATTTAAATTAGTTTCATTTCGAAAGAATCGAAGTGTAGTTTAAAACGAAAGAAACGGAGATGAAAAACTCCAAGTATTTTGAGAGTTATGATGGAAATAGTTAGACTCGTGCTTTGGTTTAGCAATTTACTGACCTACCTCCGATTGATTGAACATAACTCTCTCAATTTAACTCGTAATTCTTTTAAATTAGTTTCATTTCGAAGGAATCGAAGTGTAGTTTAAAACGAAAGAAACGGAGATGAAAAACTCCAAGTATTTTGAGAGTTATGATGGAAATAGTTAGACTCGCGCTTTGGTTTAGCAATTTACAGACCTACCTCCGATTGATTGAACATAACTCTCTCAATTTAACTCGTAATTCATTTAAATTCGTTTCATTTCGAATGAATCGAAGTGTAGTTTAAAACGAAAGAAACGGAGATGAAAAACTCCAAGTATTTTGAGAGTTATGATGGAAATAGTTAGACTCGCTCTTTGCTTTAGCAATTTACTGACCTCTCTCCGATTGATTTACCATAACTCACTCAATTTAACTCGTAATTCATTGAAATTAGTTTCATTTCGAAGGAATCGAAGTGTAGTTTAAAACGAAAGAAACGGAGATGAAAAACTCCAAGTATTTTGAGAGTTATGATGAAAATTGTTAGACTCGCGCTTTGGTTTAGCAATTTACTGACCTACCTCCGATTGATTGACCATAACTCACTCAATTTAACTCGTAATTCCTTTAAATTAGTTTCATTTCGAAGGAATCGAAGTATAGTTTAAAACGAAAGAAACAGAGATGAAAACTCCAAGTATTTTGAGAGTTATGATGGAAATAGTTAGACTCGCGCTTTGGTTTAGCAATTTACTGACATACCTCCGATTGATTGACCATAACTCACTCAATTTTACTGGTAATTGATTGAAATTATTTTCATTTCGAAGGAATCGAAGTGTAGTTTAAAACGAAAGAAACGGAGATGAAAAACTCCAAGTATTTTGTAAGTTATGATGGAAATAGTTAGACTCACTCTTTGGTTTAGCAATTTACTGACCTCTCTCCGATTGATTTACCATAACTCACTCAATTTAACTCGTAATTCATTGAAATTAGTTTCATTTCGAAGGAATCGAAGTGTAGTTTAAAACGAAAGAAACGGAGATGAAAAACTCCAAGTATTTTGAGAGTTATGATGGAAATTGTTAGACTCGCGCTTTGGTTTAGCAATTTACTGACCTACCTCCGATTGATTGACCATAACTCACTCAATTTAACTCGTAATTCCTTTAAATTAGTTTCATTTCGAAGGAATCGAAGTATAGTTTAAAACGAAAGAAACAGAGATGAAAACTCCAAGTATTTTGAGAGTTATGATGGAAATAGTTAGACTCGCGCTTTGGTTTAGCAATTTACTGACATACCTCCGATTGATTGACCATAACTCACTCAATTTTACTGGTAATTGATTGAAATTATTTTCATTTCGAAGGAATCGAAGTGTAGTTTAAAACGAAAGAAACGGAGATGAAAAACTCCAAGTATTTTGTAAGTTATGATGGAAATAGTTAGACTCACTCTTTGGTTTAGCAATTTACTGACCTCTCTCCGATTGATTTACCATAACTCACTCAATTTAACTCGTAATTCATTGAAATTAGTTTCATTTCGAAGGAATCGAAGTGTAGTTTAAAACGAAAGAAACGGAGATGAAAAACTCCAAGTATTTTGAGAGTTATGATGGAAATTGTTAGACTCGCGCTTTGGTTTAGCAATTTACTGACCTACCTCCGATTGATTGACCATAACTCACTCAATTTAACTCGTAATTCATTTAAATTAGTTTTATTTCGAAGGAATCGAAGTCTAGTTTAAAATGAAAGAAACGGAGATGAAAAACTCAAAGTATTTTGTGAGTTATGATGGAAATAGTTAGACTCGCGCTTTGGTTTAGCAATTTACTGACCTACCTCCGATTTATTGAACATAACTCTCTCAATTTAACTCGTAATTCATTTAAATTCGTTTCATTTCGAATGAATTGAAGTGTAGTTTAAAACGAAAGAAACGGAGATGAAAAACTCCAAGTATTTTGAGAGTTATGATGGAAATAGTTAGACTCGCGCTTTGGTTTAGCAATTTACTGACCTACCTCCGATTGATTGACCATAACTCTGTCAATTTAACTCGTAATTCATTTAAATTAGTTTCATTTCGAATGAATCGAAGTGTACTTTAAAACGAAAGAAACGGAGATGAAAAACTCCAAATATTTTGAGAGTTATGATGGAAATAGTTAGACTCGCGCTTTGGTTTAGCAATTTACTGACCTCCCTACGATTGATTGACCATAACTCACTCAATTTAACTCGTAATTCATTGAAATTAGTTTCATTTCGAAAGAATCGAAGTGTAGTTTAAAACGAAAGAAACGGAGATGAAAAACTCCAAGTATTTTGAGAGTTATGATGGAAAAAGTTAGACTCGCGCTTTGGTTTAGCAATTTACTGACCTACCTCCGATTGATTGACCATAACTCTCTCAATTTAACTCTTAAGTCATTGAAATTAGTTTCATTTCGAAAGAATCAAAGTGTAGTTTAAAACGAAAGAAACGGAGATGAAAAACTCCAAGTATTTTGATAGTTATGATGGAAATAGTTAGACTCGCGCTTTGGTTTAGCAATTTACTGACCTACCTCCGATTGATTGACAATAACTCTGTCAATTTAACTCGTAATTCATTTAAATTAGTTTCATTTCGAAGGAATCGAAGTGTAGTTTAAAACGAAAGAAACGGAGATGAAAAACTCCAAGTATTTTGAGAGTTATGATGGAAATAGTTAGACTCGTGCTTTGGTTTAGCAATTTACTGACCTACCTCCGATTGATTGAACATAACTCTGTCAATTTTACTCGTAATTCTTTTAAATTAGTTTCATTTCGAAGGAATCGAAGTGTAGTTTAAAACGAAAGAAACGGAGATGAAAAACTCCAAGTATTTTGAGAGTTATGATGGAAATAGTTAGACTCGCTCTTTGGTTTAGCAATTTACTGACCTCTCTCCGATTGATTTACCATAACTCACTCAATTTAACTCGTAATTCATTGAAATTTGTTTCATTTCGAAGGAATCGAAGTATAGTTTAAAACGAAAGAAACGGAGATGAAAAACTCCAAGTATTTTGAGAGTTATGATGGAAATAGTTAGACTCGCGCTTTGGTTTAGCAATTTACAGACCTACCTCCGATTGATTGAACATAACTCTCTCAATTTAACTCGTAATTCATTTAAATTCGTTTCATTTCGAATGAATCGAAGTGTAGTTTAAAACGAAAGAAACGGAGATGAAAAACTCCAAGTATTTTGAGAGTTATGATGGAAATAGTTAGACTCGCTCTTTGCTTTAGCAATTTACTGACCTCTCTCCGATTGATTTACCATAACTCACTCAATTTAACTCGTAATTCATTGAAATTAGTTTCATTTCGAAGGAATCGAAGTGTAGTTTAAAACGAAAGAAACGGAGATGAAAAACTCCAAGTATTTTGAGAGTTATGATGAAAATTGTTAGACTCGCGCTTTGGTTTAGCAATTTACTGACCTACCTCCGATTGATTGACCATAACTCACTCAATTTAACTCGTAATTCCTTTAAATTAGTTTCATTTCGAAGGAATCGAAGTATAGTTTAAAACGAAAGAAACAGAGATGAAAACTCCAAGTATTTTGAGAGTTATGATGGAAATAGTTAGACTCGCGCTTTGGTTTAGCAATTTACTGACATACCTCCGATTGATTGACCATAACTCACTCAATTTTACTGGTAATTGATTGAAATTATTTTCATTTCGAAGGAATCGAAGTGTAGTTTAAAACGAAAGAAACGGAGATGAAAAACTCCAAGTATTTTGTAAGTTATGATGGAAATAGTTAGACTCACTCTTTGGTTTAGCAATTTACTGACCTCTCTCCGATTGATTTACCATAACTCACTCAATTTAACTCGTAATTCATTGAAATTAGTTTCATTTCGAAGGAATCGAAGTGTAGTTTAAAACGAAAGAAACGGAGATGAAAAACTCCAAGTATTTTGAGAGTTATGATGGAAATTGTTAGACTCGCGCTTTGGTTTAGCAATTTACTGACCTACCTCCGATTGATTGACCATAACTCACTCAATTTAACTCGTAATTCCTTTAAATTAGTTTCATTTCGAAGGAATCGAAGTATAGTTTAAAACGAAAGAAACAGAGATGAAAACTCCAAGTATTTTGAGAGTTATGATGGAAATAGTTAGACTCGCGCTTTGGTTTAGCAATTTACTGACATACCTCCGATTGATTGACCATAACTCACTCAATTTTACTGGTAATTGATTGAAATTATTTTCATTTCGAAGGAATCGAAGTGTAGTTTAAAACGAAAGAAACGGAGATGAAAAACTCCAAGTATTTTGTAAGTTATGATGGAAATAGTTAGACTCACTCTTTGGTTTAGCAATTTACTGACCTCTCTCCGATTGATTTACCATAACTCACTCAATTTAACTCGTAATTCATTGAAATTAGTTTCATTTCGAAGGAATCGAAGTGTAGTTTAAAACGAAAGAAACGGAGATGAAAAACTCCAAGTATTTTGAGAGTTATGATGGAAATTGTTAGACTCGCGCTTTGGTTTAGCAATTTACTGACCTACCTCCGATTGATTGACCATAACTCACTCAATTTAACTCGTAATTCATTTAAATTAGTTTTATTTCGAAGGAATCGAAGTCTAGTTTAAAATGAAAGAAACGGAGATGAAAAACTCAAAGTATTTTGTGAGTTATGATGGAAATAGTTAGACTCGCGCTTTGGTTTAGCAATTTACTGACCTACCTCCGATTTATTGAACATAACTCTCTCAATTTAACTCGTAATTCATTTAAATTCGTTTCATTTCGAATGAATTGAAGTGTAGTTTAAAACGAAAGAAACGGAGATGAAAAACTCCAAGTATTTTGAGAGTTATGATGGAAATAGTTAGACTCGCGCTTTGGTTTAGCAATTTACTGACCTACCTCCGATTGATTGACCATAACTCTGTCAATTTAACTCGTAATTCATTTAAATTAGTTTCATTTCGAATGAATCGAAGTGTACTTTAAAACGAAAGAAACGGAGATGAAAAACTCCAAATATTTTGAGAGTTATGATGGAAATAGTTAGACTCGCGCTTTGGTTTAGCAATTTACTGACCTCCCTACGATTGATTGACCATAACTCACTCAATTTAACTCGTAATTCATTGAAATTAGTTTCATTTCGAAAGAATCGAAGTGTAGTTTAAAACGAAAGAAACGGAGATGAAAAACTCCAAGTATTTTGAGAGTTATGATGGAAAAAGTTAGACTCGCGCTTTGGTTTAGCAATTTACTGACCTACCTCCGATTGATTGACCATAACTCTCTCAATTTAACTCTTAAGTCATTGAAATTAGTTTCATTTCGAAAGAATCAAAGTGTAGTTTAAAACGAAAGAAACGGAGATGAAAAACTCCAAGTATTTTGATAGTTATGATGGAAATAGTTAGACTCGCGCTTTGGTTTAGCAATTTACTGACCTACCTCCGATTGATTGACAATAACTCTGTCAATTTAACTCGTAATTCATTTAAATTAGTTTCATTTCGAAGGAATCGAAGTGTAGTTTAAAACGAAAGAAACGGAGATGAAAAACTCCAAGTATTTTGAGAGTTATGATGGAAATAGTTAGACTCGTGCTTTGGTTTAGCAATTTACTGACCTACCTCCGATTGATTGAACATAACTCTGTCAATTTTACTCGTAATTCTTTTAAATTAGTTTCATTTCGAAGGAATCGAAGTGTAGTTTAAAACGAAAGAAACGGAGATGAAAAACTCCAAGTATTTTGAGAGTTATGATGGAAATAGTTAGACTCGCTCTTTGGTTTAGCAATTTACTGACCTCTCTCCGATTGATTTACCATAACTCACTCAATTTAACTCGTAATTCATTGAAATTTGTTTCATTTCGAAGGAATCGAAGTATAGTTTAAAACGAAAGAAACGGAGATGAAAAACTCCAAGTATTTTGAGAGTTATGATGGAAATTGTTAGACTCGCGCTTTGGTTTAGCAATTTACTGACCTACCTCCGATTGATTGACCATAACTCACTCAATTTAACTCGTAATTCATTTAAATTAGTTTCATTTCGAAGGAATCGAAGTAAAGTTTAAAACGAAAGAAACGGAGATGAAAAACTCCAAGTATTTTGAGAGTTATGATGGAAATAGTTAGACTCGCGCTTTGGTTTAGCAATTTACAGACCTACCTCCGATTGATTGAACATAACTCTCTCAATTTAACTCGTAATTCATTTAAATTCGTTTCATTTCGAATGAATCGAAGTGTAGTTTAAAACGAAAGAAACGGAGATGAAAAACTCCAAGTATTTTGAGAGTTATGATGGAAATAGTTAGACTCGCTCTTTGGTTTAGCAATTTACTGACCTCTCTCCGATTGATTTACCATAACTCACTCAATTTAACTCGTAATTCATTGAAATTAGTTTCATTTCGAAGGAATCGAAGTGTAGTTTAAAACGAAAGAAACGGAGATGAAAAACTCCAAGTATTTTGAGAGTTATGATGAAAATTGTTAGACTCGCGCTTTGGTTTAGCAATTTACTGACCTACCTCCGATTGATTGACCATAACTCACTCAATTTAAGTCGTAATTCCTTTAAATTAGTTTCATTTCGAAGGAATCGAAGTATAGTTTAAAACGAAAGAAACAGAGATGAAAACTCCAAGTATTTTGAGAGTTATGATGGAAATAGTTAGACTCGCGCTTTGGTTTAGCAATTTACTGACATACCTCCGATTGATTGACCATAACTCACTCAATTTTACTGGTAATTGATTGAAATTATTTTCATTTCGAAGGAATCGAAGTGTAGTTTAAAACGAAAGAAACGGAGATGAAAAACTCCAAGTATTTTGTAAGTTATGATGGAAATAGTTAGACTCACTCTTTGGTTTAGCAATTTACTGACCTCTCTCCGATTGATTTACCATAACTCACTCAATTTAACTCGTAATTCATTGAAATTAGTTTCATTTCGAAAGAATCGAAGTGTAGTTTAAAACGAAAGAAACGGAGATGAAAAACTCCAAGTATTTTGAGAGTTATGATGGAAATTGTTAGACTCGCGCTTTGGTTTAGCAATTTACTGACCTACCTCCGATTGATTGACCATAACTCACTCAATTTAACTCGTAATTCCTTTAAATTAGTTTCATTTCGAAGGAATCGAAGTATAGTTTAAAACGAAAGAAACAGAGATGAAAACTCCAAGTATTTTGAGAGTTATGATGGAAATAGTTAGACTCGCGCTTTGGTTTAGCAATTTACTGACATACCTCCGATTGATTGACCATAACTCACTCAATTTTACTGGTAATTGATTGAAATTATTTTCATTTCGAAGGAATCGAAGTGTAGTTTAAAACGAAAGAAACGGAGATGAAAAACTCCAAGTATTTTGTAAGTTATGATGGAAATAGTTAGACTCACTCTTTGGTTTAGCAATTTACTGACCTCTCTCCGATTGATTTACCATAACTCACTCAATTTCACTCGTAATTCATTGAAATTAGTTTCATTTCGAAGGAATCGAAGTGTAGTTTAAAACGAAAGAAACGGAGATGAAAAACTCCAAGTATTTTGAGAGTTATGATGGAAATTGTTAGACTCGCGCTTTGGTTTAGCAATTTACTGACCTACCTCCGATTGATTGACCATAACTCACTCAATTTAACTCGTAATTCATTTAAATTAGTTTTATTTCGAAGGAATCGAAGTCTAGTTTAAAACGAAAGAAACGGAGATGAAAAACTCAAAGTATTTTGTGAGTTATGATGGAAATAGTTAGACTCGCGCTTTGGTTTAGCAATTTACTGACCTACCTCCGATTTATTGAACATAACTCTCTCAATTTAACTCGTAATTCATTTAAATTCGTTTCATTTCGAATGAATCGAAGTGTAGTTTAAAACGAAAGAAACGGAGATGAAAAACTCCAAGTATTTTGAGAGTTATGATGGAAATAGTTAGACTCGCGCTTTGGTTTAGCAATTTACAGACCTACCTCCGATTGATTGAACATAACTCTCTCAATTTAACTCGTAATTCATTTAAATTCGTTTCATTTCGAATGAATCGAAGTGTAGTTTAAAACGAAAGAAACGGAGATGAAAAACTCCAAGTATTTTGAGAGTTATGATGGAAATAGTTAGACTCGCGCTTTGATTTAGCAATTTACTGACCTCTCTCCGATTGATTTACCATAACTCACTCAATTTAACTCGTAATTCATTTAAATTAGTTTCATTTCGAAAGAATCGAAGTGTAGTTTAAAACGAAAGAAACGGAGATGAAAAACTCCAAGTATTTTGATAGTTATGATGGAAATAGTTAGACTCGCGCTTTGGTTTAGCAATTTACTGACCTACCTCCGATTGATTAACAATAACTCTCTCAATTTAACTCGTAATTCATTTAAATTAGTTTCATTTCGAAAGAATCGAAGTGTAGTTTAAAACGAAAGAAACGGAGATGAAAAACTCCAAGTATTTTGAGAGTTATGATGGAAATAGTTAGACTCGTGCTTTGGTTTTGCAATTTACTGACCTACCTCCGATTGATTGAACATAACTCTGTCAATTTAACTCGTAATTCTTTTAAATTAGTTTCATTTCGAAGGAATCGAAGTGTAGTTTAAAACGAAAGAAACGGAGATGAAAAACTCCAAGTATTTTGAGAGTTATGATGGAAATAGTTAGACTCGCTCTTTGGTTTAGCAATTTACTGACCTCTCTCCGATTGATTTACCATAACTCACTCAATTTAACTCGTAATTCATTGAAATTTATTTCATTTCGAAGGAATCGAAGTGTAGTTTAAAACGAAAGAAACGGAGATGAAAAACTTCAAGTATTTTGAGAGTTATGATGGAAATTGTTAGACTCGCGCTTTGGTTTAGCAATTTACTGACATACCTCCGATTGATTGACCATAACTCACTCAATTTTACTGGTAATTGATTGAAATTATTTTCATTTCGAAGGAATCGAAGTCTAGTTTAAAACGAAAGAAACGGAGATGAAAAACTCCAAGTATTTTGAGAGTTATGATGGAAATAGTTAGACTCGCGCTTTGGTTTAGCAATTTACTGACCTACCTCCGATTTATTGAACATAACTCTCTCAATTTAACTCGTAATACATTTAAATTCGTTTCATTTCGAATGAATCGAAGTATAGTTTAAAACGAAAGAAACGGAGATGAAAAACTCCAAGTATTTTGAGAGTTATGATGGAAATAGTTAGACTCGCGCTTTGGTTTAGCAATTTACTGACCTACCTCCGATTGATTGACCATAACTCTGTCAATTTAACTCGTAATTCATTTAAATTAGTTTCATTTCGAAGGAATCGAAGTGTAGTTTAAAACGAAAGAAACGGAGATGAAAAACTCCAAGTATTTTGAGAGTTATGATGGAAATAGTTAGACTCGCGCTTTGGTTTAGCAATTTACTGACCTCCCTACGATTGATTGACCATAACTCACTCAATTTAACTCGTAATTCATTGAAATTAGTTTCATTTCGAAAGAATCGAAGTGTAGTTTAAAACGAAAGAAACGGAGATGAAAAACTCCAAGTATTTTGAGAGTTATGATGGAAATAGTTAGACTCGCGCTTTGGTTTAGCAATTTACTGACCTCCCTACGATTGATTGACCATAACTCACTCAATTTAACTCGTAATTCATTGAAATTAGTTTCATTTCGAAAGAATCGAAGTGTAGTTTAAAACGAAAGAAACGGAGGTGAAAAACTCCAAGTATTTTGAGAGTTATGATGGAAATAGTTAGACTCGCGCTTTGGTTTACAATTTACTGAACTACCTCCGATTGATTGACCATAACTCTCTCAATTTAACTCTTAAGTCATTGAAATTAGTTTCATTTCGAAAGAATCAAAGTGTAGTTTAAAACGAAAGAAACGGAGATGAAAAACTCCAAGTATTTTTATAGTTATGATGGAAATAGTTAGACTCGCGCTTTGGTTTAGCAATTTACTGACCTACCTCCGATTGATTGACAATAACTCTCTCAATTTAACTCGTAATTCATTTAAATTAGTTTCATTTCGAAAGAATCGAAGTGTAGTTTAAAACGAAAGAAACGGAGATGAAAAACTCCAAGTATTTTGAGAGTTATGATGGAAATAGTTAGACTCGTGCTTTGGTTTAGCAATTTACTGACCTACCTCCGATTGATTGAACATAACTCTCTCAATTTAACTCGTAATTCTTTTAAATTAGTTTCATTTCGAAGGAATCGAAGTGTAGTTTAAAACGAAAGAAACGGAGATGAAAAACTCCAAGTATTTTGAGAGTTATGATGGAAATAGTTAGACTCGCTCTTTGGTTTAGCAATTTACTGACCTCTCTCCGATTGATTTACCATAACTCACTCAATTTAACTCGTAATTCATTGAAATTTGTTTCATTTCGAAAGAATCGAAGTATAGTTTAAAACGAAAGAAACGGAGATGAAAAACTCCAAGTATTTTGAGAGTTATGATGGAAATTGTTAGACTCGCGCTTTGGTTTAGCAATTTACTGACCTACCTCCGATTGATTGACCATAACTCACTCAATTTAACTCGTAATTCATTTAAATTAGTTTCATTTCGAAGGAATCGAAGTAAAGTTTAAAACGAAAGAAACGGAGATGAAAAACTCCAAGTATTTTGAGAGTTATGATGGAAATAGTTAGACTCGCGCTTTGGTTTAGCAATTTACAGACCTACCTCCGATTGATTGAACATAACTCTCTCAATTTAACTCGTAATTCATTTAAATTCGTTTCATTTCGAATGAATCGAAGTGTAGTTTAAAACGAAAGAAACGGAGATGAAAAACTCCAAGTATTTTGAGAGTTATGATGGAAATAGTTAGACTCGCTCTTTGCTTTAGCAATTTACTGACCTCTCTCCGATTGATTTACCATAACTCACTCAATTTAACTCGTAATTCATTGAAATTAGTTTCATTTCGAAGGAATCGAAGTGTAGTTTAAAACGAAAGAAACGGAGATGAAAAACTCCAAGTATTTTGAGAGTTATGATGAAAATTGTTAGACTCGCGCTTTGGTTTAGCAATTTACTGACCTACCTCCGATTGATTGACCATAACTCACTCAATTTAACTCGTAATTCCTTTAAATTAGTTTCATTTCGAAGGAATCGAAGTATAGTTTAAAACGAAAGAAACAGAGATGAAAACTCCAAGTATTTTGAGAGTTATGATGGAAATAGTTAGACTCGCGCTTTGGTTTAGCAATTTACTGACATACCTCCGATTGATTGACCATAACTCACTCAATTTTACTGGTAATTGATTGAAATTATTTTCATTTCGAAGGAATCGAAGTGTAGTTTAAAACGAAAGAAACGGAGATGAAAAACTCCAAGTATTTTGTAAGTTATGATGGAAATAGTTAGACTCACTCTTTGGTTTAGCAATTTACTGACCTCTCTCCGATTGATTTACCATAACTCACTCAATTTAACTCGTAATTCATTGAAATTAGTTTCATTTCGAAGGAATCGAAGTGTAGTTTAAAACGAAAGAAACGGAGATGAAAAACTCCAAGTATTTTGAGAGTTATGATGGAAATTGTTAGACTCGCGCTTTGGTTTAGCAATTTACTGACCTACCTCCGATTGATTGACCATAACTCACTCAATTTAACTCGTAATTCCTTTAAATTAGTTTCATTTCGAAGGAATCGAAGTATAGTTTAAAACGAAAGAAACAGAGATGAAAACTCCAAGTATTTTGAGAGTTATGATGGAAATAGTTAGACTCGCGCTTTGGTTTAGCAATTTACTGACATACCTCCGATTGATTGACCATAACTCACTCAATTTTACTGGTAATTGATTGAAATTATTTTCATTTCGAAGGAATCGAAGTGTAGTTTAAAACGAAAGAAACGGAGATGAAAAACTCCAAGTATTTTGTAAGTTATGATGGAAATAGTTAGACTCACTCTTTGGTTTAGCAATTTACTGACCTCTCTCCGATTGATTTACCATAACTCACTCAATTTAACTCGTAATTCATTGAAATTAGTTTCATTTCGAAGGAATCGAAGTGTAGTTTAAAACGAAAGAAACGGAGATGAAAAACTCCAAGTATTTTGAGAGTTATGATGGAAATTGTTAGACTCGCGCTTTGGTTTAGCAATTTACTGACCTACCTCCGATTGATTGACCATAACTCACTCAATTTAACTCGTAATTCATTTAAATTAGTTTTATTTCGAAGGAATCGAAGTCTAGTTTAAAATGAAAGAAACGGAGATGAAAAACTCAAAGTATTTTGTGAGTTATGATGGAAATAGTTAGACTCGCGCTTTGGTTTAGCAATTTACTGACCTACCTCCGATTTATTGAACATAACTCTCTCAATTTAACTCGTAATTCATTTAAATTCGTTTCATTTCGAATGAATTGAAGTGTAGTTTAAAACGAAAGAAACGGAGATGAAAAACTCCAAGTATTTTGAGAGTTATGATGGAAATAGTTAGACTCGCGCTTTGGTTTAGCAATTTACTGACCTACCTCCGATTGATTGACCATAACTCTGTCAATTTAACTCGTAATTCATTTAAATTAGTTTCATTTCGAATGAATCGAAGTGTACTTTAAAACGAAAGAAACGGAGATGAAAAACTCCAAGTATTTTGAGAGTTATGATGGAAATAGTTAGACTCGCGCTTTGGTTTAGCAATTTACTGACCTCCCTACGATTGATTGACCATAACTCACTCAATTTAACTCGTAATTCATTGAAATTAGTTTCATTTCGAAAGAATCGAAGTGTAGTTTAAAACGAAAGAAACGGAGATGAAAAACTCCAAGTATTTTGAGAGTTATGATGGAAAAAGTTAGACTCGCGCTTTGGTTTAGCAATTTACTGACCTACCTCCGATTGATTGACCATAACTCTCTCAATTTAACTCTTAAGTCATTGAAATTAGTTTCATTTCGAAAGAATCAAAGTGTAGTTTAAAACGAAAGAAACGGAGATGAAAAACTCCAAGTATTTTGATAGTTATGATGGAAATAGTTAGACTCGCGCTTTGGTTTAGCAATTTACTGACCTACCTCCGATTGATTGACAATAACTCTGTCAATTTAACTCGTAATTCATTTAAATTAGTTTCATTTCGAAGGAATCGAAGTGTAGTTTAAAACGAAAGAAACGGAGATGAAAAACTCCAAGTATTTTGAGAGTTATGATGGAAATAGTTAGACTCGTGCTTTGGTTTAGCAATTTACTGACCTACCTCCGATTGATTGAACATAACTCTGTCAATTTTACTCGTAATTCTTTTAAATTAGTTTCATTTCGAAGGAATCGAAGTGTAGTTTAAAACGAAAGAAACGGAGATGAAAAACTCCAAGTATTTTGAGAGTTATGATGGAAATAGTTAGACTCGCTCTTTGGTTTAGCAATTTACTGACCTCTCTCCGATTGATTTACCATAACTCACTCAATTTAACTCGTAATTCATTGAAATTTGTTTCATTTCGAAGGAATCGAAGTATAGTTTAAAACGAAAGAAACGGAGATGAAAAACTCCAAGTATTTTGAGAGTTATGATGGAAATTGTTAGACTCGCGCTTTGGTTTAGCAATTTACTGACCTACCTCCGATTGATTGACCATAACTCACTCAATTTAACTCGTAATTCATTTAAATTAGTTTCATTTCGAAGGAATCGAAGTAAAGTTTAAAACGAAAGAAACGGAGATGAAAAACTCCAAGTATTTTGAGAGTTATGATGGAAATAGTTAGACTCGCGCTTTGGTTTAGCAATTTACAGACCTACCTCCGATTGATTGAACATAACTCTCTCAATTTAACTCGTAATTCATTTAAATTCGTTTCATTTCGAATGAATCGAAGTGTAGTTTAAAACGAAAGAAACGGAGATGAAAAACTCCAAGTATTTTGAGAGTTATGATGGAAATAGTTAGACTCGCTCTTTGGTTTAGCAATTTACTGACCTCTCTCCGATTGATTTACCATAACTCACTCAATTTAACTCGTAATTCATTGAAATTAGTTTCATTTCGAAGGAATCGAAGTGTAGTTTAAAACGAAAGAAACGGAGATGAAAAACTCCAAGTATTTTGAGAGTTATGATGAAAATTGTTAGACTCGCGCTTTGGTTTAGCAATTTACTGACCTACCTCCGATTGATTGACCATAACTCACTCAATTTAAGTCGTAATTCCTTTAAATTAGTTTCATTTCGAAGGAATCGAAGTATAGTTTAAAACGAAAGAAACAGAGATGAAAACTCCAAGTATTTTGAGAGTTATGATGGAAATAGTTAGACTCGCGCTTTGGTTTAGCAATTTACTGACATACCTCCGATTGATTGACCATAACTCACTCAATTTTACTGGTAATTGATTGAAATTATTTTCATTTCGAAGGAATCGAAGTGTAGTTTAAAACGAAAGAAACGGAGATGAAAAACTCCAAGTATTTTGTAAGTTATGATGGAAATAGTTAGACTCACTCTTTGGTTTAGCAATTTACTGACCTCTCTCCGATTGATTTACCATAACTCACTCAATTTAACTCGTAATTCATTGAAATTAGTTTCATTTCGAAAGAATCGAAGTGTAGTTTAAAACGAAAGAAACGGAGATGAAAAACTCCAAGTATTTTGAGAGTTATGATGGAAATTGTTAGACTCGCGCTTTGGTTTAGCAATTTACTGACCTACCTCCGATTGATTGACCATAACTCACTCAATTTAACTCGTAATTCCTTTAAATTAGTTTCATTTCGAAGGAATCGAAGTATAGTTTAAAACGAAAGAAACAGAGATGAAAACTCCAAGTATTTTGAGAGTTATGATGGAAATAGTTAGACTCGCGCTTTGGTTTAGCAATTTACTGACATACCTCCGATTGATTGACCATAACTCACTCAATTTTACTGGTAATTGATTGAAATTATTTTCATTTCGAAGGAATCGAAGTGTAGTTTAAAACGAAAGAAACGGAGATGAAAAACTCCAAGTATTTTGTAAGTTATGATGGAAATAGTTAGACTCACTCTTTGGTTTAGCAATTTACTGACCTCTCTCCGATTGATTTACCATAACTCACTCAATTTCACTCGTAATTCATTGAAATTAGTTTCATTTCGAAGGAATCGAAGTGTAGTTTAAAACGAAAGAAACGGAGATGAAAAACTCCAAGTATTTTGAGAGTTATGATGGAAATTGTTAGACTCGCGCTTTGGTTTAGCAATTTACTGACCTCCCTACGATTGATTGACCATAACTCACTCAATTTAACTCGTAATTCATTGAAATTAGTTTCATTTCGAAAGAATCGAAGTGTAGTTTAAAACGAAAGAAACGGAGGTGAAAAACTCCAAGTATTTTGAGAGTTATGATGGAAATAGTTAGACTCGCGCTTTGGTTTACAATTTACTGAACTACCTCCGATTGATTGACCATAACTCTCTCAATTTAACTCTTAAGTCATTGAAATTAGTTTCATTTCGAAAGAATCAAAGTGTAGTTTAAAACGAAAGAAACGGAGATGAAAAACTCCAAGTATTTTTATAGTTATGATGGAAATAGTTAGACTCGCGCTTTGGTTTAGCAATTTACTGACCTACCTCCGATTGATTGACAATAACTCTCTCAATTTAACTCGTAATTCATTTAAATTAGTTTCATTTCGAAAGAATCGAAGTGTAGTTTAAAACGAAAGAAACGGAGATGAAAAACTCCAAGTATTTTGAGAGTTATGATGGAAATAGTTAGACTCGTGCTTTGGTTTAGCAATTTACTGACCTACCTCCGATTGATTGAACATAACTCTCTCAATTTAACTCGTAATTCTTTTAAATTAGTTTCATTTCGAAGGAATCGAAGTGTAGTTTAAAACGAAAGAAACGGAGATGAAAAACTCCAAGTATTTTGAGAGTTATGATGGAAATAGTTAGACTCGCTCTTTGGTTTAGCAATTTACTGACCTCTCTCCGATTGATTTACCATAACTCACTCAATTTAACTCGTAATTCATTGAAATTTGTTTCATTTCGAAAGAATCGAAGTATAGTTTAAAACGAAAGAAACGGAGATGAAAAACTCCAAGTATTTTGAGAGTTATGATGGAAATTGTTAGACTCGCGCTTTGGTTTAGCAATTTACTGACCTACCTCCGATTGATTGACCATAACTCACTCAATTTAACTCGTAATTCATTTAAATTAGTTTCATTTCGAAGGAATCGAAGTAAAGTTTAAAACGAAAGAAACGGAGATGAAAAACTCCAAGTATTTTGAGAGTTATGATGGAAATAGTTAGACTCGCGCTTTGGTTTAGCAATTTACAGACCTACCTCCGATTGATTGAACATAACTCTCTCAATTTAACTCGTAATTCATTTAAATTCGTTTCATTTCGAATGAATCGAAGTGTAGTTTAAAACGAAAGAAACGGAGATGAAAAACTCCAAGTATTTTGAGAGTTATGATGGAAATAGTTAGACTCGCTCTTTGCTTTAGCAATTTACTGACCTCTCTCCGATTGATTTACCATAACTCACTCAATTTAACTCGTAATTCATTGAAATTAGTTTCATTTCGAAGGAATCGAAGTGTAGTTTAAAACGAAAGAAACGGAGATGAAAAACTCCAAGTATTTTGAGAGTTATGATGAAAATTGTTAGACTCGCGCTTTGGTTTAGCAATTTACTGACCTACCTCCGATTGATTGACCATAACTCACTCAATTTAACTCGTAATTCCTTTAAATTAGTTTCATTTCGAAGGAATCGAAGTATAGTTTAAAACGAAAGAAACAGAGATGAAAACTCCAAGTATTTTGAGAGTTATGATGGAAATAGTTAGACTCGCGCTTTGGTTTAGCAATTTACTGACATACCTCCGATTGATTGACCATAACTCACTCAATTTTACTGGTAATTGATTGAAATTATTTTCATTTCGAAGGAATCGAAGTGTAGTTTAAAACGAAAGAAACGGAGATGAAAAACTCCAAGTATTTTGTAAGTTATGATGGAAATAGTTAGACTCACTCTTTGGTTTAGCAATTTACTGACCTCTCTCCGATTGATTTACCATAACTCACTCAATTTAACTCGTAATTCATTGAAATTAGTTTCATTTCGAAGGAATCGAAGTGTAGTTTAAAACGAAAGAAACGGAGATGAAAAACTCCAAGTATTTTGAGAGTTATGATGGAAATTGTTAGACTCGCGCTTTGGTTTAGCAATTTACTGACCTACCTCCGATTGATTGACCATAACTCACTCAATTTAACTCGTAATTCCTTTAAATTAGTTTCATTTCGAAGGAATCGAAGTATAGTTTAAAACGAAAGAAACAGAGATGAAAACTCCAAGTATTTTGAGAGTTATGATGGAAATAGTTAGACTCGCGCTTTGGTTTAGCAATTTACTGACATACCTCCGATTGATTGACCATAACTCACTCAATTTTACTGGTAATTGATTGAAATTATTTTCATTTCGAAGGAATCGAAGTGTAGTTTAAAACGAAAGAAACGGAGATGAAAAACTCCAAGTATTTTGTAAGTTATGATGGAAATAGTTAGACTCACTCTTTGGTTTAGCAATTTACTGACCTCTCTCCGATTGATTTACCATAACTCACTCAATTTAACTCGTAATTCATTGAAATTAGTTTCATTTCGAAGGAATCGAAGTGTAGTTTAAAACGAAAGAAACGGAGATGAAAAACTCCAAGTATTTTGAGAGTTATGATGGAAATTGTTAGACTCGCGCTTTGGTTTAGCAATTTACTGACCTACCTCCGATTGATTGACCATAACTCACTCAATTTAACTCGTAATTCATTTAAATTAGTTTTATTTCGAAGGAATCGAAGTCTAGTTTAAAATGAAAGAAACGGAGATGAAAAACTCAAAGTATTTTGTGAGTTATGATGGAAATAGTTAGACTCGCGCTTTGGTTTAGCAATTTACTGACCTACCTCCGATTTATTGAACATAACTCTCTCAATTTAACTCGTAATTCATTTAAATTCGTTTCATTTCGAATGAATTGAAGTGTAGTTTAAAACGAAAGAAACGGAGATGAAAAACTCCAAGTATTTTGAGAGTTATGATGGAAATAGTTAGACTCGCGCTTTGGTTTAGCAATTTACTGACCTACCTCCGATTGATTGACCATAACTCTGTCAATTTAACTCGTAATTCATTTAAATTAGTTTCATTTCGAATGAATCGAAGTGTACTTTAAAACGAAAGAAACGGAGATGAAAAACTCCAAGTATTTTGAGAGTTATGATGGAAATAGTTAGACTCGCGCTTTGGTTTAGCAATTTACTGACCTCCCTACGATTGATTGACCATAACTCACTCAATTTAACTCGTAATTCATTGAAATTAGTTTCATTTCGAAAGAATCGAAGTGTAGTTTAAAACGAAAGAAACGGAGATGAAAAACTCCAAGTATTTTGAGAGTTATGATGGAAAAAGTTAGACTCGCGCTTTGGTTTAGCAATTTACTGACCTACCTCCGATTGATTGACCATAACTCTCTCAATTTAACTCTTAAGTCATTGAAATTAGTTTCATTTCGAAAGAATCAAAGTGTAGTTTAAAACGAAAGAAACGGAGATGAAAAACTCCAAGTATTTTGATAGTTATGATGGAAATAGTTAGACTCGCGCTTTGGTTTAGCAATTTACTGACCTACCTCCGATTGATTGACAATAACTCTGTCAATTTAACTCGTAATTCATTTAAATTAGTTTCATTTCGAAGGAATCGAAGTGTAGTTTAAAACGAAAGAAACGGAGATGAAAAACTCCAAGTATTTTGAGAGTTATGATGGAAATAGTTAGACTCGTGCTTTGGTTTAGCAATTTACTGACCTACCTCCGATTGATTGAACATAACTCTGTCAATTTTACTCGTAATTCTTTTAAATTAGTTTCATTTCGAAGGAATCGAAGTGTAGTTTAAAACGAAAGAAACGGAGATGAAAAACTCCAAGTATTTTGAGAGTTATGATGGAAATAGTTAGACTCGCTCTTTGGTTTAGCAATTTACTGACCTCTCTCCGATTGATTTACCATAACTCACTCAATTTAACTCGTAATTCATTGAAATTTGTTTCATTTCGAAGGAATCGAAGTATAGTTTAAAACGAAAGAAACGGAGATGAAAAACTCCAAGTATTTTGAGAGTTATGATGGAAATTGTTAGACTCGCGCTTTGGTTTAGCAATTTACTGACCTACCTCCGATTGATTGACCATAACTCACTCAATTTAACTCGTAATTCATTTAAATTAGTTTCATTTCGAAGGAATCGAAGTAAAGTTTAAAACGAAAGAAACGGAGATGAAAAACTCCAAGTATTTTGAGAGTTATGATGGAAATAGTTAGACTCGCGCTTTGGTTTAGCAATTTACAGACCTACCTCCGATTGATTGAACATAACTCTCTCAATTTAACTCGTAATTCATTTAAATTCGTTTCATTTCGAATGAATCGAAGTGTAGTTTAAAACGAAAGAAACGGAGATGAAAAACTCCAAGTATTTTGAGAGTTATGATGGAAATAGTTAGACTCGCTCTTTGGTTTAGCAATTTACTGACCTCTCTCCGATTGATTTACCATAACTCACTCAATTTAACTCGTAATTCATTGAAATTAGTTTCATTTCGAAGGAATCGAAGTGTAGTTTAAAACGAAAGAAACGGAGATGAAAAACTCCAAGTATTTTGAGAGTTATGATGAAAATTGTTAGACTCGCGCTTTGGTTTAGCAATTTACTGACCTACCTCCGATTGATTGACCATAACTCACTCAATTTAAGTCGTAATTCCTTTAAATTAGTTTCATTTCGAAGGAATCGAAGTATAGTTTAAAACGAAAGAAACAGAGATGAAAACTCCAAGTATTTTGAGAGTTATGATGGAAATAGTTAGACTCGCGCTTTGGTTTAGCAATTTACTGACATACCTCCGATTGATTGACCATAACTCACTCAATTTTACTGGTAATTGATTGAAATTATTTTCATTTCGAAGGAATCGAAGTGTAGTTTAAAACGAAAGAAACGGAGATGAAAAACTCCAAGTATTTTGTAAGTTATGATGGAAATAGTTAGACTCACTCTTTGGTTTAGCAATTTACTGACCTCTCTCCGATTGATTTACCATAACTCACTCAATTTAACTCGTAATTCATTGAAATTAGTTTCATTTCGAAAGAATCGAAGTGTAGTTTAAAACGAAAGAAACGGAGATGAAAAACTCCAAGTATTTTGAGAGTTATGATGGAAATTGTTAGACTCGCGCTTTGGTTTAGCAATTTACTGACCTACCTCCGATTGATTGACCATAACTCACTCAATTTAACTCGTAATTCCTTTAAATTAGTTTCATTTCGAAGGAATCGAAGTATAGTTTAAAACGAAAGAAACAGAGATGAAAACTCCAAGTATTTTGAGAGTTATGATGGAAATAGTTAGACTCGCGCTTTGGTTTAGCAATTTACTGACATACCTCCGATTGATTGACCATAACTCACTCAATTTTACTGGTAATTGATTGAAATTATTTTCATTTCGAAGGAATCGAAGTGTAGTTTAAAACGAAAGAAACGGAGATGAAAAACTCCAAGTATTTTGTAAGTTATGATGGAAATAGTTAGACTCACTCTTTGGTTTAGCAATTTACTGACCTCTCTCCGATTGATTTACCATAACTCACTCAATTTCACTCGTAATTCATTGAAATTAGTTTCATTTCGAAGGAATCGAAGTGTAGTTTAAAACGAAAGAAACGGAGATGAAAAACTCCAAGTATTTTGAGAGTTATGATGGAAATTGTTAGACTCGCGCTTTGGTTTAGCAATTTACTGACCTACCTCCGATTGATTGACCATAACTCACTCAATTTAACTCGTAATTCATTTAAATTAGTTTTATTTCGAAGGAATCGAAGTCTAGTTTAAAACGAAAGAAACGGAGATGAAAAACTCAAAGTATTTTGTGAGTTATGATGGAAATAGTTAGACTCGCGCTTTGGTTTTGCAATTTACTGACCTACCTCCGATTTATTGAACATAACTCTCTCAATTTAACTCGTAATTCATTTAAATTCGTTTCATTTCGAATGAATCGAAGTGTAGTTTAAAACGAAAGAAACGGAGATGAAAAACTCCAAGTATTTTGAGAGTTATGATGGAAATAGTTAGACTCGCGCTTTGGTTTAGCAATTTACAGACCTACCTCCGATTGATTGAACATAACTCTCTCAATTTAACTCGTAATTCATTTAAATTCGTTTCATTTCGAATGAATCGAAGTGTAGTTTAAAACGAAAGAAACGGAGATGAAAAACTCCAAGTATTTTGAGAGTTATGATGGAAATAGTTAGACTCGCGCTTTGATTTAGCAATTTACTGACCTCTCTCCGATTGATTTACCATAACTCACTCAATTTAACTCGTAATTCATTGAAATTAGTTTCATTTCGAAGGAATCGAAGTGTAGTTTAAAACGAAAGAAACGGAGATGAAAAACTCCAAGTATTTTGAGAGTTATGATGAAAATTGTTAGACTCGCGCTTTGGTTTAGCAATTTACTGACCTACCTCCGATTGATTGACCATAACTCACTAAATTTAACTCGTAATTCCTTTAAATTAGTTTCATTTCGAAGGAATCGAAGTATAGTTTAAAACGAAAGAAACAGAGATGAAAACTCCAAGTATTTTGAGAGTTATGATGGAAATAGTTAGACTCGCGCTTTGGTTTAGCAATTTACTGACATACCTCCGATTGATTGACCATAACTCACTCAATTTTACTGGTAATTGATTGAAATTATTTTCATTTCGAAGGAATCGAAGTGTAGTTTAAAACGAAAGAAACGGAGATGAAAAACTCCAAGTATTTTGTAAGTTATGATGGAAATAGTTAGACTCACTCTTTGGTTTAGCAATTTACTGACCTCTCTCCGATTGATTTACCATAACTCACTCAATTTAACTCGTAATTCATTGAAATTAGTTTCATTTCGAAGGAATCGAAGTGTAGTTTAAAACGAAAGAAACGGAGATGAAAAACTCCAAGTATTTTGAGAGTTATGATGGAAATTGTTAGACTCGCGCTTTGGTTTAGCAATTTACTGACCTACCTCCGATTGATTGACCATAACTCACTCAATTTAACTCGTAATTCATTTAAATTAGTTTTATTTCGAAGGAATCGAAGTCTAGTTTAAAACGAAAGAAACGGAGATGAAAAACTCAAAGTATTTTGTGAGTTATGATGGAAATAGTTAGACTCGCGCTTTGGTTTAGCAATTTACTGACCTACCTCCGATTTATTGAACATAACTCTCTCAATTTAACTCGTAATTCATTTAAATTCGTTTCATTTCGAATGAATCGAAGTGTAGTTTAAAACGAAAGAAACGGAGATGAAAAACTCCAAGTATTTTGAGAGTTATGATGGAAATAGTTAGACTCGCTCTTTGGTTTAGCAATTTACTGACCTCTCTCCGATTGATTTACCATAACTCACTCAATTTAACTCGTAATTCATTGAAATTAGTTTCATTTCGAAGGAATCGAAGCGTAGTTTAAAACGAAAGAAACGGAGATGAAAAACTCCAAGTATTTTGAGAGTTATGATGGAAATTGTTAGACTCGCGCTTTGGTTTAGCAATTTACTGACGTACCTCCGATTGATTGACCATAACTCACTCAATTTAACTCGTAATTGATTTAAATTAGTTTCATTTCGAAGGAATCGAAGTAATGTTTAAAACGAAAGAAACGGAGATGAAAAACTCCAAGTATTTTGAGAGTTATGATGGAAATAGTTAGACTCGCGCTTTGGTTTAGCAATTTACTGACCTACCTCCGATTGATTGAACATAACTCTCTCAATTTAACTCGTAATTCATTTAAATTCGTTTCATTTCGAATGAATCGAAGTGTAGTTTAAAACGAAAGAAACGGAGATGAAAAACTCCAAGTATTTTGAGAGTTATGATGGAAATAGTTAGACTCGCTCTTTGGTTTAGCAATTTACTGACCTCTCTCCGATTGATTTACCATAACTCACTCAATTTAACTCGTAATTCATTGAAATTAGTTTCATTTCGAAGGAATCGAAGTGTAGTTTAAAACGAAAGAAACGGAGATGAAAAACTCCAAGTATTTTGAGAGTTATGATGAAAATTGTTAGACTCGCGCTTTGGTTTAGCAATTTACTGACCTACCTCCGATTGATTGACCATAACTCACTAAATTTAACTCGTAATTCCTTTAAATTAGTTTCATTTCGAAGGAATCGAAGTATAGTTTAAAACGAAAGAAACAGAGATGAAAACTCCAAGTATTTTGAGAGTTATGATGGAAATAGTTAGACTCGCGCTTTGGTTTAGCAATTTACTGACATACCTCCGATTGATTGACCATAACTCACTCAATTTTACTGGTAATTGATTGAAATTATTTTCATTTCGAAGGAATCGAAGTCTAGTTTAAAACGAAAGAAACGGAGATGAAAAACTCCAAGTATTTTGTAAGTTATGATGGAAATAGTTAGACTCGCTCTTTGGTTTAGGAATTTACTGACCTCTCTCCGATTGATTTACCATAACTCACTCAATTTAACTCGTAATTCATTGAAATTAGTTTCATTTCGAAGGAATCGAAGTAAAGTTTAAAACGAAAGAAACGGAGATGAAAAACTCCAAGTATTTTGAGAGTTATGATGGATATAGTTAGACTCGCGCTTTGGTTTAGCAATTTACAGACTTACCTCCGATTGATTGAACATAACTCTCTCAATTTAACTCGTAATTCATTTAAATTCGTTTCATTTCGAATGAATCGAGGTGTAGTTTAAAACGAAAGAAACGGAGATGAAAAACTCCAAGTATTTTGAGAGTTATGATGGAAATAGTTAGACTCGCTCTTTGGTTTAGCAATTTACTGACCTCTCTCCGATTGATTTACCATAACTCACTCAATTTAACTCGTAATTCATTGAAATTAGTTTCATTTCGAAGGAATCGAAGTGTAGTTTAAAACGAAAGAAACGGAGATGAAAAACTCCAAGTATTTTGAGAGTTATGATGAAAATTGTTAGACTCGCGCTTTGGTTTAGCAATTTACTGACCTACCTCCGATTGATTGACCATAACTCACTCAATTTAACTCGTAATTCCTTTAAATTAGTTTCATTTCGAAGGAATCGAAGTATAGTTTAAAACGAAAGAAACAGAGATGAAAACTCCAAGTATTTTGAGAGTTATGATGGAAATAGTTAGACTCGCGCTTTGGTTTAGCAATTTACTGACATACCTCCGATTGATTGACCATAACTCACTCAATTTTACTGGTAATTGATTGAAATTATTTTCATTTCGAAGGAATCGAAGTGTAGTTTAAAACGAAAGAAACGGAGATGAAAAACTCCAAGTATTTTGTAAGTTATGATGGAAATAGTTAGACTCACTCTTTGGTTTAGCAATTTACTGACCTCTCTCCGATTGATTTACCATAACTCACTCAATTTAACTCGTAATTCATTGAAATTAGTTTCATTTCGAAGGAATCGAAGTGTAGTTTAAAACGAGAGAAACGGAGATGAAAAACTCCAAGTATTTTGAGAGTTATGATGGAAATTGTTAGACTCGCGCTTTGGTTTAGCAATTTACTGACCTACCTCCGATTGATTGACCATAACTCACTCAATTTAACTCGTAATTCATTTAAATTAGTTTTATTTCGAAGGAATCGAAGTCTAGTTTAAAACGAAAGAAACGGAGATGAAAAACTCAAAGTATTTTGTGAGTTATGATGGAAATAGTTAGACTCGCGCTTTGGTTTAGCAATTTACTGACCTACCTCCGATTTATTGAACATAACTCTCTCAATTTAACTCGTAATTCATTTAAATTCGTTTCATTTCGAATGAATCGAAGTGTAGTTTAAAACGAAAGAAACAGAGATGAAAAACTCCAAGTATTTTGAGAGTTATGATGGAAATAGTTAGACTCGCGCTTTGGTTTAGCAATTTACTGACCTACCTCCGATTGATTGACCATAACTCTGTCAATTTAACTCGTAATTCATTTAAATTAGTTTCATTTCGAATGAATCGAAGTGTAGTTTAAAACGAAAGAAACGGAGATGAAAAACTCCAAGTATTTTGAGAGTTATGATGGAAATAGTTAGACTCGCGCTTTGGTTTAGCAATTTACTGACCTCCCTACGATTGATTGACCATAACTCACTCAATTTAACTCGTAATTCATTGAAATTAGTTTCATTTCGAAAGAATCGAAGTGTAGTTTAAAACGAAAGAAACGGAGATGAAAAACTCCAAGTATTTTGAGAGTTATGATGGAAAAAGTTAGACTCGCGCTTTGGTTTAGCAATTTACTGACCTACCTCCGATTGATTGACCATAACTCTCTCAATTTAACTCTTAAGTCATTGAAATTAGTTTCATTTCGAAAGAATCAAAGTGTAGTTTAAAACGAAAGAAACGGAGATGAAAAACTCCAAGTATTTTGATAGTTATGATGGAAATAGTTAGACTCGCGCTTTGGTTTAGCAATTTACTGACCTACCTCCGATTGATTGACAATAACTCTCTCAATTTAACTCGTAATTCATTTAAATTAGTTTCATTTCGAAGGAACCGAAGTGTAGTTTAAAACGAAAGAAACGGAGATGAAAAACTCCAAGTATTTTGAGAGTTATGATGGAAATAGTTAGACTCGTGCTTTGGTTTAGCAATTTACTGACCTACCTCCGATTGATTGAACATAACTCTGTCAATTTAACTCGTAATTCTTTTAAATTAGTTTCATTTCGAAGGAATCGAAGTGTAGTTTAAAACGAAAGAAACGGAGATGAAAAACTCCAAGTATTTTGAGAGTTATGATGGAAATAGTTAGACTCGCTCTTTGGTTTAGCAATTTACTGACCTCTCTCCGATTGATTTACCATAACTCACTCAATTTAACTCGTAATTCATTGAAATTAGTTTCATTTCGAAAGAATCGAAGTGTAGTTTAAAACGAAAGAAACGGAGATGAAAAACTCCAAGTATTTTGAGAGTTATGATGGAAATTGTTAGACTCGCGCTTTGGTTTAGCAATTTACTGACCTACCTCCGATTGATTGACCATAACTCACTCAATTTAACTCGTAATTCATTTCAATTAGTTTCATTTCGAAGGAATCGAAGTAAAGTTTAAAACGAAAGAAACGGAGATGAAAAACTCCAAGTATTTTGAGAGTTATGATGGAAATAGTTAGACTCGCGCTTTGGTTTAGCAATTTACTGACCTACCTCCGATTGATTGAACATAACTCTCTCAATTTAACTCGTAATTCATTTAAATTCGTTTCATTTCGAATGAATCGAAGTGTAGTTTAAAACGAAAGAAACGGAGATGAAAAACTCCAAGTATTTTGAGAGTTATGATGGAAATAGTTAGACTCGCTCTTTGGTTTAGCAATTTACTGACCTCTCTCCGATTGATTTACCATAACTCACTCAATTTAACTCGCAATTCATTGAAATTAGTTTCATTTCGAAGGAATCGAAGTGTAGTTTAAAACGAAAGAAACGGAGATGAAAAACTCCAAGTATTTTGAGAGTTATGATGAAAATTGTTAGACTCGCGCTTTGGTTTAGCAATTTACTGACCTACCTCCGATTGATTGACCATAACTCACTCAATTTAACTCGTAATTCCTTTAAATTAGTTTCATTTCGAAGGAATCGAAGTATAGTTCAAAACGAAAGAAACAGAGATGAAAACTCCAAGTATTTTGAGAGTTATGATGGAAATAGTTAGACTCGCGCTTTGGTTTAGCAATTTACTGACATACCTCCGATTGATTGACCATAACTCACTCAATTTTACTGGTAATTGATTGAAATTATTTTCATTTCGAAGGAATCGAAGTGTAGTTTAAAACGAAAGAAACGGAGATGAAAAACTCCAAGTATTTTGTAAGTTATGATGGAAATAGTTAGACTCGCTCTTTGGTTTAGCAATTTACTGACCTCTCTCCGATTGATTTACCATAACTCACTCAATTTAACTCGTAATTCATTGAAATTAGTTTCATTTCGAAGGAATCGAAGTGTAGTTTAAAACGAAAGAAACGGAGATGAAAAACTCCAAGTATTTTGTAAGTTATGATGGAAATAGTTAGACTCGCTCTTTGGTTTAGCAATTTACTGACCTCTCTCCGATTGATTTACCATAACTCACTCAATTTAACTCGTAATTCATTGAAATTAGTTTTATTTCGAAGGAATCGAAGTCTAGTTTAAAACGAAAGAAACGGAGATGAAAAACTCCAAGTATTTTGAGAGTTATGATGGAAATAGTTAGACTCGCGCTTTGGTTTAGCAATTTACTGACCTACCTCCGATTGATTGACCATAACTCTGTCAATTTAACTCGTAATTCATTTAAATTAATTTCATTTCGAAGGAATCGAAGTGTAGTTTAAAACGAAAGAAACGGAGATGAAAAACTCCAAGTATTTTGAGAGTTATGATGGAAATAGTTAGACTCGCGCTTTGGTTTAGCAATTTACTGACCTCCCTACGATTGATTGACCATAACTCACTCAATTTAACTCGTAATTCATTGAAATTAGTTTCATTTCGAAAGAATCGAAGTGTAGTTTAAAACGAAAGAAACGGAGATGAAAAACTCCAAGTATTTTGAGAGTTATGATGGAAAAAGTTAGACTCGCGCTTTGGTTTAGCAATTTACTGACCTACCTCCGATTGATTGACCATAACTCTCTAAATTTAACTCTTAAGTCATTGAAATTAGTTTCATTTCGAAAGAATCAAAGTGTAGTTTAAAACGAAAGAAACGGAGATGAAAAACTCCAAGTATTTTGATAGTTATGATGGAAATAGTTAGACTCGCGCTTTGGTTTAGCAATTTACTGACCTACCTCCGATTGATTGACAATAACTCTCTCAATTTAACTCGTAATTCATTTAAATTAGTTTCATTTCGAAGGAATCGAAGTGTAGTTTAAAACGAAAGAAACGGAGATGAAAAACTCCAAGTATTTTGAGAGTTATGATGGAAATAGTTAGACTCGTGCTTTGGTTTAGCAATTTACTGACCTACCTCCGATTGATTGAACATAACTCTGTCAATTTAACTCGTAATTCTTTTAAATTAGTTTCATTTCGAAGGAATCGAAGTGTAGTTTAAAACGAAAGAAACGGAGATGAAAAACTCCAAGTATTTTGAGAGTTATGATGGAAATAGTTAGACTCGCTCTTTGGTTTAGCAATTTACTGACCTCTCTCCAATTGATTTACCATAACTCACTCAATTTAATTCGTAACTCATTTAAATTAGTTTCATTTCGAAGGAATCGAAGTGTAGTTTAAAACGAAAGAAACGGAGATGAAAAACTCCAAGTATTTTGAGAGTTATGATGGAAATTGTTAGACTCGCGCTTTGGTTTAGCAATTTACTGACCTACCTCCGATTGATTTACCGTAACTCACTCAATTTAACTCGTAATTCATTTAAATTAGTTTCATTTCGAAGGAATCGAAGTATAGTTTAAAACGAAAGAAACGGAGATGAAAAACTCCAAGTATTTTGAGAGTTATGATGGAAATAGTTAGACTCGCGCTTTGGTTTAGCAATTTACTGACCTCCCTACGATTGATTGACCATAACTCACTAAATTTAACTCGTAATTCATTGAAATTAGTTTCATTTCGAAGGAATCGAAGTGTAGTTTAAAACGAAAGAAACGGAGATGAAAAACTCCAAGTATTTTGAGAGTTATGATGGAAATAGTTAGACTCGCGCTTTGGTTTAGCAATTTACTGACCTACCTCCGATTGATTGACCATAACTCTCTCAATTTAACTCTTAAGTCATTGAAATTAGTTTCATTTCGAAGGAATCAAAGTGTAGTTTAAAACGAAAGAAACGGAGATTAAAAACTCCAAGTATTTTGAGAGTTATGATGGAAATTGTTAGACTCGCGCTTTGGTTTAGCAATTTACTGACCTACCTCCGATTGATTGACCATAACTCACTCAATTTAACTCGTAATTCATTTAAATTAGTTTCATTTCGAAGGAATCGAAGTAAAGTTTAAAACGAAAGAAACGGAGATGAAAAACTCCAAGTATTTTGAGAGTTATGATGGAAATAGTTAGACTCGCGCTTTGGTTTAGCAATTTACAGACCTACCTCCGATTGATTGAACATAACTCTCTCAATTTAACTCGTAATTCATTTAAATTCGTTTCATTTCGAATGAATCGAAGTGTAGTTTAAAACGAAAGAAACGGAGATGAAAAACTCCAAGTATTTTGAGAGTTATGATGGAAATAGTTAGACTCGCTCTTTGGTTTAGCAATTTACTGACCTCTCTCCGATTGATTTACCATAACTCACTCAATTTAACTCGTAATTCATTGAAATTAGTTTCATTTCGAAGGAATCGAAGTGTAGTTTAAAACGAAAGAAACGGAGATGAAAAACTCCAAGTATTTTGAGAGTTATGATGGAAATTGTTAGACTCGCGCTTTGGTTTAGCAATTTACTGACCTACCTCCGATTGATTTACCATAACTCACTCAATTTAACTCGTAATTCATTTAAATTAGTTTCATTTCGAAGGAATCGAAGTATAGTTTAAAACGAAAGAAACGGAGATGAAAAACTCCAAGTATTTTGAGAGTTATGATGGAAATAGTTAGACTCGCGCTTTGGTTTAGCAATTTACTGACCTCCCTACGATTGATTGACCATAACTCACTAAATTTAACTCGTAATTCATTGAAATTAGTTTCATTTCGAAGGAATCGAAGTGTAGTTTAAAACGAAAGAAACGGAGATGAAAAACTCCAAGTATTTTGAGAGTTATGATGGAAATAGTTAGACTCGCGCTTTGGTTTAGCAATTTACTGACCTACCTCCGATTGATTGACCATAACTCTCTCAATTTAACTCTTAAGTCATTGAAATTAGTTTCATTTCTAAGGAATCAAAGTGTAGTTTAAAACGAAAGAAACGGAGATTAAAAACTCCAAGTATTTTGAGAGTTATGATGGAAATAGTTAGACTCGCGCTTTGGTTTAGCAATTTACTGACCTACCTTCGATTGATTGACAATAACTCTCTCAATTTAACTCGTAATTCATTTAAATTAGTTTCATTTCGAAGGAATCAAAGTGTAGTTTAAAACGAAAGAAACGGAGATGAAAAACTCCAAGTATTTTGAGAGTTATGATGGAAATAGTTAGACTCGCGCTTTGGTTTAGCAATTTACTGACCTACCTCCGATTGATTGACCATAACTCTGTCAATTTAACTCGTAATTCATTTAAATTAGTTTCATTTCGAAGGAATCGAAGTGTAGTTTAAAACGAAAGAAACGGAGATGAAAAACTCCAAGTATTTTGAGAGTTATGATGGAAATAGTTAGACTCGCTCTTTGGTTTAGCAATTTACTGACCTCTCTCCGATTGATTTACCATAACTCACTAAAGTTAACTCGTAATTCATTGAAATTAGTTTCATTTCGAAGGAATCGAAGTGTAGTTTAAAACAAAAGAAACGGAGATGAAAAACTCCAAGTATTTTGAGAGTTATGATGGAAATTGTTAGACTCGCGCTTTGGTTTAGCAATTTACTGACCTACCTCCGATTGATTGACCATAACTCACTCAGTTTAACTCGTATTTCATTTAAATTAGTTTCATTTCGAAGGAATCGAAGTATAATTTAAAACGAAAGAAACGGAGATGAAAAACTCCAAGTATTTTGAGAGTTATGATGGAAATAGTTAGACTCGCGCTTTGGTTTAGCAATTTACTGACCTACCTCCGATTAATTGACCATAACTCACTCAATTTTACTTGTAATTGATTGAAATTAGTTTTATTTCGAAGGAATCGAAGTGTAGTTTAAAACGAAAGAAACGGAGATGAAAAACTCCAAGTATTTTGGGAGTTATGATGGAAATAGTTAGACTCGCGCTTTGGTTTAGCAATTTACTGACCTACCTCCGATTGATTGACCATAACTCACTCAATTTAACTCGTAATTCATTGAATTAGTTTCATTTCGAAGGATTCGAAGTGTAGTTTAAAACGAAAGAAACGGAGATGAAAAACTCCAAGTATTTTGAGAGTTATGATGGAAATAGTTAGACTCGCGCTTTGGTTTAGCAATTTACTGACCTACCTCCGATTAATTGACCATAACTCACTCAATTTTACTTGTAATTGATTGAAATTAGTTTCATTTCGAAGGAATCGAAGTGTAGTTTAAAACGAAAGAAACGGAGATGAAAAACTCCAAGTATTTTGGGAGTTATGATGGAAATAGTTAGACTCGCGCTTTGGTTTAGCAATTTACTGACCTACCTCCGATTGATTGACCATAACTCTGTCAATTTAACTCGTAATTCATTTAAATTAGTTTCATTTCGAAGGAATCGAAGTGTAGTTTAAAACGAAAGAAACGGAGATTAAAAACTCCAAGTATTTTGGGAGTTATGATGGAAATAGTTAGACTCGCGCTTTGGTTTAGCAATTTACTGACCTCCCTACGATTGATTGACCATAACTCACTCAATTTAACTCGTAATTAATTGAAATTAGTTTCATTTCGAAGGAATCAAAGTGTAGTTTATAACGAAAGAAACGGAGATGAAAAACTCCAAGTATTTTGAGAGTTATGATGGAAATAGTTAGACTCGCGCTTTGGTTTAGCAATTTACTGACCTACCTCCGATTGATTGACCATAACTCTCCCAATTTAACTCTTAAGTCATTGAAATTAGTTTCATTTCGAAGGAATCAAAGTGTAGTTTAAAACGAAAGAAACGGAGATGAAAAACTCCAAGTATTTTGAGAGTTATGATGGAAATAGTTAGACTCGCGCTTTGGTTTAGCAATTTACTGACCTACCTCCGATTGATTGAACATAACTCTCTCAATTTAACTCGTAATTCATTTAAATTCGTTTCATTTCGAATGAATCGAAGTGTAGTTTAAAATGAAAGAAACGGAGATGAAAAACTACAAGTATTTTGAGAGTTATTATGGAAATAGTTAGACTCGCGCTTTGGTTTAGCAATTTACTGACCTCTCTCCGATTGATTTATCATAACTCACTCAATTTAACTCGTAATTCATTGAAATTAGTTTCATTTCGAAGGAATCGAAGTTTAGTTTAAAACGAAAGAAACGGAGATGAAAAACTCCAAGTATTTTGAGAGTTATGATGGAAATAGTTAGACTCGCGCTTTGGTTTAGCAATTTACTGACCTACCTCCGATTGATTGACTATAACTCTCTCAATTTAACTCTTAAGTCATTGAAATGAGTTTCATTTCGAAGGAATCAAAGTGTAGTTTAAAACGAAAGAAACGGAGATGAAAAACTCCAAGTATTTTGAGAGTTATGATGGAAATAGTTAGACTCGCGCTTTGGTTTAGCAATTTACTGACCTACCTTCGATTGATTGACAATAACTCTCTCAATTTAACTCGTAATTCATTTAAATTTGTTTCATTTCGAAGGAATCAAAGTGTAGTTTAAAACGAAAGAAACGGAGATGAAAAACTCCAAGTATTTTGAGAGTTATGATGGAAATAGTTAGACTCGCGCTTTGGTTTAGCAATTTACTGACCTACCTCCGATTGATTGACCATAACTCTGTCAATTTAACTCGTAATTCATTTAAATTAGTTTCATTTCGAAGGAATGGAAGTGTAGTTTAAAACGAAAGAAACGGAGATGAAAAACTCCAAGTATTTTGAGAGTTATGATGGAAATAGTTAGACTCGCGCTTTGGTTTAGCAATTTACTGAACTACCTCCGATTAATTGACCATAACTCACTCAATTTTACTTGTAATTGATTGAAATTAGTTTCATTTCGAAGGAATCGAAGTGTAGTTTAAAACGAAAGAAACGGAGATGAAAAACTCCAAGTATTTTGGGAGTTATGATGGAAATAGTTAGACTCGCGCTTTGGTTTAGCAATTTACTGACCTACCTCCAATTGATTGACCATAACTCACTCAATTTAACTCGTAATTCATTGAATTAGTTTCATTTCGAAGGATTCGAAGTGTAGTTTAAAACGAAAGAAACGGAGATGAAAAACTCCAAGTATTTTGAGAGTTATGATGGAAATTGTTAGACTCGCGCTTTGGTTTAGCAATTTACTGACCTACCTCCGATTGATTGACCATAACTCACTCAGTTTAACTCGTAATTCAATTAAATTAGTTTCATTTCGAAGGAATCGAAGTATAATTTAAAACGAAAGAAACGGAGATGAAAAACTCCAAGTATTTTGGGAGTTATGATGGAAATAGTTAGACTCGCGCTTTGGTTTAGCAATTTACTGAACTACCTCCGATTAATTGACCATAACTCACTCAATTTTACTTGTAATTGATTGAAATTAGTTTCATTTCGAAGGAATCGAAGTGTAGTTTAAAACGAAAGAAACGGAGATGAAAAACTCCAAGTATTTTGAGAGTTATGATGGAAATAGTTAGACTCGCGCTTTGGTTTAGCAATTTACTGACCTACCTTCGATTGATTGACAATAACTCTCTCAATTTAACTCGTAATTCATTTAAATTAGTTTCATTTCGAAGGAATCAAAGTGTAGTTTAAAACGAAAGAAACGGAGATGAAAAACTCCAAGTATTTTGAGAGTTATGATGGAAATTGTTAGACTCGCGCTTTGGTTTAGCAATTTACTGACCTACCTCCGATTGATTGACCATAACTCACTCAGTTTAACTCGTAATTCATTTAAATTAGTTTCATTTCGAAGGAATCGAAGTATAATTTAAAACGAAAGAAACGGAGATGAAAAACTCCAAGTATTTTGGGAGTTATGATGGAAATAGTTAGACTCGCGCTTTGGTTTAGCAATTTACTGACCTCCCTACGATTGATTGACCATAACTCACTCAATTTAACTCGTAATTCATTGAAATTAGTTTCATTTCGAAGGAATCAAAGTGTAGTTTATAACGAAAGAAACGGAGATGAAAAACTCCAAGTATTTTGAGAGTTATGATGGAAATAGTTAGACTCGCGCTTTGGTTTAGCAATTTACTGACCTACCTCCGATTGATTGACCATAACTCTCCCAATTTAACTCTTAAGTCATTGAAATTAGTTTCATTTCGAAGGAATCAAAGTGTAGTTTAAAACGAAAGAAACGGAGATGAAAAACTCCAAGTATTTTGAGAGTTATGATGGAAATAGTTAGACTCGCGCTTTGGTTTAGCAATTTACTGACCTACCTCCGATTGATTGAACATAACTCTCTCAATTTAACTCGTAATTCATTTAAATTCGTTTCATTTCGAATGAATCGAAGTGTAGTTTAAAATGAAAGAAACGGAGATGAAAAACTCCAAGTATTTTGAGAGTTATTATGGAAATAGTTAGACTCGCGCTTTGGTTTAGCAATTTACTGACCTCTCTCCGATTGATTTATCATAACTCACTCAATTTAACTCGTAATTCATTGAAATTAGTTTCATTTCGAAGGAATCGAAGTTTAGTTTAAAACGAAAGAAACGGAGATGAAAAACTCCAAGTATTTTGAGAGTTATGATGGAAATAGTTAGACTCGCGCTTTGGTTTAGCAATTTACTGACCTACCTCCGATTGATTGACTATAACTCTCTCAATTTAACTCTTAAGTCATTGAAATGAGTTTCATTTCGAAGGAATCAAAGTGTAGTTTAAAACGAAAGAAACGGAGATGAAAAACTCCAAGTATTTTGAGAGTTATGATGGAAATAGTTAGACTCGCGCTTTGGTTTAGCAATTTACTGACCTACCTTCGATTGATTGACAATAACTCTCTCAATTTAACTCGTAATTCATTTAAATTTGTTTCATTTCGAAGGAATCAAAGTGTAGTTTAAAACGAAAGAAACGGAGATGAAAAACTCCAAGTATTTTGAGAGTTATGATGGAAATAGTTAGACTCGCGCTTTGGTTTAGCAATTTACTGACCTACCTCCGATTGATTGACCATAACTCTGTCAATTTAACTCGTAATTCATTTAAATTAGTTTCATTTCGAAGGAATGGAAGTGTAGTTTAAAACGAAAGAAACGGAGATGAAAAACTCCAAGTATTTTGAGAGTTATGATGGAAATAGTTAGACTCGCGCTTTGGTTTAGCAATTTACTGAACTACCTCCGATTAATTGACCATAACTCACTCAATTTTACTTGTAATTGATTGAAATTAGTTTCATTTCGAAGGAATCGAAGTGTAGTTTAAAACGAAAGAAACGGAGATGAAAAACTCCAAGTATTTTGGGAGTTATGATGGAAATAGTTAGACTCGCGCTTTGGTTTAGCAATTTACTGACCTACCTCCAATTGATTGACCATAACTCACTCAATTTAACTCGTAATTCATTGAATTAGTTTCATTTCGAAGGATTCAAAGTGTAGTTTAAAACGAAAGAAACGGAGATGAAAAACTCCAAGTATTTTGAGAGTTATGATGGAAATTGTTAGACTCGCGCTTTGGTTTAGCAATTTACTGACCTACCTCCGATTGATTGACCATAACTCACTCAGTTTAACTCGTAATTCATTTAAATTAGTTTCATTTCGAAGGAATCGAAGTATAATTTAAAACGAAAGAAACGGAGATGAAAAACTCCAAGTATTTTGGGAGTTATGATGGAAATAGTTAGACTCGCGCTTTGGTTTAGCAATTTACTGAACTACCTCCGATTAATTGACCATAACTCACTCAATTTTACTTGTAATTGATTGAAATTAGTTTCATTTCGAAGGAATCGAAGTGTAGTTTAAAACGAAAGAAACGGAGATGAAAAACTCCAAGTATTTTGAGAGTTATGATGGAAATAGTTAGACTCGCGCTTTGGTTTAGCAATTTACTGACCTACCTTCGATTGATTGACAATAACTCTCTCAATTTAACTCGTAATTCATTTAAATTAGTTTCATTTCGAAGGAATCAAAGTGTAGTTTAAAACGAAAGAAACGGAGATGAAAAACTCCAAGTATTTTGAGAGTTATGATGGAAATTGTTAGACTCGCGCTTTGGTTTAGCAATTTACTGACCTACCTCCGATTGATTGACCATAACTCACTCAGTTTAACTCGTAATTCATTTAAATTAGTTTCATTTCGAAGGAATCGAAGTATAATTTAAAACGAAAGAAACGGAGATGAAAAACTCCAAGTATTTTGGGAGTTATGATGGAAATAGTTAGACTCGCGCTTTGGTTTAGCAATTTACTGACCTCCCTACGATTGATTGACCATAACTCACTCAATTTAACTCGTAATTCATTGAAATTAGTTTCATTTCGAAGGAATCAAAGTGTAGTTTATAACGAAAGAAACGGAGATGAAAAACTCCAAGTATTTTGAGAGTTATGATGGAAATAGTTAGACTCGCGCTTTGGTTTAGCAATTTACTGACCTACCTCCGATTGATTGACCATAACTCTCCCAATTTAACTCTTAAGTCATTGAAATTAGTTTCATTTCGAAGGAATCAAAGTGTAGTTTAAAACGAAAGAAACGGAGATGAAAAACTCCAAGTATTTTGAGAGTTATGTTGGAAATAATTAGACTCGCGCTTTGGTTTAGCAATTTACTGACCTACCTCCGATTGATTGAACATAACTCTCTCAATTTAACTCGTAATTAATTTAAATTCGTTTCATTTCGAATGAATCGAAGTGTAGTTTAAAACGAAAGAAACGGAGATGAAAAACTCCAAGTATTTTGAGAGTTATTATGGAAATAGTTAGACTCGCGCTTTGGTTTAGCAATTTACTGACCTCTCTCCGATTGATTTATCATAACTCACTCAATTTAACTCGTAATTCATTGAAATTAGTTTCATTTCGAAGGAATCGAAGTGTAGTTTAAAACGAAAGAAACGGAGATGAAAAACTCCAAGTATTTTGAGAGTTATGATGGAAATAGTTAGACTCGCGCTTTGGTTTAGCAATTTACTGACCTACCTCCGATTGATTGACCATAACTCTCTCAATTTAACTCTTAAGTCATTGAAATTAGTTTCATTTCGAAGGAATCAAAGTGTAGTTTAAAACGAAAGAAACGGAGATGAAAAACTCCAAGTATTTTGAGAGTTATGATGGAAATAGTTAGACTCGCGCTTTGGTTTAGCAATTTACTGACCTACCTTCGATTGATTGACAATAACTCTCTCAATTTAACTCGTAATTCATTTAAATTTGTTTAATTTCGAAGGAATCAAAGTGTAGTTTAAAACGAAAGAAACGGAGATGAAAAACTCCAAGTATTTTGAGAGTTATGATGGAAATAGTTAGACTCGCGCTTTGGTTTAGCAATTTACTGACCTACCTCCGATTGATTGACCATAACTCTGTCAATTTAACTCGTAATTCATTTAAATTAGTTTCATTTCGAAGGAATCGAAGTGTAGTTTAAAACGAAAGAAACGGAGATGAAAAACTCCAAGTATTTTGAGAGTTATGATGGAAATAGTTAGACTCGCGCTTTGGTTTAGCAATTTACTGAACTACCTCCGATTAATTGACCATAACTCACTCAATTTTACTTGTAATTGATTGAAATTAGTTTCATTTCGAAGGAATCGAAGTGTAGTTTAAAACGAAAGAAACGGAGATGAAAAACTCCAAGTATTTTGGGAGTTATGATGGAAATAGTTAGACTCGCGCTTTGGTTTAGCAATTTACTGACCTACCTCCAATTGATTGACCATAACTCACTCAATTTAACTCGTAATTCATTGAATTAGTTTCATTTCGAAGGATTCGAAGTGTAGTTTAAAACGAAAGAAACGGAGATGAAAAACTCCAAGTATTTTGAGAGTTATGATGGAAATAGTTAGACTCGCGCTTTGGTTTAGCAATTTACTGACCTACCTTCGATTGATTGACAATAACTCTCTCAATTTAACTCGTAATTCATTTAAATTAGTTTCATTTCGAAGGAATCAAAGTGTAGTTTAAAACGAAAGAAACGGAGATGAAAAACTCCAAGTATTTTGAGAGTTATGATGGAAATAGTTAGACTCGCGCTTTGGTTTAGCAATTTACTGACCTACCTCCGATTGATTGACCATAACTCTGTCAATTTAACTCGTAATTCATTTAAATTAGTTTCATTTCGAAGGAATCGAAGTGTAGTTTAAAACGAAAGAAACGGAGATTAAAAACTCCAAGTATTTTGGGAGTTATGATGGAAATAGTTAGACTCGCGCTTTGGTTTAGCAATTTACTGACCTCCCTACGATTGATTGACCATAACTCACTCAATTTAACTCGTAATTCATTGAAATTAGTTTCATTTCGAAGGAATCGAAGTGTAGTTTATAACGAAAGAAACGGAGATGAAAAACTCCAAGTATTTTGAGAGTTATGATGGAAATAGTTAGACTCGCGCTTTGGTTTAGCAATTTACTGACCTACCTCCGATTGATTGACCATAACTCTCCCAATTTAACTCTTAAGTCATTGAAATTAGTTTCCTTTCGAAGGAATCAAAGTGTAGTTTAAAACGAAAGAAACGGAGATGAAAAACTCCAAGTATTTTGAGAGTTATGATGGAAATAGTTAGACTCGCGCTTTGGTTTAGCAATTTACTGACCTACCTCCGATTGATTGACAATAACTCTGTCAATTTCACTCGTAATTCATTTAAATTAGTTTCATTTCGAAGGAATCGAAGTGTAGTTTAAAACGAAAGAAACGGAGATGAAAAACTCCAAGTATTTTGAGAGTTATGATGGAAATAGTTAGACTCGCGCTTTGGTTTAGCAATTTACTGACCTACCTCCGATTGATTGACCATAACTCTCCCAATTTAACTCTTAAGTCATTGAAATTAGTTTCATTTCGAAGGAATCAAAGTGTAGTTTAAAACAAAAGAAACGGAGATGAAAAACTCCAAGTATTTTGAGAGTTATGATGGAAATAGTTAGACTCGCGCTTTGGTTTAGCAATTTACTGACCTACCTCCGATTGATTAACAATAACTCTGTCAATTTAACTCGTAATTCATTTAAATTAGTTTCACTTCGAAGGAATCGAAGTGTAGTTTAAAACGAAAGAAACGGAGATGAAAAACTCCAAGTATTTTGAGAGTTATGATGGAAATAGTTAGACTCGCGCTTTGGTTTAGCAATTTACTGACCTACCTCCGATTGATTGACCATAACTCACTCAATTTAACTCGTAATTCATTTAAATTCGTTTCATTTCGAATGAATCGAAGTGTAGTTTAAAACGAAAGAAACGGAGATGAAAAACTCCAAGTATTTTGAGAGTTATGATGGAAATAGTTAGACTCGCGCTTTGGTTTAGCAATTTACTGACCTACCTCCGATTAATTGACCATAACTCACTAAATTTTACTTGTAATTGATTGAAATTAGTTTTATTTCGAAGGAATCGAAGTGTAGTTTAAAACGAAAGAAACGGAGATGAAAAACTCCAAGTATTTTGGGAGTTATGATGGAAATAGTTAGACTCGCGCTTTGGTTTAGCAATTTACTGACCTACCTCCGATTGATTGACCATAACTCACTCAATTTAACTCGTAATTCATTGAATTAGTTTCATTTCGAAGGATTCGAAGTGTAGTTTAAAACGAAAGAAACGGAGATGAAAAACTCCAAGTATTTTGAGAGTTATGATGGAAATAGTTAGACTCGCGCTTTGGTTTAGCAATTTACTGACCTACCTCCGATTAATTGACCATAACTCACTCAATTTTACTTGTAATTGATTGAAATTAGTTTCATTTCGAAGGAATCGAAGTGTAGTTTAAAACGAAAGAAACGGAGATGAAAAACTCCAAGTATTTTGGGAGTTATGATGGAAATAGTTAGACTCGCGCTTTGGTTTAGCAATTTACTGACCTACCTCCGATTGATTGACCATAACTCTGTCAATTTAACTCGTAATTCATTTAAATTAGTTTCATTTCGAAGGAATCGAAGTGTAGTTTAAAACGAAAGAAACGGAGATTAAAAACTCCAAGTATTTTGGGAGTTATGATGGAAATAGTTAGACTCGCGCTTTGGTTTAGCAATTTACTGACCTCCCTACGATTGATTGACCATAACTCACTCAATTTAACTCGTAATTCATTGAAATTAGTTTCATTTCGAAGGAATCAAAGTGTAGTTTATAACGAAAGAAACGGAGATGAAAAACTCCAAGTATTTTGAGAGTTATGATGGAAATAGTTAGACTCGCGCTTTGGTTTAGCAATTTACTGACCTACCTCCGATTTATTGACCATAACTCTCCCAATTTAACTCTTAAGTCATTGAAATTAGTTTCATTTCGAAGGAATCAAAGTGTAGTTTAAAACGAAAGAAACGGAGATGAAAAACTCCAAGTATTTTGAGAGTTATGATGGAAATAGTTAGACTCGCGCTTTGGTTTAGCAATTTACTGACCTACCTCCGATTGATTGACCATAACTCTCCAAATTTAACTCTTAAGTCATTGAAATTAGTTTCATTTCGAAGGAATCAAAGTGTAGTTTAAAACGAAAGAAACGGAGATGAAAAACTCCAAGTATTTTGAGAGTTATGATGGAAATAGTTAGACTCGCGCTTTGGTTTAGCAATTTACTGACCTACCTCCGATTGATTGACAATAACTCTGTCAATTTAACTCGTAATTCATTGAAATTAGTTTCATTTCGAAGGAATCGAAGTGTAGTTTAAAACGAAAGAAACGGAGATGAAAAACTCCAAGTATTTTGAGAGTTATGATGGAAATAGTTAGACTCGCGCTTTGGTTTAGCAATTTACTGACCTACCTCCGATTGATTGACCATAACTCTCCCAATTTAACTCTTAAGTCATTGAAATTAGTTTCATTTCGAAGGAATCAAAGTGTAGTTTAAAACGAAAGAAACGGAGATGAAAAACTCCAAGTATTTTGAGAGTTATGATAGAAATAGTTAGACTCGCGCTTTGGTTTAGCAATTTACTGACCTACCTCCGATTGATTGACAATAACTCTGTCAATTTAACTCGTAATTCATTTAAATTAGTTTCATTTCGAAGGAATCAAAGTGTAGTTTAAAACGAAAGAAACGGAGATGAAAAACTCCAAGTATTTTGAGAGTTATGATGGAAATAGTTAGACTCGCGCTTTGGTTTAGCAATTTACTGACCTACCTCCGATTGATTGACCATAACTCTGTCAATTTAACTCGTAATTAATTTAAATTAGTTTCATTTCGAAGGAATCGAAGTGTAGTTTAAAACGAAAGAAACGGAGATGAAAAACTCCAAGTATTTTGAGAGTTATTATGGAAATAGTTAGACTCGCTCTTTGGTTTAGCAATTTACTGACCTCTCTCCGATTGATTTACCATAACTCACTAAATTTAACTCGTAATTCATTGAAATTAGTTTCATTTCGAAGGAATCGAAGTGTATTTTAAAACGAAAGAAACGGAGATGAAAAACTCCAAGTATTTTGAGAGTTATGATGGAAATAATTAGACTCGCGCTTTGGTTTAGCAATTTACTGTCCTACCTCCGATTGATTGACCATAACTCACTCAATTTAACTCGTAATTCATTTAAATTCGTTTCATTTCGAATGAATCGAAGTGTAGTTTAAAACGAAAGAAACGGAGATGAAAAACTCCAAGTATTTTGAGAGTTATGATGGAAATAGTTAGACTTGCGCTTTGGTTTAGCAATTTACTGACCTACCTCCGATTAATTGACCATAACTCACTCAATTTTACTTGTAATTGATTGAAATTAGTTTCATTTCGAAGGAATCGAAGTGTAGTTTAAAACGAAAGAAACGGAGATGAAAAACTCCAAGTATTTTGGGAGTTATGATGGAAATAGTTAGACTCGCGCTTTGGTTTAGCAATTTACTGACCTACCTCCAATTGATTGACCATAACTCACTCAATTTAACTCGTAATTCATTGAATTAGTTTCATTTCGAAGGATTCGAAGTGTAGTTTAGAACGAAAGAAACGGAGATGAAAAACTCCAAGTATTTTGAGAGTTATGATGGAAATAGTTAGACTCGCGCTTTGGTTTAGCAATTTACTGACCTACCTACGATTGATTGACCATAACTCTCTCAATTTAACTCTTAAGTCATTGAAATTAATTTCATTTCAAATGAATCGAAGTGTAGTTTAAAACGAAAGAAACGAAGATGAAAAACTCCAAGTATTTTGAGAGTTATGATGGAAATAGTTAGACTCGCGCTTTGGTTTAGCAATTTACTGACCTACCTCCGATTGATTGACCATAACTCTGTCAATTTAACTCGTAATTCATTTAAATTAGTTTCATTTCGAAGGAATCGAAGTGTAGTTTAAAACGAAAGAAACGGAGATTAAAAACTCCAAGTATTTTGGGAGTTATGATGGAAATAGTTAGACTCGCGCTTTGGTTTAGCAATTTACTGACCTCCCTACGATTGATTAACCATAACTCACTCAATTTAACTCGTAATTCATTGAAATTAGTTTCATTTCGAAGGAATCGAAGTGTAGTTTATAACGAAAGAAACGGAGATGAAAAACTCCAAGTATTTTGAGAGTTATGATGGAAATAGTTAGACTCGCGCTTTGGTTTAGCAATTTACTGACCTACCTCCGATTGATTGACCATAACTCTCCCAATTTAACTCTTAAGTCATTGAAATTAGTTTCATTTCGAAGGAATCAAAGTGTAGTTTAAAACGAAAGAAACGTAGATGAAAAACTCCAAGTATTTTGAGAGTTATGATGGAAATAGTTAGACTCGCGCTTTGGTTTAGCAATTTACTGACCTACCTCCGATTAATTGACCATAACTCACTCAATTTTACTTGTAATTGATTGAAATTAGTTTCATTTCGAAGGAATCGAAGTGTAGTTTAAAACGAAAGAAACGGAGATGAAAAACTCCAAGTATTTTGGGAGTTATGATGGAAATAGTTAGACTCGCGCTTTGGTTTAGCAATTTACTGACCTACCTCCGATTGATTGACCATAACTCTGTCAATTTAACTCGTAATTCATTTAAATTAGTTTCATTTCGAAGGAATCGAAGTGTAGTTTAAAACGAAAGAAACGGAGATTAAAAACTCCAAGTATTTTGGGAGTTATGATGGAAATAGTTAGACTCGCGCTTTGGTTTAGCAATTTACTGACCTCCCTACGATTGATTGACCATAACTCACTCAATTTAACTCGTAATTCATTGAAATTAGTTTCATTTCGAAGGAATCAAAGTGTAGTTTATAACGAAAGAAACGGAGATGAAAAACTCCAAGTATTTTGAGAGTTATGATGGAAATAGTTAGACTCGCGCTTTGGTTTAGCAATTTACTGACCTACCTCCGATTGATTGACCATAACTCTCCCAATTTAACTCTTAAGTCATTGAAATTAGTTTCATTTCGAAGGAATCAAAGTGTAGTTTAAAACGAAAGAAACGGAGATGAAAAACTCCAAGTATTTTGAGAGTTATGATGGAAATAGTTAGACTCGCGCTTTGGTTTAGCAATTTACTGACCTACCTCCGATTGATTGACCATAACTCTCCAAATTTAACTCTTAAATCATTGAAATTAGTTTCATTTCGAAGGAATCAAAGTGTAGTTTAAAACGAAAGAAACGGAGATGAAAAACTCCAAGTATTTTGAGAGTTATGATGGAAATAGTTAGACTCGCGCTTTGGTTTAGCAATTTACTGACCTACCTCCGATTGATTGACAATAACTCTGTCAATTTAACTCGTAATTAATTTAAATTAGTTTCATTTCGAAGGAATCGAAGTGTAGTTTAAAACGAAAGAAACGGAGATGAAAAACTCCAAGTATTTTGAGAGTTATTATGGAAATAGTTAGACTCGCTCTTTGGTTTAGCAATTTACTGACCTCTCTCCGATTGATTTACCATAACTCACTAAATTTAACTCGTAATTCATTGAAATTAGTTTCATTTCGAAGGAATCGAAGTGTATTTTAAAACGAAAGAAACGGAGATGAAAAACTCCAAGTATTTTGAGAGTTATGATGGAAATAATTAGACTCGCGCTTTGGTTTAGCAATTTACTGTCCTACCTCCGATTGATTGACCATAACTCACTCAATTTAACTCGTAATTCATTTAAATTCGTTTCATTTCGAATGAATCGAAGTGTAGTTTAAAACGAAAGAAACGGAGATGAAAAACTCCAAGTATTTTGAGAGTTATGATGGAAATAGTTAGACTCGCGCTTTGGTTTAGCAATTTACTGACCTACCTCCGATTGATTGACAATAACTCTGTCAATTTAACTCGTAATTCATTGAAATTAGTTTCATTTCGAAGGAATCGAAGTGTAGTTTAAAACGAAAGAAACGGAGATGAAAAACTCCAAGTATTTTGGGAGTTATGATGGAAATAGTTAGACTCGCGCTTTGGTTTAGCAATTTACTGCCTTACCTCCGATTGATTGACCATAACTCTCCCAATTTAACTCTTAAGTCATTGAAATTAGTTTCATTTCGAAGGAATCAAAGTGTAGTTTAAAACGAAAGAAACGGAGATGAAAAACTCCAAGTATTTTGAGAGTTATGATGGAAATAGTTAGACTCGCGCTTTGGTTTAGCAATTTACTGACCTACCTCCGATTGATTGACAATAACTCTGTCAATTTAACTCGTAATTCATTTAAATTAGTTTCATTTCGAAGGAATGGAAGTGTAGTTTAAAATGAAAGAAACGGAGATGAAAAACTCCAAGTATTTTGAGAGTTATGATGGAAATAGTTAGACTCGCGCTTTGGTTTAGCAATTTACTGACCTACCTCCGATTGATTGACCATAACTCACTCAATTTAACTCGTAATTCATTTAAATTCGTTTCATTTCGAATGAATCGAAGTGTAGTTTAAAACGAAAGAAACGGAGATGAAAAACTCCAAGTATTTTGAGAGTTATGATGGAAATAGTTAGACTCGCGCTTTGGTTTAGCAATTTACTGACCTACCTCCGATTGATTGACCATAACTCTCCCAATTTAACTCTTAAGTCATTGAAATTAGTTTCCTTTCGAAGGAATCAAAGTGTAGTTTAAAACGAAAGAAACGGAGATGAAAAACTCCAAGTATTTTGAGAGTTATGATGGAAATAGTTAGACTCGCGCTTTGGTTTAGCAATTTACTGACCTACCTCCGATTGATTGACCATAACTCACTCAATTTAACTCGTAATTCATTGAATTAGTTTCATTTCGAAGGATTCGAAGTGTAGTTTAGAACGAAAGAAACGGAGATGAAAAACTCCAAGTATTTTGAGAGTTATGATGGAAATAGTTAGACTCGCGCTTTGGTTTAGCAATTTACTGACCTACCTACGATTGATTGACCATAACTCTCTCAATTTAACTCTTAAGTCATTGAAATTAATTTCATTTCAAATGAATCGAAGGGTAGTTTAAAACGAAAGAAACGAAGATGAAAAACTCCAAGTATTTTGAGAGTTATGATGGAAATAGTTAGACTCGCGCTTTGGTTTAGCAATTTACTGACCTACCTCCGATTGATTGACCATAACTCTGTCAATTTAACTCGTAATTCATTTAAATTAGTTTCATTTCGAAGGAATCGAAGTGTAGTTTAAAACGAAAGAAACGGAGATTAAAAACTCCAAGTATTTTGGGAGTTATGATGGAAATAGTTAGACTCGCGCTTTGGTTTAGCAATTTACTGACCTCCCTACGATTGATTAACCATAACTCACTCAATTTAACTCGTAATTCATTGAAATTAGTTTCATTTCGAAGGAATCGAAGTGTAGTTTATAACGAAAGAAACGGAGATGAAAAACTCCAAGTATTTTGAGAGTTATGATGGAAATAGTTAGACTCGCGCTTTGGTTTAGCAATTTACTGACCTACCTCCGATTGATTGACCATAACTCTCCCAATTTAACTCTTAAGTCATTGAAATTAGTTTCATTTCGAAGGAATCCAAGTGTAGTTTAAAACGAAAGAAACGTAGATGAAAAACTCCAAGTATTTTGAGAGTTATGATGGAAATAGTTAGACTCGCGCTTTGGTTTAGCAATTTACTGACCTACCTCCGATTAATTGACCATAACTCACTCAATTTTACTTGTAATTGATTGAAATTAGTTTCATTTCGAAGGAATCGAAGTGTAGTTTAAAACGAAAGAAACGGAGATGAAAAACTCCAAGTATTTTGGGAGTTATGATGGAAATAGTTAGACTCGCGCTTTGGTTTAGCAATTTACTGACCTACCTCCGATTGATTGACCATAACTCTGTCAATTTAACTCGTAATTCATTTAAATTAGTTTCATTTCGAAGGAATCGAAGTGTAGTTTAAAACGAAAGAAACGGAGATTAAAAACTCCAAGTATTTTGGGAGTTATGATGGAAATAGTTAGACTCGCGCTTTGGTTTAGCAATTTACTGACCTCCCTACGATTGATTGACCATAACTCACTCAATTTAACTCGTAATTCATTGAAATTAGTTTCATTTCGAAGGAATCAAAGTGTAGTTTATAACGAAAGAAACGGAGATGAAAAACTCCAAGTATTTTGAGAGTTATGATGGAAATAGTTAGACTCGCGCTTTGGTTTAGCAATTTACTGACCTACCTCCGATTGATTGACCATAACTCTCCCAATTTAACTCTTAAGTCATTGAAATTAGTTTCATTTCGAAGGAATCAAAGTGTAGTTTAAAACGAAAGAAACGGAGATGAAAAACTCCAAGTATTTTGAGAGTTATGATGGAAATAGTTAGACTCGCGCTTTGGTTTAGCAATTTACTGACCTACCTCCGATTGATTGACCATAACTCTCCAAATTTAACTCTTAAGTCATTGAAATTAGTTTCATTTCGAAGGAATCAAAGTGTAGTTTAAAACGAAAGAAACGGAGATGAAAAACTCCAAGTATTTTGAGAGTTATGATGGAAATAGTTAGACTCGCGCTTTGGTTTAGCAATTTACTGACCTACCTCCGATTGATTGACAATAACTCTGTCAATTTAACTCGTAATTCATTGAAATTAGTTTCATTTCGAAGGAATCGAAGTGTAGTTTAAAACGAAAGAAACGGAGATGAAAAACTCCAAGTATTTTGAGAGTTATGATGGAAATAGTTAGACTCGCGCTTTGGTTTAGCAATTTACTGACCTACCTCCGATTGATTGACCATAACTCTCCCAATTTAACTCTTAAGTCATTGAAATTAGTTTCATTTCGAAGGAATCAAAGTGTAGTTTAAAACGAAAGAAACGGAGATGAAAAACTCCAAGTATTTTGAGAGTTATGATGGAAATAGTTAGACTCGCGCTTTGGTTTAGCAATTTACTGACCTACCTCCGATTGATTGACAATAACTCTGTCAATTTAACTCGTAATTCATTTAAATTAGTTTCATTTCGAAGGAATCAAAGTGTAGTTTAAAACGAAAGAAACGGAGATGAAAAACTCCAAGTATTTTGAGAGTTATGATGGAAATAGTTAGACTCGCGCTTTGGTTTAGCAATTTACTGAACTACCTCCGATTGATTGACCATAACTCTGTCAATTTAACTCATAATTCATTTAAATTAGTTTCATTTCGAAGGAATCGAAGTGTAGTTTAAAACGAAAGAAACGGAGATGAAAAACTCCAAGTATTTTGAGAGTTATGATGGAAATAGTTAGACTCGCTCTTTGGTTTAGCAATTTACTGACCTCTCTCCGATTGATTTACCATAACTCACTAAATTTAACTCGTAATTCATTGAAATTAGTTTCATTTCGAAGGAATCGAAGTGTATTTTAAAACGAAAGAAACGGAGATGAAAAACTCCAAGTATTTTGAGAGTTATGATGGAAATAATTAGACTCGCGCTTTGGTTTAGGAATTTACTGACCTACCTCCGATTGATTGACCATAACTCACTCAATTTAACTCGTAATTCATTTAAATTCGTTTCATTTCGAATGAATCGAAGTGTAGTTTAAAACGAAAGAAACGGAGATGAAAAACTCCAAGTATTTTGAGAGTTATGATGGAAATAGTTAGACTCGCGCTTTGGTTTAGCAATTTACTGACCTACCTCCGATTAATTGACCATAACTCACTCAATTTTACTTGTAATTGATTGAAATTAGTTTCATTTCGAAGGAATCGAAGTGTAGTTTAAAACGAAAGAAACGGAGATGAAAAACTCCAAGTATTTTGGGAGTTATGATGGAAATAGTTAGACTCGCGCTTTGGTTTAGCAATTTACTGACCTACCTCCAATTGATTGACCATAACTCACTCAATTTAACTCGTAATTCATTGAATTAGTTTCATTTCGAAGGATTCGAAGTGTAGTTTAAAACGAAAGAAACGGAGATGAAAAACTCCAAGTATTTTGAGAGTTATGATGGAAATAGTTAGACTCGCGCTTTGGTTTAGCAATTTACTGACCTACCTACGATTGATTGACCATAACTCTCTTAATTTAACTCTTAAGTCATTGAAATTAGTTTCATTTCGAAGGAATCGAAGTGTAGTTTATAACGAAAGAAACGGAGATGAAAAACTCCAAGTATTTTGAGAGTTATGATGGAAATAGTTAGACTCGCGCTTTGGTTTAGCAATTTACTGACCTACCTCCGATTGATTGACCATAACTCTCCCAATTTAACTCTTAAGTCATTGAAATTAGTTTCATTTCGAAGGAATCAAAGTGTAGTTTAAAACGAAAGAAACGTAGATGAAAAACTCCAAGTATTTTGAGAGTTATGATGGAAATAGTTAGACTCGCGCTTTGGTTTAGCAATTTACTGACCTACCTCCGATTGATTGACAATAACTCTGTCAATTTAACTCGTAATTCATTTAAATTAGTTTCATTTCGAAGGAATCGAAGTGTAGTTTAAAACGAAAGAAACGGAGATGAAAAACTCCAAGTATTTTGAGAGTTATGATGGAAATAGTTAGACTCGCGCTTTGGTTTAGCAATTTACTGACCTACCTCCGATTGATTGACCATAACTCACTCAATTTAACTCGTAATTCATTTAAATTCGTTTCATTTCGAATGAATCGAAGTGTAGTTTAAAACGAAAGAAACGGAGATGAAAAACTCCAAGTATTTTGAGAGTTATGATGGAAATAGTTAGACTCGCTCTTTGGTTTAGCAATTTACTGACCTACCTCCGATTGATTGACCATAACTCACTCAATTTAACTCGTAATTCCTTTAAATTAGTTTCATTTCGAAGGAATCGAAGTATAGTTTATAACGAAAGAAACGGAGATGAAAAACTCCAAGTATTTTGAGAGTTATGATGGAAATAGTTAGACTCGCGCTTTGGTTTAGCAATTTACTGACCTACCTCCGATTGATTGACCATAACTCTCCCAATTTAACTCTTAAGTCATTGAAATTAGTTTCATTTCGAAGGAATCAAAGTGTAGTTTAAAACGAAAGAAACGGAGATGAAAAACTCAAAGTATTTTGAGAGTTATGATGGAAATAGTTAGACTCGCGCTTTGGTTTAGCAATTTACTGACCTACCTCCGATTGATTGAACATAACTCTCTCAATTTAACTCGTAATTCATTTAAATTCGTTTCATTTCGAATGAATCGAAGTGTAGTTTAAAACGAAAGAAACGGAGATGAAAAACTCCAAGTATTTTGAGAGTTATGATGGAAATAGTTAGACTCGGTCTTTGGTTTAGCAATTTACTGACCTCTCTCCGATTGATTTACCATAACTCACTCAATTTAACTCGTAATTCATTGAAATTAGTTTCATTTCGAAGGAATCGAAGTGTAGTTTAAAACGAAAGAAACGGAGATGAAAAACTCCAAGTATTTTGAGAGTTATGATGAAAATTGTTAGACTCGCGCTTTGGTTTAGCAATTTACTGACCTACCTCCGATTGATTGACCATAACTCACTCAATTTAACTCGTAATTCCTTTAAATTAGTTTCATTTCGAAGGAATCGAAGTATAGTTTAAAACGAAAGAAACGGAGATGAAAACTCCAAGTATTTTGAGAGTTATGATGGAAATAGTTAGACTCGCGCTTTGGTTTAGCAATTTACTGACATACCTCCGATTGATTGACCATAACTCACTAAATTTCACTGGTAATTGATTGAAATTATTTTCATTTCGAAGGAATCGAAGTGTAGTTTAAAACGAAAGAAACGGAGATGAAAAACTCCAAGTATTTTGTAAGTAATGATGGAAATAGTTAGACTCGCTCTTTGGTTTAGCAATTTACTGACCTCTCTCCGATTGATTTACCATAACTCACTCAATTTAACTCGTAATTCATTGAAATTAGTTTCATTTCGAAGGAATCGAAGTGTAGTTTAAAACGAAAGAAACGGAGATGAAAAACTCCAAGTATTTTGAGAGTTATGATGGAAATTGTTAGACTCGCGCTTTGGTTTAGCAATTTACTGACCTACCTCCGATTGATTAACCATAACTCACTCAATTTAACTCGTAATTCATTTAAATTAGTTTTATTTCGAAGGAATCGAAGTCTAGTTTAAAACGAAAGAAACGGAGATGAAAAACTCAAAGTATTTTGAGAGTTATGATGGAAATAGTTAGACTCGCGCTTTGGTTTAGCAATTTACTGACATACCTCCGATTTATTGAACATAACTCTCTCAATTTAACTCGTAATTCATTTAAATTCGTTTCATTTCGAATGAATCGAAGTTTAGTTTAAAACGAAAGAAACGGAGATGAAAAACTCCTAGTATTTTGAGAGTTATGATGGAAATAGTTAGACTCGCGCTTTGGTTTAGCAATTTACTGACCTACCTCCGATTGATTGACCATAACTCTGTCAATTTAACTCGTAATTCATTTAAATTAGTTTCATTTCGAAGGAATCAAAGTGTAGTTTAAAACGAAAGAAACGGAGATGAAAAACTCAAAGTATTTTGAGAGTTATGATGGAAATAGTTAGACTCGCGCTTTGGTTTAGCAATTTACTGACCTCCGTACGATTGATTGACCATAACTCACTCAATTTAACTCGTAATTCATTGAAATTATTTTCATTTCGAAAGAATCGAAGTGTAGTTTAAAACGAAAGAAACGGAGATGAAAAACTCCAAGTATTTTGACAGTTATGATGGAAAAAGTTAGACTCGCGCTTTGGTTTAGCAATTTACTGACCTACCTCCGATTGATTGACCATAACTCACTCAATTTAACTCGTAATTCATTTAAATTCGTTTCATTTCGAATGAATCGAAGTGTAGTTTAAAACGAAAGAAACGGAGATGAAAAACTCCAAGTATTTTGAGAGTTATGATGGAAATAGTTAGACTCGCTCTTTGGTTTAGCAATTTACTGACCTACCTCCGATTGATTGACCATAACTCTGTCAATTTAACTCGTAATTCATTTAAATTAGTTTCATTTCGAAGGAATCGAAGTGTAGTTTAAAACGAAAGAAACGGAGATGAAAAACTCCAAGTATTTTGGGAGTTATGATGGAAATAGTTAGACTCGCGCTTTGGTTTAGCAATTTACTGCCTTACCTCCGATTGATTGACCATAACTCACTCAATTTAACACGTAATTCATTGAATTAGTTTCATTTCGAAGGATTCGAAGTGTAGTTTAAAACGAAAGAAACGGAGATGAAAAACTCCAAGTATTTTGAGAGTTATGATGGAAATTGTTAGACTCGCGCTTTGGTTTAGCAATTTACTGACCTACCTCCGATTGATTGACCATAACTCACTCAATTTAACTCGTAATTCATTTAAATTAGTTTTATTTCGAAGGAATCGAAGTCTAGTTTAAAACGAAAGAAACGGAGATGAAAAACTCAAAGTATTTTGAGAGTTATGATGGAAATAGTTAGACTCGCGCTTTGGTTTAGCAATTTACTGACATACCTCCGATTTATTGAACATAACTCTCTCAATTTAACTCGTAATTCATTTAAATTCGTTTCATTTCGAATGAATCGAAGTTTAGTTTAAAACGAAAGAAACGGAGATGAAAAACTCCAAGTATTTTGAGAGTTATGATGGAAATAGTTAGACTCGCGCTTTGGTTTAGCAATTTACTGACCTACCTCCGATTGATTGACCATAACTCTGTCAATTTAACTCGTAATTCATTTAAATTAGTTTCATTTCGAAGGAATCGAAGTGTAGTTTAAAACGAAAGAAACGGAGATGAAAAACTCAAAGTATTTTGAGAGTTATGATGGAAATAGTTAGACTCGCGCTTTGGTTTAGCAATTTACTGACCTCCGTACGATTGATTGACCATAACTCACTCAATTTAACTCGTAATTCATTGAAATTATTTTCATTTCGAAAGAATCGAAGTGTAGTTTAAAACGAAAGAAACGGAGATGAAAAACTCCAAGTATTTTGACAGTTATGATGGAAAAAGTTAGACTCGCGCTTTGGTTTAGCAATTTACTGACCTACCTCCGATTGATTGACCATAACTCACTCAATTTAACTCGTAATTCATTTAAATTCGTTTCATTTCGAATGAATCGAAGTGTAGTTTAAAACGAAAGAAACGGAGATGAAAAACTCCAAGTATTTTGAGAGTTATGATGGAAATAGTTAGACTCGCTCTTTGGTTTAGCAATTTACTGACCTACCTCCGATTGATTGACCATAACTCTGTCAATTTAACTCGTAATTCATTTAAATTAGTTTCATTTCGAAGGAATCGAAGTGTAGTTTAAAACGAAAGAAACGGAGATGAAAAACTCCAAGTATTTTGGGAGTTATGATGGAAATAGTTAGACTCTTGCTTTGGTTTAGCAATTTACTGCCTTACCTCCGATTGATTGACCATAACTCACTCAATTTAACACGTAATTCATTGAATTAGTTTCATTTCGAAGGATTCGAAGTGTAGTTTAAAACGAAAGAAACGGAGATGAAAAACTCCAAGTATTTTGAGAGTTATGATGGAAATAGTTAGACTCGCGCTTTGGTTTAGCAATTTACTGACCTACCTCCGATTAATTGACCATAACTCACTCAATTTTACTTGTAATTGATTGAAATTAGTTTCATTTCGAAGGAATCGAAGTGTAGTTTAAAACGAAAGAAACGGAGATGAAAAACTCCAAGTATTTTGGGAGTTATGATGGAAATAGTTAGACTCGCGCTTTGGTTTAGCAATTTACTGACCTACCTCCGATTGATTGACCATAACTCTGTCAATTTAACTCGTAATTCATTTAAATTAGTTTCATTTCGAAGGAATCGAAGTGTAGTTTAAAACGAAAGAAACGGAGATTAAAAACTCCAAGTATTTTGGGAGTTATGATGGAAATAGTTAGACTCGCGCTTTGGTTTAGCAATTTACTGACCTCCCTACGATTGATTGACCATAACTCACTCAATTTAACTCGTAATTCATTGAAATTAGTTTCATTTCGAAGGAATCAAAGTGTAGTTTATAACGAAAGAAACGGAGATGAAAAACTCCAAGTATTTTGAGAGTTATGATGGAAATAGTTAGACTTGCGCTTTGGTTTAGCAATTTACTGACCTACCTCCGATTGATTGACCATAACTCTCCCAATTTAACTCTTAAGTCATTGAAATTAGTTTCATTTCGAAGGAATCAAAGTGTAGTTTAAAACGAAAGAAACGGAGATGAAAAACTCCAAGTATTTTGAGAGTTATGATGGAAATAGTTAGACTCGCGCTTTGGTTTAGCAATTTACTGACCTACCTCCGATTGATTGACCATAACTCTCCCAATTTAACTCTTAAGTCATTGAAATTAGTTTCATTTCGAAGGAATCAAAGTGTAGTTTAAAACGAAAGAAACGGAGATGAAAAACTCCAAGTATTTTGAGAGTTATGATGGAAATAGTTAGACTCGCGCTTTGGTTTAGCAATTTACTGACCTACCTCCGATTGATTGACAATAACTCTGTCAATTTAACTCGTAATTCATTGAAATTAGTTCCATTTCGAAGGAATCGAAGTGTAGTTTAAAACGAAAGAAACGGAGATGAAAAACTCAAAGTATTTTGAGAGTTATGATGGAAATAGTTAGACTCGCGCTTTGGTTTAGCAATTTACTGACCTACCTCCGATTGATTGACCATAACTCTCCCAATTTAACTCTTAAGTCATTGAAATTAGTTTCATTTCGAAGGAATCAAAGTGTAGTTTAAAACGAAAGAAACGGAGATGAAAAACTCCAAGTATTTTGAGAGTTATGATGGAAATAGTTAGACTCGCGCTTTGGTTTAGCAATTTACTGACCTACCTCCGATTGATTGACCATAACTCTCCCAATTTAACTTTTAAGTCATTGAAATTAGTTTCATTTCGAAGGAATCAAAGTGTAGTTTAAAACGAAAGAAACGGAGATGAAAAACTCCAAGTATTTTGAGAGTTATGATGGAAATAGTTAGACTCGCGCTTTGGTTTAGCAATTTACTGACCTACCTGCGATTGATTGACCATAACTCTGTCAATTTAACTCGTAATTCATTTAAATTAGTTTCATTTCGAAGGAATCGAAGTGTAGTTTAAAACGAAAGAAACGGAGATGAAAAACTCCAAGTATTTTGAGAGTTATGATGGAAATAGTTAGACTCGCTCTTTGGTTTAGCAATTTACTGACCTCTCTCCGATTGATTTACCATAACTCACTAAATTTAACTCGTAATTCATTGAAATTAGTTTCATTTCGAAGGAATCGAAGTGTAGTTTAAAACGAAAGAAACGGAGATGAAAAACTCCAAGTATTTTGAGAGTTATGATGGAAATAGTTAGACTCGCGCTTTGGTTTAGCAATTTACTGACCTACCTCCGATTGATTGACCATAACTCACTCAATTTAACTCGTAATTCATTTAAATTCGTTTCATTTCGAATGAATCGAAGTGTAGTTTAAAACGAAAGAAACGGAGATGAAAAACTCCAAGTATTTTGAGAGTTATGATGGAAATAGTTAGACTCGCGCTTTGGTTTAGCAATTTACTGACCTACCTCCGATTAATTGACCATAACTCACTCAATTTTACTTGTAATTGATTGAAATTAGTTTCATTTCGAAGGAATCGAAGTGTAGTTTAAAACGAAAGAAACGGAGATGAAAAACTCCAAGTATTTTGGGAGTTATGATGGAAATAGTTAGACTCGCGCTTTGGTTTAGCAATTTACTGACCTACCTCCAATTGATTGACCATAACTCACTCAATTCATTGAATTAGTTTCATTTCGAAGGATTCGAAGTGTAGTTTAAAACGAAAGAAACGGAGATGAAAAACTCCAAGTATTTTGAGAGTTATGATGGAAATAGTTAGACTCGCGCTTTGGTTTAGCAATTTACTGACCTACCTACGATTGATTGACCATAACTCTCTCAATTTAACTCTTAAGTCATTGAAATTAATTTCATTTCAAATGAATCGAAGTGTAGTTTAAAACGAAAGAAACGAAGATGAAAAACTCCAAGTATTTTGAGAGTTATGATGGAAATAGTTAGACTCGCGCTTTGGTTTAGCAATTTACTGACCTACCTCCGATTGATTGACCATAACTCTGTCAATTTAACTCGTAATTCATTTAAATTAGTTTCATTTCGAAGGAATCGAAGTGTAGTTTAAAACGAAAGAAACGGAGATTAAAAACTCCAAGTATTTTGGGAGTTATGATGGAAATAGTTAGACTCGCGCTTTGGTTTAGCAATTTACTGACCTCCCTACGATTGATTGACCATAAGTCACTCAATTTAACTCGTAATTCATTGAAATTAGTTTCATTTCGAAGGAATCGAAGTGTAGTTTATAACGAAAGAAACGGAGATGAAAAACTCCAAGTATTTTGAGAGTTATGATGGAAATAGTTAGACTCGCGCTTTGGTTTAGCAATTTACTGACCTACCTCCGATTGATTGACCATAACTCTCCCAATTTAACTCTTAAGTCATTGAAATTAGTTTCATTTCGAAGGAATCAAAGTGTAGTTTAAAACGAAAGAAACGGAGATGAAAAACTCCAAGTATTTTGAGAGTTATGATGGAAATAGTTAGACTCGCGCTTTGGTTTAGCAATTTACTGACCTACCTCCGATTGATTGACAATAACTCTGTCAATTTAACTCGTAATTCATTTAAATTAGTTTCATTTCGAAGGAATGGAAGTGTAGTTTAAAATGAAAGAAACGGAGATGAAAAACTCCAAGTATTTTGAGAGTTATGATGGAAATAGTTAGACTCGCGCTTTGGTTTAGCAATTTACTGACCTACCTCCGATTGATTGACCATAACTCACTCAATTTAACTCGTAATTCATTTAAATTCGTTTCATTTCGAATGAATCGAAGTGTAGTTTAAAACGAAAGAAACGGAGATGAAAAACTCCAAGTATTTTGAGAGTTATTATGGAAATAGTTAGACTCGCTCTTTGGTTTAGCAATTTACTGACCTACCTCCGATTGATTGACCATAACTCTGTCAATTTAACTCGTAATTCATTTAAATTAGTTTCATTTCGAAGGAATCGAAGTGTAGTTTAAAACGAAAGAAACGGAGATGAAAAACTCTAAGTATTTTGGGAGTTATGATGGAAATAGTTAGACTCACGCTTTGGTTTAGCAATTTACTGCCTTACCTCCGATTGATTGACCATAACTCACTCAATTAAACACGTAATTCATTGAATTAGTTTCATTTCGAAGGATTCGAAGTGTAGTTTAAAACGAAAGAAACGGAGATGAAAAACTCCAAGTATTTTGAGAGTTATGATGGAAATTGTTAGACTCGCGCTTTGGTTTAGCAATTTACTGACCTACCTCCGATTGATTGACCATAACTCACTCAATTTAACTCGTAATTCATTTAAATTAGTTTTATTTCGAAGGAATCGAAGTCTAGTTTAAAACGAAAGAAACGGAGATGAAAAACTCAAAGTATTTTGAGAGTTATGATGGAAATAGTTAGACTCGCGCTTTGGTTTAGCAATTTACTGACATACCTCCGATTTATTGAACATAACTCTCCCAATTTAACTCGTAATTCATTTAAATTCGTTTCATTTCGAATGAATCGAAGTTTAGTTTAAAACGAAAGAAACGGAGATGAAAAACTCCAAGTATTTTGAGAGTTATGATGGAAATAGTTAGACTCGCGCTTTGGTTTAGCAATTTACTGACCTACCTCCGATTGATTGACCATAACTCTGTCAATTTAACTCGTAATTCATTTAAATTAGTTTTATTTCGAAGGAATCGAAGTGTAGTTTAAAACGAAAGAAACGGAGATGAAAAACTCAAAGTATTTTGAGAGTTATGATGGAAATAGTTAGACTCGCGCTTTGGTTTAGCAATTTACTGACCTCCGTACGATTGATTGACCATAACTCACTCAATTTAACTCGTAATTCATTGAAATTATTTTCATTTCGAAAGAATCGAAGTGTAGTTTAAAACGAAAGAAACGGAGATGAAAAACTCCAAGTATTTTGACAGTTATGATGGAAAAAGTTAGACTCGCGCTTTGGTTTAGCAATTTACTGACCTACCTCCGATTGATTGACCATAACTCACTCAATTTAACTCGTAATTCATTTAAATTCGTTTCATTTCGAATGAATCGAAGTGTAGTTTAAAACGAAAGAAACGGAGATGAAAAACTCCAAGTATTTTGAGAGTTATGATGGAAATAGTTAGACTCGCTCTTTGGTTTAGCAATTTACTGACCTACCTCCGATTGATTGACCATAACTCTGTCAATTTAACTCGTAATTCATTTAAATTAGTTTCATTTCGAAGGAATCGAAGTGTAGTTTAAAACGAAAGAAACGGAGATGAAAAACTCCAAGTATTTTGGGAGTTATGATGGAAATAGTTAGACTCTTGCTTTGGTTTAGCAATTTACTGCCTTACCTCCGATTGATTGACCATAACTCACTCAATTTAACACGTAATTCATTGAATTAGTTTCATTTCGAAGGATTCGAAGTGTAGTTTAAAACGAAAGAAACGGAGATGAAAAACTCCAAGTATTTTGAGAGTTATGATGGAAATAGTTAGACTCGCGCTTTGGTTTAGCAATTTACTGACCTACCTCCGATTAATTGACCATAACTCACTCAATTTTACTTGTAATTGATTGAAATTAGTTTCATTTCGAAGGAATCGAAGTGTAGTTTAAAACGAAAGAAACGGAGATGAAAAACTCCAAGTATTTTGGGAGTTATGATGGAAATAGTTAGACTCGCGCTTTGGTTTAGCAATTTACTGACCTACCTCCGATTGATTGACCATAACTCTGTCAATTTAACTCGTAATTCATTTAAATTAGTTTCATTTCGAAGGAATCGAAGTGTAGTTTAAAACGAAAGAAACGGAGATGAAAAACTCCAAGTATTTTGGGAGTTATGATGGAAATAGTTAGACTCGCGCTTTGGTTTAGCAATTTACTGACCTCCCTACGATTGATTGACCATAACTCACTCAATTTAACTCGTAATTCATTGAAATTAGTTTCATTTCGAAGGAATCAAAGTGTAGTTTATAACGAAAGAAACGGAGATGAAAAACTCCAAGTATTTTGAGAGTTATGATGGAAATAGTTAGACTTGCGCTTTGGTTTAGCAATTTACTGACCTACCTCCGATTGATTGACCATAACTCTCCCAATTTAACTCTTAAGTCATTGAAATTAGTTTCATTTCGAAGGAATCAAAGTGTAGTTTAAAACGAAAGAAACGGAGATGAAAAACTCCAAGTATTTTGAGAGTTATGATGGAAATAGTTAGACTCGCGCTTTGGTTTAGCAATTTACTGACCTACCTCCGATTGATTGACCATAACTCTCCCAATTTAACTCTTAAGTCATTGAAATTAGTTTCATTTCGAAGGAATCAAAGTGTAGTTTAAAACGAAAGAAACGGAGATGAAAAACTCCAAGTATTTTGAGAGTTATGATGGAAATAGTTAGACTCGCGCTTTGGTTTAGCAATTTACTGACCTACCTCCGATTGATTGACAATAACTCTGTCAATTTAACTCGTAATTCATTGAAATTAGTTTCATTTCGAAGGAATCGAAGTGTAGTTTAAAACGAAAGAAACGGAGATGAAAAACTCAAAGTATTTTGAGAGTTATGATGGAAATAGTTAGACTCGCGCTTTGGTTTAGCAATTTACTGACCTACCTCCGATTGATTGACCATAACTCTCCCAATTTAACTCTTAAGTCATTGAAATTAGTTTCATTTCGAAGGAATCAAAGTGTAGTTTAAAACGAAAGAAACGGAGATGAAAAACTCCAAGTATTTTGAGAGTTATGATGGAAATAGTTAGACTCGCGCTTTGGTTTAGCAATTTACTGACCTACCTCCGATTGATTGACCATAACTCTCCCAATTTAACTCTTAAGTCATTGAAATTAGTTTCATTTCGAAGGAATCAAAGTGTAGTTTAAAACGAAAGAAACGGAGATGAAAAACTCCAAGTATTTTGAGAGTTATGATGGAAATAGTTAGACTCGCGCTTTGGTTTAGCAATTTACTGACCTACCTGCGATTGATTGACCATAACTCTGTCAATTTAACTCGTAATTCATTTAAATTAGTTTCATTTCGAAGGAATCGAAGTGTAGTTTAAAACGAAAGAAACGGAGATGAAAAACTCCAAGTATTTTGAGAGTTATGATGGAAATAGTTAGACTCGCTCTTTGGTTTAGCAATTTACTGACCTCTCTCCGATTGATTTACCATAACTCACTAAATTTAACTCGTAATTCATTGAAATTAGTTTCATTTCGAAGGAATCGAAGTGTAGTTTAAAACGAAAGAAACGGAGATGAAAAACTCCAAGTATTTTGAGAGTTATGATGGAAATAGTTAGACTCGCGCTTTGGTTTAGCAATTTACTGACCTACCTCCGATTGATTGACCATAACTCACTCAATTTAACTCGTAATTCATTTAAATTCGTTTCATTTCGAATGAATCGAAGTGTAGTTTAAAACGAAAGAAACGGAGATGAAAAACTCCAAGTATTTTGAGAGTTATGATGGAAATAGTTAGACTTGCGCTTTGGTTTAGCAATTTACTGACCTACCTCCGATTAATTGACCATAACTCACTCAATTTTACTTGTAATTGATTGAAATTAGTTTCATTTCGAAGGAATCGAAGTGTAGTTTAAAACGAAAGAAACGGAGATGAAAAACTCCAAGTATTTTGGGAGTTATGATGGAAATAGTTAGACTCGCGCTTTGGTTTAGCAATTTACTGACCTACCTCCAATTGATTGACCATAACTCACTCAATTCATTGAATTAGTTTCATTTCGAAGGATTCGAAGTGTAGTTTAAAACGAAAGAAACGGAGATGAAAAACTCCAAGTATTTTGAGAGTTATGATGGAAATAGTTAGACTCGCGCTTTGGTTTAGCAATTTACTGACCTACCTACGATTGATTGACCATAACTCTCTCAATTTAACTCTTAAGTCATTGAAATTAATTTCATTTCAAATGAATCGAAGTGTAGTTTAAAACGAAAGAAACGAAGATGAAAAACTCCAAGTATTTTGAGAGTTATGATGGAAATAGTTAGACTCGCGCTTTGGGTTAGCAATTTACTGACCTACCTCCGATTGATTGACCATAACTCTGTCAATTTAACTCGTAATTCATTTAAATTAGTTTCATTTCGAAGGAATCGAAGTGTAGTTTAAAACGAAAGAAACGGAGATTAAAAACTCCAAGTATTTTGGGAGTTATGATGGAAATAGTTAGACTCGCGCTTTGGTTTAGCAATTTACTGACCTCCCTACGATTGATTGACCATAAGTCACTCAATTTAACTCGTAATTCATTGAAATTAGTTTCATTTCGAAGGAATCGAAGTGTAGTTTATAACGAAAGAAACGGAGATGAAAAACTCCAAGTATTTTGAGAGTTATGATGGAAATAGTTAGACTCGCGCTTTGGTTTAGCAATTTACTGACCTACCTCCGATTGATTGACCATAACTCTCCCAATTTAACTCTTAAGTCATTGAAATTAGTTTCATTTCGAAGGAATCAAAGTGTAGTTTAAAACGAAAGAAACGGAGATGAAAAACTCCAAGTATTTTGAGAGTTATGATGGAAATAGTTAGACTCGCGCTTTGGTTTAGCAATTTACTGACCTACCTCCGATTGATTAACAATAACTCTGTCAATTTAACTCGTAATTCATTTAAATTAGTTTCATTTCGAAGGAATGGAAGTGTAGTTTAAAATGAAAGAAACGGAGATGAAAAACTCCAAGTATTTTGAGAGTTATGATGGAAATAGTTAGACTCGCGCTTTGGTTTAGCAATTTACTGACCTACCTCCGATTGATTGACCATAACTCACTCAATTTAACTCGTAATTCATTTAAATTCGTTTCATTTCGAATGAATCGAAGTGTAGTTTAAAACGAAAGAAACGGAGATGAAAAACTCCAAGTATTTTGAGAGTTATGATGGAAATAGTTAGACTCGCTCTTTGGTTTAGCAATTTACTGACCTACCTCCGATTGATTGACCATAACTCTGTCAATTTAACTCGTAATTCATTTAAATTAGTTTCATTTCGAAGGAATCGAAGTGTAGTTTAAAACGAAAGAAACGGAGATTAAAAACTCCAAGTATTTTGGGAGTTATGATGGAAATAGTTAGACTCGCGCTTTGGTTTAGCAATTTACTGACCTCCCTACGATTGATTGACCATAACTCACTCAATTTAACTCGTAATTCATTGAAATTAGTTTCATTTCGAAGGAATCGAAGTGTACTTTATAACGAAAGAAACGGAGATGAAAAACTCCAAGTATTTTGAGAGTTATGAGGAAATAGTTAGACTCGCGTTTGGTTTAGCAATTTACTGACCTACCTCCGATTGATTGACCATAACTCTCCCAATTTAACTCTTAAGTCATTGAAATTAGTTTCATTTCGAAGGAATCAAAGTGTAGTTTAAAACGAAAGAAACGGAGATGAAAAACTCCAAGTATTTTGAGAGTTATGATGGAAATAGTTAGACTCGCGCTTTGGTTTAGCAATTTACTGACCTACCTCCGATTGATTGAACATAACTCTCTCAATTTAACTCGTAATTCATTTAAATTCGTTTCATTTCGAATGAATCGAAGTGTAGTTTAAAACGAAAGAAACGGAGATGAAAAACTCCAAGTATTTTGAGAGTTATGATGGAAATAGTTAGACTCGCGCTTTGGTTTAGCAATTTACTGACCTACCTCCGATTGATTGACCATAACTCACTCAATTTAACTCGTAATTCATTTAAATTCGTTTCATTTCGAATGAATCGAAGTGTAGTTTAAAACGAAAGAAACGGAGATGAAAAACTCCAAGTATTTTGGGAGTTATGATGGAAATAGTTAGACTCGCGCTTTGGTTTAGCAATTTACTGACCTACCTCCGATTGATTGACCATAACTCACTCAATTTAACTCGTAATTCATTGAATTAGTTTCATTTCGAAGGATTCGAAGTGTAGTTTAAAACGAAAGAAACGGAGATGAAAAACTCCAAGTATTTTGAGAGTTATGATGGAAATAGTTAGACTCGCGCTTTGGTTTAGCAATTTACTGACCTACCTCCGATTAATTGACCATAACTCACTCAATTTTACTTGTAATTGATTGAAATTAGTTTCATTTCGAAGGAATCGAAGTGTAGTTTAAAACGAAAGAAACGGAGATGAAAAACTCAAAGTATTTTGAGAGTTATGATGGAAATAGTTAGACTCGCGCTTTGGTTTAGCAATTTACTGACCTACCTCCGATTGATTGACCATAACTCTCCCAATTTAACTCTTAAGTCATTGAAATTAGTTTCATTTCGAAGGAATCAAAGTGTAGTTTAAAACGAAAGAAACGGAGATGAAAAACTCCAAGTATTTTGAGAGTTATGATGGAAATAGTTAGACTCGCGCTTTGGTTTAGCAATTTACTGACCTACCTCCGATTGATTGACCATAACTCTCCCAATTTAACTCTTAAGTCATTGAAATTAGTTTCATTTCGAAGGAATCAAAGTGTAGTTTAAAACGAAAGAAACGGAGATGAAAAACTCCAAGTATTTTGAGAGTTATGATGGAAATAGTTAGACTCGCGCTTTGGTTTAGCAATTTACTGACCTACCTCCGATTGATTGACAATAACTCTGTCAATTTAACTCGTAATTCATTGAAATTAGTTTCATTTCGAAGGAATCGAAGTGTAGTTTAAAACGAAAGAAACGGAGATGAAAAACTCAAAGTATTTTGAGAGTTATGATGGAAATAGTTAGACTCGCGCTTTGGTTTAGCAATTTACTGACCTACCTCCGATTGATTGACCATAACTCTCCCAATTTAACTCTTAAGTCATTGAAATTAGTTTCATTTCGAAGGAATCAAAGTGTAGTTTAAAACGAAAGAAACGGAGATGAAAAACTCCAAGTATTTTGAGAGTTATGATGGAAATAGTTAGACTCGCGCTTTGGTTTAGCAATTTACTGACCTACCTCCGATTGATTGACCATAACTCTCCCAATTTAACTCTTAAGTCATTGAAATTAGTTTCATTTCGAAGGAATCAAAGTGTAGTTTAAAACGAAAGAAACGGAGATGAAAAACTCCAAGTATTTTGAGAGTTATGATGGAAATAGTTAGACTCGCGCTTTGGTTTAGCAATTTACTGACCTACCTGCGATTGATTGACCATAACTCTGTCAATTTAACTCGTAATTCATTTAAATTAGTTTCATTTCGAAGGAATCGAAGTGTAGTTTAAAACGAAAGAAACGGAGATGAAAAACTCCAAGTATTTTGAGAGTTATGATGGAAATAGTTAGACTCGCTCTTTGGTTTAGCAATTTACTGACCTCTCTCCGATTGATTTACCATAACTCACTAAATTTAACTCGTAATTCATTGAAATTAGTTTCATTTCGAAGGAATCGAAGTGTAGTTTAAAACGAAAGAAACGGAGATGAAAAACTCCAAGTATTTTGAGAGTTATGATGGAAATAGTTAGACTCGCGCTTTGGTTTAGCAATTTACTGACCTACCTCCGATTGATTGACCATAACTCACTCAATTTAACTCGTAATTCATTTAAATTCGTTTCATTTCGAATGAATCGAAGTGTAGTTTAAAACGAAAGAAACGGAGATGAAAAACTCCAAGTATTTTGAGAGTTATGATGGAAATAGTTAGACTTGCGCTTTGGTTTAGCAATTTACTGACCTACCTCCGATTAATTGACCATAACTCACTCAATTTTACTTGTAATTGATTGAAATTAGTTTCATTTCGAAGGAATCGAAGTGTAGTTTAAAACGAAAGAAACGGAGATGAAAAACTCCAAGTATTTTGGGAGTTATGATGGAAATAGTTAGACTCGCGCTTTGGTTTAGCAATTTACTGACCTACCTCCAATTGATTGACCATAACTCACTCAATTCATTGAATTAGTTTCATTTCGAAGGATTCGAAGTGTAGTTTAAAACGAAAGAAACGGAGATGAAAAACTCCAAGTATTTTGAGAGTTATGATGGAAATAGTTAGACTCGCGCTTTGGTTTAGCAATTTACTGACCTACCTACGATTGATTGACCATAACTCTCTCAATTTAACTCTTAAGTCATTGAAATTAATTTCATTTCAAATGAATCGAAGTGTAGTTTAAAACGAAAGAAACGAAGATGAAAAACTCCAAGTATTTTGAGAGTTATGATGGAAATAGTTAGACTCGCGCTTTGGGTTAGCAATTTACTGACCTACCTCCGATTGATTGACCATAACTCTGTCAATTTAACTCGTAATTCATTTAAATTAGTTTCATTTCGAAGGAATCGAAGTGTAGTTTAAAACGAAAGAAACGGAGATTAAAAACTCCAAGTATTTTGGGAGTTATGATGGAAATAGTTAGACTCGCGCTTTGGTTTAGCAATTTACTGACCTCCCTACGATTGATTGACCATAAGTCACTCAATTTAACTCGTAATTCATTGAAATTAGTTTCATTTCGAAGGAATCGAAGTGTAGTTTATAACGAAAGAAACGGAGATGAAAAACTCCAAGTATTTTGAGAGTTATGATGGAAATAGTTAGACTCGCGCTTTGGTTTAGCAATTTACTGACCTACCTCCGATTGATTGACCATAACTCTCCCAATTTAACTCTTAAGTCATTGAAATTAGTTTCATTTCGAAGGAATCAAAGTGTAGTTTAAAACGAAAGAAACGGAGATGAAAAACTCCAAGTATTTTGAGAGTTATGATGGAAATAGTTAGACTCGCGCTTTGGTTTAGCAATTTACTGACCTACCTCCGATTGATTAACAATAACTCTGTCAATTTAACTCGTAATTCATTTAAATTAGTTTCATTTCGAAGGAATGGAAGTGTAGTTTAAAATGAAAGAAACGGAGATGAAAAACTCCAAGTATTTTGAGAGTTATGATGGAAATAGTTAGACTCGCGCTTTGGTTTAGCAATTTACTGACCTACCTCCGATTGATTGACCATAACTCACTCAATTTAACTCGTAATTCATTTAAATTTGTTTCATTTCGAATGAATCGAAGTGTAGTTTAAAACGAAAGAAACGGAGATGAAAAACTCCAAGTATTTTGAGAGTTATGATGGAAATAGTTAGACTCGCTCTTTGGTTTAGCAATTTACTGACCTACCTCCGATTGATTGACCATAACTCTGTCAATTTAACTCGTAATTCATTTAAATTAGTTTCATTTCGAAGGAATCGAAGTGTAGTTTAAAACGAAAGAAACGGAGATTAAAAACTCCAAGTATTTTGGGAGTTATGATGGAAATAGTTAGACTCGCGCTTTGGTTTAGCAATTTACTGACCTCCCTACGATTGATTGACCATAACTCACTCAATTTAACTCGTAATTCATTGAAATTAGTTTCATTTCGAAGGAATCGAAGTGTACTTTATAACGAAAGAAACGGAGATGAAAAACTCCAAGTATTTTGAGAGTTATGAGGAAATAGTTAGACTCGCGTTTGGTTTAGCAATTTACTGACCTACCTCCGATTGATTGACCATAACTCTCCCAATTTAACTCTTAAGTCATTGAAATTAGTTTCATTTCGAAGGAATCAAAGTGTAGTTTAAAACGAAAGAAACGGAGATGAAAAACTCCAAGTATTTTGAGAGTTATGATGGAAATAGTTAGACTCGCGCTTTGGTTTAGCAATTTACTGACCTACCTCCGATTGATTGAACATAACTCTCTCAATTTAACTCGTAATTCATTTAAATTCGTTTCATTTCGAATGAATCGAAGTGTAGTTTAAAACGAAAGAAACGGAGATGAAAAACTCCAAGTATTTTGAGAGTTATGATGGAAATAGTTAGACTCGCGCTTTGGTTTAGCAATTTACTGACCTACCTCCGATTGATTGACCATAACTCACTCAATTTAACTCGTAATTTATTTAAATTCGTTTCATTTCGAATGAATCGAAGTGTAGTTTAAAACGAAAGAAACGGAGATGAAAAACTCCAAGTATTTTGGGAGTTATGATGGAAATAGTTAGACTCGCGCTTTGGTTTAGCAATTTACTGACCTACCTCCGATTGATTGACCATAACTCACTCAATTTAACTCGTAATTCATTGAATTAGTTTCATTTCGAAGGATTCGAAGTGTAGTTTAAAACGAAAGAAACGGAGATGAAAAACTCCAAGTATTTTGAGAGTTATGATGGAAATAGTTAGACTCGCGCTTTGGTTTAGCAATTTACTGACCTACCTCCGATTAATTGACCATAACTCACTCAATTTTACTTGTAATTGATTGAAATTAGTTTCATTTCGAAGGAATCGAAGTGTAGTTTAAAACGAAAGAAACGGAGATGAAAAACTCAAAGTATTTTGAGAGTTATGATGGAAATAGTTAGACTCGCGCTTTGGTTTAGCAATTTACTGACCTACCTCCGATTGATTGACCATAACTCTCCCAATTTAACTCTTAAGTCATTGAAATTAGTTTCATTTCGAAGGAATCAAAGTGTAGTTTAAAACGAAAGAAACGGAGATGAAAAACTCCAAGTATTTTGAGAGTTATGATGGAAATAGTTAGACTCGCGCTTTGGTTTAGCAATTTACTGACCTACCTCCGATTGATTGACCATAACTCTCCCAATTTAACTCTTAAGTCATTGAAATTAGTTTCATTTCGAAGGAATCAAAGTGTAGTTTAAAACGAAAGAAACGGAGATGAAAAACTCCAAGTATTTTGAGAGTTATGATGGAAATAGTTAGACTCGCGCTTTGGTTTAGCAATTTACTGACCTACCTCCGATTGATTGACCATAACTCTGTCAATTTAACTCGTAATTCATTTAAATTAGTTTCATTTCGAAGGAATCGAAGTGTAGTTTAAAACGAAAGAAACGGAGATGAAAAACTCCAAGTATTTTGAGAGTTATGATGGAAATAGTTAGACTCGCTCTTTGGTTTAGCAATTTACTGACCTCTCTCCGATTGATTTACCATAACTCACTAAATTTAACTCGTAATTCATTGAAATTAGTTTCATTTCGAAGGAATCGAAGTGTAGTTTAAAACGAAAGAAACGGAGATGAAAAACTCCAAGTATTTTGAGAGTTATGATGGAAATAGTTAGACTCGCGCTTTGGTTTAGCAATTTACTGACCTACCTCCGATTGATTGACCATAACTCACTCAATTTAACTCGTAATTCATTTAAATTCGTTTCATTTCGAATGAATCGAAGTGTAGTTTAAAACGAAAGAAACGGAGATGAAAAACTCCAAGTATTTTGAGAGTTATGATGGAAATAGTTAGACTCGCGCTTTGGTTTAGCAATTTACTGACCTACCTCCGATTAATTGACCATAACTCACTCAATTTTACTTGTAATTGATTGAAATTAGTTTCATTTCGAAGGAATCGAAGTGTAGTTTAAAACGAAAGAAACGGAGATGAAAAACTCCAAGTATTTTGGGAGTTATGATGGAAATAGTTAGACTCGCGCTTTGGTTTAGCAATTTACTGACCTACCTCCAATTGATTGACCATAACTCACTCAATTCATTGAATTAGTTTCATTTCGAAGGATTCGAAGTGTAGTTTAAAACGAAAGAAACGGAGATGAAAAACTCCAAGTATTTTGAGAGTTATGATGGAAATAGTTAGACTCGCGCTTTGGTTTAGCAATTTACTGACCTACCTACGATTGATTGACCATAACTCTCTCAATTTAACTCTTAAGTCATTGAAATTAATTTCATTTCAAATGAATCGAAGTGTAGTTTAAAACGAAAGAAACGAAGATGAAAAACTCCAAGTATTTTGAGAGTTATGATGGAAATAGTTAGACTCGCGCTTTGGTTTAGCAATTTACTGACCTACCTCCGATTGATTGACCATAACTCTGTCAATTTAACTCGTAATTCATTTAAATTAGTTTCATTTCGAAGGAATCGAAGTGTAGTTTAAAACGAAAGAAACGGAGATTAAAAACTCCAAGTATTTTGGGAGTTATGATGGAAATAGTTAGACTCGCGCTTTGGTTTAGCAATTTACTGACCTCCCTACGATTGATTGACCATAACTCACTCAATTTAACTCGTAATTAATTGAAATTAGTTTCATTTCGAAGGAATCAAAGTGTAGTTTATAACGAAAGAAACGGAGATGAAAAACTCCAAGTATTTTGAGAGTTATGATGGAAATAGTTAGACTCGCGCTTTGGTTTAGCAATTTACTGACCTACCTCCGATTGATTGACCATAACTCTCCCAATTTAACTCTTAAGTCATTGAAATTAGTTTCATTTCGAAGGAATCAAAGTGTAGTTTAAAACGAAAGAAACGGAGATGAAAAACTCCAAGTATTTTGAGAGTTATGATGGAAATAGTTAGACTCGCGCTTTGGTTTAGCAATTTACTGACCTACCTCCGATTGATTGACAATAACTCTGTCAATTTAACTCGTAATTCATTTAAATTAGTTTCATTTCGAAGGAATCGAAGTGTAGTTTAAAATGAAAGAAACGGAGATGAAAAACTCCAAGTATTTTGAGAGTTATGATGGAAATAGTTAGACTCGCGCTTTGGTTTAGCAATTTACTGACCTACCTCCGATTGATTGACCATAACTCACTCAATTTAACTCGTAATTCATTTAAATTCGTTTCATTTCGAATGAATCGAAGTGTAGTTTAAAACGAAAGAAACGGAGATGAAAAACTCCAAGTATTTTGAGAGTTATGATGGAAATAGTTAGACTCGCTCTTTGGTTTAGCAATTTACTGACCTACCTCCGATTGATTGACCATAACTCTGTCAATTTAACTCGTAATTCATTTAAATTAGTTTCATTTCGAAGGAATCGAAGTGTAGTTTAAAACGAAAGAAACGGAGATTAAAAACTCCAAGTATTTTGGGAGTTATGATGGAAATAGTTAGACTCGCGCTTTGGTTTAGCAATTTACTGACCTCCCTACGATTGATTGACCATAACTCACTCAATTTAACTCGTAATTCATTGAAATTAGTTTCATTTCGAAGGAATCGAAGTGTACTTTATAACGAAAGAAACGGAGATGAAAAACTCCAAGTATTTTGAGAGTTATGATGGAAATAGTTAGACTCGCGTTTGGTTTAGCAATTTACTGACCTACCTCCGATTGATTGACCATAACTCTCCCAATTTAACTCTTAAGTCATTGAAATTAGTTTCATTTCGAAGGAATCAAAGTGTAGTTTAAAACGAAAGAAACGGAGATGAAAAACTCCAAGTATTTTGAGAGTTATGATGGAAATAGTTAGACTCGCGCTTTGGTTTAGCAATTTACTGACCTACCTCCGATTGATTGAACATAACTCTCTCAATTTAACTCGTAATTCATTTAAATTCGTTTCATTTCGAATGAATCGAAGTGTAGTTTAAAACGAAAGAAACGGAGATGAAAAACTCCAAGTATTTTGAGAGTTATGATGGAAATAGTTAGACTCGCGCTTTGGTTTAGCAATTTACTGACCTACCTCCGATTGATTGACCATAACTTACTCAATTTAACTCGTAATTCATTTAAATTCGTTTCATTTCGAATGAATCGAAGTGTAGTTTAAAACGAAAGAAACGGAGATGAAAAACTCCAAGTATTTTGGGAGTTATGATGGAAATAGTTAGACTCGCGCTTTGGTTTAGCAATTTACTGACCTACCTCCGATTGATTGACCATAACTCACTCAATTTAACTCGTAATTCATTGAATTAGTTTCATTTCGAAGGATTCGAAGTGTAGTTTAAAACGAAAGAAACGGAGATGAAAAACTCCAAGTATTTTGAGAGTTATGATGGAAATAGTTAGACTCGCGCTTTGGTTTAGCAATTTACTGACCTACCTCCTATTAATTGACCATAACTCACTCAATTTTACTTGTAATTGATTGAAATTAGTTTCATTTCGAAGGAATCGAAGTGTAGTTTAAAACGAAAGAAACGGAGATGAAAAACTCCAAGTATTTTGGGAGTTATGATGGAAATAGTTAGACTCGCGCTTTGGTTTAGCAATTTACTGACCTACCTCCGATTGATTGACCATAACTCTGTCAATTTAACTCGTAATTCATTTAAATTAGTTTCATTTCGAAGGAATCGAAGTGTAGTTTAAAACGAAAGAAACGGAGATTAAAAACTCCAAGTATTTTGGGAGTTATGATGGAAATAGTTAGACTCGCGCTTTGGTTTAGCAATTTACTGACCTCCCTACGATTGATTGACCATAACTCACTCAATTTAACTCGTAATTCATTGAAATTAGTTTCATTTCGAAGGAATCGAAGTGTAGTTTAAAACGAAAGAAACGGAGATGAAAAACTCCAAGTATTTTGAGAGTTATGATGGAAATAGTTAGACTCGCGCTTTGGTTTAGCAATTTACTGACCTACCTCCGATTGATTGACCATAACTCTGTCAATTTAACTCGTAATTCATTTAAATTAGTTTCATTTCGAAGGAATCGAAGTGTAGTTTAAAACGAAAGAAACGGAGATTAAAAACTCCAAGTATTTTGGGAGTTATGATGGAAATAGTTAGACTCGCGCTTTGGTTTAGCAATTTACTGACCTCCCTACGATTGATTGACCATAACTCACTCAATTTAACTCGTAATTCATTGAAATTAGTTTCATTTCGAAGGAATCAAAGTGTAGTTTATAACGAAAGAAACGGAGATGAAAAACTCCAAGTATTTTGAGAGTTATGATGGAAATAGTTAGACTCGCGCTTTGGTTTAGCAATTTACTGACCTACCTCCGATTGATTGACCATAACTCTCCCAATTTAACTCTTAAGTCATTGAAATTAGTTTCATTTCGAAGGAATCAAAGTGTAGTTTAAAACGAAAGAAACGGAGATGAAAAACTCCAAGTATTTTGAGAGTTATGATGGAAATAGTTAGACTCGCGCTTTGGTTTAGCAATTTACTGACCTACCTCCGATTGATTGACCATAACTCTCCAAATTTAACTCTTAAGTCATTGAAATTAGTTTCATTTCGAAGGAATCAAAGTGTAGTTTAAAACGAAAGAAACGGAGATGAAAAACTCCAAGTATTTTGAGAGTTATGATGGAAATAGTTAGACTCGCGCTTTGGTTTAGCAATTTACTGACCTACCTCCGATTGATTGACAATAACTCTGTCAATTTAACTCGTAATTCATTGAAATTAGTTTCATTTCGAAGGAATCGAAGTGTAGTTTAAAACGAAAGAAACGGAGATGAAAAACTCCAAGTATTTTGAGAGTTATGATGGAAATAGTTAGACTCGCGCTTTGGTTTAGCAATTTACTGACCTACCTCCGATTGATTGACCATAACTCTCCCAATTTAACTCTTAAGTCATTGAAATTAGTTTCATTTCGAAGGAATCAAAGTGTAGTTTAAAACGAAAGAAACGGAGATGAAAAACTCCAAGTATTTTGAGAGTTATGATAGAAATAGTTAGACTCGCGCTTTGGTTTAGCAATTTACTGACCTACCTCCGATTGATTGACAATAACTCTGTCAATTTAACTCGTAATTCATTTAAATTAGTTTCATTTCGAAGGAATCAAAGTGTAGTTTAAAACGAAAGAAACGGAGATGAAAAACTCCAAGTATTTTGAGAGTTATGATGGAAATAGTTAGACTCGCGCTTTGGTTTAGCAATTTACTGACCTACCTCCGATTGATTGACCATAACTCTGTCAATTTAACTCGTAATTCATTTAAATTAGTTTCATTTCGAAGGAATCGAAGTGTAGTTTAAAACGAAAGAAACGGAGATGAAAAACTCCAAGTATTTTGAGAGTTATGATGGAAATAGTTAGACTCGCTCTTTGGTTTAGCAATTTACTGACCTCTCTCCGATTGATTTACCATAACTCACTAAATTTAACTCGTAATTCATTGAAATTAGTTTCATTTCGAAGGAATCGAAGTGTATTTTAAAACGAAAGAAACGGAGATGAAAAACTCCAAGTATTTTGAGAGTTATGATGGAAATAATTAGACTCGCGCTTTGGTTTAGCAATTTACTGACCTACCTCCGATTGATTGACCATAACTCACTCAATTTAACTCGTAATTCATTTAAATTCGTTTCATTTCGAATGAATCGAAGTGTAGTTTAAAACGAAAGAAACGGAGATGAAAAACTCCAAGTATTTTGAGAGTTATGATGGAAATAGTTAGACTCGCGCTTTGGTTTAGCAATTTACTGACCTACCTCCGATTAATTGACCATAACTCACTCAATTTTACTTGTAATTTATTGAAATTAGTTTCATTTCGAAGGAATCGAAGTGTAGTTTAAAACGAAAGAAACGGAGATGAAAAACTCCAAGTATTTTGGGAGTTATGATGGAAATAGTTAGACTCGCGCTTTGGTTTAGCAATTTACTGACCTACCTCCAATTGATTGACCATAACTCACTCAATTTAACTCGTAATTCATTGAATTAGTTTCATTTCGAAGGATTCGAAGTGTAGTTTAAAACGAAAGAAACGTAGATGAAAAACTCCAAGTATTTTGAGAGTTATGATGGAAATAGTTAGACTCGCGCTTTGGTTTAGCAATTTACTGACCTACCTACGATTGATTGACCATAACTCTCTTAATTTAACTCTTAAGTCATTGAAATTAATTTCATTTCAAATGAATCGAAGTGTAGTTTAAAACGAAAGAAACGAAGATGAAAAACTCCAAGTATTTTGAGAGTTATGATGGAAATAGTTAGACTCGCGCTTTGGTTTAGCAATTTACTGACCTACCTCCGATTGATTGACCATAACTCTGTCAATTTAACTCGTAATTCATTTAAATTAGTTTCATTTCGAAGGAATCGAAGTGTAGTTTAAAACGAAAGAAACGGAGATTAAAAACTCCAAGTATTTTGGGAGTTATGATGGAAATAGTTAGACTCGCGCTTTGGTTTAGCAATTTACTGACCTCCCTACGATTGATTGACCATAACTCACTCAATTTAACTCGTAATTCATTGAAATTAGTTTCATTTCGAAGGAATCGAAGTGTAGTTTATAACGAAAGAAACGGAGATGAAAAACTCCAAGTATTTTGAGAGTTATGATGGAAATAGTTAGACTCGCGCTTTGGTTTAGCAATTTACTGACCTACCTCCGATTGATTGACCATAACTCTCCCAATTTAACTCTTAAGTCATTGAAATTAGTTTCATTTCGAAGGAATCAAAGTGTAGTTTAAAACGAAAGAAACGGAGATGAAAAACTCCAAGTATTTTGAGAGTTATGATGGAAATAGTTAGACTCGCGCTTTGGTTTAGCAATTTACTGACCTACCTCCGATTGATTGACCATAACTCTCCAAATTTAACTCTTAAGTCATTGAAATTAGTTTCATTTCGAAGGAATCAAAGTGTAGTTTAAAACGAAAGAAACGGAGATGAAAAACTCCAAGTATTTTGAGAGTTATGATGGAAATAGTTAGACTCGCGCTTTGGTTTAGCAATTTACTGACCTACCTCCGATTGATTGACCATAACTCTCCCAATTTAACTCTTAAGTCATTGAAATTAGTTTCATTTCGAAGGAATCAAAGTGTAGTTTAAAACGAAAGAAACGGAGATGAAAAACTCCAAGTATTTTGAGAGTTATGATGGAAATAGTTAGACTCGCGCTTTGGTTTAGCAATTTACTGACCTACCTCCGATTGATTGACCATAACTCTCCAAATTTAACTCTTAAGTCATTGAAATTAGTTTCATTTCGAAGGAATCAAAGTGTAGTTTAAAACGAAAGAAACGGAGATGAAAAACTCCAAGTATTTTGAGAGTTATGATGGAAATAGTTAGACTCGCGCTTTGGTTTAGCAATTTACTGACCTACCTCCGATTGATTGACAATAACTCTGTCAATTTAACTCGTAATTCATTGAAATTAGTTTCATTTCGAAGGAATCGAAGTGTAGTTTAAAACGAAAGAAACGGAGATGAAAAACTCCAAGTATTTTGAGAGTTATGATGGAAATAGTTAGACTCGCGCTTTGGTTTAGCAATTTACTGACCTACCTCCGATTGATTGACCATAACTCTCCAAATTTAACTCTTAAGTCATTGAAATTAGTTTCATTTCGAAGGAATCAAAGTGTAGTTTAAAACGAAAGAAACGGAGATGAAAAACTCCAAGTATTTTGAGAGTTATGATGGAAATAGTTAGACTCGCGCTTTGGTTTAGCAATTTACTGACCTACCTCCGATTGATTGACAATAACTCTGTCAATTTAACTCGTAATTCATTGAAATTAGTTTCATTTCGAAGGAATCGAAGTGTAGTTTAAAACGAAAGAAACGGAGATGAAAAACTCCAAGTATTTTGAGAGTTATGATGGAAATAGTTAGACTCGCGCTTTGGTTTAGCAATTTACTGACCTACCTCCGATTGATTGACCATAACTCTCCCAATTTAACTCTTAAGTCATTGAAATTAGTTTCATTTCGAAGGAATCAAAGTGTAGTTTAAAACGAAAGAAACGGAGATGAAAAACTCCAAGTATTTTGAGAGTTATGATGGAAATAGTTAGACTCGCGCTTTGGTTTAGCAATTTACTGACCTACCTCCGATTGATTGACAATAACTCTGTCAATTTAACTCGTAATTCATTTAAATTAGTTTCATTTCGAAGGAATCAAAGTGTAGTTTAAAACGAAAGAAACGGAGATGAAAAACTCCAAGTATTTTGAGAGTTATGATGGAAATAGTTAGACTCGCTCTTTGGTTTAGCAATTTACTGACCTACCTCCGATTGATTGACCATAACTCTGTCAATTTAACTCGTAATTCATTTAAATTAGTTTCATTTCGAAGGAATCGAAGTGTAGTTTAAAACGAAAGAAACGGAGATGAAAAACTCCAAGTATTTTGAGAGTTATGATGGAAATAGTTAGACTCGCTCTTTGGTTTAGCAATTTACTGACCTCTCTCCGATTGATTTACCATAACTCACTAAATTTAACTCGTAATTCTTTGAAATTAGTTTCATTTCGAAGGAATCGAAGTGTATTTTAAAACGAAAGAAACGGAGATGAAAAACTCCAAGTATTTTGAGAGTTATGATGGAAATAATTAGACTCGCGCTTTGGTTTAGCAATTTACTGACCTACCTCCGATTGATTGACCATAACTCACTCAATTTAACTCGTAATTCATTTAAATTCGTTTCATTTCGAATGAATCGAAGTGTAGTTTAAAACGAAAGAAACGGAGATGAAAAACTCCAAGTATTTTGAGAGTTATGATGGAAATAGTTAGACTCGCGCTTTGGTTTAGCAATTTACTGACCTACCTCCGATTAATTGACCATAACTCACTCAATTTTACTTGTAATTGATTGAAATTAGTTTCATTTCGAAGGAATCGAAGCGTAGTTTAAAACGAAAGAAACGGAGATGATAAACTCCAAGTATTTTGGGAGTTATGATGGAAATAGTTAGACTCGCGCTTTGGTTTAGCAATTTACTGACCTACCTCCAATTGATTGACCATAACTCACTCAATTTAACTCGTAATTCATTGAATTAGTTTCATTTCGAAGGATTCGAAGTGTAGTTTAAAACGAAAGAAACGGAGATGAAAAACTCCAAGTATTTTGAGAGTTATGATGGAAATAGTTAGACTCGCGCTTTGGTTTAGCAATTTACTGACCTACCTACGATTGATTGACCATAACTCTCTTAATTTAACTCTTAAGTCATTGAAATTAATTTCATTTCAAATGAATCGAAGTGTAGTTTAAAACGAAAGAAACGAAGATGAAAAACTCCAAGTATTTTGAGAGTTATGATGGAAATAGTTAGACTCGCGCTTTGGTTTAGCAATTTACTGACCTACCTCCGATTGATTGACCATAACTCTGTCAATTTAACTCGTAATTCATTTAAATTAGTTTAATTTCGAAGGAATCGAAGTGTAGTTTAAAACGAAAGAAACGGAGATTAAAAACTCCAAGTATTTTGGGAGTTATGATGGAAATAGTTAGACTCGCGCTTTGGTTTAGCAATTTACTGACCTCCCTACGATTGATTGACCATAACTCACTCAATTTAACTCGTAATTCATTGAAATTAGTTTCATTTCGAAGGAATCGAAGTGTAGTTTATAACGAAAGAAACGGAGATGAAAAACTCCAAGTATTTTGAGAGTTATGATGGAAATAGTTAGACTCGCGCTTTGGTTTAGCAATTTACTGACCTACCTCCGATTGATTGACCATAACTCTCCCAATTTAACTCTTAAGTCATTGAAATTAGTTTCATTTCGAAGGAATCAAAGTGTAGTTTAAAACGAAAGAAACGGAGATTAAAAACTCCAAGTATTTTGAGAGTTATGATGGAAATAGTTAGACTCGCGCTTTGGTTTAGCAATTTACTGACCTACCTCCGATTGATTGACAATAACTCTGTCAATTTAACTCGTAATTCATTTAAATTAGTTTCATTTCGAAGGAATCGAAGTGTAGTTTAAAACGAAAGAAACGGAGATGAAAAACTCCAAGTATTTTGAGAGTTATGATGGAAATAGTTAGACTCGCGCTTTGGTTTAGCAATTTACTGACCTACCTCCGATTGATTGACCATAACTCACTCAATTTAACTCGTAATTCATTTAAATTCGTTTCATTTCGAATGAATCGAAGTGTAGTTTAAAACGAAAGAAACGGAGATGAAAAACTCCAAGTATTTTGAGAGTTATGATGGAAATAGTTAGACTCGCTCTTTGGTTTAGCAATTTACTGACCTACCTCCGATTGATTGACCATAACTCACTCAATTTAACTCGTAATTCCTTTAAATTAGTTTCATTTCGAAGGAATCGAAGTATAGTTTATAACGAAAGAAACGGAGATGAAAAACTCCAAGTATTTTGAGAGTTATGATGGAAATAGTTAGACTCGCGCTTTGGTTTAGCAATTTACTGACCTACCTCCGATTGATTGACCATAACTCTCCCAATTTAACTCTTAAGTCATTGAAATTAGTTTCATTTCGAAGGAATCAAAGTGTAGTTTAAAACGAAAGAAACGGAGATGAAAAACTCCAAGTATTTTGAGAGTTATGATGGAAATAGTTAGACTCGCGGTTTGGTTTAGCAATTTACTGACCTACCTCCGATTGATTGAACATAACTCTCTCAATTTAACTCGTAATTCATTTAAATTCGTTTCATTTCGAATGAATCGAAGTGTAGTTTAAAACGAAAGAAACGGAGATGAAAAACTCCAAGTATTTTGAGAGTTATGATGGAAATAGTTAGACTCGGTCTTTGGTTTAGCAATTTACTGACCTCTCTCCGATTGATTTACCATAACTCACTCAATTTAACTCGTAATTCATTGAAATTAGTTTCATTTCGAAGGAATCAAAGTGTAGTTTAAAACGAAAGAAACGGAGATGAAAAACTCCAAGTATTTTGAGAGTTATGATGAAAATTGTTAGACTCGCGCTTTGGTTTAGCAATTTACTGACCTACCTCCGATTGATTGACCATAACTCACTCAATTTAACTCGTAATTCCTTTAAATTAGTTTCATTTCGAAGGAATCGAAGTATAGTTTAAAACGAAAGAAACGGAGATGAAAACTCCAAGTATTTTGAGAGTTATGATGGAAATAGTTAGACTCGCGCTTTGGTTTAGCAATTTACTGACATACCTCCGATTGATTGACCATAACTCACTCAATTTCACTGGTAATTGATTGAAATTATTTTCATTTCGAAGGAATCGAAGTGTAGTTTAAAACGAAAGAAACGGAGATGAAAAACTCCAAGTATTTTGTAAGTAATGATGGAAATAGTTAGACTCGCTCTTTGGTTTAGCAATTTACTGACCTCTCTCCGATTGATTTACCATAACTCACTCAATTTAACTCGTAATTCATTGAAATTAGTTTCATTTCGAAGGAATCGAAGTGTAGTTTAAAACGAAAGAAACGGAGATGAAAAACTCCAAGTATTTTGAGAGTTATGATGGAAATTGTTAGACTCGCGCTTTGGTTTAGCAATTTACTGACCTACCTCCGATTGATTAACCATAACTCACTCAATTTAACTCGTAATTCATTTAAATTAGTTTTATTTCGAAGGAATCGAAGTCTAGTTTAAAACGAAAGAAACGGAGATGAAAAACTCAAAGTATTTTGAGAGTTATGATGGAAATAGTTAGACTCGCGCTTTGGTTTAGCAATTTACTGACATACCTCCGATTTATTGAACATAACTCTCTCAATTTAACTCATAATTCATTTAAATTCGTTTCATTTCGAATGAATCGAAGTTTAGTTTAAAACGAAAGAAACGGAGATGAAAAACTCCAAGTATTTTGAGAGTTATGATGGAAATAGTTAGACTCGCGCTTTGGTTTAGCAATTTACTGACCTACCTCCGATTGATTGACCATAACTCTGTCAATTTAACTCGTAATTCATTTAAATTAGTTTCATTTCGAAGGAATCGAAGTGTAGTTTAAAACGAAAGAAACGGAGATGAAAAACTCAAAGTATTTTGAGAGTTATGATGGAAATAGTTAGACTCGCGCTTTGGTTTAGCAATTTACTGACCTCCGTACGATTGATTGACCATAACTCACTCAATTTAACTCGTAATTCATTGAAATTATTTTCATTTCGAAAGAATCGAAGTGTAGTTTAAAACGAAAGAAACGGAGATGAAAAACTCCAAGTATTTTGACAGTTATGATGGAAAAAGTTAGACTCGCGCTTTGGTTTAGCAATTTACTGACCTACCTCCGATTGATTGACCATAACTCACTCAATTTAACTCGTAATTCATTTAAATTCGTTTCATTTCGAATGAATCGAAGTGTAGTTTAAAACGAAAGAAACGGAGATGAAAAACTCCAAGTATTTTGAGAGTTATGATGGAAATAGTTAGACTCGCTCTTTGGTTTAGCAATTTACTGACCTACCTCCGATTGATTGACCATAACTCTGTCAATTTAACTCGTAATTCATTTAAATTAGTTTCATTTCGAAGGAATCGAAGTGTAGTTTAAAACGAAAGAAACGGAGATGAAAAACTCCAAGTATTTTGGGAGTTATGATGGAAATAGTTAGACTCGCGCTTTGGTTTAGCAATTTACTGCCTTACCTCCGATTGATTGACCATAACTCACTCAATTTAACACGTAATTCATTGAATTAGTTTCATTTCGAAGGATTCGAAGTGTAGTTTAAAACGAAAGAAACGGAGATGAAAAACTCCAAGTATTTTGAGAGTTATGATGGAAATTGTTAGACTCGCGCTTTGGTTTAGCAATTTACTGACCTACCTCCGATTGATTGACCATAACTCACTCAATTTAACTCGTAATTCATTTAAATTAGTTTTATTTCGAAGGAATCGAAGTCTAGTTTAAAACGAAAGAAACGGAGATGAAAAACTCAAAGTATTTTGAGAGTTATGATGGAAATAGTTAGACTCGCGCTTTGGTTTAGCAATTTACTGACATACCTCCGATTTATTGAACATAACTCTCTCAATTTAACTCGTAATTCATTTAAATTCGTTTCATTTCGAATGAATCGAAGTTTAGTTTAAAACGAAAGAAACGGAGATGAAAAACTCCAAGTATTTTGAGAGTTATGATGGAAATAGTTAGACTCGCGCTTTGGTTTAGCAATTTACTGACCTACCTCCGATTGATTGACCATAACTCTGTCAATTTAACTCGTAATTCATTTAAATTAGTTTCATTTCGAAGGAATCGAAGTGTAGTTTAAAACGAAAGAAACGGAGATGAAAAACTCAAAGTATTTTGAGAGTTATGATGGAAATAGTTAGACTCGCGCTTTGGTTTAGCAATTTACTGACCTCCGTACGATTGATTGACCATAACTCACTCAATTTAACTCGTAATTCATTGAAATTATTTTCATTTCGAAAGAATCGAAGTGTAGTTTAAAACGAAAGAAACGGAGATGAAAAACTCCAAGTATTTTGACAGTTATGATGGAAAAAGTTAGACTCGCGCTTTGGTTTAGCAATTTACTGACCTACCTCCGATTGATTGACCATAACTCACTCAATTTAACTCGTAATTTATTTAAATTCGTTTCATTTCGAATGAATCGAAGTGTAGTTTAAAACGAAAGAAACGGAGATGAAAAACTCCAAGTATTTTGAGAGTTATGATGGAAATTGTTAGACTCGCGCTTTGGTTTAGCAATTTACTGACCTACCTCCGATTGATTGACCATAACTCACTCAATTTAACTCGTAATTCCTTTAAATTAGTTTCATTTCGAAGGAATCGAAGTATAGTTTAAAACGAAAGAAACGGAGATGAAAACTCCAAGTATTTTGAGAGTTATGATGGAAATAGTTAGACTCGCGCTTTGGTTTAGCAATTTACTGACATACCTCCGATTGATTGACCATAACTCACTCAATTTCACTGGTAATTGATTGAAATTATTTTCATTTCGAAGGAATCGAAGTGTAGTTTAAAACGAAAGAAACGGAGATGAAAAACTCCAAGTATTTTGTAAGTAATGATGGAAATAGTTAGACTCGCTCTTTGGTTTAGCAATTTACTGACCTCTCTCCGATTGATTTACCATAACTCACTCAATTTAACTCGTAATTCATTGAAATTAGTTTCATTTCGAAGGAATCGAAGTGTAGTTTAAAACGAAAGAAACGGAGATGAAAAACTCCAAGTATTTTGAGAGTTATGATGGAAATTGTTAGACTCGCGCTTTGGTTTAGCAATTTACTGACCTACCTCCGATTGATTAACCATAACTCACTCAATTTAACTCGTAATTCATTTAAATTAGTTTTATTTCGAAGGAATCGAAGTCTAGTTTAAAACGAAAGAAACGGAGATGAAAAACTCAAAGTATTTTGAGAGTTATGATGGAAATAGTTAGACTCGCGCTTTGGTTTAGCAATTTACTGACATACCTCCGATTTATTGAACATAACTCTCTCAATTTAACTCGTAATTCATTTAAATTCGTTTCATTTCGAATGAATCGAAGTTTAGTTTAAAACGAAAGAAACGGAGATGAAAAACTCCAAGTATTTTGAGAGTTATGATGGAAATAGTTAGACTCGCGCTTTGGTTTAGCAATTTACTGACCTACCTCCGATTGATTGACCATAACTCTCTCAATTTAACTCGTAATTCATTTAAATTAGTTTCATTTCGAAGGAATCGAAGTGTAGTTTAAAACGAAAGAAACGGAGATGAAAAACTCAAAGTATTTTGAGAGTTATGATGGAAATAGTTAGACTCGCGCTTTGGTTTAGCAATTTACTGACCTCCGTACGATTGATTGACCATAACTCACTCAATTTAACTCGTAATTCATTGAAATTATTTTCATTTCGAAAGAATCGAAGTGTAGTTTAAAACGAAAGAAACGGAGATGAAAAACTCCAAGTATTTTGACAGTTATGATGGAAAAAGTTAGACTCGCGCTTTGGTTTAGCAATTTACTGACCTACCTCCGATTGATTGACCATAACTCACTCAATTTAACTCGTAATTCATTTAAATTCGTTTCATTTCGAATGAATCGAAGTGTAGTTTAAAACGAAAGAAACGGAGATGAAAAACTCCAAGTATTTTGAGAGTTATGATGGAAATAGTTAGACTCGCTCTTTGGTTTAGCAATTTACTGACCTACCTCCGATTGATTGACCATAACTCTGTCAATTTAACTCGTAATTCATTTAAATTAGTTTCATTTCGAAGGAATCGAAGTGTAGTTTAAAACGAAAGAAACGGAGATGAAAAACTCCAAGTATTTTGGGAGTTATGATGGAAATAGTTAGACTCGCGCTTTGGTTTAGCAATTTACTGCCTTACCTCCGATTGATTGACCATAACTCACTCAATTTAACACGTAATTCATTGAATTAGTTTCATTTCGAAGGATTCGAAGTGTAGTTTAAAACGAAAGAAACGGAGATGAAAAACTCCAAGTATTTTGAGAGTTATGATGGAAATTGTTAGACTCGCGCTTTGGTTTAGCAATTTACTGACCTACCTCCGATTGATTGACCATAACTCACTCAATTTAACTCGTAATTCATTTAAATTAGTTTTATTTCGAAGGAATCGAAGTCTAGTTTAAAACGAAAGAAACGGAGATGAAAAACTCAAAGTATTTTGAGAGTTATGATGGAAATAGTTAGACTCGCGCTTTGGTTTAGCAATTTACTGACATACCTCCGATTTATTGAACATAACTCTCTCAATTTAACTCGTAATTCATTTAAATTCGTTTCATTTCGAATGAATCGAAGTTTAGTTTAAAACGAAAGAAACGGAGATGAAAAACTCCAAGTATTTTGAGAGTTATGATGGAAATAGTTAGACTCGCGCTTTGGTTTAGCAATTTACTGACCTACCTCCGATTGATTGACCATAACTCTGTCAATTTAACTCGTAATTCATTTAAATTAGTTTCATTTCGAAGGAATCGAAGTGTAGTTTAAAACGAAAGAAACGGAGATGAAAAACTCAAAGTATTTTGAGAGTTATGATGGAAATAGTTAGACTCGCGCTTTGGTTTAGCAATTTACTGACCTCCGTACGATTGATTGACCATAACTCACTCAATTTAACTCGTAATTCATTGAAATTATTTTCATTTCGAAAGAATCGAAGTGTAGTTTAAAACGAAAGAAACGGAGATGAAAAACTCCAAGTATTTTGACAGTTATGATGGAAAAAGTTAGACTCGCGCTTTGGTTTAGCAATTTACTGACCTACCTCCGATTGATTGACCATAACTCACTCAATTTAACTCGTAATTTATTTAAATTCGTTTCATTTCGAATGAATCGAAGTGTAGTTTAAAACGAAAGAAACGGAGATGAAAAACTCCAAGTATTTTGAGAGTTATGATGGAAATTGTTAGACTCGCGCTTTGGTTTAGCAATTTACTGACCTACCTCCGATTGATTGACCATAACTCACTCAATTTAACTCGTAATTCCTTTAAATTAGTTTCATTTCGAAGGAATCGAAGTATAGTTTAAAACGAAAGAAACGGAGATGAAAACTCCAAGTATTTTGAGAGTTATGATGGAAATAGTTAGACTCGCGCTTTGGTTTAGCAATTTACTGACATACCTCCGATTGATTGACCATAACTCACTCAATTTCACTGGTAATTGATTGAAATTATTTTCATTTCGAAGGAATCGAAGTGTAGTTTAAAACGAAAGAAACGGAGATGAAAAACTCCAAGTATTTTGTAAGTAATGATGGAAATAGTTAGACTCGCTCTTTGGTTTAGCAATTTACTGACCTCTCTCCGATTGATTTACCATAACTCACTCAATTTAACTCGTAATTCATTGAAATTAGTTTCATTTCGAAGGAATCGAAGTGTAGTTTAAAACGAAAGAAACGGAGATGAAAAACTCCAAGTATTTTGAGAGTTATGATGGAAATTGTTAGACTCGCGCTTTGGTTTAGCAATTTACTGACCTACCTCCGATTGATTAACCATAACTCACTCAATTTAACTCGTAATTCATTTAAATTAGTTTTATTTCGAAGGAATCGAAGTCTAGTTTAAAACGAAAGAAACGGAGATGAAAAACTCAAAGTATTTTGAGAGTTATGATGGAAATAGTTAGACTCGCGCTTTGGTTTAGCAATTTACTGACATACCTCCGATTTATTGAACATAACTCTCTCAATTTAACTCGTAATTCATTTAAATTCGTTTCATTTCGAATGAATCGAAGTTTAGTTTAAAACGAAAGAAACGGAGATGAAAAACTCCAAGTATTTTGAGAGTTATGATGGAAATAGTTAGACTCGCGCTTTGGTTTAGCAATTTACTGACCTACCTCCGATTGATTGACCATAACTCTCTCAATTTAACTCGTAATTCATTTAAATTAGTTTCATTTCGAAGGAATCGAAGTGTAGTTTAAAACGAAAGAAACGGAGATGAAAAACTCAAAGTATTTTGAGAGTTATGATGGAAATAGTTAGACTCGCGCTTTGGTTTAGCAATTTACTGACCTCCGTACGATTGATTGACCATAACTCACTCAATTTAACTCGTAATTCATTGAAATTATTTTCATTTCGAAAGAATCGAAGTGTAGTTTAAAACGAAAGAAACGGAGATGAAAAACTCCAAGTATTTTGACAGTTATGATGGAAAAAGTTAGACTCGCGCTTTGGTTTAGCAATTTACTGACCTACCTCCGATTGATTGACCATAACTCACTCAATTTAACTCGTAATTCATTTAAATTCGTTTCATTTCGAATGAATCGAAGTGTAGTTTAAAACGAAAGAAACGGAGATGAAAAACTCCAAGTATTTTGAGAGTTATGATGGAAATAGTTAGACTCGCTCTTTGGTTTAGCAATTTACTGACCTACCTCCGATTGATTGACCATAACTCTGTCAATTTAACTCGTAATTCATTTTAATTAGTTTCATTTCGAAGGAATCGAAGTGTAGTTTAAAACGAAAGAAACGGAGATGAAAAACTCCAAGTATTTTGGGAGTTATGATGGAAATAGTTAGACTCGCGCTTTGGTTTAGCAATTTACTGCCTTACCTCCGATTGATTGACCATAACTCACTCAATTTAACACGTAATTCATTGAATTAGTTTCATTTCGAAGGATTCGAAGTGTAGTTTAAAACGAAAGAAACGGAGATGAAAAACTCCAAGTATTTTGAGAGTTATGATGGAAATTGTTAGACTCGCGCTTTGGTTTAGCAATTTACTGACCTACCTCCGATTGATTGACCATAACTCACTCAATTTAACTCGTAATTCATTTAAATTAGTTTTATTTCGAAGGAATCGAAGTCTAGTTTAAAACGAAAGAAACGGAGATGAAAAACTCAAAGTATTTTGAGAGTTATGATGGAAATAGTTAGACTCGCGCTTTGGTTTAGCAATTTACTGACATACCTCCGATTTATTGAACATAACTCTCTCAATTTAACTCGTAATTCATTTAAATTCGTTTCATTTCGAATGAATCGAAGTTTAGTTTAAAACGAAAGAAACGGAGATGAAAAACTCCAAGTATTTTGAGAGTTATGATGGAAATAGTTAGACTCGCGCTTTGGTTTAGCAATTTACTGACCTACCTCCGATTGATTGACCATAACTCTGTCAATTTAACTCGTAATTCATTTAAATTAGTTTCATTTCGAAGGAATCGAAGTGTAGTTTAAAACGAAAGAAACGGAGATGAAAAACTCAAAGTATTTTGAGAGTTATGATGGAAATAGTTAGACTCGCGCTTTGGTTTAGCAATTTACTGACCTCCGTACGATTGATTGACCATAACTCACTCAATTTAACTCGTAATTCATTGAAATTATTTTCATTTCGAAAGAATCGAAGTGTAGTTTAAAACGAAAGAAACGGAGATGAAAAACTCCAAGTATTTTGACAGTTATGATGGAAAAAGTTAGACTCGCGCTTTGGTTTAGCAATTTACTGACCTACCTCCGATTGATTGACCATAACTCACTCAATTTAACTCGTAATTTATTTAAATTCGTTTCATTTCGAATGAATCGAAGTGTAGTTTAAAACTGTGGGACATCTTCCCGCGAGAGGGGTGGGGCGCGAGCCGCCATGCACTCTCTCTTGGTCTCTCGTACCCACGCGATTGGCGTGTGCATTTTATTATTGATTCGTCTTTCCTGTGAACTTGGGATCACTAAGGCAATCCGAATTCCACACGAAAGAGACTGACAGAGTCGCCACCTAGATGTGGGATCTAGGACCCATAATTAACCAGAAATCTAGACTTGCTACCTGGTTACGAGAATGGAAGGTATGGGGAGTTATCCACCACATGCACCATTCTTGTCCGATAATCGGTCTTCGATTCCAAAAGCTAACTCTTTTAAATTTATTTTAAATGGCTCATTCAACTCTATGTTAATGTGCGAACTAAGTGACATGCATCCTAGAATCTAATTTCAATGTGAATCCTAGATGTGTATCTTGATTTATTAATTTGTCTGGATTCATTCTAAGTGAAAGTTCTCCTAGAATTCTAATTTCATGGAAAACCCTAACTGATTTGATTAAGTATTTACAAGAAAATTAATATACAAAACACCACAATTTGTTTGTGGTGCCGACTCGCGGGTGGTATGCCATCAGACATCCAAGCTGCCTACGTACCCAAGCCTTACTGGGATCAGAGTCGACGTAGTTCGGTGCACCTAAGCTAAGCTACATATGCCTAACTCAACTAGGACACCGACTTAGACGGATTTGACTGTTTCAACAGTTTTAAGAGGAATTATTTAATTCAAGTTGAGGATTTTATTATCTTAGGATTTCATCTAAGATGCTATATGATTCTTATCTGAATGCAAGTTGTCCCTTAGACTAATGCAGGTTTGCCTACATCCTAGTTTACTAGGCTTGTCTTAAGGAAAGATTGGGTGACTAGTGTAACTAGACCTATGGTACGGTTGCTATACATAGCAAGCGTCCGTGATGAGGCTGGACTCCTAACTCTAGGACTCCCTAAAATTTAGGACACGACACAACACTAGTGTTCCTAAATTGGGCTCTAATGGTTCTTAGATTGGAAACCATAATCCAATGGTTCCGAAAGACTCGAGACAAATCAATTCAAATTCTTGAAGTTAATTAATTTCAGATTTCATGGATTTTCGATTTATGGACACTTGAGGATTACCAATGGTTCTAGGGTTCACCAATTTCGGCCCAGAATAGCATCCAAGGAAGGGAATCGTGCGTTCTTTCCTTGCGCAATTTAATACTTAGGTTATAACATCTTATTGCCTGGCATATCTCAGGATTTCCGTGGACAGTAACCTCGGAGCCAACAACATGCTATAGCTTAAGTATTCAAATTGTCAAAGATCGGTTGCAATTGGGATACGATTATGGATGCACTGGCCATTTTTCCAGGAAAATCTAAAGATCCTAAAATTTCTGTTTCAATGGATTAAGGAGTGAACATGTGACAAAATTTAAGGTTCTTTGGAAATTTTCACAATGATTTTTAATTAATTTCGAATTTTCAATGGATTTTATCAATTTTAAGCATATGAGTGATTTTACAAGTGAAATTATTGCAAACAAATTCGAAATGAGTTGAAATTTCTACAGCAGCAAGATATGATGAAATGTAGCTTACGGGAAGAGTTTTACAGATTTTTACATTAAGCTCATATTTAATTTCGATTTAACAATTGATTGACCAGATTGCACAAATAACACAGAAACCACTAGAAATATGAATCTAAATTCAATGAAATTTCTACAGTAATAAGATATAAGTAAAAATAACATACTGAGAAATTGTCATGAATTTTGGAAACCATTTACTATCAGTTTCAGATTTTTTAATTTTCAGACCAGATTATGAATTAACCCTACATCCCATATGAAAACAGATCCAAATCACTTGAAACTTTTACAGTAACTAGAAATGTGAGATTGAAGACTACTGTAAAAATTTTAAGAATTTTAGTTGTGATCTGATGTCAGTAACAATTCCTTCAAAAGCTGGTAAATTTCAAAGAAAGCATAAAGTAATATACCAAACAAATTCTACAAATTCTCAAAATTTCATGGTAGAATGTACTGGTATCATATTAGTTTCCCACGAAATTTCATTAATTTTGGAATTCATTTAGTATATATTTTATTTTCGAAACACTCATGGAGATCATGATTTTGAGCATACATATTTAATTTTCAACTAAATCCAATTAAATACTAAAAATCATGCAAATATACCAAATAATTCTAGAAAAATCTAAAAATTAAGTACCTACCTGTGATTGAAATCCTCGTCGAATCCGAGAGCCGAAAAATTCGAAAATCGCACCGCCGCTTGATCCGCTTCCGCTTTCTTTCTCTTTTTCTTTGTTTTATTTTCTTTTATATTTTTTTTTTTATATGGAACAAGGGAGAGAGATGGGGAGAAACAAATAAGGAGAGAAAGTAGATAATGATAGTGTGAGAGTGAGAGAGTGAGAGATATTGAGGGAGGGAGATATTGAGGGAGAGAAAGAGAAAACTATCCAAAAACAATGTGTTGTTTTTCTCCTCTTTTCTTCCTCTCATCACCTCTCTTTATATAGTGAAAAACTTAGTGGAGAGGTGGAAATAAAAAATGAGAATGGTGGGTGTGGTGGAGAATAATGGAATATATAATGGTAATGGTGGGAATGGTGGTGGGAATAATGGAATATATAATGGTAATGGTGGGAATGGTGGTGGGGATAATGGAATATATAATGGTAATGGTGGGAATGGTGGTGGGGATAATGGAATATATAATGGTAATGGAGATAATGGTGGTGGGGATAATGGAATATATAATGGTAATGGAGATAATGGTGTTATTTTAAAGGAAAAAATGAAGTTAGTGGAAATGGTAGAGAAAGTTAAGTCATGCTAATGGTGAGTCCCACTTTGTGGGTTCCGCACAAGCGGGCCCCACATCAGCGGGCCCTACACAAGCGGGTCCCACATCAGCGGGTCCCACACAAACGGGTCCCACATCAGCGGGTCCCACACAAACGGGTCCCACACTAGCAGGTCCCACACTAGCAGGTCCCACACCAGCGGGTCCCACACAAACGGGTCCCACACCAGCGGGTCCCACATTCTCTTTTGCTCGGATTCTCATGAATAACCCTTCTCAATACTCAACGGAAAAAAAAATCAGAACATTGCAGGAATGACCAGAAAGATTTGAGAAAGCGTAAGGGATGAACACGGGAATGGAAAATACTGAAAAATTGACAGCGAAACCCTAATTTCTTTGTTGATCAAAGCAGAGCAAAATGGGGGTGTCTACAGATGCCCCTCTTTGGTAAAGATGATGTAGTCATCAAATACCAAAGTTAAAATGACAGAACCATTTTGCGTAGCTTTAATCGACAAAAGACTCTACACAAAACGGAACTTAGACGCAAACATTTACTACCTAATGCAAGACCCTAAACGAAGTCCTAGAATTGGAATGCAATAATAATAAAAAACAAAATCCCGCTGCGGTGCCGCTCGACATCACATTTATATGATGTTCAAAGAGAAAAGACCATTTTTGAATGGACTCAGAATGAAATACCATATTTTTACGGTTTCCAAGGAAATGAAACATCACATTTGTATGATGCTCAAAGAGAGTAAGAAACCATAGTTGTATGGATTTGAAGAGAATGGAATACCGTATTTTTACGGAGTTCCAAGCAAATGAGGTATCATATTTGTATGATGCTCAAAGAGAATAAGAGAACGTAGTTGTATGGACTCGAAGAGAATGGAACACCGTATTTTTACGGAGTTCCAAGGAAATGAGGTATCATATTTGTATGATGCTCAAAGGGAATAAGAGAACATTTTTGAATGGACTCAGAATGAAATACCGTATTTTTACGGCTTCAATCTTCGGTTGAGATGAATTAATGAATTTGACAATGAAGAATTTGGAGATTTTTTCATGAATTTGAATTTGACGTAGAATTGGATTTGATGAATTTGGGGAATTTGAATTTGACGTAGAATTGGATTTGATGAATTTTGGGAATTTGAATTTGACGTAGAATTGGACTTGATGAATTTTGGGAATTTGAATTTAACGTAGAATTGGACTTGATGAATTTTGGGAATTTGAATTTGACGTAGAATTGGACTTGATGAATTTTGGGAATTTGAATTTAACGTAGAATTGGATTTGATGAATTACGGAATTCCAAGGAAATGAGGTATCATATTTGTATGATGCTCAAAGAGAACATTTTTGAATGGACTCAGAAGGGAATGGAATACCGTATTTTTATGGAGTTCCAAGGAAATGAGGTATCATATTTGTATGATGCTCAAAGAGAATAAGAGAACATTTTTGAATGGACTCAGAAGATAATGGAATACCGTATTTTTACGGAGTTCCAAGGAAATGAGGTATCCTATTTGTATGATGCTCAAAGAGAATAAGAGAACATTTTTGAATGGACTCAGAATGAATGAAATAACGTATTTATACGGATTTCAAACAAATGAGACACCATATTTATATGATGCTCAAAGTTAACTCAAGGACAATGGACTATCGTATTTATACGAATTCCAAGAAATGAGACATCACATTTATATGATGCTTAAAGAGAAGAGACCATTTTCAAATGAATTCAGAGATAATTTGAGCTTTGACATAGATTATCAGAGAAAAGGAACTGAAATCTCTAATTAACAACTTTGGAAGCAAATGATTCCATACCACCATGCAGCAAAGGTCTTTCAAGGCTTGAACATGAGATGCCACTTCATTAGCAACCTGCCCCAGTTTAAGGCCTTCTAACCTTCTTCTATTCATTGACCAGAGATCATTCTTGCAACGATTTTTCACCATTCATGACAGTCGCACCTTTTCCAAGTTTCTCGGAATCTGTTAATGAACCTGCCTTCAGAGTGATTGCACCCTACAACAATTCTTTAAAATAGCATTTGTAAATTTTTCTAAAAATAGAACCACAGACATTGGTAATAAAAAGACAAAATAAGAAAGATTACTCAAGTGATCTCGTGATGCTTCTGACTTATCAGTATTTTCTTTTGGGTTAGGTTAGCCTCTTTTAAAGAATGTTTCTCCACTGATAAACATCTTAACTTATTTTTTAAGACAGTGATACTTCATATATCCTTCTATCAACTTTCGGATTGTTTTGAAATTAATGCCCTTAGTTTCGGGAATCATTGTTATTTTTGCCTGACCTACTGAGAGTTCAGAGGTCGATGTAATTCTTCTGGCGTGAACCCCATCTTACCACGACCAAGTATTCCTTTTTAGATTTTCAACTTGGCGGACCGTTCAACCTTAACTTTTGCCTGAATCGCCTTTTCAGGTTTTTGACTCAGCAGGCTACCCCCTTAACTTTTGCCTAAGCTGCCTTTTCAGGTTTTCAACTTAGCAGGGGAATGATCCTAAATTTTGCCTAGATCGCCTTTTCAGGTTTTCAATCTAGCGGATCTTCAAGCTCCATTCTCTTTTTTTTTTTTTTTTTTTTTTTTTTTTTTTTTTACTTGAACACCAAAAGGACTTTACAGGTGAGGTAGAGCTTTTCAAAAAATGGCTTAAGGTTTTGCAAGAGTTTCAACCGAACCTGTGAACAGGTTGCCTACGTATCCCAGTGTAGGAATCAGGTCATGCGTAGTTCAGGGGAATGCCCCTAGTACATTGGGTTTTGAAGGAAAATTTTATGTAGGCTCAAAAGGGTTTGCAAAAGGTTATATATTTTTTGATTTTGGGTTATGAATTTGGGTTTTATTCGGCCAAAAGACGGCCTTCTGGTGTTCAAGCATAGAACCTCTTGAGTTGATCAAGATTTGTTGGTTCCGGCAATATTTCTCCATTTAAATTACGGAGCTTGACGGCTTTTCCAGGTAAGATTTGGTCCACGATGTATGGCCCTGACCAATTAGGCTTGAATTTGCCTCTTGGGTCAAACACTGGTGCTCGGTTTTCTTTTAGAACAAGGTTGCCTTCTTCGAGATCTCTGATTTTAACCTTTTTATTAAAAGCCCGGGCTATTCTGCGCTGATAACCCTGCACATGGTAAAGCGCTTTTAACCTCTTTTCATCTAGCATATTCAGCTCTTTATATCTGGCGTCTGCCCATTCATTTTCTGGCAACTTGACTTCAGCCAATACTCGGAGCGAAGGTACACGAATCTCTACAGGTAGCACTGCTTCCATACCATAAACAAGAGAGTAAGGGGTTGCCCCAGTTGAAGCTCTAATTGATGTTCTGTAAGCCCACAAGGCGTACGGCAACTTATTCGACCAATCCCTATAAGTTTCTGACATCTTGCTAATGATAGTCTTGACATTTTTGTTTGCAGCTTCCACTGCTCCATTTGTCTGCGGCCGATAAGGTGAGGATTTGTGATGCTTAATCTTGAACTCTTCGCAAAGAATGATAACTTCTTTCTTGAAATGAGATCCGTTATCTGAGATAAGTTCATGGGGAATCCCATATCTGCATATGATGTTGGTTCGTATGAATTTAGCAACTGATGCGGATGTAAGCTTTGCATAAGAAGCGGCCTCAACCCACTTAGTGAAGTAGTCAATTGCAACGAGTATGTACTCGTGACCACTGGATGACTTAGGGGAAATTTTGCCAATAATGTCAATTCCCCAAACCGAAAACGGCCAAGGAGAAGTAAGAGAATGCAATTCGGTAGGTGGTACATGGATGAGATTCGCATGTATCTGACATTTATAGCATTTCTTCACAAATGTGTGACAATCTGCTTCCAATGTTGGCCAATAGTACCCCAGACGTAGGATCTTCTTTGACAACATCTTCCCATTCATATGAGGTCCACACACCCCTTCATGAACATCTGCGAGAATTTCTTCTGCCTGATCTTCAGTGACACATAAGAGTTGAATTCCGTCGAAGGACCGTCGATACAGCTCTCCTCCACAAATGACAAAGTTAGCCGCCAATCTCTGCAAAGTCCTTATCTCCTTATTCGACGCCTCATTGGGATGCCCCTGGCCCGAGATGTAGTTCTTTATGTCCGTATACCATGGTTTACCATCGGGACATCTTGCAGCTATCTCTATAGCATCAACATATGCAGGAGCCCATTGCTCTTGAACCGTGATGGGCCTCATTTTCATATTGTGAGGTATGTCAATCATAGAAGCTAACGTCGCTAAGGCATCGGCGAATCTATTCTTCAACCTTGGCAAATAACTGAAAGTGATGTGCTGGAATTGCTTAGCGAGAATATCCAAGTATTCATGATATGGCAGCAACTTTTCTTCTTTGGTTCTCCATTCTCCTTGGGTTTGGCAAATGATTAACATTGAATCTCCATATACGTCAAGATTCTCTATGCCTAAGGCCAATGCTGCCTCAAGCCCAACAATGCATGCTTCATACTCTGCCATATTGTTGGTGCAATTGAATTGTAACTTAACTGCAAGGGGAACATGCTCATTTCGGGGTGACACAAGCAATGCCCCTACTCCTTGCCCTGTTTGGTTTGCTGCTCCATCAAAATAGAGGGTCCAACCAGTTTCTGGATATTCATCTTCTACCATCATGATCTCTTCATCTGGGAACATCGTCTTGAAAGGCTGATTTTCTTCTCGGGGTGCTTCTGCCAATTGTTCAGCAATGACTCGGCCCTTTACTGATTTTTGGGTTACATGGGTGATGTCAAACTCAGACAACAACAATAACCATCTGGCAGTCCTGCCTGTCAAGGCTGGTTTTTCAAAGAGATATTTCAGAGGATCCATCCTTGACAGGAGCAAGACCTTATGTGATAAAATGTAATGCCTGAGTCGCTGAGTAGCCCAAACCAAGGCTAAGCAGGTTTTTTCTAGGACAGTATACTTCTGTTCATACTCCAACATCTTCTTGCTAAGATAATACACAGCCTTTTCATGCTTGGTTTCTGGATCTTGCTGCGCTAACATACAACCCATTGTGGTTTCTGTTACTGACAAATAAAGCAGCAATGGATGTCCCGGTATCACTGGTGCTACTATCGGTGGTTCAGACAAACTTTGCTTTATCTTTTCAAAGGCCTGCTGACATTCCTCTGTCCATTCTTTGGAAGAGTTCTTCTTTAAGAGCTTAAAGATAGGTTCACAAGTTGATGTCAGATGAGCGATGAATCGCCTTAGGAACTGTATCCTTCCTAGGAATCCCCGAATTTCCTTCTCGGTTCTAGGCGGCGGCATCTCCTGGATAGCCTTAATCTTCTGAGGATCCACCTCTATACCCCTTTGACTCACCATGAATCCTAACAACTTACCAGAGGTAACCCCGAATACACACTTGCTAGGATTCAGGCGAAGCTGGTATTTGAGTATTCTTTCAAAGAACTTCTTGAGGTTCGGGATGTGATCCCTCCTTTCCCTAGCTTTTACAATCATATCATCGACATAAACTTCGACTTCTCTATGTATCATGTCATGGAGTAAGGCTGTAGCTGCTCTTTGATACGTCGCACCAGCATTCTTAAGACCAAATGGCATTACCCGATAGCAATATGTCCCCCATTGTGTAATGAACGAGGTCTTAGCCATGTCCTCGGGTGCCATCTTAATTTGATTGTAGCCCGAGAAACCATCCATGAAAGATAGTAATTCATGCCCGGCCGTATTGTCCACCAAGATATCGATATGTGGTAGAGGGAAATCATCTTTTGGACTTGCCTTGTTCAAATCCCTAAAATCTACACACATTCTCACCTTTCCATCTTTCTTCGGTACAGGTACTATATTTGCGAGCCATTCTGGATATTCCACCACTTGCAGAAATCCAGCATTCAACTGCTTAGTAACCTCTTCTTCTACTTTCAGGACCCACTCAGGCTTCATTCTCCTTAGCTTCTGCTTTTTAGGTTTAATCCCAGGCAACAAAGGTAGCTTGTGTTGAACAATGTCTTCGCTCAACCCGGGCATATCTTTGTAGGACCAGGCAAAAACTTCTTTATGTTCCTTAAGTAGGTTTATTAATTCATCGCGCTCTTCAGATGATAGAGTATTTCCAATTCGTATTTCCTGTATTAAATCTTCTGTTCCGATGTTTATAATTTCGATTTCATCTTTAAGAGGCTGGGCTCGGCGCTCCTCCTCTTGTTTGAGCATATGCTGTAATTCAAAGGGAGTTTCGTCGATCCCCTCTTCCTCGTCTGAGGAGGGAGTGTTATCATTATTATTAAAGTCAGAAGCAAACACAGAGACATACTGAGAATCAGATTTCATTGAATTGAAAGAAGTTACATCATTATCATTGGACTCATCCTGAACAGGCTCAGGATTCACATAGTAAATAAACTCAGAAAATGACTCGCCTGGACTAGGCACTGACACCGATTCACTCGACTTGACTAGACTTGACTTAGCAATATAATAAGGTGGAAAAACATCAGAACTCCAGTTTGAAAGATTTTCTGTTGCAGGTGCAATCTGACTCTGAGGTTCAGTAAAGGTATCATTACTCTGAATAACTGCCACCAGCACATCTTCACAGTCAGTCTCTTCTTGCTTTTTAGAATGATCTAAAACGGGCAACTCCTGACAAACAACATCAGGCACATCTTCTTCGAACAAAGACCCCAACATATCTGGCTCAAGGCAGACTATCCAATCCTCAACAGTTTTTTGAACACAATATACCGGCGGTTCTGTTTCTGGGAGAGCAAGGCCACTGAATATTTCAAAACCCGGTATCATGATCCCTGTTACTGAGTCATACCATGGTTCAGAAAACCCATAGTATGGAGAAGTCTCACCTTCTTTGATAAAGTGACCATTCATTGATAAGGAATATGGAGTCATCGGGAGTATCCTTCCAGTGCGGCGGATTTCTTCCTTCAATTTCAACAATTCTTTCATGGATTCCTCCTCCTCCTCAGTAGGTATATACCCAAGACCGAAAGCTCCAGAGTTTGCTTTGATTGGGCGCCAGTGAGACGCTTTGCTTGGATCACGGCCTAAATTCATACCCGGAAAGTAGTTCATTTTTCTCATCATCTTGGCAACCACAGGACTGATGGCAAAAGGCAAATACAACTCCTCCCGAGAGGCATCTTCATAGGAAATAGCAGTAACATCGAATGCGAAACCATTCAAGTTGTAATCATCTGCTTTTGTAACTGGAAGAATCCGAGTTTCTCCTGTTATCTGCCCTATTTCTGGCTCTTCGTCGCCTCTGACAGTGATCAATTTTCCTTCTTTAATGAACTTCAGTTTTTGATGAAGGGTTGAGGCAACAACACCTTCCTTATGCAACCAGGGTCGTCCCAGAAGTATATTGAACGAGGCTTTGATATCAATAACTTGAAATTCCACCTCAAATTCTTGACCGCCTATAACGATCCTGGTGGTAAGGACTCCGACCACATTTCTGCGGGTATTGTCATATGCGAGGATACCAAGGGTTGATTCGGCAAAATCAGTGGGACCGAAACCCAAGGTAATGGCAGTTCTTAATGGACATACATTCAACGCGGATCCATTATCTACCAGCACAGACGGTACTTTCTTGCCTTCGCAAACAACAGTGACATGAAGAGCTCTAGCATGATTCCGACCTTGAGGAGGCAGCTCCTGGTCTGAGAAACTAATGGCCCTGGTGGCGTGTGTCAGAGCGACAACTTCAGCTAGTTGCTCTGGAGATATTTCTGAGGACACCTGTGTGGTATTCAGTTCTTTCAACACAGCCTCTCTGTGTTTCTTCGATGCTATCAACAACCCCCAAACAGATATGACAGCCTGAGTTTTCTTCAACTGCTGAACAACTTCATCATCTGGGTCCTTCACGTATTGCGGCTCCTCTCCTCGAGCCAATGCCCCTGGATTTTCGACTCTTAATTCAGCAGGTTTGAAAATTCTTCCACCCCTTGTCACATGTCTGACTTCATCCAATTCTGGCTCACCATAGGTGATAATTTGAGGGACTTGTGGCTCATAGGTGATTACCAAGGGAGGTACAGACTCCCTCAGGTATGATTCATCACAGAAGATGATTTCGGGTTCAGAAATGGGTTCTAAAGCACATATGAGGGTGAGAGGGTCAAACTCAGGATCTCCTATGGTTATGGCATTAACGGCAGCGGGAGGATTAGCATGACCAGGTAGCGGGTTTTGGGTGACATTGGGTCTTGGTTGGAATGCAATGACTTTCTCATCAATAAGTTTCTGGATTCTGAATTTCAAGGCGATGCAATTGTCTGTAAGATGACCAGGACCCCTGTGATACTCACAGTGTAGGTCGGCTCGCCAATTGGCAGGTAAAGGATTGGGGGGAGGCCGGGTGGCAGGTAGGGTTATGCGACCTGAAGCCAGACACTGCTTAAGCACCTCCGAAGATGGAATGGGAAGAGGAGTAAATTCTACCCGGGCTTGTTGCCGAGGTGCGGTCGCAGGTTGAGCATAGTCCATTACTAGAGGTTCCTGGGATTTAGAGGATTGAGCATTGGAATGGGAGATACTACTGACTTGGGCTGGTGGGGATTTTTTGAAATCTCTAGGATTTGGGTTGCTACGGTTGAATACACCTTGAGCCATAGCCTCCTCTATCTGGGTGCCAGCCACAATGAAGTGTTTGAAGTCTGGATAGTATTGCAATGACATGTGATACTGGAGCTGGGGGGAAATATTTTTCATGATTATCTGGACTTGCTCCTCCTCAGACGGGCGCTCCATCATCTGAGCTGCTATTCTCCTCCATCTTTTCACAAAAATCAGAAAGGATTCTCTCGAGTCTTGTTTTGTTCTCTCTAAATCCTTTCTGGTGATTTCTGTCCCATCATCATATTTGAACTGCCTGATGAATTGCTCGCCGATATCCTTCCATGTCCTGTAACGAGTCTTGTCCAAGACCATGAACCATCTCCTAGCAACCTTGGTTAGGGAAACTGGGAACAATTGAGCCATTTGCTCAGGAGATAAGCCTTGAGGCTGACACATGATGGTGAACATTTGTAAATGTGTGATTGGACAACCCACACCATCATATTTGTCGAAATCGGGCATTTGAAAATTAGCAGGAAGGCGGATTTCGGGAAATAGAGTAAGATCACTGGGATTGAAACTACCCTGGTCTTGAAACTGAATGTCTTGAACTTTTCTGGTAAGAGTCTCTAATTTCTCCATAACAGACTTATCAACCATGGACTGAGAAGGTCTACTGCGATTCTCGCTATACTGCTCTTTTTCCAAATCTTCTTCGGTTTTATCATGGATATTGATGAACACTGGCTGGACAGGTGCTGCTGAAGTAGCTGCTTGGTGCACAGGCCCTTTATCCTTGGACAACGATTGTCCGAACTTCTCAGAAAGTTGAGCCTTGATAACTTGGTTCTCTTCCTTGAGTTCTTGAAGCTGCCGGAGAATCAAGGTAAGAGTATCGGTGATAGCAGCGAGTGGAGGACTGTCCTGGTTTTCTGCCATTGGTGAGGATGAGGACGGGAAAGAATGAGATGCTGGGGTTCTCAGAGAAGGTGGCGGGGATACAGATTTCCTCTGTAATCGAGAAGAGACCCGAACCCAAGGAGTATTAGGGTTAGCTATGGTGTCTACGGCCCTGTAATATTTGAAAGACATATTTAAAATCAGAAAGAAGTAGACACTGATGTATGCATAGACGAAGATACTGAAAGAAAAAGGTGAACTTTTATTGATAGATCATTAAAGCTTGAGTACATGGTTCGATCTTTCAAAGATAGACTGATAAGAGAAAACATGACATTAAGCACTCTTTCTAGACTTCTTCTTTGGACGACTATCTTCCTCAACTGACTCCTTGAAAGATTTGATGACTCGAACATCCCAAGCAGATGAAACGGCTTTGACAATCTTGGGCTTGAGATCCTCAGGCGGATAGAAATGACGAAGGGGAGGCACAATGGATTGCTCCCTTCCATACTGACGCTGAATCCTGGCAGGAATATAAAAGGAAGTCTTTTTGAGGCCAAGAAGGCGAACGTAGTTAGCTTCTCCAGTATTGAAGACAGCTTCTTGGATTCCAGGGATTTGCCAATAAATCTGATCTTCATGGCGAGAACTCAACCACTCAGCCCAATCGCCTTTATGATTGAAAGAAACATCATGACGCCATTCACTGAAGGTGTATAACGTATGATCAAAATGCACAGGAGCTGCAATTTTTAGCTTGTGGCATAACCACACGTGAAGTAATGCAGGACATCCTGAGAAGGACCCAACAAAAGATCGAACATAAGAGCCTGGACCTGAGCTGGCACGAAGACGAGCCATCTCATCCAATCCATTGAAGGTTTCTGCAAGCATAGTAGGAATTGGATTGGCGCCACGATCCATCTGATCAACGAGGTCCAAGAGAACAGCTGACGCACAGCGAGAAGGCTGGACAGTGAGGAACCTAGCAAAGGAGCAGAATCTCAGAGCGCGACCTCGGGCTTTTTGAATATCAACAGCACCAATATGCCCAACAGGAGGGTAAATGTCAATCAGTTGTTGCATGGACACTTCCTGGTCTTTGATGAAAGAGTTCATGGATTCATCTGGATTATTCATCAAGCGAAGGAACAAAGGACGATAATCCGACACGTAAGATGGCTTCACCAGAGGGCCATCTACAGGATATTCCAATAAGGCACACCATTCTTCAAAGGTGGGACACATTTCTTGGTTGCCAAAACGGAAGACATGATGATCGGGATCCCAACACTCTGATGCAGCATAGAGTAATCCCCAATCGAGCTTGATGGTGGCCACGTAACCGAAGAGATTTTTCTCTTGCTCACTTATGGCATAGATATGGGATTCTCTTAATGTACCACGGATCCAATCAAGAATTGTACGAGTAGACATGGTGTCTGTAAGCCAGGAGAAAGGATACAGGGATAATCAGGATTACATGAACATGAGATTAGGATGAGTTCCTACCAATATAAAGGAAGTATGGATACTCGATCGAATCAGATAATATAAGATTAAAAATCGTACGATCGAGATGAGATGAGATAGCATAAGATTGCTTTCAACGGATGGATCATGAATGACTAATCCTATGAGATCTTTGGAAATGAATGGGATTTAAATCCTAACCCCAAAGGGAAAGTTTTTTAATCTTTGCACATTTTATCAGTGTTACCTGAAGGCATCAACCCTAATCCTAATCTAGCGGAGTGGAGAGAGGATCTCGACTCATGACTTTGTTTGTGTACCTAGGACCGATCGTAGCTATTAGAAGATGGTCTACGGCCTAATCTAGACACAAATAGGTAGGATATCCTAAACTAGGCTCACACACGTGATGCACATGTGTTCGTATACTACATGCATGTGTGGGTTAATCTAGGGGTAAGGCCAAGAGTTCCCTTAGCGCGAATCCCTGTTCGATATACTGTACCAGTGTCCGGCGTATCAGTACGTGAACAAGAGATCCGTTTACGTACCATAAAGGTACTAGGCTAAGGGTGGAATGCTTCTCTAGCACAGAGGCACCAGGTGATGAAATCCCAGTCAACCATGCTAGATAACACTCCGGGTTCCTAAAATAGGACGTGTGTGCATGTGAGATGCAGGGGTTTAGATGAAAGTGATGTAAGTGTGTGCAATAAGTTCGCGCAATATATGATGCCTTCAGGTTTTGTTAGATTAAGTTTGAGTATATGTGATGAGAAAATAAAGCATACAAACTAATCTAACAAGCATAAAAGAGATAGAGTTTTCATGAGCCAGTTAAAATAGATTCAAATGAGTTATCCTTTGGAATTGTAATGAAGTTAGGTGGTCCCCAGCAGAGTCGCCAGACTGTGGGACATCTTCCCGCGAGAGGGGTGGGGCGCGAGCCGCCATGCACTCTCTCTTGGTCTCTCGTACCCACGCGATTGGCGTGTGCATTTTATTATTGATTCGTCTTTCCTGTGAACTTGGGATCACTAAGGCAATCCGAATTCCACACGAAAGAGACTGACAGAGTCGCCACCTAGATGTGGGATCTAGGACCCATAATTAACCAGAAATCTAGACTTGCTACCTGGTTACGAGAATGGAAGGTATGGGGAGTTATCCACCACATGCACCATTCTTGTCCGATAATCGGTCTTCGATTCCAAAAGCTAACTCTTTTAAATTTATTTTAAATGGCTCATTCAACTCTATGTTAATGTGCGAACTAAGTGACATGCATCCTAGAATCTAATTTCAATGTGAATCCTAGATGTGTATCTTGATTTATTAATTTGTCTGGATTCATTCTAAGTGAAAGTTCTCCTAGAATTCTAATTTCATGGAAAACCCTAACTGATTTGATTAAGTATTTACAAGAAAATTAATATACAAAACACCACAATTTGTTTGTGGTGCCGACTCGCGGGTGGTATGCCATCAGACATCCAAGCTGCCTACGTACCCAAGCCTTACTGGGATCAGAGTCGACGTAGTTCGGTGCACCTAAGCTAAGCTACATATGCCTAACTCAACTAGGACACCGACTTAGACGGATTTGACTGTTTCAACAGTTTTAAGAGGAATTATTTAATTCAAGTTGAGGATTTTATTATCTTAGGATTTCATCTAAGATGCTATATGATTCTTATCTGAATGCAAGTTGTCCCTTAGACTAATGCAGGTTTGCCTACATCCTAGTTTACTAGGCTTGTCTTAAGGAAAGATTGGGTGACTAGTGTAACTAGACCTATGGTACGGTTGCTATACATAGCAAGCGTCCGTGATGAGGCTGGACTCCTAACTCTAGGACTCCCTAAAATTTAGGACACGACACAACACTAGTGTTCCTAAATTGGGCTCTAATGGTTCTTAGATTGGAAACCATAATCCAATGGTTCCGAAAGACTCGAGACAAATCAATTCAAATTCTTGAAGTTAATTAATTTCAGATTTCATGGATTTTCGATTTATGGACACTTGAGGATTACCAATGGTTCTAGGGTTCACCAATTTCGGCCCAGAATAGCATCCAAGGAAGGGAATCGTGCGTTCTTTCCTTGCGCAATTTAATACTTAGGTTATAACATCTTATTGCCTGGCATATCTCAGGATTTCCGTGGACAGTAACCTCGGAGCCAACAACATGCTATAGCTTAAGTATTCAAATTGTCAAAGATCGGTTGCAATTGGGATACGATTATGGATGCACTGGCCATTTTTCCAGGAAAATCTAAAGATCCTAAAATTTCTGTTTCAATGGATTAAGGAGTGAACATGTGACAAAATTTAAGGTTCTTTGGAAATTTTCACAATGATTTTTAATTAATTTCGAATTTTCAATGGATTTTATCAATTTTAAGCATATGAGTGATTTTACAAGTGAAATTATTGCAAACAAATTCGAAATGAGTTGAAATTTCTACAGCAGCAAGATATGATGAAATGTAGCTTACGGGAAGAGTTTTACAGATTTTTACATTAAGCTCATATTTAATTTCGATTTAACAATTGATTGACCAGATTGCACAAATAACACAGAAACCACTAGAAATATGAATCTAAATTCAATGAAATTTCTACAGTAATAAGATATAAGTAAAAATAACATACTGAGAAATTGTCATGAATTTTGGAAACCATTTACTATCAGTTTCAGATTTTTTAATTTTCAGACCAGATTATGAATTAACCCTACATCCCATATGAAAACAGATCCAAATCACTTGAAACTTTTACAGTAACTAGAAATGTGAGATTGAAGACTACTGTAAAAATTTTAAGAATTTTAGTTGTGATCTGATGTCAGTAACAATTCCTTCAAAAGCTGGTAAATTTCAAAGAAAGCATAAAGTAATATACCAAACAAATTCTACAAATTCTCAAAATTTCATGGTAGAATGTACTGGTATCATATTAGTTTCCCACGAAATTTCATTAATTTTGGAATTCATTTAGTATATATTTTATTTTCGAAACACTCATGGAGATCATGATTTTGAGCATACATATTTAATTTTCAACTAAATCCAATTAAATACTAAAAATCATGCAAATATACCAAATAATTCTAGAAAAATCTAAAAATTAAGTACCTACCTGTGATTGAAATCCTCGTCGAATCCGAGAGCCGAAAAATTCGAAAATCGCACCGCCGCTTGATCCGCTTCCGCTTTCTTTCTCTTTTTCTTTGTTTTATTTTCTTTTATATTTTTTTTTTTATATGGAACAAGGGAGAGAGATGGGGAGAAACAAATAAGGAGAGAAAGTAGATAATGATAGTGTGAGAGTGAGAGAGTGAGAGATATTGAGGGAGGGAGATATTGAGGGAGAGAAAGAGAAAACTATCCAAAAACAATGTGTTGTTTTTCTCCTCTTTTCTTCCTCTCATCACCTCTCTTTATATAGTGAAAAACTTAGTGGAGAGGTGGAAATAAAAAATGAGAATGGTGGGTGTGGTGGAGAATAATGGAATATATAATGGTAATGGTGGGAATGGTGGTGGGAATAATGGAATATATAATGGTAATGGTGGGAATGGTGGTGGGGATAATGGAATATATAATGGTAATGGTGGGAATGGTGGTGGGGATAATGGAATATATAATGGTAATGGAGATAATGGTGGTGGGGATAATGGAATATATAATGGTAATGGAGATAATGGTGTTATTTTAAAGGAAAAAATGAAGTTAGTGGAAATGGTAGAGAAAGTTAAGTCATGCTAATGGTGAGTCCCACTTTGTGGGTTCCGCACAAGCGGGCCCCACATCAGCGGGCCCTACACAAGCGGGTCCCACATCAGCGGGTCCCACACAAACGGGTCCCACATCAGCGGGTCCCACACAAACGGGTCCCACACTAGCAGGTCCCACACTAGCAGGTCCCACACCAGCGGGTCCCACACAAACGGGTCCCACACCAGCGGGTCCCACATTCTCTTTTGCTCGGATTCTCATGAATAACCCTTCTCAATACTCAACGGAAAAAAAAATCAGAACATTGCAGGAATGACCAGAAAGATTTGAGAAAGCGTAAGGGATGAACACGGGAATGGAAAATACTGAAAAATTGACAGCGAAACCCTAATTTCTTTGTTGATCAAAGCAGAGCAAAATGGGGGTGTCTACAGAAAACGAAAGAAACGGAGATGAAAAACTCCAAGTATTTTGAGAGTTATGATGGAAATAGTTAGACTCGCTCTTTGGTTTAGCAATTTACTGACCTACCTCCGATTGATTGACCATAACTCTGTCAATTTAACTCGTAATTCATTTAAATTAGTTTCATTTCGAAGGAATCGAAGTGTAGTTTAAAACGAAAGAAACGGAGATGAAAAACTCCAAGTATTTTGGGAGTTATGATGGAAATAGTTAGACTCTTGCTTTGGTTTAGCAATTTACTGCCTTACCTCCGATTGATTGACCATAACTCACTCAATTTAACACGTAATTCATTGAATTAGTTTCATTTCGAAGGATTCAAAGTGTAGTTTAAAACGAAAGAAACGGAGATGAAAAACTCCAAGTATTTTGAGAGTTATGATGGAAATAGTTAGACTCGCGCTTTGGTTTAGCAATTTACTGACCTACCTCCGATTAATTGACCATAACTCACTCAATTTTACTTGTAATTGATTGAAATTAGTTTCATTTCGAAGGAATCGAAGTGTAGTTTAAAACGAAAGAAACGGAGATGAAAAACTCCAAGTATTTTGGGAGTTATGATGGAAATAGTTAGACTCGCGCTTTGGTTTAGCAATTTACTGACCTACCTCCGATTGATTGACCATAACTCTGTCAATTTAACTCGTAATTCATTTAAATTAGTTTCATTTCGAAGGAATCGAAGTGTAGTTTAAAACGAAAGAAACGGAGATTAAAAACTCCAAGTATTTTGGGAGTTATGATGGAAATAGTTAGACTCGCGCTTTGGTTTAGCAATTTACTGACCTCCCTACGATTGATTGACCATAACTCACTCAATTTAACTCGTAATTCATTGAAATTAGTTTCATTTCGAAGGAATCAAAGTGTAGTTTATAACGAAAGAAACGGAGATGAAAAACTCCAAGTATTTTGAGAGTTATGATGGAAATAGTTAGACTTGCGCTTTGGTTTAGCAATTTACTGACCTACCTCCGATTGATTGACCATAACTCTCCCAATTTAACTCTTAAGTCATTGAAATTAGTTTCATTTCGAAGGAATCAAAGTGTAGTTTAAAACGAAAGAAACGGAGATGAAAAACTCCAAGTATTTTGAGAGTTATGATGGAAATAGTTAGACTCGCGCTTTGGTTTAGCAATTTACTGACCTACCTCCGATTGATTGACCATAACTCTCCCAATTTAACTCTTAAGTCATTGAAATTAGTTTCATTTCGAAGGAATCAAAGTGTAGTTTAAAACGAAAGAAACGGAGATGAAAAACTCCAAGTATTTTGAGAGTTATGATGGAAATAGTTAGACTCGCGCTTTGGTTTAGCAATTTACTGACCTACCTCCGATTGATTGACAATAACTCTGTCAATTTAACTCGTAATTCATTGAAATTAGTTTCATTTCGAAGGAATCGAAGTGTAGTTTAAAACGAAAGAAACGGAGATAAAAAACTCAAAGTATTTTGAGAGTTATGATGGAAATAGTTAGACTCGCGCTTTGGTTTAGCAATTTACTGACCTACCTCCGATTGATTGACCATAACTCTCCCAATTTAACTCTTAAGTCATTGAAATTAGTTTCATTTCGAAGGAATCAAAGTGTAGTTTAAAACGAAAGAAACGGAGATGAAAAACTCCAAGTATTTTGAGAGTTATGATGGAAATAGTTAGACTCGCGCTTTGGTTTAGCAATTTACTGACCTACCTCCGATTGATTGACCATAACTCTCCCAATTTAACTCTTAAGTCATTGAAATTAGTTTCATTTCGAAGGAATCAAAGTGTAGTTTAAAACGAAAGAAACGGAGATGAAAAACTCCAAGTATTTTGAGAGTTATGATGGAAATAGTTAGACTCGCGCTTTGGTTTAGCAATTTACTGACCTACCTCCGATTGATTGACCATAACTCTGTCAATTTAACTCGTAATTCATTTAAATTAGTTTCATTTCGAAGGAATCGAAGTGTAGTTTAAAACGAAAGAAACGGAGATGAAAAACTCCAAGTATTTTGAGAGTTATGATGGAAATAGTTAGACTCGCTCTTTGGTTTAGCAATTTACTGACCTCTCTCCGATTGATTTACCATAACTCACTAAATTTAACTCGTAATTCATTGAAATTAGTTTCATTTCGAAGGAATCGAAGTGTAGTTTAAAACGAAAGAAACGGAGATGAAAAACTCCAAGTATTTTGAGAGTTATGATGGAAATAGTTAGACTCGCGCTTTGGTTTAGCAATTTACTGACCTACCTCCGATTGATTGACCATAACTCACTCAATTTAACTCGTAATTCATTTAAATTCGTTTCATTTCGAATGAATCGAAGTGTAGTTTAAAACGAAAGAAACGGAGATGAAAAACTCCAAGTATTTTGAGAGTTATGATGGAAATAGTTAGACTCGCGCTTTGGTTTAGCAATTTACTGACCTACCTCCGATTAATTGACCATAACTCACTCAATTTTACTTGTAATTGATTGAAATTAGTTTCATTTCGAAGGAATCGAAGTGTAGTTTAAAACGAAAGAAACGGAGATGAAAAACTCCAAGTATTTTGGGAGTTATGATGGAAATAGTTAGACTCGCGCTTTGGTTTAGCAATTTACTGACCTACCTCCAATTGATTGACCATAACTCACTCAATTCATTGAATTAGTTTCATTTCGAAGGATTCGAAGTGTAGTTTAAAACGAAAGAAACGGAGATGAAAAACTCCAAGTATTTTGAGAGTTATGATGGAAATAGTTAGACTCGCGCTTTAGTTTAGCAATTTACTGACCTACCTACGATTGATTGACCATAACTCTCTCAATTTAACTCTTAAGTCATTGAAATTAATTTCATTTCAAATGAATCGAAGTGTAGTTTAAAACGAAAGAAACGAAGATGAAAAACTCCAAGTATTTTGAGAGTTATGATGGAAATAGTTAGACTCGCGCTTTGGTTTAGCAATTTACTGACCTACCTCCGATTGATTGACCATAACTCTGTCAATTTAACTCGTAATTCATTTAAATTAGTTTCATTTCGAAGGAATCGAAGTGTAGTTTAAAACGAAAGAAACGGAGATTAAAAACTCCAAGTATTTTGGGAGTTATGATGGAAATAGTTAGACTCGCGCTTTGGTTTAGCAATTTACTGACCTCCCTACGATTGATTGACCATAACTCACTCAATTTAACTCGTAATTCATTGAAATTAGTTTCATTTCGAAGGAATCGAAGTGTAGTTTATAACGAAAGAAACGGAGATGAAAAACTCCAAGTATTTTGAGAGTTATGATGGAAATAGTTAGACTCGCGCTTTGGTTTAGCAATTTACTGACCTACCTCCGATTGATTGACCATAACTCTCCCAATTTAACTCTTAAGTCATTGAAATTAGTTTCATTTCGAAGGAATCAAAGTGTAGTTTAAAACGAAAGAAACGGAGATGAAAAACTCCAAGTATTTTGAGAGTTATGATGGAAATAGTTAGACTCGCGCTTTGGTTTAGCAATTTACTGACCTACCTCCGATTGATTGACAATAACTCTGTCAATTTAACTCGTAATTCATTTAAATTAGTTTCATTTCGAAGGAATCGGAGTGTAGTTTAAAATGAAAGAAACGGAGATGAAAAACTCCAAGTATTTTGAGAGTTATGATGGAAATAGTTAGACTCGCACTTTGGTTTAGCAATTTACTGACCTACCTCCGATTGATTGACCATAACTCACTCAATTTAACTCGTAATTCATTTAAATTCGTTTCATTTCGAATGAATCGAAGTGTAGTTTAAAACGAAAGAAACGGAGATGAAAAACTCCAAGTATTTTGAGAGTTATGATGGAAATAGTTAGACTCGCTCTTTGGTTTAGCAATTTACTGACCTACCTCCGATTGATTGACCATAACTCTGTAAATTTAACTCGTAATTCATTTAAATTAGTTTCATTTCGAAGGAATCGAAGTGTAGTTTAAAACGAAAGAAACGGAGATTAAAAACTCCAAGTATTTTGGGAGTTATGATGGAAATAGTTAGACTCGCGCTTTGGTTTAGCAATTTACTGACCTCCCTACGATTGATTGACCATAACTCACTCAATTTAACTCGTAATTCATTGAAATTAGTTTCATTTCGAAGGAATCGAAGTATACTTTATAACGAAAGAAACGGAGATGAAAAACTCCAAGTATTTTGAGAGTTATGATGGAAATAGTTAGACTCGCGTTTGGTTTAGCAATTTACTGACCTACCTCCGATTGATTGACCATAACTCTCCCAATTTAACTCTTAAGTCATTGAAATTAGTTTCATTTCGAAGGAATCAAAGTGTAGTTTAAAACGAAAGAAACGGAGATGAAAAACTCCAAGTATTTTGAGAGTTATGATGGAAATAGTTAGACTCGCGCTTTGGTTTAGCAATTTACTGACCTACCTCCGATTGATTGAACATAACTCTCTCAATTTAACTCGTAATTCATTTAAATTCGTTTCATTTCGAATGAATCGAAGTGTAGTTTAAAACGAAAGAAACGGAGATGAAAAACTCCAAGTATTTTGAGAGTTATGATGGAAATAGTTAGACTCGCGCTTTGGTTTAGCAATTTACTGACCTACCTCCGATTGATTGACCATAACTCACTCAATTTAACTCGTAATTCATTTAAATTCGTTTCATTTCGAATGAATCGAAGTGTAGTTTAAAACGAAAGTAACGGAGATGAAAAACTCCAAGTATTTTGAGAGTTATGATGGAAATAGTTAGACTCGCTCTTTGGTTTAGCAATTTACTTACCTACCTCCGATTGATTGACCATAACTCTGTCAATTTAACTCGTAATTCATTTAAATTAGTTTCATTTCGAAGGAATCGAAGTGTAGTTTAAAACGAAAGAAACGGAGATTAAAAACTCCAAGTATTTTGAGAGTTATGATGGAAATAGTTAGACTCGCGCTTTGGTTTAGCAATTTACTGACATACCTCCGATTGATTGACCATAACTCACTCAATTTTACTGGTAATTGATTGAAATTATTTTCATTTCGAAGGAATCGAAGTGTAGTTTAAAACGAAAGAAACGGAGATGAAAAACTCCAAGTATTTTGTAAGTCATGATGGAAATAGTTAGACTCGCTCTTTGGTTTAGCAATTTACTGACCTCTCTCCGATTGATTTACCATAACTCACTCAATTTAACTCGTAATTCATTGAAATTAGTTTCATTTCGAAGGAATCGAAGTGTAGTTTAAAACGAAAGAAACGGAGATGAAAAACTCCAAGTATTTTGAGAGTTATGATGGAAATTGTTAGACTCGCGCTTTGGTTTAGCAATTTACTGACCTACCTCCGATTGATTGACCATAACTCACTCAATTTAACTCGTAATTCATTTAAATTAGTTTTATTTCGAAGGAATCGAAGTCTAGTTTAAAACGAAAGAAACGGAGATGAAAAACTCAAAGTATTTTGAGAGTTATGATGGAAATAGTTAGACTCGCGCTTTGGTTTAGCAATTTACTGACATACCTCCGATTTATTGAACATAACTCTCTCAATTTAACTCGTAATTCATTTAAATTCGTTTCATTTCGAATGAATCGAAGTTTAGTTTAAAACGAAAGAAACGGAGATGAAAAACTCCAAGTATTTTGAGAGTTATGATGGAAATAGTTAGACTCGCGCTTTGGTTTAGCAATTTACTGACCTACCTCCGATTGATTGACCATAACTCTGTCAATTTAACTCGTAATTCATTTAAATTAGTTTCATTTCGAAGGAATCGAAGTGTAGTTTAAAACGAAAGAAACGGAGATGAAAAACTCAAAGTATTTTGAGAGTTATGATGGAGATAGTTAGACTCGCGCTTTGGTTTAGCAATTTACTGACCTCCGTACGATTGATTGACCATAACTCACTCAATTTAACTCGTAATTCATTGAAATTAGTTTCATTTCGAAAGAATCGAAGTGTAGTTTAAAACGAAAGAAACGGAGATGAAAAACTCCAAGTATTTTGAGAGTTATGATGGAAAAAGTTAGACTCGCGCTTTGGTTTAGCAATTTACTGACCTACCTCCGATTGATTGACCATAACTCACTCAATTTAACTCGTAATTCATTTAAATTCGTTTCATTTCGAATGAATCGAAGTGTAGTTTAAAACGAAAGAAACGGAGATGAAAAACTCCAAGTATTTTGAGAGTTATGATGGAAATAGTTAGACTCGCTCTTTGGTTTAGCAATTTACTGACCTACCTCCGATTGATTGACCATAACTCTGTCAATTTAACTCGTAATTCATTTAAATTAGTTTCATTTCGAAGGAATCGAAGTGTAGTTTAAAACGAAAGAAACGGAGATTAAAAACTCCAAGTATTTTGGGAGTTATGATGGAAATAGTTAGACTCGCGCTTTGGTTTAGCAATTTACTGACCTCCCTACGATTGATTGACCATAACTCACTCAATTTAACTCGTAATTCATTGAAATTAGTTTCATTTCGAAGGAATCGAAGTGTAGTTTATAACGAAAGAAACGGAGATGAAAAACTCCAAGTATTTTGAGAGTTATGATGGAAATAGTTAGACTCGCGCTTTGGTTTAGCAATTTACTGACCTACCTCCGATTGATTGACCATAACTCTCCCAATTTAACTCTTAAGTCATTGAAATTAGTTTCATTTCGAAGGAATCAAAGTGTAGTTTAAAACGAAAGAAACGGAGATGAAAAACTCCAAGTATTTTGAGAGTTATGATGGAAATTGTTAGACTCGCGCTTTGGTTTAGCAATTTACTGACTTACCTCCGATTGATTGACCATAACTCACTCAATTTAACTCGTAATTCATTTAAATTAGTTTCATTTCGAAGGAATCGAAGTAAAGTTTAAAACGAAAGAAACGGAGATGAAAAACTCCAAGTATTTTGAGAGTTATGATGGAAATAGTTAGACTCGCGCTTTGGTTTAGCAATTTACTGACCTACCTCCGATTGATTGAACATAACTCTCTCAATTTAACTCGTAATTCATTTAAATTCGTTTCATTTCGAATGAATCGAAGTGTAGTTTAAAACGAAAGAAACGGAGATGAAAAACTCCAAGTATTTTGAGAGTTATGATGGAAATAGTTAGACTCGCTCTTTGGTTTATCAATTTACTGACCTCTCTACGATTGATTTACCATAACTCACTCAATTTAACTCGTAATTCATTGAAATTAGTTTCATTTCGAAGGAATCGAAGTTTAGTTTAAAATGAAAGAAACGGAGATGAAAAACTCCAAGTATTTTGAGAGTTATGATGGAAATTGTTAGACTCGCGCTTTGGTTTAGCAATTTACTTACTTACCTCCGATTGATTTACCATAACTCACTCAATTTAACTCGTAATTCATTTAAATTAGTTTCATTTCGAAGGAATCGAAGTATAGTTTAAAACGAAAGAAACGGAGATGAAAAACTACAAGTATTTTGAGAGTTATGATGGAAATAGTTAGACTCGCGCTTTGGTTTAGCAATTTACTGACCTCCCTACGATTGATTGACCATAACTCACTAAATTTAACTCGTAATTCATTGAAATTAGTTTCATTTCGAAGGAATCGAAGTGTAGTTTAAAACGAAAGAAACGGAGATGAAAAACTCCAAGTATTTTGAGAGTTATGATGGAAATAGTTAGACTCGCGCTTTGGTTTAGCAATTTACTGACCTACCTCCGATTGATTGACCATAACTCTCTCAATTTAACTCTTAAGTCATTGAAATTAGTTTCATTTCGAAGGAATCAAAGTGTAGTTTAAAACGAAAGAAACGGAGATGAAAAACTCCAAGTATTTTGAGAGTTATGATGAAAATAGTTAGACTCGCGCTTTGGTTTAGCAATTTACTGACCTACCTTCGATTGATTGACAATAACTCTCTCAATTTAACTCGTAATTCATTTAAATTAGTTTCATTTCGAAGGAATCAAAGTGTAGTTTAAAACGAAAGAAACGGAGATGAAAAACTCCAAGTATTTTGAGAGTTATGATGGAAATAGTTAGACTCGCGCTTTGGTTTAGCAATTTACTGACCTACCTCCGATTGATTGACCATAACTCTGTCAATTTAACTCGTAATTCATTTAAATTAGTTTCATTTTGAAGGAATCGAAGTGTAGTTTAAAACGAAAGAAACGGAGATGAAAAACTCCAAGTATTTTGAGAGTTATGATGGAAATTGTTAGACTCGCGCTTTGGTTTAGCAATTTACTGACCTACCTCCGATTGATTGACCATAACTCACTCAATTTAACTCGTAATTCATTTAAATTAGTTTCATTACGAAGGAATCGAAGTACAATTTAAAACGAAAGAAACGGAGATGAAAAACTCCAAGTATTTTGAGAGTTATGATGGAAATAGTTAGACTCGCGCTTTGGTTTAGCAATTTACTGACCTACCTCCGATTAATTGACCATAACTCACTCAATTTTACTTGTAATTGATTGAAATTAGTTTCATTTCGAAGGAATCGAAGTGTAGTTTAAAACGAAAGAAACGGAGATGAAAAACTCCAAGTATTTTGGGAGTTATGATGGAAATAGTTAGACTCGCGCTTTGGTTTAGCAATTTACTGACCTACCTCCGATTGATTGACCATAACTCACTCAATTTAACTCGTAATTCATTGAATTAGTTTCATTTCGAAGGATTCGAAGTGTAGTTTAAAACGAAAGAAACGGAGATGAAAAACTCCAAGTATTTTGAGAGTTATGATGGAAATAGTTAGACTCGCGCTTTGGTTTAGCAATTTACTGACTTACCTACGATTGATTAACCATAACTCTCTCAATTTAACTCTTAAGTCATTGAAATTAATTTCATTTCAAATGAATCGAAGTGTAGTTTAAAACGAAAGAAACGGAGATGAAAAACTCCAAGTATTTTGAGAGTTATGATGGAAATAGTTAGACTCGCGCTTTGGTTTAGCAATTTACTGACCTACCTCCGATTGATTGACCATAACTCTGTCAATTTAACTCGTAATTCATTTAAATTAGTTTCATTTCGAAGGAATCGAAGTGTAGTTTAAAACGAAAGAAACGGAGATTAAAAACTCCAAGTATTTTGGGAGTTATGATGGAAATAGTTAGACTCGCGCTTTGGTTTAGCAATTTACTAACCTCCCTACGATTGATTAACCATAACTCACTCAATTTAACTCGTAATTCATTGAAATTAGTTTCATTTCGAAGGAATCGAAGTGTAGTTTATAACGAAAGAAACGGAGATGAAAAACTCCAAGTATTTTGAGAGTTATGATGGAAATAGTTAGACTCGCGCTTTGGTTTAGCAATTTACTGACCTACCTCCGATTGATTGACCATAACTCTCCCAATTTAACTCTTAAGTCATTGAAATTAGTTTCATTTCGAAGGAATCAAAGTGTAGTTTAAAACGAAAGAAACGGAGATGAAAAACTCCAAGTATTTTGAGAGTTATGATGGAAATAGTTAGACTCGCGCTTTGGTTTAGCAATTTACTGACCTACCTCCGATTGATTGACAATAACTCTGTCAATTTAACTCGTAATTCATTTAAATTAGTTTCATTTCGAAGGAATCGAAGTGTAGTTTAAAACGAAAGAAACGGAGATGAAAAACTCCAAGTATTTTGAGAGTTATGATGGAAATAGTTAGACTCGCGCTTTGGTTTAGCAATTTACTGACCTACCTCCGATTGATTGACCATAACTCACTCAATTTAACTCGTAATTTATTTAAATTTGTTTCATTTCGAATGAATCGAAGTGTAGTTTAAAACGAAAGAAACGGAGATGAAAAACTCCAAGTATTTTGAGAGTTATGATGGAAATAGTTAGACTCGCTCTTTGGTTTAGCAATTTACTGACCTCTCTCCGATTGATTGACCATAACTCTGTCAATTTAACTCGTAATTCATTTAAATTAGTTTCATTTCGAAGGAATCGAAGTGTAGTTTAAAACGAAAGAAACGGAGATTAAAAACTCCAAGTATTTTGGGAGTTATGATGGAAATAGTTAGACTCGCGCTTTGGTTTAGCAATTTACTGACCTCCCTACGATTGATTGACCATAACTCACTCAATTTAACTCGTAATTCATTGAAATTAGTTTCATTTCGAAGGAATCGAAGTTTAGTATATAACGAAAGAAACGGAGATGAAAAACTCCAAGTATTTTGAGAGTTATGATGGAAATAGTTAGACTCGCGCTTTGGTTTAGCAATTTACTGACCTACCTCCGATTGATTGACCATAACTCTCCCAATTTAACTCTTAAGTCATTGAAATTAGTTTCATTTCGAAGGAATCAAAGTGTAGTTTAAAACGAAAGAAACGGAGATGAAAAACTCCAAGTATTTTGAGAGTTATGATGGAAATAGTTACACTCGCGCTTTGGTTTAGCAATTTACTGACCTACCTCCGATTGATTGAAAATAACTCTCTCAATTTAACTCGTAATTCATTTAAATTAGTTTCATTTCAAAGGAATCGAAGTGTAGTTTAAAACGAAAGAAACGGAGATGAAAAACTCCAAGTATTTTGAGAGTTATGATGGAAATAGTTAGACTCGCGCTTTGGTTTAGCAATTTACTGACCTACCTTCGATTGATTGACCATAACTCACTCAATTTAACTCGTAATTCATTTAAATTCGTTTCATTTCGAATGAATCGAAGTGTAGTTTAAAACGAAAGAAACGAAGATGAAAAACTCCAAGTATTTTGAGAGTTATGATGGAAATAGTTAGACTCGCGCTTTGGTTTAGCAATTTACTGACCTACCTTCGATTGATTGACAATAACTCTCTCAATTTAACTCGTAATTCATTTAAATTAGTTTCATTTCGAAGGAATTAAAGTGTAGTTTAAAACGAAAGAAACGGAGATGAAAAACTCCAAGTATTTTGAGAGTTATGATGGAAATAGTTAGACTCGCGCTTTGGTTTAGCAATTTACTGACCTACCTCCGATTGATTGACCATAACTCTGTCAATTTAACTCGTAATTCATTTAAATTAGTTTCATTTCGAAGGAATCGAAGTGTAGTTTAAAACGAAAGAAACGGAGATGAAAAACTCCAAGTATTTTGAGAGTTATGATGGAAATAGTTAGACTCGCTCTTTGGTTTAGCAATTTACTGACCTCTCTCCGATTGATTTACCATAACTCACTAAATTTAACTCGTAATTCATTGAAATTAGTTTCATTTCGAAGGAATCGAAGTGTAGTTTAAAACGAAAGAAACGGAGATGAAAAACTCCAAGTATTTTGAGAGTTATGATGGAAATTGTTAGACTCGCGCTTTGGTTTAGCAATTTACTGACCTACCTCCGATTGATTGACCATAACTCACTCAATTTAACTCGTAATTCATTTAAATTAGTTTCATTTCGAAGGAATCGAAGTAAAGTTTAAAACGAAAGAAACGGAGATGAAAAACTCCAAGTATTTTGAGAGTTATGATGGAAATAGTTAGACTCGCGCTTTGGTTTAGCAATTTACTGACCTACCTCCGATTGATTGAACATAACTCTCTCAATTTAACTCGTAATTCATTTAAATTCGTTTCATTTCGAATGAATCAAAGTGTAGTTTAAAACGAAAGAAACGGAGATGAAAAACTCCAAGTATTTTGAGAGTTATGATGGAAATAGTTAGACTCGCTCTTTGGTTTAGCAATTTACTGACCTCTCTCCGATTGATTTACTATAACTCACTCAATTTAACTCGTAATTCATTGAAATTAGTTTCATTTCGAAGGAATCGAAGTTTAGTTTAAAACGAAAGAAACGGAGATGAAAAACTCCAAGTATTTTGAGAGTTATGATGGAAATTGTTAGACTCGCGCTTTGGTTTAGCAATTTACTGACTTACCTCCGATTGATTTACCATAACTCACTCAATTTAACTCGTAATTCATTTAAATTAGTTTCATTTCGAAGGAATCGAAGTATAGTTTAAAACGAAAGAAACGGAGATGAAAAACTACAAGTATTTTGAGAGTTATGATGGAAATAGTTAGACTCGCGCTTTGGTTTAGCAATTTACTGACCTCCCTACGATTGATTGACCATAACTCACTAAATTTAACTCGTAATTCATTGAAATTAGTTTCATTTCGAAGGAATCGAAGTGTAGTTTAAAACGAAAGAAACGGAGATGAAAAACTCCAAGTATTTTGAGAGTTATGATGGAAATAGTTAGACTCGCGCTTTGGTTTAGGAATTTACTGACCTACCTCCGATTGATTGACCATAACTCTCTCAATTTAACTCTTAAGTCCTTGAAATTAGTTTCATTTCGAAGGAATCAAAGTGTAGTTTAAAACGAAAGAAACGGAGATGAAAAACTCCAAGTATTTTGAGAGTTATGATGGAAATAGTTAGACTCGCGCTTTGGTTTAGCAATTTACTGACCTACCTTCGATTGATTGACAATAACTCTCTCAATTTAACTCGTAATTCATTTAAATTAGTTTCATTTCGAAGGAATTAAAGTGTAGTTTAAAACGAAAGAAACGGAGATGAAAAACTCCAAGTATTTTGAGAGTTATGATGGAAATAGTTAGACTCGCGCTTTGGTTTAGCAATTTACTGACCTACCTCCGATTGATTGACCATAACTCTGTCAATTTAACTCGTAATTCATTTAAATTAGTTTCATTTCGAAGGAATCGAAGTGTAGTTTAAAACGAAAGAAACGGAGATGAAAAACTCCAAGTATTTTGAGAGTTATGATGGAAATAGTTAGACTCGCTCTTTGGTTTAGCAATTTACTGACCTCTCTCCGATTGATTTACCATAACTCACTAAATTTAACTCGTAATTCATTGAAATTAGTTTCATTTCGAAGGAATCGAAGTGTAGTTTAAAACGAAAGAAACGGAGATGAAAAACTCCAAGTATTTTGAGAGTTATGATGGAAATTGTTAGACTCGCGCTTTGGTTTAGCAATTTACTGACCTACCTCCGATTGATTGACCATAACTCACTCAATTTAACTCGTAATTCATTTAAATTAGTTTCATTTCGAAGGAATCGAAGTATAATTTAAAACGAAAGAAACGGAGATGAAAAACTCCAAGTATTTTGAGAGTTATGATGGAAATAGTTAGACTCGCGCTTTGGTTTAGCAATTTACTGACCTACCTTCGATTGATTGACAATAACTCTCTCAATTTAACTCGTAATTCATTTAAATTAGTTTCATTTCGAAGGAATTAAAGTGTAGTTTAAAACGAAAGAAACGGAGATGAAAAACTCCAAGTATTTTGAGAGTTATGATGGAAATAGTTAGACTCGCGCTTTGGTTTAGCAATTTACTGACCTACCTCCGATTGATTGACCATAACTCTGTCAATTTAACTCGTAATTCATTTAAATTAGTTTCATTTCGAAGGAATCGAAGTGTAGTTTAAAACGAAAGAAACGGAGATGAAAAACTCCAAGTATTTTGAGAGTTATGATGGAAATAGTTAGACTCGCTCTTTGGTTTAGCAATTTACTGACCTCTCTCCGATTGATTTACCATAACTCACTAAATTTAACTCGTAATTCATTGAAATTAGTTTCATTTCGAAGGAATCGAAGTGTAGTTTGAAACGAAAGAAACGGAGATGAAAAACTCCAAGTATTTTGAGAGTTATGATGGAAATTGTTAGACTCGCGCTTTGGTTTAGCAATTTACTGACCTACCTCCGATTGATTGACCATAACTCACTCAATTTAACTCGTAATTCATTTAAATTAGTTTCATTTCGAAGGAATCGAAGTATAATTTAAAACGAAAGAAACGGAGATGAAAAACTCCAAGTATTTTGAGAGTTATGATGGAAATAGTTAGACTCGCGCTTTGGTTTAGCAATTTACTGACCTACCTCCGATTAATTGACCATAACTCACTCAATTTTACTTGTAATTGATTGAAATTAGTTTCATTTCGAAGGAATCGAAGTGTAGTTTAAAACGAAAGAAACGGACATGAAAAACTCCAAGTATTTTGGGAGTTATGATGGAAATAGTTAGACTCGCGCTTTGGTTTAGCAATTTACTGACCTACCTCCGATTGATTGACCATAACTCACTCAATTTAACTCGTAATTCATTGAAATTAGTTTCATTTCGAAGGAATCGAAGTGTAGTTTAAAACGAAAGAAACGGAGATGAAAAACTCCAAGTATTTTGAGAGTTATGATGGAAATTGTTAGACTCGCGCTTTGGTTTAGAAATTTACTGACCTACCTCCGATTGATTGACCATAACTCACTCAATTTAACTCGTAATTCATTTAAATTAGTTTCATTTCGAAGGAATCGAAGTAAAGTTTAAAACGAAAGAAACGGAGATGAAAAACTCCAAGTATTTTGAGAGTTATGATGGAAATAGTTAGACTCGCGCTTTGGTTTAGCAATTTACTGACCTACCTCCGATTGATTGAACATAACTCTCTCAATTTAACTCGTAATTCATTTAAATTCGTTTCATTTCGAATGAATCGAAGTGTAGTTTAAAACGAAAGAAACGGAGAAGAAAAACTCCAAGTATTTTGAGAGTTATGATGGAAATAGTTAGACTCGCTCTTTGGTTTAGCAATTTACTGACCTCTCTCCGATTGATTTACTATAACTCACTCAATTTAACTCGTAATTCATTGAAATTAGTTTCATTTCGAAGGAATCGAAGTTTAGTTTAAAACGAAAGAAACGGAGATGAAAAACTCCAAGTATTTTGAGAGTTATGATGGAAATTGTTAGACTCGCGCTTTGGTTTAGCAATTTACTGACTTACCTCCGATTGATTTACCATAACTCACTCAATTTAACTCGTAATTCATTTAAATTAGTTTCATTTCGAAGGAATCGAAGTAAAGTTTAAAACGAAAGAAACGGAGATGAAAAACTCCAAGTATTTTGAGAGTTATGATGGAAATAGTTAGACTCGCGCTTTGGTTTAGCAATTTACTGACCTACCTCCGATTGATTGAACATAACTCTCTCAATTTAACTCGTAATTCATTTAAATTCGTTTCATTTCGAATGAATCGAAGTGTAGTTTAAAACGAAAGAAACGGAGATGAAAAACTCCAAGTATTTTGAGAGTTATGATGGAAATAGTTAGACTCGCTCTTTGGTTTAGCAATTTACTGACCTCTCTCCGATTGATTTACTATAACTCACTCAATTTAACTCGTAATTCATTGAAATTAGTTTCATTTCGAAGGAATCGAAGTTTAGTTTAAAACGAAAGAAACGGAGATGAAAAACTCCAAGTATTTTGAGAGTTATGATGGAAATTGTTAGACTCGCGCTTTGGTTTAGCAATTTACTGACTTACCTCCGATTGATTTACCATAACTCACTCAATTTAACTCGTAATTCATTTAAATTAGTTTCATTTCGAAGGAATCGAAGTATAGTTTAAAACGAAAGAAACGGAGATGAAAAACTACAAGTATTTTGAGAGTTATGATGGAAATAGTTACACTCGCGCTTTGGTTTAGCAATTTACTGACCTCCCTACGATTGATTGACCATAACTCACTAAATTTAACTCGTAATTCATTGAAATTAGTTTCATTTCGAAGGAATCGAAGTGTAGTTTAAAACGAAAGAAACGGAGATGAAAAACTCCAAGTATTTTGAGAGTTATGATGGAAATAGTTAGACTCGCGCTTTGGTTTAGGAATTTACTAACCTACCTCCGATTGATTGACCATAACTCTCTCAATTTAACTCTTAAGTCCTTGAAATTAGTTTCATTTCGAAGGAATCAAAGTGTAGTTTAAAACGAAAGAAACGGAGATGAAAAACTCCAAGTATTTTGAGAGTTATGATGGAAATAGTTAGACTCGCGCTTTGGTTTAGCAATTTACTGACCTACCTTCGATTGATTGACAATAACTCTCTCAATTTAACTCGTAATTCATTTAAATTAGTTTCATTTCGAAGGAATTAAAGTGTAGTTTAAAACGAAAGAAACGGAGATGAAAAACTCCAAGTATTTTGAGAGTGATGATGGAAATAGTTAGACTCGCGCTTTGGTTTAGCAATTTACTGACCTACCTCCGATTGATTGACCATAACTCTGTCAATTTAACTCGTAATTCATTTAAATTAGTTTCATTTCGAAGGAATCGAAGTGTAGTTTAAAACGAAAGAAACGGAGATGAAAAACTCCAAGTATTTTGAGAGTTATGATGGAAATAGTTAGACTCGCTCTTTGGTTTAGCAATTTACTGACCTCTCTCCGATTGATTTACCATAACTCACTAAATTTAACTCGTAATTCATTGAAATTAGTTTCATTTCGAAGGAATCGAAGTGTAGTTTGAAACGAAAGAAACGGAGATGAAAAACTCCAAGTATTTTGAGAGTTATGATGGAAATTGTTAGACTCGCGCTTTGGTTTAGCAATTTACTGACCTACCTCCGATTGATTGACCATAACTCACTCAATTTAACTCGTAATTCATTTAAATTAGTTTCATTTCGAAGGAATCGAAGTATAATTTAAAACGAAAGAAACGGAGATGAAAAACTCCAAGTATTTTGAGAGTTATGATGGAAATAGTTAGACTCGCGCTTTGGTTTAGCAATTTACTGACCTACCTCCGATTAATTGACCATAACTCACTCAATTTTACTTGTAATTGATTGAAATTAGTTTCATTTCGAAGGAATCGAAGTGTAGTTTAAAACGAAAGAAACGGAGATGAAAAACTCCAAGTATTTTGGGAGTTATGATGGAAATAGTTAGACTCGCGCTTTGGTTTAGCAATTTACTGACCTACCTCCGATTGATTGACCATAACTCACTCAATTTAACTCGTAATTCATTGAAATTAGTTTCATTTCGAAGGAATCGAAGTGTAGTTTAAAACGAAAGAAACGGAGATGAAAAACTCCAAGTATTTTGAGAGTTATGATGGAAATTGTTAGACTCGCGCTTTGGTTTAGAAATTTACTGACCTACCTCCGATTGATTGACCATAACTCACTCAATTTAACTCGTAATTCATTTAAATTAGTTTCATTTCGAAGGAATCGAAGTAAAGTTTAAAACGAAAGAAACGGAGATGAAAAACTCCAAGTATTTTGAGAGTTATGATGGAAATAGTTAGACTCGCGCTTTGGTTTAGCAATTTACTGACCTACCTCCGATTGATTGAACATAACTCTCTCAATTTAACTCGTAATTCATTTAAATTCGTTTCATTTCGAATGAATCGAAGTGTAGTTTAAAACGAAAGAAACGGAGAAGAAAAACTCCAAGTATTTTGAGAGTTATGATGGAAATAGTTAGACTCGCTCTTTGGTTTAGCAATTTACTGACCTCTCTCCGATTGATTTACTATAACTCACTCAATTTAACTCGTAATTCATTGAAATTAGTTTCATTTCGAAGGAATCGAAGTTTAGTTTAAAACGAAAGAAACGGAGATGAAAAACTCCAAGTATTTTGAGAGTTATGATGGAAATTGTTAGACTCGCGCTTTGGTTTAGCAATTTACTGACTTACCTCCGATTGATTTACCATAACTCACTCAATTTAACTCGTAATTCATTTAAATTAGTTTCATTTCGAAGGAATCGAAGTATAGTTTAAAACGAAAGAAACGGAGATGAAAAACTACAAGTATTTTGAGAGTTATGATGGAAATAGTTAGACTCGCGCTTTGGTTTAGCAATTTACTGACCTACCTCCGATTGATTGACCATAACTCTGTCAATTTAACTCGTAATTCATTTAAATTAGTTTCATTTCGAAGGAATCGAAGTGTAGTTTAAAACGAAAGAAACGGAGATTAAAAACTCCAAGTATTTTGGGAGTTATGATGGAAATAGTTAGACTCGCGCTTTGGTTTAGCAATTTACTGACCTCCCTACGATTGATTGACCATAACTCACTCAATTTAACTCGTAATTCATTGAAGTTAGTTTCATTTCGAAGGAATCGAAGTGTAGTTTATAACGAAAGAAACGGAGATGAAAAACTCCAAGTATTTTGAGAGTTATGATGGAAATAGTTAGACTCGCGCTTTGGTTTAGCAATTTACTGACCTACCTCCGATTGATTGACCATAACTCTCCCAATTTAACTCTTAAGTCATTGAAATTAGTTTCATTTCGAAGGAATCAAAGTGTAGTTTAAAACGAAAGAAACGGAGATGAAAAACTCCAAGTATTTTGAGAGTTATGATGGAAATAGTTAGACTCGCGCTTTGGTTTAGCAATTTACTGACTTACCTCCGATTGATTGAAAATAACTCTCCCAATTTAACTCGTAATTCATTTAAATTAGTTTCATTTCGAAGGAATCGAAGTGTAGTTTAAAACGAAAGAAACGGAGATGAAAAACTCCAAGTATTTTGAGAGTTATGATGGAAATAGTTAGACTCGCGCTTTGGTTTAGCAATTTACTGACCTACCTTCGATTGATTGACCATAACTCACTCAATTTAACTCGTAATTCATTTAAATTCGTTTCATTTCGAATGAATCGAAGTGTAGTTTAAAACGAAAGAAACGAAGATGAAAAACTCCAAGTATTTTGAGAGTTATGATGGAAATAGTTAGACTCGCTCTTTGGTTTAGCAATTTACTGACCTACCTCCGATTGATTGACCATAACTCTGTAAATTTAACTCGTAATTCATTTAAATTAGTTTCATTTCGAAGGAATCGAAGTGTAGTTTAAAACGAAAGAAACGGAGATGAAAAACTCCAAGTATTTTGAGAGTTATGATGGAAATAGTTAGACTCGCGCTTTGGTTTAGCAATTTACTGACCTACCTCCGATTGATTGACCATAACTCACTCAATTTAACTCGTAATTCATTTAAATTCGTTTCATTTCGAATGAATCGAAGTGTAGTTTAAAACGAAAGAAACGGAGATGAAAAACTCCAAGTATTTTGAGAGTTATGATGGAAATAGTTAGACTCGCTCTTTGGTTTAGCAATTTACTGACCTACCTCCGATTGATTGACCATAACTCTGTCAATTTAACTCGTAATTCATTTAAATTAGTTTCATTTCGAAGGAATCGAAGTGTAGTTTAAAACGAAAGAAACGGAGATGAAAAACTCCAAGTATTTTGAGAGTTATGATGGAAATAGTTAGACTCGCTCTTTGGTTTAGCAATTTACTGACCTCTCTCCGATTGATTTACTATAACTCACTCAATTTAACTCGTAATTCATTGAAATTAGTTTCATTTCGAAGGAATCGAAGTTTAGTTTAAAACGAAAGAAACGGAGATGAAAAACTCCAAGTATTTTGAGAGTTATGATGGAAATTGTTAGACTCGCGCTTTGGTTTAGCAATTTACTGACTTACCTCCGATTGATTTACCATAACTCACTCAATTTAACTCGTAATTCATTTAAATTAGTTTCATTTCGAAGGAATCGAAGTATAGTTTAAAACGAAAGAAACGGAGATGAAAAACTACAAGTATTTTGAGAGTTATGATGGAAATAGTTAGACTCGCGCTTTGGTTTAGCAATTTACTGACCTCCCTACGATTGATTGACCATAACTCACTAAATTTAACTCGTAATTCATTGAAATTAGTTTCATTTCGAAGGAATCGAAGTGTAGTTTAAAACGAAAGAAACGGAGATGAAAAACTCCAAGTATTTTGAGAGTTATGATGGAAATAGTTAGACTCGCGCTTTGGTTTAGGAATTTACTAACCTACCTCCGATTGATTGACCATAACTCTCTCAATTTAACTCTTAAGTCCTTGAAATTAGTTTCATTTCGAAGGAATCAAAGTGTAGTTTAAAACGAAAGAAACGGAGATGAAAAACTCCAAGTATTTTGAGAGTTATGATGGAAATAGTTAGACTCGCGCTTTGGTTTAGCAATTTAGTGACCTACCTTCGATTGATTGACAATAACTCTCTCAATTTAACTCGTAATTCATTTAAATTAGTTTCATTTCGAAGGAATTAAAGTGTAGTTTAAAACGAAAGAAACGGAGATGAAAAACTCCAAGTATTTTGAGAGTTATGATGGAAATAGTTAGACTCGCGCTTTGGTTTAGCAATTTACTGACCTACCTCCGATTGATTGACCATAACTCTGTCAATTTAACTCGTAATTCATTTAAATTAGTTTCATTTCGAAGGAATCGAAGTGTAGTTTAAAACGAAAGAAACGGAGATGAAAAACTCCAAGTATTTTGAGAGTTATGATGGAAATAGTTAGACTCGCTCTTTGGTTTAGCAATTTACTGACCTCTCTCCGATTGATTTACCATAACTCACTAAATTTAACTCGTAATTCATTGAAATTAGTTTCATTTCGAAGGAATCGAAGTGTAGTTTAAAACGAAAGAAACGGAGATGAAAAACTCCAAGTATTTTGAGAGTTATGATGGAAATAGTTAGACTCGCGCTTTGGTTTAGGAATTTACTAACCTACCTCCGATTGATTGACCATAACTCTCTCAATTTAACTCTTAAGTCCTTGAAATTAGTTTCATTTCGAAGGAATCAAAGTGTAGTTTAAAACGAAAGAAACGGAGATGAAAAACTCCAAGTATTTTGAGAGTTATGATGGAAATAGTTAGACTCGCGCTTTGGTTTAGCAATTTACTGACCTACCTCCGATTGATTGACCATAACTCTGTCAATTTAACTCGTAATTCATTTAAATTAGTTTCATTTCGAAGGAATCGAAGTGTAGTTTAAAACGAAAGAAACGGAGATGAAAAACTCCAAGTATTTTGAGAGTTATGATGGAAATAGTTAGACTCGCTCTTTGGTTTAGCAATTTACTGACCTCTCTCCGATTGATTTACCATAACTCACTAAATTTAACTCGTAATTCATTGAAATTAGTTTCATTTCGAAGGAATCGAAGTGTAGTTTAAAACGAAAGAAACGGAGATGAAAAACTCCAAGTATTTTGAGAGTTATGATGGAAATAGTTAGACTCGCGCTTTGGTTTAGGAATTTACTAACCTACCTCCGATTGATTGACCATAACTCTCTCAATTTAACTCTTAAGTCCTTGAAATTAGTTTCATTTCGAAGGAATCAAAGTGTAGTTTAAAACGAAAGAAACGGAGATGAAAAACTCCAAGTATTTTGAGAGTTATGATGGAAATAGTTAGACTCGCGCTTTGGTTTAGCAATTTACTGACCTACCTTCGATTGATTGACAATAACTCTCTCAATTTAACTCGTAATTCATTTAAATTAGTTTCATTTCGAAGGAATCGAAGTGTAGTTTAAAACGAAAGAAACGGAGATGAAAAACTCCAAGTATTTTGAGAGTTATGATGGAAATAATTAGACTCGCTCTTTGGTTTAGCAATTTACTGACCTCTCTCCGATTGATTTACCATAACTCACTAAATTTAACTCGTAATTCATTGAAATTAGTTTCATTTCGAAGGAATCGAAGTGTAGTTTATAACGAAAGAAACGGAGATGAAAAACTCCAAGTATTTTGAGAGTTATGATGGAAATAGTTAGACTCGCGCTTTGGTTTAGCAATTTACTGACCTACCTCCGATTGATTGACCATAACTCTCCCAATTTAACTCTTAAGTCATTGAAATTAGTTTCATTTCGAAGGAATCAAAGTGTAGTTTAAAACGAAAGAAACGGAGATGAAAAACTCCAAGTATTTTGAGAGTTATGATGGAAATAGTTAGACTCGCGCTTTGGTTTAGCAATTTACTGACTTACCTCCGATTGATTGAAAATAACTCTCCCAATTTAACTCGTAATTCATTTAAATTAGTTTCATTTCGAAGGAATCGAAGTGTAGTTTAAAACGAAAGAAACGGAGATGAAAAACTCCAAGTATTTTGAGAGTTATGATGGAAATAGTTAGACTCGCGCTTTGGTTTAGCAATTTACTGACCTACCTTCGATTGATTGACCATAACTCACTCAATTTAACTCGTAATTCATTTAAATTCGTTTCATTTCGAATGAATCGAAGTGTAGTTTAAAACGAAAGAAACGAAGATGAAAAACTCCAAGTATTTTGAGAGTTATGATGGAAATAGTTAGACTCGCTCTTTGGTTTAGCAATTTACTGACCTACCTCCGATTGATTGACCATAACTCTGTAAATTTAACTCGTAATTCATTTAAATTAGTTTCATTTCGAAGGAATCGAAGTGTAGTTTAAAACGAAAGAAACGGAAATGAAAAACTCCAAGTATTTTGAGAGTTATGATGGAAATAGTTAGACTCGCGCTTTGGTTTAGCAATTTACTGACCTACCTCCGATTGATTGACCATAACTCACTCAATTTAACTCGTAATTCATTTAAATTCGTTTCATTTCGAATGAATCGAAGTGTAGTTTAAAACGAAAGAAACGGAGATGAAAAACTCCAAGTATTTTGAGAGTTATGATGGAAATAGTTAGACTCGCTCTTTGGTTTAGCAATTTACTGACCTACCTCCGATTGATTGACCATAACTCTGTCAATTTAACTCGTAATTCATTTAAATTAGTTTCATTTCGAAGGAATCGAAGTGTAGTTTAAAACGAAAGAAACGGAGATTAAAAACTCCAAGTATTTTGGGAGTTATGATGGAAATAGTTAGACTCGCGCTTTGGTTTAGCAATTTACTGACCTCCCTACGATTGATTGACCATAACTCACTCAATTTAACTCGTAATTCATTGAAATTAGTTTCATTTCGAAGGAATCGAAGTGTAGTTTATAACGAAAGAAACGGAGATGAAAAACTCCAAGTATTTTGAGAGTTATGATGGAAATAGTTAGACTCGCGCTTTGGTTTAGCAATTTACTGACCTACCTCCGATTGATTGACCATAACTCTCCCAATTTAACTCTTAAGTCATTGAAATTAGTTTCATTTCGAAGGAATCAAAGTGTAGTTTAAAACGAAAGAAACGGAGATGAAAAACTCCAAGTATTTTGAGAGTTATGATGGAAATAGTTAGACTCGCGCTTTGGTTTAGCAATTTACTGACCTACCTCCGATTGATTGACCATAACTCACTCAATTTAACTCGTAATTCATTTAAATTAGTTTCATTTCGAAGGAATCGAAGTAAAGTTTAAAACGAAAGAAACGGAGATGAAAAACTCCAAGTATTTTGAGAGTTATGATGGAAATAGTTAGACTCGCGCTTTGGTTTAGCAATTTACTGACTTACCTCCGATTGATTGAACATAACTCTCTCAATTTAACTCGTAATTCATTTAAATTCGTTTCATTTCGAATGAATCGAAGTGTAGTTTAAAACGAAAGAAACGGAGAAGAAAAACTCCAAGTATTTTGAGAGTTATGATGGAAATAGTTAGACTCGCTCTTTGGTTTAGCAATTTACTGACCTCTCTCCGATTGATTTACTATAACTCACTCAATTTAACTCGTAATTCATTGAAATTAGTTTCATTTCGAAGGAATCGAAGTTTAGTTTAAAACGAAAGAAACGGAGATGAAAAACTCCAAGTATTTTGAGAGTTATGATGGAAATTGTTAGACTCGCGCTTTGGTTTAGCAATTTACTGACTTACCTCCGATTGATTTACCATAACTCACTCAATTTAACTCGTAATTCATTTAAATTAGTTTCATTTCGAAGGAATCGGAGTATAGTTTAAAACGAAAGAAACGGAGATGAAAAACTACAAGTATTTTGAGAGTTATGATGGAAATAGTTAGACTCGCGCTTTGGTTTAGCAATTTACTGACCTCCCTACGATTGATTGACAATAACTCACTAAATTTAACTCGTAATTCATTGAAATTAGTTTCATTTCGAAGGAATCGAAGTGTAGTTTAAAACGAAAGAAACGGAGATGAAAAACTCCAAGTATTTTGAGAGTTATGATGGAAATAGTTAGACTCGCGCTTTGGTTTAGGAATTTACTGACCTACCTCCGATTGATTGACCATAACTCTCTCAATTTAACTCTTAAGTCCTTGAAATTAGTTTCATTTCGAAGGAATCAAAGTGTAGTTTAAAACGAAAGAAACGGAGATGAAAAACTCCAAGTATTTTGAGAGTTATGATGGAAATAGTTAGACTCGCGCTTTGGTTTAGCAATTTACTGACCTACCTTCGATTGATTGACAATAACTCTCTCAATTTAACTCGTAATTCATTTAAATTAGTTTCATTTCGAAGGAATTAAAGTGTAGTTTAAAACGAAAGAAACGGAGATGAAAAACTCCAAGTATTTTGAGAGTTATGATGGAAATAGTTAGACTCGCGCTTTGGTTTAGCAATTTACTGACCTACCTCCGATTGATTGACCATAACTCTCTCAATTTAACTCGTAATTCATTTAAATTAGTTTCATTTCGAAGGAATCGAAGTGTAGTTTAAAACGAAAGAAACGGAGATGAAAAACTCCAAGTATTTTGAGAGTTATGATGGAAATAGTTAGACTCGCTCTTTGGTTTAGCAATTTACTGAGCTCTCTCCGATTGATTTACCATAACTCACTAAATTTAACTCGTAATTCATTGAAATTAGTTTCATTTCGAAGGAATCGAAGTGTAGTTTAAAACGAAAGAAACGGAGATGAAAAACTCTAAGTATTTTGAGAGTTATGATGGAAATTGTTAGACTCGCGCTTTGGTTTAGCAATTTACTGACCTACCTCCGATTGATTGACATTAACTCACTCAATTTAACTCGTAATTCATTTAAATTAGTTTCATTTCGAAGGAATCGAAGTATAATTTAAAACGAAAGAAACGGAGATGAAAAACTCCAAGTATTTTGAGAGTTATGATGGAAATAGTTAGACTCGCGCTTTGGTTTAGCAATTTACTGACCTACCTCCGATTAATTGACCATAACTCACTCAATTTTACTTGTAATTGATTGAAATTAGTTTCATTTCGAAGGAATCGAAGTGTAGTTTAAAACGAAAGAAACGGAGATGAAAAACTCCAAGTATTTTGGGAGTTATGATGGAAATAGTTAGACTCGCGCTTTGGTTTAACAATTTACTGACCTACCTCCGATTGATTGACCATAACTCACTCAATTTAACTCGTAATTCATTGAATTAGTTTCATTTCGAAGGATTCGAAGTATAGTTTAAAACGAAAGAAACGGAGATGAAAAACTCCAAGTATTTTGAGAGTTATGATGGAAATAGTTAGACTCGCGCTTTGGTTTACCAATTTACTGACCTACCTCCGATTGATTGACCATAACTCTGTCAATTTAACTCGTAATTCATTTAAATTAGTTTCATTTCGAAGGAATCGAAGTGTAGTTTAAAACGAAAGAAACGGAGATTAAAAACTCCAAGTATTTTGGGAGTTATGATGGAAATAGTTAGACTCGCGCTTTGGTTTAGCAATTTACTAACCTCCCTACGATTGATTGACCATAACTCACTCAATTTAACTCGTAATTCATTGAAATTAGTTTCATTTCGAAGGAATCGAAGTGTAGTTTATAACGAAAGAAACGGAGATGAAAAACTCCAAGTATTTTGAGAGTTATGATGGAAATAGTTAGACTCGCGCTTTGGTTTAGCAATTTACTGACATACCTCCGATTGATTTACCATAACTCTCCCAATTTAACTCTTAAGTCATTGAAATTAGTTTCATTTCGAAGGAATCAAAGTGTAGTTTAAAACGAAAGAAACGGAAATGAAAAACTCCAAGTATTTTGAGAGTTATGATGGAAATAGTTAGACTCGCGCTTTGGTTTAGCAATTTACTGACCTACCTCCGATTGATTGACAATAACTCTGTCAATTTAACTCGTAATTCATTTAAATTAGTTTCATTTCGAAGGAATCGAAGTGTAGTTTAAAACGAAAGAAACGGAGATGAAAAACTCCAAGTATTTTGAGAGTTATGATGGAAATAGTTAGACTCGCGCTTTGGTTTAGCAATTTACTGACCTACCTCCGATTGATTGACCATAACTCACTCAATTTAACTCGTAATTCATTTAAATTTGTTTCATTTCGAATGAATCGAAGTGTAGTTTAAAACGAAAGAAACGTAGATGAAAAACTCCAAGTATTTTGAGAGTTATGATGGAAATAGTTAGACTCGCTCTTTGGTTTAGCAATTTACTGACCTACCTCCGATTGATTGACCATAACTCTGTCAATTTAACTCGTAATTCATTTAAATTAGTTTCATTTCGAAGGAATCGAAGTGTAGTTTAAAACGAAAGAAACGGAGATTAAAAACTCCAAGTATTTTGGGAGTTATGATGGAAATAGTTAGACTCGCGCTTTGGTTTAGCAATTTACTGACCTCCCTACGATTGATTGAGCATAACTCACTCAATTTAACTCGTAATTCATTGAAATTAGTTTCATTTCGAAGGAATCGAAGTGTAGTTTATAACGAAAGAAACGGAGATGAAAAACTCCAAGTATTTTGAGAGTTATGATGGAAATAGTTAGACTCGCGCTTTGGTTTAGCAATTTACTGACCTACCTCCGATTGATTGACCATAACTCTCCCAATTTAACTCTTAAGTCATTGAAATTAGTTTCATTTCGAAGGATTCAAAGTGTAGTTTAAAACGAAAGAAACGGAGATGAAAAACTCCAAGTATTTTGAGAGTTATGATGGAAATAGTTAGACTCGCGCTTTGGTTTAGCAATTTACTGACCTCTCTCCGATTGATTTACCATAACTCACTCAATTTAACTTGTAATTCATTGAAATTAGTTTCATTTCGAAGGAATCGAAGTGTAGTTTAAAACGAAAGAAACGGAGATGAAAAACTCCAAGTATTTTGAGAGTTATGATGGAAATAGTTAGACTCCCGCTTTGGTTTAGCAATTTACTGACCTACCTTCGATTGATTGACCATAACTCACTCAATTTAACTCGTAATTCATTTAAATTCGTTTCATTTCGAATGAATCGAAGTGTAGTTTAAAACGAAAGAAACGAAGATGAAAAACTCTAAGTATTTTGAGAGTTATGATGGAAATAGTTAGACTCGCTCTTTGGTTTATTAATTTACTGACCTCTCTCCGATTGATTGACCATAACTCTGTCAATTTAACTCGTAATTCATTTAAATTAGTTTCATTTCGAAGGAATCGAAGTGTAGTTTAAAACGAAAGAAACGGAGATGAAAAACTCCAAGTATTTTGAGAGTTATGATGGAAATAGTTAGACTCGCGCTTTGGTTTAGCAATTTACTGACCTACCTCCGATTGATTGACCATAACTCACTCAATTTAACTCGTAATTCATTTAAATTCGTTTTATTTCGAATGAATCGAAGTGTAGTTTAAAACGAAAGAAACGGAGATGAAAAACTCCAAGTATTTTGAGAGTTATGATGGAAATAGTTAGACTCGCTCTTTGGTTTAGCAATTTACTGACCTACCTCCGATTGATTGACCATAACTCTGTCAATTTAACTCGTAATTCATTTAAATTAGTTTCATTTCGAAGGAATCGAAGTGTAGTTTAAAACGAAAGAAACGGAGATTAAAAACTCCAAGTATTTTGGGAGTTATGATGGAAATAGTTAGACTCGCGCTTTGGTTTAGCAATTTACTGACCTCCCTACGATTGATTGACCATAACTCACTCAATTTAACTCGTAATTCATTGAAATTAGTTTCATTTCGAAGGAATCGAAGTGTAGTTTATAACGAAAGAAACGGAGATGAAAAACTCCAAGTATTTTGAGAGTTATGATGGAAATAGTTAGACTCGCGCTTTGGTTTAGCAATTTACTGACCTACCTCCGATTGATTGACCATAACTCTCCCAATTTAACTCTTAAGTCATTGAAATTAGTTTCATTTCGAAGGAATCAAAGTGTAGTTTAAAACGAAAGAAACGGAGATGAAAAACTCCAAGTATTTTGAGAGTTATGATGGAAATAGTTAGACTCGCGCTTTGGTTTAGCAATTTACTGACCTACCTCCGATTGATTGAAAATAACTCTCCCAATTTAACTCGTAATTCATTTAAATTAGTTTCATTTCGAAGGAATCGAAGTGTAGTTTAAAACGAAAGAAACGGAGATGAAAAACTCCAAGTATTTTGAGAGTTATGATGGAAATAGTTAGACTCGCGCTTTGGTTTAGCAATTTACTGACCTACCTTCGATTGATTGACCATAACTCACTCAATTTAACTCGTAATTCATTTAAATTCGTTTCATTTCGAATGAATCGAAGTGTAGTTTAAAACGAAAGAAACGAAGATGAAAAATTCCAAGTATTTTGAGAGTTATGATGGAAATAGTTAGACTCGCTCTTTGGTTTAGCAATTTACTGACCTCTCTCCGATTGATTGACCATAACTCTGTCAATTTAACTCGTAATTCATTTAAATTAGTTTCATTTCGAAGGAATCGAAGTGTAGTTTAAAACGAAAGAAACGGAGATGAAAAACTCCAAGTATTTTGAGAGTTATGATGGAAATAGTTAGACTCGCGCTTTGGTTTAGCAATTTACTGACCTACCTCCGATTGATTGACCATAACTCACTCAATTTAACTCGTAATTCATTTAAATTCGTTTCATTTCGAATGAATCGAAGTGTAGTTTAAAACGAAAGAAACGGAGATGAAAAACTCCAAGTATTTTGAGAGTTATGATGGAAATAGTTAGACTCGCTCTTTGGTTTAGCAATTTACTAACCTACCTCCGATTGATTGACCATAACTCTGTCAATTTAACTCGTAATTCATTTAAATTAGTTTCATTTCGAAGGAATCGAAGTGTAGTTTAAAACGAAAGAAACGGAGATTAAAAACTCCAAGTATTTTGGGAGTTATGATGGAAATAGTTAGACTCGCGCTTTGGTTTAGCAATTTACTGACCTCCCTACGATTGATTGACCATAACTCACTCAATTTAACTCGTAATTCATTGAAATTAGTTTCATTTCGAAGGAATCGAAGTGTAGTTTATAACGAAAGAAACGGAGATGAAAAACTCCAAGTATTTTGAGAGTTATGATGGAAATAGTTAGACTCGCGCTTTGGTTTAGCAATTTACTGACCTACCTCCGATTGATTGACCATAACTCTCCCAATTTAACTCTTAAGTCATTGAAATTAGTTTCATTTCGAAGGAATCAAAGTGTAGTTTAAAACGAAAGAAACGGAGATGAAAAACTCCAAGTATTTTGAGAGTTATGATGGAAATAGTTAGACTCGCGCTTTGGTTTAGCAATTTACTGACCTACCTCCGATTGATTGAACATAACTCTCTCAATTTAACTCGTAATTCATTTAAATTCGTTTCATTTCGAATGAATCGAAGTGTAGTTTAAAATGAAAGAAACGGAGATGAAAAACTCTAAGTATTTTGAGAGTTATGATGTAAATAGTTAGACTCGCTCTTTGGTTTAGCAATTTACTGACCTCTCTCCGATTGATTTACCATAACTCACTAAATTTAACTCGTAATTCATTGAAATTAGTTTCATTTCGAAGGAATCGAAGTGTAGTTTAAAACAAAAGAAACGGAGATGAAAAACTCCAAGTATTTTGAGAGTTATAATGAAAATTGTTAGACTCGCGCTTTGGTTTAGCAATTTACTGACCTACCTCCGATTGATTGACCATAACTCACTCAATTTAACTCGTAATTCCTTTAAATTAGTTTCATTTCGAAGGAATCGAAGTATAGTTTAAAACGAAAGAAACGGAGATGAAAACTCCAAGTATTTTGAGAGTTATGATGGAAATAGTTAGACTCGCGCTTTGGTTTAGCAATTTACTGACATACCTCCGATTGATTGACCATAATTCACTCAATTTTACTGGTAATTGATTGAAATTATTTTCATTTCGAAGGAATCGAAGTGTAGTTTAAAACGAAAGAAACGGAGATGAAAAACTCCAAGTATTTTGTAAGTTATGATGGAAATAGTTAGACTCGCTCTTTGGTTTAGCAATTTACTGACCTCTCTCCGATTGATTTACCATAACTCACTCAATTTAACTTGTAATTCATTGAAATTAGTTTCATTTCGAAGGAATCGAAGTGTAGTTTAAAACGAAAGAAACGGAGATGAAAAACTCCAAGTATTTTGAGAGTTATGATGGAAATTGTTAGACTCGCGCTTTGGTTTAGCAATTTACTGACCTACCTCCGATTGATTAACCATAACTCACTCAATTTAACTCGTAATTCATTTAAATTAGTTTCATTTCGAAGGAATCAAAGTGTAGTTTAAAACGAAAGAAACGGAGATGAAAAACTCCTAGTATTTTGAGAGTTATGATGGAAATAGTTAGACTCGCGCTTTGGTTTAGCAATTTACTGACCTACCTCCGATTGATTGACCATAACTCACTCAATTTAACTCGTAATTCATTTAAATTAGTTTCATTTCGAAGGAATCGAAGTAAAGTTTAAAACGAAAGAAACGGAGATGAAAAACTCCAAGTATTTTGAGAGTTATGATGGAAATAGTTAGACTCGCGCTTTGGTTTAGCAATTTACTGACCTACCTCCGATTGATTGAACATAACTCTCTCAATTTAACTCGTAATTCATTTAAATTCGTTTCATTTCGAATGAATCGAAGTGTAGTTTAAAACGAAAGAAACGGAGATGAAAAACTCCAAGTATTTTGAGAGTTATGATGGAAATAGTTAGACTCGCTCTTTGGTTTAGCAATTTACTGACCTCTCTCCGATTGATTTACCATAACTCACTCAATTTAACTCGTAATTCATTGAAATTAGTTTCATTTCGAAGGAATCGAAGTGTAGTTTAAAACGAAAGAAACGGAGATGAAAAACTCAAAGTATTTTGAGAGTTATGATGGAAATTGTTAGACTCGCGCTTTGGTTTAGCAATTTACTGACCTACCTCCGATTGATTTACCATAACTCACTCAATTTAACTCGTAATTCATTTAAATTAGTTTCATTTCGAAGGAATCGAAGTATAGTTTAAAACGAAAGAAACGGAGATGAAAAACTCCAAGTATTTTGAGAGTTATGATGGAAATAGTTAGACTCGCGCTTTGGTTTAGCAATTTACTGACCTCCCTACGATTGATTGACCATAACTCACTAAATTTAACTCGTAATTCATTGAAATTAGTTTTATTTCGAAGGAATCGAAGTGTAGTTTAAAACGAAAGAAACGGAGATGAAAAACTCCAAGTATTTTGAGAGTTATGATGGAAATAGTTAGACTCGCGCTTTGGTTTAGCAATTTACTGACCTACCTCCGATTGATTGACCATAACTCTCTCAATTTAACTCTTAAGTCATTGAAATTAGTTTCATTTCGAAGGAATCAAAGTGTAGTTTAAAACGAAAGAAACGGAGATGAAAAACTCCAAGTATTTTGAGAGTTATGATGGAAATAGTTAGACTCGCGCTTTGGTTTAGCAATTTAATGACCTACCTTCGATTGATTGACAATAACTCTCTCAATTTAACTCGTAATTCATTTAAATTAGTTTCATTTCGAAGGAATCAAAGTGTAGTTTAAAACGAAAGAAACGGAGATGAAAAACTCCAAGTATTTTGAGAGTTATGATGGAAATAGTTAGACTCGCGCTTTGGTTTAGCAATTTACTGACCTACCTCCGATTGATTGACCATAACTCTGTCAATTTAACTCGTAATTCATTTAAATTAGTTTCATTTCGAAGGAATCGAAGTGTAGTTTAAAACGAAAGAAACGGAGATGAAAAACTCCAAGTATTTTGATAGTTATGATGGAAATAGTTAGACTCGCTCTTTGGTTTAGCAATTTACTGACCTCTCTCCGATTGATTTACCATAACTCACTAAATTTAACTCGTAATTCATTGAAATTAGTTTCATTTCGAAGGAATCGAAGTGTAGTTTAAAACGAAAGAAACGGAGATGAAAAACTCCAAGTATTTTGAGAGTTATGATGGAAATTGTTAGACTCGCGCTTTGGTTTAGCAATTTACTGACCTACCTCCGATTGATTGACCATAACTCACTCAATTTAACTCGTAATTCATTTAAATTAGTTTCATTTCGAAGGAATCGAAGTATAATTTAAAACAAAAGAAACGGAGATGAAAAACTCCAAGTATTTTGAGAGTAATGATGGAAATAGTTAGACTCGCGCTTTGGTTTAGCAATTTACTGACCTACCTCCGATTAATTGACCATAACTCACTCAATTTTACTTGTAATTGATTGAAATTAGTTTCATTTCGAAGGAATCGAAGTGTAGTTTAAAACGAAAGAAACGGAGATGAAAAACTCCAAGTATTTTGAGAGTTATGATGGAAATTGTTAGACTCGCGCTTTGGTTTAGCAATTTACTGACCTACCTCCGATTGATTGACCATAACTCTGTCAATTTAACTCGTAATTCATTTAAATTAGTTTCATTTCGAAGGAATCGAAGTGTAGTTTAAAACGAAAGAAACGGAGATGAAAAACTCCAAGTATTTTGAGAGTTATGATGGAAATAGTTAGACTCGCTCTTTGGTTTAGCAATTTACTGACCTCTCTCCGATTGATTTACCATAACTCACTAAATTTAACTCGTAATTCATTGAAATTAGTTTCATTTCGAAGGAATCGAAGTGTAGTTTAAAACGAAAGAAACGGAGATGAAAAACTCCAAGTATTTTGAGAGTTATGATGGAAATTGTTAGACTCGCGCTTTGGTTTAGCAATTTACTGACCTACCTCCGATTGATTGACCATAACTCACTCAATTTAACTCGTAATTCATTTAAATTAGTTTCATTTCGAAGTAATCGAAGTATAATTTAAAACGAAAGAAACGGAGATGAAAAACTCCAAGTATTTTGAGAGTTATGATGGAAATAGTTAGACTCGCGCTTTGGTTTAGCAATTTACTGACCTACCTCCGATTAATTGACCATAACTCACTCAATTTTACTTGTAATTGATTGAAATTAGTTTCATTTCGAAGGAATCGAAGTGTAGTTTAAAACGAAAGAAACGGAGATGAAAAACTCCAAGTATTTTGGGAGTTATGATGGAAATAGTTAGACTCGCTCTTTGGTTTAGCAATTTACTGACCTACCTCCGATTGATTGACCATAACTCTGTCAATTTAACTCGTAATTCATTTAAATTAGTTTCATTTCGAAGGAATCGAAGTGTAGTTTAAAACGAAAGAAACGGAGATGAAAAACTCCAAGTATTTTGAGAGTTATGATGGAAATAGTTAGACTCGCTCTTTGGTTTAGCAATTTACTGACCTCTCTCCGATTGATTTACCATAACTCACTCAATTTAACTCGTAATTCATTGAAATTAGTTTCATTTCGAAGGAATCGAAGTGTAGTTTATAACGAAAGAAACGGAGATGAAAAACTCCAAGTATTTTGAGAGTTATGATGGAAATAGTTAGACTCGCGCTTTGGTTTAGCAATTTACTGACCTACCTCCGATTGATTGACCATAACTCTCCCAATTTAACTCTTAAGTCATTGAAATTAGTTTCATTTCGAAGGAATCAAAGTGTAGTTTAAAACGAAAGAAACGAAGATGAAAAACTCCAAGTATTTTGAGAGTTATGATGGAAATAGTTAGACTCGCGCTTTGGTTTAGCAATTTACTGACCTACCTCCGATTGATTGAAAATAACTCTCTCAATTTAACTCGTAATTCATTTAAATTAGTTTCATTTCGAAGGAATCGAAGTGTAGTTTAAAACGAAAGAAACGGAGATGAAAAACTCCAAGTATTTTGAGAGTTATGATGGAAATAGTTAGACTCGCGCTTTGGTTTAGCAATTTACTGACCTACCTTCGATTGATTGACCATAACTCACTCAATTTAACTCGTAATTCATTGAAATTAGTTTCATTTCGAAGGAATCGAAGTGTAGTTTAAAACGAAAGAAACGGAGATGAAAAACTCCAAGTATTTTGAGAGTTATGGTGGAAATAGTTAGACTCGCGCTTTGGTTTAGCAATTTACTGACCTACCTCCGATTGATTGACCATAACTCTCCCAATTTAACTCTTAAGTCATTGAAATTAGTTTCATTTCGAAAGAATCGAAGTGTAGTTTAAAACGAAAGAAACGGAGATGAAAAACTCCAAGTATTTTGAGAGTTATGATGGAAATAGTTAGACTCGCGCTTTGGTTTAGCAATTTACTGACCTAGCTCCGATTGATTGACCATAACTCTCTCAATTTAACTCGTAATTCATTTAAATTAGTTTCATTTCGAAGGAATCGAAGTGTAGTTTAAAACGAAAGAAACGGAGATGAAAAACTCCAAGTATTTTGAGAGTTATGATGGAAATAGTTAGACTCGCTCTTTGGTTTAGCAATTTACTGACCTCTCTCCGATTGATTTACCATAACTCACTAAATTTAACTCGTAATTCATTGAAATTAGTTTCATTTCGAAGGAATCGAAGTGTAGTTTAAAACGAAAGAAACGGAGATGAAAAACTCTAAGTATTTTGAGAGTTATGATGGAAATTGTTAGACTCGCGCTTTGGTTTAGCAATTTACTGACCTACCTCCGATTGATTGACCATAACTCACTCAATTTAACTCGTAATTCATTTAAATTAGTTTCATTTCGAAGGAATCGAAGTATAATTTAAAACGAAAGAAACGGAGATGAAAAACTCCAAGTATTTTGAGAGTTATGATGGAAATAGTTAGACTCGCGCTTTGGTTTAGCAATTTACTGACCTACCTCCGATTAATTGACCATAACTCACTCAATTTTACTTGTAATTGATTGAAATTAGTTTCATTTCGAAGGAATCGAAGTGTAGTTTAAAACGAAAGTAACGGAGATGAAAAACTCCAAGTATTTTGGGAGTTATGATGGAAATAGTTAGACTCGCGCTTTGGTTTAGCAATTTACTGACCTACCTCCGATTGATTGACCATAACTCACTCAATTTAACTCGTAATTCATTGAATTAGTTTCATTTCGAAGGATTCGAAGTGTAGTTTAAAACGAAAGAAACGGAGATGAAAAACTCCAAGTATTTTGAGAGTTATGATGGAAATAGTTAGACTCGCGCTTTGGTTTAGCAATTTACTGACTTACCTACGATTGATTGACCATAACTCTCTCAATTTAACTCTTAAGTCATTGAAATTAATTTCATTTCAAATGAATCGAAGTGTAGTTTAAAACGAAAGAAACGGAGATGAAAAACTCCAAGTATTTTGAGAGTTATGATGGAAATAGTTAGACTCGCGCTTTGGTTTAGCAATTTACTGACCTACCTCCGATTGATTGACCATAACTCTGTCAATTTAACTCGTAATTCATTTAAATTAGTTTCATTTCGAAGGAATCGAAGTGTAGTTTAAAACGAAAGAAACGGAGATTAAAAACTCCAAGTATTTTGGGAGTTATGATGGAAATAGTTAGACTCGCGCTTTGGTTTAGCAATTTACTAACCTCCCTACGATTGATTGACCATAACTCACTCAATTTAACTCGTAATTCATTGAAATTAGTTTCATTTCGAAGGAATCGAAGTGTAGTTTATAACGAAAGAAACGGAGATGAAAAACTCCAAGTATTTTGAGAGTTATGATGGAAATAGTTAGACTCGCGCTTTGGTTTAGCAATTTACTGACATACCTCCGATTGATTTACCATAACTCTCCCAATTTAACTCTTAAGTCATTGAAATTAGTTTCATTTCGAAGGAATCAAAGTGTAGTTTAAAACGAAAGAAACGGAAATGAAAAACTCCAAGTATTTTGAGAGTTATGATGGAAATAGTTAGACTCGCGCTTTGGTTTAGCAATTTACTGACCTACCTCCGATTGATTGAAAATAACTCTCCCAATTTAACTCGTAATTCATTTAAATTAGTTTCATTTCGAAGGAATCGAAGTGTAGTTTAAAACGAAAGAAACGGAGATGAAAAACTCCAAGTATTTTGAGAGTTATGATGGAAATAGTTAGACTCGCGCTTTGGTTTAGCAATTTACTGACCTACCTTCGATTGATTGACCATAACTCACTCAATTTAACTCGTAATTCATTTAAATTCGTTTCATTTCGAATGAATCGAAGTGTAGTTTAAAACGAAAGAAACGAAGATGAAAAACTCCAAGTATTTTGAGAGTTATGATGGAAATAGTTAGACTCGCGCTTTGGTTTAGCAATTTACTGACCTACCTCCGATTAATTGACCATAACTCACTCAATTTTACTTGTAATTGATTGAAATTAGTTTCATTTCGAAGGAATCGAAGTGTAGTTTAAAACGAAAGAAACGGAGATGAAAAACTCCAAGTATTTTGGGAGTTATGATGGAAATAGTTAGACTCGCGCTTTGGTTTAGCAATTTACTGACCTACCTCCGATTGATTGACCATAACTCACTCAATTTAACTCGTAATTCATTGAATTAGTTTCATTTCGAAGGATTCGAAGTGTAGTTTAAAACGAAAGAAACGGAGATGAAAAACTCCAAGTATTTTGAGAGTTATGATGGAAATAGTTAGACTCGCGCTTTGGTTTAGCAATTTACTGACTTACCTACGATTGATTGACCATAACTCTCTCAATTTAACTCTTAAGTCATTGAAATTAATTTCATTTCAAATGAATCGAAGTGTAGTTTAAAACGAAAGAAACGGAGATGAAAAACTCCAAGTATTTTGAGAGTTATGATGGAAATAGTTAGACTCGCGCTTTGGTTTAGCAATTTACTGACCTACCTCCGATTGATTGACCATAACTCTGTCAATTTAACTCGTAATTCATTTAAATTAGTTTCATTTCGAAGGAATCGAAGTGTAGTTTAAAACGAAAGAAACGGAGATGAAAAACTCCAAGTATTTTGAGAGTTATGATGGAAATAGTTAGACTCGCTCTTTGGTTTAGCAATTTACTGACCTCTCTCCGATTGATTTACCATAACTCACTCAATTTAACTCGTAATTCATTGAAATTAGTTTCATTTCGAAGGAATCGAAGTGTAGTTTATAACGAAAGAAACGGAGATGAAAAACTCCAAGTATTTTGAGAGTTATGATGGAAATAGTTAGACTCGCGCTTTGGTTTAGCAATTTACTGACCTACCTCCGATTGATTGACCATAACTCTCCCAATTTAACTCTTAAGTCATTGAAATTAGTTTCATTTCGAAGGAATCAAAGTGTAGTTTAAAACGAAAGAAACGAAGATGAAAAACTCCAAGTATTTTGAGAGTTATGATGGAAATAGTTAGACTCGCGCTTTGGTTTAGCAATTTACTGACCTACCTCCGATTGATTGAAAATAACTCTCTCAATTTAACTCGTAATTCATTTAAATTAGTTTCATTTCGAAGGAATCGAAGTGTAGTTTAAAACGAAAGAAACGGAGATGAAAAACTCCAAGTATTTTGAGAGTTATGATGGAAATAGTTAGACTCGCGCTTTGGTTTAGCAATTTACTGACCTACCTTCGATTGATTGACCATAACTCACTCAATTTAACTCGTAATTCATTGAAATTAGTTTCATTTCGAAGGAATCGAAGTGTAGTTTAAAACGAAAGAAACAGAGATGAAAAACTCCAAGTATTTTGAGAGTTATGGTGGAAATAGTTAGACTCGCGCTTTGGTTTAGCAATTTACTGACCTACCTCCGATTGATTGACCATAACTCTCCCAATTTAACTCTTAAGTCATTGAAATTAGTTTCATTTCGAAAGAATCGAAGTGTAGTTTAAAACGAAAGAAACGGAGATGAAAAACTCCAAGTATTTTGAGAGTTATGATGGAAATAGTTAGACTCGCGCTTTGGTTTAGCAATTTACTGACCTAGCTCCGATTGATTGACCATAACTCTCTCAATTTAACTCGTAATTCATTTAAATTAGTTTCATTTCGAAGGAATCGAAGTGTAGTTTAAAACGAAAGAAACGGAGATGAAAAACTCCAAGTATTTTGAGAGTTATGATGGAAATAGTTAGACTCGCTCTTTGGTTTAGCAATTTACTGACCTCTCTCCGATTGATTTACCATAACTCACTAAATTTAACTCGTAATTCATTGAAATTAGTTTCATTTCGAAGGAATCGAAGTGTAGTTTAAAACGAAAGAAACGGAGATGAAAAACTCTAAGTATTTTGAGAGTTATGATGGAAATTGTTAGACTCGCGCTTTGGTTTAGCAATTTACTGACCTACCTCCGATTGATTGACCATAACTCACTCAATTTAACTCGTAATTCATTTAAATTAGTTTCATTTCGAAGGAATCGAAGTATAATTTAAAACGAAAGAAACGGAGATGAAAAACTCCAAGTATTTTGAGAGTTATGATGGAAATAGTTAGACTCGCGCTTTGGTTTAGCAATTTACTGACCTACCTCCGATTAATTGACCATAACTCACTCAATTTTACTTGTAATTGATTGAAATTAGTTTCATTTCGAAGGAATCGAAGTGTAGTTTAAAACGAAAGTAACGGAGATGAAAAACTCCAAGTATTTTGGGAGTTATGATGGAAATAGTTAGACTCGCGCTTTGGTTTAGCAATTTACTGACCTACCTCCGATTGATTGACCATAACTCACTCAATTTAACTCGTAATTCATTGAATTAGTTTCATTTCGAAGGATTCGAAGTGTAGTTTAAAACGAAAGAAACGGAGATGAAAAACTCCAAGTATTTTGAGAGTTATGATGGAAATAGTTAGACTCGCGCTTTGGTTTAGCAATTTACTGACTTACCTACGATTGATTGACCATAACTCTCTCAATTTAACTCTTAAGTCATTGAAATTAATTTCATTTCAAATGAATCGAAGTGTAGTTTAAAACGAAAGAAACGGAGATGAAAAACTCCAAGTATTTTGAGAGTTATGATGGAAATAGTTAGACTCGCGCTTTGGTTTAGCAATTTACTGACCTACCTCCGATTGATTGACCATAACTCTGTCAATTTAACTCGTAATTCATTTAAATTAGTTTCATTTCGAAGGAATCGAAGTGTAGTTTAAAACGAAAGAAACGGAGATTAAAAACTCCAAGTATTTTGGGAGTTATGATGGAAATAGTTAGACTCGCGCTTTGGTTTAGCAATTTACTAACCTCCCTACGATTGATTGACCATAACTCACTCAATTTAACTCGTAATTCATTGAAATTAGTTTCATTTCGAAGGAATCGAAGTGTAGTTTATAACGAAAGAAACGGAGATGAAAAACTCCAAGTATTTTGAGAGTTATGATGGAAATAGTTAGACTCGCGCTTTGGTTTAGCAATTTACTGACATACCTCCGATTGATTTACCATAACTCTCCCAATTTAACTCTTAAGTCATTGAAATTAGTTTCATTTCGAAGGAATCAAAGTGTAGTTTAAAACGAAAGAAACGGAAATGAAAAACTCCAAGTATTTTGAGAGTTATGATGGAAATAGTTAGACTCGCGCTTTGGTTTAGCAATTTACTGACCTACCTCCGATTGATTGAAAATAACTCTCCCAATTTAACTCGTAATTCATTTAAATTAGTTTCATTTCGAAGGAATCGAAGTGTAGTTTAAAACGAAAGAAACGGAGATGAAAAACTCCAAGTATTTTGAGAGTTATGATGGAAATAGTTAGACTCGCGCTTTGGTTTAGCAATTTACTGACCTACCTTCGATTGATTGACCATAACTCACTCAATTTAACTCGTAATTCATTTAAATTCGTTTCATTTCGAATGAATCGAAGTGTAGTTTAAAACGAAAGAAACGAAGATGAAAAACTCCAAGTATTTTGAGAGTTATGATGGAAATAGTTAGACTCGCGCTTTGGTTTAGCAATTTACTGACCTACCTCCGATTAATTGACCATAACTCACTCAATTTTACTTGTAATTGATTGAAATTAGTTTCATTTCGAAGGAATCGAAGTGTAGTTTAAAACGAAAGAAACGGAGATGAAAAACTCCAAGTATTTTGGGAGTTATGATGGAAATAGTTAGACTCGCGCTTTGGTTTAGCAATTTACTGACCTACCTCCGATTGATTGACCATAACTCACTCAATTTAACTCGTAATTCATTGAATTAGTTTCATTTCGAAGGATTCGAAGTGTAGTTTAAAACGAAAGAAACGGAGATGAAAAACTCCAAGTATTTTGAGAGTTATGATGGAAATAGTTAGACTCGCGCTTTGGTTTAGCAATTTACTGACTTACCTACGATTGATTGACCATAACTCTCTCAATTTAACTCTTAAGTCATTGAAATTAATTTCATTTCAAATGAATCGAAGTGTAGTTTAAAACGAAAGAAACGGAGATGAAAAACTCCAAGTATTTTGAGAGTTATGATGGAAATAGTTAGACTCGCGCTTTGGTTTAGCAATTTACTGACCTACCTCCGATTGATTGACCATAACTCTGTCAATTTAACTCGTAATTCATTTAAATTAGTTTCATTTCGAACGAATCGAAGTGTAGTTTAAAACGAAAGAAACGGAGATTAAAAACTCCAAGTATTTTGGGAGTTATGATGGAAATAGTTAGACTCGCGCTTTGGTTTAGCAATTTACTGACCTCCCTACGATTGATTGAGCATAACTCACTCAATTTAACTCGTAATTCATTGAAATTAGTTTCATTTCGAAGGAATCGAAGTGTAGTTTATAACGAAAGAAACGGAGATGAAAAACTCCAAGTATTTTGAGAGTTATGATGGAAATAGTTAGACTCGCGCTTTGGTTTAGCAATTTACTGACCTACCTCCGATTGATTGACCATAACTCTCCCAATTTAACTCTTAAGTCATTGAAATTAGTTTCATTTCGAAGGAATCAAAGTGTAGTTTAAAACGAAAGAAACGGAGATGAAAAACTCCAAGTATTTTGAGAGTTATGATGGAAATAGTTAGACTCGCGCTTTGGTTTAGCAATTTACTGACCTACCTCCGATTGATTGAAAATAACTCTCCCAATTTAACTCGTAATTCATTTAAATTAGTTTCATTTCGAAGGAATCGAAGTGTAGTTTAAAACGAAAGAAACGGAGATGAAAAACTCCAAGTATTTTGAGAGTTATGATTGAAATAGTTAGACTCGCGCTTTGGTTTAGCAATTTACTGACCTACCTTCGATTGATTGACCATAACTCACTCAATTTAACTCGTAATTCATTTAAATTCGTTTCATTTCGAATGAATCGAAGTGTAGTTTAAAACGAAAGAAACGAAGATGAAAAACTCCAAGTATTTTGAGAGTTATGATGGAAATAGTTAGACTCGCTCTTTGGTTTAGCAATTTACTGACCTCTCTCCGATTGATTGACCATAACTCTGTCAATTTAACTCGTAATTCATTTAAATTAGTTTCATTTCGAAGGAATCGAAGTGTAGTTTAAAACGAAAGAAACGGAGATGAAAAACTCCAAGTATTTTGAGAGTTATGATGGAAATAGTTAGACTCGCGCTTTGGTTTAGCAATTTACTGACCTACCTCCGATTGATTGACCATAACTCACTCAATTTAACTCGTAATTCATTTAAATTCGTTTCATTTCGAATGAATCGAAGTGTAGTTTAAAACGAAAGAAACGGAGATGAAAAACTCCAAGTATTTTGAGAGTTATGATGGAAATAGTTAGACTCGCTCTTTGGTTTAGCAATTTACTGACCTACCTCCGATTGATTGACCATAACTCTGTCAATTTAACTCGTAATTCATTTAAATTAGTTTCATTTCGAAGGAATCGAAGTGTAGTTTAAAACGAAAGAAACGGAGATTAAAAACTCCAAGTATTTTGGGAGTTATGATGGAAATAGTTAGACTCGCGCTTTGGTTTAGCAATTTACTGACCTCCCTACGATTGATTGACCATAACTCACTCAATTTAACTCGTAATTCATTGAAATTAGTTTCATTTCGAAGGAATCGAAGTGTAGTTTATAACGAAAGAAACGGAGATGAAAAACTCCAAGTATTTTGAGAGTTATGATGGAAATAGTTAGACTCGCGCTTTGGTTTAGCAATTTACTGACCTACCTCCGATTGATTGACCATAACTCTCCCAATTTAACTCTTAAGTCATTGAAATTAGTTTCATTTCGAAGGAATCAAAGTGTAGTTTAAAACGAAAGAAACGGAGATGAAAAACTCCAAGTATTTTGAGAGTTATGATGGAAATAGTTAGACTCGCGCTTTGGTTTAGCAATTTACTGACCTACCTCCGATTGATTGAAAATAACTCTCCCAATTTAACTCGTAATTCATTTAAATTAGTTTCATTTCGAAGGAATCGAAGTGTAGTTTAAAACGAAAGAAACGGAGATGAAAAACTCCAAGTATTTTGAGAGTTATGATGGAAATAGTTAGACTCGCGCTTTGGTTTAGCAATTTACTGACCTACCTTCGATTGATTGACCATAACTCACTCAATTTAACTCGTAATTCATTTAAATTCGTTTCATTTCGAATGAATCGAAGTGTAGTTTAAAACGAAAGAAACGAAGATGAAAAATTCCAAGTATTTTGAGAGTTATGATGGAAATAGTTAGACTCGCTCTTTGGTTTAGCAATTTACTGACCTCTCTCCGATTGATTGACCATAACTCTGTCAATTTAACTCGTAATTCATTTAAATTAGTTTCATTTCGAAGGAATCGAAGTGTAGTTTAAAACGAAAGAAACGGAGATGAAAAACTCCAAGTATTTTGAGAATTATGATGGAAATTGTTAGACTCGCGCTTTGGTTTAGCAATTTACTGACCTACCTCCGATTGATTGACCATAACTCACTCAATTTAACTCGTAATTCATTTAAATTAGTTTCATTTCGAAGGAATCGAAGTATAATTTAAAACGAAAGAAACGGAGATGAAAAACTCTAAGTATTTTGAGAGTTATGATGGAAATAGTTAGACTCGCGCTTTGGTTTAGCAATTTACTGACCTACCTCCGATTAATTGACCATAACTCACTCAATTTTACTTGTAATTGATTGAAATTAGTTTCATTTCGAAGGAATCGAAGTGTAGTTTAAAACGAAAGAAACGGAGATGAAAAACTCCAAGTATTTTGAGAGTTATGATGGAAATAGTTAGACTCGCGCTTTGGTTTAGCAATTTACTGACCTACCTCCGATTGATTGACCATAACTCTGTCAATTTAACTCGTAATTCATTTAAATTAGTTTCATTTCGAAGGAATCGAAGTGTAGTTTAAAACGAAAGAAACGGAGATGAAAAACTCCAAGTATTTTGAGAGTTATGATGGAAATAGTTAGACTCGCTCTTTGGTTTAGCAATTTACTGACCTCTCTCCGATTGATTTACCATAACTCACTCAATTTAACTCGTAATTCATTGAAATTAGTTTCATTTCGAAGGAATCGAAGTGTAGTTTATAACGAAAGAAACGGAGATGAAAAACTCCAAGTATTTTGAGAGTTATGATGGAAATAGTTAGACTCGCGCTTTGGTTTAGCAATTTACTGACCTACCTCCGATTGATTGACCATAACTCTCCCAATTTAACTCTTAAGTCATTGAAATTAGTTTCATTTCGAAGGAATCAAAGTGTAGTTTAAAACGAAAGAAACGAAGATGAAAAACTCCAAGTATTTTGAGAGTTATGATGGAAATAGTTAGACTCGCGCTTTGGTTTAGCAATTTACTGACCTACCTCCGATTGATTGAAAATAACTCTCTCAATTTAACTCGTAATTCATTTAAATTAGTTTCATTTCGAAGGAATCGAAGTGTAGTTTAAAACGAAAGAAACGGAGATGAAAAACTCCAAGTATTTTGAGAGTTATGATGGAAATAGTTAGACTCGCTCTTTGGTTTAGCAATTTACTGACCTCTCTCCGATTGATTTACCATAACTCACTCAATTTAACTCGTAATTCATTGAAATTAGTTTCATTTCGAAGGAATCGAAGTGTAGTTTAAAACGAAAGAAACGGAGATGAAAAACTCCAAGTATTTTGAGAGTTATGATGGAAATTGTTAGACTCGCGCTTTGGTTTAGCAATTTACTGACCTACCTCCGATTGATTTACCATAACTCACTCAATTTAACTCGTAATTCATTTAAATTAGTTTCATTTCGAAGGAATCGAAGTATAGTTTAAAACGAAAGAAACGGAGATGAAAAACTCCAAGTATTTTGAGAGTTATGATGGAAATAGTTAGACTCGCGCTTTGGTTTAGCAATTTACTGACCTCCCTACGATTGATTGACCATAACTCACTAAATTTAACTCGTAATTCATTGAAATTAGTTTTATTTCGAAGGAATCGAAGTGTAGTTTAAAACGAAAGAAACGGAGATGAAAAACTCCAAGTATTTTGAGAGTTATGATGGAAATTGTTAGACTCGCGCTTTGGTTTAGCAATTTACTGACCTACCTCCGATTGATTGACCATAACTCACTCAATTTAACTCGTAATTCATTTAAATTCGTTTCATTTCGAATGAATCGAAGTGTAGTTTAAAACGAAAGAAACGAAGATGAAAAATTCCAAGTATTTTGAGAGTTATGATGGAAATAGTTAGACTCGCTCTTTGGTTTAGCAATTTACTGACCTCTCTCCGATTGATTGACCATAACTCTGTCAATTTAACTCGTAATTCATTTAAATTAGTTTCATTTCGAAGGAATCGAAGTGTAGTTTAAAACGAAAGAAACGGAGATGAAAAACTCCAAGTATTTTGAGAATTATGATGGAAATTGTTAGACTCGCGCTTTGGTTTAGCAATTTACTGACCTACCTCCGATTGATTGACCATAACTCACTCAATTTAACTCGTAATTCATTTAAATTAGTTTCATTTCGAAGGAATCGAAGTATAATTTAAAACGAAAGAAACGGAGATGAAAAACTCTAAGTATTTTGAGAGTTATGATGGAAATAGTTAGACTCGCGCTTTGGTTTAGCAATTTACTGACCTACCTCCGATTAATTGACCATAACTCACTCAATTTTACTTGTAATTGATTGAAATTAGTTTCATTTCGAAGGAATCGAAGTGTAGTTTAAAACGAAAGAAACGGAGATGAAAAACTCCAAGTATTTTGAGAGTTATGATGGAAATAGTTAGACTCGCGCTTTGGTTTAGCAATTTACTGACCTACCTCCGATTGATTGACCATAACTCTGTCAATTTAACTCGTAATTCATTTAAATTAGTTTCATTTCGAAGGAATCGAAGTGTAGTTTAAAACGAAAGAAACGGAGATGAAAAACTCCAAGTATTTTGAGAGTTATGATGGAAATAGTTAGACTCGCTCTTTGGTTTAGCAATTTACTGACCTCTCTCCGATTGATTTACCATAACTCACTAAATTTAACTCGTAATTCATTGAAATTAGTTTCATTTCGAAGGAATCGAAGTGTAGTTTAAAACGAAAGAAACGGAGATGAAAAACTCCAAGTATTTTGAGAGTTATGATGGAAATTGTTAGACTCGCGCTTTGGTTTAGCAATTTACTGACCTACCTCCGATTGATTGACCATAACTCACTCAATTTAACTCGTAATTCATTTAAATTAGTTTCATTTCGAAGGAATCGAAGTATAATTTAAAACGAAAGAAACGGAGATGAAAAACTCCAAGTATTTTGAGAGTTATGATGGAAATAGTTAGACTCGCGCTTTGGTTTAGCAATTTACTGACCTACCTCCGATTAATTGACCATAACTCACTCAATTTTACTTGTAATTGATTGAAATTAGTTTCATTTCGAAGGAATCGAAGTGTAGTTTAAAACGAAAGAAACGGAGATGAAAAACTCCAAGTATTTTGGGAGTTATGATGGAAATAGTTAGACTCGCTCTTTGGTTTAGCAATTTACTGACCTACCTCCGATTGATTGACCATAACTCTGTCAATTTAACTCGTAATTCATTTAAATTAGTTTCATTTCGAAGGAATCGAAGTGTAGTTTAAAACGAAAGAAACGGAGATGAAAAACTCCAAGTATTTTGAGAGTTATGATGGAAATAGTTAGACTCGCTCTTTGGTTTAGCAATTTACTGACCTCTCTCCGATTGATTTACCATAACTCACTCAATTTAACTCGTAATTCATTGAAATTAGTTTCATTTCGAAGGAATCGAAGTGTAGTTTATAACGAAAGAAACGGAGATGAAAAACTCCAAGTATTTTGAGAGTTATGATGGAAATAGTTAGACTCGCGCTTTGGTTTAGCAATTTACTGACCTACCTCCGATTGATTGACCATAACTCTCCCAATTTAACTCTTAAGTCATTGAAATTAGTTTCATTTCGAAGGAATCAAAGTGTAGTTTAAAACGAAAGAAACGAAGATGAAAAACTCCAAGTATTTTGAGAGTTATGATGGAAATAGTTAGACTCGCGCTTTGGTTTAGCAATTTACTGACCTACCTCCGATTGATTGAAAATAACTCTCTCAATTTAACTCGTAATTCATTTAAATTAGTTTCATTTCGAAGGAATCGAAGTGTAGTTTAAAACGAAAGAAACGGAGATGAAAAACTCCAAGTATTTTGAGAGTTATGATGGAAATAGTTAGACTCGCTCTTTGGTTTAGCAATTTACTGACCTCTCTCCGATTGATTTACCATAACTCACTCAATTTAACTCGTAATTCATTGAAATTAGTTTCATTTCGAAGGAATCGAAGTGTAGTTTAAAACGAAAGAAACGGAGATGAAAAACTCCAAGTATTTTGAGAGTTATGACGGAAATTGTTAGACTCGCGCTTTGGTTTAGCAATTTACTGACCTACCTCCGATTGATTTACCATAACTCACTCAATTTAACTCGTAATTCATTTAAATTAGTTTCATTTCGAAGGAATCGAAGTATAGTTTAAAACGAAAGAAACGGAGATGAAAAACTCCAAGTATTTTGAGAGTTATGATGGAAATAGTTAGACTCGCGCTTTGGTTTAGCAATTTACTGACCTCCCTACGATTGATTGACCATAACTCACTAAATTTAACTCGTAATTCATTGAAATTAGTTTTATTTCGAAGGAATCGAAGTGTAGTTTAAAACGAAAGAAACGGAGATGAAAAACTCCAAGTATTTTGAGAGTTATGATGGAAATTGTTAGACTCGCGCTTTGGTTTAGCAATTTACTGACCTACCTCCGATTGATTGACCATAACTCACTCAATTTAACTCGTAATTCATTTAAATTAGTTTCATTTCGAAGGAATCGAAGTATAATTTAAAACGAAAGAAACGGAGATGAAAAACTCCAAGTATTTTGAGAGTTATGATGGAAATAGTTAGACTCGCGCTTTGGTTTAGCAATTTACTGACCTACCTCCGATTAATTGACCATAACTCACTCAATTTTACTTGTAATTGATTGAAATTAGTTTCATTTCGAAGGAATCGAAGTGTAGTTTAAAACGAAAGAAACGGAGATGAAAAACTCTAAGTATTTTGGGAGTTATGATGGAAATAGTTAGACTCGCTCTTTGGTTTAGCAATTTACTGACCTACCTCCGATTGATTGACCATAACTCTGTCAATTTAACTCGTAATTCATTTAAATTAGTTTCATTTCGAAGGAATCGAAGTGTAGTTTAAAACGAAAGAAACGGAGATGAAAAACTCCAAGTATTTTGAGAGTTATGATGGAAATAGTTAGACTCGCTCTTTGGTTTAGCAATTTACTGACCTCTCTCCGATTGATTTACCATAACTCACTCAATTTAACTCGTAATTCATTGAAATTAGTTTCATTTCGAAGGAATCGAAGTGTAGTTTATAACGAAAGAAACGGAGATGAAAAACTCCAAGTATTTTGAGAGTTATGATGGAAATAGTTAGACTCGCGCTTTGGTTTAGCAATTTACTGACCTACCTCCGATTGATTGACCATAACTCTCCCAATTTAACTCTTAAGTCATTGAAATTAGTTTCATTTCGAAGGAATCAAAGTGTAGTTTAAAACGAAAGAAACGAAGATGAAAAACTCCAAGTATTTTGAGAGTTATGATGGAAATAGTTAGACTCGCGCTTTGGTTTAGCAATTTACTGACCTACCTCCGATTGATTGAAAATAACTCTCTCAATTTAACTCGTAATTCATTTAAATTAGTTTCATTTCGAAGGAATCGAAGTGTAGTTTAAAACGAAAGAAACGGAGATGAAAAACTCCAAGTATTTTGAGAGTTATGATGGAAATAGTTAGACTCGCTCTTTGGTTTAGCAATTTACTGACCTCTCTCCGATTGATTTACCATAACTCACTCAATTTAACTCGTAATTCATTGAAATTAGTTTCATTTCGAAGGAATCGAAGTGTAGTTTAAAACGAAAGAAACGGAGATGAAAAACTCCAAGTATTTTGAGAGTTATGATGGAAATTGTTAGACTCGCGCTTTGGTTTAGCAATTTACTGACCTACCTCCGATTGATTTACCATAACTCACTCAATTTAACTCGTAATTCATTTAAATTAGTTTCATTTCGAAGGAATCGAAGTATAGTTTAAAACGAAAGAAACGGAGATGAAAAACTCCAAGTATTTTGAGAGTTATGATGGAAATAGTTAGACTCGCGCTTTGGTTTAGCAATTTACTGACCTCCCTACGATTGATTGACCATAACTCACTAAATTTAACTCGTAATTCATTGAAATTAGTTTTATTTCGAAGGAATCGAAGTGTAGTTTAAAACGAAAGAAACGGAGATGAAAAACTCCAAGTATTTTGAGAGTTATGATGGAAATTGTTAGACTTGCGCTTTGGTTTAGCAATTTACTGACCTACGTCCGATTGATTGACCATAACTCACTCAATTTAACTCGTAATTCATTTAAATTAGTTTCATTTCGAAGGAATCGAAGTATAATTTAAAACGAAAGAAACGGAGATGAAAAACTCCAAGTATTTTGAGAGTTATGATGGAAATAGTTAGACTCGCGCTTTGGTTTAGCAATTTACTGACTTACCTCCGATTAATTGACCATAACTCACTCAATTTTACTTGTAATTGATTGAAATTAGTTTCATTTCGAAGGAATCGAAGTGTAGTTTAAAACGAAAGAAACGGAGATGAAAAACTCCAAGTATTTTGAGAGTTATGATGGAAATAGTTAGACTCGCGCTTTGGTTTAGCAATTTACTGACCTACCTCCGATTGATTGACCATAACTCTGTCAATTTAACTCGTAATTCATTTAAATTAGTTTCATTTCGAAGGAATCGAAGTGTAGTTTAAAACGAAAGAAACGGAGATGAAAAACTCCAAGTATTTTGAGAGTTATGATGGAAATAGTTAGACTCGCTCTTTGGTTTAGCAATTTACTGACCTCTCTCCGATTGATTTACCATAACTCACTAAATTTAACTCGTAATTCATTGAAATTAGTTTCATTTCGAAGGAATCGAAGTGTAGTTTAAAACGAAAGAAACGGAGATGAAAAACTCCAAGTATTTTGAGAGTTATGATGGAAATTGTTAGACTCGCGCTTTGGTTTAGCAATTTACTGACCTACCTCCGATTGATTGACCATAACTCACTCAATTTAACTCGTAATTCATTTAAATTAGTTTCATTTCGAAGGAATCGAAGTATAATTTAAAACGAAAGAAACGGAGATGAAAAACTCCAAGTATTTTGAGAGTTATGATGGAAATAGTTAGACTCGCGCTTTGGTTTAGCAATTTACTGACCTACCTCCGATTAATTGACCATAACTCACTCAATTTTACTTGTAATTGATTGAAATTAGTTTCATTTCGAAGGAATCGAAGTGTAGTTTAAAACGAAAGAAACGGAGATGAAAAACTCCAAGTATTTTGGGAGTTATGATGGAAATAGTTAGACTCGCTCTTTGGTTTAGCAATTTACTGACCTACCTCCGATTGATTGACCATAACTCTGTCAATTTAACTCGTAATTCATTTAAATTAGTTTCATTTCGAAGGAATCGAAGTGTAGTTTAAAACGAAAGAAACGGAGATGAAAAACTCCAAGTATTTTGAGAGTTATGATGGAAATAGTTAGACTCGCTCTTTGGTTTAGCAATTTACTGACCTCTCTCCGATTGATTTACCATAACTCACTAAATTTAACTCGTAATTCATTGAAATTAGTTTCATTTCGAAGGAATCGAAGTGTAGTTTAAAACGAAAGAAACGGAGATGAAAAACTCCAAGTATTTTGAGAGTTATGATGGAAATTGTTAGACTCGCGCTTTGGTTTAGCAATTTACTGACCTACCTCCGATTGATTGACCATAACTCACTCAATTTAACTCGTAATTCATTTAAATTAGTTTCATTTCGAAGGAATCGAAGTATAATTTAAAACGAAAGAAACGGAGATGAAAAACTCCAAGTATTTTGAGAGTTATGATGGAAATAGTTAGACTCGCGCTTTGGTTTAGCAATTTACTGACCTACCTCCGATTGATTGACCATAACTCTGTCAATTTAACTCGTAATTCATTTAAATTAGTTTCATTTCGAAGGAATCGAAGTGTAGTTTAAAACGAAAGAAACGGAGATGAAAAACTCCAAGTATTTTGAGAGTTATGATGGAAATAGTTAGACTCGCTCTTTGGTTTAGCAATTTACTGACCTCTCTCCGATTGATTTACCATAACTCACTAAATTTAACTCGTAATTCATTGAAATTAGTTTCATTTCGAAGGAATCGAAGTGTAGTTTAAAACGAAAGAAACGGAGATGAAAAACTCCAAGTATTTTGAGAGTTATGATGGAAATAGTTAGACTCGCTCTTTGGTTTAGCAATTTACTGACCTCTCTCCGATTGATTTACCATAACTCACTCAATTTAACTCGTAATTCATTGAAATTAGTTTCATTTCGAAGGAATCGAAGTGTAGTTTATAACGAAAGAAACGGAGATGAAAAACTCCAAGTATTTTGAGAGTTATGATGGAAATAGTTAGACTCGCGCTTTGGTTTAGCAATTTACTGACCTACCTCCGATTGATTGACCATAACTCTCCCAATTTAACTCTTAAGTCATTGAAATTAGTTTCATTTCGAAGGAATCAAAGTGTAGTTTAAAACGAAAGAAACGAAGATGAAAAACTCCAAGTATTTTGAGAGTTATGATGGAAATAGTTAGACTCGCGCTTTGGTTTAGCAATTTACTGACCTACCTCCGATTGATTGAAAATAACTCTCTCAATTTAACTCGTAATTCATTTAAATTAGTTTCATTTCGAAGGAATCGAAGTGTAGTTTAAAACGAAAGAAACGGAGATGAAAAACTCCAAGTATTTTGAGAGTTATGATGGAAATAGTTAGACTCGCGCTTTGGTTTAGCAATTTACTGACCTACCTTCGATTGATTGACCATAACTCACTCAATTTAACTCGTAATTCATTGAAATTAGTTTCATTTCGAAGGAATCGAAGTGTAGTTTAAAACGAAAGAAACGGAGATGAAAAACTCCAAGTATTTTGAGAGTTATGGTGGAAATAGTTAGACTCTCGCTTTGGTTTAGCAATTTACTGACCTACCTCCGATTGATTGACCATAACTCTGTCAATTTAACTCGTAATTCATTTAAATTAGTTTCATTTCGAAGGAATCGAAGTGTAGTTTAAAACGAAAGAAACGGAGATTAAAAACTCCAAGTATTTTGAGAGTTATGATGGAAATAGTTAGACTCGCGCTTTGGTTTAGCAATTTACTAACCTCCCTACGATTGATTGACCATAACTCACTCAATTTAACTCGTAATTCATTGAAATTAGTTTCATTTCGAAGGAATCGAAGTGTAGTTTATAACGAAAGAAACGGAGATGAAAAACTCCAAGTATTTTGAAAGTTATGATGGAAATAGTTAGACTCGCGCTTTGGTTTAGCAATTTACTGACATACCTCCGATTGATTTACCATAACTCTCCCAATTTAACTCTTAAGTCATTGAAATTAGTTTCATTTCGAAGGAATCAAAGTGTAGTTTAAAACGAAAGAAACGGAGATGAAAAACTCCAAGTATTTTGAGAGTTATGATGGAAATAGTTAGACTCGCGCTTTGGTTTAGCAATTTACTGACCTACCTCCGATTGATTGACAATAACTCTGTCAATTTAACTCGTAATTCATTTAAATTAGTTTCATTTCGAAGGAATCGAAGTGTAGTTTAAAACGAAAGAAACGGAGATAAAAAACTCCAAGTATTTTGAGAGTTATGATGGAAATAGTTAGACTCGCGCTTTGGTTTAGCAATTTACTGACCTACCTCCGATTGATTGACCATAACTCACTCAATTTAACTCGTAATTCATTTAAATTTGTTTCATTTCAAATGAATCGAAGTGTAGTTTAAAACGAAAGAAACGGAGATGAAAAACTCCAAGTATTTTGAGAGTTATGATGGAAATAGTTAGACTCGCTCTTTGGTTTAGCAATTTACTGACCTACCTCCGATTGATTGACCATAACTCTGTCAATTTAACTCGTAATTCATTTAAATTAGTTTCATTTCGAAGGAATCGAAGTGTAGTTTAAAACGAAAGAAACGGAGATTAAAAACTCCAAGTATTTTGGGAGTTATGATGGAAATAGTTAGACTCGCGCTTTGGTTTAGCAATTTACTGACCTACCTCCGATTGATTGACCATAACTCTCCTAATTTAACTCTTAAGTCATTGAAATTAGTTTCATTTCGAAGGAATCAAAGTGTAGTTTAAAACGAAAGAAACGGAGATGAAAAACTCCAAGTATTTTGAGAGTTATGATGGAAATAGTTAGACTCGCGCTTTGGTTTAGCAATTTACTGACCTACCTCCGATTGATTGAACATAACTCTCTCAATTTAACTCGTAATTCATTTAAATTCGTTTCATTTCGAATGAATCGAAGTGTAGTTTAAAACGAAAGAAACGGAGATGAAAAACTCCAAGTATTTTGAGAGTTATGATGGAAATTGTTAGACTCGCGCTTTGGTTTAGCAATTTACTGACCTACCTCCGATTGATTGACCATAACTCACTCAATTTAACTCGTAATTCATTTAAATTAGTTTCATTTCGAAGGAATCGAAGTATAATTTAAAACGAAAGAAACGGAGATGAAAAACTCTAAGTATTTTGAGAGTTATGATGGAAATAGTTAGACTCGCGCTTTGGTTTAGCAATTTACTGACCTACCTCCGATTAATTGACCATAACTCACTCAATTTTACTTGTAATTGATTGAAATTAGTTTCATTTCGAAGGAATCGAAGTGTAGTTTAAAACGAAAGAAACGGAGATGAAAAACTCCAAGTATTTTGAGAGTTATGATGGAAATAGTTAGACTCGCGCTTTGGTTTAGCAATTTACTGACCTACCTCCGATTGATTGACCATAACTCTGTCAATTTAACTCGTAATTCATTTAAATTAGTTTCATTTCGAAGGAATCGAAGTGTAGTTTAAAACGAAAGAAACGGAGATGAAAAACTCCAAGTATTTTGAGAGTTATGATGGAAATAGTTAGACTCGCTCTTTGGTTTAGCAATTTACTGACCTCTCTCCGATTGATTTACCATAACTCACTAAATTTAACTCGTAATTCATTGAAATTAGTTTCATTTCGAAGGAATCGAAGTGTAGTTTAAAACGAAAGAAACGGAGATGAAAAACTCCAAGTATTTTGAGAGTTATGATGGAAATTGTTAGACTCGCGCTTTGGTTTAGCAATTTACTGACCTACCTCCGATTGATTGACCATAACTCACTCAATTTAACTCGTAATTCATTTAAATTAGTTTCATTTCGAAGGAATCGAAGTATAATTTAAAACGAAAGAAACGGAGATGAAAAACTCCAAGTATTTTGAGAGTTATGATGGAAATAGTTAGACTCGCGCTTTGGTTTAGCAATTTACTGACCTACCTCCGATTAATTGACCATAACTCACTCAATTTTACTTGTAATTGATTGAAATTAGTTTCATTTCGAAGGAATCGAAGTGTAGTTTAAAACGAAAGAAACGGAGATGAAAAACTCCAAGTATTTTGGGAGTTATGATGGAAATAGTTAGACTCGCTCTTTGGTTTAGCAATTTACTGACCTACCTCCGATTGATTGACCATAACTCTGTCAATTTAACTCGTAATTCATTTAAATTAGTTTCATTTCGAAGGAATCGAAGTGTAGTTTAAAACGAAAGAAACGGAGATGAAAAACTCCAAGTATTTTGAGAGTTATGATGGAAATAGTTAGACTCGCTCTTTGGTTTAGCAATTTACTGACCTCTCTCCGATTGATTTACCATAACTCACTCAATTTAACTCGTAATTCATTGAAATTAGTTTCATTTCGAAGGAATCGAAGTGTAGTTTATAACGAAAGAAACGGAGATGAAAAACTCCAAGTATTTTGAGAGTTATGATGGAAATAGTTAGACTCGCGCTTTGGTTTAGCAATTTACTGACCTACCTCCGATTGATTGACCATAACTCTCCCAATTTAACTCTTAAGTCATTGAAATTAGTTTCATTTCGAAGGAATCAAAGTGTAGTTTAAAACGAAAGAAACGAAGATGAAAAACTCCAAGTATTTTGAGAGTTATGATGGAAATAGTTAGACTCGCGCTTTGGTTTAGCAATTTACTGACCTACCTCCGATTGATTGAAAATAACTCTCTCAATTTAACTCGTAATTCATTTAAATTAGTTTCATTTCGAAGGAATCGAAGTGTAGTTTAAAACGAAAGAAACGGAGATGAAAAACTCCAAGTATTTTGAGAGTTATGATGGAAATAGTTAGACTCGCTCTTTGGTTTAGCAATTTACTGACCTCTCTCCGATTGATTTACCATAACTCACTCAATTTAACTCGTAATTCATTGAAATTAGTTTCATTTCGAAGGAATCGAAGTGTAGTTTAAAACGAAAGAAACGGAGATGAAAAACTCCAAGTATTTTGAGAGTTATGATGGAAATTGTTAGACTCGCGCTTTGGTTTAGCAATTTACTGACCTACCTCCGATTGATTTACCATAACTCACTCAATTTAACTCGTAATTCATTTAAATTAGTTTCATTTCGAAGGAATCGAAGTATAGTTTAAAACGAAAGAAACGGAGATGAAAAACTCCAAGTATTTTGAGAGTTATGATGGAAATAGTTAGACTCGCGCTTTGGTTTAGCAATTTACTGACCTCCCTACGATTGATTGACCATAACTCACTAAATTTAACTCGTAATTCATTGAAATTAGTTTTATTTCGAAGGAATCGAAGTGTAGTTTAAAACGAAAGAAACGGAGATGAAAAACTCCAAGTATTTTGAGAGTTATGATGGAAATTGTTAGACTCGCGCTTTGGTTTAGCAATTTACTGACCTACCTCCGATTGATTGACCATAACTCACTCAATTTAACTCGTAATTCATTTAAATTAGTTTCATTTCGAAGGAATCGAAGTATAATTTAAAACGAAAGAAACGGAGATGAAAAACTCCAAGTATTTTGAGAGTTATGATGGAAATAGTTAGACTCGCGCTTTGGTTTAGCAATTTACTGACCTACCTCCGATTAATTGACCATAACTCACTCAATTTTACTTGTAATTGATTGAAATTAGTTTCATTTCGAAGGAATCGAAGTGTAGTTTAAAACGAAAGAAACGGAGATGAAAAACTCTAAGTATTTTGGGAGTTATGATGGAAATAGTTAGACTCGCTCTTTGGTTTAGCAATTTACTGACCTACCTCCGATTGATTGACCATAACTCTGTCAATTTAACTCGTAATTCATTTAAATTAGTTTCATTTCGAAGGAATCGAAGTGTAGTTTAAAACGAAAGAAACGGAGATGAAAAACTCCAAGTATTTTGAGAGTTATGATGGAAATAGTTAGACTCGCTCTTTGGTTTAGCAATTTACTGACCTCTCTCCGATTGATTTACCATAACTCACTCAATTTAACTCGTAATTCATTGAAATTAGTTTCATTTCGAAGGAATCGAAGTGTAGTTTATAACGAAAGAAACGGAGATGAAAAACTCCAAGTATTTTGAGAGTTATGATGGAAATAGTTAGACTCGCGCTTTGGTTTAGCAATTTACTGACCTACCTCCGATTGATTGACCATAACTCTCCCAATTTAACTCTTAAGTCATTGAAATTAGTTTCATTTCGAAGGAATCAAAGTGTAGTTTAAAACGAAAGAAACGAAGATGAAAAACTCCAAGTATTTTGAGAGTTATGATGGAAATAGTTAGACTCGCGCTTTGGTTTAGCAATTTACTGACCTACCTCCGATTGATTGAAAATAACTCTCTCAATTTAACTCGTAATTCATTTAAATTAGTTTCATTTCGAAGGAATCGAAGTGTAGTTTAAAACGAAAGAAACGGAGATGAAAAACTCCAAGTATTTTGAGAGTTATGATGGAAATAGTTAGACTCGCTCTTTGGTTTAGCAATTTACTGACCTCTCTCCGATTGATTTACCATAACTCACTCAATTTAACTCGTAATTCATTGAAATTAGTTTCATTTCGAAGGAATCGAAGTGTAGTTTAAAACGAAAGAAACGGAGATGAAAAACTCCAAGTATTTTGAGAGTTATGATGGAAATTGTTAGACTCGCGCTTTGGTTTAGCAATTTACTGACCTACCTCCGATTGATTTACCATAACTCACTCAATTTAACTCGTAATTCATTTAAATTAGTTTCATTTCGAAGGAATCGAAGTATAGTTTAAAACGAAAGAAACGGAGATGAAAAACTCCAAGTATTTTGAGAGTTATGATGGAAATAGTTAGACTCGCGCTTTGGTTTAGCAATTTACTGACCTCCCTACGATTGATTGACCATAACTCACTAAATTTAACTCGTAATTCATTGAAATTAGTTTTATTTCGAAGGAATCGAAGTGTAGTTTAAAACGAAAGAAACGGAGATGAAAAACTCCAAGTATTTTGAGAGTTATGATGGAAATTGTTAGACTTGCGCTTTGGTTTAGCAATTTACTGACCTACGTCCGATTGATTGACCATAACTCACTCAATTTAACTCGTAATTCATTTAAATTAGTTTCATTTCGAAGGAATCGAAGTATAATTTAAAACGAAAGAAACGGAGATGAAAAACTCCAAGTATTTTGAGAGTTATGATGGAAATAGTTAGACTCGCGCTTTGGTTTAGCAATTTACTGACTTACCTCCGATTAATTGACCATAACTCACTCAATTTTACTTGTAATTGATTGAAATTAGTTTCATTTCGAAGGAATCGAAGTGTAGTTTAAAACGAAAGAAACGGAGATGAAAAACTCCAAGTATTTTGAGAGTTATGATGGAAATAGTTAGACTCGCGCTTTGGTTTAGCAATTTACTGACCTACCTCCGATTGATTGACCATAACTCTGTCAATTTAACTCGTAATTCATTTAAATTAGTTTCATTTCGAAGGAATCGAAGTGTAGTTTAAAACGAAAGAAACGGAGATGAAAAACTCCAAGTATTTTGAGAGTTATGATGGAAATAGTTAGACTCGCTCTTTGGTTTAGCAATTTACTGACCTCTCTCCGATTGATTTACCATAACTCACTAAATTTAACTCGTAATTCATTGAAATTAGTTTCATTTCGAAGGAATCGAAGTGTAGTTTAAAACGAAAGAAACGGAGATGAAAAACTCCAAGTATTTTGAGAGTTATGATGGAAATTGTTAGACTCGCGCTTTGGTTTAGCAATTTACTGACCTACCTCCGATTGATTGACCATAACTCACTCAATTTAACTCGTAATTCATTTAAATTAGTTTCATTTCGAAGGAATCGAAGTATAATTTAAAACGAAAGAAACGGAGATGAAAAACTCCAAGTATTTTGAGAGTTATGATGGAAATAGTTAGACTCGCGCTTTGGTTTAGCAATTTACTGACCTACCTCCGATTAATTGACCATAACTCACTCAATTTTACTTGTAATTGATTGAAATTAGTTTCATTTCGAAGGAATCGAAGTGTAGTTTAAAACGAAAGAAACGGAGATGAAAAACTCCAAGTATTTTGGGAGTTATGATGGAAATAGTTAGACTCGCTCTTTGGTTTAGCAATTTACTGACCTACCTCCGATTGATTGACCATAACTCTGTCAATTTAACTCGTAATTCATTTAAATTAGTTTCATTTCGAAGGAATCGAAGTGTAGTTTAAAACGAAAGAAACGGAGATGAAAAACTCCAAGTATTTTGAGAGTTATGATGGAAATAGTTAGACTCGCTCTTTGGTTTAGCAATTTACTGACCTCTCTCCGATTGATTTACCATAACTCACTAAATTTAACTCGTAATTCATTGAAATTAGTTTCATTTCGAAGGAATCGAAGTGTAGTTTAAAACGAAAGAAACGGAGATGAAAAACTCCAAGTATTTTGAGAGTTATGATGGAAATTGTTAGACTCGCGCTTTGGTTTAGCAATTTACTGACCTACCTCCGATTGATTGACCATAACTCACTCAATTTAACTCGTAATTCATTTAAATTAGTTTCATTTCGAAGGAATCGAAGTATAATTTAAAACGAAAGAAACGGAGATGAAAAACTCCAAGTATTTTGAGAGTTATGATGGAAATAGTTAGACTCGCGCTTTGGTTTAGCAATTTACTGACCTACCTCCGATTGATTGACCATAACTCTGTCAATTTAACTCGTAATTCATTTTAATTAGTTTCATTTCGAAGGAATCGAAGTGTAGTTTAAAACGAAAGAAACGGAGATGAAAAACTCCAAGTATTTTGAGAGTTATGATGGAAATAGTTAGACTCGCTCTTTGGTTTAGCAATTTACTGACCTCTCTCCGATTGATTTACCATAACTCACTAAATTTAACTCGTAATTCATTGAAATTAGTTTCATTTCGAAGGAATCGAAGTGTAGTTTAAAACGAAAGAAACGGAGATGAAAAACTCCAAGTATTTTGAGAGTTATGATGGAAATAGTTAGACTCGCTCTTTGGTTTAGCAATTTACTGACCTCTCTCCGATTGATTTACCATAACTCACTCAATTTAACTCGTAATTCATTGAAATTAGTTTCATTTCGAAGGAATCGAAGTGTAGTTTATAACGAAAGAAACGGAGATGAAAAACTCCAAGTATTTTGAGAGTTATGATGGAAATAGTTAGACTCGCGCTTTGGTTTAGCAATTTACTGACCTACCTCCGATTGATTGACCATAACTCTCCCAATTTAACTCTTAAGTCATTGAAATTAGTTTCATTTCGAAGGAATCAAAGTGTAGTTTAAAACGAAAGAAACGAAGATGAAAAACTCCAAGTATTTTGAGAGTTATGATGGAAATAGTTAGACTCGCGCTTTGGTTTAGCAATTTACTGACCTACCTCCGATTGATTGAAAATAACTCTCTCAATTTAACTCGTAATTCATTTAAATTAGTTTCATTTCGAAGGAATCGAAGTGTAGTTTAAAACGAAAGAAACGGAGATGAAAAACTCCAAGTATTTTGAGAGTTATGATGGAAATAGTTAGACTCGCGCTTTGGTTTAGCAATTTACTGACCTACCTTCGATTGATTGACCATAACTCACTCAATTTAACTCGTAATTCATTGAAATTAGTTTCATTTCGAAGGAATCGAAGTGTAGTTTAAAACGAAAGAAACGGAGATGAAAAACTCCAAGTATTTTGAGAGTTATGGTGGAAATAGTTAGACTCTCGCTTTGGTTTAGCAATTTACTGACCTACCTCCGATTGATTGACCATAACTCTGTCAATTTAACTCGTAATTCATTTAAATTAGTTTCATTTCGAAGGAATCGAAGTGTAGTTTAAAACGAAAGAAACGGAGATTAAAAACTCCAAGTATTTTGGGAGTTATGATGGAAATAGTTAGACTCGCGCTTTGGTTTAGCAATTTACTAACCTCCCTACGATTGATTGACCATAACTCACTCAATTTAACTCGTAATTCATTGAAATTAGTTTCATTTCGAAGGAATCGAAGTGTAGTTTATAACGAAAGAAACGGAGATGAAAAACTCCAAGTATTTTGAAAGTTATGATGGAAATAGTTAGACTCGCGCTTTGGTTTAGCAATTTACTGACATACCTCCGATTGATTTACCATAACTCTCCCAATTTAACTCTTAAGTCATTGAAATTAGTTTCATTTCGAAGGAATCAAAGTGTAGTTTAAAACGAAAGAAACGGAGATGAAAAACTCCAAGTATTTTGAGAGTTATGATGGAAATAGTTAGACTCGCGCTTTGGTTTAGCAATTTACTGACCTACCTCCGATTGATTGACAATAACTCTGTCAATTTAACTCGTAATTCATTTAAATTAGTTTCATTTCGAAGGAATCGAAGTGTAGTTTAAAACGAAAGAAACGGAGATAAAAAACTCCAAGTATTTTGAGAGTTATGATGGAAATAGTTAGACTCGCGCTTTGGTTTAGCAATTTACTGACCTACCTCCGATTGATTGACCATAACTCACTCAATTTAACTCGTAATTCATTTAAATTTGTTTCATTTCAAATGAATCGAAGTGTAGTTTAAAACGAAAGAAACGGAGATGAAAAACTCCAAGTATTTTGAGAGTTATGATGGAAATAGTTAGACTCGCTCTTTGGTTTAGCAATTTACTGACCTACCTCCGATTGATTGACCATAACTCTGTCAATTTAACTCGTAATTCATTTAAATTAGTTTCATTTCGAAGGAATCGAAGTGTAGTTTAAAACGAAAGAAACGGAGATTAAAAACTCCAAGTATTTTGGGAGTTATGATGGAAATAGTTAGACTCGCGCTTTGGTTTAGCAATTTACTGACCTACCTCCGATTGATTGACCATAACTCTCCTAATTTAACTCTTAAGTCATTGAAATTAGTTTCATTTCGAAGGAATCAAAGTGTAGTTTAAAACGAAAGAAACGGAGATGAAAAACTCCAAGTATTTTGAGAGTTATGATGGAAATAGTTAGACTCGCGCTTTGGTTTAGCAATTTACTGACCTACCTCCGATTGATTGAACATAACTCTCTCAATTTAACTCGTAATTCATTTAAATTCGTTTCATTTCGAATGAATCGAAGTGTAGTTTAAAACGAAAGAAACGGAGATGAAAAACTCCAAGTATTTTGAGAGTTATGATGGAAATAGTTAGACTCGCTCTTTGGTTTAGCAATTTACTGACCTCTCTCCGATTGATTTACCATAACTCACTAAATTTAACTCGTAATTCATTGAAATTAGTTTCATTTCGAAGGAATCGAAGTGTAGTTTAAAACGAAAGAAACGGAGATGAAAAACTCCAAGTATTTTGAGAGTTATGATGGAAATTGTTAGACTCGCGCTTTGGTTTAGCAATTTACTGACCTACCTCCGATTGATTAACCATAACTCACTCAATTTAACTCGTAATTCATTAAATTAGTTTCATTTCGAAGGAATCAAAGTGTAGTTTAAAACGAAAGAAACGGAGATGAAAAACTCCAAGTATTTTGAGAGTTATGATGGAAATAGTTAGACTCGCGCTTTGGTTTAGCAATTTACTGACATACCTCCGATTGATTTACCATAACTCTCCCAATTTAACTCTTAAGTCATTGAAATTAGTTTCATTTCGAAGGAATCAAAGTGTAGTTTAAAACGAAAGAAACGGAGATGAAAAACTCCAAGTATTTTGAGAGTTATGATGGAAATAGTTAGACTCGCGCTTTGGTTTAGCAATTTACTGACCTACCTCCGATTGATTGACAATAACTCTGTCAATTTAACTCGTAATTCATTTAAATTAGTTTCATTTCGAAGGAATCGAAGTGTAGTTTAAAACGAAAGAAACGGAGACAAAAAACTCCAAGTATTTTGAGAGTTATGATGGAAATAGTTAGACTCGCGCTTTGGTTTAGCAATTTACTGACCTACCTCCGATTGATTGACCATAACTCACTCAATTTAACTCGTAATTCATTTAAATTTGTTTCATTTCGAATGAATCGAAGTGTAGTTTAAAACGAAAGAAACGGAGATGAAAAACTCCAAGTATTTTGAGAGTTATGATGGAAATAGTTAGACTCGCTCTTTGGTTTAGCAATTTACTGACCTACCTCCGATTGATTGACCATAACTCTGTCAATTTAACTCGTAATTCATTTAAATTAGTTTCATTTCGAAGGAATCGAAGTGTAGTTTAAAACGAAAGAAACGGAGATGAAAAACTCCAAGTATTTTGAGAGTTATGATGGAAATAGTTAGACTCGCGCTTTGGTTTAGCAATTTACTGACCTCCCTACGATTGATTGACCATAACTCACTCAATTTAACTCGTAATTCATTGAAATTAGTTTCATTTCGAAGGAATCGAAGTGTAGTTTATAACGAAAGAAACGGAGATGAAAAACTCCAAGTATTTTGAGAGTTATGATGGAAATAGTTAGACTCGCGCTTTGGTTTAGCAATTTACTGACCTACCTCCGATTGATTGACCATAACTCTCCCAATTTAACTCTTAAGTCATTGAAATTAGTTTCATTTCGAAGGAATCAAAGTGTAGTTTAAAACGAAAGAAACGGAGATGAAAAACTCCAAGTATTTTGAGAGTTATGATGGAAATAGTTAGACTCGCGCTTTGGTTTAGCAATTTACTGACCTACCTCCGATTGATTGAAAATAACTCTCCCAATTTAACTCGTAATTCATTTAAATTAGTTTCATTTCGAAGGAATCGAAGTGTAGTTTAAAACGAAAGAAACGGAGATGAAAAACTCCAAGTATTTTGAGAGTTATGGTGGAAATAGTTAGACTCTCGCTTTGGTTTAGCAATTTACTGACCTACCTCCGATTGATTGACCATAACTCTGTCAATTTAACTCGTAATTCATTTAAATTAGTTTCATTTCGAAGGAATCGAAGTGTAGTTTAAAACGAAAGAAACGGAGATTAAAAACTCCAAGTATTTTGGGAGTTATGATGGAAATAGTTAGACTCGCGCTTTGGTTTAGCAATTTACTAACCTCCCTACGATTGATTGACCATAACTCACTCAATTTAACTCGTAATTCATTGAAATTAGTTTCATTTCGAAGGAATCGAAGTGTAGTTTATAACGAAAGAAACGGAGATGAAAAACTCCAAGTATTTTGAAAGTTATGATGGAAATAGTTAGACTCGCGCTTTGGTTTAGCAATTTACTGACATACCTCCGATTGATTTACCATAACTCTCCCAATTTAACTCTTAAGTCATTGAAATTAGTTTCATTTCGAAGGAATCAAAGTGTAGTTTAAAACGAAAGAAACGGAGATGAAAAACTCCAAGTATTTTGAGAGTTATGATGGAAATAGTTAGACTCGCGCTTTGGTTTAGCAATTTACTGACCTACCTCCGATTGATTGACAATAACTCTGTCAATTTAACTCGTAATTCATTTAAATTAGTTTCATTTCGAAGGAATCGAAGTGTAGTTTAAAACGAAAGAAACGGAGATAAAAAACTCCAAGTATTTTGAGAGTTATGATGGAAATAGTTAGACTCGCGCTTTGGTTTAGCAATTTACTGACCTACCTCCGATTGATTGACCATAACTCACTCAATTTAACTCGTAATTCATTTAAATTTGTTTCATTTCAAATGAATCGAAGTGTAGTTTAAAACGAAAGAAACGGAGATGAAAAACTCCAAGTATTTTGAGAGTTATGATGGAAATAGTTAGACTCGCTCTTTGGTTTAGCAATTTACTGACCTACCTCCGATTGATTGACCATAACTCTGTCAATTTAACTCGTAATTCATTTAAATTAGTTTCATTTCGAAGGAATCGAAGTGTAGTTTAAAACGAAAGAAACGGAGATTAAAAACTCCAAGTATTTTGGGAGTTATGATGGAAATAGTTAGACTCGCGCTTTGGTTTAGCAATTTACTGACCTACCTCCGATTGATTGACCATAACTCTCCTAATTTAACTCTTAAGTCATTGAAATTAGTTTCATTTCGAAGGAATCAAAGTGTAGTTTAAAACGAAAGAAACGGAGATGAAAAACTCCAAGTATTTTGAGAGTTATGATGGAAATAGTTAGACTCGCGCTTTGGTTTAGCAATTTACTGACCTACCTCCGATTGATTGAACATAACTCTCTCAATTTAACTCGTAATTCATTTAAATTCGTTTCATTTCGAATGAATCGAAGTGTAGTTTAAAACGAAAGAAACGGAGATGAAAAACTCCAAGTATTTTGAGAGTTATGATGGAAATAGTTAGACTCGCTCTTTGGTTTAGCAATTTACTGACCTCTCTCCGATTGATTTACCATAACTCACTAAATTTAACTCGTAATTCATTGAAATTAGTTTCATTTCGAAGGAATCGAAGTGTAGTTTAAAACGAAAGAAACGGAGATGAAAAACTCCAAGTATTTTGAGAGTTATGATGGAAATTGTTAGACTCGCGCTTTGGTTTAGCAATTTACTGACCTACCTCCGATTGATTAACCATAACTCACTCAATTTAACTCGTAATTCATTAAATTAGTTTCATTTCGAAGGAATCAAAGTGTAGTTTAAAACGAAAGAAACGGAGATGAAAAACTCCAAGTATTTTGAGAGTTATGATGGAAATAGTTAGACTCGCGCTTTGGTTTAGCAATTTACTGACATACCTCCGATTGATTTACCATAACTCTCCCAATTTAACTCTTAAGTCATTGAAATTAGTTTCATTTCGAAGGAATCAAAGTGTAGTTTAAAACGAAAGAAACGGAGATGAAAAACTCCAAGTATTTTGAGAGTTATGATGGAAATAGTTAGACTCGCGCTTTGGTTTAGCAATTTACTGACCTACCTCCGATTGATTGACAATAACTCTGTCAATTTAACTCGTAATTCATTTAAATTAGTTTCATTTCGAAGGAATCGAAGTGTAGTTTAAAACGAAAGAAACGGAGACAAAAAACTCCAAGTATTTTGAGAGTTATGATGGAAATAGTTAGACTCGCGCTTTGGTTTAGCAATTTACTGACCTACCTCCGATTGATTGACCATAACTCACTCAATTTAACTCGTAATTCATTTAAATTTGTTTCATTTCGAATGAATCGAAGTGTAGTTTAAAACGAAAGAAACGGAGATGAAAAACTCCAAGTATTTTGAGAGTTATGATGGAAATAGTTAGACTCGCTCTTTGGTTTAGCAATTTACTGACCTACCTCCGATTGATTGACCATAACTCTGTCAATTTAACTCGTAATTCATTTAAATTAGTTTCATTTCGAAGGAATCGAAGTGTAGTTTAAAACGAAAGAAACGGAGATGAAAAACTCCAAGTATTTTGAGAGTTATGATGGAAATAGTTAGACTCGCGCTTTGGTTTAGCAATTTACTGACCTCCCTACGATTGATTGACCATAACTCACTCAATTTAACTCGTAATTCATTGAAATTAGTTTCATTTCGAAGGAATCGAAGTGTAGTTTATAACGAAAGAAACGGAGATGAAAAACTCCAAGTATTTTGAGAGTTATGATGGAAATAGTTAGACTCGCGCTTTGGTTTAGCAATTTACTGACCTACCTCCGATTGATTGACCATAACTCTCCCAATTTAACTCTTAAGTCATTGAAATTAGTTTCATTTCGAAGGAATCAAAGTGTAGTTTAAAACGAAAGAAACGGAGATGAAAAACTCCAAGTATTTTGAGAGTTATGATGGAAATAGTTAGACTCGCGCTTTGGTTTAGCAATTTACTGACCTACCTCCGATTGATTGAAAATAACTCTCCCAATTTAACTCGTAATTCATTTAAATTAGTTTCATTTCGAAGGAATCGAAGTGTAGTTTAAAACGAAAGAAACGGAGATGAAAAACTCCAAGTATTTTGAGAGTTATGATGGAAATAGTTAGACTCGCGCTTTGGTTTAGCAATTTACTGACCTACCTTCGATTGATTGACCATAACTCACTCAATTTAACTCGTAATTCATTTAAATTCGTTTCATTTCGAATGAATCGAAGTGTAGTTTAAAACGAAAGAAACGAAGATGAAAAACTCCAAGTATTTTGAGAGTTATGATGGAAATAGTTAGACTCGCTCTTTGGTTTAGCAATTTACTGACCTCTCTCCGATTGATTGACCATAACTCTGTCAATTTAACTCGTAATTCATTTAAATTAGTTTCATTTCGAAGGAATCGAAGTGTAGTTTAAAACGAAAGAAACGGAGATGAAAAACTCCAAGTATTTTGAGAGTTATGATGGAAATAGTTAGACTCGCGCTTTGGTTTAGCAATTTACTGACCTACCTCCGATTGATTGACCATAACTCACTCAATTTAACTCGTAATTCATTTAAATTCGTTTCATTTCGAATGAATCGAAGTGTAGTTTAAAACGAAAGAAACGGAGATGAAAAACTCCAAGTATTTTGAGAGTTATGATGGAAATAGTTAGACTCGCTCTTTGGTTTAGCAATTTACTGACCTACCTCCGATTGATTGACCATAACTCTGTCAATTTAACTCGTAATTCATTTAAATTAGTTTCATTTCGAAGGAATCGAAGTGTAGTTTAAAACGAAAGAAACGGAGATTAAAAACTCCAAGTATTTTGGGAGTTATGATGGAAATAGTTAGACTCGCGCTTTGGTTTAGCAATTTACTGACCTCCCTACGATTGATTGACCATAACTCACTCAATTTAACTCGTAATTCATTGAAATTAGTTTCATTTCGAAGGAATCGAAGTGTAGTTTATAACGAAAGAAACGGAGATGAAAAACTCCAAGTATTTTGAGAGTTATGATGGAAATAGTTAGACTCGCGCTTTGGTTTAGCAATTTACTGACCTACCTCCGATTGATTGACCATAACTCTCCCAATTTAACTCTTAAGTCATTGAAATTAGTTTCATTTCGAAGGAATCAAAGTGTAGTTTAAAACGAAAGAAACGGAGATGAAAAACTCCAAGTATTTTGAGAGTTATGATGGAAATAGTTAGACTCGCGCTTTGGTTTAGCAATTTACTGACCTACCTCCGATTGATTGAAAATAACTCTCCCAATTTAACTCGTAATTCATTTAAATTAGTTTCATTTCGAAAGAATCGAAGTGTAGTTTAAAACGAAAGAAACGGAGATGAAAAACTCCAAGTATTTTGAGAGTTATGATGGAAATAGTTAGACTCGCGCTTTGGTTTAGCAATTTACTGACCTACCTTCGATTGATTGACCATAACTCACTCAATTTAACTCGTAATTCATTTAAATTCGTTTCATTTCGAATGAATCGAAGTGTAGTTTAAAACGAAAGAAACGAAGATGAAAAATTCCAAGTATTTTGAGAGTTATGATGGAAATAGTTAGACTCGCTCTTTGGTTTAGCAATTTACTGACCTCTCTCCGATTGATTGACCATAACTCTGTCAATTTAACTCGTAATTCATTTAAATTAGTTTCATTTCGAAGGAATCGAAGTGTAGTTTAAAACGAAAGAAACGGAGATGAAAAACTCCAAGTATTTTGAGAGTTATGATGGAAATAGTTAGACTCGCGCTTTGGTTTAGCAATTTACTGACCTACCTCCGATTGATTGACCATAACTCACTCAATTTAACTCGTAATTCATTTAAATTCGTTTCATTTCGAATGAATCGAAGTGTAGTTTAAAACGAAAGAAACGGAGATGAAAAACTCCAAGTATTTTGAGAGTTATGATGGAAATAGTTAGACTCGCTCTTTGGTTTAGCAATTTACTGACCTACCTCCGATTGATTGACCATAACTCTGTCAATTTAACTCGTAATTCATTTAAATTAGTTTCATTTCGAAGGAATCGAAGTGTAGTTTAAAACGAAAGAAACGGAGATTAAAAACTCCAAGTATTTTGGGAGTTATGATGGAAATAGTTAGACTCGCGCTTTGGTTTAGCAATTTACTGACCTCCCTACGATTGATTGACCATAACTCACTCAATTTAACTCGTAATTCATTGAAATTAGTTTCATTTCGAAGGAATCGAAGTGTAGTTTATAACGAAAGAAACGGAGATGAAAAACTCCAAGTATTTTGAGAGTTATGATGGAAATAGTTAGACTCGCGCTTTGGTTTAGCAATTTACTGACCTACCTCCGATTGATTGACCATAACTCTCCCAATTTAACTCTTAAGTCATTGAAATTAGTTTCATTTCGAAGGAATCAAAGTGTAGTTTAAAACGAAAGAAACGGAGATGAAAAACTCCAAGTATTTTGAGAGTTATGATGGAAATAGTTAGACTCGCTCTTTGGTTTAGCAATTTACTGACCTCTCTCCGATTGATTTACCATAACTCACTAAATTTAACTCGTAATTCATTGAAATTAGTTTCATTTCGAAGGAATCGAAATGTAGTTTAAAACAAAAGAAACGGAGATGAAAAACTCTAAGTATTTTGAGAGTTATAATGAAAATTGTTAGACTCGCGCTTTGGTTTAGCAATTTACTGACCTACCTCCGATTGATTGACCATAACTCACTCAATTTAACTCGTAATTCCTTTAAATTAGTTTCATTTCGAAGGAATCGAAGTATAGTTTAAAACGAAAGAAACGGAGATGAAAACTCCAAGTATTTTGAGAGTTATGATGGAAATTGTTAGACTCGCGCTTTGGTTTAGCAATTTACTGACATACCTCCGATTGATTGACCATAATTCACTCAATTTTACTGGTAATTGATTGAAATTATTTCCATTTCGAAGGAATCGAAGTGTAGTTTAAAACGAAAGAAACGGAGATGAAAAACTCCAAGTATTTTGTAAGTTATGATGGAAATAGTTAGACTCGCTCTTTGATTTAGCAATTTACTGACCTCTCTCCGATTGATTTACCATAACTCACTCAATTTAACTTGTAATTCATTGAAATTAGTTTCATTTCGAAGGAATCGAAGTGTAGTTTAAAACGAAAGAAACGGAGATGAAAAACTCCAAGTATTTTGAGAGTTATGATGGAAATTGTTAGACTCGCGCTTTGGTTTAGCAATTTACTGACCTACCTCCGATTGATTAACCATAACTCACTCAATTTAACTCGTAATTCATTTAAATTAGTTTCATTTCGAAGGAATCAAAGTGTAGTTTAAAACGAAAGAAACGGAGATGAAAAACTCCTAGTATTTTGAGAGTTATGATGGAAATAGTTAGACTCGCGCTTTGGTTTAGCAATTTACTGACCTACCTCCGATTGATTGACCATAACTCACTCAATTTAACTCGTAATTCATTTAAATTAGTTTCATTTCGAAGGAATCGAAGTAAAGTTTAAAACGAAAGAAACGGAGATGAAAAACTCCAAGTATTTTGAGAGTTATGATGGAAATAGTTAGACTCGCGCTTTGGTTTAGCAATTTACTGACCTACCTCCGATTGATTGACCATAACTCACTCAATTTAACTCGTAATTCATTTAAATTAGTTTCATTTCGAAGGAATCGAAGTAAAGTTTAAAACGAAAGAAACGGAGATGAAAAACTCCAAGTATTTTGAGAGTTATGATGGAAATAGTTAGACTCGCGCTTTGGTTTAGCAATTTACTGACCTACCTCCGATTGATTGAACATAACTCTCTTAATTTAACTCGTAATTCATTTAAATTCGTTTCATTTCGAATGAATCGAAGTGTAGTTTAAAACGAAAGAAACGGAGATGAAAAACTCCAAGTATTTTGAGAGTTATGATGGAAATAGTTAGACTCGCTCTTTGGTTTAGGAATTTACTGACCTCTCTCCGATTGATTTACCATAACTCACTCAATTTAACTCGTAATTCATTGAAATTAGTTTCATTTCGAAGGAATCGAAGTGTAGTTTAAAACGAAAGAAACGGAGATGAAAAACTCCAAGTATTTTGAGAGTTATGATGGAAATTGTTAGACTCGCGCTTTGGTTTAGCAATTTACTGACCTACCTCCGATTGATTTACCATAACTCACTCAATTTAACTCGTAATTCATTTAAATTAGTTTCATTTCGAAGGAATCGAAGTATAGTTTAAAACGAAAGAAACGGAGATGAAAAACTCCAAGTATTTTGAGAGTTATGATGGAAATAGTTAGACTCGCGCTTTGGTTTAGCAATTTACTGACCTCCCTACGATTGATTGACCATAACTCACTAAATTTAACTCGTAATTCATTGAAATTAGTTTTATTTCGAAGGAATCGAAGTGTAGTTTAAAACGAAAGAAACGGAGATGAAAAACTCCAAGTATTTTGAGAGTTATGATGGAAATAGTTAGACTCGCGCTTTGGTTTAGGAATTTACTGACCTACCTCCGATTGATTGACCATAACTCTCTCAATTTAACTCTTAAGTCATTGAAATTAGTTTCATTTCGAAGGAATCAAAGTGTAGTTTAAAACGAAAGAAACGGAGATGAAAAACTCCAAGTATTTTGAGAGTTATGATGGAAATAGTTAGACTCGCGCTTTGGTTTAGCAATTTAATGACCTACCTTCGATTGATTGACAATAACTCTCTCAATTTAACTCGTAATTCATTTAAATTAGTTTCATTTCGAAGGAATAAAAGTGTAGTTTAAAACGAAAGAAACGGAGATGAAAAACTCCAAGTATTTTGAGAGTTATGATGGAAATAGTTAGACTCGCGCTTTGGTTTAGCAATTTACTGACCTACCTCCGATTGATTGACCATAACTCTGTCAATTTAACTCGTAATTCATTTAAATTAGTTTCATTTCGAAGGAATCGAAGTGTAGTTTAAAACGAAAGAAACGGAGATGAAAAACTCCAAGTATTTTGATAGTTATGATGGAAATAGTTAGACTCGCTCTTTGGTTTAGCAATTTACTGACCTCTCTCCGATTGATTTACCATAACTCACTAAATTTAACTCGTAATTCATTGAAATTAGTTTCATTTCGAAGGAATCGAAGTGTAGTTTAAAACGAAAGAAACAGAGATGAAAAACTCCAAGTATTTTGAGAGTTATGATGGAAATTGTTAGACTCGCGCTTTGGTTTAGCAATTTACTGACCTACCTCCGATTGATTGACCATAACTCACTCAATTTAACTCGTAATTCATTTAAATTAGTTTCATTTCGAAGGAATCGAAGTATAATTTAAAACGAAAGAAACGGAGATGAAAAACTCCAAGTATTTTGAGAGTTATGATGGAAATAGTTAGACTCGCGCTTTGGTTTAGCAATTTACTGACCTACCTCCGATTAATTGACCATAACTCACTCAATTTTACTTGTAATTGATTGAAATTAGTTTCATTTCGAAGGAATCGAAGTGTAGTTTAAAACGAAAGAAACGGAGATGAAAAACTCCAAGTATTTTGAGAGTTATGATGGAAATAGTTAGACTCGCGCTTTGGTTTAGCAATTTACTGACCTACCTCCGATTGATTGACCATAACTCTGTCAATTTAACTCGTAATTCATTTAAATTAGTTTCATTTCGAAGGAATCGAAGTGTAGTTTAAAACGAAAGAAACGGAGATGAAAAACTCCAAGTATTTTGAGAGTTATGATGGAAATAGTTAGACTCGCTCTTTGGTTTAGCAATTTACTGACCTCTCTCCGATTGATTTACCATAACTCACTCAATTTAACTTGTAATTCATTGAAATTAGTTTCATTTCGAAGGAATCGAAGTGTAGTTTAAAACGAAAGAAACGGAGATGAAAAACTCCAAGTATTTTGAGAGTTATGATGGAAATTGTTAGACTCGCGCTTTGGTTTAGCAATTTACTGACCTACCTCCGATTGATTAACCATAACTCACTCAATTTAACTCGTAATTCATTTAAATTAGTTTCATTTCGAAGGAATCAAAGTGTAGTTTAAAACGAAAGAAACGGAGATGAAAAACTCCTAGTATTTTGAGAGTTATGATGGAAATAGTTAGACTCGCGCTTTGGTTTAGCAATTTACTGACCTACCTCCGATTGATTGACCATAACTCACTCAATTTAACTCGTAATTCATTTAAATTAGTTTCATTTCGAAGGAATCGAAGTAAAGTTTAAAACGAAAGAAACGGAGATGAAAAACTCCAAGTATTTTGAGAGTTATGATGGAAATAGTTAGACTCGCGCTTTGGTTTAGCAATTTACTGACATACCTCCGATTGATTGAACATAACTCTCTCAATTTAACTCGTAATTCATTTAAATTCGTTTCATTTCGAATGAATCGAAGTGTAGTTTAAAACGAAAGAAACGGAGATGAAAAACTCCAAGTATTTTGAGAGTTATGATGGAAATAGTTAGACTCGCTCTTTGGTTTAGCAATTTACTGACCTCTCTCCGATTGATTTACCATAACTCACTCAATTTAACTCGTAATTCATTGAAATTAGTTTCATTTCGAAGGAATCGAAGTGTAGTTTAAAACGAAAGAAACGGAGATGAAAAACTCCAAGTATTTTGAGAGTTATGATGGAAATTGTTAGACTCGCGCTTTGGTTTAGCAATTTACTGACCTACCTCCGATTGATTTACCATAACTCACTCAATTTAACTCGTAATTCATTTAAATTAGTTTCATTTCGAAGGAATCGAAGTATAGTTTAAAACGAAAGAAACGGAGATGAAAAACTCCAAGTATTTTGAGAGTTATGATGGAAATAGTTAGACTCGCGCTTTGGTTTAGCAATTTACTGACCTCCCTACGATTGATTGACCATAACTCACTAAATTTAACTCGTAATTCATTGAAATTAGTTTTATTTCGAAGGAATCGAAGTGTAGTTTAAAACGAAAGAAACGGAGATGAAAAACTCCAAGTATTTTGAGAGTTATGATGGAAATAGTTAGACTCGCGCTTTGGTTTAGCAATTTACTGACCTACCTCCGATTGATTGACCATAACTCTCTCAATTTAACTCTTAAGTCATTGAAATTAGTTTCATTTCGAAGGAATCAAAGTGTAGTTTAAAACGAAAGAAACGGAGATGAAAAACTCCAAGTATTTTGAGAGTTATGATGGAAATAGTTAGACTCGCGCTTTGGTTTAGCAATTTAATGACCTACCTTCGATTGATTGACAATAACTCTCTCAATTTAACTCGTAATTCATTTAAATTAGTTTCATTTCGAAGGAATAAAAGTGTAGTTTAAAACGAAAGAAACGGAGATGAAAAACTCCAAGTATTTTGAGAGTTATGATGGAAATAGTTAGACTCGCGCTTTGGTTTAGCAATTTACTGACATACCTCCGATTGATTGACCATAACTCTGTCAATTTAACTCGTAATTCATTTAAATTAGTTTCATTTCGAAGGAATCGAAGTGTAGTTTAAAACGAAAGAAACGGAGATGAAAAACTCCAAGTATTTTGATAGTTATGATGGAAATAGTTAGACTCGCTCTTTGGTTTAGCAATTTACTGACCTCTCTCCGATTGATTTACCATAACTCACTAAATTTAACTCGTAATTCATTGAAATTAGTTTCATTTCGAAGGAATCGAAGTGTAGTTTAAAACGAAAGAAACGGAGATGAAAAACTCCAAGTATTTTGAGAGTTATGATGGAAATAGTTAGACTCGCTCTTTGGTTTAGCAATTTACTGACCTACCTCCGATTGATTGACCATAACTCTGTCAATTTAACTCGTAATTCATTTAAATTAGTTTCATTTCGAAGGAATCGAAGTGTAGTTTAAAACGAAAGAAACGGAGATTAAAAACTCCAAGTATTTTGGGAGTTATGATGGAAATAGTTAGACTCGCGCTTTGGTTTAGCAATTTACTGACCTCCCTACGATTGATTGACCATAACTCACTCAATTTAACTCGTAATTCATTGAAATTAGTTTCATTTCGAAGGAATCGAAGTGTAGTTTATAACGAAAGAAACGGAGATGAAAAACTCCAAGTATTTTGAGAGTTATGATGGAAATAGTTAGACTCGCGCTTTGGTTTAGCAATTTACTGACCTACCTCCGATTGATTGACCATAACTCTCCCAATTTAACTCTTAAGTCATTGAAATTAGTTTCATTTCGAAGGAATCAAAGTGTAGTTTAAAACGAAAGAAACGGAGATGAAAAACTCCAAGTATTTTGAGAGTTATGATGGAAATAGTTAGACTCGCTCTTTGGTTTAGCAATTTACTGACCTCTCTCCGATTGATTTACCATAACTCACTAAATTTAACTCGTAATTCATTGAAATTAGTTTCATTTCGAAGGAATCGAAATGTAGTTTAAAACAAAAGAAACGGAGATGAAAAACTCTAAGTATTTTGAGAGTTATAATGAAAATTGTTAGACTCGCGCTTTGGTTTAGCAATTTACTGACCTACCTCCGATTGATTGACCATAACTCACTCAATTTAACTCGTAATTCCTTTAAATTAGTTTCATTTCGAAGGAATCGAAGTATAGTTTAAAACGAAAGAAACGGAGATGAAAACTCCAAGTATTTTGAGAGTTATGATGGAAATTGTTAGACTCGCGCTTTGGTTTAGCAATTTACTGACATACCTCCGATTGATTGACCATAATTCACTCAATTTTACTGGTAATTGATTGAAATTATTTTCATTTCGAAGGAATCGAAGTGTAGTTTAAAACGAAAGAAACGGAGATGAAAAACTCCAAGTATTTTGTAAGTTATGATGGAAATAGTTAGACTCGCTCTTTGATTTAGCAATTTACTGACCTCTCTCCGATTGATTTACCATAACTCACTCAATTTAACTTGTAATTCATTGAAATTAGTTTCATTTCGAAGGAATCGAAGTGTAGTTTAAAACGAAAGAAACGGAGATGAAAAACTCCAAGTATTTTGAGAGTTATGATGGAAATTGTTAGACTCGCGCTTTGGTTTAGCAATTTACTGACCTACCTCCGATTGATTAACCATAACTCACTCAATTTAACTCGTAATTCATTTAAATTAGTTTCATTTCGAAGGAATCAAAGTGTAGTTTAAAACGAAAGAAACGGAGATGAAAAACTCCTAGTATTTTGAGAGTTATGATGGAAATAGTTAGACTCGCGCTTTGGTTTAGCAATTTACTGACCTACCTCCGATTGATTGACCATAACTCACTCAATTTAACTCGTAATTCATTTAAATTAGTTTCATTTCGAAGGAATCGAAGTAAAGTTTAAAACGAAAGAAACGGAGATGAAAAACTCCAAGTATTTTGAGAGTTATGATGGAAATAGTTAGACTCGCGCTTTGGTTTAGCAATTTACTGACCTACCTCCGATTGATTGACCATAACTCACTCAATTTAACTCGTAATTCATTTAAATTAGTTTCATTTCGAAGGAATCGAAGTAAAGTTTAAAACGAAAGAAACGGAGATGAAAAACTCCAAGTATTTTGAGAGTTATGATGGAAATAGTTAGACTCGCGCTTTGGTTTAGCAATTTACTGACCTACCTCCGATTGATTGAACATAACTCTCTTAATTTAACTCGTAATTCATTTAAATTCGTTTCATTTCGAATGAATCGAAGTGTAGTTTAAAACGAAAGAAACGGAGATGAAAAACTCCAAGTATTTTGAGAGTTATGATGGAAATAGTTAGACTCGCTCTTTGGTTTAGGAATTTACTGACCTCTCTCCGATTGATTTACCATAACTCACTCAATTTAACTCGTAATTCATTGAAATTAGTTTCATTTCGAAGGAATCGAAGTGTAGTTTAAAACGAAAGAAACGGAGATGAAAAACTCCAAGTATTTTGAGAGTTATGATGGAAATTGTTAGACTCGCGCTTTGGTTTAGCAATTTACTGACCTCTCTCCGATTGATTTACCATAACTCACTCAATTTAACTCGTAATTCATTGAAATTAGTTTCATTTCGAAGGAATCGAAGTGTAGTTTAAAACGAAAGAAACGGAGATGAAAAACTCCAAGTATTTTGAGAGTTATGATGGAAATTGTTAGACTCGCGCTTTGGTTTAGCAATTTACTGACCTACCTCCGATTGATTTACCATAACTCACTCAATTTAACTCGTAATTCATTGAAATTAGTTTTATTTCGAAGGAATCGAAGTATAGTTTAAAACGAAAGAAACGGAGATGAAAAACTCCAAGTATTTTGAGAGTTATGATGGAAATAGTTAGACTCGCGCTTTGGTTTAGCAATTTACTGACCTCCCTACGATTGATTGACCATAACTCACTAAATTTAACTCGTAATTCATTGAAATTAGTTTTATTTCGAAGGAATCGAAGTGTAGTTTAAAACGAAAGAAACGGAGATGAAAAACTCCAAGTATTTTGAGAGTTATGATGGAAATAGTTAGACTCGCGCTTTGGTTTAGCAATTTACTGACCTACCTCCGATTGATTGACCATAACTCTCTCAATTTAACTCTTAAGTCATTGAAATTAGTTTCATTTCGAAGGAATCAAAGTGTAGTTTAAAACGAAAGAAACGGAGATGAAAAACTCCAAGTATTTTGAGAGTTATGATGGAAATAGTTAGACTCGCGCTTTGGTTTAGCAATTTAATGACCTACCTTCGATTGATTGACAATAACTCTCTCAATTTAACTCGTAATTCATTTAAATTAGTTTCATTTCGAAGGAATAAAAGTGTAGTTTAAAACGAAAGAAACGGAGATGAAAAACTCCAAGTATTTTGAGAGTTATGATGGAAATAGTTAGACTCGCGCTTTGGTTTAGCAATTTACTGACATACCTCCGATTGATTGACCATAACTCTGTCAATTTAACTCGTAATTCATTTAAATTAGTTTCATTTCGAAGGAATCGAAGTGTAGTTTAAAACGAAAGAAACGGAGATGAAAAACTCCAAGTATTTTGATAGTTATGATGGAAATAGTTAGACTCGCTCTTTGGTTTAGCAATTTACTGACCTCTCTCCGATTGATTTACCATAACTCACTAAATTTAACTCGTAATTCATTGAAATTAGTTTCATTTCGAAGGAATCGAAGTGTAGTTTAAAACGAAAGAAACGGAGATGAAAAACTCCAAGTATTTTGAGAGTTATGATGGAAATAGTTAGACTCGCTCTTTGGTTTAGCAATTTACTGACCTACCTCCGATTGATTGACCATAACTCTGTCAATTTAACTCGTAATTCATTTAAATTAGTTTCATTTCGAAGGAATCGAAGTGTAGTTTAAAACGAAAGAAACGGAGATTAAAAACTCCAAGTATTTTGGGAGTTATGATGGAAATAGTTAGACTCGCGCTTTGGTTTAGCAATTTACTGACCTCCCTACGATTGATTGACCATAACTCACTCAATTTAACTCGTAATTCATTGAAATTAGTTTCATTTCGAAGGAATCGAAGTGTAGTTTATAACGAAAGAAACGGAGATGAAAAACTCCAAGTATTTTGAGAGTTATGATGGAAATAGTTAGACTCGCGCTTTGGTTTAGCAATTTACTGACCTACCTCCGATTGATTGACCATAACTCTCCCAATTTAACTCTTAAGTCATTGAAATTAGTTTCATTTCGAAGGAATCAAAGTGTAGTTTAAAACGAAAGAAACGGAGATGAAAAACTCCAAGTATTTTGAGAGTTATGATGGAAATAGTTAGACTCGCTCTTTGGTTTAGCAATTTACTGACCTCTCTCCGATTGATTTACCATAACTCACTAAATTTAACTCGTAATTCATTGAAATTAGTTTCATTTCGAAGGAATCGAAATGTAGTTTAAAACAAAAGAAACGGAGATGAAAAACTCTAAGTATTTTGAGAGTTATAATGAAAATTGTTAGACTCGCGCTTTGGTTTAGCAATTTACTGACCTACCTCCGATTGATTGACCATAACTCACTCAATTTAACTCGTAATTCCTTTAAATTAGTTTCATTTCGAAGGAATCGAAGTATAGTTTAAAACGAAAGAAACGGAGATGAAAACTCCAAGTATTTTGAGAGTTATGATGGAAATTGTTAGACTCGCGCTTTGGTTTAGCAATTTACTGACATACCTCCGATTGATTGACCATAATTCACTCAATTTTACTGGTAATTGATTGAAATTATTTTCATTTCGAAGGAATCGAAGTGTAGTTTAAAACGAAAGAAACGGAGATGAAAAACTCCAAGTATTTTGTAAGTTATGATGGAAATAGTTAGACTCGCTCTTTGATTTAGCAATTTACTGACCTCTCTCCGATTGATTTACCATAACTCACTCAATTTAACTTGTAATTCATTGAAATTAGTTTCATTTCGAAGGAATCGAAGTGTAGTTTAAAACGAAAGAAACGGAGATGAAAAACTCCAAGTATTTTGAGAGTTATGATGGAAATTGTTAGACTCGCGCTTTGGTTTAGCAATTTACTGACCTACCTCCGATTGATTAACCATAACTCACTCAATTTAACTCGTAATTCATTTAAATTAGTTTCATTTCGAAGGAATCAAAGTGTAGTTTAAAACGAAAGAAACGGAGATGAAAAACTCCTAGTATTTTGAGAGTTATGATGGAAATAGTTAGACTCGCGCTTTGGTTTAGCAATTTACTGACCTACCTCCGATTGATTGACCATAACTCACTCAATTTAACTCGTAATTCATTTAAATTAGTTTCATTTCGAAGGAATCGAAGTAAAGTTTAAAACGAAAGAAACGGAGATGAAAAACTCCAAGTATTTTGAGAGTTATGATGGAAATAGTTAGACTCGCGCTTTGGTTTAGCAATTTACTGACCTACCTCCGATTGATTGACCATAACTCACTCAATTTAACTCGTAATTCATTTAAATTAGTTTCATTTCGAAGGAATCGAAGTAAAGTTTAAAACGAAAGAAACGGAGATGAAAAACTCCAAGTATTTTGAGAGTTATGATGGAAATAGTTAGACTCGCGCTTTGGTTTAGCAATTTACTGACCTACCTCCGATTGATTGAACATAACTCTCTTAATTTAACTCGTAATTCATTTAAATTCGTTTCATTTCGAATGAATCGAAGTGTAGTTTAAAACGAAAGAAACGGAGATGAAAAACTCCAAGTATTTTGAGAGTTATGATGGAAATAGTTAGACTCGCTCTTTGGTTTAGGAATTTACTGACCTCTCTCCGATTGATTTACCATAACTCACTCAATTTAACTCGTAATTCATTGAAATTAGTTTCATTTCGAAGGAATCGAAGTGTAGTTTAAAACGAAAGAAACGGAGATGAAAAACTCCAAGTATTTTGAGAGTTATGATGGAAATTGTTAGACTCGCGCTTTGGTTTAGCAATTTACTGACCTACCTCCGATTGATTTACCATAACTCACTCAATTTAACTCGTAATTCATTTAAATTAGTTTCATTTCGAAGGAATCGAAGTATAGTTTAAAACGAAAGAAACGGAGATGAAAAACTCCAAGTATTTTGAGAGTTATGATGGAAATAGTTAGACTCGCGCTTTGGTTTAGCAATTTACTGACCTCCCTACGATTGATTGACCATAACTCACTAAATTTAACTCGTAATTCATTGAAATTAGTTTTATTTCGAAGGAATCGAAGTGTAGTTTAAAACGAAAGAAACGGAGATGAAAAACTCCAAGTATTTTGAGAGTTATGATGGAAATAGTTAGACTCGCGCTTTGGTTTAGGAATTTACTGACCTACCTCCGATTGATTGACCATAACTCTCTCAATTTAACTCTTAAGTCATTGAAATTAGTTTCATTTCGAAGGAATCAAAGTGTAGTTTAAAACGAAAGAAACGGAGATGAAAAACTCCAAGTATTTTGAGAGTTATGATGGAAATAGTTAGACTCGCGCTTTGGTTTAGCAATTTAATGACCTACCTTCGATTGATTGACAATAACTCTCTCAATTTAACTCGTAATTCATTTAAATTAGTTTCATTTCGAAGGAATAAAAGTGTAGTTTAAAACGAAAGAAACGGAGATGAAAAACTCCAAGTATTTTGAGAGTTATGATGGAAATAGTTAGACTCGCTCTTTGGTTTAGCAATTTACTGACCTCTCTCCGATTGATTTACCATAACTCACTCAATTTAACTCGTAATTCATTGAAATTAGTTTCATTTCGAAGGAATCGAAGTGTAGTTTATAACGAAAGAAACGGAGATGAAAAACTCCAAGTATTTTGAGAGTTATAATGGAAATAGTTAGACTCGCGCTTTGGTTTAGCAATTTACTGACCTACCTCCGATTGATTGACCATAACTCTCCCAATTTAACTCTTAAGTCATTGAAATTAGTTTCATTTCGAAGGAATCAAAGTGTAGTTTAAAACGAAAGAAACGAAGATGAAAAACTCCAAGTATTTTGAGAGTTATGATGGAAATAGTTAGACTCGCGCTTTGGTTTAGCAATTTACTGACCTACCTCCGATTGATTGAAAATAACTCTCTCAATTTAACTCGTAATTCATTTAAATTAGTTTCATTTCGAAGGAATCGAAGTGTAGTTTAAAACGAAAGAAACGGAGATGAAAAACTCCAAGTATTTTGAGAGTTATGATGGAAATAGTTAGACTCGCGCTTTGGTTTAGCAATTTACTGACCTACCTTCGATTGATTGACCATAACTCACTCAATTTAACTCGTAATTCATTGAAATTAGTTTCATTTCGAAGGAATCGAAGTGTAGTTTAAAACGAAAGAAACGGAGATGAAAAACTCCAAGTATTTTGAGAGTTATGGTGGAAATAGTTAGACTCTCGCTTTGGTTTAGCAATTTACTGACCTACCTCCGATTGATTGACCATAACTCTGTCAATTTAACTCGTAATTCATTTAAATTAGTTTCATTTCGAAGGAATCGAAGTGTAGTTTAAAACGAAAGAAACGGAGATTAAAAACTCCAAGTATTTTGGGAGTTATGATGGAAATAGTTAGACTCGCGCTTTGGTTTAGCAATTTACTAACCTCCCTACGATTGATTGACCATAACTCACTCAATTTAACTCGTAATTCATTGAAATTAGTTTCATTTCGAAGGAATCGAAGTGTAGTTTATAACGAAAGAAACGGAGATGAAAAACTCCAAGTATTTTGAGAGTTATGATGGAAATAGTTAGACTCGCGCTTTGGTTTAGCAATTTACTGACATACCTCCGATTGATTTACCATAACTCTCCCAATTTAACTCTTAAGTCATTGAAATTAGTTTCATTTCGAAGGAATCAAAGTGTAGTTTAAAACGAAAGAAACGGAGATGAAAAACTCCAAGTATTTTGAGAGTTATGATGGAAATAGTTAGACTCGCGCTTTGGTTTAGCAATTTACTGACCTACCTCCGATTGATTGACAATAACTCTGTCAATTTAACTCGTAATTCATTTAAATTAGTTTCATTTCGAAGGAATCGAAGTGTAGTTTAAAACGAAAGAAACGGAGATGAAAAACTCCAAGTATTTTGAGAGTTATGATGGAAATAGTTAGACTCGCTCTTTGGTTTAGCAATTTATTGACCTCTCTCCGATTGATTTACCATAACTCACTAAATTTAACTCGTAATTCATTGAAATTAGTTTCATTTCGAAGGAATCGAAGTGTAGTTTAAAACGAAAGAAACGGAGATGAAAAACTCCAAGTATTTTGAGAGTTATGATGGAAATTGTTAGACTCGCGCTTTGGTTTAGCAATTTACTGACCTACCTCCGATTGATTGACCATAACTCACTCAATTTAACTCGTAATTCATTTAAATTAGTTTCATTTCGAAGGAATCGAAGTATAATTTAAAACGAAAGAAACGGAGATGAAAAACTCCAAGTATTTTGAGAGTTATGATGGAAATAGTTAGACTCGCGCTTTGGTTTAGCAATTTACTGACCTACCTCCGATTAATTGACCATAACTCACTCAATTTTACTTGTAATTGATTGAAATTAGTTTCATTTCGAAGGAATCGAAGTGTAGTTTAAAACGAAAGAAACGGAGATGAAAAACTTCAAGTATTTTGGGAGTTATGATGGAAATAGTTAGACTCGCTCTTTGGTTTAGCAATTTACTGACCTACCTCCGATTGATTGACCATAACTCTGTCAATTTAACTCGTAATTCATTTAAATTAGTTTCATTTCGAAGGAATCGAAGTGTAGTTTATAACGAAAGAAACGGAGATGAAAAACTCCAAGTATTTTGAGAGTTATGATGGAAATAGTTAGACTCGCGCTTTGGTTTAGCAATTTACTGACCTACCTCCGATTGATTGACCATAACTCTCCCAATTTAACTCTTAAGTCATTGAAATTAGTTTCATTTCGAAGGAATCAAAGTGTAGTTTAAAACGAAAGAAACGAAGATGAAAAACTCCAAGTATTTTGAGAGTTATGATGGAAATAGTTAGACTCGCGCTTTGGTTTAGCAATTTACTGACCTACCTCCGATTGATTGAAAATAACTCTCTCAATTTAACTCGTAATTCATTTAAATTAGTTTCATTTCGAAGGAATCGAAGTGTAGTTTAAAACGAAAGAAACGGAGATGAAAAACTCCAAGTATTTTGAGAGTTATGATGGAAATAGTTAGACTCGCGCTTTGGTTTAGCAATTTACTGACCTACCTTCGATTGATTGACCATAACTCACTCAATTTAACTCGTAATTCATTGAAATTAGTTTCATTTCGAAGGAATCGAAGTGTAGTTTAAAACGAAAGAAACGGAGATGAAAAACTCCAAGTATTTTGAGAGTTATGGTGGAAATAGTTAGACTCTCGCTTTGGTTTAGCAATTTACTGACCTACCTCCGATTGATTGACCATAACTCTGTCAATTTAACTCGTAATTCATTTAAATTAGTTTCATTTCGAAGGAATCGAAGTGTAGTTTAAAACGAAAGAAACGGAGATTAAAAACTCCAAGTATTTTGGGAGTTATGATGGAAATAGTTAGACTCGCGCTTTGGTTTAGCAATTTACTAACCTCCCTACGATTGATTGACCATAACTCACTCAATTTAACTCGTAATTCATTGAAATTAGTTTCATTTCGAAGGAATCGAAGTGTAGTTTATAACGAAAGAAACGGAGATGAAAAACTCCAAGTATTTTGAGAGTTATGATGGAAATAGTTAGACTCGCGCTTTGGTTTAGCAATTTACTGACATACCTCCGATTGATTTACCATAACTCTCCCAATTTAACTCTTAAGTCATTGAAATTAGTTTCATTTCGAAGGAATCAAAGTGTAGTTTAAAACGAAAGAAACGGAGATGAAAAACTCCAAGTATTTTGAGAGTTATGATGGAAATAGTTAGACTCGCGCTTTGGTTTAGCAATTTACTGACCTACCTCCGATTGATTGACAATAACTCTGTCAATTTAACTCGTAATTCATTTAAATTAGTTTCATTTCGAAGGAATCGAAGTGTAGTTTAAAACGAAAGAAACGGAGATAAAAAACTCCAAGTATTTTGAGAGTTATGATGGAAATAGTTAGACTCGCGCTTTGGTTTAGCAATTTACTGACCTACCTCCGATTGATTGACAATAACTCACTCAATTTAACTCGTAATTCATTTAAATTTGTTTAATTTCGAATGAATCGAAGTGTAGTTTAAAACGAAAGAAACGGAGATGAAAAACTCCAAGTATTTTGAGAGTTATGATGGAAATAGTTAGACTCGCTCTTTGGTTTAGCAATTTACTGACCTACCTCCGATTGATTGACCATAACTCTGTCAATTTAACTCGTAATTCATTTAAATTAGTTTCATTTCGAAGGAATCGAAGTGTAGTTTAAAACGAAAGAAACGGAGATTAAAAACTCCAAGTATTTTGGGAGTTATGATGGAAATAGTTAGACTCGCGCTTTGGTTTAGCAATTTACTGACCTCCCTACGATTGATTGACCATAACTCACTCAATTTAACTCGTAATTCATTGAAATTAGTTTCATTTCGAAGGAATCGAAGTGTAGTTTATAACGAAAGAAACGGAGATGAAAAACTCCAAGTATTTTGAGAGTTATGATGGAAATAGTTAGACTCGCGCTTTGGTTTAGCAATTTACTGACATACCTCCGATTGATTTACCATAACTCTCCCAATTTAACTCTTAAGTCATTGAAATTAGTTTCATTTCGAAGGAATCAAAGTGTAGTTTAAAACGAAAGAAACGGAGATGAAAAACTCCAAGTATTTTGAGAGTTATGGTGGAAATAGTTAGACTCTCGCTTTGGTTTAGCAATTTACTGACCTACCTCCGATTGATTGACCATAACTCTGTCAATTTAACTCGTAATTCATTTAAATTAGTTTCATTTCGAAGGAATCGAAGTGTAGTTTAAAACGAAAGAAACGGAGATTAAAAACTCCAAGTATTTTGGGAGTTATGATGGAAATAGTTAGACTCGCGCTTTGGTTTAGCAATTTACTAACCTCCCTACGATTGATTGACCATAACTCACTCAATTTAACTCGTAATTCATTGAAATTAGTTTCATTTCGAAGGAATCGAAGTGTAGTTTATAACGAAAGAAACGGAGATGAAAAACTCCAAGTATTTTGAGAGTTATGATGGAAATAGTTAGACTCGCGCTTTGGTTTAGCAATTTACTGACATACCTCCGATTGATTTACCATAACTCTCCCAATTTAACTCTTAAGTCATTGAAATTAGTTTCATTTCGAAGGAATCAAAGTGTAGTTTAAAACGAAAGAAACGGAGATGAAAAACTCCAAGTATTTTGAGAGTTATGATGGAAATAGTTAGACTCGCGCTTTGGTTTAGCAATTTACTGACCTACCTCCGATTGATTGACAATAACTCTGTCAATTTAACTCGTAATTCATTTAAATTAGTTTCATTTCGAAGGAATCGAAGTGTAGTTTAAAACGAAAGAAACGGAGATGAAAAACTCCAAGTATTTTGAGAGTTATGATGGAAATAGTTAGACTCGCTCTTTGGTTTAGCAATTTATTGACCTCTCTCCGATTGATTTACCATAACTCACTAAATTTAACTCGTAATTCATTGAAATTAGTTTCATTTCGAAGGAATCGAAGTGTAGTTTAAAACGAAAGAAACGGAGATGAAAAACTCCAAGTATTTTGAGAGTTATGATGGAAATTGTTAGACTCGCGCTTTGGTTTAGCAATTTACTGACCTACCTCCGATTGATTGACCATAACTCACTCAATTTAACTCGTAATTCATTTAAATTAGTTTCATTTCGAAGGAATCGAAGTATAATTTAAAACGAAAGAAACGGAGATGAAAAACTCCAAGTATTTTGAGAGTTATGATGGAAATAGTTAGACTCGCGCTTTGGTTTAGCAATTTACTGACCTACCTCCGATTAATTGACCATAACTCACTCAATTTTACTTGTAATTGATTGAAATTAGTTTCATTTCGAAGGAATCGAAGTGTAGTTTAAAACGAAAGAAACGGAGATGAAAAACTTCAAGTATTTTGGGAGTTATGATGGAAATAGTTAGACTCGCTCTTTGGTTTAGCAATTTACTGACCTACCTCCGATTGATTGACCATAACTCTGTCAATTTAACTCGTAATTCATTTAAATTAGTTTCATTTCGAAGGAATCGAAGTGTAGTTTATAACGAAAGAAACGGAGATGAAAAACTCCAAGTATTTTGAGAGTTATGATGGAAATAGTTAGACTCGCGCTTTGGTTTAGCAATTTACTGACCTACCTCCGATTGATTGACCATAACTCTCCCAATTTAACTCTTAAGTCATTGAAATTAGTTTCATTTCGAAGGAATCAAAGTGTAGTTTAAAACGAAAGAAACGAAGATGAAAAACTCCAAGTATTTTGAGAGTTATGATGGAAATAGTTAGACTCGCGCTTTGGTTTAGCAATTTACTGACCTACCTCCGATTGATTGAAAATAACTCTCTCAATTTAACTCGTAATTCATTTAAATTAGTTTCATTTCGAAGGAATCGAAGTGTAGTTTAAAACGAAAGAAACGGAGATGAAAAACTCCAAGTATTTTGAGAGTTATGATGGAAATAGTTAGACTCGCGCTTTGGTTTAGCAATTTACTGACCTACCTTCGATTGATTGACCATAACTCACTCAATTTAACTCGTAATTCATTGAAATTAGTTTCATTTCGAAGGAATCGAAGTGTAGTTTAAAACGAAAGAAACGGAGATGAAAAACTCCAAGTATTTTGAGAGTTATGGTGGAAATAGTTAGACTCTCGCTTTGGTTTAGCAATTTACTGACCTACCTCCGATTGATTGACCATAACTCTGTCAATTTAACTCGTAATTCATTTAAATTAGTTTCATTTCGAAGGAATCGAAGTGTAGTTTAAAACGAAAGAAACGGAGATTAAAAACTCCAAGTATTTTGGGAGTTATGATGGAAATAGTTAGACTCGCGCTTTGGTTTAGCAATTTACTAACCTCCCTACGATTGATTGACCATAACTCACTCAATTTAACTCGTAATTCATTGAAATTAGTTTCATTTCGAAGGAATCGAAGTGTAGTTTATAACGAAAGAAACGGAGATGAAAAACTCCAAGTATTTTGAGAGTTATGATGGAAATAGTTAGACTCGCGCTTTGGTTTAGCAATTTACTGACATACCTCCGATTGATTTACCATAACTCTCCCAATTTAACTCTTAAGTCATTGAAATTAGTTTCATTTCGAAGGAATCAAAGTGTAGTTTAAAACGAAAGAAACGGAGATGAAAAACTCCAAGTATTTTGAGAGTTATGATGGAAATAGTTAGACTCGCGCTTTGGTTTAGCAATTTACTGACCTACCTCCGATTGATTGACAATAACTCTGTCAATTTAACTCGTAATTCATTTAAATTAGTTTCATTTCGAAGGAATCGAAGTGTAGTTTAAAACGAAAGAAACGGAGATAAAAAACTCCAAGTATTTTGAGAGTTATGATGGAAATAGTTAGACTCGCGCTTTGGTTTAGCAATTTACTGACCTACCTCCGATTGATTGACAATAACTCACTCAATTTAACTCGTAATTCATTTAAATTTGTTTAATTTCGAATGAATCGAAGTGTAGTTTAAAACGAAAGAAACGGAGATGAAAAACTCCAAGTATTTTGAGAGTTATGATGGAAATAGTTAGACTCGCTCTTTGGTTTAGCAATTTACTGACCTACCTCCGATTGATTGACCATAACTCTGTCAATTTAACTCGTAATTCATTTAAATTAGTTTCATTTCGAAGGAATCGAAGTGTAGTTTAAAACGAAAGAAACGGAGATTAAAAACTCCAAGTATTTTGGGAGTTATGATGGAAATAGTTAGACTCGCGCTTTGGTTTAGCAATTTACTGACCTCCCTACGATTGATTGACCATAACTCACTCAATTTAACTCGTAATTCATTGAAATTAGTTTCATTTCGAAGGAATCGAAGTGTAGTTTATAACGAAAGAAACGGAGATGAAAAACTCCAAGTATTTTGAGAGTTATGATGGAAATAGTTAGACTCGCGCTTTGGTTTAGCAATTTACTGAACAACCTCCGATTGATTGACCATAACTCTCCTAATTTAACTCTTAAGTCATTGAAATTAGTTTCATTTCGAAGGAATCAAAGTGTAGTTTAAAACGAAAGAAACGGAGATGAAAAACTCCAAGTATTTTGAGAGTTATGATGGAAATAGTTAGACTCGCGCTTTGGTTTAGCAATTTACTGACCTACCTCCGATTGATTGAACATAACTCTCTCAATTTAACTCGTAATTCATTTAAATTCGTTTCATTTCGAATGAATCGAAGTGTAGTTTAAAACGAAAGAAACGGAGATGAAAAACTCCAAGTATTTTGAGAGTTATGATGGAAATAGTTAGACTCGCTCTTTGGTTTAGCAATTTACTGACTCCTCTCCGATTGATTTACCATAACTCACTAAATTTAACTCGTAATTCATTGAAATTAGTTTCATTTCGAAGGAATCGAAGTGTAGTTTAAAACGAAAGAAACGGAGATGAAAAACTCCAAGTATTTTGAGAGTTATGATGGAAATTGTTAGACTCGCGCTTTGGTTTAGCAATTTACTGACCTACCTCCGATTGATTAACCATAACTCACTCAATTTAACTCGTAATTCATTAAATTAGTTTCATTTCGAAGGAATCAAAGTGTAGTTTAAAACGAAAGAAACGGAGATGAAAAACTCCAAGTATTTTGAGAGTTATGATGGAAATAGTTAGACTCGCGCTTTGGTTTAGCAATTTACTGACATACCTCCGATTGATTTACCATAACTCTCCCAATTTAACTCTTAAGTCATTGAAATTAGTTTCATTTCGAAGGAATCAAAGTGTAGTTTAAAACGAAAGAAACGGAGATGAAAAACTCCAAGTATTTTGAGAGTTATGATGGAAATAGTTAGACTCGCGCTTTGGTTTAGCAATTTACTGACCTACCTCCGATTGATTGACAATAACTCTGTCAATTTAACTCGTAATTCATTTAAATTAGTTTCATTTCGAAGGAATCGAAGTGTAGTTTAAAACGAAGGAAACGGAGACAAAAAACTCCAAGTATTTTGAGAGTTATGATGGAAATAGTTAGACTCGCGCTTTGGTTTAGCAATTTACTGACCTACCTCCGATTGATTGACCATAACTCACTCAATTTAACTCGTAATTCATTTAAATTTGTTTCATTTCGAATGAATCGAAGTGTAGTTTAAAACGAAAGAAACGGAGATGAAAAACTCCAAGTATTTTGAGAGTTATGATGGAAATAGTTAGACTCGCTCTTTGGTTTAGCAATTTACTGACCTACCTCCGATTGATTGACCATAACTCTGTCAATTTAACTCGTAATTCATTTAAATTAGTTTCATTTCGAAGGAATCGAAGTGTAGTTTAAAACGAAAGAAACGGAGATGAAAAACTCCAAGTATTTTGAGAGTTATGATGGAAATAGTTAGACTCGCTCTTTGGTTTAGCAATTTACTGACCTCTCTCCGATTGATTTACCATAACTCACTAAATTTAACTCGTAATTCATTGAAATTAGTTTCATTTCGAAGGAATCGAAGTGTAGTTTAAAACGAAAGAAACGGAGATGAAAAACTCCAAGTATTTTGAGAGTTATGATGGAAATTGTTAGACTCACGCTTTGGTTTAGCAATTTACTGACCTACCTCCGATTGATTGACCATAACTCACTCAATTTAACTCGTAATTCATTTAAATTAGTTTCATTTCGAAGGAATCGAAGTATAATTTAAAACGAAAGAAACGGAGATGAAAAACTCCAAGTATTTTGAGAGTTATGATGGAAATAGTTAGACTCGCGCTTTGGTTTAGCAATTTACTGACCTACCTCCGATTAATTGACCATAACTCACTCAATTTTACTTGTAATTGATTGAAATTAGTTTCATTTCGAAGGAATCGAAGTGTAGTTTAAAACGAAAGAAACGGAGATGAAAAACTTCAAGTATTTTGGGAGTTATGATGGAAATAGTTAGACTCGCTCTTTGGTTTAGCAATTTACTGACCTACCTCCGATTGATTGACCATAACTCTGTCAATTTAACTCGTAATTCATTTAAATTAGTTTCATTTCGAAGGAAATCGAAGTGTAGTTTAAAACGAAAGAAACGGAGATGAAAAACTCCAAGTATTTTGAGAGTTATGATGGAAATAGTTAGACTCGCTCTTTGGTTTAGCAATTTACTGACCTCTCTCCGATTGATTTACCATAACTCACTCAATTTAACTCGTAATTCATTGAAATTAGTTTCATTTCGAAGGAATCGAAGTGTAGTTTATAACGAAAGAAACGGAGATGAAAAACTCCAAGTATTTTGAGAGTTATGATGGAAATAGTTAGACTCGCGCTTTGGTTTAGCAATTTACTGACCTACCTCCGATTGATTGACCATAACTCTCCCAATTTAACTCTTAAGTCATTGAAATTAGTTTCATTTCGAAGGAATCAAAGTGTAGTTTAAAACGAAAGAAACGGAGATGAAAAACTCCAAGTATTTTGAGAGTTATGATGGAAATAGTTAGACTCGCGCTTTGGTTTAGCAATTTACTGACCTACCTCCGATTGATTGACCATAACTCACTCAATTTAACTCGTAATTCATTTAAATTAGTTTCATTTCGAAGGAATCGAAGTAAAGTTTAAAACGAAAGAAACGGAGATGAAAAACTCCAAGTATTTTGAGAGTTATGATGGAAATAGTTAGACTCGCGCTTTGGTTTAGCAATTTACTGACTTACCTCCGATTGATTGAACATAACTCTCTCAATTTAACTCGTAATTCATTTAAATTCGTTTCATTTCGAATGAATCGAAGTGTAGTTTAAAACGAAAGAAACGGAGATGAAAAACTCCAAGTATTTTGAGAGTTATGATGGAAATAGTTAGACTCGCGCTTTGGTTTAGCAATTTACTGACCTACCTTCGATTGATTGACCATAACTCACTCAATTTAACTCGTAATTCATTGAAATTAGTTTCATTTCGAAGGAATCGAAGTGTAGTTTAAAACGAAAGAAACGGAGATGAAAAACTCCAAATATTTTGAGAGTTATGGTGGAAATAGTTAGACTCTCGCTTTGGTTTAGCAATTTACTGACCTACCTCCGATTGATTGACCATAACTCTGTCAATTTAACTCGTAATTCATTTAAATTAGTTTCATTTCGAAGGAATCGAAGTGTAGTTTAAAACGAAAGAAACGGAGATTAAAAACTCCAAGTATTTTGGGAGTTATGATGGAAATAGTTAGACTCGCGCTTTGGTTTAGCAATTTACTAACCTCCCTACGATTGATTGACCATAACTCACTCAATTTAACTCGTAATTCATTGAAATTAGTTTCATTTCGAAGGAATCGAAGTGTAGTTTATAACGAAAGAAACGGAGATGAAAAACTCCAAGTATTTTGAGAGTTATGATGGAAATAGTTAGACTCGCGCTTTGGTTTAGCAATTTACTGACATACCTCCGATTGATTTACCATAACTCTCCCAATTTAACTCTTAAGTCATTGAAATTAGTTTCATTTCGAAGGAATCAAAGTGTAGTTTAAAACGAAAGAAACGGAGATGAAAAACTCCAAGTATTTTGAGAGTTATGATGGAAATAGTTAGACTCGCGCTTTGGTTTAGCAATTTACTGACCTACCTCCGATTGATTGACAATAACTCTGTCAATTTAACTCGTAATTCATTTAAATTAGTTTCATTTCGAAGGAATCGAAGTGTAGTTTAAAACGAAGGAAACGGAGACAAAAAACTCCAAGTATTTTGAGAGTTATGATGGAAATAGTTAGACTCGCGCTTTGGTTTAGCAATTTACTGACCTACCTCCGATTGATTGACCATAACTCACTCAATTTAACTCGTAATTCATTTAAATTTGTTTCATTTCGAATGAATCGAAGTGTAGTTTAAAACGAAAGAAACGGAGATTAAAAACTCCAAGTATTTTGGGAGTTATGATGGAAATAGTTAGACTCGCGCTTTGGTTTAGCAATTTACCGACCTCCCTACGATTGATTGACCATAACTCACTCAATTTAACTCGTAATTCATTGAAATTAGTTTCATTTCGAAGGAATCGAAGTGTAGTTTATAACGAAAGAAACGGAGATGAAAAACTCCAAGTATTTTGAGAGTTATGATGGAAATAGTTAGACTCGCGCTTTGGTTTAGCAATTTACTGACCTACCTCCGATTGATTGACCATAACTCTCCTAATTTAACTCTTAAGTCATTGAAATTAGTTTCATTTCGAATGAATCAAAGTGTAGTTTAAAACGAAAGAAACGGAGATGAAAAACTCCAAGTATTTTGAGAGTTATGATGGAAATAGTTAGACTCGCGCTTTGGTTTAGCAATTTACTGACCTACCTCCGATTGATTGAACATAACTCTCTCAATTTAACTCGTAATTCATTTAAATTCGTTTCATTTCGAATGAATCGAAGTGTAGTTTAAAACGAAAGAAACGGAGATGAAAAACTCCAAGTATTTTGAGAGTTATGATGGAAATAGTTAGACTCGCTCTTTGGTTTAGCAATTTACTGACCTCTCTCCGATTGATTTACCATAACTCACTAAATTTAACTCGTAATTCATTGAAATTAGTTTCATTTCGAAGGAATCGAAGTGTAGTTTAAAACGAAAGAAACGGAGATGAAAAACTCCAAGTATTTTGAGAGTTATGATGGAAATTGTTAGACTCGCGCTTTGGTTTAGCAATTTACTGACCTACCTCCGATTGATTAACCATAACTCACTCAATTTAACTCGTAATTCATTAAATTAGTTTCATTTCGAAGGAATCAAAGTGTAGTTTAAAACGAAAGAAACGGAGATGAAAAACTCCAAGTATTTTGAGAGTTATGATGGAAATAGTTAGACTCGCGCTTTGGTTTAGCAATTTACTGACATACCTCCGATTGATTTACCATAACTCTCCCAATTTAACTCTTAAGTCATTGAAATTAGTTTCATTTCGAAGGAATCGAAGTGTAGTTTATAACGAAAGAAACGGAGATGAAAAACTCCAAGTATTTTGAGAGTTATGATGGAAATAGTTAGACTCGCGCTTTGGTTTAGCAATTTACTGACCTACCTCCGATTGATTGACCATAACTCTCCCAATTTAACTCTTAAGTCATTGAAATTAGTTTCATTTCGAAGGAATCAAAGTGTAGTTTAAAACGAAAGAAACGGAGATGAAAAACTCCAAGTATTTTGAGAGTTATGATGGAAATAGTTAGACTCGCGCTTTGGTTTAGCAATTTACTGACCTACCTCCGATTGATTGACCATAACTCACTCAATTTAACTCGTAATTCATTTAAATTAGTTTCATTTCGAAGGAATCGAAGTAAAGTTTAAAACGAAAGAAACGGAGATGAAAAACTCCAAGTATTTTGAGAGTTATGATGGAAATAGTTAGACTCGCGCTTTGGTTTAGCAATTTACTGACTTACCTCCGATTGATTGAACATAACTCTCTCAATTTAACTCGTAATTCATTTAAATTCGTTTCATTTCGAATGAATCGAAGTGTAGTTTAAAACGAAAGAAACGGAGATGAAAAACTCCAAGTATTTTGAGAGTTATGATGGAAATAGTTAGACTCGCGCTTTGGTTTAGCAATTTACTGACCTACCTTCGATTGATTGACCATAACTCACTCAATTTAACTCGTAATTCATTGAAATTAGTTTCATTTCGAAGGAATCGAAGTGTAGTTTAAAACGAAAGAAACGGAGATGAAAAACTCCAAATATTTTGAGAGTTATGGTGGAAATAGTTAGACTCTCGCTTTGGTTTAGCAATTTACTGACCTACCTCCGATTGATTGACCATAACTCTGTCAATTTAACTCGTAATTCATTTAAATTAGTTTCATTTCGAAGGAATCGAAGTGTAGTTTAAAACGAAAGAAACGGAGATTAAAAACTCCAAGTATTTTGGGAGTTATGATGGAAATAGTTAGACTCGCGCTTTGGTTTAGCAATTTACTAACCTCCCTACGATTGATTGACCATAACTCACTCAATTTAACTCGTAATTCATTGAAATTAGTTTCATTTCGAAGGAATCGAAGTGTAGTTTATAACGAAAGAAACGGAGATGAAAAACTCCAAGTATTTTGAGAGTTATGATGGAAATAGTTAGACTCGCGCTTTGGTTTAGCAATTTACTGACATACCTCCGATTGATTTACCATAACTCTCCCAATTTAACTCTTAAGTCATTGAAATTAGTTTCATTTCGAAGGAATCAAAGTGTAGTTTAAAACGAAAGAAACGGAGATGAAAAACTCCAAGTATTTTGAGAGTTATGATGGAAATAGTTAGACTCGCGCTTTGGTTTAGCAATTTACTGACCTACCTCCGATTGATTGACAATAACTCTGTCAATTTAACTCGTAATTCATTTAAATTAGTTTCATTTCGAAGGAATCGAAGTGTAGTTTAAAACGAAGGAAACGGAGACAAAAAACTCCAAGTATTTTGAGAGTTATGATGGAAATAGTTAGACTCGCGCTTTGGTTTAGCAATTTACTGACCTACCTCCGATTGATTGACCATAACTCACTCAATTTAACTCGTAATTCATTTAAATTTGTTTCATTTCGAATGAATCGAAGTGTAGTTTAAAACGAAAGAAACGGAGATTAAAAACTCCAAGTATTTTGGGAGTTATGATGGAAATAGTTAGACTCGCGCTTTGGTTTAGCAATTTACCGACCTCCCTACGATTGATTGACCATAACTCACTCAATTTAACTCGTAATTCATTGAAATTAGTTTCATTTCGAAGGAATCGAAGTGTAGTTTATAACGAAAGAAACGGAGATGAAAAACTCCAAGTATTTTGAGAGTTATGATGGAAATAGTTAGACTCGCGCTTTGGTTTAGCAATTTACTGACCTACCTCCGATTGATTGACCATAACTCTCCTAATTTAACTCTTAAGTCATTGAAATTAGTTTCATTTCGAATGAATCAAAGTGTAGTTTAAAACGAAAGAAACGGAGATGAAAAACTCCAAGTATTTTGAGAGTTATGATGGAAATAGTTAGACTCGCGCTTTGGTTTAGCAATTTACTGACCTACCTCCGATTGATTGAACATAACTCTCTCAATTTAACTCGTAATTCATTTAAATTCGTTTCATTTCGAATGAATCGAAGTGTAGTTTAAAACGAAAGAAACGGAGATGAAAAACTCCAAGTATTTTGAGAGTTATGATGGAAATAGTTAGACTCGCTCTTTGGTTTAGCAATTTACTGACCTCTCTCCGATTGATTTACCATAACTCACTAAATTTAACTCGTAATTCATTGAAATTAGTTTCATTTCGAAGGAATCGAAGTGTAGTTTAAAACGAAAGAAACGGAGATGAAAAACTCCAAGTATTTTGAGAGTTATGATGGAAATTGTTAGACTCGCGCTTTGGTTTAGCAATTTACTGACCTACCTCCGATTGATTAACCATAACTCACTCAATTTAACTCGTAATTCATTAAATTAGTTTCATTTCGAAGGAATCAAAGTGTAGTTTAAAACGAAAGAAACGGAGATGAAAAACTCCAAGTATTTTGAGAGTTATGATGGAAATAGTTAGACTCGCGCTTTGGTTTAGCAATTTACTGACATACCTCCGATTGATTTACCATAACTCTCCCAATTTAACTCTTAAGTCATTGAAATTAGTTTCATTTCGAAGGAATCAAAGTGTAGTTTAAAACGAAAGAAACGGAGATGAAAAACTCCAAGTATTTTGAGAGTTATGATGGAAATAGTTAGACTCGCGCTTTGGTTTAGCAATTTACTGACCTACCTCCGATTGATTGACAATAACTCTGTCAATTTAACTCGTAATTCATTTAAATTAGTTTCATTTCGAAGGAATCGAAGTGTAGTTTAAAACGAAAGAAACGGAGATAAAAAACTCCAAGTATTTTGAGAGTTATGATGGAAATAGTTAGACTCGCGCTTTGGTTTAGCAATTTACTGACCTACCTCCGATTGATTGAACATAACTCTCTCAATTTAACTCGTAATTCATTTAAATTCGTTTCATTTCGAATGAATCGAAGTGTAGTTTAAAACGAAAGAAACGGAGATGAAAAACTCCAAGTATTTTGAGAGTTATGATGGAAATAGTTAGACTCGCTCTTTGGTTTAGCAATTTACTGACCTCTCTCCGATTGATTTACCATAACTCACTAAATTTAACTCGTAATTCATTGAAATTAATTTCATTTCGAAGGAATCGAAGTGTAGTTTAAAACGAAAGAAACGGAGATGAAAAACTCCAAGTATTTTGAGAGTTATGATGGAAATTGTTAGACTCGCGCTTTGGTTTAGCAATTTACTGACCTACCTCCGATTGATTAACCATAACTCACTCAATTTAACTCGTAATTCATTAAATTAGTTTCATTTCGAAGGAATCAAAGTGTAGTTTAAAACGAAAGAAACGGAGATGAAAAACTCCAAGTATTTTGAGAGTTATGATGGAAATAGTTAGACTCGCGCTTTGGTTTAGCAATTTACTGACATACCTCCGATTGATTTACCATAACTCTCCCAATTTAACTCTTAAGTCATTGAAATTAGTTTCATTTCGAAGGAATCAAAGTGTAGTTTAAAACGAAAGAAACGGAGATGAAAAACTCCAAGTATTTTGAGAGTTATGATGGAAATAGTTAGACTCGCGCTTTGGTTTAGCAATTTACTGACCTACCTCCGATTGATTGACAATAACTCTGTCAATTTAACTCGTAATTCATTTAAATTAGTTTCATTTCGAAGGAATCGAAGTGTAGTTTAAAACGAAAGAAACGGAGATAAAAAACTCCAAGTATTTTGAGAGTTATGATGGAAATAGTTAGACTCGCGCTTTGGTTTAGCAATTTACTGACCTACCTCCGATTGATTGAACATAACTCTCTCAATTTAACTCGTAATTCATTTAAATTCGTTTCATTTCGAATGAATCGAAGTGTAGTTTAAAACGAAAGAAACGGAGATGAAAAACTCCAAGTATTTTGAGAGTTATGATGGAAATAGTTAGACTCGCTCTTTGGTTTAGCAATTTACTGACCTCTCTCCGATTGATTTACCATAACTCACTAAATTTAACTCGTAATTCATTGAAATTAGTTTCATTTCGAAGGAATCGAAGTGTAGTTTAAAACGAAAGAAACGGAGATGAAAAACTCCAAGTATTTTGAGAGTTATGATGGAAATTGTTAGACTCGCGCTTTGGTTTAGCAATTTACTGACCTACCTCCGATTGATTAACCATAACTCACTCAATTTAACTCGTAATTCATTAAATTAGTTTCATTTCGAAGGAATCAAAGTGTAGTTTAAAACGAAAGAAACGGAGATGAAAAACTCCAAGTATTTTGAGAGTTATGATGGAAATAGTTAGACTCGCGCTTTGGTTTAGCAATTTACTGACATACCTCCGATTGATTTACCATAACTCTCCCAATTTAACTCTTAAGTCATTGAAATTAGTTTCTGTAGACACCCCATTTTGACCGGACCCAAGTTCGCTATGCTTGGGCGAAATCCCGTTCAATCATTTCCGCCATGTTTCGCACTTTTCCGTTAAGTGTTGAGAGAGATTATTCCCAAGAATCCGAGCAAGAGAGAATTTGGATCCGATTGATGGGCCCGTCTTGAGCATTTGTTTAGATTTGGATCAAACAGGGTGGCCCGCGCATTGTTTTAGTGAAAAATGAGTTTTGAACCTACTTCGATCCAACACCTAAAGATGATCATCAAGAGAACGGTCAAGATCTCAGAGAAGTCGTTTTAACAACCAATTTTGTTACGATCATCAGGTTGAGTTACTCGGATCAGCCCATTGAAATGATTTAGGAGGACACAACCTACTTAGGTAGGGGACCCATCAATTGGATGGTCTGGATCGTCATAGAGGAATGATTTAAAGGGGCACAACCAATTTACATTGCGACCCACCATTTGAACGGTCAAGATCATCAATTGTCGCCCATCAAATGGACGGTTCGGATCATCAAATGGGAGTGATTTAAAAATGGGGTAACATATTCACATTTTGATCTATTGGATGGCTTGGATCAGCCCATAGGATTGATTAGCGGAGCACAAATTAAATCACATTGTCGCCCATCAAATGAACGGTTCCGATCATACTTTGGAGTGGGGCATATGATTTTATGCACAATTGGGAATTTGGTCACATATGGGACCCATTTGGATTATCTTTTACCTACTCAAAAGGACTTTAAAAAACATGCATGGGGCCACACACATGTCAAAATTCAATGTCCACAATGGTGGCCACCTACCATGGAATATGTCCACAATGGTGGCCACCTACCATGGAATAAGTCCACAATGGTGGCCACCACCCTCCCATTCCTTTGCTATAAATGGTTCAATGAGGGTGAGTAAGAGGGACAACTCATTTCTCTTCTATCATGTGTTCTAACAAAGTTGCTATGTGGGGTTGAAAAGAAAAAAAAAAGAAGAAAAAGAAACAAGAAAAGAAGAAAAAGAAACAAAAAAAGAACGAAAAAGAGAAAGAAAGCGGAAGCGATAGCACGGAGGCGGGATTTTCGAGTTTTTCGGCTCTCGGATTCGGCGAGGATTTCGATCACAGGTAGGTACACCATTCTCGGAATTTTTTTTAGAATTATTTGGTATATTTTCGGATTTTTGCATGATTTTTAACAAAGAAAACTAAACGATATACTAAACAGATTCCAAAAATAATGAAATTTCGTGGGAAAATAATATGATAATGATACATTCTACCATGAATTTGTGAGAATTTTTGGATTTTGTTTGGTATATTATTTTACGCATTCTTTGAAAATTATCAGATTTTGAGAGAATTGTTACTGACGTCAAATCACAGATAAAATTCTCCAAAGTTTTACAGTAGTCTTAAATTCTATACTTCTTGCTTCTGTAAAATTTTCAAGTGATTTGGATCTTTTTTCATATGAGCTGTAGTGTTAATTCATAATCTGGTTTGAAATTTGAAAAATCCGAAACTGATAGTAAATAGTTTTCTAAATTCATGGAAATCTCACAGCATGCTATTTTCACTTATCTCTTACTACTGTAGAAATTTCATGGAATTTAGATATCTATTTCTAGTAGTTTATGTGTTATTTTTGCAATCTGGTTAATTAATTTTTAAATCCATATTAAATATGAGTTTAATGTAAAAATCTGTAAAAATCTTCCAGTAAATTACATCTCATCATATCTTGTTGGTGGAGAAGTTTCAACTCATTTCGAGTTCGTTTGCAACAGCTTCACTTGTAAAATCACTCATATGGTTAAAAATTGGTAAAATCCATTAAAAAAATAAAAATTAAGTGAAAATCATCTTAAAATCTCTAAAGCACCTTCATCTTTGTGTGTGTTTGGGAGACCCGCCCGGTCTCATTCTCTCGTTAGTCCTCTTTGTGCGCCGTTTGGTTTTGGAAGAACGCCCTACTCGGCTTGGCTTCATACCCCTACCCTTATGGGTATTGGGTTGCACATTTGTTGCACCCTAGGGCTAGGTAGCTGTCCGGCCCGGCTGGGTGTTTTACCTCTGCCAAATGTGCAAATTCGTGTTTCCTTTTCTCTTAGAGAGTCTTTGACTCATCTATCCTTTAGTTGGTGTTATTGGAGTCTTTGACTCATGTTTCCATTTCTTTTAGAGAGTCTTTGACTCATTCGTTCTTTTGTTGTATTACTAGGAAGTCTTTGACTCATTGGTTCTTCTGTTGGCGTTATTTGGGAGTCTTTGACTCATTCCTCCTCTAAGTTGTAGTATTAGAGAGTCTCTGACTCATTTGTTCCTCTCTTTAGTGTTGTTAGTTCGGAGTTTCTCCTTTAGAGTTGTTGATTACTTCGCTTTGATTAGAGGCTAACTCAGTCTTATTAAAGCTTTGCTTGCTTGGGATCTTGGATCGTTTTCTCTCTTCTTGGGACGCTATCTTTCTTGTTGTGGTTCGTCTCTTTGAGGCGTTAGTTGCTTGTTTGGGGTTTTCCCTTTTTGCTTTAGGGCTTTGCCCTAGTTTATGGTTATGCTTGTTTGTTCTCTGTAAGAGTGAATTCATCTAAAGGTCCTGAGCATTGGAAAAGCTTTAAAATCCAAAAACATTAGAAATTTAAAACTCAAAAACATTTGAAAACTTTAAAAAACCTTAAAAAATCTGAAGTGTGAGTGTTTCTTTTAGAAGCGTAGTTTGAGAGTTCGTTTCGAACTACGTTGGCTTGATCCTCTTCCGAGGTACGTAGTGCAGCTTGGGATTTACATCCCAAGTCCAGCCAAACTTTTTTTGTAAATAAACGTTTTAAACCTTCTTCAAAAACCTTTAAAATATAGTTTTCAAAAGACCTTCCTCTAGAGTTAGGAGTTTCTCCTCGATAGAGAATTTTAGAGTTAGGGTTTTTCTTTTGATAGGTTGTTTGATTGATTGTTTGCTGTGTGCTTGTTTTAGAGTTAGAGGTCTGTCCTAGAGTTATAGGAGCGCCTCCGTCCGGTCAGTCGGCGATCCATATCGCCGAGTGATGACTAGAGTAGGATACGCTAGTCCACCCTTGGTTTTCCGTAGGAAATACAGCCTAGTCACACATAGGTTGTAAGAACCACCTGCATTAGCTTAGGGCTAATCTGCATTTAGTTAGGGCATATAGGGTGTCATAAAATCCACAATTCACTGAAATTTAAATAATCGTACAAGAAACTTTAATAACCGGTTCGGTCTTTTAGATCGAGTCTAGGATAGAAGTCTAGGTGTCTTAGGCATCCTAGCTTAGAATAGGCGCGGAGAACTACGTTGCCTTGATTCTCGTGGAGGCGGGGATACGTAGGCTTCTTTGGATGAATACCAGATCATCTGAGGACTCGGGCTAATCACTTTTAAAACTGTTGAAACAATCAAATCACTTAGGATTTTCCATGAAATTAGAATTTTATGAGAACTTTCACTTAGATTGAATCCAAACCAATTAAGAAATCAAGATACACATTTAGGATTCACATTGAAATTAGATCATAGGATGCATGTCACATAGATAGCACATTAACAGAGAGTTGAATGAGCCATTAAAAATGAATTTAAAAGAGTTAACTTTTGGAATTGAAGACCGATTATCGGGCAGGAATGGTGCATGTGGTGGATAAATCCCCATACCTTCCATTCTTGTAACCAGGTAGCGAGTCTAGATTTCTGGTTAATTATGGGTCCTAGATCCCACATCTAGGTGGCGACTCTGTCAGTCTCTTTTGTGTGGAATTCGGATTGCCTTAGTGATCCCAAGTTCACATAAAAGATGAATTAAAATTAATAATAAAAGGCACACGCCAATCGCGTGGGTACGAGAGACCAAGAGATAGTGCGTGGCGGCTCTCGCGCCACCACCCCTCTCGCGGGATCGGGTCCCACAGACTGGCGACTCTGCTGGGGATAACCTAACTTCATTACAATTCCAAAGGATAACTCATTTGAATCTATTTCAACTGGCTCATGAAAACTCTATCTCTTTTATGCTTGTTAGATTAGTTTGTATGCTTTATTTTCTCATCACATTTACTCAAACTTAATCTAACAAAACCTGAAGGCATCATAGATTGCGCAAACTTATTGCACACACTTACATCACTTTCATCTAAACCCCTGCATCTCACATGCACACACGTCCTATTTTAGGAACCCGGAGTGTTATCTAGCATGGTTGACTGGGATTTCATCACCTGGTGCCTCTGTGCTAGAGAAGCATTCCACCCTTAGCCTAGTACTTTTATGGTACGTAAACGGATCTCTTGTTCACGTACTGATACGCCGGACACTGGTACAGTATATCGAACATGGATTCGCGCTAAGGGAACTCTTAGCCTTACCCCTAGATTAACCCACACATGCATGTAGTATACGAACACATGTGCATCACGTGTGTGAGCCTAGTTTAGGATATCTTACCCAATTGTGTGTGTGAGCCTAGTTTAGGATATCCTACCCATTTGTGTCTAGATTAGGCCGTAGTCCATCTTTCAATGGCTACGATCGGTCCTAGGTACACAAACAAAGTCATGAGTCGAGATCCTCTCTCCATTCCGCTAGATTAGGGTTAGGATTGATGCCTTCAGGTAACACTGATAAAATGTGCGAAGATTAAAAAAACTTTTCCTTTGGGGTTAGGATGTAAATCCCATTCATTTCCAAAGATCTCATAGGATTAGTCATTCATGATCCATCCGTTGAAAGCAATCTTATGCTATCTCATCTCATCTTGATCTAATCATATTGATCTACAGTTGTTGATATCCATCATTCAGATTTTAGATCTGGCCCTGGACTCTACTTTTGTCATTCTTATGGCCATGGTCTATTATCTGAGCCATTGATTTTTCATTGATCAATGTTTACCTATCATATATCTTTTACCTTTGGATCATATCGAAATCATTGATGGAAAAGTTTGATCTTACCTGTATTCTTTGAGTGCATGATCGTTGCTGAGATCGAAACTTATTCTGATTAGGGATGTTTATCGTTCCTGACTCTTTCATTCCCAAAAGAAGAACGGTTATACCCAAAGAACATCTTAAGGAATAGATTGAGGATTCTTTCCAAATTAACATACCCGTTGATGTATTTCAAGATTACTCTTTTCTCTATTTGTTTAGAATTTTTATCCCATGACTATTGAGATAGTGTGATTGCTTCTAAGTCAAAAGTCTGTGTTCAACAAAAAGCCCCTCTTCCAAAAGACTGACCATTTCTGAATTCATTCGATACATCAGTCTATTGCTTTACCCACATTGTCAGCATAAGCCTTTTGTTGCCCCATTTAACCTAGACCTTGTGGAGTTGCCTTTTCTGGGATTCCTACTTCGGGATCGAACTTTGTAATTATCATTATCATGAAGAAAGGTGTATCACCTATAAACTTTCAGTGCCGGTTCACTACCTTTGAAGAAGTGTCCTGTGTCTTTAGATTTGTCTTTCATTGAGTGTACATCAACTTTCTTCTCTCGAAGTTGGAAAAGTTCAGTTATGTTGATGTTAAAAAAAGAAAAGAAAATGTGTCATGTCAATCAGTCTTTCTCGTTCAGAGTCGGTGTTTAGCTTTTTGATTAAATTCAATGTAGAGCCTACTGAGGCGCGTTCAAAGTCATCTATGTACTTCAAAGTATTTCAATTCAATAAAGCATTTGAGTCTGTATCTTCAATTTTTTATGATTCACTCTTGGATTAAATGTTTAAAACAACTACAAGACCCCCTTCTCGGATGAGAATGCAGACGAAATTCCCCTCGAGATTTGAAAGATGGTCAAACAAGAGGAAGAGCGTCGAGCATAGCCACTTGAAGAAGAAATCGAAGCCATTGATAGTGGTATCGAAATTCGAAACTCGGGAGAAATGGATTGGAAAAACTTTATCTCCTAAGGAGCGCAAAGATTTGATAAACCTGTTTAGAGGGGTTTGAGGTAGTCTTGCTTGATCCTATAAGGATAAACCAGGGGAATGCCCTGTCGTTGAGCAAAGCAAGACTTCATCTGCTTTAGACATCCAGTTGAAGAGTAAAATTTTAAAGAGATAAGCATCAGACATCCTGTGGAGCTGATGAAATACTGAGAGAAGATTTTCGGACAAGGAGTGGTGGAATCTTGAGCATAAATCCAAGATCTTTGAGATGAGAGTGGAGCACAGTGGTTGAAGTTTTGCCTGACATGCCGTCAGACTCCTAGAAAATTTTTTAAGCCTTTGAACCTTAAGCAAAAGAGCTTATACATCAAATACATCAGGAGGCCATCCTTGGGCGTTTGAACTTTTATAGCCAAAATCGTAACGTTTTAAAATCCTTTTGAGAACCCTTTGGGCCAACAATTTAAAGCCAATGTTTCTTTTCAAACACATTATAAACCCGGGGCATTTATGCACCCGAACTACGTCAGACCTGATCCCCATTTCTTCAGGGGTACGTAGGCAACTTGATTAATTCAGGTTCGGTCAAACCTTGGGATAAAATCCCTTTTCAAAATTTTGAAGCTAAATGCTAAACCATTCTTTGAAAAATCCTTAAGCGAACTACGCGGACCTGATCCTCCATTTTTGGGGTACGTAGGTAGTCTGGCTAGACCAGATTCGGTCCAAATCCTTAGAACCTTAGGTATTCAACCCTTTTGAACCCGAGCCCACCTAGAAAGTCCTTCTGGTGAAACAAGTAAAGGTTCGAGGCGAATGAAAAGAAAAACAGAAAGAAAAGAATGAGAGTCTGAAGACCCGCTAGGTTGAAAACCCGAAAGGGCGGCCTAGAGAAAGGTGAACGTCGTTTTTCTTGCTAAGTCAACAAGCAAAATGATTGACTTATCAGAAGGTAAGGGTAGTGGTATGCTGGATTGAAAACTTGAAGAGACAATCTAGTCAGAGGCAAATACTTTCCATGAAAAGTTGAGTTGAATAGAAGCAGAAGGAGTTCCTCAGTTACGTAGAATTCCTAAGTTTGAGTACAAGCAAAAATTGAGATAAGTAGTTTTTTAGACTGAAAGCTTGGAAAGCAAAAGTTGAGATAAGTGGTCTTTTAGACTGAAAACTTGGAAGACATTAATTTTGACTTCTTCCGAAAAGACAAATCAAGGAGACAGAGAAGCAACCTCTACACAGGGCAGGATCCTGGAATCTGAGTAGTGTCGACAAGACTTGCTTTGATATCTTTTTTTAAACTAGGGGCATTAAGACTGAGCAATCCGAAGGGGTTAATAACCATGACGGAAATCCCGATGGAGGAAACTAGAGCCTCTTGACATGGTTTTCAAGAGTACTCTAAGAGTGCCTAGCCTTACCATAATAAAATAACACATTTTATCTAAGGGTGAATCAAAAGTGAGTCAAGTCCCTTGAGTAATTTGAGTCTTCTTTGATTAAGTCATTGGAAGTCTTGGTCTTATTTTTATCATTTTTTTCTCTCTCAATGTCCGAAGTGTTTGGCACTGGAAGAGCGAGAGTATACCTTTTTAAATGTGAAGAAAATTCAGAGTAGATCCTGGTTTAGAAATCAAGGAAAGGGCAAGAGACATTTTGTTCAAACTTGCCAAAGACATCAAAGCCTCAAGTAGTGAGCAATGGAAGAAAAAAATTCTCAGACTCATCCATTTGTGGATATCCATTTACCCATATACCAGAGAAAGAACCCATGCAAACTTGAATTTTCTTACCTATCCTGATTTTGCTCTCCTATGGATTCTGTCATGGAAGTAATCATACTAGGGGCATCTTTTATGACTTGAGTCATAAAAGATATCAAATACAAGAAAATTGAGATAAATATTTTCAGCAAATAGAGGCAAGAGAAGCTTGAACACTCTCTTGAATCAAATTCCTCAATTGAACTCATTCTTTCAAAGAGTCAATGTTTTAGAAAATCTAGTCCCCAGCGGAATCTAGAACCTACTTTTGCAATCTTCAAATCTTAACAGAATGCTTTTCCTCTCTTTAAAAGAGTCAATACCCAAAAATTCTTTCAAGTTATTTGAGTTTGGTTTTCAGCAATGATCATGCACTCCCATTTATTCTCGGCAGGAGATAGCTATGCTATCAATGAACTCGATATAAGATCGATAAAAAATTTTGTGTTGATTTGAGACTCTTTGAGTAGTTAAGGCCCTTTGAGTGTTACAGACTCTTCGGGTAATTGAGACTCTCTGAGTATAAATGTTTTGATTTGTTTTGAGACTCTTTGAGTAGTTGAGACCCTTCGAGTGTTACAGACTCTTCGGGTAGTTGAGACTCTTTGAGTATAAACGTTTTTGTGTTAATTTGAGACTCTTTGAGTAGTTGAGACCCTTTGAGTGTTACAGACTCTTCGGGTAGTTGAGACTCTTTGAGTATAAATGTTTTTGTGTTGTAATTTGAGACTCTTTGAGTAGTTGAGACCCTTTGAGTGTTACAGACTCTTCGGGAAGTTGAGACTCTTTGAGTATAAATGTTTTTTTGGTGTATTTAAGACTCTTTGAGTAGTTGAGACCCTTTGAGTGTTACAGACTCTTCGGGTAGTTGAGAGTCTTTGAGTATAAATATTTTCGTGTCAGTTTGAGACTCTTTGAGTAGTTAAGACCCTTTGAGTGTTACAGACTCTTCGGGTAGTTGAGACTTTTTGAGTATAAAGGTTTTTTGTGTGTATTTGAGACTCTTTGAGTAGTTGGGACCCTTCGAGTGTTACAGACTCTTCGGGTAGTTGAGACTCCTTGAGTATAAATGTTTTGTGTTGGTTTGAGACTCTTTGAGTAGTTGAGACCCTTTGAGTGTTACAGACTCTTCGGGTAGTTGAGACTCTTTGAGTATAAATAATTTCTTTGATGTGTTTGAGACTCTTTGAGTAGTTGAGACCCTTTGAGTGTTACAGACTCTTCGGGTAGTTGAGGCTCTTTGAGTATAAAGGTTTCTCTATGTAGTTGAGACTCTTTCGAGTATAAAGGTTTTTGCATGTGTTTGAGACTCTTTGAGTAGTTGAGACCCTTTGAGTGTTACAGACTCTTCGGGTGGTTGAGGCTCTTTGAGTATAAAGATTTCTATGTGTTTGAAGCTCTCTGAGTGTTTGATTTGAGACTCTATGAGTGTTACATACTCTTTGAGTAATTTGATTTGATATTGTTTGAAGGGTTGATTTACGTCTGCATCGATAGTGGTCTGCTTTCTTTGAGGTAATTTCATTGGGTTCGTTTTCTTAAAAGCTTTATTTTAACAGAGTATGTTTGTGTTTGCTTTAAAAGAGTCTTTGCGTATTGATTTAAATAGTTGAGTTCTGAGTATTAGAGAGAAGCCATCTCATTGAGATGTCGTGATTGCCGAGTTACGGGTCGGTGAGAGGTTATCTCCCATTTGCTTGTTGTTTATGACTCTCTTAATGTTACTTTGTTGTGTGCCCTTGTGAATACCACCCTTAGAAACCGAGAACCCAAAAATTTGCTTTGCTTTTGGGTCAGTCAAAATGTGTCGTCTGTTCAGCTTTGCCATTCGCGTGTTACACACGCTCTGCCAAAGAGGGGCATCTGTAGACACCCCATTTTGATCGGACCGAAGTTCGCTATGCTTGGGCGAAACCCCATCCAATCATTTCCGCCATGTTTCGCACTTTTCCGTTAAGTGTTGAGAGAGATTATTCCCAAGAATTCGAGCAAGAGAGAATTTGGATCCGATTGATGGGCCCGTCTTGAGCATTTGTTTAGATTTGGATCAAACAGGGTGGCCCGCGCATTGTTTTAGTGAAAAATGAGTTTTGAACCTACTTCGATCCAACACCTAAAGATGATCATCAAGAGAACGGTCAAGATCTCAGAGAAGTCGTTTTAACAACCAATTTTGTTACGATCATCAGGTTGAGTTACTCGGATCAGCCCATTGAAATGATTTAGGAGGACACAACCTACTTAGGTAGGGGACCCATCAATTGGATGGTCTGGATCGTCATAGAGGAATGATTTAAGGGGGCACAACCAATTTACATTGCGACCCACCATTTGAACGGTCAAGATCATCAATTGTCGCCCATCAAATGGACGGTTCGGATCATCAAATGGGAGTGATTTAAAAATGGGGTAACATATTCACATTTTGATCTATTGGATGGCTTGGATCAGCCCATAGGATTGATTAGCGGAGCACAAATTAAATCACATTGTCGCCCATCAAATGAACGGTTCCGATCATACTTTGGAGTGGGGCATATGATTTTATGCACAATTGGGAATTTGGTCACATATGGGACCCATTTGGATTATCTTTTACCTACTCAAAAGGACTTTAAAAAACATGCATGGGGCCACACACATGTCAAAATTCAATGTCCACAATGGTGGCCACCTACCATGGAATATGTCCACAATGGTGGCCACCTACCATGGAATAAGTCCACAATGGTGGCCACCACCCTCCCATTCATTTGCTATAAATGGTTCAATGAGGGTGAGTAAGGGAGGGACAACTCATTTCTCTTCTATCATGTGTTCTAACAAAGTTGCTATGTGGGGTTGAAAAGAAAAAAAAAGAAGAAAAAGAAACAAGAAAAGAAGAAAAAGAAACAAAAAAAGAACGAAAAAGAGAAAGAAAGCGGAAGCGATAGCACGGAGGCGGGATTTTCGAGTTTTTCGGCTCTCGGATTCGGCGAGGATTTCGATCACAGGTAGGTACACCGTTCTCGGAATTTTTTTAGAATTATTTGGTATATTTTCGGATTTTTGCATGATTTTTAACAAAGAAAACTAAACGATATACTAAACAGATTCCAAAAATAATGAAATTTCGTGGGAAAATAATATGATAATGATACATTCTACCATGAATTTGTGAGAATTTTTGGATTTTGTTTGGTATATAATTTTATGCTTTCTTTGAAAATCAGCAGATTTTGGGAGAATTGTTACTGACGTCAAATCACAGATAAAATTCTCCAAATTTTTACAGTACTCTTAAATTCTATACTTCTTGCTTCTGTAAAATTTTCAAGTGATTTGGATCTTGTTTCATATGAGCTGTAGTGTTAAATCATAATCTGGTTTGAAATTTGAAAAATTCGAAACTGATAGTAAATAGTTTTCTAAATTCATGAAAATCTCACAGTATGCTATTTTCACTTATCTCTTACTACTGTAGAAATTTCATGGAATTTAGATATCTATTTCTAGTAGTTTATGTGTTATTTTTGCAATCTGGTCAATTAATTTTTAAATCCATATTAAATATGAGTTTAATGTAAAAATCTGTAAAAATCTTCCAGTAAGTTACATCTCATCATATCTTGTTGCTGGAGAAGTTTCAACTCATTTCGAGTTCGTTTGCAACAGCTTCACTTGTAAAATCACTCATATGATTAAAAATTGGTAAAATCCATTAAAAAATTGAAATTAATTGAAAATCATCTTAAAATCTCTAAAGCACCTTCATCTTTGTGTGTGTTTGGGAGACCCGCCCGGTCTCATTCTCTCGTTAGTCCTCTTTGTGCGCCGTTTGGTTTTGGAAGAACGCCCTACTCGGCTTGGCTCCATACCCCTACCCTTATGGGTATTGGGTTGCACATTTGTTGCACCCTAGGGCTAGGTAGCTGTCCGGCCCGGCTGGGTGTTTTACCTCTGCCAAATGTGCAAATTCGTGTTTCCTTTTCTCTTAGAGAGTCTTTGACTCATCTATCCTTTAGTTGGTGTTATTGGAGTCTTTGACTCATGTTTCCATTTCTTTTAGAGAGTCTTTGACTCATTCGTTCTTTTGTTGTATTACTAGGAAGTCTTTGACTCATTGGTTCTTCTGTTGGCGTTATTTGGGAGTCTTTGACTCATTCCTCCTCTAAGTTGTAGTATTAGAGAGTCTCTGACTCATTTGTTCCTCTCTTTAGTGTTGTTAGTTCGGAGTTTCTCCTTTAGAGTTGTTGATTACTTCGCTTTGATTAGAGGCTAACTCAGTCTTATTAAAGCTTTGCTTGCTTGGGATCTTGGACCATTTTCTCTCTTCTTGGGACGCTATCTTTCTTGTTGTGGTTTGTCTCTTTGAGACGCTAGTTGCTTATTCGGGGTTTCCCCTTTTGCTTTAGGGCTTTGCCCTAGTTTGTGGTATTACTTGCGTGTTCCCTTTAAGATTAAAAATATTTTAAGGTCCTGAGCATTGGAAAAGCTATAAAATCCAAAAAACATTAGAAATTTAAAACTCAAAAAACATTTGAAAACATCAAAAACCTTAAAAAAAATCTAAAGTGTTGAGTGTTTCTTTTAGAAGCGTATTAGGCGAGTTCGATTTTCGAACTACGTTGGCTTGATCCTCTTCCGAGGTACGTAGTGCAGCTTGGGATTTATATCCCAAGTCCAGCCAAACCTTTTTTGTAAATAATATCTTAAACTTTCTTCAAAAACCTTTAAAATCTTATTTTCAAAAGATCTTCCTCTAGAGTTAGGAGTTTCTCCTAGATAGAGAGTTTTAGAGTTAGGGTTTTTCTTTTGATAGGTTGTTTGATTGTTTGTTTGTTTGTTTCAGAGTTAGGGGTCTGTCCTAGAGTTATAGGAGCGCCTCCGTCCGGTCAGTCGGCGATCCATATCGCCGAGTGATGACTAGAGTAGGATACGCTAGTTCACCTTTGGTTTTCTTTAGGAAATACAGCCTAGTTACACATAGGTTATAGGAATCACCTGCATTAGCTTAGGGCTAATCTGCATTTAGTTAGGGCATATAGGGTGTCATAAAATCCACAATTCACTGAAATTTAAATAATCGTACAAGAAACTTTAATAACCGGTTCGGTCTTTTAGATCGAGTCTAGGATAGAAGTCTAGGTGTCTTAGGCATCCTAGCTTAGAATAGGCGCGAAGAACTACGTTGCCTTGATTCTCGTGGAGGCGGGGATACGTAGGCTTCTTTGGATGAATACCAGATCATCTGAGGACTCGGGCTAATCACTTTTAAAACTGTTGAAACAATCAAATCACTTAGGATTTTCCATGAAATTAGAATTTTAGGAGAACTTTCACTTAGATTGAATCCAAACCAATTAAGAAATCAAGATACACATTTAGGATTCACATTGAAATTAGATCATAGGATGCATGTCACATAGATAGCACATTAACAGAGAGTTGAATGAGCCATTAAAAATGAATTTAAAAGAGTTAACTTTTGGAATTGAAGACCGATTATCGGGCAGGAATGGTGCATGTGGTGGATAAATCCCCATACCTTCCATTCTTGTAACCAGGTAGCGAGTCTAGATTTCTGGTTAATTATGGGTCCTAGATCCCACATCTAGGTGGCGACTCTGTCAGTCTCTTTTGTGTGGAATTCGGATTGCCTTAGTGATCCCAAGTTCACATAAAAGATGAATTAAAATTAATAATAAAAGGCACACGCCAATCGCGTGGGTACGAGAGACCAAGAGATAGTGCGTGGCGGCTCGCGCCACCACCCCTCTCGCGGGATCGGGTCCCACAGTTTCATTTCGAAGGAATCAAAGTGTAGTTTAAAACGAAAGAAACGGAGATGAAAAACTCCAAGTATTTTGAGAGTTATGATGGAAATAGTTAGACTCGCGCTTTGGTTTAGCAATTTACTGACCTACCTCCGATTGATTGACAATAACTCTGTCAATTTAACTCGTAATTCATTTAAATTAGTTTCATTTCGAAGGAATCGAAGTGTAGTTTAAAACGAAAGAAACGGAGATAAAAAACTCCAAGTATTTTGAGAGTTATGATGGAAATAGTTAGACTCGCGCTTTGGTTTAGCAATTTACTGACCTACCTCCGATTGATTGAACATAACTCTCTCAATTTAACTCGTAATTCATTTAAATTCGTTTCATTTCGAATGAATCGAAGTGTAGTTTAAAACGAAAGAAACGGAGATGAAAAACTCCAAGTATTTTGAGAGTTATGATGGAAATAGTTAGACTCGCTCTTTGGTTTAGCAATTTACTGACCTCTCTCCGATTGATTTACCATAACTCACTAAATTTAACTCGTAATTCATTGAAATTAGTTTCATTTCGAAGGAATCGAAGTGTAGTTTAAAACGAAAGAAACGGGGATGAAAAACTCCAAGTATTTTGAGAGTTATGATGGAAATTGTTAGACTCGCGCTTTGGTTTAGCAATTTACTGACCTACCTCCGATTGATTAACCATAACTCACTCAATTTAACTCGTAATTCATTAAATTAGTTTCATTTCGAAGGAATCAAAGTGTAGTTTAAAACGAAAGAAACGGAGATGAAAAACTCCAAGTATTTTGAGAGTTATGATGGAAATAGTTAGACTCGCGCTTTGGTTTAGCAATTTACTGACATACCTCCGATTGATTTACCATAACTCTCCCAATTTAACTCTTAAGTCATTGAAATTAGTTTCATTTCGAAGGAATCAAAGTGTAGTTTAAAACGAAAGAAACGGAGATGAAAAACTCCAAGTATTTTGAGAGTTATGATGGAAATAGTTAGACTCGCGCTTTGGTTTAGCAATTTACTGACCTACCTCCGATTGATTGACAATAACTCTGTCAATTTAACTCGTAATTCATTTAAATTAGTTTCATTTCGAAGGAATCGAAGTGTAGTTTAAAACGAAAGAAACGGAGATAAAAAACTCCAAGTATTTTGAGAGTTATGATGGAAATAGTTAGACTCGCGCTTTGGTTTAGCAATTTACTGACCTACCTCCGATTGATTGACCATAACTCACTCAATTTAACTCGTAATTCATTTAAATTTGTTTCATTTCGAATGAATCGAAGTGTAGTTTAAAACGAAAGAAACGGAGATGAAAAACTCCAAGTATTTTGAGAGTTATGATGGAAATAGTTAGACTCGCTCTTTGGTTTAGCAATTTACTGACCTACCTCCGATTGATTGACCATAACTCTGTCAATTTAACTCGTAATTCATTTAAATTAGTTTCATTTCGAAGGAATCGAAGTGTAGTTTAAAACGAAAGAAACGGAGATTAAAAACTCCAAGTATTTTGGGAGTTATGATGGAAATAGTTAGACTCGCGCTTTGGTTTAGCAATTTACTGACCTCCCTACGATTGATTGACCATAACTCACTCAATTTAACTCGTAATTCATTGAAATTAGTTTCATTTCGAAGGAATCGAAGTGTAGTTTATAACGAAAGAAACGGAGATTAAAAACTCCAAGTATTTTGAGAGTTATGATGGAAATAGTTAGACTCGCGCTTTGGTTTAGCAATTTACTGACCTACCTCCGATTGATTGACCATAACTCTCCTAATTTAACTCTTAAGTCATTGAAATTAGTTTCATTTCGAAGGAATCAAAGTGTAGTTTAAAACGAAAGAAACGGAGATGAAAAACTCCAAGTATTTTGATAGTTATGATGGAAATTGTTAGACTCGCGCTTTGGTTTAGCAATTTACTGACCTACCTCCGATTGATTAACCATAACTCACTCAATTTAACTCGTAATTCATTAAATTAGTTTCATTTCGAAGGAATCAAAGTGTAGTTTAAAACGAAAGAAACGGAGATGAAAAACTCCAAGTATTTTGAGAGTTATGATGGAAATAGTTAGACTCGCGCTTTGGTTTAGCAATTTACTGACCTACCTCCGATTGATTGACCATAACTCACTCAATTTAACTCGTAGTTCATTTAAATTAGTTTCATTTCGAAGGAATCGAAGTAAAGTTTAAAACGAAAGAAACGGAGATGAAAAACTCCAAGTATTTTGAGAGTTATGATGGAAATAGTTAGACTCGCGCTTTGGTTTAGCAATTTACTGACCTACCTCCGATTGATTGAACATAACTCTCTCAATTTAACTCGTAATTCATTTAAATTCGTTTCATTTCGAATGAATCGAAGTGTAGTTTAAAACGAAAGAAACGGAGATGAAAAACTCCAAGTATTTTGAGAGTTATGATGGAAATAGTTAGACTCGCTCTTTGGTTTAGCAATTTACTGACCTCTCTCCGATTGATTTACCATAACTCACTCAATTTAACTCGTAATTCATTGAAATTAGTTTCATTTCGAAGGAATCGAAGTGTAGTTTAAAACGAAAGAAACGGAGATGAAAAACTCCAAGTATTTTGAGAGTTATGATGGAAATTGTTAGACTCGCGCTTTGGTTTAGCAATTTACTGACCTACCTCCGATTGATTTACCATAACTCACTCAATTTAACTCGTAATTCATTTAAATTAGTTTCATTTCGAAGGAATCGAAGTATAGTTTAAAACGAAAGAAACGGAGATGAAAAACTCCAAGTATTTTGAGAGTTATGATGGAAATAGTTAGACTCGCGCTTTGGTTTAGCAATTTACTGACCTCCCTACGATTGATTGACCATAACTCACTAAATTTAACTCGTAATTCATTGAAATTAGTTTCATTTCGAAGGAATCGAAGTGTAGTTTAAAACGAAAGAAACGGAGATGAAAAACTCCAAGTATTTTGAGAGTTATGATGGAAATAGTTAGACTCGCGCTTTGGTTTAGCAATTTACTGACCTACCTCCGATTGATTGACCATAACTCTCTCAATTTAACTCTTAAGTCATTGAAATTAGTTTCATTTCGAAGGAATCAAAGTGTAGTTTAAAACGAAAGAAACGGAGATGAAAAACTCCAAGTATTTTGAGAGTTATGATGGAAATAGTTAGACTCGCGCTTTGGTTTAGCAATTTACTGACCTACCTCCGATTGATTGACAATAACTCTGTCAATTTAACTCGTAATTCATTTAAATTAGTTTCATTTCGAAGGAATCGAAGTGTAGTTTAAAACGAAAGAAACGGAGATAAAAAACTCCAAGTATTTTGAGAGTTATGATGGAAATAGTTAGACTCGCGCTTTGGTTTAGCAATTTACTGACCTACCTCCGATTGATTGAACATAACTCTCTCAATTTAACTCGTAATTCATTTAAATTCGTTTCATTTCGAATGAATCGAAGTGTAGTTTAAAACGAAAGAAACGGAGATGAAAAACTCCAAGTATTTTGAGAGTTATGATGGAAATAGTTAGACTCGCTCTTTGGTTTAGCAATTTACTGACCTCTCTCCGATTGATTTACCATAACTCACTAAATTTAACTCGTAATTCATTGAAATTAGTTTCATTTCGAAGGAATCGAAGTGTAGTTTAAAACGAAAGAAACGGAGATGAAAAACTCCAAGTATTTTGAGAGTTATAATGAAAATTGTTAGACTCGCGCTTTGGTTTAGCAGTTTACTGACCTACCTCCGATTGATTGACCATAACTCACTCAATTTAACTCGTAATTCCTTTAAATTAGTTTCATTTCGAAGGAATCGAAGTATAGTTTAAAACGAAAGAAACGGAGATGAAAACTCCAAGTATTTTGAGAGTTATGATGGAAATAGTTAGACTCGCGCTTTGGTTTAGCAATTTACTGACATACCTCCGATTGATTGACCATAATTCACTCAATTTTACTGGTAATTGATTGAAATTATTTTCATTTCGAAGGAATCGAAGTGTAGTTTAAAACGAAAGAAACGGAGATGAAAAACTCCAAGTATTTTGTAAGTTATGATGGAAATAGTTAGACTCGCTCTTTGGTTTAGCAATTTACTGACCTCTCTCCGATTGATTTACCATAACTCACTCAATTTAACTCGTAATTCATTGAAATTAGTTTCATTTCGAAGGAATCGAAGTGTAGTTTAAAACGAAAGAAACGGAGATGAAAAACTCCAAGTATTTTGAGAGTTATGATGGAAATTGTTAGACTCGCGCTTTGGTTTAGCAATTTACTGACCTACCTCCGATTGATTAACCATAACTCACTCAATTTAACTCGTAATTCATTAAATTAGTTTCATTTCGAAGGAATCAAAGTGTAGTTTAAAACGAAAGAAACGGAGATGAAAAACTCCAAGTATTTTGAGAGTTATGATGGAAATAGTTAGACTCGCGCTTTGGTTTAGCAATTTACTGACCTACCTCCGATTGATTGACCATAACTCACTCAATTTAACTCGTAGTTCATTTAAATTAGTTTCATTTCGAAGGAATCGAAGTAAAGTTTAAAACGAAAGAAACGGAGATGAAAAACTCCAAGTATTTTGAGAGTTATGATGGAAATAGTTAGACTCGCGCTTTGGTTTAGCAATTTACTGACCTACCTCCGATTGATTGAACATAACTCTCTCAATTTAACTCGTAATTCATTTAAATTCGTTTCATTTCGAATGAATCGAAGTGTAGTTTAAAACGAAAGAAACGGAGATGAAAAACTCCAAGTATTTTGAGAGTTATGATGGAAATAGTTAGACTCGCTCTTTGGTTTAGCAATTTACTGACCTCTCTCCGATTGATTTACCATAACTCACTCAATTTAACTCGTAATTCATTGAAATTAGTTTCATTTCGAAGGAATCGAAGTGTAGTTTAAAACGAAAGAAACGGAGATGAAAAACTCCAAGTATTTTGAGAGTTATGATGGAAATTGTTAGACTCGCGCTTTGGTTTAGCAATTTACTGACCTACCTCCGATTGATTTACCATAACTCACTCAATTTAACTCGTAATTCATTTAAATTAGTTTCATTTCGAAGGAATCGAAGTATAGTTTAAAACGAAAGAAACGGAGATGAAAAACTCCAAGTATTTTGAGAGTTATGATGGAAATAGTTAGACTCGCGCTTTGGTTTAGCAATTTACTGACCTCCCTACGATTGATTGACCATAACTCACTAAATTTAACTCGTAATTCATTGAAATTAGTTTCATTTCGAAGGAATCGAAGTGTAGTTTAAAACGAAAGAAACGGAGATGAAAAACTCCAAGTATTTTGAGAGTTATGATGGAAATAGTTAGACTCGCGCTTTGGTTTAGCAATTTACTGACCTACCTCCGATTGATTGACCATAACTCTCTCAATTTAACTCTTAAGTCATTGAAATTAGTTTCATTTCGAAGGAATCAAAGTGTAGTTTAAAACGAAAGAAACGGAGATGAAAAACTCCAAGTATTTTGAGAGTTATGATGGAAATTGTTAGACTCGCGCTTTGGTTTAGCAATTTACTGACCTACCTCCGATTGATTGAACATAACTCTCTCAATTTAACTCGTAATTCATTTAAATTCGTTTCATTTCGAATGAATCAAAGTGTAGTTTAAAACGAAAGAAACGGAGATGAAAAACTCCAAGTATTTTGAGAGTTATGATGGAAATAGTTAGACTCGCGCTTTGGTTTAGCAATTTACTGACCTACCTCCGATTGATTGAACATAACTCTCTCAATTTAACTCGTAATTCATTTAAATTCGTTTCATTTCGAATGAATCGAAGTGTAGTTTAAAACGAAAGAAACGGAGATGAAAAACTCCAAGTATTTTGAGAGTTATGATGGAAATAGTTAGACTCGCTCTTTGGTTTAGCAATTTACTGACCTCTCTCCGATTGATTTACCATAACTCACTAAATTTAACTCGTAATTCATTGAAATTAGTTTCATTTCGAAGGAATCGAAGTGTAGTTTAAAACGAAAGAAACGGAGATGAAAAACTCCAAGTATTTTGAGAGTTATGATGAAAATTGTTAGACTCGCGCTTTGGTTTAGCAGTTTACTGACCTACCTCCGATTGATTGACCATAACTCACTCAATTTAACTCGTAATTCCTTTAAATTAGTTTCATTTCGAAGGAATCGAAGTATAGTTTAAAACGAAAGAAACGGAGATGAAAACTCCAAGTATTTTGAGAGTTATGATGGAAATAGTTAGACTCGCGCTTTGGTTTAGAAATTTACTGACATACCTCCGATTGATTGACCATAATTCACTCAATTTTACTGGTAATTGATTGAAATTATTTTCATTTCGAAGGAATCGAAGTGTAGTTTAAAACGAAAGAAACGGAGATGAAAAACTCCAAGTATTTTGTAAGTTATGATGGAAATAGTTAGACTCGCTCTTTGGTTTAGCAATTTACTGACCTCTCTCCGATTGATTTACCATAACTCACTCAATTTAACTCGTAATTCATTGAAATTAGTTTCATTTCGAAGGAATCGAAGTGTAGTTTAAAACGAAAGAAACGGAGATGAAAAACTCCAAGTATTTTGAGAGTTATGATGGAAATTGTTAGACTCGCGCTTTGGTTTAGCAATTTACTGACCTACCTCCGATTGATTAACCATAACTCACTCAATTTAACTCGTAATTCATTAAATTAGTTTCATTTCGAAGGAATCAAAGTGTAGTTTAAAACGAAAGAAACGGAGATGAAAAACTCCAAGTATTTTGAGAGTTATGATGGAAATAGTTAGACTCGCGCTTTGGTTTAGAAATTTACTGACCTACCTCCGATTGATTGACCATAACTCACTCAATTTAACTCGTAATTCATTTAAATTAGTTTCATTTCGAAGGAATCGAAGTAAAGTTTAAAACGAAAGAAACGGAGATGAAAAACTCCAAGTATTTTGAGAGTTATGATGGAAATAGTTAGACTCGCGCTTTGGTTTAGCAATTTACTGACCTACCTCCGATTGATTGAACATAACTCTCTAAATTTAACTCGTAATTCATTTAAATTCGTTTCATTTCGAATGAATCGAAGTGTAGTTTAAAACGAAAGAAACGGAGATGAAAAACTCCAAGTATTTTGAGAGTTATGATGGAAATAGTTAGACTCGCTCTTTGGTTTAGCAATTTACTGACCTCTCTCCGATTGATTTACCATAACTCACTCAATTTAACTCGTAATTCATTGAAATTAGTTTCATTTCGAAGGAATCGAAGTGTAGTTTAAAACGAAAGAAACGGAGATGAAAAACTCCAAGTATTTTGAGAGTTATGATGGAAATAGTTAGACTCGCGCTTTGGTTTAGCAATTTACTGACCTACCTCCGATTGATTGACCATAACTCTCTCAATTTAACTCTTAAGTCATTGAAATTAGTTTCATTTCGAAGGAATCAAAGTGTAGTTTAAAACGAAAGAAACAGAGATGAAAAACTCCAAGTATTTTGAGAGTTATGATGGAAATTGTTAGACTCGCGCTTTGGTTTAGCAATTTACTGACCTACCTCCGATTGATTAACCATAACTCACTCAATTTAACTCGTAATTCATTAAATTAGTTTCATTTCGAAGGAATCAAAGTGTAGTTTAAAACGAAAGAAACGGAGATGAAAAACTCCAAGTATTTTGAGAGTTATGATGGAAATAGTTAGACTCGCGCTTTGGTTTAGCAATTTACTGACCTACCTCCGATTGATTGACCATAACTCTCCTAATTTAACTCTTAAGTCATTGAAATTAGTTTCATTTCGAAGGAATCAAAGTGTAGTTTAGAACGAAAGAAACGGAGATGAAAAACTCCAAGTATTTTGAGAGTTATGATGGAAATAGTTAGACTCGCGCTTTGGTTTAGCAATTTACTGACCTACCTCCGATTGATTGAACATAACTCTCTCAATTTAACTCGTAATTCATTTAAATTCGTTTCATTTCGAAGGAATCAAAGTGTAGTTTAAAACGAAAGAAACGGAGATGAAAAACTCCAAGTATTTTGAGAGTTATGATGGAAATAGTTAGACTCGCGCTTTGGTTTAGAAATTTACTGACCTACCTCCGATTGATTGACCATAACTCACTCAATTTAACTCGTAATTCATTTAAATTAGTTTCATTTCGAAGGAATCGAAGTAAAGTTTAAAACGAAAGAAACGGAGATGAAAAACTCCAAGTATTTTGAGAGTTATGATGGAAATAGTTAGACTCGCGCTTTGGTTTAGCAATTTACTGACCTACCTCCGATTGATTGAACATAACTCTCTAAATTTAACTCGTAATTCATTTAAATTCGTTTCATTTCGAATGAATCGAAGTGTAGTTTAAAACGAAAGAAACGGAGATGAAAAACTCCAAGTATTTTGAGAGTTATGATGGAAATAGTTAGACTCGCTCTTTGGTTTAGCAATTTACTGACCTCTCTCCGATTGATTTACCATAACTCACTCAATTTAACTCGTAATTCATTGAAATTAGTTTCATTTCGAAGGAATCGAAGTGTAGTTTAAAACGAAAGAAACGGAGATGAAAAACTCCAAGTATTTTGAGAGTTATGATGGAAATAGTTAGACTCGCGCTTTGGTTTAGCAATTTACTGACCTACCTCCGATTGATTGACCATAACTCTCTCAATTTAACTCTTAAGTCATTGAAATTAGTTTCATTTCGAAGGAATCAAAGTGTAGTTTAAAACGAAAGAAACAGAGATGAAAAACTCCAAGTATTTTGAGAGTTATGATGGAAATTGTTAGACTCGCGCTTTGGTTTAGCAATTTACTGACCTACCTCCGATTGATTAACCATAACTCACTCAATTTAACTCGTAATTCATTAAATTAGTTTCATTTCGAAGGAATCAAAGTGTAGTTTAAAACGAAAGAAACGGAGATGAAAAACTCCAAGTATTTTGAGAGTTATGATGGAAATAGTTAGACTCGCGCTTTGGTTTAGCAATTTACTGACCTACCTCCGATTGATTGACCATAACTCTCCTAATTTAACTCTTAAGTCATTGAAATTAGTTTCATTTCGAAGGAATCAAAGTGTAGTTTAGAACGAAAGAAACGGAGATGAAAAACTCCAAGTATTTTGAGAGTTATGATGGAAATAGTTAGACTCGCGCTTTGGTTTAGCAATTTACTGACCTACCTCCGATTGATTGAACATAACTCTCTCAATTTAACTCGTAATTCATTTAAATTCGTTTCATTTCGAATGAATCGAAGTGTAGTTTAAAACGAAAGAAACGGAGATGAAAAACTCCAAGTATTTTGAGAGTTATGATGGAAATAGTTAGACTCGCTCTTTGGTTTAGCAATTTACTGACCTCTCTCCGATTGATTTACCATAACTCACTAAATTTAACTCGTAATTCATTGAAATTAGTTTCATTTCGAAGGAATCGAAGTGTAGTTTAAAACGAAAGAAACGGAGATGAAAAACTCCAAGTATTTTGAGAGTTATAATGAAAATTGTTAGACTCGCGCTTTGGTTTAGCAATTTACTGACCTACCTCCGATTGATTGACCATAACTCACTCAATTTAACTCGTAATTCCTTTAAATTAGTTTCATTTCGAAGGAATCGAAGTATAGTTTAAAACGAAAGAAACGGAGATGAAAACTCCAAGTATTTTGAGAGTTATGATGGAAATAGTTAGACTCGCGCTTTGGTTTAGCAATTTACTGACATACCTCCGATTGATTGACCATAATTCACTCAATTTTACTGGTAATTGATTGAAATTATTTTCATTTCGAAGGAATCGAAGTGTAGTTTAAAACGAAAGAAACGGAGATGAAAAACTCCAAGTATTTTGTAAGTTATGATGGAAATAGTTAGACTCGCTCTTTGGTTTAGCAATTTACTGACCTCTCTCCGATTGATTTACCATAACTCACTCAATTTAACTCGTAATTCATTGAAATTAGTTTCATTTCGAAGGAATCGAAGTGTAGTTTAAAACGAAAGAAACGGAGATGAAAAACTCCAAGTATTTTGAGAGTTATGATGGAAATTGTTAGACTCGCGCTTTGGTTTAGCAATTTACTGACCTACCTCCGATTGATTAACCATAACTCACTCAATTTAACTCGTAATTCATTAAATTAGTTTCATTTCGAAGGAATCAAAGTGTAGTTTAAAACGAAAGAAACGGAGATGAAAAACTCCAAGTATTTTGAGAGTTATGATGGAAATAGTTAGACTCGCGCTTTGGTTTAGCAATTTACTGACCTACCTCCGATTGATTGACCATAACTCACTCAATTTAACTCGTAATTCATTTAAATTAGTTTCATTTCGAAGGAATCGAAGTAAAGTTTAAAACGAAAGAAACGGAGATGAAAAACTCCAAGTATTTTGAGAGTTATGATGGAAATAGTTAGACTCGCGCTTTGGTTTAGCAATTTACTGACTTACCTCCGATTGATTGAACATAACTCTCTCAATTTAACTCGTAATTCATTTAAATTCGTTTCATTTCGAATGAATCGAAGTGTAGTTTAAAACGAAAGAAACGGAGATGAAAAACTCCGAGTATTTTGAGAGTTATGATGGAAATAGTTAGACTCGCTCTTTGGTTTAGCAATTTACTGACCTCTCTCCGATTGATTTACCATAACTCACTCAATTTAACTCGTAATTCATTGAAATTAGTTTCATTTCGAAGGAATCGAAGTGTAGTTTAAAACGAAAGAAACGGAGATGAAAAACTCCAAGTATTTTGAGAGTTATGATGGAAATTGTTAGACTCGCGCTTTGGTTTAGCAATTTACTGACCTACCTCCGATTGATTTACCATAACTCACTCAATTTAACTCGTAATTCATTTAAATTAGTTTCATTTCGAAGGAATCGAAGTATAGTTTAAAACGAAAGAAACGGAGATGAAAAACTCCAAGTATTTTGAGAGTTATGATGGAAATAGTTAGACTCGCGCTTTGGTTTAGCAATTTACTGACCTCCCTACGATTGATTGACCATAACTCACTAAATTTAACTCGTAATTCATTGAAATTAGTTTCATTTCGAAGGAATCGAAGTATAGTTTAAAACGAAAGAAACGGAGATGAAAAACTCCAAGTATTTTGAGAGTTATGATGGAAATAGTTAGACTCGCGCTTTGGTTTAGCAATTTACTGACCTCCCTACGATTGATTGACCATAACTCACTAAATTTAACTCGTAATTCATTGAAATTAGTTTCATTTCGAAGGAATCGAAGTGTAGTTTAAAACGAAAGAAACGGAGATGAAAAACTCCAAGTATTTTGAGAGTTATGATGGAAATAGTTAGACTCGCGCTTTGGTTTAGCAATTTACTGACCTACCTCCGATTGATTGACCATAACTCTCTCAATTTAACTCTTAAGTCATTGAAATTAGTTTCATTTCGAAGGAATCAAAGTGTAGTTTAAAACGAAAGAAACGGAGATGAAAAACTCCAAGTATTTTGAGAGTTATGATGGAAATAGTTAGACTCGCGCTTTGGTTTAGCAATTTACTGACCTACCTTCGATTGATTGACAATAACTCTCTCAATTTAACTCGTAATTCATTTAAATTAGTTTCATTTCGAAGGAATCAAAGTGTAGTTTAAAACGAAAGAAACGGAGATGAAAAACCCCAAGTATTTTGAGAGTTATGATGGAAATAGTTAGACTCGCGCTTTGGTTTAGCAATTTACTGACCTACCTCCGATTGATTGACCATAACTCTGTCAATTTAACTCGTAATTCATTTAAATTAGTTTCATTTCGAAGGAATCGAAGTGTAGTTTAAAACGAAAGAAACGGAGATGAAAAACTCCAAGTATTTTGAGAGTTATGATGGAAATAGTTAGACTCGCTCTTTGGTTTAGCAATTTACTGACCTCTCTCCGATTGATTTACCATAACTCACTAAATTTAACTCGTAATTCATTGAAATTAGTTTCATTTCGAAGGAATCGAAGTGTAGTTTAAAACGAAAGAAACGGAGATGAAAAACTCCAAGTATTTTGAGAGTTATGATGGAAATTGTTAGACTCGCGCTTTGGTTTAGCAATTTACTGACCTACCTCCGATTGATTGACCATAACTCACTCAATTTAACTCGTAATTCATTTAAATTAGTTTCATTTCGAAGGAATCGAAGTGTAGTTTAAAACGAAAGAAACGGAGATGAAAAACTCCAAGTATTTTGGGAGTTATGATGGAAATAGTTAGACTCGCTCTTTGGTTTAGCAATTTACTGACCTACCTCCGATTGATTGACCATAACTCTGTCAATTTAACTCGTAATTCATTTAAATTAGTTTCATTTCGAAGGAATCGAAGTGTAGTTTAAAACGAAAGAAACGGAGATGAAAAACTCCAAGTATTTTGAGAGTTATGATGGAAATAGTTAGACTCGCTCTTTGGTTTAGCAATTTACTGACCTCTCTCCGATTGATTTACCATAACTCACTCAATTTAACTCGTAATTCATTGAAATTAGTTTCATTTCGAAGGAATCGAAGTGTAGTTTATAACGAAAGAAACGGAGATGAAAAACTCCAAGTATTTTGAGAGTTATGATGGAAATAGTTAGACTCGCGCTTTGGTTTAGCAATTTACTGACCTACCTCCGATTGATTGACCATAACTCTCCCAATTTAACTCTTAAGTCATTGAAATTAGTTTCATTTCGAAGGAATCAAAGTGTAGTTTAAAACGAAAGAAACGAAGATGAAAAACTCCAAGTATTTTGAGAGTTATGATGGAAATAGTTAGACTCGCGCTTTGGTTTAGCAATTTACTGACCTACCTCCGATTGATTGAAAATAACTCTCTCAATTTAACTCGTAATTCATTTAAATTAGTTTCATTTCGAAGGAATCGAAGTGTAGTTTAAAACGAAAGAAACGGAGATGAAAAACTACAAGTATTTTGAGAGTTATGATGGAAATAGTTAGACTCGCGCTTTGGTTTAGCAATTTACTGACCTACCTTCGATTGATTGACCATAACTCACTCAATTTAACTCGTAATTCATTGAAATTAGTTTCATTTCGAAGGAATCGAAGTGTAGTTTAAAACGAAAGAAACGGAGATGAAAAACTCCAAGTATTTTGAGAGTTATGATGGAAATAGTTAGACTCGCGCTTTGGTTTAGCAATTTACTGACCTACCTCCGATTGATTGACCATAACTCTGTCAATTTAACTCGTAATTCATTTAAATTAGTTTCATTTCGAAGGAATCGAAGTGTAGTTTAAAACGAAAGAAACGGAGATGAAAACTCCAAGTATTTTGAGAGTTATGATGGAAATAGTTAGACTCGCGCTTTGGTTTAGCAATTTACTGACATACGTCCGATTGATTGACCATAATTCACTCAATTTTACTGGTAATTGATTGAAATTATTTTCATTTCGAAGGAATCGAAGTGTAGTTTAAAACGAAAGAAACGGAGATGAAAAACTCCAAGTATTTTGTAAGTTATGATGGAAATAGTTAGACTCGCTCTTTGGTTTAGCAATTTACTGACCTCTCCGATTGATTTACCATAACTCACTCAATTTAACTCGTAATTCATTGAAATTAGTTTCATTTCGAAGGAATCGAAGTGTAGTTTAAAACGAAAGAAACGGAGATGAAAAACTCCAAGTATTTTGAGAGTTATGATGGAAATTGTTAGACTCGCGCTTTGGTTTAGCAATTTACTGACCTACCTCCGATTAATTGACCATAACTCACTCAATTTTACTTGTAATTGATTGAAATTAGTTTCATTTCGAAGGAATCGAAGTGTAGTTTAAAACGAAAGAAACGGAGATGAAAAACTCCAAGTATTTTGGGAGTTATGATGGAAATAGTTAGACTCGCTCTTTGGTTTAGCAATTTACTGACCTACCTCCGATTGATTGACCATAACTCTGTCAATTTAACTCGTAATTCATTTAAATTAGTTTCATTTCGAAGGAATCGAAGTGTAGTTTAAAACGAAAGAAACGGAGATGAAAAACTCCAAGTATTTTGAGAGTTATGATGGAAATAGTTAGACTCGCTCTTTGGTTTAGCAATTTACTGACCTCTCTCCGATTGATTTACCATAACTCACTCAATTTAACTCGTAATTCATTGAAATTAGTTTCATTTCGAAGGAATCGAAGTGTAGTTTATAACGAAAGAAACGGAGATGAAAAACTCCAAGTATTTTGAGAGTTATGATGGAAATAGTTAGACTCGCGCTTTGGTTTAGCAATTTACTGACCTACCTCCGATTGATTGACCATAACTCTCCCAATTTAACTCTTAAGTCATTGAAATTAGTTTCATTTCGAAGGAATCAAAGTGTAGTTTAAAACGAAAGAAACGAAGATGAAAAACTCCAAGTATTTTGAGAGTTATGATGGAAATAGTTAGACTCGCGCTTTGGTTTAGCAATTTACTGACCTACCTCCGATTGATTGAAAATAACTCTCTCAATTTAACTCGTAATTCATTTAAATTAGTTTCATTTCGAAGGAATCGAAGTGTAGTTTAAAACGAAAGAAACGGAGATGAAAAACTCCAAGTATTTTGAGAGTTATGATGGAAATAGTTAGACTCGCGCTTTGGTTTAGCAATTTACTGACCTACCTTCGATTGATTGACCATAACTCACTCAATTTAACTCGTAATTCATTGAAATTAGTTTCATTTCGAAGGAATGGAAGTGTAGTTTAAAACGAAAGAAACGGAGATGAAGAACTCCAAGTATTTTGAGAGTTATGATGGAAATAGTTAGACTCGCGCTTTGGTTTAGCAATTTACTGACCTACCTCCGATTGATTGACCATAACTCTGTCAATTTAACTCGTAATTCATTTAAATTAGTTTCATTTCGAAGGAATCGAAGTGTAGTTTAAAACGAAAGAAACGGAGATTAAAAACTCCAAGTATTTTGGGAGTTATGATGGAAATAGTTAGACTCGCGCTTTGGTTTAGCAATTTACTAACCTCCCTACGATTGATTGACCATAACTCACTCAATTTAACTCGTAATTAATTGAAATTAGTTTCATTTCGAAGGAATCGAAGTGTAGTTTATAACGAAAGAAACGGAGATGAAAAACTCCAAGTATTTTGAGAGTTATGATGGAAATAGTTAGACTCGCGCTTTGGTTTAGCAATTTACTGACATACCTCCGATTGATTGACAATAACTCTGTCAATTTAACTCGTAATTCATTTAAATTAGTTTCATTTCGAAGGAATCAAAGTATAGTTTAAAACGAAAGAAACGGAGATGAAAAACTCCAAGTATTTTGAGAGTTATGATGGAAATAGTTAGACTCGCGCTTTGGTTTAGCAATTTACTGACCTACCTCCGATTGATTGACAATAACTCTGTCAATTTAACTCGTAATTCATTTAAATTAGTTTCATTTCGAAGGAATCGAAGTGTAGTTTAAAACGAAAGAAACGGAGATGAAAAACTCCAAGTATTTTGAGAGTTATGATGGAAATAGTTAGACTCGCGCTTTGGTTTAGCAATTTACTGACCTACCTCCGATTGATTGACCATAACTCACTCAATTTAACTCGTAATTCATTTAAATTTGTTTCATTTCGAATGAATCGAAGTGTAGTTTAAAACGAAAGAAACGGAGATGAAAAACTCCAAGTATTTTGAGAGTTATGATGGAAATAGTTAGACTCGCTCTTTGGTTTAGCAATTTACTGACCTACCTCCGATTGATTGACCATAACTCTGTCAATTTAACTCGTAATTCATTTAAATTAGTTTCATTTCGAAGGAATCGAAGTGTAGTTTAAAACGAAAGAAACGGAGATTAAAAACTCCAAGTATTTTGGGAGTTATGATGGAAATAGTTAGACTCGCGCTTTGGTTTAGCAATTTACTGACCTCCCTACGATTGATTGACCATAACTCACTCAATTTAACTCGTAATTCATTGAAATTAGTTTCATTTCGAAGGAATCGAAGTGTAGTTTATAACGAAAGAAACGGAGATGAAAAACTCCAAGTATTTTGAGAGTTATGATGGAAATAGTTAGACTCGCGCTTTGGTTTAGCAATTTACTGACCTACCTCCGATTGATTGAACATAACTCTCTCAATTTAACTCGTAATTCATTTAAATTCGTTTCATTTCGAATGAATCGAAGTGTAGTTTAAAACGAAAGAAACGGAGATGAAAAACTCCAAGTATTTTGAGAGTTATGATGGAAATAGTTAGACTCGCTCTTTGGTTAAGCAATTTACTGACCTCTCTCCGATTGATTTACCATAACTCACTCAATTTAACTCGTAATTCATTGAAATTAGTTTCATTTCGAAGGAATCGAAGTGTAGTTTAAAACGAAAGAAACGGAGATGAAAAACTCCAAGTATTTTGAGAGTTATGATGGAAATTGTTAGACTCGCGCTTTGGTTTAGCAATTTACTGACCTACCTCCGATTGATTTACCATAACTCACTCAATTTAACTCGTAATTCATTTAAATTAGTTTCATTTCGAAGGAATCGAAGTATAGTTTAAAACGAAAGAAACGGAGATGAAAAACTCCAAGTATTTTGAGAGTTATGATGGAAATAGTTAGACTCGCGCTTTGGTTTAGCAATTTACTGACCTCCCTACGATTGATTGACCATAACTCACTAAATTTAACTCGTAATTCATTGAAATTAGTTTCATTTCGAAGGAATCGAAGTGTAGTTTAAAACGAAAGAAACGGAGATGAAAAACTCCAAGTATTTTGAGAGTTATGATGGAAATAGTTAGACTCGCGCTTTGGTTTAGCAATTTACTGACCTACCTCCGATTGATTGACCATAACTCTCTCAATTTAACTCTTAAGTCATTGAAATTAGTTTCATTTCGAAGGAATCAAAGTGTAGTTTAAAACGAAAGAAACGGAGATGAAAAACTCCAAGTATTTTGAGAGTTATGATGGAAATAGTTAGACTCGCGCTTTGGTTTAGCAATTTACTGACCTACCTTCGATTGATTGACAATAACTCTCTCAATTTAACTCGTAATTCATTTAAATTCGTTTCATTTCGAATGAATCGAAGTGTAGTTTAAAACGAAAGAAACGGAGATGAAAAACTCCAAGTATTTTGAGAGTTATGATGGAAATAGTTAGACTCGCTCTTTGGTTTAGCAATTTACTGACCTCTCTCCGATTGATTTACCATAACTCACTCAATTTAACTCGTAATTCATTGAAATTAGTTTCATTTCGAAGGAATCGAAGTGTAGTTTAAAACGAAAGAAACGGAGATGAAAAACTCCAAGTATTTTGAGAGTTATGATGGAAATTGTTAGACTCGCGCTTTGGTTTAGCAATTTACTGACCTACCTCCGATTGATTTACCATAACTCACTCAATTTAACTCGTAATTCATTTAAATTAGTTTCATTTCGAAGGAATCGAAGTATAGTTTAAAACGAAAGAAACGGAGATGAAAAACTCCAAGTATTTTGAGAGTTATGATGGAAATAGTTAGACTCGCGCTTTAGTTTAGCAATTTACTGACCTCCCTACGATTGATTGACCATAACTCACTAAATTTAACTCGTAATTCATTGAAATTAGTTTCATTTCGAAGGAATCGAAGTGTAGTTTAAAACGAAAGAAACGGAGATGAAAAACTCCAAGTATTTTGAGAGTTATGATGGAAATAGTTAGACTCGCGCTTTGGTTTAGCAATTTACTGACCTACCTCCGATTGATTGACCATAACTCTCTCAATTTAACTCTTAAGTCATTGAAATTAGTTTCATTTCGAAGGAATCAAAGTGTAGTTTAAAACGAAAGAAACGGAGATGAAAAACTCCAAGTATTTTGAGAGTTATGATGGAAATAGTTAGACTCGCGCTTTGGTTTAGCAATTTACTGACCTACCTTCGATTGATTGACAATAACTCTCTCAATTTAACTCGTAATTCATTTAAATTAGTTTCATTTCGAAGGAATCAAAGTGTAGTTTAAAACGAAAGAAACGGAGATGAAAAACTCCAAGTATTTTGAGAGTTATGATGGAAATTGTTAGACTCGCGCTTTGGTTTAGCAATTTACTGACCTACCTCCGATTGATTTACCATAACTCACTCAATTTAACTCGTAATTCATTTAAATTAGTTTCATTTCGAAGGAATCGAAGTATAGTTTAAAACGAAAGAAACGGAGATGAAAAACTCCAAGTATTTTGAGAGTTATGATGGAAATAGTTAGACTCGCGCTTTGGTTTAGCAATTTACTGACCTCCCTACGATTGATTGACCATAACTCACTAAATTTAACTCGTAATTCATTGAAATTAGTTTCATTTCGAAGGAATCGAAGTGTAGTTTAAAACGAAAGAAACGGAGATGAAAAACTCCAAGTATTTTGAGAGTTATGATGGAAATAGTTAGACTCGCGCTTTGGTTTAGCAATTTACTGACCTACCTCCGATTGATTGACCATAACTCTCTCAATTTAACTCTTAAGTCATTGAAATTAGTTTCATTTCGAAGGAATCAAAGTGTAGTTTAAAACGAAAGAAACGGAGATGAAAAACTCCAAGTATTTTGAGAGTTATGATGGAAATAGTTAGACTCGCGCTTTGGTTTAGCAATTTACTGACCTACCTTCGATTGATTGACAATAACTCTCTCAATTTAACTCGTAATTCATTTAAATTAGTTTCATTTCGAAGGAATCAAAGTGTAGTTTAAAACGAAAGAAACGGAGATGAAAAACTCCAAGTATTTTGAGAGTTATGATGGAAATAGTTAGACTCGCGCTTTGGTTTAGCAATTTACTGACCTACCTCCGATTGATTGACCATAACTCTGTCAATTTAACTCGTAATTCATTTAAATTAGTTTCATTTCGAAGGAATCGAAGTGTAGTTTAAAACGAAAGAAACGGAGATGAAAAACTCCAAGTATTTTGAGAGTTATGATGGAAATAGTTAGACTCGCTCTTTGGTTTAGCAATTTACTGACCTCTCTCCGATTGATTTACCATAACTCACTAAATTTAACTCGTAATTCATTGAAATTAGTTACATTTCGAAGGAATCGAAGTGTAGTTTAAAACGAAAGAAACGGAGATGAAAAACTCCAAGTATTTTGAGAGTTATGATGGAAATTGTTAGACTCGCGCTTTGGTTTAGCAATTTACTGACCTACCTCCGATTGATTGACCATAACTCACTCAATTTAACTCGTAATTCATTTAAATTAGTTTCATTTCGAAGGAATCGAAGTGTAGTTTAAAACGAAAGAAACGGAGATGAAAAACTCCAAGTATTTTGAGAGTTATGATGGAAATAGTTAGACTCGCGCTTTGGTTTAGCAATTTACTGACCTCCCTACGATTGATTGACCATAACTCACTAAATTTAACTCGTAATTCATTGAAATTAGTTTCATTTCGAAGGAATCGAAGTGTAGTTTAAAACGAAAGAAACGGAGATGAAAAACTCCAAGTATTTTGAGAGTTATGATGGAAATAGTTAGACTCGCGCTTTGGTTTAGCAATTTACTGACCTACCTCCGATTGATTGACCATAACTCTCTCAATTTAACTCTTAAGTCATTGAAATTAGTTTCATTTCGAAGGAATCAAAGTGTAGTTTAAAACGAAAGAAACGGAGATGAAAAACTCCAAGTATTTTGAGAGTTATGATGGAAATAGTTAGACTCGCGCTTTGGTTTAGCAATTTACTGACCTACCTTCGATTGATTGACAATAACTCTCTCAATTTAACTCGTAATTCATTTAAATTCGTTTCATTTCGAATGAATCGAAGTGTAGTTTAAAACGAAAGAAACGGAGATGAAAAACTCCAAGTATTTTGAGAGTTATGATGGAAATAGTTAGACTCGCTCTTTGGTTTAGCAATTTACTGACCTCTCTCCGATTGATTTACCATAACTCACTCAATTTAACTCGTAATTCATTGAAATTAGTTTCATTTCGAAGGAATCGAAGTGTAGTTTAAAACGAAAGAAACGGAGATGAAAAACTCCAAGTATTTTGAGAGTTATGATGGAAATTGTTAGACTCGCGCTTTGGTTTAGCAATTTACTGACCTACCTCCGATTGATTTACCATAACTCACTCAATTTAACTCGTAATTCATTTAAATTAGTTTCATTTCGAAGGAATCGAAGTATAGTTTAAAACGAAAGAAACGGAGATGAAAAACTCCAAGTATTTTGAGAGTTATGATGGAAATAGTTAGACTCGCGCTTTAGTTTAGCAATTTACTGACCTCCCTACGATTGATTGACCATAACTCACTAAATTTAACTCGTAATTCATTGAAATTAGTTTCATTTCGAAGGAATCGAAGTGTAGTTTAAAACGAAAGAAACGGAGATGAAAAACTCCAAGTATTTTGAGAGTTATGATGGAAATAGTTAGACTCGCGCTTTGGTTTAGCAATTTACTGACCTACCTCCGATTGATTGACCATAACTCTCTCAATTTAACTCTTAAGTCATTGAAATTAGTTTCATTTCGAAGGAATCAAAGTGTAGTTTAAAACGAAAGAAACGGAGATGAAAAACTCCAAGTATTTTGAGAGTTATGATGGAAATAGTTAGACTCGCGCTTTGGTTTAGCAATTTACTGACCTACCTTCGATTGATTGACAATAACTCTCTCAATTTAACTCGTAATTCATTTAAATTAGTTTCATTTCGAAGGAATCAAAGTGTAGTTTAAAACGAAAGAAACGGAGATGAAAAACTCCAAGTATTTTGAGAGTTATGATGGAAATTGTTAGACTCGCGCTTTGGTTTAGCAATTTACTGACCTACCTCCGATTGATTTACCATAACTCACTCAATTTAACTCGTAATTCATTTAAATTAGTTTCATTTCGAAGGAATCGAAGTATAGTTTAAAACGAAAGAAACGGAGATGAAAAACTCCAAGTATTTTGAGAGTTATGATGGAAATAGTTAGACTCGCGCTTTGGTTTAGCAATTTACTGACCTCCCTACGATTGATTGACCATAACTCACTAAATTTAACTCGTAATTCATTGAAATTAGTTTCATTTCGAAGGAATCGAAGTGTAGTTTAAAACGAAAGAAACGGAGATGAAAAACTCCAAGTATTTTGAGAGTTATGATGGAAATAGTTAGACTCGCGCTTTGGTTTAGCAATTTACTGACCTACCTCCGATTGATTGACCATAACTCTCTCAATTTAACTCTTAAGTCATTGAAATTAGTTTCATTTCGAAGGAATCAAAGTGTAGTTTAAAACGAAAGAAACGGAGATGAAAAACTCCAAGTATTTTGAGAGTTATGATGGAAATAGTTAGACTCGCGCTTTGGTTTAGCAATTTACTGACCTACCTTCGATTGATTGACAATAACTCTCTCAATTTAACTCGTAATTCATTTAAATTAGTTTCATTTCGAAGGAATCAAAGTGTAGTTTAAAACGAAAGAAACGGAGATGAAAAACTCCAAGTATTTTGAGAGTTATGATGGAAATAGTTAGACTCGCGCTTTGGTTTAGCAATTTACTGACCTACCTCCGATTGATTGACCATAACTCTGTCAATTTAACTCGTAATTCATTTAAATTAGTTTCATTTCGAAGGAATCGAAGTGTAGTTTAAAACGAAAGAAACGGAGATGAAAAACTCCAAGTATTTTGAGAGTTATGATGGAAATAGTTAGACTCGCTCTTTGGTTTAGCAATTTACTGACCTCTCTCCGATTGATTTACCATAACTCACTAAATTTAACTCGTAATTCATTGAAATTAGTTACATTTCGAAGGAATCGAAGTGTAGTTTAAAACGAAAGAAACGGAGATGAAAAACTCCAAGTATTTTGAGAGTTATGATGGAAATTGTTAGACTCGCGCTTTGGTTTAGCAATTTACTGACCTACCTCCGATTGATTGACCATAACTCACTCAATTTAACTCGTAATTCATTTAAATTAGTTTCATTTCGAAGGAATCGAAGTGTAGTTTAAAACGAAAGAAACGGAGATGAAAAACTCCAAGTATTTTGAGAGTTATGATGGAAATTGTTAGACTCGCGCTTTGGTTTAGCAATTTACTGACCTACCTCCGATTGATTTACCATAACTCACTCAATTTAACTCGTAATTCATTTAAATTAGTTTCATTTCGAAGGAATCGAAGTATAGTTTAAAACGAAAGAAACGGAGATGAAAAACTCCAAGTATTTTGAGAGTTATGATGGAAATAGTTAGACTCGCGCTTTAGTTTAGCAATTTACTGACCTCCCTACGATTGATTGACCATAACTCACTAAATTTAACTCGTAATTCATTGAAATTAGTTTCATTTCGAAGGAATCGAAGTGTAGTTTAAAACGAAAGAAACGGAGATGAAAAACTCCAAGTATTTTGAGAGTTATGATGGAAATAGTTAGACTCGCGCTTTGGTTTAGCAATTTACTGACCTACCTCCGATTGATTGACCATAACTCTCTCAATTTAACTCTTAAGTCATTGAAATTAGTTTCATTTCGAAGGAATCAAAGTGTAGTTTAAAACGAAAGAAACGGAGATGAAAAACTCCAAGTATTTTGAGAGTTATGATGGAAATAGTTAGACTCGCGCTTTGGTTTAGCAATTTACTGACCTACCTTCGATTGATTGACAATAACTCTCTCAATTTAACTCGTAATTCATTTAAATTAGTTTCATTTCGAAGGAATCAAAGTGTAGTTTAAAACGAAAGAAACGGAGATGAAAAACTCCAAGTATTTTGAGAGTTATGATGGAAATTGTTAGACTCGCGCTTTGGTTTAGCAATTTACTGACCTACCTCCGATTGATTTACCATAACTCACTCAATTTAACTCGTAATTCATTTAAATTAGTTTCATTTCGAAGGAATCGAAGTATAGTTTAAAACGAAAGAAACGGAGATGAAAAACTCCAAGTATTTTGAGAGTTATGATGGAAATAGTTAGACTCGCGCTTTGGTTTAGCAATTTACTGACCTCCCTACGATTGATTGACCATAACTCACTAAATTTAACTCGTAATTCATTGAAATTAGTTTCATTTCGAAGGAATCGAAGTGTAGTTTAAAACGAAAGAAACGGAGATGAAAAACTCCAAGTATTTTGAGAGTTATGATGGAAATAGTTAGACTCGCGCTTTGGTTTAGCAATTTACTGACCTACCTCCGATTGATTGACCATAACTCTCTCAATTTAACTCTTAAGTCATTGAAATTAGTTTCATTTCGAAGGAATCAAAGTGTAGTTTAAAACGAAAGAAACGGAGATGAAAAACTCCAAGTATTTTGAGAGTTATGATGGAAATAGTTAGACTCGCGCTTTGGTTTAGCAATTTACTGACCTACCTTCGATTGATTGACAATAACTCTCTCAATTTAACTCGTAATTCATTTAAATTAGTTTCATTTCGAAGGAATCAAAGTGTAGTTTAAAACGAAAGAAACGGAGATGAAAAACTCCAAGTATTTTGAGAGTTATGATGGAAATAGTTAGACTCGCGCTTTGGTTTAGCAATTTACTGACCTACCTCCGATTGATTGACCATAACTCTGTCAATTTAACTCGTAATTCATTTAAATTAGTTTCATTTCGAAGGAATCGAAGTGTAGTTTAAAACGAAAGAAACGGAGATGAAAAACTCCAAGTATTTTGAGAGTTATGATGGAAATAGTTAGACTCGCTCTTTGGTTTAGCAATTTACTGACCTCTCTCCGATTGATTTACCATAACTCACTAAATTTAACTCGTAATTCATTGAAATTAGTTACATTTCGAAGGAATCGAAGTGTAGTTTAAAACGAAAGAAACGGAGATGAAAAACTCCAAGTATTTTGAGAGTTATGATGGAAATAGTTAGACTCGCGCTTTGGTTTAGCAATTTACTGACCTACCTCCGATTGATTGACCATAACTCTCTCAATTTAACTCTTAAGTCATTGAAATTAGTTTCATTTCGAAGGAATCAAAGTGTAGTTTAAAACGAAAGAAACGGAGATGAAAAACTCCAAGTATTTTGAGAGTTATGATGGAAATAGTTAGACTCGCGCTTTGGTTTAGCAATTTACTGACCTACCTTCGATTGATTGACAATAACTCTCTCAATTTAACTCGTAATTCATTTAAATTAGTTTCATTTCGAAGGAATCAAAGTGTAGTTTAAAACGAAAGAAACGGAGATGAAAAACTCCAAGTATTTTGAGAGTTATGATGGAAATAGTTAGACTCGCGCTTTGGTTTAGCAATTTACTGACCTACCTCCGATTGATTGACCATAACTCTGTCAATTTAACTCGTAATTCATTTAAATTAGTTTCATTTCGAAGAAATCGAAGTGTAGTTTAAAACGAAAGAAACGGAGATGAAAAACTCCAAGTATTTTGAGAGTTATGATGGAAATAGTTAGACTCGCTCTTTGGTTTAGCAATTTACTGACCTCTCTCCGATTGATTTACCATAACTAACTAAATTTAACTCGTAATTCATTGAAATTAGTTTCATTTCGAAGGAATCGAAGTGTAGTTTAAAACGAAAGAAACGGAGATGAAAAACTCCAAGTATTTTGAGAGTTATGATGGAAATTGTTAGACTCGCGCTTTGGTTTAGCAATTTACTGACCTACCTCCGATTGATTGACCATAACTCACTCAATTTAACTCGTAATTCATTTAAATTAGTTTCATTTCGAAGGAATCGAAGTGTAGTTTAAAACGAAAGAAACGGAGATGAAAAACTCCAAGTATTTTGTAAGTTATGATGGAAATAGTTAGACTCGCTCTTTGGTTTAGCAATTTACTGACATACCTCCGATTGATTGACCATAACTCTGTCAATTTAACTCGTAATTCATTTAAATTAGTTTCATTTCGAAGGAATCGAAGTGTAGTTTAAAACGAAAGAAACGGAGATGAAAAACTCCAAGTATTTTGAGAGTTATGATGGAAATAGTTAGACTCGCTCTTTGGTTTAGCAATTTACTGACCTCTCTCCGATTGATTTACCATAACTCACTCAATTTAACTCGTAATTCATTGAAATTAGTTTCATTTCGAAGGAATCGAAGTGTAGTTTATAACGAAAGAAACGGAGATGAAAAACTCCAAGTATTTTGAGAGTTATGATGGAAATAGTTAGACTCGCGCTTTGGTTTAGCAATTTACTGACCTACCTCCGATTGATTGACCATAACTCTCCCAATTTAACTCTTAAGTCATTGAAATTAGTTTCATTTCGAAGGAATCAAAGTGTAGTTTAAAACGAAAGAAACGAAGATGAAAAACTCCAAGTATTTTGAGAGTTATGATGGAAATAGTTAGACTCGCGCTTTGGTTTAGCAATTTACTGACCTACCTCCGATTGATTGAAAATAACTCTCTCAATTTAACTCGTAATTCATTTAAATTAGTTTCATTTCGAAGGAATCGAAGTGTAGTTTAAAACGAAAGAAACGGAGATGAAAAACTCCAAGTATTTTGAGAGTTATGATGGAAATAGTTAGACTCGCGCTTTGGTTTAGCAATTTACTGACCTACCTTCGATTGATTGACCATAACTCACTCAATTTAACTCGTAATTCATTGAAATTAGTTTCATTTCGAAGGAATCGAAGTGTAGTTTAAAACGAAAGAAACGGAGATGAAAAACTCCAAGTATTTTGAGAGTTATGATGGAAATAGTTAGACTCGCGCTTTGGTTTAGCAATTTACTGACCTACCTCCGATTGATTGACCATAACTCTGTCAATTTAACTCGTAATTCATTTAAATTAGTTTCATTTCGAAGGAATCGAAGTGTAGTTTAAAACGAAAGAAACGGAGATGAAAACTCCAAGTATTTTGAGAGTTATGATGGAAATAGTTAGACTCGCGCTTTGGTTTAGCAATTTACTGACATACCTCCGATTGATTGACCATAATTCACTCAATTTTACTGGTAATTGATTGAAATTATTTTCATTTCGAAGGAATCGAAGTGTAGTTTAAAACGAAAGAAACGGAGATGAAAAACTCCAAGTATTTTGTAAGTTATGATGGAAATAGTTAGACTCGCTCTTTGGTTTAGCAATTTACTGACCTCTCTCCGATTGATTTACCATAACTCACTCAATTTAACTCGTAATTCATTGAAATTAGTTTCATTTCGAAGGAATCGAAGTGTAGTTTAAAACGAAAGAAACGGAGATGAAAAACTCCAAGTATTTTGAGAGTTATGATGGAAATTGTTAGACTCGCGCTTTGGTTTAGCAATTTACTGACCTACCTCCGATTGATTAACCATAACTCACTCAATTTAACTCGTAATTCATTAAATTAGTTTCATTTCGAAGGAATCAAAGTGTAGTTTAAAACGAAAGAAACGGAGATGAAAAACTTTAAGTATTTTGAGAGTTATGATGGAAATAGTTAGACTCGCGCTTTGGTTTAGCAATTTACTGACCTACCTCCGATTGATTGACCATAACTCACTCAATTTAACTCGTAATTCATTTAAATTAGTTTCATTTCGAAGGAATCGAAGTAAAGTTTAAAACGAAAGAAACGGAGATGAAAAACTCCAAGTATTTTGAGAGTTATGATGGAAATAGTTAGACTCGCGCTTTGGTTTAGCAATTTACTGACCTACCTCCGATTGATTGAACATAACTCTCTCAATTTAACTCGTAATTCATTTAAATTCGTTTCATTTCGAATGAATCGAAGTGTAGTTTAAAACGAAAGAAACGGAGATGAAAAACTCCAAGTATTTTGAGAGTTATGATGGAAATAGTTAGACTCGCTCTTTGGTTTAGCAATTTACTGACCTCTCTCCGATTGATTTACCATAACTCACTCAATTTAACTCGTAATTCATTGAAATTAGTTTCATTTCGAAGGAATCGAAGTGTAGTTTAAAACGAAAGAAACGGAGATGAAAAACTCCAAGTATTTTGAGAGTTATGATGGAAATTGTTAGACTCGCGCTTTGGTTTAGCAATTTACTGACCTACCTCCGATTGATTTACCATAACTCACTCAATTTAACTCGTAATTCATTTAAATTAGTTTCATTTCGAAGGAATCGAAGTATAGTTTAAAACGAAAGAAACGGAGATGAAAAACTCCAAGTATTTTGAGAGTTATGATGGAAATAGTTAGACTCGCGCTTTGGTTTAGCAATTTACTGACCTACCTCCGATTGATTGACCATAACTCTCTCAATTTAACTCTTAAGTCATTGAAATTAGTTTCATTTCGAAGGAATCAAAGTGTAGTTTAAAACGAAAGAAACGGAGATGAAAAACTCCAAGTATTTTGAGAGTTATGATGGAAATAGTTAGACTCGCGCTTTGGTTTAGCAATTTACTGACCTACCTTCGATTGATTGACAATAACTCTCTCAATTTAACTCGTAATTCATTTAAATTAGTTTAATTTCGAAGGAATCAAAGTGTAGTTTAAAACGAAAGAAACGGAGATGAAAAACTCCAAGTATTTTGAGAGTTATGATGGAAATAGTTAGACTCGCGCTTTGGTTTAGCAATTTACTGACCTACCTCCGATTGATTGACCATAACTCTGTCAATTTAACTCGTAATTCATTTAAATTAGTTTCATTTCGAAGGAATCGAAGTGTAGTTTAAAACGAAAGAAACGGAGATGAAAAACTCCAAGTATTTTGAGAGTTATGATGGAAATAGTTAGACTCGCTCTTTGGTTTAGCAATTTACTGACCTCTCTCCGATTGATTTACCATAACTCACTAAATTTAACTCGTAATTCATTGAAATTAGTTTCATTTCGAAGGAATCGAAGTGTAGTTTAAAACGAAAGAAACGGAGATGAAAAACTCCAAGTATTTTGAGAGTTATGATGGAAATTGTTAGACTCGCGCTTTGGTTTAGCAATTTACTGACCTACCTCCGATTGATTGACCATAACTCACTCAATTTAACTCGTAATTCATTTAAATTAGTTTCATTTCGAAGGAATCGAAGTATAATTTAAAACGAAAGAAACGGAGATGAAAAACTCCAAGTATTTTGAGAGTTATGATGGAAATAGTTAGACTCGCGCTTTGGTTTAGCAATTTACTGACCTACCTCCGATTAATTGACCATAACTCACTCAATTTTACTTGTAATTGATTGAAATTAGTTTCATTTCGAAGGAATCGAAGTGTAGTTTAAAACGAAAGAAACGGAGATGAAAAACTCCAAGTATTTTGAGAGTTATGATGGAAATAGTTAGACTCGCGCTTTGGTTTAGCAATTTACTGACCTACCTCCGATTGATTGACCATAACTCTGTCAATTTAACTCGTAATTCATTTAAATTAGTTTCATTTCGAAGGAATCGAAGTGTAGTTTAAAACGAAAGAAACGGAGATGAAAAACTCCAAGTATTTTGAGAGTTATGATGGAAATAGTTAGACTCGCTCTTTGGTTTAGCAATTTACTGACCTCTCTCCGATTGATTTACCATAACTCACTAAATTTAACTCGTAATTCATTGAAATTAGTTTCATTTCGAAGGAATCGAAGTGTAGTTTAAAACGAAAGAAACGGAGATGAAAAACTCCAAGTATTTTGAGAGTTATGATGGAAATTGTTAGACTCGCGCATTGGTTTAGCAATTTACTGACCTACCTCCGATTGATTGACCATAACTCACTCAATTTAACTCGTAATTCATTTAAATTAGTTTCATTTCGAAGGAATCGAAGTATAATTTAAAACGAAAGAAACGAAGATGAAAAACTCCAAGTATTTTGAGAGTTATGATGGAAATAGTTAGACTCGCGCTTTGGTTTAGCAATTTACTGACCTACCTCCGATTAATTGACCATAACTCACTCAATTTTACTTGTAATTGATTGAAATTAGTTTCATTTCGAAGGAATCGAAGTGTAGTTTAAAACGAAAGAAACGGAGATGAAAAACTCCAAGTATTTTGGGAGTTATGATGGAAATAGTTAGACTCGCTCTTTGGTTTAGCAATTTACTGACCTACCTCCGATTGATTGACCATAACTCTGTCAATTTAACTCGTAATTCATTTAAATTAGTTTCATTTCGAAGGAATCGAAGTGTAGTTTAAAACGAAAGAAACGGAGATGAAAAACTCCAAGTATTTTGAGAGTTATGATGGAAATAGTTAGACTCGCTCTTTGGTTTAGCAATTTACTGACCTCTCTCCGATTGATTTACCATAACTCACTCAATTTAACTCGTAATTCATTGAAATTAGTTTCATTTCGAAGGAATCGAAGTGTAGTTTATAACGAAAGAAACGGAGATGAAAAACTCCAAGTATTTTGAGAGTTATGATGGAAATAGTTAGACTCGCGCTTTGGTTTAGCAATTTACTGACCTACCTCCGATTGATTGACCATAACTCTCCCAATTTAACTCTTAAGTCATTGAAATTAGTTTCATTTCGAAGGAATCAAAGTGTAGTTTAAAACGAAAGAAACGAAGATGAAAAACTCCAAGTATTTTGAGAGTTATGATGGAAATAGTTAGACTCGCGCTTTGGTTTAGCAATTTACTGACCTACCTCCGATTGATTGAAAATAACTCTCTCAATTTAACTCGTAATTCATTTAAATTAGTTTCATTTCGAAGGAATCGAAGTGTAGTTTAAAACGAAAGAAACGGAGATGAAAAACTCCAAGTATTTTGAGAGTTATGATGGAAATAGTTAGACTCGCGCTTTGGTTTAGCAATTTACTGACCTACCTTCGATTGATTGACCATAACTCACTCAATTTAACTCGTAATTCATTGAAATTAGTTTCATTTCGAAGGAATCGAAGTGTAGTTTAAAACGAAAGAAACGGAGATGAAAAACTCCAAGTATTTTGAGAGTTATGATGGAAATAGTTAGACTCGCGCTTTGGTTTAGCAATTTACTGACCTACCTCCGATTGATTGACCATAACTCTGTCAATTTAACTCGTAATTCATTTAAATTAGTTTCATTTCGAAGGAATCGAAGTGTAGTTTAAAACGAAAGAAACGGAGATTAAAAACTCCAAGTATTTTGGGAGTTATGATGGAAATAGTTAGACTCGCGCTTTGGTTTAGCAATTTACTAACCTCCATACGATTGATTGACCATAACTCACTCAATTTAACTCGTAATTCATTGAAATTAGTTTCATTTCGAAGGAATCGAAGTGTAGTTTATAACGAAAGAAACGGAGATGAAAAACTCCAAGTATTTTGAGAGTTATGATGGAAATAGTTAGACTCGCGCTTTGGTTTAGCAATTTACTGACATACCTCCGATTGATTGACAATAACTCTGTCAATTTAACTCGTAATTCATTTAAATTAGTTTCATTTCGAAGGAATCGAAGTGTAGTTTAAAACGAAAGAAACGGAGATGAAAAACTCCAAGTATTTTGAGAGTTATGATGGAAATAGTTAGACTCGCTCTTTGGTTTAGCAATTTACTGACCTACCTCCGATTGATTGACCATAACTCTCTCAATTTAACTCTTATGTCATTGAAATTAGTTTCATTTCGAAGGAATCAAAGTGTAGTTTAAAACGAAAGAAACGGAGATGAAAAACTCCAAGTATTTTGAGAGTTATGATGGAAATAGTTAGACTCGCGCTTTGGTTTAGCAATTTACTGACCTACCTCCGATTGATTGACAATAACTCTGTCAATTTAACTCGTAATTCATTTAAATTAGTTTCATTTCGAAGGAATCGAAGTGTAGTTTAAAACGAAAGAAACGGAGATGAAAAACTCCAAGTATTTTGAGAGTTATGATGGAAATAGTTAGACTCGCGCTTTGGTTTAGCAATTTACTGACCTACCTCCGATTGATTGACCATAACTCACTCAATTTAACTCGTAATTCATTTAAATTTGTTTCATTTCGAATGAATCGAAGTGTAGTTTAAAACGAAAGAAACGGAGATGAAAAACTCCAAGTATTTTGAGAGTTATGATGGAAATAGTTAGACTCGCTCTTTGGTTTAGCAATTTACTGACCTACCTCCGATTGATTGACCATAACTCTGTCAATTTAACTCGTAATTCATTTAAATTAGTTTCATTTCGAAGGAATCGAAGTGTAGTTTAAAACGAAAGAAACGGAGATTAAAAACTCCAAGTATTTTGGGAGTTATGATGGAAATAGTTAGACTCGCGCTTTGGTTTAGCAATTTACTGACCTCCCTACGATTGATTGACCATAACTCACTCAATTTAACTCGTAATTCATTGAAATTAGTTTCATTTCGAAGGAATCGAAGTGTAGTTTATAACGAAAGAAACGGAGATGAAAAACTCCAAGTATTTTGAGAGTTATGATGGAAATAGTTAGACTCGCGCTTTGGTTTAGTAATTTACTGACCTACCTCCGATTGATTGAACATAACTCTCTCAATTTAACTCGTAATTCATTTAAATTCGTTTCATTTCGAATGAATCGAAGTGTAGTTTAAAACGAAAGAAACGGAGATGAAAAACTCCAAGTATTTTGAGAGTTATGATGGAAATAGTTAGACTCGCTCTTTGGTTTAGCAATTTACTGACCTCTCTCCGATTGATTTACCATAACTCACTCAATTTAACTCGTAATTCATTGAAATTAGTTTCATTTCGAAGGAATCGAAGTGTAGTTTAAAACGAAAGAAACGGAGATGAAAAACTCCAAGTATTTTGAGAGTTATGATGGAAATTGTTAGACTCGCGCTTTGGTTTAGCAATTTACTGACCTACCTCCGATTGATTTACCATAACTCACTCAATTTAACTCGTAATTCATTTAAATTAGTTTCATTTCGAAGGAATCGAAGTATAGTTTAAAACGAAAGAAACGGAGATGAAAAACTCCAAGTATTTTGAGAGTTATGATGGAAATAGTTAGACTCGCGCTTTGGTTTAGCAATTTACTGACCTCCCTACGATTGATTGACCATAACTCACTAAATTTAACTCGTAATTCATTGAAATTAGTTTCATTTCGAAGGAATCGAAGTGTAGTTTAAAACGAAAGAAACGGAGATGAAAAACTCCAAGTATTTTGAGAGTTATGATGGAAATAGTTAGACTCGCGCTTTGGTTTAGCAATTTACTGACCTACCTCCGATTGATTGACCATAACTCTCTCAATTTAACTCTTAAGTCATTGAAATTAGTTTCATTTCGAAGGAATCAAAGTGTAGTTTAAAACGAAAGAAACGGAGATGAAAAACTCCAAGTATTTTGAGAGTTATGATGGAAATAGTTAGACTCGCGCTTTGGTTTAGCAATTTACTGACCTACCTTCGATTGATTGACAATAACTCTCTCAATTTAACTCGTAATTCATTTAAATTCGTTTCATTTCGAATGAATCGAAGTGTAGTTTAAAACGAAAGAAACGGAGATGAAAAACTCCAAGTATTTTGAGAGTTATGATGGAAATAGTTAGACTCGCTCTTTGGTTTAGCAATTTACTGACCTCTCTCCGATTGATTTACCATAACTCACTCAATTTAACTCGTAATTCATTGAAATTAGTTTCATTTCGAAGGAATCGAAGTGTAGTTTAAAACGAAAGAAACGGAGATGAAAAACTCCAAGTATTTTGAGAGTTATGATGGAAATTGTTAGACTCGCGCTTTGGTTTAGCAATTTACTGACCTACCTCCGATTGATTTACCATAACTCACTCAATTTAACTCGTAATTCATTTAAATTAGTTTCATTTCGAAGGAATCGAAGTATAGTTTAAAACGAAAGAAACGGAGATGAAAAACTCCAAGTATTTTGAGAGTTATGATGGAAATAGTTAGACTCGCGCTTTGGTTTAGCAATTTACTGACCTCCCTACGATTGATTGACCATAACTCACTAAATTTAACTCGTAATTCATTGAAATTAGTTTCATTTCGAAGGAATCGAAGTGTAGTTTAAAACGAAAGAAACGGAGATGAAAAACTCCAAGTATTTTGAGAGTTATGATGGAAATAGTTAGACTCGCGCTTTGGTTTAGCAATTTACTGACCTACCTCCGATTGATTGACCATAACTCTCTCAATTTAACTCTTAAGTCATTGAAATTAGTTTCATTTCGAAGGAATCAAAGTGTAGTTTAAAACGAAAGAAACGGAGATGAAAAACTCCAAGTATTTTGAGAGTTATGATGGAAATAGTTAGACTCGCGCTTTGGTTTAGCAATTTACTGACCTACCTTCGATTGATTGACAATAACTCTCTCAATTTAACTCGTAATTCATTTAAATTAGTTTCATTTCGAAGGAATCAAAGTGTAGTTTAAAACGAAAGAAACGGAGATGAAAAACTCCAAGTATTTTGAGAGTTATGATGGAAATTGTTAGACTCGCGCTTTGGTTTAGCAATTTACTGACCTACCTCCGATTGATTTACCATAACTCACTCAATTTAACTCGTAATTCATTTAAATTAGTTTCATTTCGAAGGAATCGAAGTATAGTTTAAAACGAAAGAAACGGAGATGAAAAACTCCAAGTATTTTGAGAGTTATGATGGAAATAGTTAGACTCGCGCTTTGGTTTAGCAATTTACTGACCTCCCTACGATTGATTGACCATAACTCACTAAATTTAACTCGTAATTCATTGAAATTAGTTTCATTTCGAAGGAATCGAAGTGTAGTTTAAAACGAAAGAAACGGAGATGAAAAACTCCAAGTATTTTGAGAGTTATGATGGAAATAGTTAGACTCGCGCTTTGGTTTAGCAATTTACTGACCTACCTCCGATTGATTGACCATAACTCTCTCAATTTAACTCTTAAGTCATTGAAATTAGTTTCATTTCGAAGGAATCAAAGTGTAGTTTAAAACGAAAGAAACGGAGATGAAAAACTCCAAGTATTTTGAGAGTTATGATGGAAATAGTTAGACTCGCGCTTTGGTTTAGCAATTTACTGACCTACCTTCGATTGATTGACAATAACTCTCTCAATTTAACTCGTAATTCATTTAAATTAGTTTCATTTCGAAGGAATCAAAGTGTAGTTTAAAACGAAAGAAACGGAGATGAAAAACTCCAAGTATTTTGAGAGTTATGATGGAAATAGTTAGACTCGCGCTTTGGTTTAGCAATTTACTGACCTACCTCCGATTGATTGACCATAACTCTGTCAATTTAACTCGTAATTCATTTAAATTAGTTTCATTTCGAAGGAATCGAAGTGTAGTTTAAAACGAAAGAAACGGAGATGAAAAACTCCAAGTATTTTGAGAGTTATGATGGAAATAGTTAGACTCGCTCTTTGGTTTAGCAATTTACTGACCTCTCTCCGATTGATTTACCATAACTCACTAAATTTAACTCGTAATTCATTGAAATTAGTTACATTTCGAAGGAATCGAAGTGTAGTTTAAAACGAAAGAAACGGAGATGAAAAACTCCAAGTATTTTGAGAGTTATGATGGAAATTGTTAGACTCGCGCTTTGGTTTAGCAATTTACTGACCTACCTCCGATTGATTGACCATAACTCACTCAATTTAACTCGTAATTCATTTAAATTAGTTTCATTTCGAAGGAATCGAAGTGTAGTTTAAAACGAAAGAAACGGAGATGAAAAACTCCAAGTATTTTGGGAGTTATGATGGAAATAGTTAGACTCGCTCTTTGGTTTAGCAATTTACTGACCTACCTCCGATTGATTGACCATAACTCTGTCAATTTAACTCGTAATTCATTTAAATTAGTTTCATTTCGAAGGAATCGAAGTGTAGTTTAAAACGAAAGAAACGGAGATGAAAAACTCCAAGTATTTTGAGAGTTATGATGGAAATAGTTAGACTCGCTCTTTGGTTTAGCAATTTACTGACCTCTCTCCGATTGATTTACCATAACTCACTCAATTTAACTCGTAATTCATTGAAATTAGTTTCATTTCGAAGGAATCGAAGTGTAGTTTATAACGAAAGAAACGGAGATGAAAAACTCCAAGTATTTTGAGAGTTATGATGGAAATAGTTAGACTCGCGCTTTGGTTTAGCAATTTACTGACCTACCTCCGATTGATTGACCATAACTCTCCCAATTTAACTCTTAAGTCATTGAAATTAGTTTCATTTCGAAGGAATCAAAGTGTAGTTTAAAACGAAAGAAACGAAGATGAAAAACTCCAAGTATTATGAGAGTTATGATGGAAATAGTTAGACTCGCGCTTTGGTTTAGCAATTTACTGACCTACCTCCGATTGATTGAAAATAACTCTCTCAATTTAACTCGTAATTCATTTAAATTAGTTTCATTTCGAAGGAATCGAAGTGTAGTTTAAAACGAAAGAAACGGAGATGAAAAACTCCAAGTATTTTGAGAGTTATGATGGAAATAGTTAGACTCGCGCTTTGGTTTAGCAATTTACTGACCTACCTTCGATTGATTGACCATAACTCACTCAATTTAACTCGTAATTCATTGAAATTAGTTTCATTTCGAAGGAATCGAAGTGTAGTTTAAAACGAAAGAAACGGAGATGAAAAACTCCAAGTATTTTGAGAGTTATGATGGAAATAGTTAGACTCGCGCTTTGGTTTAGCAATTTACTGACCTACCTCCGATTGATTGACCATAACTCTGTCAATTTAACTCGTAATTCATTTAAATTAGTTTCATTTCGAAGGAATCGAAGTGTAGTTTAAAACGAAAGAAACGGAGATTAAAAACTCCAAGTATTTTGGGAGTTATGATGGAAATAGTTAGACTCGCGCTTTGGTTTAGCAATTTACTGACCTCCCTACGATTGATTGACCATAACTCACTCAATTTAACTCGTAATTCATTGAAATTAGTTTCATTTCGAAGGAATCGAAGTGTAGTTTATAACGAAAGAAACGGAGATGAAAAACTCCAAGTATTTTGAGAGTTATGATGGAAATAGTTAGACTCGCGCTTTGGTTTAGCAATTTACTGACATACCTCCGATTGATTTACCATAACTCTCCCAATTTAACTCTTATGTCATTGAAATTAGTTTCATTTCGAAGGAATCAAAGTGTAGTTTAAAACGAAAGAAACGGAGATGAAAAACTCCAAGTATTTTGAGAGTTATGATGGAAATAGTTAGACTCGCGCTTTGGTTTAGCAATTTACTGACCTACCTCCGATTGATTGACAATAACTCTGTCAATTTAACTCGTAATTCATTTAAATTAGTTTCATTTCGAAGGAATCGAAGTGTAGTTTAAAACGAAAGAAACGGAGATAAAAAACTCCAAGTATTTTGAGAGTTATGATGGAAATAGTTAGACTCGCGCTTTGGTTTAGCAATTTACTGACCTACCTCCGATTGATTGACCATAACTCTCCCAATTTAACTCTTAAGTCATTGAAATTAGTTTCATTTCGAAGGAATCAAAGTGTAGTTTAAAACGAAAGAAACGGAGATGAAAAACTCCAAGTATTTTGAGATTTATGATGGAAATAGTTAGACTCGCGCTTTGGTTTAGCAATTTACTGACCTACCTCCGATTGATTGAACATAACTCTCTCAATTTAACTCGTAATTCATTTAAATTAGTTTCATTTCGAAGGAATCGAAGTGTAGTTTAAAACGAAAGAAACGGAGATGAAAAACTCCAAGTATTTTGAGAGTTATGATGGAAATAGTTAGACTCGCGCTTTGGTTTAGCAATTTACTGACCTACCTTCGATTGATTGACCATAACTCACTCAATTTAACTCGTAATTCATTTAAATTCGTTTCATTTCGAATGAATCGAAGTGTAGTTTAAAACGAAAGAAACGAAGATGAAAAACTCCAAGTATTTTGAGAGTTATGATGGAAATAGTTAGACTCGCTCTTTGGTTTAGCAATTTACTGACCTCTCTCCGATTGATTGACCATAACTCTGTCAATTTAACTCGTAATTCATTTAAATTAGTTTCATTTCGAAGGAATCGAAGTGTAGTTTAAAACGAAAGAAACGGAGATGAAAAACTCCAAGTATTTTGAGAGTTATGATGGAAATAGTTAGACTCGCGCTTTGGTTTAGCAATTTACTGACCTACCTCTGATTGATTGACCATAACTCACTCAATTTAACTCGTAATTCATTTAAATTCGTTTCATTTCGAATGAATCGAAGTGTAGTTTAAAACGAAAGAAACGGAGATGAAAAACTCCAAGTATTTTGAGAGTTATGATGGAAATAGTTAGACTCGCTCTTTGGTTTAGCAATTTACTGACCTACCTCCGATTGATTGACCATAACTCTGTCAATTTAACTCGTAATTCATTTAAATTAGTTTCATTTCGAAGGAATCGAAGTGTAGTTTAAAACGAAAGAAACGGAGATTAAAAACTCCAAGTATTTTGGGAGTTATGATGGAAATAGTTAGACTCGCGCTTTGGTTTAGCAATTTACTGACCTCCCTACGATTGATTGACCATAACTCACTCAATTTAACTCGTAATTCGTTGAAATTAGTTTCATTTCGAAGGAATCGAAGTGTAGTTTATAACGAAAGAAACGGAGATGAAAAACTCCAAGTATTTTGAGAGTTATGATGGAAATAGTTAGACTCGCGCTTTGGTTTAGCAATTTACTGACCTACCTCCGATTGATTGACCATAACTCTCCCAATTTAACTCTTAAGTCATTGAAATTAGTTTCATTTCGAAGGAATCAAAGTGTAGTTTAAAACGAAAGAAACGGAGATGAAAAACTCCAAGTATTTTGAGAGTTATGATGGAAATAGTTAGACTCGCGCTTTGGTTTAGCAATTTACTGACCTACCTCCGATTGATTGAACATAACTCTCTCAATTTAACTCGTAATTCATTTAAATTCGTTTCATTTCGAAGGAATCGAAGTGTAGTTTAAAACGAAAGAAACGGAGATGAAAAACTCCAAGTATTTTGAGAGTTATGATGGAAATAGTTAGACTCGCTCTTTGGTTTAGCAATTTACAGACCTCTCTCCGATTGATTTACCATAACTCACTAAATTTAACTCGTAATTCATTGAAATTAGTTTCATTTCGAAGGAATCGAAGTGTAGTTTAAAACGAAAGAAACGGAGATGAAAAACTCCAAGTATTTTGAGAGTTATAATGAAAATTGTTAGACTCGCGCTTTGGTTTAGCAATTTACTGACCTACCTCCGATTGATTGACCATAACTCACTCAATTTAACTCGTAATTCATTTAAATTAGTTTCATTTCGAAGGAATCGAAGTATAGTTTAAAACGAAAGAAACGGAGATGAAAACTCCAAGTATTTTGAGAGTTATGATGGAAATAGTTAGACTCGCGCTTTGGTTTAGCAATTTACTGACATACCTCCGATTGATTGACCATAATTCACTCAATTTTACTGGTAATTGATTGAAATTATTTTCATTTCGAAGGAATCGAAGTGTAGTTTAAAACGAAAGAAACGGAGATGAAAAACTCCAAGTATTTTGTAAGTTATGATGGAAATAGTTAGACTCGCGCTTTGGTTTAGCAATTTACTGACCTACCTCCGATTTAATAATCATCACTCAATTTAACTCGTAATTCATTGAAATTAGTTTCATTTCGAAGGAATCAAAGTGTAGTTTAAAACGAAAGAAACGGAGATGAAAAACTCCAAGTATTTTGAGAGTTATGATGGAAATAGTTAGACTCGCTCTTTGGTTTAGCAATTTACTGACCTCTCTCCGATTGATTTACCATAACTCACTAAATTTAACTCGTAATTCATTGAAATTAGTTACATTTCGAAGGAATCGAAGTGTAGTTTAAAACGAAAGAAACGGAGATGAAAAACTCCAAGTATTTTGAGAGTTATGATGGAAATTGTTAGACTCGCGCTTTGGTTTAGCAATTTACTGACCTACCTCCGATTGATTGACCATAACTCACTCAATTTAACTCGTAATTCATTTAAATTAGTTTCATTTCGAAGGAATCGAAGTGTAGTTTAAAACGAAAGAAACGGAGATGAAAAACTCCAAGTATTTTGGGAGTTATGATGGAAATAGTTAGACTCGCTCTTTGGTTTAGCAATTTACTGACCTACCTCCGATTGATTGACCATAACTCTGTCAATTTAACTCGTAATTCATTTAAATTAGTTTCATTTCGAAGGAATCGAAGTGTAGTTTAAAACGAAAGAAACGGAGATGAAAAACTCCAAGTATTTTGAGAGTTATGATGGAAATAGTTAGACTCGCTCTTTGGTTTAGCAATTTACTGACCTCTCTCCGATTGATTTACCATAACTCACTCAATTTAACTCGTAATTCATTGAAATTAGTTTCATTTCGAAGGAATCGAAGTGTAGTTTATAACGAAAGAAACGGAGATGAAAAACTCCAAGTATTTTGAGAGTTATGATGGAAATAGTTAGACTCGCGCTTTGGTTTAGCAATTTACTGACCTACCTCCGATTGATTGACCATAACTCTCCCAATTTAACTCTTAAGTCATTGAAATTAGTTTCATTTCGAAGGAATCAAAGTGTAGTTTAAAACGAAAGAAACGAAGATGAAAAACTCCAAGTATTATGAGAGTTATGATGGAAATAGTTAGACTCGCGCTTTGGTTTAGCAATTTACTGACCTACCTCCGATTGATTGAAAATAACTCTCTCAATTTAACTCGTAATTCATTTAAATTAGTTTCATTTCGAAGGAATCGAAGTGTAGTTTAAAACGAAAGAAACGGAGATGAAAAACTCCAAGTATTTTGAGAGTTATGATGGAAATAGTTAGACTCGCGCTTTGGTTTAGCAATTTACTGACCTACCTTCGATTGATTGACCATAACTCACTCAATTTAACTCGTAATTCATTGAAATTAGTTTCATTTCGAAGGAATCGAAGTGTAGTTTAAAACGAAAGAAACGGAGATGAAAAACTCCAAGTATTTTGAGAGTTATGATGGAAATAGTTAGACTCGCGCTTTGGTTTAGCAATTTACTGACCTACCTCCGATTGATTGACCATAACTCTGTCAATTTAACTCGTAATTCATTTAAATTAGTTTCATTTCGAAGGAATCGAAGTGTAGTTTAAAACGAAAGAAACGGAGATTAAAAACTCCAAGTATTTTGGGAGTTATGATGGAAATAGTTAGACTCGCGCTTTGGTTTAGCAATTTACTGACCTCCCTACGATTGATTGACCATAACTCACTCAATTTAACTCGTAATTCATTGAAATTAGTTTCATTTCGAAGGAATCGAAGTGTAGTTTATAACGAAAGAAACGGAGATGAAAAACTCCAAGTATTTTGAGAGTTATGATGGAAATAGTTAGACTCGCGCTTTGGTTTAGCAATTTACTGACATACCTCCGATTGATTTACCATAACTCTCCCAATTTAACTCTTATGTCATTGAAATTAGTTTCATTTCGAAGGAATCAAAGTGTAGTTTAAAACGAAAGAAACGGAGATGAAAAACTCCAAGTATTTTGAGAGTTATGATGGAAATAGTTAGACTCGCGCTTTGGTTTAGCAATTTACTGACCTACCTCCGATTGATTGACAATAACTCTGTCAATTTAACTCGTAATTCATTTAAATTAGTTTCATTTCGAAGGAATCGAAGTGTAGTTTAAAACGAAAGAAACGGAGATAAAAAACTCCAAGTATTTTGAGAGTTATGATGGAAATAGTTAGACTCGCGCTTTGGTTTAGCAATTTACTGACCTACCTCCGATTGATTGACCATAACTCTCCCAATTTAACTCTTAAGTCATTGAAATTAGTTTCATTTCGAAGGAATCAAAGTGTAGTTTAAAACGAAAGAAACGGAGATGAAAAACTCCAAGTATTTTGAGATTTATGATGGAAATAGTTAGACTCGCGCTTTGGTTTAGCAATTTACTGACCTACCTCCGATTGATTGAACATAACTCTCTCAATTTAACTCGTAATTCATTTAAATTAGTTTCATTTCGAAGGAATCGAAGTGTAGTTTAAAACGAAAGAAACGGAGATGAAAAACTCCAAGTATTTTGAGAGTTATGATGGAAATAGTTAGACTCGCGCTTTGGTTTAGCAATTTACTGACCTACCTTCGATTGATTGACCATAACTCACTCAATTTAACTCGTAATTCATTTAAATTCGTTTCATTTCGAATGAATCGAAGTGTAGTTTAAAACGAAAGAAACGAAGATGAAAAACTCCAAGTATTTTGAGAGTTATGATGGAAATAGTTAGACTCGCTCTTTGGTTTAGCAATTTACTGACCTCTCTCCGATTGATTGACCATAACTCTGTCAATTTAACTCGTAATTCATTTAAATTAGTTTCATTTCGAAGGAATCGAAGTGTAGTTTAAAACGAAAGAAACGGAGATGAAAAACTCCAAGTATTTTGAGAGTTATGATGGAAATAGTTAGACTCGCGCTTTGGTTTAGCAATTTACTGACCTACCTCTGATTGATTGACCATAACTCACTCAATTTAACTCGTAATTCATTTAAATTCGTTTCATTTCGAATGAATCGAAGTGTAGTTTAAAACGAAAGAAACGGAGATGAAAAACTCCAAGTATTTTGAGAGTTATGATGGAAATAGTTAGACTCGCTCTTTGGTTTAGCAATTTACTGACCTACCTCCGATTGATTGACCATAACTCTGTCAATTTAACTCGTAATTCATTTAAATTAGTTTCATTTCGAAGGAATCGAAGTGTAGTTTAAAACGAAAGAAACGGAGATTAAAAACTCCAAGTATTTTGGGAGTTATGATGGAAATAGTTAGACTCGCGCTTTGGTTTAGCAATTTACTGACCTCCCTACGATTGATTGACCATAACTCACTCAATTTAACTCGTAATTCGTTGAAATTAGTTTCATTTCGAAGGAATCGAAGTGTAGTTTATAACGAAAGAAACGGAGATGAAAAACTCCAAGTATTTTGAGAGTTATGATGGAAATAGTTAGACTCGCGCTTTGGTTTAGCAATTTACTGACCTACCTCCGATTGATTGACCATAACTCTCCCAATTTAACTCTTAAGTCATTGAAATTAGTTTCATTTCGAAGGAATCAAAGTGTAGTTTAAAACGAAAGAAACGGAGATGAAAAACTCCAAGTATTTTGAGAGTTATGATGGAAATAGTTAGACTCGCGCTTTGGTTTAGCAATTTACTGACCTACCTCCGATTGATTGAACATAACTCTCTCAATTTAACTCGTAATTCATTTAAATTCGTTTCATTTCGAAGGAATCGAAGTGTAGTTTAAAACGAAAGAAACGGAGATGAAAAACTCCAAGTATTTTGAGAGTTATGATGGAAATAGTTAGACTCGCTCTTTGGTTTAGCAATTTACAGACCTCTCTCCGATTGATTTACCATAACTCACTAAATTTAACTCGTAATTCATTGAAATTAGTTTCATTTCGAAGGAATCGAAGTGTAGTTTAAAACGAAAGAAACGGAGATGAAAAACTCCAAGTATTTTGAGAGTTATAATGAAAATTGTTAGACTCGCGCTTTGGTTTAGCAATTTACTGACCTACCTCCGATTGATTGACCATAACTCACTCAATTTAACTCGTAATTCATTTAAATTAGTTTCATTTCGAAGGAATCGAAGTATAGTTTAAAACGAAAGAAACGGAGATGAAAACTCCAAGTATTTTGAGAGTTATGATGGAAATAGTTAGACTCGCGCTTTGGTTTAGCAATTTACTGACATACCTCCGATTGATTGACCATAATTCACTCAATTTTACTGGTAATTGATTGAAATTATTTTCATTTCGAAGGAATCGAAGTGTAGTTTAAAACGAAAGAAACGGAGATGAAAAACTCCAAGTATTTTGTAAGTTATGATGGAAATAGTTAGACTCGCGCTTTGGTTTAGCAATTTACTGACCTACCTCCGATTTAATAATCATCACTCAATTTAACTCGTAATTCATTGAAATTAGTTTCATTTCGAAGGAATCAAAGTGTAGTTTAAAACGAAAGAAACGGAGATGAAAAACTCCAAGTATTTTGAGAGTTATGATGGAAATTGTTAGACTCGCGCTTTGGTTTAGCAATTTACTGACCTACCTCCGATTGATTCACCATAACTCACTCAATTTAACTCGTAATTCATTTAAATTAGTTTCATTTCGAAGGAATCAAAGTGTAGTTTAAAACGAAAGAAACGGAGATGAAAAACTCCAAGTATTTTGAGAGTTATGATGGAAATTGTTAGACTCGCGCTTTGGTTTAGCAATTTACTGACCTACCTCCGATTGATTGACCATAACTCACTCAATTTAACTCGTAATTCATTTAAATTAGTTTCATTTCGAAGGAATCGAAGTAAAGTTTAAAACGAAAGAAACGGAGATGAAAAACTCCAAGTATTTTGAGAGTTATGATGGAAATAGTTAGACTCGCGCTTTGGTTTAGCAATTTACTGACCTACCTCCGATTGATTGAACAAAACTCTCTCAATTTAACTCGTAATTCATTTAAATTCGTTTCATTTCGAATGAATCGAAGTGTAGTTTAAAACGAAAGAAACGGAGATGAAAAACTCCAAGTATTTTGAGAGTTATGATGGAAATAGTTAGACTCGCTCTTTGGTTTAGCAATTTACTGACCTCTCTCCGATTGATTTACCATAACTCACTCAATTTAACTCGTAATTCATTGAAATTAGTTTCATTTCGAAGGAATCGAAGTGTAGTTTAAAACGAAAGAAACGGAGATGAAAAACTCCAAGTATTTTGAGAGTTATGATGGAAATTGTTAGACTCGCGCTTTGGTTTAGCAATTTACTGACCTACCTCCGATTGATTTACCATAACTCACTCAATTTAACTCGTAATTCATTTAAATTAGTTTCATTTCGAAGGAATCGAAGTATAGTTTAAAACGAAAGAAACGGAGATGAAAAACTCCAAGTATTTTGAGAGTTATGATGGAAATAGTTAGACTCGCGCTTTGGTTTAGCAATTTACTGACCTCCCTACGATTGATTGACCATAACTCACTAAATTTAACTCGTAATTCATTAAAATTAGTTTCATTTCGAAGGAATCGAAGTGTAGTTTAAAACGAAAGAAACGGAGATGAAAAACTCCAAGTATTTTGAGAGTTATGATGGAAATAGTTAGACTCGCGCTTTGGTTTAGCAATTTACTGACCTACCTCCGATTGATTGACCATAACTCTCTCAATTTAACTCTTAAGTCATTGAAATTAGTTTCATTTCGAAGGAATCAAAGTGTAGTTTAAAACGAAAGAAACGGAGATGAAAAACTCCAAGTATTTTGAGAGTTATGATGGAAATAGTTAGACTCGCGCTTTGGTTTAGCAATTTACTGACCTACCTTCGATTGATTGACAATAACTCTCTCAATTTAACTCGTAATTCATTTAAATTAGTTTCATTTCGAAGGAATCAAAGTGTAGTTTAAAACGAAAGAAACGGAGATGAAAAACTCCAAGTATTTTGAGAGTTATGATGGAAATAGTTAGACTCGCGCTTTGGTTTAGCAATTTACTGACCTACCTCCGATTGATTGACCATAACTCTGTCAATTTAACTCGTAATTCATTTAAATTAGTTTCATTTCGAAGGAATCGAAGTGTAGTTTAAAACGAAAGAAACGGAGATGAAAAACTCCAAGTATTTTGAGAGTTATGATGGAAATAGTTAGACTCGCTCTTTGGTTTAGCAATTTACTGACCTCTCTCCGATTGATTTACCATAACTCACTAAATTTAACTCGTAATTCATTGAAATTAGTTTCATTTCGAAGGAATCGAAGTGTAGTTTAAAACGAAAGAAACGGAGATGAAAAACTCCAAGTATTTTGAGAGTTATGATGGAAATTGTTAGACTCGCGCTTTGGTTTAGCAATTTACTGACCTACCTCCGATTGATTGACCATAACTCACTCAATTTAACTCGTAATTCATTTAAATTAGTTTCATTTCGAAGGAATCGAAGTATAATTTAAAACGAAAGAAACGGAGATGAAAAACTCCAAGTATTTTGAGAGTTATGATGGAAATAGTTAGACTCGCGCTTTGGTTTAGCAATTTACTGACCTACCTCCGATTAATTGACCATAACTCACTCAATTTTACTTGTAATTGATTGAAATTAGTTTCATTTCGAAGGAATCGAAGTGTAGTTTAAAACGAAAGAAACGGAGATGAAAAACTCCAAGTATTTTGGGAGTTATGATGGAAATAGTTAGACTCGCTCTTTGGTTTAGCAATTTACTGACCTACCTCCGATTGATTGACCATAACTCTGTCAATTTAACTCGTAATTCATTTAAATTAGTTTCATTTCGAAGGAATCGAAGTGTAGTTTAAAATGAAAGAAACGGAGATTAAAAACTCCAAGTATTTTGGGAGTTAAGATGGAAATAGTTAGACTCGCGCTTTGGTTTAGCAATTTACTAACCTCCCTACGATTGATTGACCATAACTCACTCAATTTAACTCGTAATTCATTGAAATTAGTTTCATTTCGAAGGAATCGAAGTGTAGTTTAAAACGAAAGAAACGGAGATGAAAAACTCCAAGTATTTTGAGAGTTATGATGGAAATAGTTAGACTCGCGCTTTGGTTTAGCAATTTACTGACCTACCTCCGATTGATTGACCATAACTCTGTCAATTTAACTCGTAATTCATTTAAATTAGTTTCATTTCGAAGGAATCGAAGTGTAGTTTAAAACGAAAGAAACGGAGATTAAAAACTCCAAGTATTTTGGGAGTTATGATGGAAATAGTTAGACTCGCGCTTTGGTTTAGCAATTTACTAACCTCCCTACGATTGATTGACCATAACTCACTCAATTTAACTCGTAATTCATTGAAATTAGTTTCATTTCGAAGGAATCGAAGTGTAGTTTATAACGAAAGAAACGGAGATTAAAAAACTCCAAGTATTTTGAGAGTTATGATGGAAATAGTTAGACTCGCGCTTCGGTTTAGCAATTTACTGACATACCTCCGATTGATTTACCATAACTCTCCCAATTTAACTCTTAAGTCATCGAAATTAGTTTCATTTCGAAGGAATCAAAGTGTAGTTTAAAACGAAAGAAACGGAGATGAAAAACTCCAAGTATTTTGAGAGTTATGATGGAAATAGTTAGACTCGCGCTTTGGTTTAGCAATTTACTGACCTACCACCGATTGATTGACAATAACTCTGTCAATTTAACTCGTAATTTATTTAAATTAGTTTCATTTCGAAGGAATCGAAGTGTAGTTTAAAACGAAAGAAACGGAGATGAAAAACTTCAAGTATTTTGAGAGTTATGATGGAAATAGTTAGACTCGCGCTTTGGTTTAGCAATTTACTGACCTACCTCCGATTGATTGACCATAACTCACTCAATTTAACTCGTAATTCATTTAAATTTGTTTCATTTCGAATGAATCGAAGTGTAGTTTAAAACGAAAGAAACGGAGATGAAAAACTCCAAGTATTTTGAGAGTTATGATGGAAATAGTTAGACTCGCTCTTTGGTTTAGCAATTTACTGACATACCTCCGATTGATTGACCATAACTCTGTCAATTTAACTCGTAATTCATTTAAATTAGTTTCATTTCGAAGGAATCGAAGTGTAGTTTAAAACGAAAGAAACGGAGATTAAAAACTCCAAGTATTTTGGGAGTTATGATGGAAATAGTTAGACTCGCGCTTTGGTTTAGCAATTTACTGACCTCCCTACGATTGATTGACCATAACTCACTCAATTTAACTCGTAATTCATTGAAATTAGTTTCATTTCGAAGGAATCGAAGTGTAGTTTATAACGAATGAAACGGAGATGAAAAACTCCAAGTATTTTGAGAGTTATGATGGAAATAGTTAGACTCGCGCTTTGGTTTAGCAATTTACTGACCTACCTCCGATTGATTGACCATAACTCTCCCAATTTAACTCTTAAGTCATTGAAATTAGTTTCATTTCGAAGGAATCAAAGTGTAGTTTAAAACGAAAGAAACGGAGATGAAAAACTCCAAGTATTTTGAGATTTATGATGGAAATAGTTAGACTCGCGCTTTGGTTTAGCAATTTACTGACCTACCTCCGATTGATTGAAAATAACTCTCTCAATTTAACTCGTAATTCATTTAAATTAGTTTCATTTCGAAGGAATCGAAGTGTAGTTTAAAACGAAAGAAACGGAGATGAAAAACTCCAAGTATTTTGAGAGTTATGATGGAAATAGTTAGACTCGCGCTTTGGTTTAGCAATTTACTGACCTACCTTCGATTGATTGACCATAACGCACTCAATTTAACTCGTAATTCATTTAAATTCGTTTCATTTCGAATGAATCGAAGTGTAGTTTAAAACGAAAGAAACGAAGATGAAAAACTCCAAGTATTTTGAGAGTTATGATGGAAATAGTTAGACTCGCTCTTTGGTTTAGCAATTTACTGACCTCTCTCCGATTGATTGACCATAACTCTGTCAATTTAACTCGTAATTCATTTAAATTAGTTTCATTTCGAAGGAATCGAAGTGTAGTTTAAAACGAAAGAAACGGAGATGAAAAACTCCAAGTATTTTGAGAGTTATGATGGAAATAGTTAGACTCGCGCTTTGGTTTAGCAATTTACTGACCTACCTCCGATTGATTGACCATAACTCACTCAATTTAACTCGTAATTCATTTAAATTCGTTTCATTTCGAATGAATCGAAGTGTAGTTTAAAACGAAAGAAACGGAGATGAAAAACTCCAAGTATTTTGAGAGTTATGATGGAAATAGTTAGACTCGCTCTTTGGTTTAGCAATTTACTGACCTACCTCCGATTGATTGACCATAACTCTGTCAATTTAACTCGTAATTCATTTAAATTAGTTTCATTTCGAAGGAATCGAAGTGTAGTTTAAAACGAGAGAAACGGAGTATAAAAACTCCAAGTATTTTGGGAGTTATGATGGAAATAGTTAGACTCGCGCTTTGGTTTAGCAATTTACTGACCTCCCTACGATTGATTGACCATAACTCACTCAATTTAACTCGTAATTCATTGAAATTAGTTTCATTTCGAAGGAATCGAAGTGTAGTTTATAACGAAAGAAACGGAGATGAAAAACTCCAAGTATTTTGAGAGTTATGATGGAAATAGTTAGACTCGCGCTTTGGTTTAGCAATTTACTGACCTACCTCCGATTGATTGACCATAACTCTCCCAATTTAACTCTTAAGTCATTGAAATTAGTTTCATTTCGAAGGAATCAAAGTGTAGTTTAAAACGAAAGAAACGGAGATGAAAAACTCCAAGTATTTTGAGAGTTATGATGGAAATAGTTAGACTCGCGCTTTGGTTTAGCAATTTACTGACCTACCTCCGATTGATTGAACATAACTCTCTCAATTTAACTCGTAATTCATTTAAATTCGTTTCATTTCGAATGAATCGAAGTGTAGTTTAAAACGAAAGAAACGGAGATGAAAAACTCCAAGTATTTTGAGAGTTATGATGGAAATAGTTAGACTCGCTCTTTGGTTTAGCAATTTACTGACCTCTCTCCGATTGATTTACCATAACTCACTAAATTTAACTCGTAATTCATTGAAATTAGTTTCATTTCGAAGGAATCGAAGTGTAGTTTAAAACGAAAGAAACGGAGATGAAAAACTCCAAGTATTTTGAGAGTTATAATGAAAATTGTTAGACTCGCGCTTTGGTTTAGCAATTTACTGACCTACCTCCGATTGATTGACCATAACTCACTCAATTTAACTCGTAATTCCTTTAAATTAGTTTCATTTCGAAGGAATCGAAGTATAGTTTAAAACGAAAGAAACGGAGATGAAAACTCCAAGTATTTTGAGAGTTATGATGGAAATAGTTAGACTCGCGCTTTGGTTTAGCAATTTACTGACCTACCTCCGATTGATTGACCATAACTCTCTCAATTTAACTCTTAAGTCATTGAAATTAGTTTCATTTCGAAGGAATCAAAGTGTAGTTTAAAACGAAAGAAACGGAGATGAAAAACTCCAAGTATTTTGAGAGTTATGATGGAAATAGTTAGACTCGCGCTTTGGTTTAGCAATTTACTGACCTCTCTCCGATTGATTTACCATAACTCACTCAATTTAACTCGTAATTCATTGAAATTAGTTTCATTTCGAAGGAATCGAAGTGTAGTTTAAAACGAAAGAAACGGAGATGAAAAACTCCTAGTATTTTGAGAGTTATGATGGAAATTGTTAGACTCGCGCTTTGGTTTAGCAATTTACTGACCTACCTCCGATTGATTAACCATAACTCACTCAATTTAACTCGTAATTCATTTAAATTAGTTTCATTTCGAAGGAATCAAAGTGTAGTTTAAAACGAAAGAAACGGAGATGAAAAACTCCAAGTATTTTGAGAGTTATGATGGAAATAGTTAGACTCGCGCTTTGGTTTAGCAATTTACTGACCTACCTCCGATTGATTGACCATAACTCACTCAATTTAACTCGTAATTCATTTAAATTAGTTTCATTTCGAAGGAATCGAAGTAAAGTTTAAAACGAAAGAAACGGAGATGAAAAACTCCAAGTATTTTGAGAGTTATGATGGAAATAGTTAGACTCGCGCTTTGGTTTAGCAATTTACTGACCTACCTCCGATTGATTGAACATAACTCTCTCAATTTAACTCGTAATTCATTTAAATTCGTTTCATTTCGAATGAATCGAAGTGTAGTTTAAAACGAAAGAAACGGAGATGAAAAACTCCAAGTATTTTGAGAGTTATGATGGAAATAGTTAGACTCGCTCTTTGGTTTAGCAATTTACTGACCTCTCTCCGATTGATTTACCATAACTCACTCAATTTAACTCGTAATTCATTGAAATTAGTTTAATTTCGAAGGAATCGAAGTGTAGTTTAAAACGAAAGAAACGGAGATGAAAAACTCCAAGTATTTTGAGAGTTATGATGGAAATTGTTAGACTCGCGCTTTGGTTTAGCAATTTACTGACCTACCTCCGATTGATTTACCATAACTCACTCAATTTAACTCGTAATTCATTTAAATTAGTTTCATTTCGAAGGAATCGAAGTATAGTTTAAAACGAAAGAAACGGAGATGAAAAACTCCAAGTATTTTGAGAGTTATGATGGAAATAGTTAGACTCGCGCTTTGGTTTAGCAATTTACTGACCTCCCTACGATTGATTGACCATAACTCACTAAATTTAACTCGTAATTCATTGAAATTAGTTTCATTTCGAAGGAATCGAAGTGTAGTTTAAAACGAAAGAAACGGAGATGAAAAACTCCAAGTATTTTGAGAGTTTTGATGGAAATAGTTAGACTCGCGCTTTGGTTTAGCAATTTACTGACCTACCTCCGATTGATTGACCATAACTCTCTCAATTTAACTCTTAAGTCATTGAAATTAGTTTCATTTCGAAGGAATCAAAGTGTAGTTTAAAACGAAAGAAACGGAGATGAAAAACTCCAAGTATTTTGAGAGTTATGATGGAAATAGTTAGACTCGCGCTTTGGTTTAGCAATTTACTGACCTACCTTCGATTGATTGACAATAACTCTCTCAATTTAACTCGTAATTCATTTAAATTAGTTTCATTTCGAAGGAATCAAAGTGTAGTTTAAAACGAAAGAAAGGGAGATGAAAAACTCCAAGTATTTTGAGAGTTATGATGGAAATAGTTAGACTCGCGCTTTGGTTTAGCAATTTACTGACCTACCTCCGATTGATTGACCATAACTCTGTCAATTTAACTCGTAATTCATTTAAATTAGTTTCATTTCGAAGGAATCGAAGTGTAGTTTAAAACGAAAGAAACGGAGATGAAAAACTCCAAGTATTTTGAGAGTTATGATGGAAATAGTTAGACTCGCTCTTTGGTTTAGCAATTTACTGACCTCTCTCCGATTGATTTACCATAACTCACTAAATTTAACTCGTAATTCATTGAAATTAGTTTCATTTCGAAGGAATCGAAGTGTAGTTTAAAACGAAAGAAACGGAGATGAAAAACTCCAAGTATTTTGAGAGTTATGATGGAAATTGTTAGACTCGCGCTTTGGTTTAGCAATTTACTGACCTACCTCCGATTGATTGACCATAACTCACTCAATTTAACTCGTAATTCATTTAAATTAGTTTCATTTCGAAGGAATCGAAGTATAATTTAAAACGAAAGAAACGGAGATGAAAAACTCCAAGTATTTTGAGAGTTATGATGGAAATAGTTAGACTCGCGCTTTGGTTTAGCAATTTACTGACCTACCTCCGATTAATTGACCATAACTCACTCAATTTTATTTGTAATTGATTGAAATTAGTTTCATTTCGAAGGAATCGAAGTGTAGTTTAAAACGAAAGAAACGGAGATGAAAAACTCCAAGTATTTTGGGAGTTATGATGGAAATAGTTAGACTCGCGCTTTGGTTTAGCAATTTACTGACCTACCTCCGATTGATTGACCATAACTCACTCAATTTAACTCGTAATTCATTGAATTAGTTTCATTTCGAAGGATTCGAAGTGTAGTTTAAAACGAAAGAAACGGAGATGAAAAACTCCAAGTATTTTGAGAGTTATGATGGAAATAGTTAGACTCGCGCTTTGGTTTAGCAATTTACTGACTTACCTACGATTGATTGACCATAACTCTCTCAATTTAACTCTTAAGTCATTGAAATTAATTTCATTTCAAATGAATCGAAGTGTAGTTTAAAACGAAAGAAACGGAGATGAAAAACTCCAAGTATTTTGAGAGTTATGATGGAAATAGTTAGACTCGCTCTTTGGTTTAGCAATTTACTGACCTCTCTCCGATTGATTTACCATAACTCACTAAATTTAACTCGTAATTCATTGAAATTAGTTTCATTTCGAAGGAATCGAAGTGTAGTTTAAAACGAAAGAAACGGAGATGAAAAACTCCAAGTATTTTGAGAGTTATGATGGAAATTGTTAGACTCGCGCTTTGGTTTCGCAATTTACTGACCTACCTCTGATTGATTGACCATAACTCACTCAATTTAACTCGTAATTCATTTAAATTAGTTTCATTTCGAAGGAATCGAAGTATAATTTAAAACGAAAGAAACGGAGATGAAAAACTCCAAGTATTTTGAGAGTTATGATGGAAATAGTTAGACTCGCGCTTTGGTTTAGCAATTTACTGACCTACCTCCGATTAATTGACCATAACTCACTCAATTTTATTTGTAATTGATTGAAATTAGTTTCATTTCGAAGGAATCGAAGTGTAGTTTAAAACGAAAGAAACGGAGATGAAAAACTCCAAGTATTTTGGGAGTTATGATGGAAATAGTTAGACTCGCGCTTTGGTTTAGCAATTTACTGACCTACCTCCGATTGATTGACCATAACTCACTCAATTTAACTCGTAATTCATTGAATTAGTTTCATTTCGAAGGATTCGAAGTGTAGTTTAAAACGAAAGAAACGGAGATGAAAAACTCCAAGTATTTTGAGAGTTATGATGGAAATAGTTAGACTCGCGCTTTGGTTTAGCAATTTACTGACCTACCTACGATTGATTGACCATAACTCTCTCAATTTAACTCTTAAGTCATTGAAATTAATTTCATTTCAAATGAATCGAAGTGTAGTTTAAAACGAAAGAAACGGAGATGAAAAACTCCAAGTATTTTGAGAGTTATGATGGAAATAGTTAGACTCGCGCTTTGGTTTAGCAATTTACTGACCTACCTCCGATTGATTGACCATAACTCTGTCAATTTAACTCGTAATTCATTTAAATTAGTTTCATTTCGAAGGAATCGAATTGTAGTTTAAAACGAAAGAAACGGAGATTAAAAACTCTAAGTATTTTGGGAGTTATGATGGAAATAGTTAGACTCGCGCTTTGGTTTAGCAATTTACTAACCTCCCTACGATTGATTGACCATAACTCACTCAATTTAACTCGTAATTCATTGAAATTAGTTTCATTTCGAAGGAATCGAAGTGTAGTTTATAACGAAAGAAACGGAGATGAAAAACTCCAAGTATTTTGAGAGTTATGATGGAAATAGTTAGACTCGCGCTTTGGTTTAGCAATTTACTGACCTACCTCCGATTGATTGACCATAACTCTCCCAATTTAACTCTTAAGTCATTGAAATTAGTTTCATTTCGAAGGAATCAAAGTGTAGTTTAAAACGAAAGAAACGGAGATGAAAAACTCCAAGTATTTTGAGAGTTATGATGGAAATAGTTAGACTCGCTCTTTGGTTTAGCAATTTACTGACCTACCTCCGATTGATTGACAATAACTCTGTCAATTTAACTCGTAATTCATTTAAATTAGTTTCATTTCGAAGGAATCGAAGTGTAGTTTAAAACGAAAGAAACGGAGATGAAAAACTCCAAGTATTTTGAGAGTTAGGATGGAAATAGTTAGACTCGCGCTTTGGTTTAGCAATTTACTGACCTACCTCCGATTGATTGACCATAACTCACTCAATTTAACTAGTAATTCATTTAAATTTGTTTCATTTCGAATGAATCGAAGTGTAGTTTAAAACGAAAGAAACGGAGATGAAAAACTCCAAGTATTTTGAGAGTTATGATGGAAATAGTTAGACTCGCTCTTTGGTTTAGCAATTTACTGACCTACCTCCGATTGATTGACCATAACTCTGTCAATTTAACTCGTAATTCATTTAAATTAGTTTCATTTCGAAGGAATCGAAGTGTAGTTTAAAACGAAAGAAACGGAGATGAAAAACTCCAAGTATTTTGAGAGTTATGATGGAAATAGTTAGACTCGCTCTTTGGTTTAGCAATTTACTGACCTCTCTCCGATTCATTTACCATAACTCACTCAATTTAACTCGTAATTCATTGAAATTAGTTTCATTTCGAAGGAATCGAAGTGTAGTTTATAACGAAAGAAACGGAGATGAAAAACTCCAAGTATTTTGAGAGTTATGATGGAAATAGTTAGACTCGCGCTTTGGTTTAGCAATTTACTGACCTACCTCCGATTGATTGACCATAACTCTCCCAATTTAACTCTTAAGTCATTGAAATTAGTTTCATTTCGAAGGAATCAAAGTGTAGTTTAAAACGAAAGAAACGAAGATGAAAAACTCCAAGTATTTTGAGAGTTATGATGGAAATAGTTAGACTCGCGCTTTGGTTTAGCAATTTACTGACCTAACTCCGATTGATTGAAAATAACTCTCTCAATTTAACTCGTAATTCATTTAAATTAGTTTCATTTCGAAGGAATCGAAGTGTAGTTTAAAACGAAAGAAACGGAGATGAAAAACTTCAAGTATTTTGAGAGTTATGATGGAAATAGTTAGACTCGCGCTTTGGTTTAGCAATTTACTGACCTACCTTCGATTGATTGACCATAACTCACTCAATTTAACTCGTAATTCATTTAAATTCGTTTCATTTCGAATGAATCGAAGTGTAGTTTAAAACGAAAGAAACGAAGATGAAAAACTCCAAGTATTTTGAGAGTTATGATGGAAATAGTTAGACTCGCTCTTTGGTTTAGCAATTTACTGACCTCTCTCCGATTGATTGACCATAACTCTGTCAATTTAACTCGTAATTCATTTAAATTAGTTTCATTTCGAAGGAATCGAAGTTTAGTTTAAAACGAAAGAAACGGAGATGAAAAACTCCAAGTATTTTGAGAGTTATGATGGAAATAGTTAGACTCGCGCTTTGGTTTAGCAATTTACTGACCTACCTACGATTGATTGACCATAACTCTCTCAATTTAACTCTTAAGTCATTGAAATTAATTTCATTTCAAATGAATCGAAGTGTAGTTTAAAACGAAAGAAACGGAGATGAAAAACTCCAAGTATTTTGAGAGTTATGATGGAAATAGTTAGACTCGCGCTTTGGTTTAGCAATTTACTGACCTACCTCTGATTGATTGACCATAACTCTGTCAATTTAACTCGTAATTCATTTAAATTAGTTTCATTTCGAAGGAATCGAAGTGTAGTTTAAAACGAAAGAAACGTAGATTAAAAACTCCAAGTATTTTGGGAGTTATGATGGAAATAGTTAGACTCGCGCTTTGGTTTAGCAATTTACTAACCTCCCTACGATTGATTGACCATAACTCACTCAATTTAACTCGTAATTCATTGAAATTAGTTTCATTTCGAAGGAATCGAAGTGTAGTTTATAACGAAAGAAATGGAGATGAAAAACTCCAAGTATTTTAAGAGTTATGATGGAAATAGTTAGACTCGCGCTTTGGTTTAGCAATTTACTGACCTACCTCCGATTGATTGACCATAACTCTCCCAATTTAACTCTTAAGTCATTGAAATTAGTTTCATTTCGAAGGAATCAAAGTGTAGTTTAAAACGAAAGAAACGGAGATGAAAAACTCCAAGTATTTTGAGAGTTATGATGGAAATAGTTAGACTCGCGCTTTGGTTTAGCAATTTACTGACCTACCTCCGATTGATTGACAATAACTCTGTCAATTTAACTCGTAATTCATTTAAATTAGTTTCATTTCGAAGGAATCGAAGTGTAGTTTAAAACGAAAGAAACGGAGATGAAAAACTCCAAGTATTTTGAGAGTTAGGATGGAAATAGTTAGACTCGCGCTTTGGTTTAGCAATTTACTGACCTACCTCCGATTGATTGACCATAACTCACTCAATTTAACTCGTAATTCATTTAAATTTGTTTCATTTCGAATGAATCGAAGTGTAGTTTAAAACGAAAGAAACGGAGATGAAAAACTCCAAGTATTTTGAGAGTTATGATGGAAATAGTTAGACTCGCTCTTTGGTTTAGCAATTTACTGACCTACCTCCGATTGATTGACCATAACTCTGTCAATTTAACTCGTAATTCATTTAAATTAGTTTCATTTCGAAGGAATCGAAGTGTAGTTTAAAACGAAAGAAACGGAGATTAAAAACTCCAAGTATTTTGGGAGTTATGATGGAAATAGTTAGACTCGCGCTTTGGTTTAGCAATTTACTGACCTCCCTACGATCGATTGACCATAACTCACTCAATTTAACTCGTAATTCATTGAAATTAGTTTCATTTCGAAGGAATCGAAGTGTAGTTTATAACGAAAGAAACGGAGATGAAAAACTCCAAGTATTTTGAGAGTTATGATGGAAATAGTTAGACTCGCGCTTTGGTTTAGCAATTTACTGACCTACCTCCGATTGATTGACCATAACTCTCCCAATTTAACTCTTAAGTCATTGAAATTAGTTTCATTTCGAAAGAATCAAAGTGTAGTTTAAAACGAAAGAAACGGAGATGAAAAACTCCAAGTATTTTGAGAGTTATGATGGAAATAGTTAGACTCGCGCTTTGGTTTAGCAATTTACTGACCTACCTCCGATTGATTGAAAACAACTCTCTCAATTTAACTCGTAATTCATTTAAATTAGTTTCATTTCGAAGGAATCGAAGTGTTGTTTAAAACGAAAGAAACGGAGATGAAAAACTCCAAGTATTTTGAGAGTTATGATGGAAATAGTTAGACTCGCGCTTTGGTTTAGCAATTTACTGACCTACCTTCGATTGATTGACCATAACTCACTCAATTTAACTCGTAATTCATTTAAATTCGTTTCATTTCGAATGAATCGAAGTGTAGTTTAAAACGAAAGAAACGAAGATGAAAAACTCCAAGTATTTTGAGAGTTATGATGGAAATAGTTAGACTCGCTCTTTGGTTTAGCAATTTAGTTCCTCTCTCCGATTGATTGACCATAACTCTGTCAATTTAACACGTAATTCATTTAAATTAGTTTCATTTCGAAGGAATCGAAGTGTAGTTTAAAACGAAAGAAACGGAAATGAAAAACTCCAAGTATTTTGAGAGTTATGATGGAAATAGTTAGACTCGCGCTTTGGTTTAGCAATTTACTGACCTACCTCCGATTGATTGACCATAACTCACTCAATTTAACTCGTAATTCATTTAAATTCGTTTCATTTCGAATGAATCGAAGTGTAGTTTAAAACGAAAGAAACGGAGATGAAAAACTCCAAGTATTTTGAGAGTTATGATGGAAATAGTTAGACTCGCTCTTTGGTTTAGCAATTTACTGACCTACCTCCGATTGATTGACCATAACTCTGTCAATTTAACTCGTAATTCATTTAAATTAGTTTCATTTCGAAGGAATCGAAGTGTAGTTTAAAACGAAAGAAACGGAGATTAAAAACTCCAAGTATTTTGGGAGTTATGATGGAAATAGTTAGACTCGCGCTTTGGTTTAGCAATTTACTGACCTCCCTACGATCGATTGACCATAACTCACTCAATTTAACTCGTAATTCATTGAAATTAGTTTCATTTCGAAGGAATCGAAGTGTAGTTTATAACGAAAGAAACGGAGATGAAAAACTCCAAGTATTTTGAGAGTTATGATGGAAATAGTTAGACTCGCGCTTTGGTTTAGCAATTTACTGACCTACCTCCGATTGATTGACCATAACTCTCCCAATTTAACTCTTAAGTCATTGAAATTAGTTTCATTTCGAAAGAATCAAAGTGTAGTTTAAAACGAAAGAAACGGAGATGAAAAACTCCAAGTATTTTGAGAGTTATGATGGAAATAGTTAGACTCGCGCTTTGGTTTAGCAATTTACTGACCTACCTCCGATTGATTGAACATAACTCTCTCAATTTAACTCGTAATTCATTTAAATTCGTTTCATTTCGAATGAATCGAAGTGTAGTTTAAAACGAAAGAAACGGAGATGAAAAACTCCAAGTATTTTGAGAGTTATGATGGAAATAGTTAGACTCGCTCTTTGGTTTAGCAATTTACTGACCTCTCTCCGATTGATTTACCATAACTCACTCAATTTAACTCGTAATTCATTGAAATTAGTTTCATTTCGAAGGAATCGAAGTGTAGTTTAAAACGAAAGAAACGGAGATGAAAAACTCCAAGTATTTTGAGAGTTATGATGAAAATTGTTAGACTCGCGCTTTGGTTTAGCAATTTACTGACCTACCTCCGATTGATTGACCATAACTCACTCAATTTAACTCGTAATTCATTTAAATTAGTTTTATTTCGAAGGAATCGAAGTCTAGTTTAAAACGAAAGAAACGGAGATGAAAAACTCAAAGTATTTTGAGAGTTATGATGGAAATAGTTAGACTCGCGCTTTGGTTTAGCAATTTACTGACCTACCTCCGATTTATTGAACATAACTCTCTCAATTTAACTCGTAATTCATTTAAATTCGTTTCATTTCGAATGAATCGAAGTGTAGTTTAAAACGAAAGAAACGGAGATGAAAAACTCCAAGTATTTTGAGAGTTATGATGGAAATAGTTAGACTCGCGCTTTGGTTTAGCAATTTACTGACCTACCTCCGATTGATTGACCATAACTCTGTCAATTTAACTCGTAATTCATTTAAATTAGTTTCATTTCGAAGGAATCGAAGTGTAGTTTAAAACGAAAGAAACGGAGATGAAAAACTCCAAGTATTTTGAGAGTTATGATGGAAATAGTTAGACTCGCGCTTTGGTTTAGCAATTTACTGACCTCCCTACGATTGATTGACCATAACTCACTCAATTTAACTCGTAATTCATTGAAATTAGTTTCATTTCGAAAGAATCGAAGTGTAGTTTAAAACGAAAGAAACGGAGATGAAAAACTCCAAGTATTTTGAGAGTTATGATGGAAAAAGTTAGACTCGCGCTTTGGTTTAGCAATTTACTGACCTACCTCCGAATGATTGACCATAACTCTCTCAATTTAACTCTTAAGTCATTGAAATTAGTTTCATTTCGAAAGAATCAAAGTGTAGTTTAAAACGAAAGAAACGGAGATGAAAAACTCCAAGTATTTTGATAGTTATGATGGAAATAGTTAGACTCGCGCTTTGGTTTAGCAATTTACTGACCTACCTCCGATTGATTGACAATAACTCTCTCAATTTAACTCGTAATTCATTTAAATTAGTTTCATTTCGAAGGAATCGAAGTGTAGTTTAAAACGAAAGAAACGGAGATGAAAAACTCCAAGTATTTTGAGAGTTATGATGGAAATAGTTAGACTCGTGCTTTGGTTTAGCAATTTACTGACCTACCTCCGATTGATTGAACATAACTCTGTCAATTTAACTCGTAGTTCTTTTAAATTAGTTTCATTTCGAAGGAATCGAAGTGTAGTTTAAAACGAAAGAAACGGAGATGAAAAACTCCAAGTATTTTGAGAGTTATGATGGAAATAGTTAGACTCGCGCTTTGGTTTAGCAATTTACTGACCTACCTCCGATTGATTGACCATAACTCTCCCAATTTAACTCTTAAGTCATTGAAATTAGTTTCATTTCGAAGGAATCAAAGTGTAGTTTAAAACGAAAGAAACGAAGATGAAAAACTCCAAGTATTTTGAGAGTTATGATGGAAATAGTTAGACTCGCGCTTTGGTTTAGCAATTTACTGACCTACCTCCGATTGATTGAAAATAACTCTCTCAATTTAACTCGTAATTCATTTAAATTAGTTTCATTTCGAAGGAATCGAAGTGTAGTTTAAAACGAAAGAAACGGAGATGAAAAACTCCAAGTATTTTGAGAGTTATGATGGAAATAGTTAGACTCGCGCTTTGGTTTAGCAATTTACTGACCTACCTTCGATTGATTGACCATAACTCACTCAATTTAACTCGTAATTCATTTAAATTCGTTTCATTTCGAATGAATCGAAGTGTAGTTTAAAACGAAAGAAACGAAGATGAAAAACTCCAAGTATTTTGAGAGTTATGATGGAAATAGTTAGACTCGCTCTTTGGTTTAGCAATTTACTGACCTCTCTCCGATTGATTGACCATAACTCTGTCAATTTAACTCGTAATTCATTTAAATTAGTTTCATTTCGAAGGAATCGAAGTGTAGTTTAAACGAAAGAAACGGAGATGAAAAACTCCAAGTATTTTGAGAGTTATGATGGAAATAGTTAGACTCGCGCTTTGGTTTAGCAATTTACTGACCTACCTCCGATTGATTGACCATAACTCACTCAATTTAACTCGTAATTCATTTAAATTCGTTTCATTTCGAATGAATCGAAGTGTAGTTTAAAACGAAAGAAACGGAGATGAAAAACTCCAAGTATTTTGAGAGTTATGATGGAAATAGTTAGACTCGCTCTTTGGTTTAGCAATTTACTGACCTACCTCCGATTGATTGACCATAACTCTGTCAATTTAACTCGTAATTCATTTAAATTAGTTTCATTTCGAAGGAATCGAAGTGTAGTTTAAAACGAAAGAAACGGAGATTAAAAACTCCAAGTATTTTGGGAGTTATGATGGAAATAGTTAGACTCGCGCTTTGGTTTAGCAATTTACTGACCTCCCTACGATTGATTGACCATAACTCACTCAATTTAACTCGTAATTCATTGAAATTAGTTTCATTTCGAAGGAATCGAAGTGTAGTTTATAACGAAAGAAACGGAGATGAAAAACTCCAAGTATTTTGAGAGTTATGATGGAAATAGTTAGACTCGCGCTTTGGTTTAGCAATTTACTGACCTACCTCCGATTGATTGACCATAACTCTCCCAATTTAACTCTTAAGTCATTGAAATTAGTTTCATTTCGAAAGAATCAAAGTGTAGTTTAAAACGAAAGAAACGGAGATGAAAAACTCCAAGTATTTTGAGAGTTATGATGGAAATAGTTAGACTCTCGCTTTGGTTTAGCAATTTACTGACCTACCTCCGATTGATTGAACATAACTCTCTCAATTTAACTCGTAATTCATTTAAATTCGTTTCATTTCGAATGAATCGAAGTGTAGTTTAAAACGAAAGAAACGGAGATGAAAAACTCCAAGTATTTTGAGAGTTATGATGGAAATAGTTAGACTCGCTCTTTGGTTTAGCAATTTACTGACCTCTCTCCGATTGATTTTCCATAACTCACTAAATTTAACTCGTAATTCATTGAAATTAGTTTCATTTCGAAGGAATCGAAGTGTAGTTTAAAACGAAAGAAACGGAGATGAAAAACTCCAAGTATTTTGAGAGTTATGATGAAAATTGTTAGACTTGCGCTTTGGTTTAGCAATTTACTGACCTACCTCCGATTGATTGACCATAACTCACTCAATTTAACTCGTAATTCCTTTAAATTAGTTTCATTTCGAAGGAATCGAAGTATAGTTTAAAACGAAAGAAACGGAGATGAAAACTCGAAGTATTTTGAGAGTTATGATGGAAATAGTTAGACTCGCGCTTTGGTTTAGCAATTTACTGACATACCTCCGATTGATTGACCATAACTCACTCAATTTTACTGGTAATTGATTGAAATTATTTTCATTTCGAAGGAATCGAAGTGTAGTTTAAAACGAAAGAAACGGAGATGAAAAACTCCAAGTATTTTGTAAGTTATGATGGAAATAGTTAGACTCGCTCTTTGGTTTAGCAATTTACTGACCTCTCTCCGATTGATTTACCATAACTCACTCAATTTAACTCGTAATTCATTGAAATTAGTTTCATTTCGAAGGAATCGAAGTGTAGTTTAAAACGAAAGAAACGGAGATGAAAAACTCCAAGTATTTTGAGAGTTATGATGGAAATTGTTAGACTCGCGCTTTGGTTTAGCAATTTACTGACCTACCTCCGATTGATTGACCATAACTCACTCAATTTAACTCGTAATTCATTTAAATTAGTTTTATTTCGAAGGAATCGAAGTCTAGTTTAAAACGAAAGAAACGGAGATGAAAAACTCAAAGTATTTTGAGAGTTATGATGGAAATAGTTAGACTCGCGCTTTGGTTTAGCAATTTACTGACCTACCTCCGATTTATTGAACATAACTCTCTCAATTTAACTCGTAATTCATTTAAATTCGTTTCATTTCGAATGAATCGAAGTGTAGTTTAAAACGAAAGAAACGGAGATGAAAAACTCCAAGTATTTTGAGAGTTATGATGGAAATAGTTAGACTCGCGCTTTGGTTTAGCAATTTACTGACCTACATCCGATTGATTGACCATAACTCTGTCAATTTAACTCGTAATTCATTTAAATTAGTTTCATTTCGAAGGAATCGAAGTGTAGTTTAAAACAAAGAAACGGAGATGAAAAACTCCAAGTATTTTGAGAGTTATGATGGAAATAGTTAGACTCGCGCTTTGGTTTAGCAATTTACTGACCTCCCTACGATTGATTGACCATAACTCACTCAATTTAACTCGTAATTCATTGAAATTAGTTTCATTTCGAAAGAATCGAAGTGTAGTTTAAAACGAAAGAAACGGAGATGAAAAACTCCAAGTATTTTGAGAGTTATGATGGAAAAAGTTAGACTCGCGCTTTGGTTTAGCAATTTACTGACCTACCTCCGATTTATTGACCATAACTCTCTCAATTTAACTCTTAAGTCATTGAAATTAGTTTCATTTCGAAAGAATCAAAGTGTAGTTTAAAACGAAAGAAACGGAGATGAAAAACTCCAAGTATTTTGATAGTTATGATGGAAATAGTTAGACTCGCGCTTTGGTTTAGCAATTTACTGACCTACCTCCGATTGATTGACAATAACTCTCTCAATTTAACTCGTAATTCATTTAAATTAGTTTCATTTCGAAGGAATCGAAGTGTAGTTTAAAACGAAAGAAACGGAGATGAAAAACTCCAAGTATTTTGAGAGTTATGATGGAAATAGTTAGACTCGTGCTTTGGTTTAGCAATTTACTGACCTACCTCTGATTGATTGAACATAACTCTGTCAATTTAACTCGTAGTTCTTTTAAATTAGTTTCATTTCGAAGGAATCGAAGTGTAGTTTAAAACGAAAGAAACGGAGATGAAAAACTCCAAGTATTTTGAGAGTTATGATGGAAATAGTTAGACTCGCGCTTTGGTTTAGCAATTTACTGACCTACCTCCGATTGATTGACCATAACTCTCCCAATTTAACTCTTAAGTCATTGAAATTAGTTTCATTTCGAAGGAATCAAAGTGTAGTTTAAAACGAAAGAAACGAAGATGAAAAACTCCAAGTATTTTGAGAGTTATGATGGAAATAGTTAGACTCGCGCTTTGGTTTAGCAATTTACTGACCTACCTCCGATTGATTGAAAATAACTCTCTCAATTTAACTCGTAATTCATTTAAATTAGTTTCATTTCGAAGGAATCGAAGTGTAGTTTAAAACGAAAGAAACGGAGATGAAAAACTCCAAGTATTTTGAGAGTTATGATGGAAATAGTTAGACTCGCGCTTTGGTTTAGCAATTTACTGACCTACCTTCGATTGATTGACCATAACTCACTCAATTTAACTCGTAATTCATTTAAATTCGTTTCATTTCGAATGAATCGAAGTGTAGTTTAAAACGAAAGAAACGAAGATGAAAAACTCCAAGTATTTTGAGAGTTATGATGGAAATAGTTAGACTCGCTCTTTGGTTTAGCAATTTACTGACCTCTCTCCGATTGATTGACCATAACTCTGTCAATTTAACTCGTAATTCATTTAAATTAGTTTCATTTCGAAGGAATCGAAGTGTAGTTTAAACGAAAGAAACGGAGATGAAAAACTCCAAGTATTTTGAGAGTTATGATGGAAATAGTTAGACTCGCGCTTTGGTTTAGCAATTTACTGACCTACCTCCGATTGATTGACAATAACTCACTCAATTTAACTCGTAATTCATTTAAATTCGTTTCATTTCGAATGAATCGAAGTGTAGTTTAAAACGAAAGAAACGGAGATGAAAAACTCCAAGTATTTTGAGAGTTATGATGGAAATAGTTAGACTCGCTCTTTGGTTTAGCAATTTACTGACCTACCTCCGATTGATTGACCATAACTCTGTCAATTTAACTCGTAATTCATTTAAATTAGTTTCATTTCGAAGGAATCGAAGTGTAGTTTAAAACGAAAGAAACGGAGATTAAAAACTCCAAGTATTTTGGGAGTTATGATGGAAATAGTTAGACTCGCGCTTTGGTTTAGCAATTTACTGACCTCCATACGATTGATTGACCATAACTCACTCAATTTAACTCGTAATTCATTGAAATTAGTTTCATTTCGAAGGAATCGAAGTGTAGTTTATAACGAAAGAAACGGAGATGAAAAACTCCAAGTATTTTGAGAGTTATGATGGAAATAGTTAGACTCGCGCTTTGGTTTAGCAATTTACTGACCTACCTCCGATTGATTGACCATAACTCTCCCAATTTAACTCTTAAGTCATTGAAATTAGTTTCATTTCGAAAGAATCAAAGTGTAGTTTAAAACGAAAGAAACGGAGATGAAAAACTCCAAGTATTTTGAGAGTTATGATGGAAATAGTTAGACTCTCGCTTTGGTTTAGCAATTTACTGACCTACCTCCGATTGATTGAACATAACTCTCTCAATTTAACTCGTAATTCATTTAAATTCGTTTCATTTCGAATGAATCGAAGTGTAGTTTAAAACGAAAGAAACGGAGATGAAAAACTCCAAGTATTTTGAGAGTTATGATGGAAATAGTTAGACTCGCTCTTTGGTTTAGCAATTTACTGACCTCTCTCCGATTGATTTTCCATAACTCACTAAATTTAACTCGTAATTCATTGAAATTAGTTTCATTTCGAAGGAATCGAAGTGTAGTTTAAAACGAAAGAAACGGAGATGAAAAACTCCAAGTATTTTGAGAGTTATGATGGAAATTGTTAGACTCGCGCTTTGGTTTAGCAATTTACTGACATACCTCCGATTGATTTACCATAACTCACTCAATTTAACTCGTAATTCGTTTAAATTAGTTTCATTTCGAAGGAATCGAAGTATAGTTTAAAACGAAAGAAACGGAGATGAAAAACTCCAAGTATTTTGAGAGTTATGATGGAAATAGTTAGACTCGCGCTTTGGTTTAGCAATTTACTGACCTCCCTACGATTGATTGACCATAACTCACTAAATTTAACTCGTAATTCATTGAAATTAGTTTCATTTCGAAGGAATCGAAGTGTAGTTTAAAACGAAAGAAACGGAGATGAAAAACTCCAAGTATTTTGAGAGTTATGATGGAAATAGTTAGACTCGCCCTTTGGTTTAGCAATTTACTGACCTACCTCCGATTGATTGACCATAACTCTCCCAATTTAACTCTTAAGTCATTGAAATTAGTTTCATTTCGAAAGAATCAAAGTGTAGTTTAAAACGAAAGAAACGGAGATGAAAAACTCCAAGTATTTTGAGAGTTATGATGGAAATAGTTAGACTCTCGCTTTGGTTTAGCAATTTACTGACCTACCTCCGATTGATTGAACATAACTCTCTCAATTTAACTCGTAATTCATTTAAATTCCTTTCATTTCGAATGAATCGAAGTGTAGTTTAAAACGAAAGAAACGGAGATGAAAAACTCCAAGTATTTTGAGAGTTATGATGGAAATAGTTAGACTCGCTCTTTGGTTTAGCAATTTACTGACCTCTCTCCGATTGATTTTCCATAACTCACTAAATTTAACTCGTAATTCATTGAAATTAGTTTCATTTCGAAGGAATCGAAGTGTAGTTTAAAACGAAAGAAACGGAGATGAAAAACTCCAAGTATTTTGAGAGTTATGATGGAAATTGTTAGACTCGCGCTTTGGTTTAGCAATTTACTGACATACATCCGATTGATTTACCATAACTCACTCAATTTAACTCGTAATTCGTTTAAATTAGTTTCATTTCGAAGGAATCGAAGTATAGTTTAAAACGAAAGAAACGGAGATGAAAAACTCCAAGTATTTTGAGAGTTATGATGGAAATAGTTAGACTCGCGCTTTGGTTTAGCAATTTACTGACCTCCCTACGATTGATTGACCATAACTCACTAAATTTAACTCGTAATTCATTGAAATTAGTTTCATTTCGAAGGAATCGAAGTGTAGTTTAAAACGAAAGAAACGGAGATGAAAAACTCCAAGTATTTTGAGAGTTATGATGGAAATAGTTAGACTCGCCCTTTGGTTTAGCAATTTACTGACCTACCTCCGATTGATTGACCATAACTCTCTCAATTTAACTCTTAAGTCATTGAAATTAGTTTCATTTCGAAGGAATCAAAGTGTAGTTTAAAACGAAAGAAAAGGAGATGAAAAACTCCAAGTATTTTGAGAGTTATGATGGAAATAGTTAGACTCGCGCTTTGGTTTAGCAATTTACTGACCTACCTTCGATTGATTGACAATAACTCTCTCAATTTAACTCGTAATTCATTTAAATTAGTTTCATTTCGAAGGAATCAAAGTGTAGTTTAAAACGAAAGAAACGGAGATGAAAAACTCCAAGTATTTTGAGAGTTATGATGGAAATAGTTAGACTCGCGCTTTGGTTTAGCAATTTACTGACCTACCTCCGATTGATTGACCATAACTCTGTCAATTTAACTCGTAATTCATTTAAATTAGTTTCATTTCGAAGGAATCGAAGTGTAGTTTAAAACGAAAGAAACGGAGATGAAAAACTCCAAGTATTTTGAGAGTTATGATGGAAATAGTTAGACTCGCTCCTTGGTTTAGCAATTTACTGACCTCTCTCCGATTGATTTACCATAACTCACTAAATTTAACTTGTAATTCATTGAAATTAGTTTCATTTCGAAGGAATCGAAGTGTAGTTTAAAACGAAAGAAACGGAGATGAAAAACTCCAAGTATTTTGAGAGTTATGATGGAAATTGTTAGACTCGCGCTTTGGTTTAGCAATTTACTGACCTACCTCCGATTGATTGACCATAACTCACTCAATTTAACTCGTAATTCATTTAAATTAGTTTCATTTCGAAGGAATCGAAGTATAATTTAAAACGAAAGAAACGGAGATGAAAAACTCCAAGTATTTTGAGAGTTATGATGGAAATAGTTAGACTCGCGTTTCGGTTTAGCAATTTACTGACCTACCTCCGATTAATTGACCATAACTCACTCAATTTTACTTGTAATTGATTGAAATTAGTTTCATTTCGAAGGAATCGAAGTGTAGTTTAAAACGAAAGAAACGGAGATGAAAAACTCCAAGTATTTTGGGAGTTATGATGGAAATAGTTAGACTCGCGCTTTGGTTTAGCAATTTACTGACCTACCTCCGATGGATTGACCATAACTCACTCAATTTAACTCGTAATTCATTGAATTAGTTTCATTTCGAAGGATTCGAAGTCTAGTTTAAAACGAAAGAAACGGAGATGAAAAACTCAAAGTATTTTGAGAGTTATGATGGAAATAGTTAGACTCGCGCTTTGGTTTAGCAATTTACTGACCTACCTCCGATTTATTGAACATAACTCTCTCAATTTAACTCGTAATTCATTTAAATTCGTTTCATTTCGAATGAATCGAAGTGTAGTTTAAAACGAAAGAAACGGAGATGAAAAACTCCAAGTATTTTGAGAGTTATGATGGAAATAGTTAGACTCGCGCTTTGGTTTAGCAATTTACTGACCTACCTCCGATTGATTGACCATAACTCTGTCAATTTAACTCGTAATTCATTTAAATTAGTTTCATTTCGAAGGAATCGAAGTGTAGTTTAAAACGAAAGAAACGGAGATGAAAAACTCCAAGTATTTTGAGAGTTATGATGGAAATAGTTAGACTCGCGCTTTGGTTTAGCAATTTACTGACCTCCCTACGATTGATTGACCATAACTCACTCCATTTAACTCGTAATTCATTGAAATTAGTTTCATTTCGAAAGAATCGAAGTGTAGTTTAAAACGAAAGAAACGGAGATGAAAAACTCCAAGTATTTTGAGAGTTATGATGGAAAAAGTTAGACTCGCGCTTTGGTTTAGCAATTTACTGACCTACCTCCGATTGATTGACCATAACTCACTCAATTTAACTCGTAATTCATTTAAATTAGTTTCATTTCGAAGGAATCGAAGTAAAGTTTAAAACGAAAGAAACGGAGATGAAAAACTCCAAGTATTTTGAGAGTTATGATGGAAATAGTTAGACTCGCGCTTTGGTTTAGCAATTTACTGACCTACCTCCGATTGATTGAACATAACTCTCTCAATTTAACTCGTAATTCATTTAAATTTGTTTCATTTCGAATGAATCGAAGTGTAGTTTAAAACGAAAGAAACGAAGATGAAAAACTCCAAGTATTTTGAGAGTTATGATGGAAATAGTTAGACTCGCTCTTTGGTTTAGCAATTTACTGACCTCTCTCCGATTGATTGACCATAACTCTGTCAATTTAACTCGTAATTCATTTAAATTAGTTTCATTTCGAAGGAATCGAAGTGTAGTTTAAACGAAAGAAACGGAGATGAAAAACTCCAAGTATTTTGAGAGTTATGATGGAAATAGTTAGACTCGCGCTTTGGTTTAGCAATTTACTGACCTACCTCCGATTGATTGACCATAACTCACTCAATTTAACTCGTAATTCATTTAAATTCGTTTCATTTCGAATGAATCGAAGTGTAGTTTAAAACGAAAGAAACGGAGATGAAAAACTCCAAGTATTTTGAGAGTTATGATGGAAATAGTTAGACTCGCTCTTTGGTTTAGCAATTTACTGACCTACCTCCGATTGATTGACCATAACTCTGTCAATTTAACTCGTAATTCATTTAAATTAGTTTCATTTCGAAGGAATCGAAGTGTAGTTTAAAACGAAAGAAACGGAGATTAAAAACTCCAAGTATTTTGGGAGTTATGATGGAAATAGTTAGACTCGCGCTTTGGTTTAGCAATTTACTGACCTCCCTACGATTGATTGACCATAATTCACTCAATTTAACTCGTAATTCATTGAAATTAGTTTCATTTCGAAGGAATCGAAGTGTAGTTTATAACGAAAGAAACGGAGATGAAAAACTCCAAGTATTTTGAGAGTTATGATGGAAATAGTTAGACTCGCGCTTTGGTTTAGCAATTTACTGACCTACCTCCGATTGATTGACCATAACTCTCCCAATTTAACTCTTAAGTCATTGAAATTAGTTTCATTTCGAAAGAATCAAAGTGTAGTTTAAAACGAAAGAAACGGAGATGAAAAACTCCAAGTATTTTGAGAGTTATGATGGAAATAGTTAGACTCTCGCTTTGGTTTAGCAATTTACTGACCTACCTCCGATTGATTGAACATAACTCTCTCAATTTAACTCGTAATTCATTTAAATTCGTTTCATTTCGAATGAATCGAAGTGTAGTTTAAAACGAAAGAAACGGAGATGAAAAACTCCAAGTATTTTGAGAGTTATGATGGAAATAGTTAGACTCGCTCTTTGGTTTAGCAATTTACTGACCTCTCTCCGATTGATTTTCCATAACTCACTAAATTTAACTCGTAATTCATTGAAATTAGTTTCATTTCGAAGGAATCGAAGTGTAGTTTAAAACGAAAGAAACGGAGATGAAAAACTCCAAGTATTTTGAGAGTTATGATGGAAATTGTTAGACTCGCGCTTTGGTTTAGCAATTTACTGACATACCTCCGATTGATTTACCATAACTCACTCAATTTAACTCGTAATTCGTTTAAATTAGTTTCATTTCGAAGGAATCGAAGTATAGTTTAAAACGAAAGAAACGGAGATGAAAAACTCCAAGTATTTTGAGAGTTATGATGGAAATAGTTAGACTCGCGCTTTGGTTTAGCAATTTACTGACCTCCCTACGATTGATTGACCATAACTCACTAAATTTAACTCGTAATTCATTGAAATTAGTTTCATTTCGAAGGAATCGAAGTGTAGTTTAAAACGAAAGAAACGGAGATGAAAAACTCCAAGTATTTTGAGAGTTATGATGGAAATAGTTAGACTCGCCCTTTGGTTTAGCAATTTACTGACCTACCTCCGATTGATTGACCATAACTCTCCCAATTTAACTCTTAAGTCATTGAAATTAGTTTCATTTCGAAAGAATCAAAGTGTAGTTTAAAACGAAAGAAACGGAGATGAAAAACTCCAAGTATTTTGAGAGTTATGATGGAAATAGTTAGACTCTCGCTTTGGTTTAGCAATTTACTGACCTACCTCCGATTGATTGAACATAACTCTCTCAATTTAACTCGTAATTCATTTAAATTCGTTTCATTTCGAATGAATCGAAGTGTAGTTTAAAACGAAAGAAACGGAGATGAAAAACTCCAAGTATTTTGAGAGTTATGATGGAAATAGTTAGACTCGCTCTTTGGTTTAGCAATTTACTAACCTCTCTCCGATTGATTTTCCATAACTCACTAAATTTAACTCGTAATTCATTGAAATTAGTTTCATTTCGAAGGAATCGAAGTGTAGTTTAAAACGAAAGAAACGGAGATGAAAAACTCCAAGTATTTTGAGAGTTATGATGGAAATTGTTAGACTCGCGCTTTGGTTTAGCAATTTACTGACATACCTCCGATTGATTTACCATAACTCACTCAATTTAACTCGTAATTCGTTTAAATTAGTTTCATTTCGAAGGAATCGAAGTATAGTTTAAAACGAAAGAAACGGAGATGAAAAACTCCAAGTATTTTGAGAGTTATGATGGAAATAGTTAGACTCGCGCTTTGGTTTAGCAATTTACTGACCTCCCTACGATTGATTGACCATAACTCACTAAATTTAACTCGTAATTCATTGAAATTAGTTTCATTTCGAAGGAATCGAAGTGTAGTTTAAAACGAAAGAAACGGAGATGAAAAACTCCAAGTATTTTGAGAGTTATGATGGAAATAGTTAGACTCGCCCTTTGGTTTAGCAATTTACTGACCTACCTCCGATTGATTGACCATAACTCTCCCAATTTAACTCTTAAGTCATTGAAATTAGTTTCATTTCGAAAGAATCAAAGTGTAGTTTAAAACGAAAGAAACGGAGATGAAAAACTCCAAGTATTTTGAGAGTTATGATGGAAATAGTTAGACTCTCGCTTTGGTTTAGCAATTTACTGACCTACCTCCGATTGATTGAACATAACTCTCTCAATTTAACTCGTAATTCATTTAAATTCGTTTCATTTCGAATGAATCGAAGTGTAGTTTAAAACGAAAGAAACGGAGATGAAAAACTCCAAGTATTTTGAGAGTTATGATGGAAATAGTTAGACTCGCTCTTTGGTTTAGCAATTTACTGACCTCTCTCCGATTGATTTTCCATAACTCACTAAATTTAACTCGTAATTCATTTAAATTCGTTTCATTTCGAATGAATCGAAGTGTAGTTTAAAACGAAAGAAACGGAGATGAAAAACTCCAAGTATTTTGAGAGTTATGATGGAAATAGTTAGACTCGCGCTTTGGTTTAGCAATTTACTGACCTACCTCCGATTGATTGACAATAACTCTGTCAATTTAACTCGTAATTCATTTAAATTAGTTTCATTTCGAAGGAATCGAAGTGTAGTTTAAAACGAAAGAAACGGAGATGAAAAACTCCAAGTATTTTGAGAGTTAGGATGGAAATAGTTAGACTCGCGCTTTGGTTTAGCAATTTACTGACCTACCTCCGATTGATTGACCATAACTCACTCAATTTAACTCGTAATTCATTTAAATTTGTTTCATTTCGAATGAATCGAAGTGTAGTTTAAAACGAAAGAAACGGAGATGAAAAACTCCAAGTATTTTGAGAGTTATGATGGAAATAGTTAGACTCGCTCTTTGGTTTAGCAATTTACTGACCTACCTCCGATTGATTGACCATAACTCTGTCAATTTAACTCGTAATTCATTTAAATTAGTTTCATTTCGAAGGAATCGAAGTGTAGTTTAAAACGAAAGAAACGGAGATTAAAAACTCCAAGTATTTTGGGAGTTATGATGGAAATAGTTAGACTCGCGCTTTGGTTTAGCAATTTACTGACCTCCCTACGATCGATTGACCATAACTCACTCAATTTAACTCGTAATTCATTGAAATTAGTTTCATTTCGAAGGAATCGAAGTGTAGTTTATAACGAAAGAAACGGAGATGAAAAACTCCAAGTATTTTGAGAGTTATGATGGAAATAGTTAGACTCGCGCTTTGGTTTAGCAATTTACTGACCTACCTCCGATTGATTGACCATAACTCTCCCAATTTAACTCTTAAGTCATTGAAATTAGTTTCATTTCGAAAGAATCAAAGTGTAGTTTAAAACGAAAGAAACGGAGATGAAAAACTCCAAGTATTTTGAGAGTTATGATGGAAATAGTTAGACTCGCGCTTTGGTTTAGCAATTTACTGACCTACCTCCGATTGATTGAAAACAACTCTCTCAATTTAACTCGTAATTCATTTAAATTAGTTTCATTTCGAAGGAATCGAAGTGTTGTTTAAAACGAAAGAAACGGAGATGAAAAACTCCAAGTATTTTGAGAGTTATGATGGAAATAGTTAGACTCGCGCTTTGGTTTAGCAATTTACTGACCTACCTTCGATTGATTGACCATAACTCACTCAATTTAACTCGTAATTCATTTAAATTCGTTTCATTTCGAATGAATCGAAGTGTAGTTTAAAACGAAAGAAACGAAGATGAAAAACTCCAAGTATTTTGAGAGTTATGATGGAAATAGTTAGACTCGCTCTTTGGTTTAGCAATTTAGTTCCTCTCTCCGATTGATTGACCATAACTCTGTCAATTTAACACGTAATTCATTTAAATTAGTTTCATTTCGAAGGAATCGAAGTGTAGTTTAAAACGAAAGAAACGGAAATGAAAAACTCCAAGTATTTTGAGAGTTATGATGGAAATAGTTAGACTCGCGCTTTGGTTTAGCAATTTACTGACCTACCTCCGATTGATTGACCATAACTCACTCAATTTAACTCGTAATTCATTTAAATTCGTTTCATTTCGAATGAATCGAAGTGTAGTTTAAAACGAAAGAAACGGAGATGAAAAACTCCAAGTATTTTGAGAGTTATGATGGAAATAGTTAGACTCGCTCTTTGGTTTAGCAATTTACTGACCTACCTCCGATTGATTGACCATAACTCTGTCAATTTAACTCGTAATTCATTTAAATTAGTTTCATTTCGAAGGAATCGAAGTGTAGTTTAAAACGAAAGAAACGGAGATTAAAAACTCCAAGTATTTTGGGAGTTATGATGGAAATAGTTAGACTCGCGCTTTGGTTTAGCAATTTACTGACCTCCCTACGATCGATTGACCATAACTCACTCAATTTAACTCGTAATTCATTGAAATTAGTTTCATTTCGAAGGAATCGAAGTGTAGTTTATAACGAAAGAAACGGAGATGAAAAACTCCAAGTATTTTGAGAGTTATGATGGAAATAGTTAGACTCGCGCTTTGGTTTAGCAATTTACTGACCTACCTCCGATTGATTGACCATAACTCTCCCAATTTAACTCTTAAGTCATTGAAATTAGTTTCATTTCGAAAGAATCAAAGTGTAGTTTAAAACGAAAGAAACGGAGATGAAAAACTCCAAGTATTTTGAGAGTTATGATGGAAATAGTTAGACTCGCGCTTTGGTTTAGCAATTTACTGACCTACCTCCGATTGATTGACCATAACTCACTCAATTTAACTCGTAATTCATTTAAATTCGTTTCATTTCGAATGAATCGAAGTGTAGTTTAAAACGAAAGAAACGGAGATGAAAAACTCCAAGTATTTTGAGAGTTATGATGGAAATAGTTAGACTCGCTCTTTGGTTTAGCAATTTACTGACCTACCTCCGATTGATTGACCATAACTCTGTCAATTTAACTCGTAATTCATTTAAATTAGTTTCATTTCGAAGGAATCGAAGTGTAGTTTAAAACGAAAGAAACGGAGATTAAAAACTCCAAGTATTTTGGGAGTTATGATGGAAATAGTTAGACTCGCGCTTTGGTTTAGCAATTTACTGACCTCCCTACGATCGATTGACCATAACTCACTCAATTTAACTCGTAATTCATTGAAATTAGTTTCATTTCGAAGGAATCGAAGTGTAGTTTATAACGAAAGAAACGGAGATGAAAAACTCCAAGTATTTTGAGAGTTATGATGGAAATAGTTAGACTCGCGCTTTGGTTTAGCAATTTACTGACCTACCTCCGATTGATTGACCATAACTCTCCCAATTTAACTCTTAAGTCATTGAAATTAGTTTCATTTCGAAAGAATCAAAGTGTAGTTTAAAACGAAAGAAACGGAGATGAAAAACTCCAAGTATTTTGAGAGTTATGATGGAAATAGTTAGACTCGCGCTTTGGTTTAGCAATTTACTGACCTACCTTCGATTGATTGACCATAACTCACTCAATTTAACTCGTAATTCATTTAAATTCGTTTCATTTCGAATGAATCGAAGTGTAGTTTAAAACGAAAGAAACGAAGATGAAAAACTCCAAGTATTTTGAGAGTTATGATGGAAATAGTTAGACTCGCGCTTTGGTTTAGCAATTTACTGACCTCCCTACGATTGATTGACCATAACTCACTCAATTTAACTCGTAATTCATTGAAATTAGTTTCATTTCGAAAGAATCGAAGTGTAGTTTAAAACGAAAGAAACGGAGATGAAAAACTCCAAGTATTTTGAGAGTTATGATGGAAAAAGTTAGACTCGCGCTTTGGTTTAGCAATTTACTGACCTACCTCCGATTTATTGACCATAACTCTCTCAATTTAACTCTTAAGTCATTGAAATTAGTTTCATTTCGAAAGAATCAAAGTGTAGTTTAAAACGAAAGAAACGGAGATGAAAAACTCCAAGTATTTTGAGAGTTATGATGGAAATAGTTAGACTCGCGCTTTGGTTTAGCAATTTACTGACCTACCTCCGATTGATTGACCATAACTCTCCCAATTTAACTCTTAAGTCATTGAAATTAGTTTCATTTCGAAGGAATCAAAGTGTAGTTTAAAACGAAAGAAACGAAGATGAAAAACTCCAAGTATTTTGAGAGTTATGATGGAAATAGTTAGACTCGCGCTTTGGTTTAGCAATTTACTGACCTACCTCCGATTGATTGAAAATAACTCTCTCAATTTAACTCGTAATTCATTTAAATTAGTTTCATTTCGAAGGAATCGAAGTGTAGTTTAAAACGAAAGAAACGGAGATGAAAAACTCCAAGTATTTTGAGAGTTATGATGGAAATAGTTAGACTCGCGCTTTGGTTTAGCAATTTACTGACCTACCTTCGATTGATTGACCATAACTCACTCAATTTAACTCGTAATTCATTTAAATTCGTTTCATTTCGAATGAATCGAAGTGTAGTTTAAAACGAAAGAAACGAAGATGAAAAACTCCAAGTATTTTGAGAGTTATGATGGAAATAGTTAGACTCGCTCTTTGGTTTAGCAATTTACTGACCTCTCTCCGATTGATTGACCATAACTCTGTCAATTTAACTCGTAATTCATTTAAATTAGTTTCATTTCGAAGGAATCGAAGTGTAGTTTAAACGAAAGAAACGGAGATGAAAAACTCCAAGTATTTTGAGAGTTATGATGGAAATAGTTAGACTCGCGCTTTGGTTTAGCAATTTACTGACCTACCTCCGATTGATTGACCATAACTCACTCAATTTAACTCGTAATTCATTTAAATTCGTTTCATTTCGAATGAATCGAAGTGTAGTTTAAAACGAAAGAAACGGAGATGAAAAACTCCAAGTATTTTGAGAGTTATGATGGAAATAGTTAGACTCGCTCTTTGGTTTAGCAATTTACTGACCTACCTCCGATTGATTGACCATAACTCTGTCAATTTAACTCGTAATTCATTTAAATTAGTTTCATTTCGAAGGAATCGAAGTGTAGTTTAAAACGAAAGAAACGGAGATTAAAAACTCCAAGTATTTTGGGAGTTATGATGGAAATAGTTAGACTCGCGCTTTGGTTTAGCAATTTACTGACCTCCCTACGATTGATTGACCATAACTCACTCAATTTAACTCGTAATTCATTGAAATTAGTTTCATTTCGAAGGAATCGAAGTGTAGTTTATAACGAAAGAAACGGAGATGAAAAACTCCAAGTATTTTGAGAGTTATGATGGAAATAGTTAGACTCGCGCTTTGGTTTAGCAATTTACTGACCTACCTCCGATTGATTGACCATAACTCTCCCAATTTAACTCTTAAGTCATTGAAATTAGTTTCATTTCGAAAGAATCAAAGTGTAGTTTAAAACGAAAGAAACGGAGATGAAAAACTCCAAGTATTTTGAGAGTTATGATGGAAATAGTTAGACTCTCGCTTTGGTTTAGCAATTTACTGACCTACCTCCGATTGATTGAACATAACTCTCTCAATTTAACTCGTAATTCATTTAAATTCGTTTCATTTCGAATGAATCGAAGTGTAGTTTAAAACGAAAGAAACGGAGATGAAAAACTCCAAGTATTTTGAGAGTTATGATGGAAATAGTTAGACTCGCTCTTTGGTTTAGCAATTTACTGACCTCTCTCCGATTGATTTTCCATAACTCACTAAATTTAACTCGTAATTCATTGAAATTAGTTTCATTTCGAAGGAATCGAAGTGTAGTTTAAAACGAAAGAAACGGAGATGAAAAACTCCAAGTATTTTGAGAGTTATGATGAAAATTGTTAGACTTGCGCTTTGGTTTAGCAATTTACTGACCTACCTCCGATTGATTGACCATAACTCACTCAATTTAACTCGTAATTCCTTTAAATTAGTTTCATTTCGAAGGAATCGAAGTATAGTTTAAAACGAAAGAAACGGAGATGAAAACTCGAAGTATTTTGAGAGTTATGATGGAAATAGTTAGACTCGCGCTTTGGTTTAGCAATTTACTGACATACCTCCGATTGATTGACCATAACTCACTCAATTTTACTGGTAATTGATTGAAATTATTTTCATTTCGAAGGAATCGAAGTGTAGTTTAAAACGAAAGAAACGGAGATGAAAAACTCCAAGTATTTTGTAAGTTATGATGGAAATAGTTAGACTCGCTCTTTGGTTTAGCAATTTACTGACCTCTCTCCGATTGATTTACCATAACTCACTCAATTTAACTCGTAATTCATTGAAATTAGTTTCATTTCGAAGGAATCGAAGTGTAGTTTAAAACGAAAGAAACGGAGATGAAAAACTCCAAGTATTTTGAGAGTTATGATGGAAATTGTTAGACTCGCGCTTTGGTTTAGCAATTTACTGACCTACCTCCGATTGATTGACCATAACTCACTCAATTTAACTCGTAATTCATTTAAATTAGTTTTATTTCGAAGGAATCGAAGTCTAGTTTAAAACGAAAGAAACGGAGATGAAAAACTCAAAGTATTTTGAGAGTTATGATGGAAATAGTTAGACTCGCGCTTTGGTTTAGCAATTTACTGACCTACCTCCGATTTATTGAACATAACTCTCTCAATTTAACTCGTAATTCATTTAAATTCGTTTCATTTCGAATGAATCGAAGTGTAGTTTAAAACGAAAGAAACGGAGATGAAAAACTCCAAGTATTTTGAGAGTTATGATGGAAATAGTTAGACTCGCGCTTTGGTTTAGCAATTTACTGACCTACATCCGATTGATTGACCATAACTCTGTCAATTTAACTCGTAATTCATTTAAATTAGTTTCATTTCGAAGGAATCGAAGTGTAGTTTAAAACAAAGAAACGGAGATGAAAAACTCCAAGTATTTTGAGAGTTATGATGGAAATAGTTAGACTCGCGCTTTGGTTTAGCAATTTACTGACCTCCCTACGATTGATTGACCATAACTCACTCAATTTAACTCGTAATTCATTGAAATTAGTTTCATTTCGAAAGAATCGAAGTGTAGTTTAAAACGAAAGAAACGGAGATGAAAAACTCCAAGTATTTTGAGAGTTATGATGGAAAAAGTTAGACTCGCGCTTTGGTTTAGCAATTTACTGACCTACCTCCGATTTATTGACCATAACTCTCTCAATTTAACTCTTAAGTCATTGAAATTAGTTTCATTTCGAAAGAATCAAAGTGTAGTTTAAAACGAAAGAAACGGAGATGAAAAACTCCAAGTATTTTGATAGTTATGATGGAAATAGTTAGACTCGCGCTTTGGTTTAGCAATTTACTGACCTACCTCCGATTGATTGACAATAACTCTCTCAATTTAACTCGTAATTCATTTAAATTAGTTTCATTTCGAAGGAATCGAAGTGTAGTTTAAAACGAAAGAAACGGAGATGAAAAACTCCAAGTATTTTGAGAGTTATGATGGAAATAGTTAGACTCGTGCTTTGGTTTAGCAATTTACTGACCTACCTCTGATTGATTGAACATAACTCTGTCAATTTAACTCGTAGTTCTTTTAAATTAGTTTCATTTCGAAGGAATCGAAGTGTAGTTTAAAACGAAAGAAACGGAGATGAAAAACTCCAAGTATTTTGAGAGTTATGATGGAAATAGTTAGACTCGCGCTTTGGTTTAGCAATTTACTGACCTACCTCCGATTGATTGACCATAACTCTCCCAATTTAACTCTTAAGTCATTGAAATTAGTTTCATTTCGAAGGAATCAAAGTGTAGTTTAAAACGAAAGAAACGAAGATGAAAAACTCCAAGTATTTTGAGAGTTATGATGGAAATAGTTAGACTCGCGCTTTGGTTTAGCAATTTACTGACCTACCTCCGATTGATTGAAAATAACTCTCTCAATTTAACTCGTAATTCATTTAAATTAGTTTCATTTCGAAGGAATCGAAGTGTAGTTTAAAACGAAAGAAACGGAGATGAAAAACTCCAAGTATTTTGAGAGTTATGATGGAAATAGTTAGACTCGCGCTTTGGTTTAGCAATTTACTGACCTACCTTCGATTGATTGACCATAACTCACTCAATTTAACTCGTAATTCATTTAAATTCGTTTCATTTCGAATGAATCGAAGTGTAGTTTAAAACGAAAGAAACGAAGATGAAAAACTCCAAGTATTTTGAGAGTTATGATGGAAATAGTTAGACTCGCTCTTTGGTTTAGCAATTTACTGACCTCTCTCCGATTGATTGACCATAACTCTGTCAATTTAACTCGTAATTCATTTAAATTAGTTTCATTTCGAAGGAATCGAAGTGTAGTTTAAACGAAAGAAACGGAGATGAAAAACTCCAAGTATTTTGAGAGTTATGATGGAAATAGTTAGACTCGCGCTTTGGTTTAGCAATTTACTGACCTACCTCCGATTGATTGACAATAACTCACTCAATTTAACTCGTAATTCATTTAAATTCGTTTCATTTCGAATGAATCGAAGTGTAGTTTAAAACGAAAGAAACGGAGATGAAAAACTCCAAGTATTTTGAGAGTTATGATGGAAATAGTTAGACTCGCTCTTTGGTTTAGCAATTTACTGACCTACCTCCGATTGATTGACCATAACTCTGTCAATTTAACTCGTAATTCATTTAAATTAGTTTCATTTCGAAGGAATCGAAGTGTAGTTTAAAACGAAAGAAACGGAGATTAAAAACTCCAAGTATTTTGGGAGTTATGATGGAAATAGTTAGACTCGCGCTTTGGTTTAGCAATTTACTGACCTCCATACGATTGATTGACCATAACTCACTCAATTTAACTCGTAATTCATTGAAATTAGTTTCATTTCGAAGGAATCGAAGTGTAGTTTATAACGAAAGAAACGGAGATGAAAAACTCCAAGTATTTTGAGAGTTATGATGGAAATAGTTAGACTCGCGCTTTGGTTTAGCAATTTACTGACCTACCTCCGATTGATTGACCATAACTCTCCCAATTTAACTCTTAAGTCATTGAAATTAGTTTCATTTCGAAAGAATCAAAGTGTAGTTTAAAACGAAAGAAACGGAGATGAAAAACTCCAAGTATTTTGAGAGTTATGATGGAAATAGTTAGACTCTCGCTTTGGTTTAGCAATTTACTGACCTACCTCCGATTGATTGAACATAACTCTCTCAATTTAACTCGTAATTCATTTAAATTCGTTTCATTTCGAATGAATCGAAGTGTAGTTTAAAACGAAAGAAACGGAGATGAAAAACTCCAAGTATTTTGAGAGTTATGATGGAAATAGTTAGACTCGCTCTTTGGTTTAGCAATTTACTGACCTCTCTCCGATTGATTTTCCATAACTCACTAAATTTAACTCGTAATTCATTGAAATTAGTTTCATTTCGAAGGAATCGAAGTGTAGTTTAAAACGAAAGAAACGGAGATGAAAAACTCCAAGTATTTTGAGAGTTATGATGGAAATTGTTAGACTCGCGCTTTGGTTTAGCAATTTACTGACATACCTCCGATTGATTTACCATAACTCACTCAATTTAACTCGTAATTCGTTTAAATTAGTTTCATTTCGAAGGAATCGAAGTATAGTTTAAAACGAAAGAAACGGAGATGAAAAACTCCAAGTATTTTGAGAGTTATGATGGAAATAGTTAGACTCGCGCTTTGGTTTAGCAATTTACTGACCTCCCTACGATTGATTGACCATAACTCACTAAATTTAACTCGTAATTCATTGAAATTAGTTTCATTTCGAAGGAATCGAAGTGTAGTTTAAAACGAAAGAAACGGAGATGAAAAACTCCAAGTATTTTGAGAGTTATGATGGAAATAGTTAGACTCGCCCTTTGGTTTAGCAATTTACTGACCTACCTCCGATTGATTGACCATAACTCTCCCAATTTAACTCTTAAGTCATTGAAATTAGTTTCATTTCGAAAGAATCAAAGTGTAGTTTAAAACGAAAGAAACGGAGATGAAAAACTCCAAGTATTTTGAGAGTTATGATGGAAATAGTTAGACTCTCGCTTTGGTTTAGCAATTTACTGACCTACCTCCGATTGATTGAACATAACTCTCTCAATTTAACTCGTAATTCATTTAAATTCCTTTCATTTCGAATGAATCGAAGTGTAGTTTAAAACGAAAGAAACGGAGATGAAAAACTCCAAGTATTTTGAGAGTTATGATGGAAATAGTTAGACTCGCTCTTTGGTTTAGCAATTTACTGACCTCTCTCCGATTGATTTTCCATAACTCACTAAATTTAACTCGTAATTCATTGAAATTAGTTTCATTTCGAAGGAATCGAAGTGTAGTTTAAAACGAAAGAAACGGAGATGAAAAACTCCAAGTATTTTGAGAGTTATGATGGAAATTGTTAGACTCGCGCTTTGGTTTAGCAATTTACTGACATACATCCGATTGATTTACCATAACTCACTCAATTTAACTCGTAATTCGTTTAAATTAGTTTCATTTCGAAGGAATCGAAGTATAGTTTAAAACGAAAGAAACGGAGATGAAAAACTCCAAGTATTTTGAGAGTTATGATGGAAATAGTTAGACTCGCGCTTTGGTTTAGCAATTTACTGACCTCCCTACGATTGATTGACCATAACTCACTAAATTTAACTCGTAATTCATTGAAATTAGTTTCATTTCGAAGGAATCGAAGTGTAGTTTAAAACGAAAGAAACGGAGATGAAAAACTCCAAGTATTTTGAGAGTTATGATGGAAATAGTTAGACTCGCCCTTTGGTTTAGCAATTTACTGACCTACCTCCGATTGATTGACCATAACTCTCTCAATTTAACTCTTAAGTCATTGAAATTAGTTTCATTTCGAAGGAATCAAAGTGTAGTTTAAAACGAAAGAAAAGGAGATGAAAAACTCCAAGTATTTTGAGAGTTATGATGGAAATAGTTAGACTCGCGCTTTGGTTTAGCAATTTACTGACCTACCTTCGATTGATTGACAATAACTCTCTCAATTTAACTCGTAATTCATTTAAATTAGTTTCATTTCGAAGGAATCAAAGTGTAGTTTAAAACGAAAGAAACGGAGATGAAAAACTCCAAGTATTTTGAGAGTTATGATGGAAATAGTTAGACTCGCGCTTTGGTTTAGCAATTTACTGACCTACCTCCGATTGATTGACCATAACTCTGTCAATTTAACTCGTAATTCATTTAAATTAGTTTCATTTCGAAGGAATCGAAGTGTAGTTTAAAACGAAAGAAACGGAGATGAAAAACTCCAAGTATTTTGAGAGTTATGATGGAAATAGTTAGACTCGCTCCTTGGTTTAGCAATTTACTGACCTCTCTCCGATTGATTTACCATAACTCACTAAATTTAACTTGTAATTCATTGAAATTAGTTTCATTTCGAAGGAATCGAAGTGTAGTTTAAAACGAAAGAAACGGAGATGAAAAACTCCAAGTATTTTGAGAGTTATGATGGAAATTGTTAGACTCGCGCTTTGGTTTAGCAATTTACTGACCTACCTCCGATTGATTGACCATAACTCACTCAATTTAACTCGTAATTCATTTAAATTAGTTTCATTTCGAAGGAATCGAAGTATAATTTAAAACGAAAGAAACGGAGATGAAAAACTCCAAGTATTTTGAGAGTTATGATGGAAATAGTTAGACTCGCGTTTCGGTTTAGCAATTTACTGACCTACCTCCGATTAATTGACCATAACTCACTCAATTTTACTTGTAATTGATTGAAATTAGTTTCATTTCGAAGGAATCGAAGTGTAGTTTAAAACGAAAGAAACGGAGATGAAAAACTCCAAGTATTTTGGGAGTTATGATGGAAATAGTTAGACTCGCGCTTTGGTTTAGCAATTTACTGACCTACCTCCGATGGATTGACCATAACTCACTCAATTTAACTCGTAATTCATTGAATTAGTTTCATTTCGAAGGATTCGAAGTCTAGTTTAAAACGAAAGAAACGGAGATGAAAAACTCAAAGTATTTTGAGAGTTATGATGGAAATAGTTAGACTCGCGCTTTGGTTTAGCAATTTACTGACCTACCTCCGATTTATTGAACATAACTCTCTCAATTTAACTCGTAATTCATTTAAATTCGTTTCATTTCGAATGAATCGAAGTGTAGTTTAAAACGAAAGAAACGGAGATGAAAAACTCCAAGTATTTTGAGAGTTATGATGGAAATAGTTAGACTCGCGCTTTGGTTTAGCAATTTACTGACCTACCTCCGATTGATTGACCATAACTCTGTCAATTTAACTCGTAATTCATTTAAATTAGTTTCATTTCGAAGGAATCGAAGTGTAGTTTAAAACGAAAGAAACGGAGATGAAAAACTCCAAGTATTTTGAGAGTTATGATGGAAATAGTTAGACTCGCGCTTTGGTTTAGCAATTTACTGACCTCCCTACGATTGATTGACCATAACTCACTCCATTTAACTCGTAATTCATTGAAATTAGTTTCATTTCGAAAGAATCGAAGTGTAGTTTAAAACGAAAGAAACGGAGATGAAAAACTCCAAGTATTTTGAGAGTTATGATGGAAAAAGTTAGACTCGCGCTTTGGTTTAGCAATTTACTGACCTACCTCCGATTGATTGACCATAACTCACTCAATTTAACTCGTAATTCATTTAAATTAGTTTCATTTCGAAGGAATCGAAGTAAAGTTTAAAACGAAAGAAACGGAGATGAAAAACTCCAAGTATTTTGAGAGTTATGATGGAAATAGTTAGACTCGCGCTTTGGTTTAGCAATTTACTGACCTACCTCCGATTGATTGAACATAACTCTCTCAATTTAACTCGTAATTCATTTAAATTTGTTTCATTTCGAATGAATCGAAGTGTAGTTTAAAACGAAAGAAACGAAGATGAAAAACTCCAAGTATTTTGAGAGTTATGATGGAAATAGTTAGACTCGCTCTTTGGTTTAGCAATTTACTGACCTCTCTCCGATTGATTGACCATAACTCTGTCAATTTAACTCGTAATTCATTTAAATTAGTTTCATTTCGAAGGAATCGAAGTGTAGTTTAAACGAAAGAAACGGAGATGAAAAACTCCAAGTATTTTGAGAGTTATGATGGAAATAGTTAGACTCGCGCTTTGGTTTAGCAATTTACTGACCTACCTCCGATTGATTGACCATAACTCACTCAATTTAACTCGTAATTCATTTAAATTCGTTTCATTTCGAATGAATCGAAGTGTAGTTTAAAACGAAAGAAACGGAGATGAAAAACTCCAAGTATTTTGAGAGTTATGATGGAAATAGTTAGACTCGCTCTTTGGTTTAGCAATTTACTGACCTACCTCCGATTGATTGACCATAACTCTGTCAATTTAACTCGTAATTCATTTAAATTAGTTTCATTTCGAAGGAATCGAAGTGTAGTTTAAAACGAAAGAAACGGAGATTAAAAACTCCAAGTATTTTGGGAGTTATGATGGAAATAGTTAGACTCGCGCTTTGGTTTAGCAATTTACTGACCTCCCTACGATTGATTGACCATAATTCACTCAATTTAACTCGTAATTCATTGAAATTAGTTTCATTTCGAAGGAATCGAAGTGTAGTTTATAACGAAAGAAACGGAGATGAAAAACTCCAAGTATTTTGAGAGTTATGATGGAAATAGTTAGACTCGCGCTTTGGTTTAGCAATTTACTGACCTACCTCCGATTGATTGACCATAACTCTCCCAATTTAACTCTTAAGTCATTGAAATTAGTTTCATTTCGAAAGAATCAAAGTGTAGTTTAAAACGAAAGAAACGGAGATGAAAAACTCCAAGTATTTTGAGAGTTATGATGGAAATAGTTAGACTCTCGCTTTGGTTTAGCAATTTACTGACCTACCTCCGATTGATTGAACATAACTCTCTCAATTTAACTCGTAATTCATTTAAATTCGTTTCATTTCGAATGAATCGAAGTGTAGTTTAAAACGAAAGAAACGGAGATGAAAAACTCCAAGTATTTTGAGAGTTATGATGGAAATAGTTAGACTCGCTCTTTGGTTTAGCAATTTACTGACCTCTCTCCGATTGATTTTCCATAACTCACTAAATTTAACTCGTAATTCATTGAAATTAGTTTCATTTCGAAGGAATCGAAGTGTAGTTTAAAACGAAAGAAACGGAGATGAAAAACTCCAAGTATTTTGAGAGTTATGATGGAAATTGTTAGACTCGCGCTTTGGTTTAGCAATTTACTGACATACCTCCGATTGATTTACCATAACTCACTCAATTTAACTCGTAATTCGTTTAAATTAGTTTCATTTCGAAGGAATCGAAGTATAGTTTAAAACGAAAGAAACGGAGATGAAAAACTCCAAGTATTTTGAGAGTTATGATGGAAATAGTTAGACTCGCGCTTTGGTTTAGCAATTTACTGACCTCCCTACGATTGATTGACCATAACTCACTAAATTTAACTCGTAATTCATTGAAATTAGTTTCATTTCGAAGGAATCGAAGTGTAGTTTAAAACGAAAGAAACGGAGATGAAAAACTCCAAGTATTTTGAGAGTTATGATGGAAATAGTTAGACTCGCCCTTTGGTTTAGCAATTTACTGACCTACCTCCGATTGATTGACCATAACTCTCCCAATTTAACTCTTAAGTCATTGAAATTAGTTTCATTTCGAAAGAATCAAAGTGTAGTTTAAAACGAAAGAAACGGAGATGAAAAACTCCAAGTATTTTGAGAGTTATGATGGAAATAGTTAGACTCTCGCTTTGGTTTAGCAATTTACTGACCTACCTCCGATTGATTGAACATAACTCTCTCAATTTAACTCGTAATTCATTTAAATTCGTTTCATTTCGAATGAATCGAAGTGTAGTTTAAAACGAAAGAAACGGAGATGAAAAACTCCAAGTATTTTGAGAGTTATGATGGAAATAGTTAGACTCGCTCTTTGGTTTAGCAATTTACTAACCTCTCTCCGATTGATTTTCCATAACTCACTAAATTTAACTCGTAATTCATTGAAATTAGTTTCATTTCGAAGGAATCGAAGTGTAGTTTAAAACGAAAGAAACGGAGATGAAAAACTCCAAGTATTTTGAGAGTTATGATGGAAATTGTTAGACTCGCGCTTTGGTTTAGCAATTTACTGACATACCTCCGATTGATTTACCATAACTCACTCAATTTAACTCGTAATTCGTTTAAATTAGTTTCATTTCGAAGGAATCGAAGTATAGTTTAAAACGAAAGAAACGGAGATGAAAAACTCCAAGTATTTTGAGAGTTATGATGGAAATAGTTAGACTCGCGCTTTGGTTTAGCAATTTACTGACCTCCCTACGATTGATTGACCATAACTCACTAAATTTAACTCGTAATTCATTGAAATTAGTTTCATTTCGAAGGAATCGAAGTGTAGTTTAAAACGAAAGAAACGGAGATGAAAAACTCCAAGTATTTTGAGAGTTATGATGGAAATAGTTAGACTCGCCCTTTGGTTTAGCAATTTACTGACCTACCTCCGATTGATTGACCATAACTCTCCCAATTTAACTCTTAAGTCATTGAAATTAGTTTCATTTCGAAAGAATCAAAGTGTAGTTTAAAACGAAAGAAACGGAGATGAAAAACTCCAAGTATTTTGAGAGTTATGATGGAAATAGTTAGACTCTCGCTTTGGTTTAGCAATTTACTGACCTACCTCCGATTGATTGAACATAACTCTCTCAATTTAACTCGTAATTCATTTAAATTCGTTTCATTTCGAATGAATCGAAGTGTAGTTTAAAACGAAAGAAACGGAGATGAAAAACTCCAAGTATTTTGAGAGTTATGATGGAAATAGTTAGACTCGCTCTTTGGTTTAGCAATTTACTGACCTCTCTCCGATTGATTTTCCATAACTCACTAAATTTAACTCGTAATTCATTGAAATTAGTTTCATTTCGAAGGAATCGAAGTGTAGTTTAAAACGAAAGAAACGGAGATGAAAAACTCCAAGTATTTTGAGAGTTATGATGGAAATTGTTAGACTCGCGCTTTGGTTTAGCAATTTACTGACATACCTCCGATTGATTTACCATAACTCACTCAATTTAACTCGTAATTCGTTTAAATTAGTTTCATTTCGAAGGAATCGAAGTATAGTTTAAAACGAAAGAAACGGAGATGAAAAACTCCAAGTATTTTGAGAGTTATGATGGAAATAGTTAGACTCGCGCTTTGGTTTAGCAATTTACTGACCTCCCTACGATTGATTGACCATAACTCACTAAATTTAACTCGTAATTCATTGAAATTAGTTTCATTTCGAAGGAATCGAAGTGTAGTTTAAAACGAAAGAAACGGAGATGAAAAACTCCAAGTATTTTGAGAGTTATGATGGAAATAGTTAGACTCGCCCTTTGGTTTAGCAATTTACTGACCTACCTCCGATTGATTGACCATAACTCTCTCAATTTAACTCTTAAGTCATTGAAATTAGTTTCATTTCGAAGGAATCAAAGTGTAGTTTAAAACGAAAGAAAAGGAGATGAAAAACTCCAAGTATTTTGAGAGTTATGATGGAAATAGTTAGACTCGCGCTTTGGTTTAGCAATTTACTGACCTACCTTCGATTGATTGACAATAACTCTCTCAATTTAACTCGTAATTCATTTAAATTAGTTTCATTTCGAAGGAATCAAAGTGTAGTTTAAAACGAAAGAAACGGAGATGAAAAACTCCAAGTATTTTGAGAGTTATGATGGAAATAGTTAGACTCGCGCTTTGGTTTAGCAATTTACTGACCTACCTCCGATTGATTGACCATAACTCTGTCAATTTAACTCGTAATTCATTTAAATTAGTTTCATTTCGAAGGAATCGAAGTGTAGTTTAAAACGAAAGAAACGGAGATGAAAAACTCCAAGTATTTTGAGAGTTATGATGGAAATAGTTAGACTCGCTCCTTGGTTTAGCAATTTACTGACCTCTCTCCGATTGATTTACCATAACTCACTAAATTTAACTTGTAATTCATTGAAATTAGTTTCATTTCGAAGGAATCGAAGTGTAGTTTAAAACGAAAGAAACGGAGATGAAAAACTCCAAGTATTTTGAGAGTTATGATGGAAATTGTTAGACTCGCGCTTTGGTTTAGCAATTTACTGACCTACCTCCGATTGATTGACCATAACTCACTCAATTTAACTCGTAATTCATTTAAATTAGTTTCATTTCGAAGGAATCGAAGTATAATTTAAAACGAAAGAAACGGAGATTAAAAACTCCAAGTATTTTGAGAGTTATGATGGAAATAGTTAGACTCGCGCTTCGGTTTAGCAATTTACTGACCTACCTCCGATTAATTGACCATAACTCACTCAATTTTACTTGTAATTGATTGAAATTAGTTTCATTTCGAAGGAATCGAAGTGTAGTTTAAAACGAAAGAAACGGAGATGAAAAACTCCAAGTATTTTGTGAGTTATGATGGAAATAGTTAGACTCGCGCTTTGGTTTAGCAATTTACTGACCTACCTCCGATTGATTGACCATAACTCACTCAATTTAACTCGTAATTCATTGAATTAGTTTCATTTCGAAGGATTCGAAGTCTAGTTTAAAACGAAAGAAACGGAGATGAAAAACTCAAAGTATTTTGAGAGTTATGATGGAAATAGTTAGACTCGCGCTTTGGTTTAGCAATTTACTGACCTACCTCCGATTTATTGAACATAACTCTCTCAATTTAACTCGTAATTCATTTAAATTCGTTTCATTTCGAATGAATCGAAGTGTAGTTTAAAACGAAAGAAACGGAGATGAAAAACTCCAAGTATTTTGAGAGTTATGATGGAAATAGTTAGACTCGCGCTTTGGTTTAGCAATTTACTGACCTACCTCCGATTGATTGACCATAACTCTGTCAATTTAACTCGTAATTCATTTAAATTAGTTTCATTTCGAAGGAATCGAAGTGTAGTTTAAAACGAAAGAAACGGAGATGAAAAACTCCAAGTATTTTGAGAGTTATGATGGAAATAGTTAGACTCGCGCTTTGGTTTAGCAATTTACTGACCTCCCTACGATTGATTGACCATAACTCACTCGATTTAACTCGTAATTCATTGAAATTAGTTTCATTTCGAAAGAATCGAAGTGTAGTTTAAAACGAAAGAAACGGAGATGAAAAACTCCAAGTATTTTGAGAGTTATGATGGAAAAAGTTAGACTCGCGCTTTGGTTTAGCAATTTACTGACCTACCTCCGATTGATTGACCATAACTCACTCAATTTAACTCGTAATTCATTTAAATTAGTTTCATTTCGAAGGAATCGAAGTAAAGTTTAAAACGAAAGAAACGGAGATGAAAAACTCCAAGTATTTTGAGAGTTATGATGGAAATAGTTAGACTCGCGCTTTGGTTTAGCAATTTACTGACCTACCTCCGATTGATTGAACATAACTCTCTCAATTTAACTCGTAATTCATTTAAATTTGTTTCATTTCGAATGAATCGAAGTGTAGTTTAAACCGAAAGAAACGAAGATGAAAAACTCCAAGTATTTTGAGAGTTATGATGGAAATAGTTAGACTCGCTCTTTGGTTTAGCAATTTACTGACCTCTCTCCGATTGATTGACCATAACTCTGTCAATTTAACTCGTAATTCATTTAAATTAGTTTCATTTCGAAGGAATCGAAGTGTAGTTTAAACGAAAGAAACGGAGATGAAAAACTCCAAGTATTTTGAGAGTTATGATGGAAATAGTTAGACTCGCGCTTTGGTTTAGCAATTTACTGACCTACCTCCGATTGATTGACCATAACTCACTCAATTTAACTCGTAATTCATTTAAATTCGTTTCATTTCGAATGAATCGAAGTGTAGTTTAAAACGAAAGAAACGGAGATGAAAAACTCCAAGTATTTTGAGAGTTATGATGGAAATAGTTAGACTCGCTCTTTGGTTTAGCAATTTACTGACCTACCTCCGATTGATTGACCATAACTCTGTCAATTTAACTCGTAATTCATTTAAATTAGTTTCATTTCGAAGGAATCGAAGTGTAGTTTAAAACGAAAGAAACGGAGATTAAAAACTCCAAGTATTTTGGGAGTTATGATGGAAATAGTTAGACTCGCGCTTTGGTTTAGCAATTTACTGACCTCCCTACGATTGATTGACCATAACTCACTCAATTTAACTCGTAATTCATTGAAATTAGTTTCATTTCGAAGGAATCGAAGTGTAGTTTATAACGAAAGAAACGGAGATGAAAAACTCCAAGTATTTTGAGAGTTATGATGGAAATAGTTAGACTCGCGCTTTGGTTTAGCAATTTACTGACCTACCTCCGATTGATTGACCATAACTCTCCCAATTTAACTCTTAAGTCATTGAAATTAGTTTCATTTCGAAAGAATCAAAGTGTAGTTTAAAACGAAAGAAACGGAGATGAAAAACTCCAAGTATTTTGAGAGTTATGATGGAAATAGTTAGACTCTCGCTTTGGTTTAGCAATTTACTGACCTACCTCCGATTGATTGAACATAACTCTCTCAATTTAACTCGTAATTCATTTAAATTCGTTTCATTTCGAATGAATCGAAGTGTAGTTTAAAACGAAAGAAACGGAGATGAAAAACTCCAAGTATTTTGAGAGTTATGATGGAAATAGTTAGACTCGCTCTTTGGTTTAGCAATTTACTGACCTCTCTCCGATTGATTTTCCATAACTCACTAAATTTAACTCGTAATTCATTGAAATTAGTTTCATTTCGAAGGAATCGAAGTGTAGTTTAAAACAAAAGAAACGGAGATGAAAAACTCCAAGTATTTTGAGAGTTATGATGGAAATTGTTAGACTCGCGCTTTGGTTTAGCAATTTACTGACATACCTCCGATTGATTTACCATAACTCACTCAATTTAACTCGTAATTCGTTTAAATTAGTTTCATTTCGAAGGAATCGAAGTATAGTTTAAAACGAAAGAAACGGAGATGAAAAACTCCAAGTATTTTGAGAGTTATGATGGAAATAGTTAGACTCGCGCTTTGGTTTAGCAATTTACTGACCTCCCTACGATTGATTGACCATAACTCACTAAATTTAACTCGTAATTCATTGAAATTAGTTTCATTTCGAAGGAATCGAAGTGTAGTTTAAAACGAAAGAAACGGAGATGAAAAACTCCAAGTATTTTGAGAGTTATGATGGAAATAGTTAGACTCGCCCTTTGGTTTAGCAATTTACTGACCTACCTCCGATTGATTGACCATAACTCTCCCAATTTAACTCTTAAGTCATTGAAATTAGTTTTATTTCGAAAGAATCAAAGTGTAGTTTAAAACGAAAGAAACGGAGATGAAAAACTCCAAGTATTTTGAGAGTTATGATGGAAATAGTTAGACTCTCGCTTTGGTTTAGCAATTTACTGACCTACCTCCGATTGATTGAACATAACTCTCTCAATTTAACTCGTAATTCATTTAAATTCGTTTCATTTCGAATGAATCGAAGTGTAGTTTAAAACGAAAGAAACGGAGATGAAAAACTCCAAGTATTTTGAGAGTTATGATGGAAATAGTTAGACTCGCTCTTTGGTTTAGCAATTTACTGACCTCTCTCCGATTGATTTTCCATAACTCACTAAATTTAACTCGTAATTCATTGAAATTAGTTTCATTTCGAAGGAATCGAAGTGTAGTTTAAAACGAAAGAAACGGAGATGAAAAACTCCAAGTATTTTGAGAGTTATGATGGAAATTGTTAGACTCGCGCTTTGGTTTAGCAATTTACTGACATACCTCCGATTGATTTACCATAATTCACTCAATTTAACTCGTAATTCGTTTAAATTAGTTTCATTTCGAAGGAATCGAAGTATAGTTTAAAACGAAAGAAACGGAGATGAAAAACTCCAAGTATTTTGAGAGTTATGATGGAAATAGTTAGACTCGCGCTTTGGTTTAGCAATTTACTGACCTCCCTACGATTGATTGACCATAACTCACTAAATTTAACTCGTAATTCATTGAAATTAGTTTCATTTCGAAGGAATCGAAGTGTAGTTTAAAACGAAAGAAACGGAGATGAAAAACTCCAAGTATTTTGAGAGTTATGATGGAAATAGTTAGACTCGCCCTTTGGTTTAGCAATTTACTGACCTACCTCCGATTGATTGACCATAACTCTCTCAATTTAACTCTTAAGTCATTGAAATTAGTTTCATTTCGAAGGAATCAAAGTGTAGTTTAAAACGAAAGAAAAGGAGATGAAAAACTCCAAGTATTTTGAGAGTTATGATGGAAATAGTTAGACTCGCGCTTTGGTTTAGCAATTTACTGACCTACCTTCGATTGATTGACAATAACTCTCTCAATTTAACTCGTAATTCATTTAAATTATTTCATTTCGAAGGAATCAAAGTGTAGTTTAAAACGAAAGAAACGGAGATGAAAAACTCCAAGTATTTTGAGAGTTATGATGGAAATAGTTAGACTCGCTCCTTCGTTTAGCAATTTACTGACCTCTCTCCGATTGATTTACCATAACTCACTAAATTTAACTTGTAATTCATTGAAATTAGTTTCATTTCGAAGGAATCGAAGTGTAGTTTAAAACGAAAGAAACGGAGATGAAAAACTCCAAGTATTTTGAGAGTTATGATGGAAATTGTTAGACTCGCGCTTTGGTTTAGCAATTTACTGACCTACCTCCGATTGATTGACCATAACTCACTCAATTTAACTCGTAATTCATTTAAATTAGTTTCATTTCGAAGGAATCGAAGTATAATTTAAAACGAAAGAAACGGAGATGAAAAACTCCAAGTATTTTGAGAGTTATGATGGAAATAGTTAGACTCGCGCTTCGGTTTAGCAATTTACTGACCTACCTCCGATTAATGGACCATAACTCACTCAATTTTACTTGTAATTGATTGAAATTAGTTTCATTTCGAAGGAATCGAAGTGTAGTTTAAAACGAAAGAAACGGAGATGAAAAACTCCAAGTATTTTGGGAGTTATGATGGAAATAGTTAGACTCGCGCTTTGGTTTAGCAATTTACTGACCTACCTCCGATTGATTGACCATAACTCACTCAATTTAACTCGTAATTCATTGAATTAGTTTCATTTCGAAGGATTCGAAGTCTAGTTTAAAACGAAAGAAACGGAGATGAAAAACTCAAAGTATTTTGAGAGTTATGATGGAAATAGTTAGACTCGCGCTTTGGTTTAGCAATTTACTGACCTACCTCCGATTTATTGAACATAACTCTCTCAATTTAACTCGTAATTCATTTAAATTCGTTTCATTTCGAATGAATCGAAGTGTAGTTTAAAACGAAAGAAACGGAGATGAAAAACTCCAAGTGTTTTGAGAGTTATGATGGAAATAGTTAGACTCGCGCTTTGGTTTAGCAATTTACTGACCTACCTCCGATTGATTGACCATAACTCTGTCAATTTAACTCGTAATTCATTTAAATTAGTTTCATTTCGAAGGAATCGAAGTGTAGTTTAAAACGAAAGAAACGGAGATGAAAAACTCCAAGTATTTTGAGAGTTATGATGGAAATAGTTAGACTCGCGCTTTGGTTTAGCAATTTACTGACCTCCCTACGATTGATTGACCATAACTCACTCAATTTAACTCGTAATTCATTGAAATTAGTTTCATTTCGAAAGAATCGAAGTGTAGTTTAAAACGAAAGAAACGGAGATGAAAAACTCCAAGTATTTTGAGAGTTATGATGGAAAAAGTTAGACTCGCGCTTTGGTTTAGCAATTTACTGACCTACCTCCGATTGATTGACCATAACTCACTCAATTTAACTCGTAATTCATTTAAATTAGTTTCATTTCGAAGGAATCGAAGTAAAGTTTAAAACGAAAGAAACGGAGATGAAAAACTCCAAGTATTTTGAGAGTTATGATGGAAATAGTTAGACTCGCGCTTTGGTTTAGCAATTTACTGACCTACCTCCGATTGATTGAACATAACTCTCTCAATTTAACTCGTAATTCATTTAAATTTGTTTCATTTCGAATGAATCGAAGTGTAGTTTAAAACGAAAGAAACAGAGATGAAAAACTCCAAGTATTTTGAGAGTTATGATGGAAATAGTTAGACTCGCTCTTTGGTTTAGCAATTTACTGACCTCTCTCCGATTGATTTACCATAACTCACTCAATTTAACTCGTAATTCATTGAAATTAGTTTCATTTCGAAGGAATCGAAGTGTAGTTTAAAACGAAAGAAACGGAGATGAAAAACTCCAAGTATTTTGAGAGTTATGATGGAAATTGTTAGACTCACGCTTTGGTTTAGCAATTTACTGACCTACCTCCGATTGATTGACCATAACTCACTCAATTTAACTCGTAATTCATTTAAATTCGTTTCATTTCGAATGAATCGAAGTGTAGTTTAAAACGAAAGAAACGGAGATGAAAAACTCCAAGTATTTTGAGAGTTATGATGGAAATAGTTAGACTCGCGCTTTGGTTTAGCAATTTACTGACCTACCTCCGATTGATTGACCATAACTCTGTCAATTTAACTCGTAATTCATTTAAATTAGTTTCATTTCGAAGGAATCGAAGTGTAGTTTAAAACGAAAGAAACGGAGATGAAAAACTCCAAGTATTTTGAGAGTTATGATGGAAATAGTTAGACTCGCGCTTTGGTTTAGCAATTTACTGACCTCCCTACGATTGATTGACCATAACTCACTCGATTTAACTCGTAATTCATTGAAATTAGTTTCATTTCGAAAGAATCGAAGTGTAGTTTAAAACGAAAGAAACGGAGATGAAAAACTCCAAGTATTTTGAGAGTTATGATGGAAAAAGTTAGACTCGCGCTTTGGTTTAGCAATTTACTGACCTACCTCCGATTGATTGACCATAACTCTCTCAATTTAACTCTTAAGTCATTGAAATTAGTTTCATTTCGAAAGAATCAAAGTGTAGTTTAAAACGAAAGAAACGGAGATGAAAAACTCCAAGTATTTTGATAGTTATGATGGAAATAGTTAGACTCGCGCTTTGGTTTAGCAATTTACTGACCTACCTCCGATTGATTGACAATAACTCTCTCAATTTAACTCGTAATTCATTTAAATTAGTTTCATTTCGAAGGAATCGAAGTGTAGTTTAAAACGAAAGAAACGGAGATGAAAAACTCCAAGTATTTTGAGAGTTATGATGGAAATAGTTAGACTCGTGCTTTGGTTTAGCAATTTACTGACCTACCTCTGATTGATTGAACATAACTCTGTCAATTTAACTCGTAATTCTTTTAAATTAGTTTCATTTCGAAGGAATCGAAGTGTAGTTTAAAACGAAAGAAACGGAGATGAAAAACTCCAAGTATTTTGAGAGTTATGATGGAAATAGTTAGACTCGCTCTTTGGTTTAGCAATTTACTGACCTCTCTCCGATTGATTTACCATAACTCACTCAATTTAACTCGTAATTCATTGAAATTAGTTTCATTTCGAAGGACTCGAAGTGTAGTTTAAAACGAAAGAAACGGAGATGAAAAACTCCAAGTATTTTGAGAGTTATGATTGAAATTGTTAGACTCGCGCTTTGGTTTAGCAATTTACTGACCTACCTCCGATTGATTGACCATAACTCACTCAATTTAACTCATAATTCATTTAAATTAGTTTCATTTCGAAGGAATCGAAGTGTAGTTTAAAACGAAAGAAACGGAGATGAAAAACTCCAAGTATTTTGAGAGTTATGATGGAAATAGTTAGACTCGTGCTTTGGTTTAGCAATTTACTGACCTACCTCTGATTGATTGAACATAACTCTGTCAATTTAACTCGTAATTCTTTTAAATTAGTTTCATTTCGAAGGAATCGAAGTGTAGTTTAAAACGAAAGAAACGGAGATGAAAAACTCCAAGTATTTTGAGAGTTATGATGGAAATAGTTAGACTCGCGCTTTGGTTTAGCAATTTACTGACCTACCTCCGATTGATTGACCATAACTCTGTCAATTTAACTCGTAATTCATTTAAATTAGTTTCATTTCGAAGGAATCGAAGTGTAGTTTAAAACGAAAGAAACGGAGATGAAAAACTCCAAGTATTTTGAGAGTTATGATGGAAATAGTTAGACTCGCGCTTTGGTTTAGCAATTTACTGACCTCCCTACGATTGATTGACCATAACTCACTCAATTTAACTCGTAATTCATTGAAATTAGTTTCATTTCGAAAGAATCGAAGTGTAGTTTAAAACGAAAGAAACGGAGATGAAAAACTCCAAGTATTTTGAGAGTTATGATGGAAAAAGTTAGACTCGCGCTTTGGTTTAGCAATTTACTGACCTACCTCCGATTGATTGACCATAACTCACTCAATTTAACTCGTAATTCATTTAAATTAGTTTCATTTCGAAGGAATCGAAGTAAAGTTTAAAACGAAAGAAACGGAGATGAAAAACTCCAAGTATTTTGAGAGTTATGATGGAAATAGTTAGACTCGCGCTTTGGTTTAGCAATTTACTGACCTACCTCCGATTGATTGAACATAACTCTCTCAATTTAACTCGTAATTCATTTAAATTTGTTTCATTTCGAATGAATCGAAGTGTAGTTTAAAACGAAAGAAACGGAGATGAAAAACTCCAAGTATTTTGAGAGTTATGATGGAAATAGTTAGACTCGCTCTTTGGTTTAGCAATTTACTGACCTCTCTCCGATTGATTTACCATAACTCACTCAATTTAACTCGTAATTCATTGAAATTAGTTTCATTTCGAAGGAATCGAAGTGTAGTTTAAAACGAAAGAAACGGAGATGAAAAACTCCAAGTATTTTGAGAGTTATGATGGAAATTGTTAGACTCGCGCTTTGGTTTAGCAATTTACTGACCTACCTCCGATTGATTGACCATAACTCACTCAATTTAACTCGTAATTCATTTAAATTCGTTTCATTTCGAATGAATCGAAGTGTAGTTTAAAACGAAAGAAACGGAGATGAAAAACTCCAAGTATTTTGAGAGTTATGATGGAAATAGTTAGACTCGCGCTTTGGTTTAGCAATTTACTGACCTACCTCCGATTGATTGACCATAACTCTGTCAATTTAACTCGTAATTCATTTAAATTAGTTTCATTTCGAAGGAATCGAAGTGTAGTTTAAAACGAAAGAAACGGAGATGAAAAACTCCAAGTATTTTGAGAGTTATGATGGAAATAGTTAGACTCGCGCTTTGGTTTAGCAATTTACTGACCTCCCTACGATTGATTGACCATAACTCACTCGATTTAACTCGTAATTCATTGAAATTAGTTTCATTTCGAAAGAATCGAAGTGTAGTTTAAAACGAAAGAAACGGAGATGAAAAACTCCAAGTATTTTGAGAGTTATGATGGAAAAAGTTAGACTCGCGCTTTGGTTTAGCAATTTACTGACCTACCTCCGATTGATTGACCATAACTCTCTCAATTTAACTCTTAAGTCATTGAAATTAGTTTCATTTCGAAAGAATCAAAGTGTAGTTTAAAACGAAAGAAACGGAGATGAAAAACTCCAAGTATTTTGATAGTTATGATGGAAATAGTTAGACTCGCGCTTTGGTTTAGCAATTTACTGACCTACCTCCGATTGATTGACAATAACTCTCTCAATTTAACTCGTAATTCATTTAAATTAGTTTCATTTCGAAGGAATCGAAGTGTAGTTTAAAACGAAAGAAACGGAGATGAAAAACTCCAAGTATTTTGAGAGTTATGATGGAAATAGTTAGACTCGTGCTTTGGTTTAGCAATTTACTGACCTACCTCTGATTGATTGAACATAACTCTGTCAATTTAACTCGTAATTCTTTTAAATTAGTTTCATTTCGAAGGAATCGAAGTGTAGTTTAAAACGAAAGAAACGGAGATGAAAAACTCCAAGTATTTTGAGAGTTATGATGGAAATAGTTAGACTCGCTCTTTGGTTTAGCAATTTACTGACCTCTCTCCGATTGATTTACCATAACTCACTCAATTTAACTCGTAATTCATTGAAATTAGTTTCATTTCGAAGGACTCGAAGTGTAGTTTAAAACGAAAGAAACGGAGATGAAAAACTCCAAGTATTTTGAGAGTTATGATTGAAATTGTTAGACTCGCGCTTTGGTTTAGCAATTTACTGACCTACCTCCGATTGATTGACCATAACTCACTCAATTTAACTCATAATTCATTTAAATTAGTTTCATTTCGAAGGAATCGAAGTGTAGTTTAAAACGAAAGAAACGGAGATGAAAAACTCCAAGTATTTTGAGAGTTATGATGGAAATAGTTAGACTCGTGCTTTGGTTTAGCAATTTACTGACCTACCTCTGATTGATTGAACATAACTCTGTCAATTTAACTCGTAATTCTTTTAAATTAGTTTCATTTCGAAGGAATCGAAGTGTAGTTTAAAACGAAAGAAACGGAGATGAAAAACTCCAAGTATTTTGAGAGTTATGATGGAAATAGTTAGACTCGCTCTTTGGTTTAGCAATTTACTGACCTACCTCCGATTGATTGACCATAACTCTGTCAATTTAACTCGTAATTCATTTAAATTAGTTTCATTTCGAAGGAATCGAAGTGTAGTTTAAAACGAAAGAAACGGAGATTAAAAACTCCAAGTATTTTAGGAGTTATGATGGAAATAGTTAGACTCGCGCTTTGGTTTAGCAATTTACTGACCTCCCTACGATTGATTGACCATAACTCACTCAATTTAACTCGTAATTCATTGAAATTAGTTTCATTTCGAAGGAATCGAAGTGTAGTTTATAACGAAAAGAAACGGAGATGAAAAACTCCAAGTATTTTGAGAGTTATGATGGAAAAAGTTAGACTCGCGCTTTGGTTTAGCAATTTACTGACCTACCTCCGATTGATTGACCATAACTCTGTCAATTTAACTCGTAATTCATTTAAATTAGTTTCATTTCGAAGGAATCGAAGTGTAGTTTAAAATGAAAGAAACGGAGATTAAAAACTCCAATTATTTTGGGAGTTATGATGGAAATAGTTAGACTCGCGCTTTGGTTTAGCAATTTACTGACCTCCCTACGATTGATTGACCATAACTCACTCAATTTAACTCGTAATTCATTGAAATTAGTTTCATTTCGAAAGAATCGAAGTGTAGTTTAAAACGAAAGAAACGAAGATGAAAAACTCCAAGTATTTTGAAAGTTATGATGGAAAAAGTTAGACTCGCGCTTTGGTTTAGCAATTTACTGACCTACCTCCGATTGATTGACCATAACTCTCTAAATTTAACTCTTATGTCATTGAAATTAGTTTCATTTCGAAAGAATCAAAGTGTAGTTTAAAACGAAAGAAACGGAGATGAAAAACTCCAAGTATTTTGATAGTTATGATGGAAATAGTTAGACTCGCGCTTTGGTTTAGCAATTTACTGACCTACCTCCGATTGATTGACAATAACTCTCTCAATTTAACTCGTAATTCATTTAAATTAGTTTCATTTCGAAGGAATCCAAGTGTAGTTTAAAACGAAAGAAACGGAGATGAAAAACTCCAAGTATTTTGAGAGTTATGATGGAAATAGTTAGACTCGTGCTTTGGTTTAGCAATTTACTGACCTACCTCCGATTGATTGAACATAACTCTGTCAATTTAACTCGTAATTCTTTTAAATTAGTTTCATTTCGAAAGAATCGAAGTGTAGTTTAAAACGAAAGAAACGGAGATGAAAAACTCCAAGTATTTTGAGAGTTATGATGGAAATAGTTAGACTCGCTCTTTGGTTTAGCAATTTACTGACCTCTCTCCGATTGATTTACCATAACTCACTCAATTTAACTCGTAATTCATTGAAATTAGTTTCATTTCGAAGGAATCAAAGTGTAGTTTAAAACGAAAGAAACGGAGACGAAAAACTCCAAGTATTTTGGGAGTTATGATGGAAATAGTTAGACTCGCGCTTTGGTTTAGCAATTTACTGACCTACCTCCGATTGATTGACCATAACTCACTCAATTTAACTCGTAATTCATTGAATTAGTTTCATTTCGAAGGATTCGAAGTCTAGTTTAAAACGAAAGAAACGGAGATGAAAAACTCAAAGTATTTTGAGAGTTATGATGGAAATAGTTAGACTCGCGCTTTGGTTTAGCAATTTACTGACATACCTCCGATTTATTGAACATAACTCTCTCAATTTAACTCGTAATTCATTTAAATTCGTTTCATTTCGAATGAATCGAAGTGTAGTTTAAAACGAAAGAAACGGAGATGAAAAACTCCAAGTATTTTGAGAGTTATGATGGAAATAGTTAGACTCGCGCTTTGGTTTAGCAATTTACTGAACTACCTCCGATTGATTGACCATAACTCTGTCAATTTAACTCGTAATTCATTTAAATTAGTTTCATTTCGAAGGAATCGAAGTGTAGTTTAAAACGAAAGAAACGGAGATGAAAAACTCCAAGTATTTTGAGAGTTATGATGGAAATAGTTAGACTCGCGCTTTGGTTTAGCAATTTACTGACCTCCCTACGATTTAACTCGTAATTCATTGAAATTAGTTTCATTTCGAAAGAATCGAAGTGTAGTTTAAAACGAAAGAAACGGAGATGAAAAACTCCAAGTATTTTGAGAGTTATGATGGAAAAAGTTAGACTCGCGCTTTGGTTTAGCAATTTACTGACCTACCTCCGATTGATTGACCATAACTCTCTAAATTTAACTCTTAAGTCATTGAAATTAGTTTCATTTCGAAAGAATCAAAGTGTAGTTTAAAACGAAAGAAACGGAGATGAAAAACTCCAAGTATTTTGATAGTTATGATGGAAATAGTTAGACTCGCGCTTTGGTTTAGCAATTTACTGACCTACCTCCGATTGATTGACAATAACTCTCTCAATTTAACTCGTAATTCATTTAAATTAGTTTCATTTCGAAGGAATCGAAGTGTAGTTTAAAACGAAAGAAACGGAGATGAAAAACTCCAAGTATTTTGAGAGTTATGATGGAAATAGTTAGACTCGTGCTTTGGTTTAGCAATTTACTGACCTACCTCCGATTGATTGAACATAACTCTGTCAATTTAACTCGTAGTTCTTTTAAATTAGTTTCATTTCGAAGGAATCGAAGTGTAGTTTAAAACGAAAGAAACGGAGATGAAAAACTCCAAGTATTTTGAGAGTTATGATGGAAATAGTTAGACTCGCTCTTTGGTTTAGCAATTTACTGACCTCTCTCCGATTGATTTACCATAACTCACTCAATTTAACTCGTAATTCATTGAAATTAGTTTCATTTCGAAGGAATCGAAGTGTAGTTTAAAACGAAAGAAACGGAGATGAAAAACTCCAAGTATTTTGAGAGTTATGATGGAAATTGTTAGACTCGCGCTTTGGTTTAGCAATTTACTGACCTACCTCCGATTGATTGACCATAACTCACTCAATTTAACTCGTAATTCATTTAAATTAGTTTCATTTCGAAGGAATCGAAGTAAAGTTTAAAACGAAAGAAACGGAGATGAAAAACTCCAAGTATTTTGAGAGTTATGATGGAAATAGTTAGACTCGCGCTTTGGTTTAGCAATTTACTGACCTACCTCCGATTGATTGAACATAACTCTCTCAATTTAACTCGTAATTCATTTAAATTTGTTTCATTTCGAATGAATCGAAGTGTAGTTTAAAACGAAAGAAACGGAGATGAAAAACTCCAAGTATTTTGAGAGTTATGATGGAAATAGTTAGACTCGCTCTTTGGTTTAGCAATTTACTGACCTCTCTCCGATTGATTTACCATAACTCACTCAATTTAACTCGTAATTCATTGAAATTAGTTTCATTTCGAAGGAATCGAAGTGTAGTTTAAAACGAAAGAAACGGAGATGAAAAACTCCAAGTATTTTGAGAGTTATGATGGAAATTGTTAGACTCGCGCTTTGGTTTAGCAATTTACTGACCTACCTCCGATTGATTGACCATAACTCACTCAATTTAACTCGTAATTCATTTAAATTCGTTTCATTTCGAATGAATCGAAGTGTAGTTTAAAACGAAAGAAACGGAGATGAAAAACTCCAAGTATTTTGAGAGTTATGATGGAAATAGTTAGACTCGCGCTTTGGTTTAGCAATTTACTGACCTACCTCCGATTGATTGACCATAACTCTGTCAATTTAACTCGTAATTCATTTAAATTAGTTTCATTTCGAAGGAATCGAAGTGTAGTTTAAAACGAAAGAAACGGAGATGAAAAACTCCAAGTATTTTGAGAGTTATGATGGAAATAGTTAGACTCGCGCTTTGGTTTAGCAATTTACTGACCTCCCTACGATTGATTGACCATAACTCACTCGATTTAACTCGTAATTCATTGAAATTAGTTTCATTTCGAAAGAATCGAAGTGTAGTTTAAAACGAAAGAAACGGAGATGTAAAAGTCCAAGTATTTTGAGAGTTATGATGGAAATAGTTAGACTCGCGCTTTGGTTTAGCAATTTACTGACCTACCTCCGATTGATTGACAATAACTCTCTCAATTTAACTCGTAATTCATTTAAATTTGTTTCATTTCGAATGAATCGAAGTGTAGTTTAAAACGAAAGAAACGGAGATGAAAATCTCCAAGTATTTTGAGAGTTATGATGGAAATAGTTATACTCGCTCTTTGGTTTAGCAATTTACTGACCTCTCTCCGATTGATTTACCATAACTCACTCAATTTAACTCGTAATTCATTGAAATTAGTTTCATTTCGAAGGAATCGAAGTGTAGTTTAAAACGAAAGAAACGGAGATGAAAAACTCCAAGTATTTTGAGAGTTATGATGGAAATTGTTAGACTCGCGCTTTGGTTTAGCAATTTACTGACATACCTCCGATTGATTTACCATAACTCACTCAATTTAACTCGTAATTCGTTTAAATTAGTTTCATTTCGAAGGAATCGAAGTATAGTTTAAAACGAAAGAAACGGAGATTAAAAACTCCAAGTATTTTGAGAGTTATGATGGAAATAGTTAGACTCGCGCTTTGGTTTAGCAATTTACTGACCTCCCTACGATTGATTGACCATAACTCACTAAATTTAACTCGTAATTCATTGAAATTAGTTTCATTTCGAAGGAATCGAAGTGTAGTTTAAAACGAAAGAAACGGAGATGAAAAACTCCAAGTATTTTGAGAGTTATGATGGAAATAGTTAGACTCGCGCTTTGGTTTAGCAATTTACTGACCTACCTTCGATTGATTGACAATAACTCTCTCAATTTAACTCGTAATTCATTTAAATTAGTTTCATTTCGAAGGAATCAAAGTGTAGTTTAAAACGAAAGAAACGGAGATGAAAAACTCCAAGTATTTTGAGAGTTATGATGGAAATAGTTAGACTCGCGCTTTGGTTTAGCAATTTACTGACCTACCTCCGATTGATTGACAATAACTCTCTCAATTTAACTCGTAATTCATTTAAATTAGTTTCATTTCGAAGGAATCGAAGTGTAGTTTAAAACGAAAGAAACGGAGATGAAAAACTCCAAGTATTTTGAGAGTTATGATGGAAATAGTTAGACTCGTGCTTTGGTTTAGCAATTTACTGACCTACCTCTGATTGATTGAACATAACTCTGTCAATTTAACTCGTAATTCTTTTAAATTAGTTTCATTTCGAAGGAATCGAAGTGTAGTTTAAAACGAAAGAAACGGAGATGAAAAACTCCAAGTATTTTGAGAGTTATGATGGAAATTGTTAGACTCGCGCTTTGGTTTAGCAATTTACTGACCTACCTCCGATTGATTGACCATAACTCACTCAATTTAACTCGTAATTCATTTAAATTAGTTTCATTTCGAAGGAATCGAAGTAAAGTTTAAAACGAAAGAAACGGAGATGAAAAACTCCAAGTATTTTGAGAGTTATGATGGAAATAGTTAGACTCGCGCTTTGGTTTAGCAATTTACTGACCTACCTCCGATTGATTGAACATAACTCTCTCAATTTAACTCGTAATTCATTTAAATTTGTTTCATTTCGAATGAATCGAAGTGTAGTTTAAAACGAAAGAAACGGAGATGAAAAACTCCAAGTATTTTGAGAGTTATGATGGAAATAGTTAGACTCGCTCTTTGGTTTAGCAATTTACTGACCTCTCTCCGATTGATTTACCATAACTCACTCAATTTAACTCGTAATTCATTGAAATTAGTTTCATTTCGAAGGAATCGAAGTGTAGTTTAAAACGAAAGAAACGGAGATGAAAAACTCCAAGTATTTTGGGAGTTATGATGGAAATAGTTAGACTCGCGCTTTGGTTTAGCAATTTACTGACCTACCTCCGATTGATTGACCATAACTCACTCAATTTAACTCGTAATTCATTGAATTAGTTTCATTTCGAAGGATTCGAAGTCTAGTTTAAAACGAAAGAAACGGAGATGAAAAACTCAAAGTATTTTGAGAGTTATGATGGAAATAGTTAGACTCGCGCTTTGGTTTAGCAATTTACTGAACTACCTCCGATTGATTGACCATAACTCTGTCAATTTAACTCGTAATTCATTTAAATTAGTTTCATTTCGAAGGAATCGAAGTGTAGTTTAAAACGAAAGAAACGGAGATGAAAAACTCCAAGTATTTTGAGAGTTATGATGGAAATAGTTAGACTCGCGCTTTGGTTTAGCAATTTACTGACCTCCCTACGATTGATTGACCATAACTCACTCGATTTAACTCGTAATTCATTGAAATTAGTTTCATTTCGAAAGAATCGAAGTGTAGTTTAAAACGAAAGAAACGGAGATGAAAAACTCCAAGTATTTTGAGAGTTATGATGGAAAAAGTTAGACTCGCGCTTTGGTTTAGCAATTTACTGACCTACCTCCGATTGATTGACCATAACTCTCTCAATTTAACTCTTAAGTCATTGAAATTAGTTTCATTTCGAAAGAATCAAAGTGTAGTTTAAAACGAAAGAAACGGAGATGAAAAACTCCAAGTATTTTGATAGTTATGATGGAAATAGTTAGACTCGCGCTTTGGTTTAGCAATTTACTGACCTACCTCCGATTGATTGACAATAACTCTCTCAATTTAACTCGTAATTCATTTAAATTAGTTTCATTTCGAAGGAATCGAAGTGTAGTTTAAAACGAAAGAAACGGAGATGAAAAACTCCAAGTATTTTGAGAGTTATGATGGAAATAGTTAGACTCGTGCTTTGGTTTAGCAATTTACTGACCTACCTCTGATTGATTGAACATAACTCTGTCAATTTAACTCGTAGTTCTTTTAAATTAGTTTCATTTCGAAGGAATCGAAGTGTAGTTTAAAACGAAAGAAACGGAGATGAAAAACTCCAAGTATTTTGAGAGTTATGATGGAAATAGTTAGACTCGTGCTTTGGTTTAGCAATTTACTGACCTACCTCTGATTGATTGAACATAACTCTGTCAATTTAACTCGTAATTCTTTTAAATTAGTTTCATTTCGAAGGAATCGAAGTGTAGTTTAAAACGAAAGAAACGGAGATGAAAAACTCCAAGTATTTTGAGAGTTATGATGGAAATAGTTAGACTCGCTCTTTGGTTTAGCAATTTACTGACCTCTCTCCGATTGATTTACCATAACTCACTCAATTTAACTCGTAATTCATTGAAATTAGTTTCATTTCGAAGGACTCGAAGTGTAGTTTAAAACGAAAGAAACGGAGATGAAAAACTCCAAGTATTTTGAGAGTTATGATGGAAATTGTTAGACTCGCGCTTTGGTTTAGCAATTTACTGACCTACCTCCGATTGATTGACCATAACTCACTCAATTTAACTCATAATTCATTTAAATTAGTTTCATTTCGAAGGAATCGAAGTGTAGTTTAAAACGAAAGAAACGGAGATGAAAAACTCCAAGTATTTTGAGAGTTATGATGGAAATAGTTAGACTCGTGCTTTGGTTTAGCAATTTACTGACCTACCTCTGATTGATTGAACATAACTCTGTCAATTTAACTCGTAATTCTTTTAAATTAGTTTCATTTCGAAGGAATCGAAGTGTAGTTTAAAACGAAAGAAACGGAGATGAAAAACTCCAAGTATTTTGAGAGTTATGATGGAAATAGTTAGACTCGCTCTTTGGTTTAGCAATTTACTGACCTACCTCCGATTGATTGACCATAACTCTGTCAATTTAACTCGTAATTCATTTAAATTAGTTTCATTTCGAAGGAATCGAAGTGTAGTTTAAAACGAAAGAAACGGAGATTAAAAACTCCAATTATTTTGGGAGTTATGATGGAAATAGTTAGACTCGCGCTTTGGTTTAGCAATTTACTGACCTCCCTACGATTGATTGACCATAACTCACTCAATTTAACTCGTAATTCATTGAAATTAGTTTCATTTCGAAAGAATCGAAGTGTAGTTTAAAACGAAAGAAACGGAGATGAAAAACTCCAAGTATTTTGAAAGTTATGATGGAAAAAGTTAGACTCGCGCTTTGGTTTAGCAATTTACTGACATACCTCCGATTGATTGACCATAACTCTCTAAATTTAACTCTTATGTCATTGAAATTAGTTTCATTTCGAAAGAATCAAAGTGTAGTTTAAAACGAAAGAAACGGAGATGAAAAACTCCAAGTATTTTGATAGTTATGATGGAAATAGTTAGACTCGCGCTTTGGTTTAGCAATTTACTGACCTACCTCCGATTGATTGACAATAACTCTCTCAATTTAACTCGTAATTCATTTAAATTAGTTTCATTTCGAAGGAATCCAAGTGTAGTTTAAAACGAAAGAAACGGAGATGAAAAACTCCAAGTATTTTGAGAGTTATGATGGAAATAGTTAGACTCGTGCTTTGGTTTAGCAATTTACTGACCTACCTCCGATTGATTGAACATAACTCTGTCAATTTAACTCGTAATTCTTTTAAATTAGTTTCATTTCGAAGGAATCGAAGTGTAGTTTAAAACGAAAGAAACGGAGATGAAAAACTCCAAGTATTTTGAGAGTTATGATGGAAATAGTTAGACTCGCTCTTTGGTTTAGCAATTTACTGACCTCTCTCCGATTGATTTACCATAACTCACTCAATTTAACTCGTAATTCATTGAAATTAGTTTCATTTCGAAGGAATCGAAGTGTAGTTTAAAACGAAAGAAACGGAGATGAAAAACTCCAAGTATTTTGGGAGTTATGATGGAAATAGTTAGACTCGCGCTTTGGTTTAGCAATTTACTGACCTACCTCCGATTGATTGACCATAACTCACTCAATTTAACTCGTAATTCATTGAATTAGTTTCATTTCGAAGGATTCGAAGTCTAGTTTAAAACGAAAGAAACGGAGATGAAAAACTCAAAGTATTTTGAGAGTTATGATGGAAATAGTTAGACTCGCGCTTTGGTTTAGCAATTTACTGAACTACCTCCGATTGATTGACCATAACTCTGTCAATTTAACTCGTAATTCATTTAAATTAGTTTCATTTCGAAGGAATCGAAGTGTAGTTTAAAACGAAAGAAACGGAGATGAAAAACTCCAAATATTTTGAGAGTTATGATGGAAATAGTTAGACTCGCGCTTTGGTTTAGCAATTTACTGACCTCCCTACGATTGATTGACCATAACTCACTCGATTTAACTCGTAATTCATTGAAATTAGTTTCATTTCGAAAGAATCGAAGTGTAGTTTAAAACGAAAGAAACGGAGATGAAAAACTCCAAGTATTTTGAGAGTTATGATGGAAAAAGTTAGACTCGCGCTTTGGTTTAGCAATTTACTGACCTACCTCCGATTGATTGACCATAACTCTCTAAATTTAACTCTTAAGTCATTGAAATTAGTTTCATTTCGAAAGAATCAAAGTGTAGTTTAAAACGAAAGAAACGGAGATGAAAAACTCCAAGTATTTTGATAGTTATGATGGAAATAGTTAGACTCGCGCTTTGGTTTAGCAATTTACTGACCTACCTCCGATTGATTGACAATAACTCTCTCAATTTAACTCGTAATTCATTTAAATTAGTTTCATTTCGAAGGAATCGAAGTGTAGTTTAAAACGAAAGAAACGGAGATGAAAAACTCCAAGTATTTTGAGAGTTATGATGGAAATAGTTAGACTCGTGCTTTGGTTTAGCATTTTACTGACCTACCTCCGATTGATTGAACATAACTCTGTCAATTTAACTCGTAGTTCTTTTAAATTAGTTTCATTTCGAAGGAATCGAAGTGTAGTTTAAAACGAAAGAAACGGAGATGAAAAACTCCAAGTATTTTGAGAGTTATGATGGAAATAGTTAGACTCGCTCTTTGGTTTAGCAATTTACTGACCTCTCTCCGATTGATTTACCATAACTCACTCAATTTAACTCGTAATTCATTGAAATTAGTTTCATTTCGAAGGAATCGAAGTGTAGTTTAAAACGAAAGAAACGGAGATGAAAAACTCCAAGTATTTTGAGAGTTATGATGGAAATTGTTAGACTCGCGCTTTGGTTTAGCAATTTACTGACCTACCTCCGATTGATTGACCATAACTCACTCAATTTAACTCGTAATTCATTTAAATTAGTTTCATTTCGAAGGAATCGAAGTAAAGTTTAAAACGAAAGAAACGAAGATGAAAAACTCCAAGTATTTTGAGAGTTATGATGGAAATAGTTAGACACGCGCTTTGGTTTAGCAATTTACTGACCTACCTCCGATTGATTGAACATAACTCTCTCAATTTAACTCGTAATTCATTTAAATTTGTTTCATTTCGAATGAATCGAAGTGTAGTTTAAAACGAAAGAAACGGAGATGAAAAACTCCAAATATTTTGAGAGTTATGATGGAAATAGTTATACTCGCTCTTTGGTTTAGCAATTTACTGACCTCTCTCCGATTGATTTACCATAACTCACTCAATTTAACTCGTAATTCATTGAAATTAGTTTCATTTCGAAGGAATCGAAGTGTAGTTTAAAACGAAAGAAACGGAGATGAAAAACTCCAAGTATTTTGAGAGTTATGATGGAAATTGTTAGACTCGCGCTTTGGTTTAGCAATTTACTGACATACCTCCGATTGATTTACCATAACTCACTCAATTTAACTCGTAATTCGTTTAAATTAGTTTCATTTCGAAGGAATCGAAGTATAGTTTAAAACGAAAGAATCGGAGATGAAAAACTCCAAGTATTTTGAGAGTTATGATGGAAATAGTTAGACTCGCGCTTTGGTTTAGCAATTTACTGACCTCCCTACGATTGATTGACCATAACTCACTAAATTTAACTCGTAATTCATTGAAATTAGTTTCATTTCGAAGGAATCGAAGTGTAGTTTAAAACGAAAGAAACGGAGATGAAAAACTCCAAGTATTTTGAGAGTTATGATGGAAATAGTTAGACTCGCCCTTTGGTTTAGCAATTTACTGACCTACCTCCGATTGATTGACCATAACTCTCTCAATTTAACTCTTAAGTCATTGAAATTAGTTTCATTTCGAAAGAATCGAAGTAAAGTTTAAAACGAAAGAAACGGAGATGAAAAACTCCAAGTATTTTGAGAGTTATGATGGAAATAGTTAGACTCGCGCTTTGGTTTAGCAATTTACTGACCTACCTCCGATTGATTGAACATAACTCTCTCAATTTAACTCGTAATTCATTTAAATTTGTTTCATTTCGAATGAATCGAAGTGTAGTTTAAAACGAAAGAAACGGAGATGAAAAACTCCAAGTATTTTGAGAGTTATGATGGAAATAGTTAGACTCGCTCTTTGGTTTAGCAATTTACTGACCTCTCTCCGATTGATTTACCATAACTCACTCAATTTAACTCGTAATTCATTGAAATTAGTTTCATTTCGAAGGAATCGAAGTGTAGTTTAAAACGAAAGAAACGGAGATGAAAAACTCCAAGTATTTTGAGAGTTATGATGGAAATTGTTAGACTCGCGCTTTGGTTTAGCAATTTACTGACCTACCTCCGATTGATTGACCATAACTCACTCAATTTAACTCGTAATTCATTTAAATTCGTTTCATTTCGAATGAATCGAAGTGTAGTTTAAAACGAAAGAAACGGAGATGAAAAACTCCAAGTATTTTGAGAGTTATGATGGAAATAGTTAGACTCGCGCTTTGGTTTAGCAATTTACTGACCTACCTCCGATTGATTGACCATAACTCTGTCAATTTAACTCGTAATTCATTTAAATTAGTTTCATTTCGAAGGAATCGAAGTGTAGTTTAAAACGAAAGAAACGGAGATGAAAAACTCCAAGTATTTTGAGAGTTATGATGGAAATAGTTAGACTCGCGCTTTGGTTTAGCAATTTACTGACCTCCCTACGATTGATTGACCATAACTCACTCGATTTAACTCGTAATTCATTGAAATTAGTTTCATTTCGAAAGAATCGAAGTGTAGTTTAAAACGAAAGAAACGGAGATGAAAAACTCCAAGTATTTTGAGAGTTATGATGGAAAAAGTTAGACTCGCGCTTTGGTTTAGCAATTTACTGACCTACCTCCGATTGATTGACCATAACTCTCTCAATTTAACTCTTAAGTCATTGAAATTAGTTTCATTTCGAAAGAATCAAAGTGTAGTTTAAAACGAAAGAAACGGAGATGAAAAACTCCAAGTATTTTGATAGTTATGATGGAAATAGTTAGACTCGCGCTTTGGTTTAGCAATTTACTGACCTACCTCCGATTGATTGACAATAACTCTCTCAATTTAACTCGTAATTCATTTAAATTAGTTTCATTTCGAAGGAATCGAAGTGTAGTTTAAAACGAAAGAAACGGAGATGAAAAACTCTAAGTATTTTGAGAGTTATGATGGAAATAGTTAGACTCGTGCTTTGGTTTAGCAATTTACTGACCTACCTCTGATTGATTGAACATAACTCTGTCAATTTAACTCGTAATTCTTTTAAATTAGTTTCATTTCGAAGGAATCGAAGTGTAGTTTAAAACGAAAGAAACGGAGATGAAAAACTCCAAGTATTTTGAGAGTTATGATGGAAATAGTTAGACTCGCTCTTTGGTTTAGCAATTTACTGACCTCTCTCCGATTGATTTACCATAACTCACTCAATTTAACTCGTAATTCATTGAAATTAGTTTCATTTCGAAGGACTCGAAGTGTAGTTTAAAACGAAAGAAACGGAGATGAAAAACTCCAAGTATTTTGAGAGTTATGATGGAAATTGTTAGACTCGCGCTTTGGTTTAGCAATTTACTGACCTACCTCCGATTGATTGACCATAACTCACTCAATTTAACTCATAATTCATTTAAATTAGTTTCATTTCGAAGGAATCGAAGTGTAGTTTAAAACGAAAGAAACGGAGATGAAAAACTCCAAGTATTTTGAGAGTTATGATGGAAATAGTTAGACTCGTGCTTTGGTTTAACAATTTACTGACCTACCTCTGATTGATTGAACATAACTCTGTCAATTTAACTCGTAATTCTTTTAAATTAGTTTCATTTCGAAGGAATCGAAGTGTAGTTTAAAACGAAAGAAACGGAGATGAAAAACTCCAAGTATTTTGAGAGTTATGATGGAAATAGTTAGACTCGCTCTTTGGTTTAGCAATTTACTGACCTACCTCCGATTGATTGACCATAACTCTGTCAATTTAACTCGTAATTCATTTAAATTAGTTTCATTTCGAAGGAATCGAAGTGTAGTTTAAAACGAAAGAAACGGAGATTAAAAACTCCAAGTATTTTGGGAGTTATGATGGAAATAGTTAGACTCGCGCTTTGGTTTAGCAATTTACTGACCTCCCTACGATTGATTGACCATAACTCACTCAATTTAACTCGTAATTCATTGAAATTAGTTTCATTTCGAAGGAATCGAAGTGTAGTTTATAACGAAAAGAAACGGAGATGAAAAACTCCAAGTATTTTGAGAGTTATGATGGAAAAAGTTAGACTCGCGCTTTGGTTTAGCAATTTACTGACCTACCTCCGATTGATTGACCATAACTCTGTCAATTTAACTCGTAATTCATTTAAATTAGTTTCATTTCGAAGGAATCGAAGTGTAGTTTAAAATGAAAGAAACGGAGATTAAAAACTCCAATTATTTTGGGAGTTATGATGGAAATAGTTAGACTCGCACTTTGGTTTAGCAATTTACTGACCTCCCTACGATTGATTGACCATAACTCACTCAATTTAACTCGTAATTCATTGAAATTAGTTTCATTTCGAAAGAATCGAAGTGTAGTTTAAAACGAAAGAAACGGAGATGAAAAACTCCAAGTATTTTGAGAGTTATGATGGAAAAAGTTAGACTCGCGCTTTGGTTTAGCAATTTACTGACCTACCTCCGATTGATTGACCATAACTCTCTAAATTTAACTCTTAAGTCATTGAAATTAGTTTCATTTCGAAAGAATCAAAGTGTAGTTTAAAACGAAAGAAACGGAGATGAAAAACTCCAAGTATTTTGATAGTTATGATGGAAATAGTTAGACTCGCGCTTTGGTTTAGCAATTTACTGACCTACCTCCGATTGATTGACAATAACTCTCTCAATTTAACTCGTAATTCATTTAAATTAGTTTCATTTCGAAGGAATCGAAGTCTAGTTTAAAACGAAAGAAACGGAGATGAAAAACTCCAAGTATTTTGAGAGTTATGATGGAAATAGTTAGACTCGTGCTTTGGTTTAGCAATTTACTGACCTACCTCCGATTGATTGAACATAACTCTGTCAATTTAACTCGTAATTCTTTTAAATTAGTTTCATTTCGAAGGAATCGAAGTGTAGTTTAAAACGAAAGAAACGGAGATGAATTTTGAGAGTTATGATGGAAATAGTTAGACTCGTTCTTTGGTTTAGCAATTTACTGACCTCTCTCCGATTGATTTACCATAACTCACTCAATTTAACTCGTAATTCATTGAAATTAGTTTCATTTCGAAGGAATCGAAGTGTAGTTTAAAACGAAAGAAACGGAGATGAAAAACTCCAAGTATTTTGAGAGTTATGATGGAAATAGTTAGACTCGCGCTTTGGTTTAGCAATTTACTGACCTACCTCCGATTGATTGACCATAACTCTGTCAATTTAACTCGTAATTCATTTAAATTAGTTTCATTTCGAAGGAATCGAAGTGTAGTTTAAAACGAAAGAAACGGAGATGAAAAACTCCAAGTATTTTGAGAGTTATGATGGAAATAGTTAGACTCGCGCTTTGGTTTAGCAATTTACTGACCTCCCTACGATTGATTGACCATAACTCACTCGATTTAACTCGTAATTCATTGAAATTAGTTTCATTTCGAAAGAATCGAAGTGTAGTTTAAAACGAAAGAAACGGAGATGAAAAACTCCAAGTATTTTGAGAGTTATGATGGAAAAAGTTAGACTCGCGCTTTGGTTTAGCAATTTACTGACCTACCTCCGATTGATTGACCATAACTCTCTCAATTTAACTCTTAAGTCATTGAAATTAGTTTCATTTCGAAAGAATCAAAGTGTAGTTTAAAACGAAAGAAACGGAGATGAAAAACTCCAAGTATTTTGATAGTTATGATGGAAATAGTTAGACTCGCGCTTTGGTTTAGCAATTTACTGACCTACCTCCGATTGATTGACAATAACTCTCTCAATTTAACTCGTAATTCATTTAAATTAGTTTCATTTCGAAGGAATCGAAGTGTAGTTTAAAACGAAAGAAACGGAGATGAAAAACTCCAAGTATTTTGAGAGTTATGATGGAAATAGTTAGACTCGTGCTTTGGTTTAGCAATTTACTGACCTACCTCTGATTGATTGAACATAACTCTGTCAATTTAACTCGTAATTCTTTTAAATTAGTTTCATTTCGAAGGAATCGAAGTGTAGTTTAAAACGAAAGAAACGGAGATGAAAAACTCCAAGTATTTTGAGAGTTATGATGGAAATAGTTAGACTCGCTCTTTGGTTTAGCAATTTACTGACCTCTCTCCGATTGATTTACCATAACTCACTCAATTTAACTCGTAATTCATTGAAATTAGTTTCATTTCGAAGGACTCGAAGTGTAGTTTAAAACGAAAGAAACGGAGATGAAAAACTCCAAGTATTTTGAGAGTTATGATTGAAATTGTTAGACTCGCGCTTTGGTTTAGCAATTTACTGACCTACCTCCGATTGATTGACCATAACTCACTCAATTTAACTCATAATTCATTTAAATTAGTTTCATTTCGAAGGAATCGAAGTGTAGTTTAAAACGAAAGAAACGGAGATGAAAAACTCCAAGTATTTTGAGAGTTATGATGGAAATAGTTAGACTCGTGCTTTGGTTTAGCAATTTACTGACCTACCTCTGATTGATTGAACATAACTCTGTCAATTTAACTCGTAATTCTTTTAAATTAGTTTCATTTCGAAGGAATCGAAGTGTAGTTTAAAACGAAAGAAACGGAGATGAAAAACTCCAAGTATTTTGAGAGTTATGATGGAAATAGTTAGACTCGCGCTTTGGTTTAGCAATTTACTGACCTACCTCCGATTGATTGACCATAACTCTGTCAATTTAACTCGTAATTCATTTAAATTAGTTTCATTTCGAAGGAATCGAAGTGTAGTTTAAAACGAAAGAAACGGAGATGAAAAACTCCAAGTATTTTGAGAGTTATGATGGAAATAGTTAGACTCGCGCTTTGGTTTAGCAATTTACTGACCTCCCTACGATTGATTGACCATAACTCACTCAATTTAACTCGTAATTCATTGAAATTAGTTTCATTTCGAAAGAATCGAAGTGTAGTTTAAAACGAAAGAAACGGAGATGAAAAACTCCAAGTATTTTGAGAGTTATGATGGAAAAAGTTAGACTCGCGCTTTGGTTTAGCAATTTACTGACCTACCTCCGATTGATTGACCATAACTCACTCAATTTAACTCGTAATTCATTTAAATTAGTTTCATTTCGAAGGAATCGAAGTAAAGTTTAAAACGAAAGAAACGGAGATGAAAAACTCCAAGTATTTTGAGAGTTATGATGGAAATAGTTAGACTCGCGCTTTGGTTTAGCAATTTACTGACCTACCTCCGATTGATTGAACATAACTCTCTCAATTTAACTCGTAATTCATTTAAATTTGTTTCATTTCGAATGAATCGAAGTGTAGTTTAAAACGAAAGAAACGGAGATGAAAAACTCCAAGTATTTTGAGAGTTATGATGGAAATAGTTAGACTCGCTCTTTGGTTTAGCAATTTACTGACCTCTCTCCGATTGATTTACCATAACTCACTCAATTTAACTCGTAATTCATTGAAATTAGTTTCATTTCGAAGGAATCGAAGTGTAGTTTAAAACGAAAGAAACGGAGATGAAAAACTCCAAGTATTTTGAGAGTTATGATGGAAATTGTTAGACTCGCGCTTTGGTTTAGCAATTTACTGACCTACCTCCGATTGATTGACCATAACTCACTCAATTTAACTCGTAATTCATTTAAATTCGTTTCATTTCGAATGAATCGAAGTGTAGTTTAAAACGAAAGAAACGGAGATGAAAAACTCCAAGTATTTTGAGAGTTATGATGGAAATAGTTAGACTCGCGCTTTGGTTTAGCAATTTACTGACCTACCTCCGATTGATTGACCATAACTCTGTCAATTTAACTCGTAATTCATTTAAATTAGTTTCATTTCGAAGGAATCGAAGTGTAGTTTAAAACGAAAGAAACGGAGATGAAAAACTCCAAGTATTTTGAGAGTTATGATGGAAATAGTTAGACTCGCGCTTTGGTTTAGCAATTTACTGACCTCCCTACGATTGATTGACCATAACTCACTCGATTTAACTCGTAATTCATTGAAATTAGTTTCATTTCGAAAGAATCGAAGTGTAGTTTAAAACGAAAGAAACGGAGATGAAAAACTCCAAGTATTTTGAGAGTTATGATGGAAAAAGTTAGACTCGCGCTTTGGTTTAGCAATTTACTGACCTACCTCCGATTGATTGACCATAACTCTCTCAATTTAACTCTTAAGTCATTGAAATTAGTTTCATTTCGAAAGAATCAAAGTGTAGTTTAAAACGAAAGAAACGGAGATGAAAAACTCCAAGTATTTTGATAGTTATGATGGAAATAGTTAGACTCGCGCTTTGGTTTAGCAATTTACTGACCTACCTCCGATTGATTGACAATAACTCTCTCAATTTAACTCGTAATTCATTTAAATTAGTTTCATTTCGAAGGAATCGAAGTGTAGTTTAAAACGAAAGAAACGGAGATGAAAAACTCCAAGTATTTTGAGAGTTATGATGGAAATAGTTAGACTCGTGCTTTGGTTTAGCAATTTACTGACCTACCTCTGATTGATTGAACATAACTCTGTCAATTTAACTCGTAATTCTTTTAAATTAGTTTCATTTCGAAGGAATCGAAGTGTAGTTTAAAACGAAAGAAACAGAGATGAAAAACTCCAAGTATTTTGAGAGTTATGATGGAAATAGTTAGACTCGCTCTTTGGTTTAGCAATTTACTGACCTCTCTCCGATTGATTTACCATAACTCACTCAATTTAACTCGTAATTCATTGAAATTAGTTTCATTTCGAAGGACTCGAAGTGTAGTTTAAAACGAAAGAAACGGAGATGAAAAACTCCAAGTATTTTGAGAGTTATGATTGAAATTGTTAGACTCGCGCTTTGGTTTAGCAATTTACTGACCTACCTCCGATTGATTGACCATAACTCACTCAATTTAACTCATAATTCATTTAAATTAGTTTCATTTCGAAGGAATCGAAGTGTAGTTTAAAACGAAAGAAACGGAGATGAAAAACTCCAAGTATTTTGAGAGTTATGATGGAAATAGTTAGACTCGTGCTTTGGTTTAGCAATTTACTGACCTACCTCTGATTGATTGAACATAACTCTGTCAATTTAACTCGTAATTCTTTTAAATTAGTTTCATTTCGAAGGAATCGAAGTGTAGTTTAAAACGAAAGAAACGGAGATGAAAAACTCCAAGTATTTTGAGAGTTATGATGGAAATAGTTAGACTCGCTCTTTGGTTTAGCAATTTACTGACCTACCTCCGATTGATTGACCATAACTCTGTCAATTTAACTCGTAATTCATTTAAATTAGTTTCATTTCGAAGGAATCGAAGTGTAGTTTAAAACGAAAGAAACGGAGATTAAAAACTCCAAGTATTTTAGGAGTTATGATGGAAATAGTTAGACTCGCGCTTTGGTTTAGCAATTTACTGACCTCCCTACGATTGATTGACCATAACTCACTCAATTTAACTCGTAATTCATTGAAATTAGTTTCATTTCGAAGGAATCGAAGTGTAGTTTATAACGAAAAGAAACGGAGATGAAAAACTCCAAGTATTTTGAGAGTTATGATGGAAAAAGTTAGACTCGCGCTTTGGTTTAGCAATTTACTGACCTACCTCCGATTGATTGACCATAACTCTGTCAATTTAACTCGTAATTCATTTAAATTAGTTTCATTTCGAAGGAATCGAAGTGTAGTTTAAAATGAAAGAAACGGAGATTAAAAACTCCAATTATTTTGGGAGTTATGATGGAAATAGTTAGACTCGCGCTTTGGTTTAGCAATTTACTGACCTCCCTACGATTGATTGACCATAACTCACTCAATTTAACTCGTAATTCATTGAAATTAGTTTCATTTCGAAAGAATCGAAGTGTAGTTTAAAACGAAAGAAACGAAGATGAAAAACTCCAAGTATTTTGAAAGTTATGATGGAAAAAGTTAGACTCGCGCTTTGGTTTAGCAATTTACTGACCTACCTCCGATTGATTGACCATAACTCTCTAAATTTAACTCTTATGTCATTGAAATTAGTTTCATTTCGAAAGAATCAAAGTGTAGTTTAAAACGAAAGAAACGGAGATGAAAAACTCCAAGTATTTTGATAGTTATGATGGAAATAGTTAGACTCGCGCTTTGGTTTAGCAATTTACTGACCTACCTCCGATTGATTGACAATAACTCTCTCAATTTAACTCGTAATTCATTTAAATTAGTTTCATTTCGAAGGAATCCAAGTGTAGTTTAAAACGAAAGAAACGGAGATGAAAAACTCCAAGTATTTTGAGAGTTATGATGGAAATAGTTAGACTCGTGCTTTGGTTTAGCAATTTACTGACCTACCTCCGATTGATTGAACATAACTCTGTCAATTTAACTCGTAATTCTTTTAAATTAGTTTCATTTCGAAGGAATCGAAGTGTAGTTTAAAACGAAAGAAACGGAGATGAAAAACTCCAAGTATTTTGAGAGTTATGATGGAAATAGTTAGACTCGCTCTTTGGTTTAGCAATTTACTGACCTCTCTCCGATTGATTTACCATAACTCACTCAATTTAACTCGTAATTCATTGAAATTAGTTTCATTTCGAAGGAATCAAAGTGTAGTTTAAAACGAAAGAAACGGAGATGAAAAACTCCAAGTATTTTGGGAGTTATGATGGAAATAGTTAGACTCGCGCTTTGGTTTAGCAATTTACTGACCTACCTCCGATTGATTGACCATAACTCACTCAATTTAACTCGTAATTCATTGAATTAGTTTCATTTCGAAGGATTCGAAGTCTAGTTTAAAACGAAAGAAACGGAGATGAAAAACTCAAAGTATTTTGAGAGTTATGATGGAAATAGTTAGACTCGCGCTTTGGTTTAGCAATTTACTGACATACCTCCGATTTATTGAACATAACTCTCTCAATTTAACTCGTAATTCATTTAAATTCGTTTCATTTCGAATGAATCGAAGTGTAGTTTAAAACGAAAGAAACGGAGATGAAAAACTCCAAGTATTTTGAGAGTTATGATGGAAATAGTTAGACTCGCGCTTTGGTTTAGCAATTTACTGAACTACCTCCGATTGATTGACCATAACTCTGTCAATTTAACTCGTAATTCATTTAAATTAGTTTCATTTCGAAGGAATCGAAGTGTAGTTTAAAACGAAAGAAACGGAGATGAAAAACTCCAAGTATTTTGAGAGTTATGATGGAAATAGTTAGACTCGCGCTTTGGTTTAGCAATTTACTGACCTCCCTACGATTTAACTCGTAATTCATTGAAATTAGTTTCATTTCGAAAGAATCGAAGTGTAGTTTAAAACGAAAGAAACGGAGATGAAAAACTCCAAGTATTTTGAGAGTTATGATGGAAAAAGTTAGACTCGCGCTTTGGTTTAGCAATTTACTGACCTACCTCCGATTGATTGACCATAACTCTCTAAATTTAACTCTTAAGTCATTGAAATTAGTTTCATTTCGAAAGAATCAAAGTGTAGTTTAAAACGAAAGAAACGGAGATGAAAAACTCCAAGTATTTTGATAGTTATGATGGAAATAGTTAGACTCGCGCTTTGGTTTAGCAATTTACTGACCTACCTCCGATTGATTGACAATAACTCTCTCAATTTAACTCGTAATTCATTTAAATTAGTTTCATTTCGAAGGAATCGAAGTGTAGTTTAAAACGAAAGAAACGGAGATGAAAAACTCCAAGTATTTTGAGAGTTATGATGGAAATAGTTAGACTCGTGCTTTGGTTTAGCAATTTACTGACCTACCTCCGATTGATTGAACATAACTCTGTCAATTTAACTCGTAGTTCTTTTAAATTAGTTTCATTTCGAAGGAATCGAAGTGTAGTTTAAAACGAAAGAAACGGAGATGAAAAACTCCAAGTATTTTGAGAGTTATGATGGAAATAGTTAGACTCGCTCTTTGGTTTAGCAATTTACTGACCTCTCTCCGATTGATTTACCATAACTCACTCAATTTAACTCGTAATTCATTGAAATTAGTTTCATTTCGAAGGAATCGAAGTGTAGTTTAAAACGAAAGAAACGGAGATGAAAAACTCCAAGTATTTTGAGAGTTATGATGGAAATTGTTAGACTCGCGCTTTGGTTTAGCAATTTACTGACCTACCTCCGATTGATTGACCATAACTCACTCAATTTAACTCGTAATTCATTTAAATTAGTTTCATTTCGAAGGAATCGAAGTAAAGTTTAAAACGAAAGAAACGGAGATGAAAAACTCCAAGTATTTTGAGAGTTATGATGGAAATAGTTAGACTCGCGCTTTGGTTTAGCAATTTACTGACCTACCTCCGATTGATTGAACATAACTCTCTCAATTTAACTCGTAATTCATTTAAATTTGTTTCATTTCGAATGAATCGAAGTGTAGTTTAAAACGAAAGAAACGGAGATGAAAAACTCCAAGTATTTTGAGAGTTATGATGGAAATAGTTAGACTCGCTCTTTGGTTTAGCAATTTACTGACCTCTCTCCGATTGATTTACCATAACTCACTCAATTTAACTCGTAATTCATTGAAATTAGTTTCATTTCGAAGGAATCGAAGTGTAGTTTAAAACGAAAGAAACGGAGATGAAAAACTCCAAGTATTTTGAGAGTTATGATGGAAATTGTTAGACTCGCGCTTTGGTTTAGCAATTTACTGACCTACCTCCGATTGATTGACCATAACTCACTCAATTTAACTCGTAATTCATTTAAATTCGTTTCATTTCGAATGAATCGAAGTGTAGTTTAAAACGAAAGAAACGGAGATGAAAAACTCCAAGTATTTTGAGAGTTATGATGGAAATAGTTAGACTCGCGCTTTGGTTTAGCAATTTACTGACCTACCTCCGATTGATTGACCATAACTCTGTCAATTTAACTCGTAATTCATTTAAATTAGTTTCATTTCGAAGGAATCGAAGTGTAGTTTAAAACGAAAGAAACAGAGATGAAAAACTCCAAGTATTTTGAGAGTTATGATGGAAATAGTTAGACTCGCGCTTTGGTTTAGCAATTTACTGACCTCCCTACGATTGATTGACCATAACTCACTCGATTTAACTCGTAATTCATTGAAATTAGTTTCATTTCGAAAGAATCGAAGTGTAGTTTAAAACGAAAGAAACGGAGATGTAAAACTCCAAGTATTTTGAGAGTTATGATGGAAATAGTTAGACTCGCGCTTTGGTTTAGCAATTTACTGACCTACCTCCGATTGATTGACAATAACTCTCTCAATTTAACTCGTAATTCATTTAAATTTGTTTCATTTCGAATGAATCGAAGTGTAGTTTAAAACGAAAGAAACGGAGATGAAAAACTCCAAGTATTTTGAGAGTTATGATGGAAATAGTTATACTCGCTCTTTGGTTTAGCAATTTACTGACCTCTCTCCGATTGATTTACCATAACTCACTCAATTTAACTCGTAATTCATTGAAATTAGTTTCATTTCGAAGGAATCGAAGTGTAGTTTAAAACGAAAGAAACGGAGATGAAAAACTCCAAGTATTTTGAGAGTTATGATGGAAATTGTTAGACTCGCGCTTTGGTTTAGCAATTTACTGACATACCTCCGATTGATTTACCATAACTCACTCAATTTAACTCGTAATTCGTTTAAATTAGTTTCATTTCGAAGGAATCGAAGTATAGTTTAAAACGAAAGAAACGGAGATTAAAAACTCCAAGTATTTTGAGAGTTATGATGGAAATAGTTAGACTCGCGCTTTGGTTTAGCAATTTACTGACCTCCCTACGATTGATTGACCATAACTCACTAAATTTAACTCGTAATTCATTGAAATTAGTTTCATTTCGAAGGAATCGAAGTGTAGTTTAAAACGAAAGAAACGGAGATGAAAAACTCCAAGTATTTTGAGAGTTATGATGGAAATAGTTAGACTCGCGCTTTGGTTTAGCAATTTACTGACCTACCTTCGATTGATTGACAATAACTCTCTCAATTTAACTCGTAATTCATTTAAATTAGTTTCATTTCGAAGGAATCAAAGTGTAGTTTAAAACGAAAGAAACGGAGATGAAAAACTCCAAGTATTTTGAGAGTTATGATGGAAATAGTTAGACTCGCGCTTTGGTTTAGCAATTTACTGACCTACCTCCGATTGATTGACAATAACTCTCTCAATTTAACTCGTAATTCATTTAAATTAGTTTCATTTCGAAGGAATCGAAGTGTAGTTTAAAACGAAAGAAACGGAGATGAAAAACTCCAAGTATTTTGAGAGTTATGATGGAAATAGTTAGACTCGTGCTTTGGTTTAGCAATTTACTGACCTACCTCTGATTGATTGAACATAACTCTGTCAATTTAACTCGTAATTCTTTTAAATTAGTTTCATTTCGAAGGAATCGAAGTGTAGTTTAAAACGAAAGAAACGGAGATGAAAAACTCCAAGTATTTTGAGAGTTATGATGGAAATAGTTAGACTCGCTCTTTGGTTTAGCAATTTACTGACCTCTCTCCGATTGATTTACCATAACGCACTAAATTTAACTCGTAATTCATTGAAATTAGTTTCATTTCGAAGGAATCGAAGTGTAGTTTAAAACGAAAGAAACGGAGATGAAAAACTCCAAGTATTTTGAGAGTTATGATGGAAATTGTTAGACTCGCGCTTTGGTTTAACAATTTACTGACCTACCTCCGATTGATTGACCATAACTCACTCAATTTAACTCGTAATTCATTTAAATTAGTTTCATTTCGAAGGAATCGAAGTAAAGTTTAAAACGAAAGAAACGGAGATGAAAAACTCCAAGTATTTTGAGAGTTATGATGGAAATAGTTAGACTCGCGCTTTGGTTTAGCAATTTACTGACCTACCTCCGATTGATTGAACATAACTCTCTCAATTTAACTCGTAATTCATTTAAATTTGTTTCATTTCGAATGAATCGAAGTGTAGTTTAAAACGAAAGAAACGGAGATGAAAAACTCCAAGTATTTTGAGAGTTATGATGGAAATAGTTAGACTCGCTCTTTGGTTTAGCAATTTACTGACCTCTCTCCGATTGATTTACCATAACTCACTCAATTTAACTCGTAATTCATTGAAATTAGTTTCATTTCGAAGGAATCGAAGTGTAGTTTAAAACGAAAGAAACGGAGATGAAAAACTCCAAGTATTTTGGGAGTTATGATGGAAATAGTTAGACTCGCGCTTTGGTTTAGCAATTTACTGACCTACCTCCGATTGATTGACCATAACTCACTCAATTTAACTCGTAATTCATTGAATTAGTTTCATTTCGAAGGATTCGAAGTCTAGTTTAAAACGAAAGAAACGGAGATGAAAAACTCAAAGTATTTTGAGAGTTATGATGGAAATAGTTAGACTCGCGCTTTGGTTTAGCAATTTACTGAACTACCTCCGATTGATTGACCATAACTCTGTCAATTTAACTCGTAATTCATTTAAATTAGTTTCATTTCGAAGGAATCGAAGTGTTGTTTAAAACGAAAGAAACGGAGATGAAAAACTCCAAGTATTTTGAGAGTTATGATGGAAATAGTTAGACTCGCGCTTTGGTTTAGCAATTTACTGACCTCCCTACGATTGATTGACCATAACTCACTCGATTTAACTCGTAATTCATTGAAATTAGTTTCATTTCGAAAGAATCGAAGTGTAGTTTAAAACGAAAGAAACGGAGATGAAAAACTCCAAGTATTTTGAGAGTTATGATGGAAAAAGTTAGACTCGCGCTTTGGTTTAGCAATTTACTGACCTACCTCCGATTGATTGACCATAACTCTCTCAATTTAACTCTTAAGTCATTGAAATTAGTTTCATTTCGAAAGAATCAAAGTGTAGTTTAAAACGAAAGAAACGGAGATGAAAAACTCCAAGTATTTTGATAGTTATGATGGAAATAGTTAGACTCGCTCTTTGGTTTAGCAATTTACTGACCTACCTCCGATTGATTGACCATAACTCTCTCAATTTAACTCTTAAGTCATTGAAATTAGTTTCATTTCGAAAGAATCAAAGTGTAGTTTAAAACGAAAGAAACGGAGATGAAAAACTCCAAGTATTTTGAGAGTTATGATGGAAAAAGTTAGACTCGCGCTTTGGTTTAGCAATTTACTGACCTACCTCCGATTGATTGACCATAACTCTCTCAATTTAACTCTTAAGTCATTGAAATTAGTTTCATTTCGAAAGAATCAAAGTGTAGTTTAAAACGAAAGAAACGGAGATGAAAAACTCCAAGTATTTTGATAGTTATGATGGAAATAGTTAGACTCGCGCTTTGGTTTAGCAATTTACTGACCTACCTCCGATTGATTGACAATAACTCTCTCAATTTAACTCGTAATTCATTTAAATTAGTTTCATTTCGAAGGAATCGAAGTGTAGTTTAAAACGAAAGAAACGGAGATGAAAAACTCCAAGTATTTTGAGAGTTATGATGGAAATAGTTAGACTCGTGCTTTGGTTTAGCAATTTACTGACCTACCTCTGATTGATTGAACATAACTCTGTCAATTTAACTCGTAGTTCTTTTAAATTAGTTTCATTTCGAAGGAATCGAAGTGTAGTTTAAAACGAAAGAAACGGAGATGAAAAACTCCAAGTATTTTGAGAGTTATGATGGAAATAGTTAGACTCGTGCTTTGGTTTAGCAATTTACTGACCTACCTCTGATTGATTTAACATAACTCTGTCAATTTAACTCGTAATTCTTTTAAATTAGTTTCATTTCGAAGGAATCGAAGTGTAGTTTAAAACGAAAGAAACGGAGATGAAAAACTCCAAGTATTTTGAGAGTTATGATGGAAATAGTTAGACTCGCTCTTTGGTTTAGCAATTTACTGACCTCTCTCCGATTGATTTACCATAACTCACTCAATTTAACTCGTAATTCATTGAAATTAGTTTCATTTCGAAGGACTCGAAGTGTAGTTTAAAACGAAAGAAACGGAGATGAAAAACTCCAAGTATTTTGAGAGTTATGATGGAAATTGTTAGACTCGCGCTTTGGTTTAGCAATTTACTGACCTACCTCCGATTGATTGACCATAACTCACTCAATTTAACTCATAATTCATTTAAATTAGTTTCATTTCGAAGGAATCGAAGTGTAGTTTAAAACGAAAGAAACGGAGATGAAAAACTCCAAGTATTTTGAGAGTTATGATGGAAATAGTTAGACTCGTGCTTTGGTTTAGCAATTTACTGACCTACCTCTGATTGATTGAACATAACTCTGTCAATTTAACTCGTAATTCTTTTAAATTAGTTTCATTTCGAAGGAATCGAAGTGTAGTTTAAAACGAAAGAAACGGAGATGAAAAACTCCAAGTATTTTGAGAGTTATGATGGAAATAGTTAGACTCGCTCTTTGGTTTAGCAATTTACTGACCTACCTCCGATTGATTGACCATAACTCTGTCAATTTAACTCGTAATTCATTTAAATTAGTTTCATTTCGAAGGAATCGAAGTGTAGTTTAAAACGAAAGAAACGGAGATTAAAAACTCCAAGTATTTTGGGAGTTATGATGGAAATAGTTAGACTCGCGCTTTGGTTTAGCAATTTACTGACCTCCCTACGATTGATTGACCATAACTCACTCAATTTAACTCGTAATTCATTGAAATTAGTTTCATTTCGAAGGAATCGAAGTGTAGTTTATAACGAAAAGAAACGGAGATGAAAAACTCCAAGTATTTTGAGAGTTATGATGGAAAAAGTTAGACTCGCGCTTTGGTTTAGCAATTTACTGACCTACCTCCGATTGATTGACCATAACTCTGTCAATTTAACTCGTAATTCATTTAAATTAGTTTCATTTCGAAGGAATCGAAGTGTAGTTTAAAATGAAAGAAACGGAGATTAAAAACTCCAATTATTTTGGGAGTTATGATGGAAATAGTTAGACTCGCGCTTTGGTTTAGCAATTTACTGACCTCCCTACGATTGATTGACCATAACTCACTCAATTTAACTCGTAATTCATTGAAATTAGTTTCATTTCGAAAGAATCGAAGTGTAGTTTAAAACGAAAGAAACGGAGATGAAAAACTCCAAGTATTTTGAAAGTTATGATGGAAAAAGTTAGACTCGCGCTTTGGTTTAGCAATTTACTGACATACCTCCGATTGATTGACCATAACTCTCTAAATTTAACTCTTATGTCATTGAAATTAGTTTCATTTCGAAAGAATCAAAGTGTAGTTTAAAACGAAAGAAACGGAGATGAAAAACTCCAAGTATTTTGATAGTTATGATGGAAATAGTTAGACTCGCGCTTTGGTTTAGCAATTTACTGACCTACCTCCGATTGATTGACAATAACTCTCTCAATTTAACTCGTAATTCATTTAAATTAGTTTCATTTCGAAGGAATCCAAGTGTAGTTTAAAACGAAAGAAACGGAGATGAAAAACTCCAAGTATTTTGAGAGTTATGATGGAAATAGTTAGACTCGTGCTTTGGTTTAGCAATTTACTGACCTACCTCCGATTGATTGAACATAACTCTGTCAATTTAACTCGTAATTCTTTTAAATTAGTTTCATTTCGAAGGAATCGAAGTGTAGTTTAAAACGAAAGAAACGGAGATGAAAAACTCCAAGTATTTTGAGAGTTATGATGGAAATAGTTAGACTCGCTCTTTGGTTTAGCAATTTACTGACCTCTCTCCGATTGATTTACCATAACTCACTCAATTTAACTCGTAATTCATTGAAATTAGTTTCATTTCGAAGGAATCGAAGTGTAGTTTAAAACGAAAGAAACGGAGATGAAAAACTCCAAGTATTTTGGGAGTTATGATGGAAATAGTTAGACTCGCGCTTTGGTTTAGCAATTTACTGACCTACCTCCGATTGATTGACCATAACTCACTCAATTTAACTCGTAATTCATTGAATTAGTTTCATTTCGAAGGATTCGAAGTCTAGTTTAAAACGAAAGAAACGGAGATGAAAAACTCAAAGTATTTTGAGAGTTATGATGGAAATAGTTAGACTCGCGCTTTGGTTTAGCAATTTACTGAACTACCTCCGATTGATTGACCATAACTCTGTCAATTTAACTCGTAATTCATTTAAATTAGTTTCATTTCGAAGGAATCGAAGTGTAGTTTAAAACGAAAGAAACGGAGATGAAAAACTCCAAATATTTTGAGAGTTATGATGGAAATAGTTAGACTCGCGCTTTGGTTTAGCAATTTACTGACCTCCCTACGATTGATTGACCATAACTCACTCGATTTAACTCGTAATTCATTGAAATTAGTTTCATTTCGAAAGAATCGAAGTGTAGTTTAAAACGAAAGAAACGGAGATGAAAAACTCCAAGTATTTTGAGAGTTATGATGGAAAAAGTTAGACTCGCGCTTTGGTTTAGCAATTTACTGACCTACCTCCGATTGATTGACCATAACTCTCTAAATTTAACTCTTAAGTCATTGAAATTAGTTTCATTTCGAAAGAATCAAAGTGTAGTTTAAAACGAAAGAAACGGAGATGAAAAACTCCAAGTATTTTGATAGTTATGATGGAAATAGTTAGACTCGCGCTTTGGTTTAGCAATTTACTGACCTACCTCCGATTGATTGACAATAACTCTCTCAATTTAACTCGTAATTCATTTAAATTAGTTTCATTTCGAAGGAATCGAAGTGTAGTTTAAAACGAAAGAAACGGAGATGAAAAACTCCAAGTATTTTGAGAGTTATGATGGAAATAGTTAGACTCGTGCTTTGGTTTAGCATTTTACTGACCTACCTCCGATTGATTGAACATAACTCTGTCAATTTAACTCGTAGTTCTTTTAAATTAGTTTCATTTCGAAGGAATCGAAGTGTAGTTTAAAACGAAAGAAACGGAGATGAAAAACTCCAAGTATTTTGAGAGTTATGATGGAAATAGTTAGACTCGCTCTTTGGTTTAGCAATTTACTGACCTCTCTCCGATTGATTTACCATAACTCACTCAATTTAACTCGTAATTCATTGAAATTAGTTTCATTTCGAAGGAATCGAAGTGTAGTTTAAAACGAAAGAAACGGAGATGAAAAACTCCAAGTATTTTGAGAGTTATGATGGAAATTGTTAGACTCGCGCTTTGGTTTAGCAATTTACTGACCTACCTCCGATTGATTGACCATAACTCACTCAATTTAACTCGTAATTCATTTAAATTAGTTTCATTTCGAAGGAATCGAAGTAAAGTTTAAAACGAAAGAAACGAAGATGAAAAACTCCAAGTATTTTGAGAGTTATGATGGAAATAGTTAGACACGCGCTTTGGTTTAGCAATTTACTGACCTACCTCCGATTGATTGAACATAACTCTCTCAATTTAACTCGTAATTCATTTAAATTTGTTTCATTTCGAATGAATCGAAGTGTAGTTTAAAACGAAAGAAACGGAGATGAAAAACTCCAAATATTTTGAGAGTTATGATGGAAATAGTTATACTCGCTCTTTGGTTTAGCAATTTACTGACCTCTCTCCGATTGATTTACCATAACTCACTCAATTTAACTCGTAATTCATTGAAATTAGTTTCATTTCGAAGGAATCGAAGTGTAGTTTAAAACGAAAGAAACGGAGATGAAAAACTCCAAGTATTTTGAGAGTTATGATGGAAATTGTTAGACTCGCGCTTTGGTTTAGCAATTTACTGACATACCTCCGATTGATTTACCATAACTCACTCAATTTAACTCGTAATTCGTTTAAATTAGTTTCATTTCGAAGGAATCGAAGTATAGTTTAAAACGAAAGAAACGGAGATGAAAAACTCCAAGTATTTTGAGAGTTATGATGGAAATAGTTAGACTCGCGCTTTGGTTTAGCAATTTACTGACCTCCCTACGATTGATTGACCATAACTCACTAAATTTAACTCGTAATTCATTGAAATTAGTTTCATTTCGAAGGAATCGAAGTGTAGTTTAAAACGAAAGAAACGGAGATGAAAAACTCCAAGTATTTTGAGAGTTATGATGGAAATAGTTAGACTCGCCCTTTGGTTTAGCAATTTACTGACCTACCTCCGATTGATTGACCATAACTCTCTCAATTTAACTCTTAAGTCATTGAAATTAGTTTCATTTCGAAAGAATCGAAGTAAAGTTTAAAACGAAAGAAACGGAGATGAAAAACTCCAAGTATTTTGAGAGTTATGATGGAAATAGTTAGACTCGCGCTTTGGTTTAGCAATTTACTGACCTACCTCCGATTGATTGAACATAACTCTCTCAATTTAACTCGTAATTCATTTAAATTTGTTTCATTTCGAATGAATCGAAGTGTAGTTTAAAACGAAAGAAACGGAGATGAAAAACTCCAAGTATTTTGAGAGTTATGATGGAAATAGTTAGACTCGCTCTTTGGTTTAGCAATTTACTGACCTCTCTCCGATTGATTTACCATAACTCACTCAATTTAACTCGTAATTCATTGAAATTAGTTTCATTTCGAAGGAATCGAAGTGTAGTTTAAAACGAAAGAAACGGAGATGAAAAACTCCAAGTATTTTGAGAGTTATGATGGAAATTGTTAGACTCGCGCTTTGGTTTAGCAATTTACTGACCTACCTCCGATTGATTGACGATAACTCACTCAATTTAACTCGTAATTCATTTAAATTCGTTTCATTTCGAATGAATCGAAGTGTAGTTTAAAACGAAAGAAACGGAGATGAAAAACTCCAAGTATTTTGAGAGTTATGATGGAAATAGTTAGACTCGCGCTTTGGTTTAGCAATTTACTGACCTACCTCCGATTGATTGACCATAACTCTGTCAATTTAACTCGTAATTCATTTAAATTAGTTTCATTTCGAAGGAATCGAAGTGTAGTTTAAAACGAAAGAAACGGAGATGAAAAACTCCAAGTATTTTGAGAGTTATGATGGAAATAGTTAGACTCGCGCTTTGGTTTAGCAATTTACTGACCTCCCTACGATTGATTGACCATAACTCACTCGATTTAACTCGTAATTCATTGAAATTAGTTTCATTTCGAAAGAATCGAAGTGTAGTTTAAAACGAAAGAAACGGAGATGAAAAACTCCAAGTATTTTGAGAGTTATGATGGAAAAAGTTAGACTCGCGCTTTGGTTTAGCAATTTACTGACCTACCTCCGATTGATTGACCATAACTCTCTCAATTTAACTCTTAAGTCATTGAAATTAGTTTCATTTCGAAAGAATCAAAGTGTAGTTTAAAACGAAAGAAACGGAGATGAAAAACTCCAAGTATTTTGATAGTTATGATGGAAATAGTTAGACTCGCGCTTTGGTTTAGCAATTTACTGACCTACCTCCGATTGATTGACAATAACTCTCTCAATTTAACTCGTAATTCATTTAAATTAGTTTCATTTCGAAGGAATCGAAGTGTAGTTTAAAACGAAAGAAACGGAGATGAAAAACTCCAAGTATTTTGAGAGTTATGATGGAAATAGTTAGACTCGTGCTTTGGTTTAGCAATTTACTGACCTACCTCTGATTGATTGAACATAACTCTGTCAATTTAACTCGTAATTCTTTTAAATTAGTTTCATTTCGAAGGAATCGAAGTGTAGTTTAAAACGAAAGAAACGGAGATGAAACACTCCAAGTATTTTGAGAGTTATGATGGAAATAGTTAGACTCGCTCTTTGGTTTAGCAATTTACTGACCTCTCTCCGATTGATTTACCATAACTCACTCAATTTAACTCGTAATTCATTGAAATTAGTTTCATTTCGAAGGACTCGAAGTGTAGTTTAAAACGAAAGAAACGGAGATGAAAAACTCCAAGTATTTTGAGAGTTATGATGGAAATTGTTAGACTCGCGCTTTGGTTTAGCAATTTACTGACCTACCTCCGATTGATTGACCATAACTCACTCAATTTAACTCATAATTCATTTAAATTAGTTTCATTTCGAAGGAATCGAAGTGTAGTTTAAAACGAAAGAAACGGAGATGAAAAACTCCAAGTATTTTGAGAGTTATGATGGAAATAGTTAGACTCGTGCTTTGGTTTAGCAATTTACTGACCTACCTCTGATTGATTGAACATAACTCTGTCAATTTAACTCGTAATTCTTTTAAATTAGTTTCATTTCGAAGGAATCGAAGTGTAGTTTAAAACGAAAGAAACGGAGATGAAAAACTCCAAGTATTTTGAGAGTTATGATGGAAATAGTTAGACTCGCTCTTTGGTTTAGCAATTTACTGACCTACCTCCGATTGATTGACCATAACTCTGTCAATTTAACTCGTAATTCATTTAAATTAGTTTCATTTCGAAGGAATCGAAGTGTAGTTTAAAACGAAAGAAACGGAGATTAAAAACTCCAAGTATTTTGGGAGTTATGATGGAAATAGTTAGACTCGCGCTTTGGTTTAGCAATTTACTGACCTCCCTACGATTGATTGACCATAACTCACTCAATTTAACTCGTAATTCATTGAAATTAGTTTCATTTCGAAGGAATCGAAGTGTAGTTTATAACGAAAAGAAACGGAGATGAAAAACTCCAAGTATTTTGAGAGTTATGATGGAAAAAGTTAGACTCGCGCTTTGGTTTAGCAATTTACTGACCTACCTCCGATTGATTGACCATAACTCTGTCAATTTAACTCGTAATTCATTTAAATTAGTTTCATTTCGAAGGAATCGAAGTGTAGTTTAAAATGAAAGAAACGGAGATTAAAAACTCCAATTATTTTGGGAGTTATGATGGAAATAGTTAGACTCGCGCTTTGGTTTAGCAATTTACTGACCTCCCTACGATTGATTGACCATAACTCACTCAATTTAACTCGTAATTCATTGAAATTAGTTTCATTTCGAAAGAATCGAAGTGTAGTTTAAAACGAAAGAAACGGAGATGAAAAACTCCAAGTATTTTGAGAGTTATGATGGAAAAAGTTAGACTCGCGCTTTGGTTTAGCAATTTACTGACCTACCTCCGATTGATTGACCATAACTCTCTAAATTTAACTCTTAAGTCATTGAAATTAGTTTCATTTCGAAAGAATCAAAGTGTAGTTTAAAACGAAAGAAACGGAGATGAAAAACTCCAAGTATTTTGATAGTTATGATGGAAATAGTTAGACTCGCGCTTTGGTTTAGCAATTTACTGACCTACCTCCGATTGATTGACAATAACTCTCTCAATTTAACTCGTAATTCATTTAAATTAGTTTCATTTCGAAGGAATCGAAGTCTAGTTTAAAACGAAAGAAACGGAGATGAAAAACTCCAAGTATTTTGAGAGTTATGATGGAAATAGTTAGACTCGTGCTTTGGTTTAGCAATTTACTGACCTACCTCCGATTGATTGAACATAACTCTGTCAATTTAACTCGTAATTCTTTTAAATTAGTTTCATTTCGAAGGAATCGAAGTGTAGTTTAAAACGAAAGAAACGGAGATGAATTTTGAGAGTTATGATGGAAATAGTTAGACTCGTTCTTTGGTTTAGCAATTTACTGACCTCTCTCCGATTGATTTACCATAACTCACTCAATTTAACTCGTAATTCATTGAAATTAGTTTCATTTCGAAGGAATCGAAGTGTAGTTTAAAACGAAAGAAACGGAGATGAAAAACTCCAAGTATTTTGGGAGTTATGATGGAAATAGTTAGACTCGCGCTTTGGTTTAGCAATTTACTGACCTACCTCCGATTGATTGACCATAACTCACTCAATTTAACTCGTAATTCATTGAATTAGTTTCATTTCGAAGGATTCGAAGTCTAGTTTAAAACGAAAGAAACGGAGATGAAAAACTCAAAGTATTTTGACAGTTATGATGGAAATAGTTAGACTCGCGCTTTGGTTTAGCAATTTACTGACCTACCTCCGATTTATTGAACATAACTCTCTCAATTTAACTCGTAATTCATTTAAATTTGTTTCATTTCGAATGAATCGAAGTATAGTTTAAAACGAAAGAAACGGAGATGAAAAACTCCAAGTATTTTGAGAGTTATGATGGAAATAGTTAGACTCGCGCTTTGGTTTAGCAATTTACTTAACTACCTCCGATTGATTGACCATAACTCTGTCAATTTAACTCGTAATTCATTTAAATTAGTTTAATTTCGAAGGAATCGAAGTGTAGTTTAAAACGAAAGAAACGGAGATGAAAAACTCCAAGTATTTTGAGAGTTATGATGGAAATAGTTAGACTCGCTCTTTGGTTTAGCAATTTACTGACCTCTCTCCGATTGATTTACCATAACTCACTCAATTTAACTCGTAATTCATTGAAATTAGTTTCATTTCGAAGGAATCGAAGTGTAGTTTAAAACGAAAGAAACGGAGATGAAAAACTCCAAGTATTTTGAGAGTTATGATGGAAATTGTTAGACTCGCGCTTTGGTTTAGCAATTTACTGACCTACCTCCGATTGATTGACCATAACTCACTCAATTTAACTCGTAATTCATTTAAATTCGTTTCATTTCGAATGAATCGAAGTGTAGTTTAAAACGAAAGAAACGGAGATGAAAAACTCCAAGTATTTTGAGAGTTATGATGGAAATAGTTAGACTCGCGCTTTGGTTTAGCAATTTACTGACCTACCTCCGATTGATTGACCATAACTCTGTCAATTTAACTCGTAATTCATTTAAATTAGTTTCATTTCGAAGGAATCGAAGTGTAGTTTAAAACGAAAGAAACGGAGATGAAAAACTCCAAGTATTTTGAGAGTTATGATGGAAATAGTTAGACTCGCGCTTTAGTTTAGCAATTTACTGACCTCCCTACGATTGATTGACCATAACTCACTCGATTTAACTCGTAATTCATTGAAATTAGTTTCATTTCGAAAGAATCGAAGTGTAGTTTAAAACGAAAGAAACGGAGATGAAAAACTCCAAGTATTTTGAGAGTTATGATGGAAAAAGTTAGACTCGCGCTTTGGTTTAGTAATTTACTGACCTACCTCCGATTGATTGACCATAACTCTCTCAATTTAACTCTTAAGTCATTGAAATTAGTTTCATTTCGAAAGAATCAAAGTGTAGTTTAAAACAAAAGAAACGGAGATGAAAAACTCCAAGTATTTTGATAGTTATGATGGAAATAGTTAGACTCGCGCTTTGGTTTAGCAATTTACTGACCTACCTCCGATTGATTGACAATAACTCTCTCAATTTAACTCGTAATTCATTTAAATTAGTTTCATTTCGAAGGAATCGAAGTGTAGTTTAAAACGAAAGAAACGGAGATGAAAAACTCCAAGTATTTTGAGAGTTATGATGGAAATAGTTAGACTCGTGCTTTGGTTTAGCAATTTACTGACCTACCTCTGATTGATTGAACATAACTCTGTCAATTTAACTCGTAATTCTTTTAAATTAGTTTCATTTCGAAGGAATCGAAGTGTAGTTTAAAACGAAAGAAACGGAGATGAAAAACTCCAAGTATTTTGAGAGTTATGATGGAAATAGTTAGACTCGCTCTTTGGTTTAGCAATTTACTGACCTCTCTCCGATTGATTTACCATAACTCACTCAATTTAACTCGTAATTCATTGAAATTAGTTTCATTTCGAAGGACTCGAAGTGTAGTTTAAAACGAAAGAAACGGAGATGAAAAACTCCAAGTATTTTGAGAGTTATGATGGAAATTGTTAGACTCGCGCTTTGGTTTAGCAATTTACTGACCTACCTCCGATTGATTGACCATAACTCACTCAATTTAACTCATAATTCATTTAAATTAGTTTCATTTCGAAGGAATCGAAGTGTAGTTTAAAACGAAAGAAACGGAGATGAAAAACTCCAAGTATTTTGAGAGTTATGATGGAAATAGTTAGACTCGTGCTTTGGTTTAGCAATTTACTGACCTACCTCTGATTGATTGAACATAACTCTGTCAATTTAACTCGTAATTCTTTTAAATTAGTTTCATTTCGAAGGAATCGAAGTGTAGTTTAAAACGAAAGAAACGGAGATGAAAAACTCCAAGTATTTTGAGAGTTATGATGGAAATAGTTAGACTCGCTCTTTGGTTTAGCAATTTACTGACCTACCTCCGATTGATTGACCATAACTCTGTCAATTTAACTCGTAATTCATTTAAATTAGTTTCATTTCGAAGGAATCGAAGTGTAGTTTAAAACGAAAGAAACGGAGATTAAAAACTCCAAGTATTTTGGGAGTTATGATGGAAATAGTTAGACTCGCGCTTTGGTTTAGCAATTTACTGACCTCCCTACGATTGATTGACCATAACTCACTCAATTTAACTCGTAATTCATTGAAATTAGTTTCATTTCGAAGGAATCGAAGTGTAGTTTATAACGAAAAGAAACGGAGATGAAAAACTCCAAGTATTTTGAGAGTTATGATGGAAAAAGTTAGACTCGCGCTTTGGTTTAGCAATTTACTGACCTACCTCCGATTGATTGACCATAACTCTGTCAATTTAACTCGTAATTCATTTAAATTAGTTTCATTTCGAAGGAATCGAAGTGTAGTTTAAAATGAAAGAAACGGAGATTAAAAACTCCAATTATTTTGGGAGTTATGATGGAAATAGTTAGACTCGCGCTTTGGTTTAGCAATTTACTGACCTCCCTACGATTGATTGACCATAACTCACTCAATTTAACTCGTAATTCATTGAAATTAGTTTCATTTCGAAAGAATCGAAGTGTAGTTTAAAACGAAAGAAACGGAGATGAAAAACTCCAAGTATTTTGAAAGTTATGATGGAAAAAGTTAGACTCGCGCTTTGGTTTAGCAATTTACTGACCTACCTCCGATTGATTGACCATAACTCTCTAAATTTAACTCTTATGTCATTGAAATTAGTTTCATTTCGAAAGAATCAAAGTGTAGTTTAAAACGAAAGAAACGGAGATGAAAAACTCCAAGTATTTTGATAGTTATGATGGAAATAGTTAGACTCGCGCTTTGGTTTAGCAATTTACTGACATACCTCCGATTCATTGACAATAACTCTCTCAATTTAACTCGTAATTCATTTAAATTAGTTTCATTTCGAAGGAATCCAAGTGTAGTTTAAAACGAAAGAAACGGAGATGAAAAACTCCAAGTATTTTGAGAGTTATGATGGAAATAGTTAGACTCGTGCTTTGGTTTAGCAATTTACTGACCTACCTCCGATTTATTGAACATAACTCTGTCAATTTAACTCGTAATTCTTTTAAATTAGTTTCATTTCGAAGGAATCGAAGTGTAGTTTAAAACGAAAGAAACGGAGATGAAAAACTCCAAGTATTTTGAGAGTTATGATGGAAATAGTTAGACTCGCTCTTTGGTTTAGCAATTTACTGACCTCTCTCCGATTGATTTACCATAACTCACTCAATTTAACTCGTAATTCATTGAAATTAGTTTCATTTCGAAGGAATCGAAGTGTAGTTTAAAACGAAAGAAACGGAGATGAAAAACTCCAAGTATTTTGGGAGTTATGATGGAAATAGTTAGACTCGCGCTTTGGTTTAGCAATTTACTGACCTACCTCCGATTGATTGACCATAACTCACTCAATTTAACTCGTAATTCATTGAATTAGTTTCATTTCGAAGGATTCGAAGTCTAGTTTAAAACGAAAGAAACGGAGATGAAAAACTCAAAGTATTTTGAGAGTTATGATGGAAATAGTTAGACTCGCGCTTTGGTTTAGCAATTTACTGACCTACCTCCGATTTATTGAACATAACTCTCTCAATTTAACTCGTAATTCATTTAAATTCGTTTCATTTCGAATGAATCGAAGTGTAGTTTAAAACGAAAGAAACGGAGATGAAAAACTCCAAGTATTTTGAGAGTTATGATGGAAATAGTTAGACTCGCGCTTTGGTTTAGCAATTTACTGAACTACCTCCGATTGATTGACCATAACTCTGTCAATTTAACTCGTAATTCATTTAAATTAGTTTCATTTCGAAGGAATCGAAGTGTAGTTTAAAACGAAAGAAACGGAGATGAAAAACTCCAAGTATTTTGAGAGTTATGATGGAAATAGTTAGACTCGCGCTTTGGTTTAGCAATTTACTGACCTCCCTACGATTGATTGACCATAACTCACTCGATTTAACTCGTAATTCATTGAAATTAGTTTCATTTCGAAAGAATCGAAGTGTAGTTTAAAACGAAAGAAACGGAGATGAAAAACTCCAAGTATTTTGAGAGTTATGATGGAAAAAGTTAGACTCGCGCTTTGGTTTAGCAATTTACTGACCTACCTCCGATTGATTGACAATAACTCTCTAAATTTAACTCTTAAGTCATTGAAATTAGTTTCATTTCGAAAGAATCAAAGTGTAGTTTAAAACGAAAGAAACGGAGATGAAAAACTCCAAGTATTTTGATAGTTATGATGGAAATAGTTAGACTCGCGCTTTGGTTTAGCAATTTACTGACCTACCTCCGATTGATTGACAATAACTCTCTCAATTTAACTCGTAATTCATTTAAATTAGTTTCATTTCGAAGGAGTCGAAGTGTAGTTTAAAACGAAAGAAACGGAGATGAAAAACTCCAAGTATTTTGAGAGTTATGATGGAAATAGTTAGACTCGTGCTTTGGTTTAGCATTTTACTGACCTACCTCCGATTGATTGAACATAACTCTGTCAATTTAACTCGTAGTTCTTTTAAATTAGTTTCATTTCGAAGGAATCGAAGTGTAGTTTAAAACGAAAGAAACGGAGATGAAAAACTCCAAGTATTTTGAGAGTTATGATGGAAATAGTTAGACTCGCTCTTTGGTTTAGCAATTTACTGACCTCTCTCCGATTGATTTACCATAACTCACTCAATTTAACTCGTAATTCATTGAAATTAGTTTCATTTCGAAGGAATCGAAGTGTAGTTTAAAACGAAAGAAACGGAGATGAAAAACTCCAAGTATTTTGAGAGTTATGATGGAAATTGTTAGACTCGCGCTTTGGTTTAGCAATTTACTGACCTACCTCCGATTGATTGACCATAACTCACTCAATTTAACTCGTAATTCATTTAAATTAGTTTCATTTCGAAGGAATCGAAGTAAAGTTTAAAACGAAAGAAACGAAGATGGAAAACTCCAAGTATTTTGAGAGTTATGATGGAAATAGTTAGACACGCGCTTTGGTTTAGCAATTTACTGACCTACCTCCGATTGATTGAACATAACTCTCTCAATTTAACTCGTAATTCATTTAAATTTGTTTCATTTCGAATGAATCGAAGTGTAGTTTAAAACGAAAGAAACGGAGATGAAAAACTCCAAGTATTTTGAGAGTTATGATGGAAATAGTTATACTCGCTCTTTGGTTTAGCAATTTACTGACCTCTCTCCGATTGATTTACCATAACTCACTCAATTTAACTCGTAATTCATTGAAATTAGTTTCATTTCGAAGGAATCGAAGTGTAGTTTAAAACGAAAGAAACGGAGATGAAAAACTCCAAGTATTTTGAGAGTTATGATGGAAATTGTTAGACTCGCGCTTTGGTTTAGCAATTTACTGACATACCTCCGATTGATTTACCATAACTCACTCAATTTAACTCGTAATTCGTTTAAATTAGTTTCATTTCGAAGGAATCGAAGTATAGTTTAAAACGAAAGAAACGGAGATGAAAAACTCCAAGTATTTTGAGAGTTATGATGGAAATAGTTAGACTCGCGCTTTGGTTTAGCAATTTACTGACCTCCCTACGATTGATTGACCATAACTCACTAAATTTAACTCGTAATTCATTGAAATTAGTTTCATTTCGAAGGAATCGAAGTGTAGTTTAAAACGAAAGAAACGGAGATGAAAAACTCCAAGTATTTTGAGAGTTATGATGGAAATAGTTAGACTCGCCCTTTGGTTTAGCAATTTACTGACCTACCTCCGATTGATTGACCATAACTCTCTCAATTTAACTCTTAAGTCATTGAAATTAGTTTCATTTCGAAGGAATCAAAGTGTAGTTTAAAACGAAAGAAAAGGAGATGAAAAACTCCAAGTATTTTGAGAGTTACGATGGAAATAGTTAGACTCGCGCTTTGGTTTAGCAATTTACTGACCTACCTTCGATTGATTGACAATAACTCTCTCAATTTAACTCGTAATTCATTTAAATTAGTTTCATTTCGAAGGAATCAAAGTGTAGTTTAAAACGAAAGAAACGGAGATGAAAAACTCCAAGTATTTTGAGAGTTATGATGGAAATAGTTAGACTCGCGCTTTGGTTTAGCAATTTACTGACCTACCTCTGATTGATTGACCATAACTCTGTCAATTTAACTCGTAATTCATTTAAATTAGTTTCATTTCGAAGGAATCGAAGTGTAGTTTAAAACGAAAGAAACGGAGATGAAAAACTCCAAGTATTTTGAGAGTTATGATGGAAATAGTTAGACTCGCTCCTTGGTTTAGCAATTTACTGACCTCTCTCCGATTGATTTACCATAACTCACTAAATTTAACTTGTAATTCACTGAAATTAGTTTCATTTCGAAGGAATCGAAGTGTAGTTTAAAACGAAAGAAACGGAGATGAAAAACTCCAAGTATTTTGAGAGTTATGATGGAAATTGTTAGACTCGCGCTTTGGTTTAGCAATTTACTGACCTACCTCCGATTGATTGACCATAACTCACTCAATTTAACTCGTAATTCATTTAAATTAGTTTCATTTCGAAGGAATCGAAGTATAATTTAAAACGAAAGAAACGGAGATGAAAAACTCCAAGTATTTTGAGAGTTATGATGGAAATAGTTAGACTCGCGCTTTGGTTTAGCAATTTACTGACCTACCTCCGATTAATTGACCATAACTCACTCAATTTTACTTGTAATTGATTGAAATTAGTTTCATTTCGAAGGAATCGAAGTGTAGTTTAAAACGAAAGAAACGGAGATGAAAAACTCCAAGTATTTTGGGAGTTATGATGGAAATAGTTAGACTCGCGCTTTGGTTTAGCAATTTACTGACCTACCTCCGATTGATTGACCATAACTCACTAAATTTAACTCGTAATTCATTGAATTAGTTTCATTTCGAAGGATTCGAAGTCTAGTTTAAAACGAAAGAAACGGAGATGAAAAACTCAAAGTATTTTGAGAGTTATGATGGAAATAGTTAGACTCGCGCTTTGGTTTAGCAATTTACTGACCTACCTCCGATTTATTGAACATAACTCTCTCAATTTAACTCGTAATTCATTTAAATTCGTTTCATTTCGAATGAATCGAAGTGTAGTTTAAAACGAAAGAAACGGAGATGAAAAACTCCAAGTATTTTGAGAGTTATGATGGAAATAGTTAGACTCGCGCTTTGGTTTAGCAATTTACTGACCTACCTCCGATTGATTGACCATAACTCTGTAAATTTAACTCGTAATTCATTTAAATTAGTTTCATTTCGAAGGAATCGAAGTGTAGTTTAAAACGAAAGAAACGGAGATGAAAAACTCCAAGTATTTTGAGAGTTATGATGGAAATAGTTAGACTCGCGCTTTGGTTTAGCAATTTACTGACCTCCCTACGATTGATTGACCATAACTCATTCGATTTAACTCGTAATTCATTGAAATTAGTTTTATTTCGAAAGAATCGAAGTGTAGTTTAAAACGAAAGAAACGGAGATGAAAAACTCCAAGTATTTTGAGAGTTATGATGGAAAAAGTTAGACTCGCGCTTTGGTTTAGCAATTTACTGACCTACCTCCGATTGATTGACCATAACTCTCTCAATTTAACTCTTAAGTCATTGAAATTAGTTTCATTTCGAAAGAATCAAAGTGTAGTTTAAAACGAAAGAAACGGAGATGAAAAACTCCAAGTATTTTGATAGTTATGATGGAAATAGTTAGACTCGCGCTTTGGTTTAGCAATTTACTGACCTACCTCCGATTGATTGACAATAACTCTCTCAATTTAACTCGTAATTCATTTAAATTAGTTTCATTTCGAAGGAATCGAAGTGTAGTTTAAAACGAAAGAAACGGAGATGAAAAACTCCAAGTATTTTGAGAGTTATGATGGAAAAAGTTAGACTCGCGCTTTGGTTTAGCAATTTACTGACCTACCTCCGATTGATTGACCATAACTCTGTCAATTTAACTCGTAATTCATTTAAATTAGTTTCATTTCGAAGGAATCGAAGTGTAGTTTAAAATGAAAGAAACGGAGATTAAAAACTCCAATTATTTTGGGAGTTATGATGGAAATAGTTAGACTCGCGCTTTGGTTTAGCAATTTACTGACCTCCCTACGATTGATTGACCATAACTCACTCAATTTAACTCGTAATTCATTGAAATTAGTTTCATTTCGAAAGAATCGAAGTGTAGTTTAAAACGAAAGAAACGGAGATGAAAAACTCCAAGTATTTTGAGAGTTATGATGGAAAAAGTTAGACTCGCGCTTTGGTTTAGCAATTTACTGACTTACCTCCGATTGATTGACCATAACTCTCTAAATTTAACTCTTAAGTCATTGAAATTAGTTTCATTTCGAAAGAATCAAAGTGTAGTTTAAAACGAAAGAAACGGAGATGAAAAACTCCAAGTATTTTGATAGTTATGATGGAAATAGTTAGACTCGCGCTTTGGTTTAGCAATTTACTGACCTACCTCCGATTGATTGACAATAACTCTCTCAATTTAACTCGTAATTCATTTAAATTAGTTTCATTTCGAAGGAATCGAAGTCTAGTTTAAAACGAAAGAAACGGAGATGAAAAACTCCAAGTATTTTGAGAGTTATGATGGAAATAGTTAGACTCGTGCTTTGGTTTAGCAATTTACTGACCTACCTCCGATTGATTGAACATAACTCTGTCAATTTAACTCGTAATTCTTTTAAATTAGTTTCATTTCGAAGGAATCGAAGTGTAGTTTAAAACGAAAGAAACGGAGATGAATTTTGAGAGTTATGATGGAAATAGTTAGACTCGTTCTTTGGTTTAGCAATTTACTGACCTCTCTCCGATTGATTTACCATAACTCACTCAATTTAACTCGTAATTCATTGAAATTAGTTTCATTTCGAAGGAATCGAAGTGTAGTTTAAAACGAAAGAAACGGAGATGAAAAACTCCAAGTATTTTGGGAGTTATGATGGAAATAGTTAGACTCGCGCTTTGGTTTAGCAATTTACTGACCTACCTCCGATTGATTGACCATAACTCACTCAATTTAACTCGTAATTCATTGAATTAGTTTCATTTCGAAGGATTCGAAGTCTAGTTTAAAACGAAAGAAACGGAGATGAAAAACTCAAAGTATTTTGACAGTTATGATGGAAATAGTTAGACTCGCGCTTTGGTTTAGCAATTTACTGACCTACCTCCGATTTATTGAACATAACTCTCTCAATTTAACTCGTAATTCATTTAAATTTGTTTCATTTCGAATGAATCGAAGTATAGTTTAAAACGAAAGAAACGGAGATGAAAAACTCCAAGTATTTTGAGAGTTATGATGGAAATAGTTAGACTCGCGCTTTGGTTTAGCAATTTACTGAACTACCTCCGATTGATTGACCATAACTCTGTCAATTTAACTCGTAATTCATTTAAATTAGTTTCATTTCGAAGGAATCGAAGTGTAGTTTAAAACGAAAGAAACGGAGATGAAAAACTCCAAGTATTTTGAGAGTTATGATGGAAAAAGTTAGACTCGCGCTTTGGTTTAGCAATTTACTGACCTACCTCTGATTGATTGACAATAACTCTCTCAATTTAACTCGTAATTCATTTAAATTAGTTTCATTTCGAAGGAATCGAAGTGTAGTTTAAAACGAAAGAAACGGAGATGAAAAACTCCAAGTATTTTTAGAGTTATGATGGAAATAGTTAGACTCGTGCTTTGGTTTAGCAATTTACTGACCTACCTCCGATTGATTGAACATAACTCTGTCAATTTAACTCGTAATTCTTTTAAATTAGTTTCATTTCGAAGGAATCGAAGTGTAGTTTAAAACGAAAGAAACGGAGATGAAAAACTCCAAGTATTTTGAGAGTTATGATGGAAATAGTTAGACTCGCTCTTTGGTTTAGCAATTTACTGACCTCTCTCCGATTGATTTACCATAACTCACTAAATTTAACTCGTAATTCATTGAAATTAGTTTCATTTCGAAGGAATCGAAGTGTAGTTTAAAACGAAAGAAACGGAGATGAAAAACTCCAAGTATTTTGAGAGTTATGATGGAAATTGTTAGACTCGCGCTTTGGTTTAGCAATTTACTGACCTACCTCCGATTGATTGACCATAACTCACTCAATTTAACTCGTAATTCATTTAAATTAGTTTCATTTCGAAGGAATCGAAGTAAAGTTTAAAACGAAAGAAATGGAGATGAAAAACTCCAAGTATTTTGAGAGTTATGATGGAAATAGTTAGACTCGCGCTTTGGTTTAGCAATTTACTGACCTACCTCCGATTGATTGAACATAACTCTCTCAATTTAACTCGTAATTCATTTAAATTTGTTTCATTTCGAATGAATCGAAGTGTAGTTTAAAACGAAAGAAACGGAGATGAAAAACTCCAAGTATTTTGAGAGTTATGATGGAAATAGTTAGACTCGCTCTTTGGTTTAGCAATTTACTGACCTACCTCCGATTGATTGACCATAACTCTCTCAATTTAACTCTTAAGTCATTGAAATTAGTTTCATTTCGAAGGAATCAAAGTGTAGTTTAAAACGAAAGAAATGGAGTTGAAAAACTCCAAGTATTTTGAGAGTTATGATGGAAATAGTTAGACTCGCGCTTTGGTTTAGCAATTTACTGACCTACCTCCGATTGATTGACGATAACTCTGTCAATTTAACTCGTAATTCATTTAAATTAGTTTCATTTCGAAGGAATCGAAGTGTAGTTTAAAACGAAAGAAACGGAGATGAAAAACTCCAAGTATTTTGAGAGTTATGATGGAAATAGTTAGACTCGCTCCTTGGTTTAGCAATTTACTGACCTCTCTCCGATTGATTTACCATAACTCACTAAATTTAACTTGTAATTCATTGAAATTAGTTTCATTTCGAAGGAATCGAAGTGTAGTTTAAAACGAAAGAAACGGAGATGAAAAACTCCAAGTATTTTGAGAGTTATGATGGAAATTGTTAGACTCGCGCTTTGGTTTAGCAATTTACTGACCTACCTCCGATTGATTGACCATAACTCACTCAATTTAACTCGTAATTCATTTAAATTAGTTTCATTTCGAAGGAATCGAAGTATAATTTAAAACGAAAGAAACGGAGATGAAAAACTCCAAGTATTTTGAGAGTTATGATGGAAATAGTTAGACTCGCGCTTTGGTTTAGCAATTTACTGACCTACCTCCGATTAATTGACCATAACTCACTCAATTTTACTTGTAATTGATTGAAATTAGTTTCATTTCGAAGGAATCGAAGTGTAGTTTAAAACGAAAGAAACGGAGATGAAAAACTCCAAGTATTTTGGGAGTTATGATGGAAATAGTTAGACTCGCGCTTTGGTTTAGCAATTTACTGACCTACCTCCGATTGATTGACCATAACTCACTCAATTTAACTCGTAATTCATTGAATTAGTTTCATTTCGAAGGATTCGAAGTCTAGTTTAAAACGAAAGAAACGGAGATGAAAAACTCAAAGTATTTTGAGAGTTATGATGGAAATAGTTAGACTCACGCTTTGGTTTAGCAATTTACTGACCTACCTCCGATTTATTGAACATAACTCTCTCAATTTAACTCGTAATTCATTTAAATTCGTTTCATTTCGAATGAATCGAAGTGTAGTTTAAAACGAAAGAAACGGAGATGAAAAACTCCAAGTATTTTGAGAGTTATGATGGAAATAGTTAGACTCGCGCTTTGGTTTAGCAATTTACTGACCTACCTCCGATTGATTGACCATAACTCTGTCAATTTAACTCGTAATTCATTTAAATTAGTTTCATTTCGAAGGAATCGAAGTGTAGTTTAAAACGAAAGAAACGGAGATGAAAAACTCCAAGTATTTTGAGAGTTATGATGGAAATAGTTAGACTCGCGCTTTGGTTTAGCAATTTACTGACCTCCCTACGATTGATTGACCATAACTCACTCGATTTAACTCGTAATTCATTGAAATTAGTTTCATTTCGAAAGAATCGAAGTGCAGTTTAAAACGAAAGAAACGGAGATGGAAAACTCCAAGTATTTTGAGAGTTATGATGGAAAAAGTTAGACTCGCGCTTTGGTTTAGCAATTTACTGACCTACCTCCGATTGATTGACCATAACTCTCTCAATTTAACTCTTAAGTCATTGAAATTAGTTTCATTTCGAAAGAATCAAAGTGTAGTTTAAAACGAAAGAAACGGAGATGAAAAACTCCAAGTATTTTGATAGTTATTATGGAAATAGTTAGACTCGCGCTTTGGTTTAGCAATTTACTGACCTACCTCCGATTGATTGACAATAACTCTCTCAATTTAACTCGTAATTCATTTAAATTAGTTTCATTTCGAAGGAATCGAAATGTAGTTTAAAACGAAAGAAACGGAGATGAAAAACTCCAAGTATTTTGAGAGTTATGATGGAAATAGTTAGACTCGCGCTTTGGTTTAGCAATTTACTGACCTACCTCCGATTGATTGACCATAACTCACTCAATTTAACTCATAATTCATTTAAATTAGTTTCATTTCGAAGGAATCGAAGTGTAGTTTAAAACGAAAGAAACGGAGATGAAAAACTCCAAGTATTTTGAGAGTTATGATGGAAATAGTTAGACTCGTGCTTTGGTTTAGCAACTTACTGACCTACCTCTGATTGATTGAACATAACTCTGTCAATTTAACTCGTAATTCTTTTAAATTAGTTTCATTTCGAAGGAATCGAAGTGTAGTTTAAAACGAAAGAAACGGAGATGAAAAACTCCAAGTATTTTGAGAGTTATGATGGAAATAGTTAGACTCGTGCTTTGGTTTAGCAATTTACTGACCTACCTCTGATTGATTGAACATAACTCTGTCAATTTAACTCGTAATTCTTTTAAATTAGTTTCATTTCGAAGGAATCGAAGTGTAGTTTAAAACGAAAGAAACGGAGATGAAAAACTCCAAGTATTTTGAGAGTTATGATGGAAATAGTTAGACTCGCTCTTTGGTTTAGCAATTTACTGACCTACCTCCGATTGATTGACCATAACTCTGTCAATTTAACTCGTAATTCATTTAAATTAGTTTCATTTCGAAGGAATCGAAGTGTAGTTTAAAACAAAAGAAACGGAGATTAAAAACTCCAAGTATTTTGGGAGTTATGATGGAAATAGTTAGACTCGCTCTTTGGTTTAGCAATTTACTGACCTACCTCCGATTGATTGACCATAACTCTGTCAATTTAACTCGTAATTCATTTAAATTAGTTTCATTTCGAAGGAATCGAAGTGTAGTTTAAAACGAAAGAAACGGAGATTAAAAACTCCAAGTATTTTGGGAGTTATGATGGAAATAGTTAGACTCGCGCTTTGGTTTAGCAATTTACTGACCTCCCTACGATTGATTGACCATAACTCACTCAATTTAACTCGTAATTCATTGAAATTAGTTTCATTTCGAAGGAATCGAAGTGTAGTTTATAACGAAAAGAAACGGAGATGAAAAACTCCAAGTATTTTGAAAGTTATGATGGAAAAAGTTAGACTCGCGCTTTGGTTTAGCAATTTACTGACTTACCTCCGATTAATTGACCATAACTCTGTCAATTTAACTCGTAATTCATTTAAATTAGTTTAATTTCGAAGGAATCGAAGTGTAGTTTAAAATGAAAGAAACGGAGATTAAAAACTCCAATTATTTTGGGAGTTATGATGGAAATAGTTAGACTCGCGCTTTGGTTTAGCAATTTACTGACCTCCCTACGATTGATTGACCATAACTCACTCAATTTAACTCGTAATTCATTGAAATTAGTTTCATTTCGAAAGAATCGAAGTGTAGTTTAAAACGAAAGAAACGGAGATGAAAAACTCCAAGTATTTTGAGAGTTATGATGGAAAAAGTTAGACTCGCGCTTTGGTTTAGCAATTTACTGACCTACCTCCGATTGATTGACCATAACTCTCTAAATTTAACTCTTAAGTCATTGAAATTAGTTTCATTTTGAAAGAATCAAAGTGTAGTTTAAAACGAAAGAAACGGAGATGAAAAACTCCAAGTATTTTGATAGTTATGATGGAAATAGTTAGACTCGCGCTTTGGTTTAGCAATTTACTGACCTACCTCCGATTGATTGACAATAACTCTCTCAATTTAACTCGTAATTCATTTAAATTAGTTTCATTTCGAAGGAATCGAAGTGTAGTTTAAAACGAAAGAAACGGAGATGAAAAACTCCAAGTATTTTGAGAGTTATGATGGAAATAGTTAGACTCGTGCTTTGGTTTAGCAATTTACTGACCTACCTCCGATTGATTGAACATAACTCTGTCAATTTAACTCGTAATTCTTTTAAATTAGTTTCATTTCGAAGGAATCGAAGTGTAGTTTAAAACGAAAGAAACGGAGATGAATTTTGAGAGTTATGATGGAAATAGTTAGACTCGCTCTTTGGTTTAGCAATTTACTGACCTCTCTCCGATTGATTTACCATAACTCACTCAATTTAACTCGTAATTCATTGAAATTAGTTTCATTTCGAAGGAATCGAAGTGTAGTTTAAAACGAAAGAAACGGAGATGAAAAACTCCAAGTATTTTGGGAGTTATGATGAAAATAGTTAGACTCGCGCTTTGGTTTAGCAATTTACTGACCTACCTCCGATTGATTGACCATAACTCACTCAATTTAACTCGTAATTCATTGAATTAGTTTCATTTCGAAGGATTCGAAGTCTAGTTTAAAACGAAAGAAACGGAGATGAAAAACTCAAAGTATTTTGAGAGTTATGATGGAAATAGTTAGACTCGCGCTTTGGTTTAGCAATTTACTGACCTACCTCCGATTTATTGAACATAACTCTCTCAATTTAACTCGTAATTCATTTAAATTTGTTTCATTTCGAATGAATCGAAGTGTAGTTTAAAACGAAAGAAACGGAGATGAAAAACTCCAAGTATTTTGAGAGTTATGATGGAAATAGTTAGACTCGCGCTTTGGTTTAGCAATTTACTGAACTACCTCCGATTGATTGACCATAACTTTGTCAATTTAACTCGTAATTCATTTAAATTAGTTTCATTTCGAAGGAATCGAAGTGTAGTTTAAAACGAAAGAAACGGAGATGAAAAACTCCAAGTATTTTGAGAGTTATGATGGAAATAGTTAGACTCGTGCTTTGGTTTAGCAATTTACTGACCTACCTCTGATTGATTGAACATAACTCTGTCAATTTAACTCGTAATTCTTTTAAATTAGTTTCATTTCGAAGGAATCGAAGTGTAGTTTAAAACGAAAGAAACGGAGATGAAAAACTCCAAGTATTTTGAGAGTTATGATGGAAATAGTTAGACTCGCGCTTTGGTTTAGCAATTTACTGACCTCCCTACGATTGATTGACCATAACTCACTCGATTTAACTCGTAATTCATTGAAATTAGTTTCATTTCGAAAGAATCGAAGTGCAGTTTAAAACGAAAGAAACGGAGATGGAAAACTCCAAGTATTTTGAGAGTTATGATGGAAAAAGTTAGACTCGCGCTTTGGTTTAGCAATTTACTGACCTACCTCCGATTGATTGACCATAACTCTCTCAATTTAACTCTTAAGTCATTGAAATTAGTTTCATTTCGAAAGAATCAAAGTGTAGTTTAAAACGAAAGAAACGGAGATGAAAAACTCCAAGTATTTTGATAGTTATTATGGAAATAGTTAGACTCGCGCTTTGGTTTAGCAATTTACTGACCTACCTCCGATTGATTGACAATAACTCTCTCAATTTAACTCGTAATTCATTTAAATTAGTTTCATTTCGAAGGAATCGAAATGTAGTTTAAAACGAAAGAAACGGAGATGAAAAACTCCAAGTATTTTGAGAGTTATGATGGAAATAGTTAGACTCGCGCTTTGGTTTAGCAATTTACTGACCTACCTCCGATTGATTGACCATAACTCACTCAATTTAACTCATAATTCATTTAAATTAGTTTCATTTCGAAGGAATCGAAGTGTAGTTTAAAACGAAAGAAACGGAGATGAAAAACTCCAAGTATTTTGAGAGTTATGATGGAAATAGTTAGACTCGTGCTTTGGTTTAGCAATTTACTGACCTACCTCTGATTGATTGAACATAACTCTGTCAATTTAACTCGTAATTCTTTTAAATTAGTTTCATTTCGAAGGAATCGAAGTGTAGTTTAAAACGAAAGAAACGGAGATGAAAAACTCCAAGTATTTTGAGAGTTATGATGGAAATAGTTAGACTCGTGCTTTGGTTTAGCAATTTACTGACCTACCTCTGATTGATTGAACATAACTCTGTCAATTTAACTCGTAATTCTTTTAAATTAGTTTCATTTCGAAGGAATCGAAGTGTAGTTTAAAACGAAAGAAACGGAGATGAAAAACTCCAAGTATTTTGAGAGTTATGATGGAAATAGTTAGACTCGCTCTTTGGTTTAGCAATTTACTGACCTACCTCCGATTGATTGACCATAACTCTGTCAATTTAACTCGTAATTCATTTAAATTAGTTTCATTTCGAAGGAATCGAAGTGTAGTTTAAAACAAAAGAAACGGAGATTAAAAACTCCAAGTATTTTGGGAGTTATGATGGAAATAGTTAGACTCGCTCTTTGGTTTAGCAATTTACTGACCTACCTCCGATTGATTGACCATAACTCTGTCAATTTAACTCGTAATTCATTTAAATTAGTTTCATTTCGAAGGAATCGAAGTGTAGTTTAAAACGAAAGAAACGGAGATTAAAAACTCCAAGTATTTTGGGAGTTATGATGGAAATAGTTAGACTCGCGCTTTGGTTTAGCAATTTACTGACCTCCCTACGATTGATTGACCATAACTCACTCAATTTAACTCGTAATTCATTGAAACTAGTTTCATTTCGAAGGAATCGAAGTGTAGTTTATAACGAAAAGAAACGGAGATGAAAAACTCCAAGTATTTTGAAAGTTATGATGGAAAAAGTTAGACTCGCGCTTTGGTTTAGCAATTTACTGACTTACCTCCGATTAATTGACCATAACTCTGTCAATTTAACTCGTAATTCATTTAAATTAGTTTAATTTCGAAGGAATCGAAGTGTAGTTTAAAATGAAAGAAACGGAGATTAAAAACTCCAATTATTTTGGGAGTTATGATGGAAATAGTTAGACTCGCGCTTTGGTTTAGCAATTTACTGACCTCCCTACGATTGATTGACCATAACTCACTCAATTTAACTCGTAATTCATTGAAATTAGTTTCATTTCGAAAGAATCGAAGTGTAGTTTAAAACGAAAGAAACGGAGATGAAAAACTCCAAGTATTTTGAGAGTTATGATGGAAAAAGTTAGACTCGCGCTTTGGTTTAGCAATTTACTGACCTACCTCCGATTGATTGACCATAACTCTCTAAATTTAACTCTTAAGTCATTGAAATTAGTTTCATTTCGAAAGAATCAAAGTGTAGTTTAAAACGAAAGAAACGGAGATGAAAAACTCCAAGTATTTTGATAGTTATGATGGAAATAGTTAGACTCGCGCTTTGGTTTAGCAATTTACTGACCTACCTCCGATTGATTGACAATAACTCTCTCAATTTAACTCGTAATTCATTTAAATTAGTTTCATTTCGAAGGAATCGAAGTGTAGTTTAAAACGAAAGAAACGGAGATGAAAAACTCCAAGTATTTTGAGAGTTATGATGGAAATAGTTAGACTCGTGCTTTGGTTTAGCAATTTACTGACCTACCTCCGATTGATTGAACATAACTCTGTCAATTTAACTCGTAATTCTTTTAAATTAGTTTCATTTCGAAGGAATCGAAGTTTAGTTTAAAACGAAAGAAACGGAGATGAATTTTGAGAGTTATGATGGAAATAGTTAGACTCGCTCTTTGGTTTAGCAATTTACTGACCTCTCTCCGATTGATTTACCATAACTCACTCAATTTAACTCGTAATTCATTGAAATTAGTTTCATTTCGAAGGAATCGAAGTGTAGTTTAAAACGAAAGAAACGGAGATGAAAAACTCCAAGTATTTTGGGAGTTATGATGAAAATAGTTAGACTCGCGCTTTGGTTTAGCAATTTACTGACCTACCTCCGATTGATTGACCATAACTCACTCAATTTAACTCGTAATTCATTGAATTAGTTTCATTTCGAAGGATTCGAAGTCTAGTTTAAAACGAAAGAAACGGAGATGAAAAACTCAAAGTATTTTGAGAGTTATGATGGAAATAGTTAGACTCGCGCTTTGGTTTAGCAATTTACTGACCTACCTCCGATTTATTGAACATAACTCTCTCAATTTAACTCGTAATTCATTTAAATTTGTTTCATTTCGAATGAATCGAAGTGTAGTTTAAAACGAAAGAAACGGAGATGAAAAACTCCAAGTATTTTGAGAGTTATGATGGAAATAGTTAGACTCGCGCTTTGGTTTAGCAATTTACTGAACTACCTCCGATTGATTGACCATAACTCTGTCAATTTAACTCGTAATTCATTTAAATTAGTTTCATTTCGAAGGAATCGAAGTGTAGTTTAAAACGAAAGAAACGGAGATGAAAAACTCCAAGTATTTTGAGAGTTATGATGGAAATAGTTAGACTCGTGCTTTGGTTTAGCAATTTACTGACCTACCTCTGATTGATTGAACATAACTCTGTCAATTTAACTCGTAATTCTTTTAAATTAGTTTCATTTCGAAGGAATCGAAGTGTAGTTTAAAACGAAAGAAACGGAGATGAAAAACTCCAAGTATTTTGAGAGTTATGATGGAAATAGTTAGACTCGCTCTTTGGTTTAGCAATTTACTGACCTACCTCCGATTGATTGACCATAACTCTGTCAATTTAACTCGTAATTCATTTAAATTAGTTTCATTTCGAAGGAATCGAAGTGTAGTTTAAAACGAAAGAAACGGAGATGAAAAACTCCAAGTATTTTGGGAGTTATGATGGAAATAGTTAGACTCGCGCTTTGGTTTAGCAATTTACTGACCTCCCTACGATTGATTGACCATAACTCACTCAATTTAACTCGTAATTCATTGAAATTAGTTTCATTTCGAAGGAATCGAAGTGTAGTTTATAACGAAAAGAAACGGAGATGAAAAACTCCAAGTATTTTGAGAGTTATGATGGAAAAAGTTAGACTCGCGCTTTGGTTTAGGAATTTACTGACCTACCTCCGATTGATTGACCATAACTCTGTCAATTTAACTCGTAATTCATTTAAATTAGTTTCATTTCGAAGGAATCGAAGTGTAGTTTAAAATGAAAGAAACGGAGATTAAAAACTCCAATTATTTTGGGAGTTATGATGGAAATAGTTAGACTCGCGCTTTGGTTTAGCAATTTACTGACCTCCCTACGATTGATTGACCATAACTCACTCAATTTAACTCGTAATTCATTGAAATTAGTTTCATTTCGAAAGAATCGAAGTGTAGTTTAAAACGAAAGAAACGGAGATGAAAAACTCCAAGTATTTTGAGAGTTATGATGGAAAAAGTTAGACTCGCGCTTTGGTTTAGCAATTTACTGACCTACCTCCGATTGATTGACCATAACTCTCTAAATTTAACTCTTAAGTCATTGAAATTAGTTTCATTTCGAAAGAATCAAAGTGTAGTTTAAAACGAAAGAAACGGAGATGAAAAACTCCAAGTATTTTGATAGTTATGATGGAAATAGTTAGACTCGCGCTTTGGTTTAGCAATTTACTGACCTACCTCCGATTGATTGACAATAACTCTCTCAATTTAACTCGTAATTCATTTAAATTAGTTTCATTTCGAAGGAATCGAAGTGTAGTTTAAAACGAAAGAAACGGAGATGAAAAACTCCAAGTATTTTGAGAGTTATGATGGAAATAGTTAGACTCGTGCTTTGGTTTAGCAATTTACTGACCTACCTCCGATTGATTGAACATAACTCTGTCAATTTAACTCGTAATTCTTTTAAATTAGTTTCATTTCGAAGGAATCGAAGTGTAGTTTAAAACGAAAGAAACGGAGATGAATTTTGAGAGTTATGATGGAAATAGTTAGACTCGCTCTTTGGTTTAGCAATTTACTGACCTCTCTCCGATTGATTTACCATAACTCACTCAATTTAACTCGTAATTCATTGAAATTAGTTTCATTTCGAAGGAATCGAAGTGTAGTTTAAAACGAAAGAAACGGAGATGAAAAACTCCAAGTATTTTGGGAGTTATGATGAAAATAGTTAGACTCGCGCTTTGGTTTAGCAATTTACTGACCTACCTCCGATTGATTGACCATAACTCACTCAATTTAACTCGTAATTCATTGAATTAGTTTCATTTCGAAGGATTCGAAGTCTAGTTTAAAACGAAAGAAACGGAGATGAAAAACTCAAAGTATTTTGAGAGTTATGATGGAAATAGTTAGACTCGCGCTTTGGTTTAGCAATTTACTGACCTACCTCCGATTTATTGAACATAACTCTCTCAATTTAACTCGTAATTCATTTAAATTTGTTTCATTTCGAATGAATCGAAGTGTAGTTTAAAACGAAAGAAACGGAGATGAAAAACTCCAAGTATTTTGAGAGTTATGATGGAAATAGTTAGACTCGCGCTTTGGTTTAGCAATTTACTGAACTACCTCCGATTGATTGACCATAACTCTGTCAATTTAACTCGTAATTCATTTAAATTAGTTTCATTTCGAAGGAATCGAAGTGTAGTTTAAAACGAAAGAAACGGAGATGAAAAACTCCAAGTATTTTGAGAGTTATGATGGAAATAGTTAGACTCGTGCTTTGGTTTAGCAATTTACTGACCTACCTCTGATTGATTGAACATAACTCTGTCAATTTAACTCGTAATTCTTTTAAATTAGTTTCATTTCGAAGGAATCGAAGTGTAGTTTAAAACGAAAGAAACGGAGATGAAAAACTCCAAGTATTTTGAGAGTTATGATGGAAATAGTTAGACTCGCTCTTTGGTTTAGCAATTTACTGACCTACCTCCGATTGATTGACCATAACTCTGTCAATTTAACTCGTAATTCATTTAAATTAGTTTCATTTCGAAGGAATCGAAGTGTAGTTTAAAACGAAAGAAACGGAGATGAAAAACTCCAAGTATTTTGGGAGTTATGATGGAAATAGTTAGACTCGCGCTTTGGTTTAGCAATTTACTGACCTCCCTACGATTGATTGACAATAACTCACTCAATTTAACTCGTAATTCATTGAAATTAGTTTCATTTCGAAGGAATCGAAGTGTAGTTTATAACGAAAAGAAACGGAGATGAAAAACTCCAAGTATTTTGAGAGTTATGATGGAAAAAGTTAGACTCGCGCTTTGGTTTAGGAATTTACTGACCTACCTCCGATTGATTGACCATAACTCTGTCAATTTAACTCGTAATTCATTTAAATTAGTTTCATTTCGAAGGAATCGAAGTGTAGTTTAAAATGAAAGAAACGGAGATTAAAAACTCCAATTATTTTGGGAGTTATGATGGAAATAGTTAGACTCGCGCTTTGGTTTAGCAATTTACTGACCTCCCTACGATTGATTGACCATAACTCACTCAATTTAACTCGTAATTCATTGAAATTAGTTTCATTTCGAAAGAATCGAAGTGTAGTTTAAAACGAAAGAAACGGAGATGAAAAACTCCAAGTATTTTGAGAGTTATGATGGAAAAAGTTAGACTCGCGCTTTGGTTTAGCAATTTACTGACCTACCTCCGATTGATTGACCATAACTCTCTAAATTTAACTCTTAAGTCATTAAAATTAGTTTCATTTCGAAAGAATCAAAGTGTAGTTTAAAACGAAAGAAACGGAGATGAAAAACTCCAAGTATTTTGATAGTTATGATGGAAATAGTTAGACTCGCGCTTTGGTTTAGCAATTTACTGACCTACCTCCGATTGATTGACAATAACTCTCTCAATTTAACTCGTAATTCATTTAAATTAGTTTCATTTCGAAGGAATCGAAGTGTAGTTTAAAACGAAAGAAACGGAGATGAAAAACTCCAAGTATTTTGAGAGTTATGATGGAAATAGTTAGACTCGTGCTTTGGTTTAGCAATTTACTGACCTACCTCCGATTGATTGAACATAACTCTGTCAATTTAACTCGTAATTCTTTTAAATTAGTTTCATTTCGAAGGAATCGAAGTGTAGTTTAAAACGAAAGAAACGGAGATGAATTTTGAGAGTTATGATGGAAATAGTTAGACTCGCTCTTTGGTTTAGCAATTTACTGACCTCTCTACGATTGATTTACCATAACTCACTCAATTTAACTCGTAATTCATTGAAATTAGTTTCATTTCGAAGGAATCGAAGTGTAGTTTAAAACGAAAGAAACGGAGATGAAAAACTCCAAGTATTTTGGGAGTTATGATGGAAATAGTTAGACTCGCGCTTTGGTTTAGCAATTTACTGACCTACCTCCGATTGATTGACCATAACTCACTCAATTTAACTCGTAATTCATCGAATTAGTTTCATTTCGAAGGATTCGAAGTCTAGTTTAAAACGAAAGAAACGGAGATGAAAAACTCAAAGTATTTTGAGAGTTATGATGGAAATAGTTAGACTCGCGCTTTGGTTTAGCAATTTACTGACCTACCTCCGATTTATTGAACATAACTCTCTCAATTTAACTCGTAATTCATTTAAATTTGTTTCATTTCGAATGAATCGAAGTGTAGTTTAAAACGAAAGAAACGGAGATGAAAAACTCCAAGTATTTTGAGAGTTATGATGGAAATAGTTAGACTCGCGCTTTGGTTTAGCAATTTACTGAACTACCTCCGATTGATTGACCATAACTCTGTCAATTTAACTCGTAATTCATTTAAATTAGTTTCATTTCGAAGGAATCGAAGTGTAGTTTAAAACGAAAGAAACGGAGATGAAAAACTCCAAGTATTTTGAGAGTTATGATGGAAATAGTTAGACTCGCGCTTTGGTTTAGCAATTTACTGACCTCCCTACGATTGATTGACCATAACTCACTCGATTTAACTCGTAATTCATTGAAATTAGTTTCATTTCGAAAGAATCGAAGTGTAGTTTAAAACGAAAGAAACGGAGATGAAAAACTCCAAGTATTTTGAGAGTTATGATGGAAAAAGTTAGACTCGCGCTTTGGTTTAGTAATTTACTGACCTACCTCCGATTGATTGACCATAACTCTCTAAATTTAACTCTTAAGTCATTGAAATTAGTTTCATTTCGAAAGAATCAAAGTGTAGTTTAAAACGAAAGAAACGGAGATGAAAAACTCCAAGTATTTTGATAGTTATGATGGAAATAGTTAGACTCGCGCTTTGGTTTAGCAATTTACTGACCTACCTCTGATTGATTGACAATAACTCTCTCAATTTAACTCGTAATTCATTTAAATTAGTTTCATTTCGAAGGAATCGAAGTGTAGTTTAAAACGAAAGAAACGGAGATGAAAAACTCCAAGTATTTTTAGAGTTATGATGGAAATAGTTAGACTCGTGCTTTGGTTTAGCAATTTACTGACCTACCTCCGATTGATTGAACATAACTCTGTCAATTTAACTCGTAATTCTTTTAAATTAGTTTCATTTCGAAGGAATCGAAGTGTAGTTTAAAACGAAAGAAACGGAGATGAAAAACTCCAAGTATTTTGAGAGTTATGATGGAAATAGTTAGACTCGCTCTTTGGTTTAGCAATTTACTGACCTCTCTCCGATTGATTTACCATAACTCACTCAATTTAACTCGTAATTCATTGAAATTAGTTTCATTTCGAAGGAATCGAAGTGTAGTTTAAAACGAAAGAAACGGAGATGAAAAACTCCAAGTATTTTGAGAGTTATGATGGAAATTGTTAGACTCGCGCTTTGGTTTAGCAATTTACTGACCTACCTCCGATTGATTGACCATAACTCACTCAATTTAACTCGTAATTCATTTAAATTAGTTTCATTTCGAAGGAATCGAAGTAAAGTTTAAAACGAAAGAAACGGAGATGAAAAACTCCAAGTATTTTGAGAGTTATGATGGAAATAGTTAGACTCGCGCTTTGGTTTAGCAATTTACTGACCTACCTCCGATTGATTGAACATAACTCTCTCAATTTAACTCGTAATTCATTTAAATTTGTTTCATTTCGAATGAATCGAAGTGTAGTTTAAAACGAAAGAAACGGAGATGAAAAACTCCAAGTATTTTGAGAGTTATGATGGAAATAGTTAGACTCGCTCTTTGGTTTAGCAATTTACTGACCTACCTCCGATTGATTGACCATAACTCTCTCAATTTAACTCTTAAGTCATTGAAATTAGTTTCATTTCGAAGGAATCAAAGTGTAGTTTAAAACGAAAGAAATGGAGATGAAAAACTCCAAGTATTTTGAGAGTTATGATGGAAATAGTTAGACTCGCGCTTTGGTTTAGCAATTTACTGACTTACCTCCGATTGATTGACCATAACTCTGTCAATTTAACTCGTAATTCATTTAAATTAGTTTCATTTCGAAGGAATCGAAGTGTAGTTTAAAACGAAAGAAACGGAGATGAAAAACTCCAAGTATTTTGAGAGTTATGATGGAAATAGTTAGACTCGCTCTTTGGTTTAGCAATTTACTGACCTCTCTCCGATTGATTTACCATAACTCACTAAATTTAACTCGTAATTCATTGAAATTAGTTTCATTTCGAAGGAATCGAAGTGTAGTTTAAAACGAAAGAAACGGAGATGAAAAACTCCAAGTATTTTGAGAGTTATGATGGAAATTGTTAGACTCGCGCTTTGGTTTAGCAATTTACTGACCTACCTCCGATTGATTGACCATAACTCACTCAATTTAACTCGTAATTCATTTAAATTAGTTTCATTTCGAAGGAATCGAAGTATAATTTAAAACGAAAGAAACGGAGATGAAAAACTCCAAGTATTTTGAGAGTTATGATGGAAATAGTTAGACTCGCGCTTTGGTTTAGCAATTTACTGACCTACCTCCGATTAATTGACCATAACTCACTCAATTTTACTTGTAATTGATTGAAATTAGTTTCATTTCGAAGGAATCGAAGTGTAGTTTAAAACGAAAGAAACGGAGATGAAAAACTCCAATTATTTTGGGAGTTATGATGGAAATAGTTAGACTCGCGCTTTGGTTTAGCAATTTACTGACCTACCTCCGATTGATTGACCATAACTCACTCAATTTAACTCGTAATTCATTGAATTAGTTTCATTTCGAAGGATTCGAAGTCTAGTTTAAAACGAAAGAAACGGAGATGAAAAACTCAAAGTATTTTGAGAGTTATGATGGAAATAGTTAGACTCGCGCTTTGGTTTAGCAATTTACTGACCTACCTCCGATTTATTGAACATAACTCTCTCAATTTAACTCGTAATTCATTTAAATTCGTTTCATTTCGAATGAATCGAAGTGTAGTTTAAAACGAAAGAAACGGAGATGAAAAACTCCAAGTATTTTGAGAGTTATGATAGAAATAGTTAGACTCGCGCTTTGGTTTAGCAATTTACTGACCTACGTCCGATTGATTGACCATAACTCTGTCAATTTAACTCGTAATTCATTTAAATTAGTTTCATTTCGAAGGAATCGAAGTGTAGTTTAAAACGAAAGAAACGGAGATGAAAAACTCCAAGTATTTTGAGAGTTATGATGGAAATAGTTAGAGTCGCGCTTTGGTTTAGCAATTTACTGACCTCCCTACGATTGATTGACCATAACTCACTCGATTTAACTCGTAATTCATTGAAATTAGTTTCATTTCGAAAGAATCGAAGTGTAGTTTAAAACGAAAGAAACGGAGATGGAAAACTCCAAGTATTTTGAGAGTTATGATGGAAAAAGTTAGACTCGCGCTTTGGTTTAGCAATTTACTGACCTACCTCCGATTGATTGACCATAACTCTCTCAATTTAACTCTTAAGTCATTGAAATTAGTTTCATTTCGAAAGAATCAAAGTGTAGTTTAAAACGAAAGAAACGGAGATGAAAAACTCTAAGTATTTTGATAGTTATTATGGAAATAGTTAGACTCGCGCTTTGGTTTAGCAATTTACTGACCTACCTCCGATTGATTGACAATAACTCTCTCAATTTAATTCGTAATTCATTTAAATTAGTTTCATTTCGAAGGAATCGAAATGTAGTTTAAAACTAAAGAAACGGAGATGAAAAACTCCAAGTATTTTGAGAGTTATGATGGAAATAGTTAGACTCGTGCTTTGGTTTAGCAATTTACTGACCTACCTCTAATTGATTGAACATAACTCTGTCAATTTAACTCGTAATTCTTTTAAATTAGTTTCATTTCGAAGGAATCGAAGTGTAGTTTAAAACGAAAGAAACGGAGATGAAAAACTCCAAGTATTTTGAGAGTTATGATGGAAATAGTTAGACTCGCTCTTTGGTTTAGCAATTTACTGACCTCTCTCCGATTGATTTACCATAACTCACTCAATTTAACTCGTAATTCATTGAAATTAGTTTCATTTCGAAGGAATCGAAGTGTAGTTTAAAACGAAAGAAACAGAGATGAAAAACTCCAAGTATTTTGAGAGTTATGATGGAAATTGTTAGACTCGCGCTTTGGTTTAGCAATTTACTGACCTACCTCCGATTGATTGACCATAACTCACTCAATTTAACTCGTAATTCATTTAAATTAGTTTCATTTCGAAGGAATCGAAGTGTAGTTTAAAACGAAAGAAACGGAGATGAAAAACTCCAAGTATTTTGAGAGTTATGATGGAAATAGTTAGACTCGTGCTTTAGTTTAGCAATTTACTGACCTACCTCTGATTGATTGAACATAACTCTGTCAATTTAACTCGTAATTCTTTTAAATTAGTTTCATTTCGAAGGAATCGAAGTGTAGTTTAAAACGAAAGAAACGGAGATGAAAAACTCCAAGTATTTTGAGAGTTATGATGGAAATAGTTAGACTCGCTCTTTGGTTTAGCAATTTACTAACCTACCTCCGATTGATTGACCATAACTGTGTCAATTTAACTCGTAATTCATTTAAATTAGTTTCATTTCGAAGGAATCGAAGTGTAGTTTAAAACGAAATAAACGGAGATTAAAAACTCCAAGTATTTTGGGAGTTATGATGAAAATAGTTAGACTCGCGCTTTGGTTTAGCAATTTACTGACCTCCCTACGATTGATTGACCATAACTCACTCAATTTAACTCGTAATTCATTGAAATTAGTTTCATTTCGAAGGAATCGAAGTGTAGTTTATAACGAAAGAAACGGAGATGAAAAACTCCAAGTATTTTGAGAGTTATGATGGAAATAGTTAGACTCGTGCTTTAGTTTAGCAATTTACTGACCTACCTCTGATTGATTGAACATAACTCTGTCAATTTAACTCGTAATTCTTTTAAATTAGTTTCATTTCGAAGGAATCGAAGTGTAGTTTAAAACGAAAGAAACGGAGATGAAAAACTCCAAGTATTTTGAGAGTTATGATGGAAATAGTTAGACTCGCTCTTTGGTTTAGCAATTTACTAACCTACCTCCGATTGATTGACCATAACTGTGTCAATTTAACTCGTAATTCATTTAAATTAGTTTCATTTCGAAGGAATCGAAGTGTAGTTTAAAACGAAATAAACGGAGATTAAAAACTCCAAGTATTTTGGGAGTTATGATGAAAATAGTTAGACTCGCGCTTTGGTTTAGCAATTTACTGACCTCCCTACGATTGATTGACCATAACTCACTCAATTTAACTCGTAATTCATTGAAATTAGTTTCATTTCGAAGGAATCGAAGTGTAGTTTATAACGAAAGAAACGGAGATGAAAAACTCCAAGTATTTTGAGAGTTATGATGGAAAAAGTTAGACTTGCGCTTTGGTTTAGCAATTTACTGACCTACCTCCGATTGATTGACCATAAATCTGTCAATTTAACTCGTAATTCATTTAAATTAGTTTCATTTCGAAGGAATCGAAGTGTAGTTTAAAATGAAAGAAACGGAGATTAAAAACTCCAAGTATTTTGGGAGTTATGATGGAAATAGTTAGACTCGCGCTTTGGTTTACCAATTTACTGACCTCCCTACGATTGATTGACCATAACTCACTCAATTTAACTCGTAATTCATTGAAATTAGTTTCATTTCGAAAGAATCGAAGTGTAGTTTAAAACGAAAGAAACGGAGATGAAAAACTCCAAGTATTTTGAGAGTTATGATAGAAAAAGTTAGACTCGCGCTTTGGTTTAGCAATTTACTGACCTACCTCCGATTGATTGACCATAACTCTCTCAATTTAACTCTTAAGTCATTGAAATTAGTTTCATTTCGAAAGAATCAAAGTGTAGTTTAAAACGAAAGAAACGGAGATGAAAAACTCCAAGTATTTTGATAGTTATGATGGAAATAGTTAGACTCGCGCTTTGGTTTAGCAATTTACTGACCTACCTCCGATTGATTGACAATAACTCTCTCAATTTAACTCGTAATTCATTTAAATTAGTTTCATTTCGAAGGAATCGAAGTGTATTTTAAAACGAAAGAAACGGAGATGAAAAACTCCAAGTATTTTGAGAGTTATGATGGAAATAGTTAGACTCGTGCTTTGGTTTAGCAATTTACTGACCTACCTCCGATTGATTGAACATAACTCTGTCAATTTAACTCGTAATTCTTTTAAATTAGTTTCATTTCGAAGGAATCGAAGTGTAGTTTAAAACGAAAGAAACGGAGATGAAAAACTCCAAGTATTTTGAAAGTTATGATGGAAATAGTTAGACTCGCTCTTTGGTTTAGCAATTTACTGACCTCTCTCCGATTGATTTACCATAACTCACTCAATTTAACTCGTAATTCATTGAAATTAGTTTCATTTCGAAGGAATCGAAGTGTAGTTTAAAACGAAAGAAACGGAGATGAAAAACTCCAAGTATTTTGAGAGTTACGATGGAAATAGTTAGACTCGCGCTTTGGTTTAGTAATTTACTGACCTACCTCCGATTGATTGACCATAACTCTCTCAATTTAACTCTTAAGTCATTGAAATTAGTTTCATTTCGAAGGAATCAAAGTGTAGTTTAAAACGAAAGAAATGGAGATGAAAAACTCCAAGTATTTTGAGAGTTATGATGGAAATAGTTAGACTCGCGCTTTGGTTTTGCAATTTACTGACCTACCTTCGATTGATTGACAATAACTCTCTCAATTTAACTCGTAATTCATTTAAATTAGTTTAATTTCGAAGGAATCAAAGTGTAGTTTAAAACGAAAGAAACGGAGATGAAAAACTCCAAGTATTTTGAGAGTTATGATGGAAATAGTTAGACTCGCGCTTTGGTTTAGCAATTTACTGACCTACCTCCGATTGATTGACCATAACTCTGTCAATTTAACTCGTAATTCATTTAAATTAGTTTCATTTCGAAGGAATCGAAGTGTAGTTTAAAACAAAAGAAACGGAGATGAAAAACTCCAAGTATTTTGAGAGTTATGATGGAAATAGTTAGACTCGCTCTTTGGTTTAGCAATTTACCGAACTCTCTCCGATTGATTTACCATAACTCACTAAATTTAACTCGTAATTCATTGAAATTAGTTTCATTTCGAAGGAATCGAAGTGTAGTTTAAAATGAAAGAAACGGAGATGAAAAACTCCAAGTATTTTGAGAGTTATGATGGAAATTATTAGACTCGCGCTTTGGTTTAGCAATTTACTGACCTACCTCCGATTGATTGACCATAACTCACTCAATTTAACTCGTAATTCATTTAAATTAGTTTCATTTCGAAGGAATCGAAGTATAATTTAAAACGAAAGAAACGGAGATGAAAAACTCCAAGTATTTTGAGAGTTATGATGGAAATAGTTAGACTCACGCTTTGGTTTAGCAATTTACTGACCTACCTCCGATTAATTGACCATAACTCACTCAATTTTACTTGTAATTGATTGAAATTAGTTTTATTTCGAAGGAATCGAAGTGTAGTTTAAAACGAAAGAAACGGAGATGAAAAACTCCAAGTATTTTGGGAGTTATGATGGAAATAGTTAGACTCGCGCTTTGGTTTAGCAATTTACTGACCTACCTCCGATTGATTGACCATAACTCACTCAATTTAACTCGTAATTCATTGAATTAGTTTCATTTCGAAGGATTCGAAGTCTAGTTTAAAACGAAAGAAATGGAGATGAAAAACTCAAAGTATTTTGAGAGTTATGATGGAAATAGTTAGACTCGCGCTTTGGTTTAGCAATTTACTGACCTACCTCCGATTTATTGAACATAACTCTCTTAATTTAACTCGTAATTCATTTAAATTCGTTTCATTTCGAATGAATCGAAGTGTAGTTTAAAAAGAAAGAAACGGAGATGAAAAACTCCAAGTATTTTGAGAGTTATGATGGAAATAGTTAGACTCGCGCTTTGGTTTAGCAATTTACTGACCTACCTCCGATTGATTGACCATAACTCTGTCAATTTAACTCGTAATTCATTTAAATTAGTTTCATTTCGAAGGAATCGAAGTGTAGTTTAAAACGAAAGAAACGGAGATGAAAAACTCCAAGTATTTTGAGAGTTATGATGGAAATAGTTAGACTCGCGCTTTGGTTTAGCAATTTACTGACCTCCCTACGATTGATTGACCATAACTCACTCGATTTAACTCGTAATTCATTGAAATTAGTTTCATTTCGAAAGAATCGAAGTGTAGTTTAAAACGAAAGAAACGGAGATGAAAAACTCCAAGTATTTTGAGAGTTATGATGGAAAAAGTTAGACTCGCGCTTTGGTTTAGCAATTTACTGACCTACCTCCGATTGATTGACCATAACTCTCTCAATTTAACTCTTAAGTCATTGAAATTAGTTTCATTTCGAAAGAATCAAAGTGTAGTTTAAAACGAAAGAAACGGAGATGAAAAACTCCAAGTATTTTGATAATTATGATGGAAATAGTTAGACTCGCGCTTTGGTTTAGCAATTTACTGACCTACCTCCGATTGATTGACAATAACTCTCTCAATTTAACTCGTAATTCATTTAAATTAGTTTCATTTCGAAGGAATCGAAGTGTAGTTTAAAACGAAAGAAACGGAGATGAAAAACTCCAAGTATTTTGAGAGTTATGATGGAAATAGTTAGACTCGTGCTTTGGTTTAGCAATTTACTGACCTACCTCTGATTGATTGAACATAACTCTGTCAATTTAACTCGTTATTCTTTTAAATTAGTTTCATTTCGAAGGAATCGAAGTGTAGTTTAAAACGAAAGAAACGGAGATTAAAAACTCCAAGTATTTTGGGAGTTATGATGAAAATAGTTAGACTCGCGCTTTGGTTTAGCAATTTACTGACCTCCCTACGATTGATTGACCATAACTCACTCAATTTAACTCGTAATTCATTGAAATTAGTTTCATTTCGAAGGAATCGAAGTGTAGTTTATAACGAAAGAAACGGAGATGAAAAACTCCAAGTATTTTGAGAGTTATGATGGAAAAAGTTAGACTCGCGCTTTGGTTTAGCAATTTACTGACCTACCTCCGATTGATTGACCATAAATCTGTCAATTTAACTCGTAATTCATTTAAATTAGTTTCATTTCGAAGGAATCGAAGTGTAGTTTAAAATGAAAGAAACGGAGATTAAAAACTCCAAGTATTTTGGGAGTTATGATGGAAATAGTTAGACTCGCGCTTTGGTTTACCAATTTACTGACCTCCCTACGATTGATTGACCATAACTCACTCAATTTAACTCGTATTTCATTGAAATTAGTTTCATTTCGAAAGAATCGAAGTGTAGTTTAAAACGAAAGAAACGGAGATGAAAAACTCCAAGTATTTTGAGAGTTATGATGGAAAAAGTTAGACTCGCGCTTTGGTTTAGCAATTTACTGACCTACCTCCGATTGATTGACCATAACTCTCTCAATTTAACTCTTAAGTCATTGAAATTAGTTTCATTTCGAAAGAATCAAAGTGTAGTTTAAAACGAAAGAAACGGAGATGAAAAACTCCAAGTATTTTGATAGTTATGATGGAAATAGTTAGACTCGCGCTTTGGTTTAGCAATTTACTGACCTACCTCCGATTGATTGACAATAACTCTCTCAATTTAACTCGTAATTCATTTAAATTAGTTTCATTTCGAAGGAATCGAAGTGTATTTTAAAACGAAAGAAACGGAGATGAAAAACTCCAAGTATTTTGAGAGTTATGATGGAAATAGTTAGACTCGTGCTTTGGTTTAGCAATTTACTGACCTACCTCCGATTGATTGAACATAACTCTATCAATTTAACTCGTAATTCTTTTAAATTAGTTTCATTTCGAAGGAATCGAAGTGTAGTTTAAAACGAAAGAAACGGAGATGAAAAACTCCAAGTATTTTGAGAGTTATGATGGAAATAGTTAGACTCGCTCTTTGGTTTAGCAATTTACTGACCTCTCTCCGATTGATTTACCATAACTCACTCAATTTAACTCGTAATTCATTGAAATTAGTTTCATTTCGAAGGAATCGAAGTGTAGTTTAAAACGAAAGAAACGGAGATGAAAAACTCCAAGTATTTTGAGAGTTATGATGGAAAAAGTTAGACTCGCGCTTTGGTTTAGCAATTTACTGACCTACCTCCGATTGATTGACCATAACTCTCTCAATTTAACTCTTAAGTCATTGAAATTAGTTTCATTTCGAAAGAATCAAAGTGTAGTTTAAAACGAAAGAAACGGAGATGAAAAACTCCAAGTATTTTGATAATTATGATGGAAATAGTTAGACTCGCGCTTTGGTTTAGCAATTTACTGACCTACCTCCGATTGATTGACAATAACTCTCTCAATTTAACTCGTAATTCATTTAAATTAGTTTCATTTCGAAGGAATCGAAGTGTAGTTTAAAACGAAAGAAACGGAGATGAAAAACTCCAAGTATTTTGAGAGTTATGATGGAAATAGTTAGACTCGTGCTTTGGTTTAGCAATTTACTGACCTACCTCTGATTGATTGAACATAACTCTGTCAATTTAACTCGTAATTCTTTTAAATTAGTTTCATTTCGAAGGAATCGAAGTGTAGTTTAAAACGAAAGAAACGGAGATTAAAAACTCCAAGTATTTTGGGAGTTATGATGAAAATAGTTAGACTCGCGCTTTGGTTTAGCAATTTACTGACCTCCCTACGATTGATTGACCATAACTCACTCAATTTAACTCGTAATTCATTGAAATTAGTTTCATTTCGAAAGAATCGAAGTTTAGTTTAAAACGAAAGAAACGGAGATGAAAAACTCCAAGTATTTTGAGAGTTATGATGGAAAAAGTTAGACTCGCGCTTTGGTTTAGCAATTTACTGACCTACCTCCGATTGATTGACCATAACTCTCTCAATTTAACTCTTAAGTCATTGAAATTAGTTTCATTTCGAAAGAATCAAAGTGTAGTTTAAAACGAAAGAAACGGAGATGAAAAACTCCAAGTATTTTGATAGTTATGATGGAAATAGTTAGACTCGCGCTTTGGTTTAGCAATTTACTGACCTACCTCCGATTGATTGACAATAACTCTCTCAATTTAACTCGTAATTCATTTAAATTAGTTTCATTTCGAAGGAATCGAAGTGTATTTTAAAACGAAAGAAACGGAGATGAAAAACTCCAAGTATTTTGAGAGTTATGATGGAAATAGTTAGACTCGTGCTTTGGTTTAGCAATTTACTGACCTACCTCCGATTGATTGAACATAACTCCGTCAATTTAACTCGTAATTCTTTTAAATTAGTTTCATTTCGAAGGAATCGAAGTGTAGTTTAAAACGAAAGAAACGGAGATGAAAAACTCCAAGTATTTTGAGAGTTATGATGGAAATAGTTAGACTCGCTCTTTGGTTTAGCAATTTACTGACCTCTCTCCGATTGATTTACCATAACTCACTCAATTTAACTCGTAATTCATTGAAATTAGTTTCATTTCGAAGGAATCGAAGTGTAGTTTAAAACGAAAGAAACGGAGATGAAAAACTCCAAGTATTTTGAGAGTTATGATGGAAATTGTTAGACTCGCGCTTTGGTTTAGCAATTTACTGACCTACCTCCGATTGATTGACCATAACTCACTCAATTTAACTCGTAATTCATTTAAATTAGTTTCATTTCGAAGGAATCGAAGTAAAGTTTAAAACGAAAGAAACGGAGATGAAAAACTCCAAGTATTTTGAGAGTTATGATGGAAATAGTTAGACTCGCGCTTTGGTTTAGCAATTTACTGACCTACCTCCGATTGATTGAACATAACTCTCTCAATTTAACTCGTAATTCATTTAAATTCGTTTCATTTCGAATGAATCGAAGTGTAGTTTAAAACGAAAGAAACGGAGATGAAAAACTCCAAGTATTTTGAGAGTTATGATGGAAATAGTTAGACTCGCTCTTTGGTTTAGCAATTTACTGACCTCTCTCCGATTGATTTACCATAACTCACTAAATTTAACTCGTAATTCATTGAAATTAGTTTCATTTCGAAGGAATCGAAGTGTAGTTTAAAACGAAAAAAACGGAGATGAAAAACTCCAAGTATTTTGAGAGTTATGATGGAAATTGTTAGACTCGCGCTTTGGTTTAGCAATTTACTGACCTACCTCCGATTGATTTACCATAACTCACTCAATTTAACTCGTAATTCGTTTAAATTAGTTTCATTTCGAAGGAATCGAAGTATAGTTTAAAACGAAAGAAACGGAGATGAAAAACTCCAAGTATTTTGAGAGTTATGATGGAAATAGTTAGACTCGCGCTTTGGTTTAGCAATTTACTGACCTCCGTACGATTGATTGACCATAACTCACTAAATTTAACTTGTAATTCATTGAAATTAGTTTCATTTCGAAGGAATCGAAGTGTAGTTTAAAACGAAAGAAACGGAGATGAAAAACTCCAAGTATTTTGAGAGTTACGATGGAAATAGTTAGACTCGCGCTTTGGTTTAGCAATTTACTGACCTACCTCCGATTGATTGACCATAACTCTCTCAATTTAACTCTTAAGTCATTGAAATTAGTTTCATTTCGAAGGAATCAAAGTGTAGTTTAAAACGAAAGAAATGGAGATGAAAAACTCCAAGTATTTTGAGAGTTATGATGGAAATAGTTAGACTCGCGCTTTGGTTTAGCAATTTACTGACCTACCTCCGATTTATTGAACATAACTCTCTCAATTTAACTCGTAATTCATTTAAATTCGTTTCATTTCGAATGAATCGAAGTGTAGTTTAAAACGAAAGAAACGGAGATGAAAAACTCCAAGTATTTTGAGAGTTATGATAGAAATAGTTAGACTCGCGCTTTGGTTTAGCAATTTACTGACCTACCTCCGATTGATTGACCATAACTCTGTCAATTTAACTCGTAATTCATTTAAATTAGTTTCATTTCGAAGGAATCGAAGTGTAGTTTAAAACGAAAGAAACGGAGATGAAAAACTCCAAGTATTTTGAGAGTTATGATGGAAATAGTTAGACTCGCGCTTTGGTTTAGCAATTTACTGACCTCCCTACGATTGATTGACCATAACTCACTCGATTTAACTCGTAATTCATTGAAATTAGTTTCATTTCGAAAGAATCGAAGTGTAGTTTAAAACGAAAGAAACGGAGATGAAAAACTCCAAGTATTTTGAGAGTTATGATGGAAAAAGTTAGACTCGCGCTTTGGTTTAGCATTTTACTGACCTACCTCCGATTGATTGACCATAACTCTCTAAATTTAACTCTTAAGTCATTGAAATTAGTTTCATTTCGAAAGAATCAAAGTGTAGTTTAAAACGAAAGAAACGGAGATGAAAAACTCCAAGTATTTTGATAGTTATGATGGAAATAGTTAGACTCGCGCTTTGGTTTAGCAATTTACTGACCTACCTCCGATTGATTGACAATAACTCTCTCAATTTAACTCGTAATTCATTTAAATTAGTTTCATTTCGAAGGAATCGAAGTGTAGTTTAAAACGAAAGAAACGGAGATGAAAAACTCCAAGTATTTTGAGAGTTATGATGGAAATAGTTAGACTCGTGCTTTGGTTTAGCAATTTACTGACCTACCTCCGATTGATTGAACATAACTCTGTCAATTTAACTCGTAATTCTTTTAAATTAGTTTCATTTCGAAGGAATCGAAGTGTAGTTTAAAACGAAAGAAACGGAGATGAAAAACTCCAAGTATTTTGAGAGTTATGATGGAAATAGTTAGACTCGCTCTTTGGTTTAGCAATTTACTGACCTCTCTCCGATTGATTTACCATAACTCACTCAATTTAACTCGCAATTCATTGAAATTAGTTTCATTTCGAAGGAATCGAAGTGTAGTTTAAAACGAAAGAAACGGAGATGAAAAACTCCAAGTATTTTGAGAGTTATGATGGAAATTGTTAGACTCGCGCTTTGGTTTAGCAATTTACTGACCTACCTCCGATTGATTGACCATAACTCACTCAATTTAACTCGTAATTCATTTAAATTAGTTTCATTTCGAAGGAATCGAAGTAAAGTTTAAAACGAAAGAAACGGAGATGAAAAACTCCAAGTATTTTGAGAGTTATGATGGAAATAGTTAGACTCGCGCTTTGGTTTAGCAATTTACTGACCTACCTCCGATTGATTGAACATAACTCTCTCAATTTAACTCGTAATTCATTTAAATTCGTTTCATTTCGAATGAATCGAAGTGTAGTTTAAAACGAAAGAAACGGAGATGAAAAACTCCAAGTATTTTGAGAGTTATGATGGAAATAGTTAGACTCGCTCTTTGGTTTAGCAATTTACTGACCTCTCTCCGATTGATTTACCATAACTCACTAAATTTAACTCGTAATTCATTGAAATTAGTTTCATTTCGAAGGAATCGAAGTGTAGTTTAAAACGAAAAAAACGGAGATGAAAAACTCCAAGTATTTTGAGAGTTATGATGGAAATTGTTAGACTCGCGCTTTGGTTTAGCAATTTACTGACCTACCTCCGATTGATTTACCATAACTCACTCAATTTAACTCGTAATTCGTTTAAATTAGTTTCATTTCGAAGGAATCGAAGTATAGTTTAAAACGAAAGAAACGGAGATGAAAAACTCCAAGTATTTTGAGAGTTATGATGGAAATAGTTAGACTCGCGCTTTGGTTTAGCAATTTACTGACCTCCGTACGATTGATTGACCATAACTCACTAAATTTAACTTGTAATTCATTGAAATTAGTTTCATTTCGAAGGAATCGAAGTGTAGTTTAAAACGAAAGAAACGGAGATGAAAAACTCCAAGTATTTTGAGAGTTACGATGGAAATAGTTAGACTCGCGCTTTGGTTTAGCAATTTACTGACCTACCTCCGATTGATTGACCATAACTCTCTCAATTTAACTCTTAAGTCATTGAAATTAGTTTCATTTCGAAGGAATCAAAGTGTAGTTTAAAACGAAAGAAATGGAGATGAAAAACTCCAAGTATTTTGAGAGTTATGATGGAAATAGTTAGACTCGCGCTTTGGTTTAGCAATTTACTGACCTACCTCCGATTTATTGAACATAACTCTCTCAATTTAACTCGTAATTCATTTAAATTCGTTTCATTTCGAATGAATCGAAGTGTAGTTTAAAACGAAAGAAACGGAGATGAAAAACTCCAAGTATTTTGAGAGTTATGATAGAAATAGTTAGACTCGCGCTTTGGTTTAGCAATTTACTGACCTACCTCCGATTGATTGACCATAACTCTGTCAATTTAACTCGTAATTCATTTAAATTAGTTTCATTTCGAAGGAATCGAAGTGTAGTTTAAAACGAAAGAAACGGAGATGAAAAACTCCAAGTATTTTGAGAGTTATGATGGAAATAGTTAGACTCGCGCTTTGGTTTAGCAATTTACTGACCTCCCTACGATTGATTGACCATAACTCACTCGATTTAACTCGTAATTCATTGAAATTAGTTTCATTTCGAAAGAATCGAAGTGTAGTTTAAAACGAAAGAAACGGAGATGAAAAACTCCAAGTATTTTGAGAGTTATGATGGAAAAAGTTAGACTCGCGCTTTGGTTTAGCAATTTACTGACCTACCTCCGATTGATTGACCATAACTCTCTAAATTTAACTCTTAAGTCATTGAAATTAGTTTCATTTCGAAAGAATCAAAGTGTAGTTTAAAACGAAAGAAACGGAGATGAAAAACTCCAAGTATTTTGATAGTTATGATGGAAATAGTTAGACTCGCGCTTTGGTTTAGCAATTTACTGACCTACCTCCGATTGATTGACAATAACTCTCTCAATTTAACTCGTAATTCATTTAAATTAGTTTCATTTCGAAGGAATCGAAGTGTAGTTTAAAACGAAAGAAACGGAGATGAAAAACTCCAAGTATTTTGAGAGTTATGATGGAAATAGTTAGACTCGTGCTTTGGTTTAGCAATTTACTGACCTACCTCCGATTGATTGAACATAACTCTGTCAATTTAACTCGTAATTCTTTTAAATTAGTTTCATTTCGAAGGAATCGAAGTGTAGTTTAAAACGAAAGAAACGGAGATGAAAAACTCCAAGTATTTTGAGAGTTATGATGGAAATAGTTAGACTCGCTCTTTGGTTTAGCAATTTACTGACCTCTCTCCGATTGATTTACCATAACTCACTCAATTTAACTCGCAATTCATTGAAATTAGTTTCATTTCGAAGGAATCGAAGTGTAGTTTAAAACGAAAGAAACGGAGATGAAAAACTCCAAGTATTTTGAGAGTTATGATGGAAATTGTTAGACTCGCGCTTTGGTTTAGCAATTTACTGACCTACCTCCGATTGATTGACCATAACTCACTCAATTTAACTCGTAATTCATTTAAATTAGTTTCATTTCGAAGGAATCGAAGTAAAGTTTAAAACGAAAGAAACGGAGATGAAAAACTCCAAGTATTTTGAGAGTTATGATGGAAATAGTTAGACTCGCGCTTTGGTTTAGCAATTTACTGACCTACCTCCGATTGATTGAACATAACTCTCTCAATTTAACTCGTAATTCATTTAAATTTGTTTCATTTCGAATGAATCGAAGTGTAGTTTAAAACGAAAGAAACGGAGATGAAAAACTCCAAGTATTTTGAGAGTTATGATGGAAATAGTTAGACTCGCTCTTTGGTTTAGCAATTTACTGACCTACCTCCGATTGATTGACCATAACTCTCTCAATTTAACTCTTAAGTCATTGAAATTAGTTTCATTTCGAAGGAATCAAAGTGTAGTTTAAAACGAAAGAAATGGAGATGAAAAACTCCAAGTATTTTGAGAGTTATGATGGAAATAGTTAGACTCGCGCTTTGGTTTAGCAATTTACTGACCTACCTCCGATTGATTGAACATAACTCTGTCAATTTAACTCGTAATTCATTTAAATTAGTTTCATTTCGAAGGAATCGAAGTGTAGTTTAAAACGAAAGAAACGGAGATGAAAAACTCCAAGTATTTTGAGAGTTATGATGGAAATAGTTAGACTCGCTCCTTGGTTTAGCAATTTACTGACCTCTCTCCGATTGATTTACCATAACTCACTAAATTTAACTTGTAATTCATTGAAATTAGTTTCATTTCGAAGGAATCGAAGTGTAGTTTAAAACGAAAGAAACGGAGATGAAAAACTCCAAGTATTTTGAGAGTTATGATGGAAATTGTTAGACTCGCGCTTTGGTTTAGCAATTTACTGACCTACCTCCGATTGATTGACCATAACTCACTCAATTTAACTCGTAATTCATTTAAATTAGTTTCATTTCGAAGGAATCGAAGTATAATTTAAAACGAAAGAAACGGAGATGAAAAACTCCAAGTATTTTGAGAGTTATGATGGAAATAGTTAGACTCGCGCTTTGGTTTAGCAATTTACTGACCTACCTCCGATTAATTGACCATAACTCACTCAATTTTACTTGTAATTGATTGAAATTAGTTTCATTTCGAAGGAATCGAAGTGTAGTTTAAAACGAAAGAAACGGAGATGAAAAACTCCAAGTATTTTGGGAGTTATGATGGAAATAGTTAGACTCGCGCTTTGGTTTAGCAATTTACTGACCTACCTCCGATTGATTGACCATAACTCACTCAATTTAACTCGTAATTCATTGAATTAGTTTCATTTCGAAGGATTCGAAGTCTAGTTTAAAACGAAAGAAACGGAGATGAAAAACTCAAAGTATTTTGAGAGTTATGATGGAAATAGTTAGACTCGCGCTTTGGTTTAGCAATTTACTGACCTACCTCCGATTTATTGAACATAACTCTCTCAATTTAACTCGTAATTCATTTAAATTCGTTTCATTTCGAATGAATCGAAGTGTAGTTTAAAACGAAAGAAACGGAGATGAAAAACTCCAAGTATTTTGAGAGTTATAATGGAAATAGTTAGACTCGCGCTTTGGTTTAGCAATTTACTGTCCTACCTCCGATTGATTGACCATAACTCTGTCAATTTAACTCGTAATTCATTTAAATTAGTTTCATTTCGAAGGAATCGAAGTGTAGTTTAAAACGAAAGAAACGGAGATGAAAAACTCCAAGTATTTTGAGAGTTATGATGGAAATAGTTAGACTCGCGCTTTGGTTTAGCAATTTACTGACCTCCCTACGATTGATTGACCATAACTCACTCGATTTAACTCGTAATTCATTGAAATTAGTTTCATTTCGAAAGAATCGAAGTGCAGTTTAAAACGAAAGAAACGGAGATGGAAAACTCCAAGTATTTTGAGAGTTATGATGGAAAAAGTTAGACTCGCGCTTTGGTTTAGCAATTTACTGACCTACCTCCGATTGATTGACCATAACTCTCTCAATTTAACTCTTAAGTCATTGAAATTAGTTTCATTTCGAAAGAATCAAAGTGTAGTTTAAAACGAAAGAAACGGAGATGAAAAACTCCAAGTATTTTGATAGTTATTATGGAAATAGTTAGACTCGCGCTTTGGTTTAGCAATTTACTGACCTACCTCCGATTGATTGACAATAACTCTCTCAATTTAACTCGTAATTCATTTAAATTAGTTTCATTTCGAAAGAATCGAAGTGTAGTTTAAAACGAAAGAAACGGAGATGAAAAACTCCAAGTATTTTGAGAGTTATGATGGAAATAGTTAGACTCGTGCTTTGGTTTAGCAATTTACTGACCTACCTCTGATTGATTGAACATAACTCTGTCAATTTAACTCGTAATTCTTTTAAATTAGTTTCATTTCGAAGGAATCGAAGTGTAGTTTAAAACGAAAGAAACGGAGATGAAAAACTCCAAGTATTTTGAGAGTTATGATGGAAATAGTTAGACTCGCTCTTTGGTTTAGCAATTTACTGACCTCTCTCCGATTGATTTACCATAACTCACTCAATTTAACTCGTAATTCATTGAAATTAGTTTCATTTCGAAGGAATCGAAGTGTAGTTTAAAACGAAAGAAACAGAGATGAAAAACTCCAAGTATTTTGAGAGTTATGATGGAAATTGTTAGACTCGCGCTTTGGTTTAGCAATTTACTGACCTACCTCCGATTGATTGACCATAACTCACTCAATTTAACTCGTAATTCATTTAAATTAGTTTCATTTCGAAGGAATCGAAGTGTAGTTTAAAACGAAAGAAACGGAGATGAAAAACTCCAAGTATTTTGAGAGTTATGATGGAAATAGTTAGACTCGTGCTTTAGTTTAGCAATTTACTGACCTACCTCTGATTGATTGAACATAACTCTGTCAATTTAACTCGTAATTCTTTTAAATTAGTTTCATTTCGAAGGAATCGAAGTGTAGTTTAAAACGAAAGAAACGGAGATGAAAAACTCCAAGTATTTTGAGAGTTATGATGGAAATAGTTAGACTCGCTCTTTGGTTTAGCAATTTACTGACCTACCTCCGATTGATTGACCATAACTCTCTCAATTTAACTCTTAAGTCATTGAAATTAGTTTCATTTCGAAGGAATCAAAGTGTAGTTTAAAACGAAAGAAATGGAGATGAAAAACTCCAAGTATTTTGAGAGTTATGATGGAAATTGTTAGACTCGCGCTTTGGTTTAGCAATTTACTGACCTACCTCCGATTGATTGACCATAACTCACTCAATTTAACTCGTAATTCATTTAAATTAGTTTCATTTCGAAGGAATCGAAGTAAAGTTTAAAACGAAAGAAACGGAGATGAAAAACTCCAAGTATTTTGAGAGTTATGATGGAAATAGTTAGACTCGCGCTTTGGTTTAGCAATTTACTGACCTACCTCCGATTGATTGAACATAACTCTCTCAATTTAACTCGTAATTCATTTAAATTTGTTTCATTTCGAATGAATCGAAGTGTAGTTTAAAACGAAAGAAACGGAGATGAAAAACTCCAAGTATTTTGAGAGTTATGATGGAAATAGTTAGACTCGCTCTTTGGTTTAGCAATTTACTGACCTACCTCCGATTGATTGACCATAACTCTCTCAATTTAACTCTTAAGTCATTGAAATTAGTTTCATTTCGAAGGAATCAAAGTGTAGTTTAAAACGAAAGAAATGGAGATGAAAAACTCCAAGTATTTTGAGAGTTATGATGGAAATAGTTAGACTCGCGCTTTGGTTTAGCAATTTACTGACCTACCTCCGATTGATTGAACATAACTCTCTCAATTTAACTCGTAATTCATTTAAATTAGTTTCATTTCGAAGGAATCGAAGTGTAGTTTAAAACGAAAGAAACGGAGATGAAAAACTCCAAGTATTTTGAGAGTTATGATGGAAATAGTTAGACTCGCTCCTTGGTTTAGCAATTTACTGACCTCTCTCCGATTGATTTACCATAACTCACTAAATTTAACTTGTAATTCATTGAAATTAGTTTCATTTCGAAGGAATCGAAGTGTAGTTTAAAACGAAAGAAACGGAGATGAAAAACTCCAAGTATTTTGAGAGTTATGATGGAAATTGTTAGACTCGCGCTTTGGTTTAGCAATTTACTGACCTACCTCCGATTGATTGACCATAACTCACTCAATTTAACTCGTAATTCATTTAAATTAGTTTCATTTCGAAGGAATCGAAGTATAATTTAAAACGAAAGAAACGGAGATGAAAAACTCCAAGTATTTTGAGAGTTATGATGGAAATAGTTAGACTCGCGCTTTAGTTTAGCAATTTACTGACCTACCTCCGATTAATTGACCATAACTCACTCAATTTTACTTGTAATTGATTGAAATTAGTTTCATTTCGAAGGAATCGAAGTGTAGTTTAAAACGAAAGAAACGGAGATGAAAAACTCCAAGTATTTTGGGAGTTATGATGGAAATAGTTAGACTCGCGCTTTGGTTTAGCAATTTACTGACCTACCTCCGATTGATTGACCATAACTCACTCAATTTAACTCGTAATTCGTTGAATTAGTTTCATTTCGAAGGATTCGAAGTCTAGTTTAAAACGAAAGAAACGGAGATGAAAAACTCAAAGTATTTTGAGAGTTATGATGGAAATAGTTAGACTCGCGCTTTGGTTTAGCAATTTACTGACCTACCTCCGATTTATTGAACATAACTCTCTCAATTTAACTCGTAATTCATTTAAATTCGTTTCATTTCGAATGAATCGAAGTGTAGTTTAAAACGAAAGAAACGGAGATGAAAAACTCCAAGTATTTTGAGAGTTATAATGGAAATAGTTAGACTCGCGCTTTGGTTTAGCAATTTACTGACCTACCTCCGATTGATTGACCATAACTCTGTCAATTTAACTCGTAATTCATTTAAATTAGTTTCATTTCGAAGGAATCGAAGTGTAGTTTAAAACGAAAGAAACGGAGATGAAAAACTCCAAGTATTTTGAGAGTTATGATGGAAATAGTTAGACTCGCGCTTTGGTTTAGCAATTTACTGACCTCCCTACGATTGATTGACCATAACTCACTCGATTTAACTCGTAATTCATTGAAATTAGTTTCATTTCGAAAGAATCGAAGTGCAGTTTAAAACAAAAGAAACGGAGATGGAAAACTCCAAGTATTTTGAGAGTTATGATGGAAAAAGTTAGACTCGCGCTTTGGTTTAGCAATTTACTGACCTACCTCCGATTGATTGACCATAACTCTCTCAATTTAACTCTTAAGTCATTGAAATTAGTTTCATTTCGAAAGAATCAAAGTGTAGTTTAAAACGAAAGAAACGGAGATGAAAAACTCCAAGTATTTTGATAGTTATTATGGAAATAGTTAGACTCGCGCTTTGGTTTAGCAATTTACTGACCTACCTCCGATTGATTGACAATAACTCTCTCAATTTAACTCGTAATTCATTTAAATTAGTTTCATTTCGAAGGAATCGAAGTGTAGTTTAAAACGAAAGAAACGGAGATGAAAAACTCCAAGTATTTTGAGAGTTATGATGGAAATAGTTAGACTCGTGCTTTGGTTTAGCAATTTACTGACCTACCTCTGATTGATTGAACATAACTCTGTCAATTTAACTCGTAATTCTTTTAAATTAGTTTCATTTCGAAGGAATCGAAGTGTAGTTTAAAACGAAAGAAACGGAGATGAAAAACTCCAAGTATTTTGAGAGTTATGATGGAAATAGTTAGACTCGCTCTTTGGTTTAGCAATTTACTGACCTCTCTCCGATTGATTTACCATAACTCACTCAATTTAACTCGTAATTCATTGAAATTAGTTTCATTTCGAAGGAATCGAAGTGTAGTTTAAAACGAAAGAAACAGAGATGAAAAACTCCAAGTATTTTGAGAGTTATGATGGAAATTGTTAGACTCGCGCTTTGGTTTAGCAATTTACTGACCTACCTCCGATTGATTGACCATAACTCACTCAATTTAACTCGTAATTCATTTAAATTAGTTTCATTTCGAAGGAATCGAAGTGTAGTTTAAAACGAAAGAAACGGAGATGAAAAACTCCAAGTATTTTGAGAGTTATGATGGAAATAGTTAGACTCGTGCTTTAGTTTAGCAATTTACTGACCTACCTCTGATTGATTGAACATAACTCTGTCAATTTAACTCGTAATTCTTTTAAATTAGTTTCATTTCGAAGGAATCGAAGTGTAGTTTAAAACGAAAGAAACGGAGATGAAAAACTCCAAGTATTTTGAGAGTTATGATGGAAATAGTTAGACTCGCTCTTTGGTTTAGCAATTTACTGACCTACCTCCGATTGATTGACCATAACTCTGTCAATTTAACTCGTAATTCATTTAAATTAGTTTCATTTCGAAGGAATCGAAGTGTAGTTTAAAACGAAAGAAACGGAGATTAAAAACTCCAAGTATTTTGGGAGTTATTGTGAAAATAGTTAGACTCGCGCTTTGGTTTAGCAATTTACTGACCTCCCTACGATTGATTGACCATAACTCACTCAATTTAACTCGTAATTCATTGAAATTAGTTTCATTTCGAAGGAATCGAAGTGTAGTTTATAACGAAAGAAACGGAGATGAAAAACTCCAAGTATTTTGAGAGTTATGATGGAAAAAGTTAGACTCGCGCTTTGGTTTAGCAATTTACTGACCTACCTACGATTGATTGACCATAACTCACTCAATTTAACTCGTAATTCATTGAAATTAGTTTCATTTCGAAAGAATCGAAGTGTAGTTTAAAACGAAAGAAACGGAGATGAAAAACTCCAAGTATTTTGAGAGTTATGATGGAAAAAGTTAGACTCGCGCTTTGGTTTAGCAATTTACTGACCTACCTCCGATTGATTGACCATAACTCACTCAATTTAACTCGTAATTCATTTAAATTAGTTTCATTTCGAAGGAATCGAAGTGTAGTTTAAAACGAAAGAAACGGAGATGAAAAACTCCAAGTATTTTGAGAGTTATGATGGAAATAGTTAGACTCGCTCTTTGGTTTAGCAATTTACTGACCTCTCTCCGATTGATTTACCATAACTCACTCAATTTAACTCGTAATTCATTGAAATTAGTTTCATTTCGAAGGAATCGAAGTGTAGTTTAAAACGAAAGAAACAGAGATGAAAAACTCCAAGTATTTTGAGAGTTATGATGGAAATTGTTAGACTCGCGCTTTGGTTTAGCAATTTACTGACCTACCTCCGATTGATTGACCATAACTCACTCAATTTAACTCGTAATTCATTTAAATTAGTTTCATTTCGAAGGAATCGAAGTGTAGTTTAAAACGAAAGAAACGGAGATGAAAAACTCCAAGTATTTTGAGAGTTATGATGGAAATAGTTAGACTCGTGCTTTAGTTTAGCAATTTACTGACCTACCTCTGATTGATTGAACATAACTCTGTCAATTTAACTCGTAATTCTTTTAAATTAGTTTCATTTCGAAGGAATCGAAGTGTAGTTTAAAACGAAAGAAACGGAGATGAAAAACTCCAAGTATTTTGAGAGTTATGATGGAAATAGTTAGACTCGCTCTTTGGTTTAGCAATTTACTGACCTACCTCCGATTGATTGACCATAACTCTGTCAATTTAACTCGTAATTCATTTAAATTAGTTTCATTTCGAAGGAATCGAAGTGTAGTTTAAAACGAAAGAAACGGAGATTAAAAACTCCAAGTATTTTGGGAGTTATTGTGAAAATAGTTAGACTCGCGCTTTGGTTTAGCAATTTACTGACCTCCCTACGATTGATTGACCATAACTCACTCAATTTAAGTCGTAATTCATTGAAATTAGTTTCATTTCGAAGGAATCGAAGTGTAGTTTATAACGAAAGAAACGGAGATGAAAAACTCCAAGTATTTTGAGAGTTATGATGGAAAAAGTTAGACTCGCGCTTTGGTTTAGCAATTTACTGACCTACCTACGATTGATTGACCATAACTCACTCAATTTAACTCGTAATTCATTGAAATTAGTTTCATTTCGAAAGAATCGAAGTGTAGTTTAAAACGAAAGAAACGGAGATGAAAAACTCCAAGTATTTTGAGAGTTATGATGGAAATAGTTAGACTCGCTCTTTGGTTTAGCAATTTACTGACCTCTCTCCGATTGATTTACCATAACTCACTCAATTTAACTCGTAATTCATTGAAATTAGTTTCATTTCGAAGGAATCGAAGTGTAGTTTATAACGAAAGAAACGGAGATGAAAAACTCCAAGTATTTTGAGAGTTATGATGGAAAAAGTTAGACTCGCGCTTTGGTTTAGCAATTTACTGACCTACCTACGATTGATTGACCATAACTCACTCAATTTAACTCGTAATTCATTGAAATTAGTTTCATTTCGAAAGAATCGAAGTGTAGTTTAAAACGAAAGAAACGGAGATGAAAAACTCCAAGTATTTTGAGAGTTATGATAGAAAAAGTTAGACTCGCGCTTTGGTTTAGCAATTTACTGACCTACCTCCGATTGATTGACCATAACTCTCTCAATTTAACTTTTAAGTCATTGAAATTAGTTTCATTTCGAAAGAATCAAAGTGTAGTTTAAAACGAAAGAAACGGAGATGAAAAACTCCAAGTATTTTGATAGTTATGATGGAAATAGTTAGACTCGCGCTTTAGTTTAGCAATTTACTGACCTACCTCCGATTGATTGACAATAACTCTCTCAATTTAACTCGTAATTCATTTAAATTAGTTTCATTTCGAAGGAATCGAAGTGTATTTTAAAACGAAAGAAACGGAGATGAAAAACTCCAAGTATTTTGAGAGTTATGATGGAAATAGTTAGACTCGTGCTTTGGTTTAGCAATTTACTGACCTACCTCCGATTGATTGAACATAACTCTGTCAATTTAACTCGTAATTCTTTTAAATTAGTTTCATTTCGAAGGAATCGAAGTGTAGTTTAAAACGAAAGAAACGGAGATGAAAAACTCCAAGTATTTTGAGAGTTATGATGGAAATAGTTAGACTCGCTCTTTGGTTTAGCAATTTACTGACCTCTCTCCGATTGATTTACCATAACTCACTCAATTTAACTCGTAATTCATTGAAATTAGTTTCATTTCGAAGGAATCGAAGTGTAGTTTAAAACGAAAGAAACGGAGATGAAAAACTCCAAGTATTTTGAGAGTTATGATGGAAATTGTTAGACTCGCGCTTTGGTTTAGCAATTTACTGACCTACCTCCGATTGATTGACCATAACTCACTCAATTTAACTCGTAATTCATTTAAATTAGTTTCATTTCGAAGGAATCGAAGTAAAGTTTAAAACGAAAGAAACGGAGATGAAAAACTCCAAGTATTTTGAGAGTTATGATTGAAATAGTTAGACTCGCGCTTTGGTTTAGCAATTTACTGACCTACCTCCGATTGATTGAACATAACTCTCTCAATTTAACTCGTAATTCATTTAAATTCGTTTCATTTCGAATGAATCGAAGTGTAGTTTAAAACGAAAGAAACGGAGATGAAAAACTCCAAGTATTTTGAGAGTTATGATGGAAATAGTTAGACTCGCTCTTTGGTTTAGCAATTTACTGACCTCTCTCCGAATGATTTACCATAACTCACTCAATTTAACTCGTAATTCATTGAAATTAGTTTCATTTCGAAGGAATCGAAGTGTAGTTTAAAACGAAAAAAACGGAGATGAAAAACTCCAAGTATTTTGAGAGTTATGATGGAAATTGTTAGACTCGCGCTTTGGTTTAGCAATTTACTGACCTACCTCCGATTGATTTACCATAACTCACTCAATTTAACTCGTAATTCGTTTAAATTAGTTTCATTTCGAAGGAATCGAAGTATAGTTTAAAACGAAAGAAACGGAGATGAAAAACTCCAAGTATTTTGAGAGTTATGATGGAAATAGTTAGACTCGCGCTTTGGTTTAGCAATTTACTGACCTCCCTACGATTGATTGACCATAACTCACTAAATTTAACTCGTAATTCATTGAAATTAGTTTCATTTCGAAGGAATCGAAGTGTAGTTTAAAACGAAAGAAACGGAGATGAAAAACTCCAAGTATTTTGAGAGTTACGATGGAAATAGTTAGACTCGCGCTTTGGTTTAGCAATTTACTGACCTACCTCCGATTGATTGACCATAACTCTCTCAATTTAACTCTTAAGTCATTGAAATTAGTTTCATTTCGAAGGAATCAAAGTGTAGTTTAAAACGAAAGAAATGGAGATGAAAAACTCCAAGTATTTTGAGAGTTATGATGGAAATAGTTAGACTCGCGCTTTGGTTTAGCAATTTACTGACCTACCTTCGATTGATTGACAATAACTCTCTCAATTTAACTTCTAATTCATTTAAATTAGTTTCATTTCGAAGGAATCAAAGTGTAGTTTAAAACGAAAGAAACGGAGATGAAAAACCCCAAGTATTTTGAGAGTTATGATGGAAATAGTTAGACTCGCGCTTTGGTTTAGCAATTTACTGACCTACCTCCGATTGATTGACCATAACTCTGTCAATTTAACTCGTAATTCATTTAAGTTAGTTTCATTTCGAAGGAATCGAAGTGTAGTTTAAAACGAAAGAAACGGAGATGAAAAACTCCAAGTATTTTGGGAGTTATGATGGAAATAGTTAGACTCGCGCTTTGGTTTAGCAATTTACTGACCTACCTCCGATTGATTGACCATAACTCACTCAATTTAACTCGTAATTCATTGAATTAGTTTCATTTCGAAGGATTCGAAGTCTAGTTTAAAACGAAAGAAACGGAGATGAAAAACTCAAAGTATTTTGAGAGTTATGATGGAAATAGTTAGACTCGCGCTTTGGTTTAGCAATTTACTGACCTACCTCCGATTTATTGAACATAACTCTCTCAATTTAACTCGTAATTCATTTAAATTCGTTTCATTTCGAATGAATCGAAGTGTAGTTTAAAACGAAAGAAACGGAGATGAAAAACTCCAAGTATTTTGAGAGTTATGATGGAAATAGTTAGACTCGCGCTTTGGTTTAGCAATTTACTGACCTACCTCCGATTGATTGACCATAACTCTGTCAATTTAACTCGTAATTCATTTAAATTAGTTTCATTTCGAAGGAATCGAAGTGTAGTTTAAAACGAAAGAAACGGAGATGAAAAACTCCAAGTATTTTGAGAGTTATGATGGAAATAGTTAGACTCGCGCTTTGGTTTAGCAATTTACTGACCTCCCTACGATTGATTGACCATAACTCACTCGATTTAACTCGTAATTCATTGAAATTAGTTTCATTTCGAAAGAATCGAAGTGTAGTTTAAAACGAAAGAAACGGAGATGAAAAACTCCAATTATTTTGAGAGTTATGATGGAAAAAGTTAGACTCGCGCTTTGGTTTAGCAATTTACTGACCTACCTCCGATTGATTGACCATAACTCTCTCAATTTAACTCTTAAGTCATTGAAATTAGTTTCATTTCGAAAGAATCAAAGTGTAGTTTAAAACGAAAGAAACGGAGATGAAAAACTCCAAGTATTTTGATAGTTATGATGGAAATAGTTAGACTCGCGCTTTGGTTTAGCAATTTACTGACCTACCTCCGATTGATTGACAATAACTCTCTCAATTTAACTCGTAATTCATTTAAATTAGTTTCATTTCGAAGGAATCGAAGTGTATTTTAAAACGAAAGAAACGGAGATGAAAAACTCCAAGTATTTTGAGAGTTATGATGGAAATAGTTAGACTCGTGCTTTGGTTTAGCAATTTACTGACCTACCTCCGATTGATTGAACATAACTCTGTCAATTTAACTCGTAATTCTTTTAAATTAGTTTCATTTCGAAGGAATCGAAGTGTAGTTTAAAACGAAAGAAACGGAGATGAAAAACTCCAAGTATTTTGAGAGTTATGATGGAAATAGTTAGACTCGCTCTTTGGTTTAGCAATTTACTGACCTCTCTCCGATTGATTTACCATAACTCACTCAATTTAACTCGTAATTCATTGAAATTAGTTTCATTTCGAAGGAATCGAAGTGTAGTTTAAAACGAAAGAAACGGAGATGAAAAACTCCAAGTATTTTGAGAGTTATGATGGAAATTGTTAGACTCGCGCTTTGGTTTAGCAATTTACTGACCTACCTCCGATTGATTGACCATAACTCACTCAATTTAACTCGTAATTCATTTAAATTAGTTTCATTTCGAAGGAATCGAAGTAAAGTTTAAAACGAAAGAAACGGAGATGAAAAACTCCAAGTATTTTGAGAGTTATGATGGAAATAGTTAGACTCGCGCTTTGGTTTAGCAATTTACTTACCTACCTCCGATTGATTGAACATAACTCTCTCAATTTAACTCGTAATTCATTTAAATTCGTTTCATTTCGAATGAATCGAAGTGTAGTTTAAAACGAAAGAAACGGAGATGAAAAACTCCAAGTATTTTGAGAGTTATGATGGAAATAGTTAGACTCGCTCTTTGGTTTAGCAATTTACTGACCTCTCTCCGAATAATTTACCATAACTCACTCAATTTAACTCGTAATTCATTGAAATTAGTTTCATTTCGAAGGAATCGAAGTGTAGTTTAAAACGAAAGAAACGGAGATGAAAAACTCCAAGTATTTTGAGAGTTATGATGGAAATAGTTAGACTCGCTCTTTGGTTTAGCAATTTACTGACCTCTCTCCGATTGATTTACCATAACTCACTCAATTTAACTCGTAATTCATTGAAATTAGTTTCATTTCGAAGGAATCGAAGTGTAGTTTAAAACGAAAGAAACGGAGATGAAAAACTCCAAGTATTTTGAGAGTTATGATGGAAATTGTTAGACTCGCGCTTTGGTTTAGCAATTTACTGACCTACCTCCGATTGATTGACCATAACTCACTCAATTTAACTCGTAATTCATTTAAATTAGTTTCATTTCGAAGGAATCGAAGTAAAGTTTAAAACGAAAGAAACGGAGATGAAAAACTCCAAGTATTTTGAGAGTTATGATGGAAATAGTTAGACTCGCGCTTTGGTTTAGCAATTTACTGACCTACCTCCGATTGATTGAACATAACTCTCTCAATTTAACTCGTAATTCATTTAAATTCGTTTCATTTCGAATGAATCGAAGTGTAGTTTAAAACGAAATAAACGGAGATGAAAAACTCCAAGTATTTTGAGAGTTATGATGGAAATAGTTAGACTCGCTCTTTGGTTTAGCAATTTACTGACCTCTCTCCGAATGATTTACCATAACTCACTCAATTTAACTCGTAATTCATTGAAATTAGTTTCATTTCGAAGGAATCGAAGTGTAGTTTAAAACGAAAAAAACGGAGATGAAAAACTCCAAGTATTTTGAGAGTTATGATGGAAATTGTTAGACTCGCGCTTTGGTTTAGCAATTTACTGACCTACCTCCGATTGATTTACCATAACTCACTCAATTTAACTCGTAATTCGTTTAAATTAGTTTCATTTCGAAGGAATCGAAGTATAGTTTAAAACGAAAGAAACGGAGATGAAAAACTCCAAGTATTTTGAGAGTTATGATGGAAATAGTTAGACTCGCGCTTTGGTTTAGCAATTTACTGACCTCCCTACGATTGATTGACCATAACTCACTAAATTTAACTCGTAATTCATTGAAATTAGTTTCATTTCGAAGGAATCGAAGTGTAGTTTAAAACGAAAGAAACGGAGATGAAAAACTCCAAGTATTTTGAGAGTTACGATGGAAATAGTTAGACTCGCGCTTTGGTTTAGCAATTTACTGACTTACCTCCGATTGATTGACCATAACTCTCTCAATTTAACTCTTAAGTCATTGAAATTAGTTTCATTTCGAAGGAATCAAAGTGTAGTTTAAAACGAAAGAAATGGAGATGAAAAACTCCAAGTATTTTGAGAGTTATGATGGAAATAGTTAGACTCGCGCTTTGGTTTAGCAATTTACTGACCTACTGTAGACACCCCATTTTGTTTTGTTTTAATCAACAAATAAATTAGTGTGTTAAATCCATGTGAGAACCCCCTCTATCATTGATTTATATGTTTTAGGTCATTAATATCTTGATCTGACTTTACGGATCATCAATCGGGACAAAATAAGCTAGGGTCACTTCATAGCCCGGACCCTGATTCCATTCCGAGACCCGATTTCCGTAAATCGTTAGATCAATGGCAGATCATGACCTGGGTCTAACCATCCAAAACCACCTAACCTCTCCTCTCATCCTAACCATTCAAACCTCACCTAACCTCACCTAACCTCTCCTCCCATCATAACCATCCAAACCTCACCTAACCTCACCTAACCTCACCTAACATCACCTAACCTCACCTAACCTTACCTAACCTCACCTAACCTCACCTAACCTCCTATCCCATTCTCCTATAAATACCCTCTCATCTCACCAAAGAAAGAAAGGAAAAAAAAGAAAAGAGGAGAGAACCCCTCTCTTAGAAAATTCAAGCCCTCTCTCTAGACCAAATCCCTCTTCTCCATAAGTTTGCATGGAATATCGTCTACAAAAAGGTATGTCTTTTGGAATTTTATTTTCTTTTCTATATTTGTAGGATTGAGTGTTGTTTTGCGTATATTTTGGTTGATGTCATGTTTAATTTTGTACTAGTTTGGCCTTGGTCATGTTCTCACTTATGCTAAATATAATTAATGTGTTAGGGTCATTAGAACCTATTTGCGATGGGATATTGAAATCATTGGCTTGTTAGGGAATTTAGATTTCTTTTGGGAAAACAATTCATTAAAAATTTTGAACATTTACAAGAAAGAAAACTTGAATTTTACATGAATTATCAAAACCCATTTAATTTGGCTTACAAAACCTCCATCTTTCAATTGATAACAACAGCCCCCACTCCAATTTGATAACAACAGCCCCCACTCAATCTCAAGAACCCAATATCCATACCCCACCTTGCCAAGTAGATAAAAACAACCCCTTTTTCAAACATCCCATTTGAATCTAATCTCAGGCCCATTCAAGCCATTTTTCATATTCACCGTCTTTTAATCACTAAAAAAATAAGAACTATCAAAAGAAAACATGGGGGTGCCAATATCATTCCCGTCATAGTGCTAGCTGTTAGACTTTAAACAGATTTTTCGACCTCTAAACAACAGAATCGTGGGAAATGGTTAACTACAAAGTAGTAGATATTTTCGTGCCGTTTCCAACGAGTATTCGTGCTAGATCAGACAGCGAGCGGTTAAAAAGTTAAGTCCAAAATGGTTGCGGCACACCTTTAGGCATTTCCAGTTTAATGTTGCTGTCCTTTTGTTGGCAACACAAATTCGAACCTCTAAATCACAGATTTACAAACAATGGAGAACTACAAAGTTGTAGCCCTATAAAAGATCTTTCCAACGCATGTTTGTACGTTGAATTTGGCCAAGCGGTTAAAGAGTTACGACAGTTTTAGTGGGCTGCATTTGTCAGATCTTTTAATGGTCAATGGTTTGTCGAATTTGTGCAATTGTCAAAACTTGGTTGTGTTAACGTCATTTTCCAAACCAAAATCGAAAGACATTAATCTAAAGTACATCCAACCTAAAATTAACAAAACTAAAATTCACCCATTTAAAATCCACTGATAAAAATCCGTTAAAAGCCATTAACCAAAAGACCACTAAAAATTTCAAATGAAACTAAAACCTTCTAAATAAACAACTTTAAAAGCTACCAAACACACTAAATACCTTCAGATAATAAAAGCTTCAAGAAAACTCTAAAAGTTTCCACAAACCCAAAAGAATTCGAGATTCCCAAGAGCCGGTGGATTCAAAATTCCTTTAGGAACCCTTAGAGCCCAATTTAGGAACACTGGTGTCGTGTCGTGTCGTGTCCTAAGTTTTATGGAGTCCTAGGTTTTAGGGAGTCCTAGAGTCAGGAGTCCAGCCTCATCACGGACGTTTGCTATGTATAGCAACCGTGCCATAGGTTTAGTTACACTAGTCACCCGATCTTTTCCATAGGACAAGCCTAGTAAACTAGGATGTAGGCTAACCTGCATTAGTCTAAGGGACAACTTGCATTTAGATAAGAATCATATAGCATCTTCGATGAAATCCTAAGATAATAAAATCCTCAACTTGAATTAAATAACTTCTCTTAAAACTGTTGAAACAGTCAATCCCGTCTAGGTCGGTGTCTTAGTTGAGTTAGGCATATGTAACTTAGCTTAGGTGCACCGAACTACGTCGACTCTGATCCCAGTGAGGCTTGGGTACGTAGGCAGCTTGGATGTCTGACGGCATACCACCCGCGAGTCGGCACCACAACAAATTGTGGTGTTTTGTATATTAATTTTCTTGTAAATGCTTAATCAAATCACTTAGGACTTTCCATGAAATTAGAATTTTATGAGAACTTTCACTTCGATTGAATCCAGACAAATTAATAAATCAAGATACACATTTAGGATTCACATTGAAATTAGATGTTAGGATGCATGTCACTTAGTTCGCACTTTAACATAGAGTTGAATGAGCCATTTAAAATAAATTTAAAAGAGTTAGCTTTTGGAATCGAAGACCGATTATCGGGCAGGAATGGTGCATGTGGTGGATAACTCCCCATACCTTCCATTCTCGTAACCAGGTAGCGAGTCTAGATTTCTGGTTAATTATGGGTCCTAGATCCCACATCTAGGTGGCGACTCTGTCAGTCTCTTTCGTGTGGAATTCGGATTGCCTTAGTGATCCCAAGTTCACATAAAAGACGAATTACAATCAACAATTAAAAAACACACGCCAATCGCGTGGATACGAGAGACCAAGAGAGAGTGCGAGGCGGCTCGCGCCCCACCCCTCTCGCGGGATCAGGGTACCACAGTCTGGCGACTCTGCTGGGGAGTTTGAAGATCTCACCTAACCTCACCTAACGCGAGACCTGATCCCTATACTGGGGTATGTAGGCAACTCGGTTGAACCGAGTTCGGTCGATTCAAAAAGGAAAAGAAATTCAATCCTTTCAAAAAAAAAAAAAGAGAGGGACAAGTTCCAAAAGAAGAGAAGTTAATTGTTCCAGAAAGAAAAGAAAAAAGGAAAAAAAAAAATCAAACAATTTATCTTCAAACTAGGGGCATTCGCCCTGAACTACACACGACCTGATTCCTACCTTGGGATATGTAGGCGACCTGTTCACAGGTTCGGTCGAAATCTTTGTTGAGCCTTAAGCCATTCTTTGAAAAGCCCTATCCTACCTATAAAAGTCCTTCTGGTGTTCAGAACTAATGAGCTAGGTCCTGAGATACAATAAAAAAATGAAATGATGATGAATAAGAAAAATAACGGAGTTTGAAGATCTGCTAGACTGAAAACCTGAAAGGGCGGTCTAGGCAAAATTTAAGATCATTCCCCTGCTAAGTTGAAAACCCGAAAGGGCGGCTTAGGCAAAAGCTAAGGGGATAGCCTGCTGGATCGAAAACCTAGAAAGGTGGTTCAGGCAAAAGTTAAGGCTAGCGCGGTCCGCCAAGTTAAAAACCCTGAAGAGGTGACTTGGTCACGGTAAGAGAATCAGTATAAGAAGGCAACAGCCGGTATCAAGACTGAAGATCAACTGAAGTTCAAGCAAATTCAAGTGATATCCTCAAAACTGGGGGCATTGAAGCTAAGCAATCTTAGGGGTCGTAATTAAATTCTTGAGGCATTACTGTTTCGAGGAAGAAGTCCGGTGTTTACCAATTGAAAAACTATTCCTTGAAAGGATAGACTTACCAAACAAAACATTAACTAAGTCAGAAGCATCACTATGTTTGTCAGTATAGTCAGTCAATCTTTATTATTCTAAGTTCACTCCTTCAGGGCTGCTCAATCCTTTGAGTAGTGCCTTTCATCTAAGTTTTCTCTTTAGAAAGAGTCAATTGTCGTTCCTATGTCCAAATGATGTAACTGTCTTGGTGAAGGAGGCCAGGCCTAGGCAGCTCCCTGCAATTATACCTGAAAGAGCTCGAGAATTTAGTCAAACAACTTCATTTCAAAGAAGATCAGCTCAGAAAAATTCAGAAGTAGAAACATCAGAAAGCCCAGCTTCCGTAAAAAGATCATACCCCAGGAAGGCACCTTAAGCTTGGAAGAACCTCAGATGCAATGGTGGTTGAGCCAATTTCTCAGAAAGATGAACCATTCAAATTCATAATTCCCTTCCGGTTAGTTATCCTGGTCAAGAAATGTTTATCTAAACACCTGTCAAGAAGCAGATCCCGCTTTTCCATGTTAATATCCAAGAGAGTCGTTGTTCTAAATTACCAATCTCAAGTGTCTTGTTCAAGGTTTCAGTTATCAAAATCCCCAGAAGACAAGACCAGCAGTCTCTTTGAGAAAAATCTTGTTGAAGTTTCATAAAAATGTTCCTAATCCATTCTTGCTAGTAATGGTTCTTCGTTCCAAAGGTTTGCCGTTTCATCATTCGTCAAAGTCCTAGTTTCCAACATCTTTGTCGGGCACGATCCATAATATCCCCGATTTCATTGAGTTCAAAAAAATAAAAAATTCATCAAATCCAATCTTACGTCAAATTCAAGTTCATGGAAAATCTCTAAATTCTTCGAGCCCGTTTGTGAACGGTACCTCTTTTCTCGAGCCCATTTGCAAATGGCCTCGTTTTCTCCTTGAGCCCGTTTGTGAACGGTGCCTCATCTCTCGAGTCCATTTGTGAATGGTTTCGTCTTCTCCTTGAGCCCATTTGTGAACGGTGCCTCATTTTCTGAGTTCATTTATGAATGGTCTCATGTCCTCCTTGAGCCCGTTTGTGGACGGTGCCTCATTTCTCAAAAAATCAAAAATTCATCAAATCCAATCCCCAATTCAAAAAATCCAATCCTACGTCAAATTCAAATTCATAAAAATCTCTAAATTTTTCATTGTTGAATTCATCAATCAAAGCTATCTTGTGTCGTCGAGCCCGTTTGTGAACGGTGCCTCATTTCTCGAGCCCATTTGTGAATGGTCTCGTCTTCTCCTTGAGCCCGTTTGCGGACGGTACCTCATTTCCCAAAAATAAAAATTCATCAAATCCAATCCCCGATTCAAACAAATCCAATCTTACGTCAAATTCAAGTTCATGAAAAATCTCATGTCCTCTTTGAGCCCTTCTGTGAAAGGTGCCTCATTTCTCGAGGCCGTTTGTGAATGGTCTCGTCTTCTCCTTGAGCCCGTTTGCGGACGGTACCTCATTTCCCAAAAATAAAAAATTCATCAAAACCAATCCCCGATTCAAACAAATCCAATCTTACGTCAAATTCAAGTTCATGAAAAATCTCATGCCCTCTTTGAGCCCGTTTGTGAACGGTGCCTCTTTTCTCGAGGCCATTTGGGGATGGTCTCGTCTTCTCCTTGAACCCGTTTGTGAACAGGTTTCTCATTCTCTGAGTCCATTTGTGAATGGTCTCATGTCCTCTTTGAGCCCGTTTGTGAACGGTGCCTCTTTTCTCGAGGCCATTTGTGAATGGTCTCATCTTCTCCTTGAGCCCGTTTGCGGACGGTACCTCATTTTCCAAAAATAAAAAAATTTATCAAATCCAAATCCTTAATTAAAAAATAAAAATAAAAATCCATTCCTACGTCAAATTCAAGTTCATAAAAAAATCCCTAAATTCTTCGAGCCCGTTTGTGAACGGTGCCTCATTTCTCGAGTCCATTTGTGAATGGTCTCGTCTTCTCTTCGAACCCGTTTGTGAACAGGTGTCTCATTCTCTGAGTCCATTTGTGAATGGTCTCATCTTCTCCTTGAGCCCGTTTGTGAACGGTGCCTCATTTTCTGAGTCCATTTGTGAATGGTCTCGTGTCCTCTTTGAGCCCGTTTGTGAACGGTGCCTCATTTCTCGAGTCCATTTGTGAATGGTCTTGTCTTCTCCTTGAGCCCGTTTGTGAACGGTGCCTCATTTCTCGAATCCATTTGTGAATGGTCTTGTCTTCTCCTTGAGCCCGTTTGTGAACGGTGCCTCATTTCTCGAATCCATTTGTGAATGGTCTCGTCTTCTCCTTGAGCCCGTTTGTGAACGGTGCCTCATTTTTTTGAGTCCATTTGTGAATGGTCTCGTCTTCTCCTTGAACCCGTTTGTGAACGGTGTCTCATTCTCTGAGTCCATTTGTGAATGGTCTCATCTTCTCCTTGAGCCCGTTTGTGAACGGTGCCTCATTTCTCGAGTCCATTTGTGAATGGTCTTGTCTTCTCCTTGAGCCCGTTTGTGAACGGTGCCTCTTTTCTCGAGTCCATTTGTGAATGGTCTCGTCTTCTCCTTGAGCCCGTTTGTGAACGGTGCCTCATTTTTTTGAGTCCATTTGTGAATGGTCTCGTCTTCTCCTTGAACCCGTTTGTGAACGGTGTCTCATTCTCTGAGTCCATTTGTGAATGGTCTCATCTTCTCCTTGAGCCCGTTTGTGAATGGTGCCTCATTTCTCGAGTCCATTTGTGAATAATCTTGTCTTATCCTTGAGCCCGTTTGTGAATGGTGCCTCTTTTCTCGAATCCATTTGTGAATCGTATCGTCCTCCTTGAGCCCGTTTGTGAACGGTGCCTCATTTCTCGAGTCCATTTGTGAATGGTCTTGTCTTCTCCTTGAGCCCGTTTGTGAACGGTGCCTCTTTTCTCGAATCCATTTGTGAATGGTATCTTCCTCCTTGAGCCCGTTTGTGAACGGTGCCTCATTTCTCGAGTCCATTTGTGAATGGTCTTGTCTTCTCCTTGAGCCCGTTTGTGAACGGTGCCTCTTTTCTCGAGTCCATTTGTGAATGGTTTTCTATCCTCCTTGAGGCCGTTTGTGAACGGTGCCTCATTATCCAAGTCCATTTGGGAATGCTTCTTATCCTCGTTGAACCCGCTTGTGAGCGGCGTCTCATCTCCTTCTAAAAACTGTTTGAGAGCGATCTTTGTCCTTTCCCTTCATAATCCATTCGAAAATGATATCTCATTCTCTAATTGCCCGTTTGTGAACGGCGCCGCATCGAGTTTTTATTATTATTCAAGTTCTAGGGTTTCATCTAAGGTTTTGCATTATGTTAAGGTGCGTTGTATCTAGAGAGTCCTTTGTCGATTAAAACTACGCAAAATGGTTCTGTCATTTTTAACTTTGGTATTCAATGACTACGTCATCTCTACCAAAGAGGGGCATCTGTAGACACCCCATTTTGTTTTGTTTTAATCAACAAATAAATTAGTGTGTTAAATCCATGTGAGAACCCCCTCTATCATTGATTTATATGTTTTAGGTCATTAATATCTTGATCTGACTTTACGGATCATCAATCGGGACAAAATAAGCTAGGGTCACTTCATAGCCCGGACCCTGATTCCATTCCGAGACCCGATTTCCGTAAATCGTTAGATCAATGGCAGATCATGACCTGGGTCTAACCATCCAAAACCACCTAACCTCTCCTCTCATCCTAACCATTCAAACCTCACCTAACCTCACCTAACCTCTCCTCCCATCATAACCATCCAAACCTCACCTAACCTCACCTAACCTCACCTAACATCACCTAACCTCACCTAACCTTACCTAACCTCACCTAACCTCACCTAACCTCCTATCCCATTCTCCTATAAATACCCTCTCATCTCACCAAAGAAAGAAAGGAAAAAAAAGAAAAGAGGAGAGAACCCCTCTCTTAGAAAATTCAAGCCCTCTCTCTAGACCAAATCCCTCTTCTCCATAAGTTTGCATGGAATATCGTCTACAAAAAGGTATGTCTTTTGGAATTTTATTTTCTTTTCTATATTTGTAGGATTGAGTGTTGTTTTGCGTATATTTTGGTTGATGTCATGTTTAATTTTGTACTAGTTTGGCCTTGGTCATGTTCTCACTTATGCTAAATATAATTAATGTGTTAGGGTCATTAGAACCTATTTGCGATGGGATGTTGAAATCATTGGCTTGTTAGGGAATTTAGATTTCTTTTGGGAAAACAATTCATTAAAAATTTTGAACATTTACAAGAAAGAAAACTTGAATTTTACATGAATTATCAAAACCCATTTAATTTGGCTTACAAAACCTCCATCTTTCAATTGATAACAACAGCCCCCACTCCAATTTGATAACAACAGCCCCCACTCAATCTCAAGAACCCAATATCCATACCCCACCTTGCCAAGTAGATAAAAACAACCCCTTTTTCAAACATCCCATTTGAATCTAATCTCAGGCCCATTCAAGCCATTTTTCATATTCACCGTCTTTTAATCACTAAAAAAATAAGAACTATCAAAAGAAAACATGGGGGTGCCAATATCATTCCCGTCATAGTGCTAGCTGTTAGACTTTAAACAGATTTTTCGACCTCTAAACAACAGAATCGTGGGAAATGGTTAACTACAAAGTAGTAGATATTTTCGTGCCGTTTCCAACGAGTATTCGTGCTAGATCAGACAGCGAGCGGTTAAAAAGTTAAGTCCAAAATGGTTGCGGCACACCTTTAGGCATTTCCAGTTTAATGTTGCTGTCCTTTTGTTGGCAACACAAATTCGAACCTCTAAATCACAGATTTACAAACAATGGAGAACTACAAAGTTGTAGCCCTATAAAAGATCTTTCCAACGCATGTTTGTACGTTGAATTTGGCCAAGCGGTTAAAGAGTTACGACAGTTTTAGTGGGCTGCATTTGTCAGATCTTTTAATGGTCAATGGTTTGTCGAATTTGTGCAATTGTCAAAACTTGGTTGTGTTAACGTCATTTTCCAAACCAAAATCGAAAGACATTAATCTAAAGTACATCCAACCTAAAATTAACAAAACTAAAATTCACCCATTTAAAATCCACTGATAAAAATCCGTTAAAAGCCATTAACCAAAAGACCACTAAAAATTTCAAATGAAACTAAAACCTTCTAAATAAACAACTTTAAAAGCTACCAAACACACTAAATACCTTCAGATAATAAAAGCTTCAAGAAAACTCTAAAAGTTTCCACAAACCCAAAAGAATTCGAGATTCCCAAGAGCCGGTGGATTCAAAATTCCTTTAGGAACCCTTAGAGCCCAATTTAGGAACACTGGTGTCGTGTCGTGTCGTGTCCTAAGTTTTATGGAGTCCTAGGTTTTAGGGAGTCCTAGAGTCAGGAGTCCAGCCTCATCACGGACGTTTGCTATGTATAGCAACCGTGCCATAGGTTTAGTTACACTAGTCACCCGATCTTTTCCATAGGACAAGCCTAGTAAACTAGGATGTAGGCTAACCTGCATTAGTCTAAGGGACAACTTGCATTTAGATAAGAATCATATAGCATCTTCGATGAAATCCTAAGATAATAAAATCCTCAACTTGAATTAAATAACTTCTCTTAAAACTGTTGAAACAGTCAATCCCGTCTAGGTCGGTGTCTTAGTTGAGTTAGGCATATGTAACTTAGCTTAGGTGCACCGAACTACGTCGACTCTGATCCCAGTGAGGCTTGGGTACGTAGGCAGCTTGGATGTCTGACGGCATACCACCCGCGAGTCGGCACCACAACAAATTGTGGTGTTTTGTATATTAATTTTCTTGTAAATGCTTAATCAAATCACTTAGGACTTTCCATGAAATTAGAATTTTATGAGAACTTTCACTTCGATTGAATCCAGACAAATTAATAAATCAAGATACACATTTAGGATTCACATTGAAATTAGATGTTAGGATGCATGTCACTTAGTTCGCACTTTAACATAGAGTTGAATGAGCCATTTAAAATAAATTTAAAAGAGTTAGCTTTTGGAATCGAAGACCGATTATCGGGCAGGAATGGTGCATGTGGTGGATAACTCCCCATACCTTCCATTCTCGTAACCAGGTAGCGAGTCTAGATTTCTGGTTAATTATGGGTCCTAGATCCCACATCTAGGTGGCGACTCTGTCAGTCTCTTTCGTGTGGAATTCGGATTGCCTTAGTGATCCCAAGTTCACATAAAAGACGAATTACAATCAACAATTAAAAAACACACGCCAATCGCGTGGATACGAGAGACCAAGAGAGAGTGCGAGGCGGCTCGCGCCCCACCCCTCTCGCGGGATCAGGGTACCACAGTCTCTCTTGGATATTAACATGGAAAAGCGGGATCTACCCAGACTGTGGTACCCTGATCCCGCGAGAGGGGTGGGGCGCGAGCCGCCTCGCACTCTCTCTTGGTCTCTCGTATCCACGCGATTGGCGTGTGTTTTTTAATTGTTGATTGTAATTCGTCTTTTATGTGAACTTGGGATCACTAAGGCAATCCGAATTCCACACGAAAGAGACTGACAGAGTCGCCACCTAGATGTGGGATCTAGGACCCATAATTAACCAGAAATCTAGACTCGCTACCTGGTTACGAGAATGGAAGGTATGGGGAGTTATCCACCACATGCACCATTCCTGCCCGATAATCGGTCTTCGATTCCAAAAGCTAACTCTTTTAAATTTATTTTAAATGGCTCATTCAACTCTATGTTAAAGTGCGAACTAAGTGACATGCATCCTAACATCTAATTTCAATGTGAATCCTAAATGTGTATCTTGATTTATTAATTTGTCTGGATTCAATCGAAGTGAAAGTTCTCATAAAATTCTAATTTCATGGAAAGTCCTAAGTGATTTGATTAAGCATTTACAAGAAAATTAATATACAAAACACCACAATTTGTTGTGGTGCCGACTCGCGGGTGGTATGCCGTCAGACATCCAAGCTGCCTACGTACCCAAGCCTCACTGGGATCAGAGTCGACGTAGTTCGGTGCACCTAAGCTAAGTTACATATGCCTAACTCAACTAAGACACCGACCTAGACGGGATTGACTGTTTCAACAGTTTTAAGAGAAGTTATTTAATTCAAGTTGAGGATTTTATTATCTTAGGATTTCATCGAAGATGCTATATGATTCTTATCTAAATGCAAGTTGTCCCTTAGACTAATGCAGGTTAGCCTACATCCTAGTTTACTAGGCTTGTCCTATGGAAAAGATCGGGTGACTAGTGTAACTAAACCTATGGCACGGTTGCTATACATAGCAAACGTCCGTGATGAGGCTGGACTCCTGACTCTAGGACTCCCTAAAACCTAGGACTCCATAAAACTTAGGACACGACACGACACGACACCAGTGTTCCTAAATTGGGCTCTAAGGGTTCCTAAAGGAATTTTGAATCCACCGGCTCTTGGGAATCTCGAATTCTTTTGGGTTTGTGGAAACTTTTAGAGTTTTCTTGAAGCTTTTATTATCTGAAGGTATTTAGTGTGTTTGGTAGCTTTTAAAGTTGTTTATTTAGAAGGTTTTAGTTTCATTTGAAATTTTTAGTGGTCTTTTGGTTAATGGCTTTTAACGGATTTTTATCAGTGGATTTTAAATGGGTGAATTTTAGTTTTGTTAATTTTAGGTTGGATGTACTTTAGATTAATGTCTTTCGATTTTGGTTTGGAAAATGACGTTAACACAACCAAGTTTTGACAATTGCACAAATTCGACAAACCATTGACCATTAAAAGATCTGACAAATGCAGCCCACTAAAACTGTCGTAACTCTTTAACCGCTTGGCCAAATTCAACGTACAAACATGCGTTGGAAAGATCTTTTATAGGGCTACAACTTTGTAGTTCTCCATTGTTTGTAAATCTGTGATTTAGAGGTTCGAATTTGTGTTGCCAACAAAAGGACAGCAACATTAAACTGGAAATGCCTAAAGGTGTGCCGCAACCATTTTGGACTTAACTTTTTAACCGCTCGCTGTCTGATCTAGCACGAATACTCGTTGGAAACGGCACGAAAATATCTACTACTTTGTAGTTAACCATTTCCCACGATTCTGTTGTTTAGAGGTCGAAAAATCTGTTTAAAGTCTAACAGCTAGCACTATGACGGGAATGATATTGGCACCCCCATGTTTTCTTTTGATAGTTCTTATTTTTTTAGTGATTAAAAGACGGTGAATATGAAAAATGGCTTGAATGGGCCTGAGATTAGATTCAAATGGGATGTTTGAAAAAGGGGTTGTTTTTATCTACTTGGCAAGGTGGGGTATGGATATTGGGTTCTTGAGATTGAGTGGGGGCTGTTGTTATCAAATTGGAGTGGGGGCTGTTGTTATCAATTGAAAGATGGAGGTTTTGTAAGCCAAATTAAATGGGTTTTGATAATTCATGTAAAATTCAAGTTTTCTTTCTTGTAAATGTTCAAAATTTTTAATGAATTGTTTTCCCAAAAGAAATCTAAATTCCCTAACAAGCCAATGATTTCAACATCCCATCGCAAATAGGTTCTAATGACCCTAACACATTAATTATATTTAGCATAAGTGAGAACATGACCAAGGCCAAACTAGTACAAAATTAAACATGACATCAACCAAAATATACGCAAAACAACACTCAATCCTACAAATATAGAAAAGAAAATAAAATTCCAAAAGACATACCTTTTTGTAGACGATATTCCATGCAAACTTATGGAGAAGAGGGATTTGGTCTAGAGAGAGGGCTTGAATTTTCTAAGAGAGGGGTTCTCTCCTCTTTTCTTTTTTTTCCTTTCTTTCTTTGGTGAGATGAGAGGGTATTTATAGGAGAATGGGATAGGAGGTTAGGTGAGGTTAGGTGAGGTTAGGTAAGGTTAGGTGAGGTTAGGTGATGTTAGGTGAGGTTAGGTGAGGTTAGGTGAGGTTTGGATGGTTATGATGGGAGGAGAGGTTAGGTGAGGTTAGGTGAGGTTTGAATGGTTAGGATGAGAGGAGAGGTTAGGTGGTTTTGGATGGTTAGACCCAGGTCATGATCTGCCATTGATCTAACGATTTACGGAAATCGGGTCTCGGAATGGAATCAGGGTCCGGGCTATGAAGTGACCCTAGCTTATTTTGTCCCGATTGATGATCCGTAAAGTCAGATCAAGATATTAATGACCTAAAACATATAAATCAATGATAGAGGGGGTTCTCACATGGATTTAACACACTAATTTATTTGTTGATTAAAACAAAACAAAATGGGGTGTCTACACCTACCTTCGATTGATTGACAATAACTCTCTCAATTTAACTTCTAATTCATTTAAATTAGTTTCATTTCGAAGGAATCAAAGTGTAGTTTAAAACGAAAGAAACGGAGATGAAAAACTCCAAGTATTTTGAGAGTTATGATGGAAATAGTTAGACTCGCGCTTTGGTTTAGCAATTTACTGACCTACCTCCGATTGATTGACCATAACTCTGTCAATTTAACTCGTAATTCATTTAAGTTAGTTTCATTTCGAAGGAATCGAAGTGTAGTTTAAAACGAAAGAAACGGAGATGAAAAACTCCAAGTATTTTGGGAGTTATGATGGAAATAGTTAGACTCGCGCTTTGGTTTAGCAATTTACTGACCTACCTCCGATTGATTGACCATAACTCACTCAATTTAACTCGTAATTCATTGAATTAGTTTCATTTCGAAGGATTCGAAGTCTAGTTTAAAACGAAAGAAACGGAGATGAAAAACTCAAAGTATTTTGAGAGTTATGATGGAAATAGTTAGACTCGCGCTTTGGTTTAGCAATTTACTGACCTACCTCCGATTTATTGAACATAACTCTCTCAATTTAACTCGTAATTCATTTAAATTCGTTTCATTTCGAATGAATCGAAGTGTAGTTTAAAACGAAAGAAACGGAGATGAAAAACTCCAAGTATTTTGAGAGTTATGATGGAAATAGTTAGACTCGCGCTTTGGTTTAGCAATTTACTGACCTACCTCCGATTGATTGACCATAACTCTGTCAATTTAACTCGTAATTCATTTAAATTAGTTTCATTTCGAAGGAATCGAAGTGTAGTTTAAAACGAAAGAAACGGAGATGAAAAACTCCAAGTATTTTGAGAGTTATGATGGAAATAGTTAGACTCGCGCTTTGGTTTAGCAATTTACTGACCTCCCTACGATTGATTGACCATAACTCACTCGATTTAACTCGTAATTCATTGAAATTAGTTTCATTTCGAAAGAATCGAAGTGTAGTTTGAAACGAAAGAAACGGAGATGAAAAACTCCAAGTATTTTGAGAGTTATGATGGAAAAAGTTAGACTCGCGCTTTGGTTTAGCAATTTACTGACCTACCTCCGATTGATTGACCATAACTCTCTCAATTTAACTCTTAAGTCATTGAAATTAGTTTCATTTCGAAAGAATCAAAGTGTAGTTTAAAACGAAAGAAACAGAGATGAAAAACTCCAAGTATTTTGATAGTTATGATGGAAATAGTTAGACTCGCGCTTTGGTTTAGCAATTTACTGACCTACCTCCGATTGATTGACAATAACTCTCTCAATTTAACTCGTAATTCATTTAAATTAGTTTCATTTCGAAGGAATCGAAGTGTATTTTAAAACGAAAGAAACGGAGATGAAAAACTCCAAGTATTTTGAGAGTTATGATGGAAATAGTTAGACTCGTGCTTTGGTTTAGCAATTTACTGACCTACCTCCGATTGATTGAACATAACTCTGTCAATTTAACTCGTAATTCTTTTAAATTAGTTTCATTTCGAAAGAATCGAAGTGTAGTTTAAAACGAAAGAAACGGAGATGAAAAACTCCAAGTATTTTGAGAGTTATGATGGAAATAGTTAGACTTGCTCTTTGGTTTAGCAATTTACTGACCTCTCTCCGATTGATTTACCATAACTCACTCAATTTAACTCGTAATTCATTGAAATTAGTTTCATTTCGAAGGAATCGAAGTGTAGTTTAAAACGAAAGAAACGGAGATGAAAAACTCCAAGTATTTTGAGAGTTATGATGGAAATTGTTAGACTCGCGCTTTGGTTTAGCAATTTACTGACCTACCTCCGATTGATTGACCATAACTCACTCAATTTAACTCGTAATTCATTTAAATTAGTTTCATTTCGAAGGAATCGAAGTAAAGTTTAAAACGAAAGAAACGGAGATGAAAAACTCCAAGTATTTTGAGAGTTATGATGGAAATAGTTAGACTCGCGCTTTGGTTTAGCAATTTACTGACCTACCTCCGATTGATTGAACATAACTCTCTCAATTTAACTCGTAATTCATTTAAATTCGTTTCATTTCGAATGAATCGAAGTGTAGTTTAAAACGAAAGAAACGGAGATGAAAAACTCCAAGTATTTTGAGAGTTATGATGGAAATAGTTAGACTCGCTCTTTGGTTTAGCAATTTACTGACCTCTCTCCGAATAATTTACCATAACTCACTCAATTTAACTCGTAATTCATTGAAATTAGTTTCATTTCGAAGGAATCGAAGTGTAGTTTAAAACGAAAAAAACGGAGATGAAAAACTCCAAGTATTTTGAGAGTTATGATGGAAATTGTTAGACTCGCGCTTTGGTTTAGCAATTTACTGACCTACCTCCGATTGATTTACCATAACTCACTCAATTTAACTCGTAATTCGTTTAAATTAGTTTCATTTCGAAGGAATCGAAGTATAGTTTAAAACGAAAGAAACGGAGATGAAAAACTCCAAGTATTTTGAGAGTTATGATGGAAATAGTTAGACTCGCGCTTTGGTTTAGCAATTTACTGACCTCCCTACGATTGATTGACCATAACTCACTAAATTTAACTCGTAATTCATTGAAATTAGTTTCATTTCGAAGGAATCGAAGTGTAGTTTAAAACGAAAGAAACGGAGATGAAAAACTCCAAGTATTTTGAGAGTTACGATGGAAATAGTTAGACTCGCGCTTTGGTTTAGCAATTTACTGACCTACCTCCGATTGATTGACCATAACTCTCTCAATTTAACTCTTAAGTCATTGAAATTAGTTTCATTTCGAAGGAATCAAAGTGTAGTTTAAAACGAAAGAAATGGAGATGAAAAACTCCAAGTATTTTGAGAGTTATGATGGAAATAGTTAGACTCGCGCTTTGGTTTAGCAATTTACTGACCTACCTTCGATTGATTGACAATAACTCTCTCAATTTAACTCGTAATTCATTTAAATTAGTTTCATTTCGAAGGAATCAAAGTGTAGTTTAAAACGAAAGAAACGGAGATGAAAAACTCCAAGTATTTTGAGAGTTATGATGGAAATAGTTAGACTCGCGCTTTGGTTTAGCAATTTACTGACCTACCTCCGATTGATTGACCATAACTCTGTAAATTTAACTCGTAATTCATTTAAATTAGTTTCATTTCGAAGGAATCGAAGTGTAGTTTAAAACGAAAGAAACGGAGATGAAAAACTCCAAGTATTTTGGGAGTTATGATGGAAATAGTTAGACTCGCGCTTTGGTTTAGCAATTTACTGACCTACCTCCGATTGATTGACCATAACTCACTCAATTTAACTCGTAATTCATTGAATTAGTTTCATTTCGAAGGATTCGAAGTCTAGTTTAAAACGAAAGAAACGGAGATGAAAAACTCAAAGTATTTTGAGAGTTATGATGGAAATAGTTAGACTCGCGCTTTGGTTTAGCAATTTACTGACCTACCTCCGATTTATTGAACATAACTCTCTCAATTTAACTCGTAATTCATTTAAATTCGTTTCATTTCGAATGAATCGAAGTGTAGTTTAAAACGAAAGAAACGGAGATGAAAAACTCCAAGTATTTTGAGAGTTATGATGGAAATAGTTAGACTCGCGCTTTGGTTTAGCAATTTACTGACCTACCTCCGATTGATTGACCATAACTCTGTCAATTTAACTCGTAATTCATTTAAATTAGTTTCATTTCGAAGGAATCGAAGTGTAGTTTAAAACGAAAGAAACGGAGATGAAAAACTCCAAGTATTTTGAGAGTTATGAAGGAAATAGTTAGACTCGCGCTTTGGTTTAGCAATTTACTGACCTCCCTACGATTGATTGACCATAAGTCACTCGATTTAACTCGTAATTCATTGAAATTAGTTTCATTTCGAAAGAATCGAAGTGTAGTTTAAAACGAAAGAAACGGAGATGAAAAACTCCAAGTATTTTGAGAGTTATGATGGAAAAAGTTAGACTCGCGCTTTGGTTTAGCAATTTACTGACCTACCTCCGATTGATTGACCATAACTCTCTCAATTTAACTCTTAAGTCATTGAAATTAGTTTCATTTCGAAAGAATCAAAGTGTAGTTTAAAACGAAAGAAACGGAGATGAAAAACTCCAAGTATTTTGATAGTTATGATGGAAATAGTTAGACTCGCGCTTTGGTTTAGCAATTTACTGACCTACCTCCGATTGATTGACAATAACTCTCTCAATTTAACTCGTAATTCATTTAAATTAGTTTCATTTCGAAGGAATCGAAGTGTATTTTAAAACGAAAGAAACGGAGATGAAAAACTCCAAGTATTTTGAGAGTTATGATGGAAATAGTTAGACTCGTGCTTTGGTTTAGCAATTTACTGACCTACCTCCGATTGATTGAACATAACTCTGTCAATTTAACTCGTAATTCTTTTAAATTAGTTTCATTTCGAAGGAATCGAAGTGTAGTTTAAAACGAAAGAAACGGAGATGAAAAACTCCAAGTATTTTGAGAGTTATGATGGAAATAGTTAGACTCGCTCTTTGGTTTAGCAATTTACTGACCTCTCTCCGATTGATTTACCATAACTCACTCAATTTAACTCGTAATTCATTGAAATTAGTTTCATTTCGAAGGAATCGAAGTGTAGTTTAAAACGAAAGAAACGGAGATGAAAAACTCCAAGTATTTTGAGAGTTATGATGGAAATTGTTAGACTCGCGCTTTGGTTTAGCAATTTACTGACCTACCTCCGATTGATTGACAATAACTCTCTCAATTTAACTCGTAATTCATTTAAATTAGTTTCATTTCGAAGGAATCGAAGTGTAGTTTAAAACGAAAAAAACGGAGATGAAAAACTCCAAGTATTTTGAGAGTTATGATGGAAATTGTTAGACTCGCGCTTTGGTTTAGCAATTTACTGACTACCTCCGATTGATTTACCATAACTCACTCAATTTAACTCGTAATTCGTTTAAATTAGTTTCATTTCGAAGGAATCGAAGTATAGTTTAAAACGAAAGAAACGGAGATGAAAAACTCCAAGTATTTTGAGAGTTATGATGGAAATAGTTAGACTCGCGCTTTGGTTTAGCAATTTACTGACCTCCCTACGATTGATTGACCATAACTCAATAAATTTAACTCGTAATTCATTGAAATTAGTTTCATTTCGAAGGAATCGAAGTGTAGTTTAAAACGAAAGAAACGGAGATGAAAAACTCCAAGTATTTTGAGAGTTACGATGGAAATAGTTAGACTCGCGCTTTGGTTTAGCAATTTACTGACCTACCTCCGATTGATTGACCATAACTCTCTCAATTTAACTCTTAAGTCATTGAAATTAGTTTCATTTCGAAGGAATCAAAGTGTAGTTTAAAACGAAAGAAATGGAGATGAAAAACTCCAAGTATTTTGAGAGTTATGATGGAAATAGTTAGACTCGCGCTTTGGTTTAGCAATTTACTGACCTACCTTCGATTGATTGACAATAACTCTCTCAATTTAACTCGTAATTCATTTAAATTAGTTTAATTTCGAAGGAATCAAAGTGTAGTTTAAAACGAAAGAAACGGAGATGAAAAACTCCAAGTATTTTGAGAGTTATGATGGAAATAGTTAGACTCGCGCTTTGGTTTAGCAATTTACTGACCTACCTCCGATTGATTGACCATAACTCTCTCAATTTAACTCGTAATTCATTTAAATTAGTTTCATTTCGAAGGAATCGAAGTGTAGTTTAAAACGAAAGAAACGGAGATGAAAAACTCCAAGTATTTTGGGAGTTATGATGGAAATAGTTAGACTCGCGCTTTGGTTTAGCAATTTACTGACCTACCTCCGATTGATTGACCATAACTCACTCAATTTAACTCGTAATTCATTGAATTAGTTTCATTTCGAAGGATTCGAAGTCTAGTTTAAAACGAAAGAAACGGAGATGAAAAACTCAAAGTATTTTGAGAGTTATGATGGAAATAGTTAGACTCGCGCTTTGGTTTAGCAATTTACTGACCTACCTCCGATTTATTGAACATAACTCTCTCAATTTAACTCGTAATTCATTTAAATTCGTTTCATTTCGAATGAATCGAAGTGTAGTTTAAAACGAAAGAAACGGAGATGAAAAACTCCAAGTATTTTGAGAGTTATGATGGAAATAGTTAGACTCGCGCTTTGGTTTAGCAATTTACTGACCTACCTCCGATTGATTGACCATAACTCTGTCAATTTAACTCGTAATTCATTTAAATTAGTTTCATTTCGAAGGAATCGAAGTGTAGTTTAAAACGAAAGAAACGGAGATGAAAAACTCCAGGTATTTTGAGAGTTATGATGGAAATAGTTAGACTCGCGCTTTGGTTTAGCAATTTACTGACCTCCCTACGATTGATTGACCATAACTCACTCGATTTAACTCGTAATTCATTGAAATTAGTTTCATTTCGAAAGAATCGAAGTGTAGTTTAAAACGAAAGAAACGGAGATGAAAAACTCCAAGTATTTTGAGAGTTATGATGGAAAAAGTTAGACTCGCGCTTTGGTTTAGCAATTTACTGACCTACCTCCGATTGATTGACCATAACTCTCTCAATTTAACTCTTAAGTCATTGAAATTAGTTTCATTTCGAAAGAATCAAAGTGTAGTTTAAAACGAAAGAAACGGAGATGAAAAACTCCAAGTATTTTGATAGTTATGATGGAAATAGTTAGACTCGCGCTTTGGTTTAGCAATTTACTGACCTACCTCCGATTGATTGACAATAACTCTCTCAATTTAACTCGTAATTCATTTAAATTAGTTTCATTTCGAAGGAATCGAAGTGTATTTTAAAACGAAAGAAACGGAGATGAAAAACTCCAAGTATTTTGAGAGTTATGATGGAAATAGTTAGACTCGTGCTTTGGTTTAGCAATTTACTGACCTACCTCCGATTGATTGAACATAACTCTGTCAATTTAACTCGTAATTCTTTTAAATTAGTTTCATTTCGAAGGAATCGAAGTGTAGTTTAAAACGAAAGAAACGGAGATGAAAAACTCCAAGTATTTTGAGAGTTATGATGGAAATAGTTAGACTCGCTCTTTGGTTTAGCAATTTATTGACCTCTCTCCGATTGATTTACCATAACTCACTCAATTTAACTCGTAATTCATTGAAATTAGTTTCATTTCGAAGGAATCGAAGTGTAGTTTAAAACGAAAGAAACGGAGATGAAAAACTCCAAGTATTTTGAGAGTTATGATGGAAATTGTTAGACTCGCGCTTTGGTTTAGCAATTTACTGACCTACCTCCGATTGATTGACAATAACTCTCTCAATTTAACTCGTAATTCATTTAAATTAGTTTCATTTCGAAGGAATCGAAGTGTAGTTTAAAACGAAAAAAACGGAGATGAAAAACTCCAAGTATTTTGAGAGTTATGATGGAAATTGTTAGACTCGCGCTTTGGTTTAGCAATTTACTGACCTACCTCCGATTGATTTACCATAACTCACTCAATTTAACTCGTAATTCGTTTAAATTAGTTTCATTTCGAAGGAATCGAAGTATAGTTTAAAACGAAAGAAACGGAGATGAAAAACTCCAAGTATTTTGAGAGTTATGATGGAAATAGTTAGACTCGCGCTTTGGTTTAGCAATTTACTGACCTCCCTACGATTGATTGACCATAACTCACTAAATTTAACTCGTAATTCATTGAAATTAGTTTCATTTCGAAGGAATCGAAGTGTAGTTTAAAACGAAAGAAACGGAGATGAAAAACTCCAAGTATTTTGAGAGTTACGATGGAAATAGTTAGACTCGCGCTTTGGTTTAGCAATTTACTGACCTACCTCCGATTGATTGACCATAACTCTCTCAATTTAACTCTTAAGTCATTGAAATTAGTTTCATTTCGAAGGAATCAAAGTGTAGTTTAAAACGAAAGAAATGGAGATGAAAAACTCCAAGTATTTTGAGAGTTATGATGGAAATAGTTAGACTCGCGCTTTGGTTTAGCAATTTACTGACCTACCTTCGATTGATTGACAATAACTCTCTCAATTTAACTCGTAATTCATTTAAATTAGTTTAATTTCGAAGGAATCAAAGTGTAGTTTAAAACGAAAGAAACGGAGATGAAAAACTCCAAGTATTTTGAGAGTTATGATGGAAATAGTTAGACTCGCGCTTTGGTTTAGCAATTTACTGACCTACCTCCGATTGATTGACCATAACTCTGTCAATTTAACTCGTAATTCATTTAAATTAGTTTCATTTCGAAGGAATCGAAGTGTAGTTTAAAACGAAAGAAACGGAGATGAAAAACTCCAAGTATTTTGGGAGTTATGATGGAAATAGTTAGACTCGCGCTTTGGTTTAGCAATTTACTGACCTACCTCCGATTGATTGACCATAACTCACTCAATTTAACTCGTAATTCATTGAATTAGTTTCATTTCGAAGGATTCGAAGTCTAGTTTAAAACGAAAGAAACGGAGATGAAAAACTCAAAGTATTTTGAGAGTTATGATGGAAATAGTTAGACTCGCGCTTTGGTTTAGCAATTTACTGACCTACCTCCGATTTATTGAACATAACTCTCTCAATTTAACTCGTAATTCATTTAAATTCGTTTCATTTCGAATGAATCGAAGTGTAGTTTAAAACGAAAGAAACGGAGATGAAAAACTCCAAGTATTTTGAGAGTTATGATGGAAATAGTTAGACTCGCGCTTTGGTTTAGCAATTTACTGACCTACCTCCGATTGATTGACCATAACTCTGTCAATTTAACTCGTAATTCATTTAAATTAGTTTCATTTCGAAGGAATCGGAGTGTAGTTTAAAACGAAAGAAACGGAGATGAAAAACTCCAAGTATTTTGAGAGTTATGATGGAAATAGTTAGACTCGCGCTTTGGTTTAGCAATTTACTGACCTCCCTACGATTGATTGACCATAACTCACTCGATTTAACTCGTAATTCATTGAAATTAGTTTCATTTCGAAAGAATCGAAGTGTAGTTTAAAACGAAAGAAACGGAGATGAAAAACTCCAAGTATTTTGAGAGTTATGATGGAAAAAGTTAGACTCGCGCTTTGGTTTAGCAATTTACTGACCTACCTCCGATTGATTGACCATAACTCTCTCAATTTAACTCTTAAGTCATTGAAATTAGTTTCATTTCGAAAGAATCAAAGTGTAGTTTAAAACGAAAGAAACGGAGATGAAAAACTCCAAGTATTTTGATAGTTATGATGGAAATAGTTAGACTCGCGCTTTGGTTTAGCAATTTACTGACCTACCTCCGATTGATTGACAATAACTCTCTCAATTTAACTCGTAATTCATTTAAATTAGTTTCATTTCGAAGGAATCGAAGTGTATTTTAAAACGAAAGAAACGGAGATGAAAAACTCCAAGTATTTTGAGAGTTATGATGGAAATAGTTAGACTCGTGCTTTGGTTTAGCAATTTACTGACCTACCTCCGATTGATTGAACATAACTCTGTCAATTTAACTCGTAATTCTTTTAAATTAGTTTCATTTCGAAGGAATCGAAGTGTAGTTTAAAACGAAAGAAACGGAGATGAAAAACTCCAAGTATTTTGAGAGTTATGATGGAAATAGTTAGACTCGCTCTTTGGTTTAGCAATTTACTGACCTCTCTCCGATTGATTTACCATAACTCACTCAATTTAACTCGTAATTCATTGAAATTAGTTTCATTTCGAAGGAATCGAAGTGTAGTTTAAAACGAAAGAAACGGAGATGAAAAACTCCAAGTATTTTGAGAGTTATGATGGAAATTGTTAGACTCGCGCTTTTGTTTAGCAATTTACTGACCTACCTCCGATTGATTGACCATAACTCACTCAATTTAACTCGTAATTCATTTAAATTAGTTTCATTTCGAAGGAATCGAAGTAAAGTTTAAAACGAAAGAAACGGAGATGAAAAACTCCAAGTATTTTGAGAGTTATGATGGAAATAGTTAGACTCGCGCTTTGGTTTAGCAATTTACTGACCTACCTCCGATTGATTGAACATAACTCTCTCAATTTAACTCGTAATTCATTTAAATTCGTTTCATTTCGAATGAATCGAAGTGTAGTTTAAAACGAAAGAAACGGAGATGAAAAACTCCAAGTATTTTGAGAGTTATGATGGAAATAGTTAGACTCGCGCTTTGGTTTAGCAATTTACTGACCTCCCTACGATTGATTGACCATAACTCACTAAATTTAACTCGTAATTCATTGAAATTAGTTTCATTTCGAAGGAATCGAAGTGTAGTTTAAAACGAAAGAAACGGAGATGAAAAACTCCAAGTATTTTGAGAGTTACGATTGAAATAGTTAGACTCGCGCTTTGGTTTAGCAATTTACTGACCTACCTCCGATTGATTGACCATAACTCTCTCAATTTAACTCTTAAGTCATTGAAATTAGTTTCATTTCGAAGGAATCAAAGTGTAGTTTAAAACGAAAGAAATGGAGATGAAAAACTCCAAGTATTTTGAGAGTTATGATGGAAATAGTTAGACTCGCGCTTTGGTTTAGCAATTTACTGACCTACCTTCGATTGATTGACAATAACTCTCTCAATTTAACTCGTAATTCATTTAAATTAGTTTTATTTCGAAGGAATCAAAGTGTAGTTTAAAACGAAAGAAACGGAGATGAAAAACTCCAAGTATTTTGAGAGTTATGATGGAAATAGTTAGACTCGCGCTTTGGTTTAGCAATTTACTGACCTACCTCCGATTGATTGACCATAACTCTGTCAATTTAACTCGTAATTCATTTAAATTAGTTTCATTTCAAAGGAATCGAAGTGTAGTTTAAAACGAAAGAAACGGAGATGAAAAACTCCAAGTATTTTGGGAGTTATGATGGAAATAGTTAGACTCGCGCTTTGGTTTAGCAATTTACTGACATACCTCCGATTGATTGACCATAACTCACTCAATTTAACTCGTAATTCATTGAATTAGTTTCATTTCGAAGGATTCGAAGTCTAGTTTAAAACGAAAGAAACAGAGATGAAAAACTCAAAGTATTTTGAGAGTTATGATGGAAATAGTTAGACTCGCGCTTTGGTTTAGCAATTTACTGACCTACCTCCGATTTATTGAACATAACTCTCTCAATTTAACTCGTAATTCATTTAAATTCGTTTCATTTCGAATGAATCGAAGTGTAGTTTAAAACGAAAGAAACGGAGATGAAAAACTCCAAGTATTTTGAGAGTTATGATGGAAATAGTTAGACTCGCGCTTTGGTTTAGCAATTTACTGACCTACCTCCGATTGATTTACCATAACTCTGTCAATTTAACTCGTAATTCATTTAAATTAGTTTCATTTCGAAGGAATCGAAGTTTAGTTTAAAACGAAAGAAACGGAGATGAAAAACTCCAAGTATTTTGAGAGTTATGATGGAAATAGTTAGACTCGCGCTTTGGTTTAGCAATTTACTGACCTCCCTACGATTGATTGACCATAACTCACTCGATTTAACTCGTAATTCATTGAAATTAGTTTCATTTCGAAAGAATCGAAGTGTAGTTTAAAACGAAAGAAACGGAGATGAAAAACTCCAAGTATTTTGAGAGTTATGATGGAAAAAGTTAGACTCGCGCTTTGGTTTAGCAATTTACTGACCTACCTCCGATTGATTGACCATAACTCTCTCAATTTAACTCTTAAGTCATTGAAATTAGTTTCATTTCGAAAGAATCAAAGTGTAGTTTAAAACGAAAGAAACGGAGATGAAAAACTCCAAGTATTTTGATAATTATGATGGAAATAGTTAGACTCGCGCTTTGGTTTAGCAATTTACTGACCTACCTCCGATTGATTGACAATAACTCTCTCAATTTAACTCGTAATTCATTTAAATTAGTTTCATTTCGAAGGAATCGAAGTGTAGTTTAAAACGAAAGAAACGGAGATGAAAAACTCCAAGTATTTTGAGAGTTATGATGGAAATAGTTAGACTCGTGCTTTGGTTTAGCAATTTACTGACCTACCTCTGATTGATTGAACATAACTCTGTCAATTTAACTCGTAATTCTTTTAAATTAGTTTCATTTCGAAGGAATCGAAGTGTAGTTTAAAACGAAAGAAACGGAGATGAAAAACTCCAAGTATTTTGAGAGTTATGATGGAAATAGTTAGACTCGCTCTTTGGTTTAGCAATTTACTGACCTCTCTCCGATTGATTTACCATAACTCACTCAATTTAACTCGTAATTCATTGAAATTAGTTTCATTTCGAAGGAATCGAAGTGTAGTTTAACACGAAAGAAACGGAGATGAAAAACCCCAAGTATTTTGAGAGTTATGATGGAAATTGTTAGACTCGCGCTTTGGTTTAGCAATTTACTGACCTACCTCCGATTGATTGACAATAACTCTCTCAATTTAACTCGTAATTCATTTAAATTAGTTTCATTTCGAAGGAATCGAAGTATAGTTTAAAACGAAAGAAACGGAGATGAAAAACTCCAAGTATTTTGAGAGTTATGATGGAAATAGTTAGACTCGTGCTTTGGTTTAGCAATTTACTGACCTACCTCTGATTGATTGAACATAACTCTGTCAATTTAACTCGTAATTCTTTTAAATTAGTTTCATTTCGAAGGAATCGAAGTGTAGTTTAAAACGAAAGAAACGGAGATGAAAAACTCCAAGTATTTTGAGAGTTATGATGGAAATAGTTAGACTCGCTCTTTGGTTTAGCAATTTACTGACCTCTTTCCGATTGATTTACCATAACTCACTCAATTTAACTCGTAATTCATTGAAATTAGTTTCATTTCGAAGGAATCGAAGTGTAGTTTAAAACGAAAGAAACGGAGATGAAAAACTCCAAGTATTTTGAGAGTTATGATGGAAATAGTTAGACTCGCGCTTTGGTTTAGCAATTTACTGACCTACCTTCGATTGATTGACAATAACTCTCTCAATTTAACTCGTAATTCATTTAAATTAGTTTCATTTCGAAGGAATCAAAGTGTAGTTTAAAACGAAAGAAACGGAGATGAAAAACTCCAAGTATTTTGAGAGTTATGATGGAAATAGTTAGACTCGCGCTTTGGTTTAGCAATTTACTGACCTACCTCCGATTGATTGACCATAACTCTGTCAATTTAACTCGTAATTCATTTAAATTAGTTTCATTTCGAAGGAATCGAAGTGTAGTTTAAAACAAAAGAAACGGAGATGAAAAACTCCAAGTATTTTGAGAGTTATGATGGAAATAGTTAGACTCGCTCTTTGGTTTAGCAATTTACTGACCTCTCTCCGATTGATTTACCATAACTCACTAAATTTAACTCGTAATTCATTGAAATTAGTTTCATTTCGAAGGAATCGAAGTGTAGTTTAAAACGAAAGAAACGGAGATGAAAAACTCCAAGTATTTTGAGAGTTATGATGGAAATTGTTAGACTCGCGCTTTGGTTTAGCAATTTACTGACCTACCTCCGATTGATTGACCATAACTTACTCAATTTAACTCGTAAATCATTTAAATTAGTTTCATTTCGAAGGAATCGAAGTATAATTTAAAACGAAAGAAACGGAGATGAAAAACTCCAAGTATTTTGAGAGTTATGATGGAAATAGTTAGACTCGCGCTTTGGTTTAGCAATTTACTGACCTACCTCCGATTGATTGACCATAACTCTGTCAATTTAACTTGTAATTGATTGAAATTAGTTTCATTTCGAAGGAATCGAAGTGTAGTTTAAAACGAAAGAAACGGAGATGAAAAACTCCAAGTATTTTGGGAGTTATGATGGAAATAGTTAGACTCGCGCTTTGGTTTAGCAATTTACTGACCTAACTCCGATTGATTGACCATAACTCACTCAATTTAACTCGTAATTCATTGAATTAGTTTCATTTCGAAGGATTCGAAGTCTAGTTTAAAACGAAAGAAACGGAGATGAAAAACTCAAAGTATTTTGAGAGTTATGATGGAAATAGTTAGACTCGCGCTTTGGTTTAGCAATTTACTGACCTACCTCCGATTTATTGAACATAACTCTCTCAATTTAACTCGTAATTCATTTAAATTCGTTTCATTTCGAATGAATCGAAGTGTAGTTTAAAACGAAAGAAACGGAGATGAAAAACTCCAAGTATTTTGAGAGTTATGATGGAAATAGTTAGACTCGCGCTTTGGTTTAGCAATTTACTGACCTACCTCCGATTGATTGACCATAACTCTGTCAATTTAACTCGTAATTCATTTAAATTAGTTTCATTTCGAAGGAATCGAAGTGTAGTTTAAAACGAAAGAAACGGAGATGAAAAACTCCAAGTATTTTGAGAGTTATGATGGAAATAGTTAGACTCGCGCTTTGGTTTAGCAATTTACTGACCTCCCTACGATTGATTGACCATAACTCACTCGATTTAACTCGTAATTCATTGAAATTAGTTTAATTTCGAAACAATCGAAGTGTAGTTTAAAACGAAAGAAACGGAGATGAAAAACTCCAAGTATTTTGAGAGTTATGATGGAAAAAGTTAGACTCGCGCTTTGGTTTAGCAATTTACTGACCTACCTCCGATTGATTGACCATAACTCTCTCAATTTAACTCTTAAGTCATTGAAATTAGTTTCATTTCGAAAGAATCAAAGTGTAGTTTAAAACGAAAGAAACGGAGATGAAAAACTCCAAGTATTTTGATAATTATGATGGAAATAGTTAGACTCGCGCTTTGGTTTAGCAATTTACTGACCTACCTCCGATTGATTGACAATAACTCTCTCAATTTAACTCGTAATTCATTTAAATTAGTTTCATTTCGAAGGAATCGAAGTGTAGTTTAAAACGAAAGAAACGGAGATGAAAAACTCCAAGTATTTTGAGAGTTATGATGGAAATAGTTAGACTCGTGCTTTGGTTTAGCAATTTACTGACCTACCTCTGATTGATTGAACATAACTCTGTCAATTTAACTCGTAATTCTTTTAAATTAGTTTCATTTCGAAGGAATCGAAGTGTAGTTTAAAACGAAAGAAACGGAGATGAAAAACTCCAAGTATTTTGAGAGTTATGATGGAAATAGTTAGACTCGCTCTTTGGTTTAGTAATTTACTGACCTCTCTCCGATTGATTTACCATAACTCACTCAATTTAACTCGTAATTCATTGAAATTAGTTTCATTTCGAAGGAATCGAAGTGTAGTTTAATACGAAAGAAACGGAGATGAAAAACCCCAAGTATTTTGAGAGTTATGATGGAAATTGTTAGACTCGCGCTTTGGTTTAGCAATTTACTGACCTACCTTCGATTGATTGACAATAACTCTCTCAATTTAACTCGTAATTCATTTAAATTAGTTTCATTTCGAAGGAATAAAGTGTAGTTTAAAACGAAAGAAACGGAGATGAAAAACTCCAAGTATTTTGAGAGTTATGATGGAAATAGTTAGACTCGCGCTTTGGTTTAGCAATTTCCTGACCTACCTCCGATTGATTGACCATAACTCTGTCAATGTAACTCGTAATTCATTTAAATTAGTTTCATTTCGAAGGAATCGAAGTGTAGTTTAAAACAAAAGAAACGGAGATGAAAAACTCCAAGTATTTTGAGAGTTATGATGGAAATAGTTAGACTCGCTCTTTGGTTTAGCAATTTACCGAACTCTCTCCGATTGATTTACCATAACTCACTAAATTTAACTCGTAATTCATTGAAATTAGTTTCATTTCGAAGGAATCGAAGTGTAGTTTAAAACGAAAGAAACGGAGATGAAAAACTCCAAGTATTTTGAGAGTTATGATGGAAATTGTTAGACTCGCGCTTTGGTTTAGCAATTTACTGACCTACCTCCGATTGATTGACCATAACTTACTCAATTTAACTCGTAAATCATTTAAATTAGTTTCATTTCGAAGGAATCGAAGTATAATTTAAAACGAAAGAAACGGAGATGAAAAACTCCAAGTATTTTGAGAGTTATGATGGAAATAGTTAGACTCGCGCTTTGGTTTAGCAATTTACTGACCTACCTCCGATTGATTGACCATAACTCTGTCAATTTAACTTGTAATTGATTGAAATTAGTTTCATTTCGAAGGAATCGAAGTGTAGTTTAAAACGAAAGAAACGGAGATGAAAAACTCCAAGTATTTTGGGAGTTATGATGGAAATAGTTAGACTCGCGCTTTGGTTTAGCAATTTACTGACCTAACTCCGATTGATTGACCATAACTCACTCAATTTAACTCGTAATTCATTGAATTAGTTTCATTTCGAAGGATTCGAAGTCTAGTTTAAAACGAAAGAAACGGAGATGAAAAACTCAAAGTATTTTGAGAGTTATGATGGAAATAGTTAGACTCGCGCTTTGGTTTAGCAATTTACTGACCTACCTCCGATTTATTGAACATAACTCTCTCAATTTAACTCGTAATTCATTTAAATTCGTTTCATTTCGAATGAATCGAAGTGTAGTTTAAAACGAAAGAAACGGAGATGAAAAACTCCAAGTATTTTGAGAGTTATGATGGAAATAGTTAGACTCGCGCTTTGGTTTAGCAATTTACTGACCTACCTCCGATTGATTGACCATAACTCTGTCAATTTAACTCGTAATTCATTTAAATTAGTTTCATTTCGAAGGAATCGAAGTGTAGTTTAAAACGAAAGAAACGGAGATGAAAAACTCCAAGTATTTTGAGAGTTATGATGGAAATAGTTAGACTCGCGCTTTGGTTTAGCAATTTACTGACCTCCCTACGATTGATTGACCATAACTCACTCGATTTAACTCGTAATTCATTGAAATTAGTTTAATTTCGAAACAATCGAAGTGTAGTTTAAAACGAAAGAAACGGAGATGAAAAACTCCAAGTATTTTGAGAGTTATGATGGAAAAAGTTAGACTCGCGCTTTGGTTTAGCAATTTACTGACCTACCTCCGATTGATTGACCATAACTCTCTCAATTTAACTCTTAAGTCATTGAAATTAGTTTCATTTCGAAAGAATCAAAGTGTAGTTTAAAACGAAAGAAACGGAGATGAAAAACTCCAAGTATTTTGATAATTATGATGGAAATAGTTAGACTCGCGCTTTGGTTTAGCAATTTACTGACCTACCTCCGATTGATTGACAATAACTCTCTCAATTTAACTCGTAATTCATTTAAATTAGTTTCATTTCGAAGGAATCGAAGTGTAGTTTAAAACGAAAGAAACGGAGATGAAAAACTCCAAGTATTTTGAGAGTTATGATGGAAATAGTTAGACTCGTGCTTTGGTTTAGCAATTTACTGACCTACCTCTGATTGATTGAACATAACTCTGTCAATTTAACTCGTAATTCTTTTAAATTAGTTTCATTTCGAAGGAATCGAAGTGTAGTTTAAAACGAAAGAAACGGAGATGAAAAACTCCAAGTATTTTGAGAGTTATGATGGAAATAGTTAGACTCGCTCTTTGGTTTAGTAATTTACTGACCTCTCTCCGATTGATTTACCATAACTCACTCAATTTAACTCGTAATTCATTGAAATTAGTTTCATTTCGAAGGAATCGAAGTGTAGTTTAATACGAAAGAAACGGAGATGAAAAACCCCAAGTATTTTGAGAGTTATGATGGAAATTGTTAGACTCGCGCTTTGGTTTAGCAATTTACTGACCTACCTTCGATTGATTGACAATAACTCTCTCAATTTAACTCGTAATTCATTTAAATTAGTTTCATTTCGAAGGAATCAAAGTGTAGTTTAAAACGAAAGAAACGGAGATGAAAAACTCCAAGTATTTTGAGAGTTATGATGGAAATAGTTAGACTCGCGCTTTGGTTTAGCAATTTCCTGACCTACCTCCGATTGATTGACCATAACTCTGTCAATTTAACTCGTAATTCATTTAAATTAGTTTCATTTCGAAGGAATCGAAGTGTAGTTTAAAACAAAAGAAACGGAGATGAAAAACTCCAAGTATTTTGAGAGTTATGATGGAAATAGTTAGACTCGCTCTTTGGTTTAGCAATTTACCGAACTCTCTCCGATTGATTTACCATAACTCACTAAATTTAACTCGTAATTCATTGAAATTAGTTTCATTTCGAAGGAATCGAAGTGTAGTTTAAAACGAAAGAAACGGAGATGAAAAACTCCAAGTATTTTGAGAGTTATGATGGAAATTGTTAGACTCGCGCTTTGGTTTAGCAATTTACTGACCTACCTCCGATTGATTGACCATAACTCACTCAATTTAACTCGTAATTCATTTAAATTAGTTTCATTTCGAAGGAATCGAAGTATAATTTAAAACGAAAGAAACGGAGATGAAAAACTCCAAGTATTTTGAGAGTTATGATGGAAATAGTTAGACTCGCGCTTTGGTTTAGCAATTTACTGACCTACCTCCGATTAATTGACCATAACTCACTCAATTTTACTTGTAATTGATTGAAATTAGTTTCATTTCGAAGGAATCGAAGTGTAGTTTAAAACGAAAGAAACGGAGATGAAAAACTCCAAGTATTTTGGGAGTTATGATGGAAATAGTTAGACTCGCGCTTTGGTTTAGCAATTTACTGACCTACCTCCGATTGATTGACCATAACTCACTCAATTTAACTCGTAATTCATTGAATTAGTTTCATTTCGAAGGATTCGAAGTCTAGTTTAAAACGAAAGAAACGGAGATGAAAAACTCAAAGTATTTTGAGAGTTATGATGGAAATAGTTTGACTCGCGCTTTGGTTTAGCAATTTACTGACCTACCTCCGATTTATTGAACATAACTCTCTCAATTTAACTCGTAATTCATTTAAATTCGTTTCATTTCGAATGAATCGAAGTGTAGTTTAAAACGAAAGAAACGGAGATGAAAAACTCCAAGTATTTTGAGAGTTATGATGGAAATAGTTAGACTCGCGCTTTGGTTTAGCAATTTACTGACCTACCTCCGATTGATTGACCATAACTCTGTCAATTTAACTCGTAATTCATTTAAATTAGTTTCATTTCGAAGGAATCGAAGTGTAGTTTAAAACGAAAGAAACGGAGATGAAAAACTCCAAGTATTTTGAGAGTTATGATGGAAATAGTTAGACTCGCGCTTTGGTTTAGCAATTTACTGACCTCCCTACGATTGATTGACCATAACTCACTCGATTTAACTCGTAATTCATTGAAATTAGTTTCATTTCGAAAGAATCGAAGTGTAGTTTAAAACGAAAGAAACGGAGATGAAAAACTCCAAGTATTTTGAGAGTTATGATGGAAAAAGTTAGACTCGCGCTTTGGTTTAGCAATTTACTGACCTACCTCCGATTGATTGACCATAACTCTCTCAATTTAACTCTTAAGTCATTGAAATTAGTTTCATTTCGAAAGAATCAAAGTGTAGTTTAAAACGAAAGAAACGGAGATGAAAAACTCCAAGTATTTTGATAATTATGATGGAAATAGTTAGACTCGCGCTTTGGTTTAGCAATTTACTGACCTACCTCCGATTGATTGACAATAACTCTCTCAATTTAACTCGTAATTCATTTAAATTAGTTTCATTTCGAAGGAATCGAAGTGTAGTTTAAAACGAAAGAAACGGAGATGAAAAACTCCAAGTATTTTGAGAGTTATGATGGAAATAGTTAGACTCGTGCTTTGGTTTAGCAATTTACTGACCTACCTCTGATTGATTGAACATAACTCTGTCAATTTAACTCGTAATTCTTTTAAATTAGTTTCATTTCGAAGGAATCGAAGTGTAGTTTAAAACGAAAGAAACGGAGATTAAAAACTCCAAGTATTTTGGGAGTTATGATGAAAATAGTTAGACTCGCGCTTTGGTTTAGCAATTTACTGACCTCCCTACGATTGATTGACCATAACTCACTCAATTTAACTCGTAATTCATTGAAATTAGTTTCATTTCGAAGGAATCGAAGTGTAGTTTATAACGAAAGAAACGGAGATGAAAAACTCCAAGTATTTTGAGAGTTATGATGGAAAAAGTTAGACTCGCGCTTTGGTTTAGCAATTTACTGACCTACCTCCGATTGATTGACCATAAATCTGTCAATTTAACTCGTAATTCATTTAAATTAGTTTCATTTCGAAGGAATCGAAGTGTAGTTTAAAATGAAAGAAACGGAGATTAAAAACTCCAAGTATTTTGGGAGTTATGATGGAAATAGTTAGACTCGCGCTTTGGTTTACCAATTTACTGACCTCCCTACGATTGATTGACCATAACTCACTCAATTTAACTCGTAATTCATTGAAATTAGTTTCATTTCGAAAGAATCGAAGTGTAGTTTAAAACGAAAGAAACGGAGATGAAAAACTCCAAGTATTTTGAGAGTTATGATGGAAAAAGTTAGACTCGCGCTTTGGTTTAGCAATTTACTGACCTACCTCCGATTGATTGACCATAACTCTCTCAATTTAACTCTTAAGTCATTGAAATTAGTTTCATTTCGAAAGAATCAAAGTGTAGTTTAAAACGAAAGAAACGGAGATGAAAAACTCCAAGTATTTTGATAGTTATGATGGAAATAGTTAGACTCGCGCTTTGGTTTAGCAATTTACTGACCTACCTCCGATTGATTGACAATAACTCTCTCAATTTAACTCGTAATTCATTTAAATTAGTTTCATTTCGAAGGAATCGAAGTGTATTTTAAAACGAAAGAAACGGAGATGAAAAACTCCAAGTATTTTGAGAGTTATGATGGAAATAGTTAGACTCGTGCTTTGGTTTAGCAATTTACTGACCTACCTCCGATTGATTGAACATAACTCTGTCAATTTAACTCGTACTTCTTTTAAATTAGTTTCATTTCGAAGGAATCGAAGTGTAGTTTAAAACGAAAGAAACGGAGATGAAAAACTCCAAGTATTTTGAGAGTTATGATGGAAATAGTTAGACTCGCTCTTTGGTTTAGCAATTTACTTACCTCTCTCCGATTGATTTACCTTAACTCACTCAATTTAACTCGTAATTCATTGAAATTAGTTTCATTTCGAAGGAATCGAAGTGTAGTTTAAAACGAAAGAAACGGAGATGAAAAACTCCAAGTATTTTGAGAGTTATGATGGAAAAAGTTAGACTCGCGCTTTGGTTTAGCAATTTACTGACCTACCTCCGATTGATTGACCATAACTCTCTCAATTTAACTCTTAAGTCATTGAAATTAGTTTCATTTCGAAAGAATCAAAGTGTAGTTTAAAACGAAAGAAACGGAGATGAAAAACTCCAAGTATTTTGATAATTATGATGGAAATAGTTAGACTCGCGCTTTGGTTTAGCAATTTACTGACCTACCTCCGATTGATTGACAATAACTCTCTCAATTTAACTCGTAATTCATTTAAATTAGTTTCATTTCGAAGGAATCGAAGTGTAGTTTAAAACGAAAGAAACGGAGATGAAAAACTCCAAGTATTTTGAGAGTTATGATGGAAATAGTTAGACTCGTGCTTTGGTTTAGCAATTTACTGACCTACCTCTGATTGATTGAACATAACTCTGTCAATTTAACTCGTAATTCTTTTAAATTAGTTTCATTTCGAAGGAATCGAAGTGTAGTTTAAAACGAAAGAAACGGAGATGAAAAACTCCAAGTATTTTGAGAGTTATGATGGAAATAGTTAGACTCGCTCTTTGGTTTAGTAATTTACTGACCTCTCTCCGATTGATTTACCATAACTCACTCAATTTAACTCGTAATTCATTGAAATTAGTTTCATTTCGAAGGAATCGAAGTGTAGTTTAATACGAAAGAAACGGAGATGAAAAACCCCAAGTATTTTGAGAGTTATGATGGAAATTGTTAGACTCGCGCTTTGGTTTAGCAATTTACTGACCTACCTTCGATTGATTGACAATAACTCTCTCAATTTAACTCGTAATTCATTTAAATTAGTTTCATTTCGAAGGAATCAAAGTGTAGTTTAAAACGAAAGAAACGGAGATGAAAAACTCCAAGTATTTTGAGAGTTATGATGGAAATAGTTAGACTCGCGCTTTGGTTTAGCAATTTCCTGACCTACCTCCGATTGATTGACCATAACTCTGTCAATTTAACTCGTAATTCATTTAAATTAGTTTCATTTCGAAGGAATCGAAGTGTAGTTTAAAACAAAAGAAACGGAGATGAAAAACTCCAAGTATTTTGAGAGTTATGATGGAAATAGTTAGACTCGCTCTTTGGTTTAGCAATTTACCGAACTCTCTCCGATTGATTTACCATAACTCACTAAATTTAACTCGTAATTCATTGAAATTAGTTTCATTTCGAAGGAATCGAAGTGTAGTTTAAAACGAAAGAAACGGAGATGAAAAACTCCAAGTATTTTGAGAGTTATGATGGAAATTGTTAGACTCGCGCTTTGGTTTAGCAATTTACTGACCTACCTCCGATTGATTGACCATAACTCACTCAATTTAACTCGTAATTCATTTAAATTAGTTTCATTTCGAAGGAATCGAAGTATAATTTAAAACGAAAGAAACGGAGATGAAAAACTCCAAGTATTTTGAGAGTTATGATGGAAATAGTTAGACTCGCGCTTTGGTTTAGCAATTTACTGACCTACCTCCGATTAATTGACCATAACTCACTCAATTTTACTTGTAATTGATTGAAATTAGTTTCATTTCGAAGGAATCGAAGTGTAGTTTAAAACGAAAGAAACGGAGATGAAAAACTCCAAGTATTTTGGGAGTTATGATGGAAATAGTTAGACTCGCGCTTTGGTTTAGCAATTTACTGACCTACCTCCGATTGATTGACCATAACTCACTCAATTTAACTCGTAATTCATTGAATTAGTTTCATTTCGAAGGATTCGAAGTCTAGTTTAAAACGAAAGAAACGGAGATGAAAAACTCAAAGTATTTTGAGAGTTATGATGGAAATAGTTTGACTCGCGCTTTGGTTTAGCAATTTACTGACCTACCTCCGATTTATTGAACATAACTCTCTCAATTTAACTCGTAATTCATTTAAATTCGTTTCATTTCGAATGAATCGAAGTGTAGTTTAAAACGAAAGAAACGGAGATGAAAAACTCCAAGTATTTTGAGAGTTATGATGGAAATAGTTAGACTCGCGCTTTGGTTTAGCAATTTACTGACCTACCTCCGATTGATTGACCATAACTCTGTCAATTTAACTCGTAATTCATTTAAATTAGTTTCATTTCGAAGGAATCGAAGTGTAGTTTAAAACGAAAGAAACGGAGATGAAAAACTCCAAGTATTTTGAGAGTTATGATGGAAATAGTTAGACTCGCGCTTTGGTTTAGCAATTTACTGACCTCCCTACGATTGATTGACCATAACTCACTCGATTTAACTCGTAATTCATTGAAATTAGTTTCATTTCGAAAGAATCGAAGTGTAGTTTAAAACGAAAGAAACGGAGATGAAAAACTCCAAGTATTTTGAGAGTTATGATGGAAAAAGTTAGACTCGCGCTTTGGTTTAGCAATTTACTGACCTACCTCCGATTGATTGACCATAACTCTCTCAATTTAACTCTTAAGTCATTGAAATTAGTTTCATTTCGAAAGAATCAAAGTGTAGTTTAAAACGAAAGAAACGGAGATGAAAAACTCCAAGTATTTTGATAATTATGATGGAAATAGTTAGACTCGCGCTTTGGTTTAGCAATTTACTGACCTACCTCCGATTGATTGACAATAACTCTCTCAATTTAACTCGTAATTCATTTAAATTAGTTTCATTTCGAAGGAATCGAAGTGTAGTTTAAAACGAAAGAAACGGAGATGAAAAACTCCAAGTATTTTGAGAGTTATGATGGAAATAGTTAGACTCGTGCTTTGGTTTAGCAATTTACTGACCTACCTCTGATTGATTGAACATAACTCTGTCAATTTAACTCGTAATTCTTTTAAATTAGTTTCATTTCGAAGGAATCGAAGTGTAGTTTAAAACGAAAGAAACGGAGATTAAAAACTCCAAGTATTTTGGGAGTTATGATGAAAATAGTTAGACTCGCGCTTTGGTTTAGCAATTTACTGACCTCCCTACGATTGATTGACCATAACTCACTCAATTTAACTCGTAATTCATTGAAATTAGTTTCATTTCGAAGGAATCGAAGTGTAGTTTATAACGAAAGAAACGGAGATGAAAAACTCCAAGTATTTTGAGAGTTATGATGGAAAAAGTTAGACTCGCGCTTTGGTTTAGCAATTTACTGACCTACCTCCGATTGATTGACCATAAATCTGTCAATTTAACTCGTAATTCATTTAAATTAGTTTCATTTCGAAGGAATCGAAGTGTAGTTTAAAATGAAAGAAACGGAGATTAAAAACTCCAAGTATTTTGGGAGTTATGATGGAAATAGTTAGACTCGCGCTTTGGTTTACCAATTTACTGACCTCCCTACGATTGATTGACCATAACTCACTCAATTTAACTCGTAATTCATTGAAATTAGTTTCATTTCGAAAGAATCGAAGTGTAGTTTAAAACGAAAGAAACGGAGATGAAAAACTCCAAGTATTTTGAGAGTTATGATGGAAAAAGTTAGACTCGCGCTTTGGTTTAGCAATTTACTGACCTACCTCCGATTGATTGACCATAACTCTCTCAATTTAACTCTTAAGTCATTGAAATTAGTTTCATTTCGAAAGAATCAAAGTGTAGTTTAAAACGAAAGAAACGGAGATGAAAAACTCCAAGTATTTTGATAGTTATGATGGAAATAGTTAGACTCGCGCTTTGGTTTAGCAATTTACTGACCTACCTCCGATTGATTGACAATAACTCTCTCAATTTAACTCGTAATTCATTTAAATTAGTTTCATTTCGAAGGAATTGAAGTGTATTTTAAAACGAAAGAAACGGAGATGAAAAACTCCAAGTATTTTGAGAGTTATGATGGAAATAGTTAGACTCGTGCTTTGGTTTAGCAATTTACTGACCTACCTCCGATTGATTGAACATAACTCTGTCAATTTAACTCGTACTTCTTTTAAATTAGTTTCATTTCGAAGGAATCGAAGTGTAGTTTAAAACGAAAGAAACGGAGATGAAAAACTCCAAGTATTTTGAGAGTTATGATGGAAATAGTTAGACTCGCTCTTTGGTTTAGCAATTTACTGACCTCTCTCCGATTGATTTACCATAACTCACTCAATTTAACTCGTAATTCATTGAAATTAGTTTCATTTCGAAGGAATCGAAGTGTAGTTTAAAACGAAAGAAACGGAGATGAAAAACTCCAAGTATTTTGAGAGTTATGATGGAAAAAGTTAGACTCGCGCTTTGGTTTAGCAATTTACTGACCTACCTCCGATTGATTGACCATAACTCTCTCAATTTAACTCTTAAGTCATTGAAATTAGTTTCATTTCGAAAGAATCAAAGTGTAGTTTAAAACGAAAGAAACGGAGATGAAAAACTCCAAGTATTTTGATAATTATGATGGAAATAGTTAGACTCGCGCTTTGGTTTAGCAATTTACTGACCTACCTCCGATTGATTGACAATAACTCTCTCAATTTAACTCGTAATTCATTTAAATTAGTTTCATTTCGAAGGAATCGAAGTGTAGTTTAAAACGAAAGAAACGGAGATGAAAAACTCCAAGTATTTTGAGAGTTATGATGGAAATAGTTAGACTCGTGCTTTGGTTTAGCAATTTACTGACCTACCTCTGATTGATTGAACATAACTCTGTCAATTTAACTCGTAATTCTTTTAAATTAGTTTCATTTCGAAGGAATCGAAGTGTAGTTTAAAACGAAAGAAACGGAGATTAAAAACTCCAAGTATTTTGGGAGTTATGATGAAAATAGTTAGACTCGCGCTTTGGTTTAGCAATTTACTGACCTCCCTACGATTGATTGACCATAACTCACTCAATTTAACTCGTAATTCATTGAAATTAGTTTCATTTCGAAGGAATCGAAGTGTAGTTTATAACGAAAGAAACGGAGATGAAAAACTCCAAGTATTTTGAGAGTTATGATGGAAAAAGTTAGACTCGCGCTTTGGTTTAGCAATTTACTGACCTACCTCCGATTGATTGACCATAAATCTGTCAATTTAACTCGTAATTCATTTAAATTAGTTTCATTTCGAAGGAATCGAAGTGTAGTTTAAAATGAAAGAAACGGAGATTAAAAACTCCAAGTATTTTGGGAGTTATGATGGAAATAGTTAGACTCGCGCTTTGGTTTACCAATTTACTGACCTCCCTACGATTGATTGACCATAACTCACTCAATTTAACTCGTAATTCATTGAAATTAGTTTCATTTCGAAAGAATCGAAGTGTAGTTTAAAACGAAAGAAACGGAGATGAAAAACTCCAAGTATTTTGAGAGTTATGATGGAAAAAGTTAGACTCGCGCTTTGGTTTAGCAATTTACTGACCTACCTCCGATTGATTGACCATAACTCTCTCAATTTAACTCTTAAGTCATTGAAATTAGTTTCATTTCGAAAGAATCAAAGTGTAGTTTAAAACGAAAGAAACGGAGATGAAAAACTCCAAGTATTTTGATAGTTATGATGGAAATAGTTAGACTCGCGCTTTGGTTTAGCAATTTACTGACCTACCTCCGATTGATTGACAATAACTCTCTCAATTTAACTCGTAATTCATTTAAATTAGTTTCATTTCGAAGGAATCGAAGTGTATTTTAAAACGAAAGAAACGGAGATGAAAAACTCCAAGTATTTTGAGAGTTATGATGGAAATAGTTAGACTCGTGCTTTGGTTTAGCAATTTACTGACCTACCTCCGATTGATTGAACATAACTCTGTCAATTTAACTCGTAATTCTTTTAAATTAGTTTCATTTCGAAGGAATCGAAGTGTAGTTTAAAACGAAAGAAACGGAGATGAAAAACTCCAAGTATTTTGAGAGTTATGATGGAAATAGTTAGACTCGCTCTTTGGTTTAGCAATTTACTGACCTCTCTCCGATTGATTTACCATAACTCACTCAATTTAACTCGTAATTCATTGAAATTAGTTTCATTTCGAAGGAATCGAAGTGTAGTTTAAAACGAAAGAAACGGAGATGAAAAACTCCAAGTATTTTGAGAGTTATGATGGAAATTGTTAGACTCGCGCTTTGGTTTAGCAATTTACTGACCTACCTCCGATTGATTGACCATAACTCACTCAATTTAACTCGTAATTCATTTAAATTAGTTTCATTTCGAAGGAATCGAAGTAAAGTTTAAAACGAAAGAAACGGAGATGAAAAACTCCAAGTATTTTGAGAGTTATGATGGAAATAGTTAGACTCGCGCTTTGGTTTAGCAATTTACTGACCTAGCTCCGATTGATTGAACATAACTCTCTCAATTTAACTCGTAATTCATTTAAATTCGTTTCATTTCGAATGAATCGAAGTGTAGTTTAAAACGAAAGAAACGGAGATGAAAAACTCCAAGTATTTTGAGAGTTATGATGGAAATAGTTAGACTCGCTCTTTGGTTTAGCAATTTACTGACCTCTCTCCGATTGATTTACCATAACTCACTCAATTTAACTCGTAATTCATTGAAATTAGTTTAATTTCGAAGGAATCGAAGTGTAGTTTAAAACGAAAAAAACGGAGATGAAAAACTCCAAGTATTTTGAGAGTTATGATGGAAATTGTTAGACTCGCGCTTTGGTTTAGCAATTTACTGACCTACCTCCGATTGATTTACCATAACTCACTCAATTTAACTCGTAATTCGTTTAAATTAGTTTCATTTCGAAGGAATCGAAGTATAGTTTAAAACGAAAGAAACGGAGATGAAAAACTCCAAGTATTTTGAGAGTTATGATGGAAATAGTTAGACTCGCGCTTTGGTTTAGCAATTTACTGACCTCCCTACGATTGATTGACCATAACTCACTTAATTTAACTCGTAATTCATTGAAATTAGTTTGATTTCGAATGAATCGAAGTGTAGTTTAAAACGAAAGAAACGGAGATGAAAAACTCCAAGTATTTTGAGAGTTACGATGGAAATAGTTAGACTCGCGCTTTGGTTTAGCAATTTACTGACCTACCTCCGATTGATTGACCATAACTCTCTCAATTTAACTCTTAAGTCATTGAAATTAGTTTCATTTCGAAGGAATCAAAGTGTAGTTTAAAACGAAAGAAATGGAGATGAAAAACTCCAAGTATTTTGAGAGTTACGATGGAAATAGTTAGACTCGCGCTTTGGTTTAGCAATTTACTGACCTACCTCCGATTGATTGACCATAACTCTCTCAATTTAACTCTTAAGTCATTGAAATTCGTTTCATTTCGAATGAATCGAAGTGTAGTTTAAAACGAAAGAAACGGAGATGAAAAACTCCAAGTATTTTGAGAGTTATGATAGAAATAGTTAGACTCGCGCTTTGGTTTAGCAATTTACTGACCTACCTCCGATTGATTGACCATAACTCTGTCAATTTAACTCGTAATTCATTTAAATTAGTTTCATTTCGAAGGAATCGAAGTGTAGTTTAAAACGAAAGAAACGAAGATGAAAAACTCCAAGTATTTTGAGAGTTATGATGGAAATAGTTAGACTCGCGCTTTGGTTTAGCAATTTACTGACCTCCCTACGATTGATTGACCATAACTCACTCGATTTAACTCGTAATTCATTGAAATTAGTTTCATTTCGAAAGAATCGAAGTGTAGTTTAAAACGAAAGAAACGGAGATGGAAAACTCCAAGTATTTTGAGAGTTATGATGGAAAAAGTTAGACTCGCGCTTTGGTTTAGCAATTTACTGACCTACCTCCGATTGATTGACCATAACTCTCTCAATTTAACTCTTAAGTCATTGAAATTAGTTTCATTTCGAAAGAATCAAAGTGTAGTTTAAAACGAAAGAAACGGAGATGAAAAACTCCAAGTATTTTGATAGTTATTATGGAAATAGTTAGACTCGCGCTTTGGTTTAGCAATTTACTGACCTACCTCCGATTGATTGACAATAACTCTCTCAATTTAACTCGTAATTCATTTAAATTAGTTTCATTTCGAAGGAATCGAAGTGTAGTTTAAAACGAAAGAAACGGAGATGAAAAACTCCAAGTATTTTGAGAGTTATGATGGAAATAGTTAGACTCGTGCTTTGGTTTAGCAATTTACTGACCTACCTCTGATTGATTGAACATAACTCCGTCAATTTAACTCGTAATTCTTTTAAATTAGTTTCATTTCGAAGGAATCGAAGTGTAGTTTAAAACGAAAGAAACGGAGATGAAAAACTCCAAGTATTTTGAGAGTTATGATGGAAATAGTTAGACTCGCTCTTTGGTTTAGCAATTTACTGACCTCTCTCCGATTGATTTACCATAACTCACTCAATTTAACTCGTAATTCATTGAAATTAGTTTCATTTCGAAGGAATCGAAGTGTAGTTTAAAACGAAAGAAACAGAGATGAAAAACTCCAAGTATTTTGAGAGTTATGATGGAAATTGTTAGACTCGCGCTTTGGTTTAGCAATTTACTGACCTACCTCCGATTGATTGACCATAACTCACTCAATTTAACTCGTAATTCATTTAAATTAGTTTCATTTCGAAGGAATCGAAGTGTAGTTTAAAACGAAAGAAACGGAGATGAAAAACTCCAAGTATTTTGAGAGTTATGATGGAAATAGTTAGACTCGTGCTTTAGTTTAGCAATTTACTGACCTACCTCTGATTGATTGAACATAACTCTGTCAATTTAACTCGTAATTCTTTTAAATTAGTTTCATTTCGAAGGAATCGAAGTGTAGTTTAAAACGAAAGAAACGGAGATGAAAAACTCCAAGTATTTTGAGAGTTATGATGGAAATAGTTAGACTCGCTCTTTGGTTTAGCAATTTACTGACCTACCTCCGATTGATTGACCATAACTCTGTCAATTTAACTCGTAATTCATTTAAATTAGTTTCATTTCGAAGGAATCGAAGTGTAGTTTAAAACGAAAGAAACGGAGATTAAAAACTCCAAGTATTTTGGGAGTTATGATGAAAATAGTTAGACTCGCGCTTTGGTTTAGCAATTTACTGACCTCCCTTCGATTGATTGACCATAACTCACTCAATTTAACTCGTAATTCATTGAAATTAGTTTCATTTCGAAGGAATCGAAGTGTAGTTTATAACGAAAGAAACGGAGATGAAAAACTCCAAGTATTTTGAGAGTTATGATGGAAAAAGTTAGACTCGCGCTTTGGTTTAGCAATTTACTGAACTACCTCCGATTGATTGACCATAAATCTGTCAATTTAACTCGTAATTCATTTAAATTAGTTTCATTTCGAAGGAATCGAAGTGTAGTTTAAAATGAAAGAAACGGAGATTAAAAACTCCAAGTATTTTGGGAGTTATGATGGAAATAGTTAGACTCGCGCTTTGGTTTACCAATTTACTGACCTCCCTACGATTGATTGACCATAACTCACTCAATTTAACTCGTAATTCATTGAAATTAGTTTCATTTCGAAAGAATCGAAGTGTAGTTTAAAACGAAAGAAACGGAGATGAAAAACTCCAAGTATTTTGAGAGTTATGATGGAAAAAGTTAGACTCGCGCTTTGGTTTAGCAATTTACTGACCTACCTCCGATTGATTGACCATAACTCTCTCAATTTAACTCTTAAGTCATTTAAATTAGTTTCATTTCGAAAGAATCAAAGTGTAGTTTAAAACGAAAGAAATGGAGATGAAAAACTCCAAGTATTTTGATAGTTATGATGGAAATAGTTAGACTCGCGCTTTGGTTTAGCAATTTACTGACCTACCTCCGATTGATTGACAATAACTCTCTCAATTTAACTCGTAATTCATTTAAATTAGTTTCATTTCGAAGGAATCGAAGTGTATTTTAAAACGAAAGAAACGGAGATGAAAAACTCCAAGTATTTTGAGAGTTATGATGGAAATAGTTAGACTCGTGCTTTGGTTTAGCAATTTACTGACCTACCTACGATTGATTGAACATAACTCTGTCAATTTAACTCGTAATTCTTTTAAATTAGTTTCATTTCGAAGGAATCGAAGTGTAGTTTAAAACGAAAGAAACGGAGATGAAAAACTCCAAGTATTTTGAGAGTTATGATGGAAATAGTTAGACTCGCTCTTTGGTTTAGCAATTTACTGACCTCTCTCCGATTGATTTACCATAACTCACTCAATTTAACTCGTAATTCATTGAAATTAGTTTCATTTCGAAGGAATCGAAGTGTAGTTTAAAACGAAAGAAACGGAGATGAAAAACTCCAAGTATTTTGAGAGTTATGATGGAAATTGTTAGACTCGCGCTTTGGTTTAGCAATTTACTGACCTACCTCCGATTGATTTACCATAACTCACTCAATTTAACTCGTAATTCATTGAAATTAGTTTCATTTCGAAGGAATCAAAGTGTAGTTTAAAACGAAAGAAACGGAGATGAAAAACTCCAAGTATTTTGATAATTATGATGGAAATAGTTAGACTCGCGCTTTGGTTTAGCAATTTACTGACCTACCTCCGATTGATTGACAATAACTCTCTCAATTTAACTCGTAATTCATTTAAATTAGTTTCATTTCGAAGGAATCGAAGTGTAGTTTAAAACGAAAGAAACGGAGATGAAAAACTCCAAGTATTTTGAGAGTTATGATGGAAATAGTTAGACTCGTGCTTTGGTTTAGCAATTTACTGACCTACCTCTGATTGATTGAACATAACTCTGTCAATTTAACTCGTAATTCTTTTAAATTAGTTTCATTTCGAAGGAATCGAAGTGTAGTTTAAAACGAAAGAAACGGAGATGAAAAACTCCAAGTATTTTGAGAGTTATGATGGAAATAGTTAGACTCGCTCTTTGGTTTAGCAATTTACTGACCTCTCTCCGATTGATTTACCATAACTCACTCAATTTAACTCGTAATTCATTGAAATTAGTTTCATTTCGAAGGAATCGAAGTGTAGTTTAATACGAAAGAAACGGAGATGAAAAACCCCAAGTATTTTGAGAGTTATGATGGAAATTGTTAGACTCGCGCTTTGGTTTAGCAATTTACTGACCTACCTCCGATTGATTGACAATAACTCTCTCAATTTAACTCGTAATTCATTTAAATTAGTTTCATTTCGAAGGAATCGAAGTATAGTTTAAAATGAAAGAAACGGAGATGAAAAACTCCAAGTATTTTGAGAGTTATGATGGAAATAGTTAGACTCGTGCTTTGGTTTAGCAATTTACTGACCTACCTCTGATTGATTGAACATAACTCTGTCAATTTAACTCGTAATTCTTTTAAATTAGTTTCATTTCGAAGGAATCGAAGTGTAGTTTAAAACGAAAGAAACGGAGATGAAAAACTCCAAGTATTTTGAGAGTTATGATGGAAATAGTTAGACTCGCTCTTTGGTTTAGCAATTTACTGACCTCTTTCCGATTGATTTACCATAACTCACTCAATTTAACTCGTAATTCATTGAAATTAGTTTCATTTCGAAGGAATAGAAGTGTAGTTTAAAACGAAAGAAACGGAGATGAAAAACTCCAAGTATTTTGAGAGTTATGATGGAAATTGTTAGACTCGCGCTTTGGTTTAGCAATTTACTGACCTACCTCCGATTGATTTACCATAACTCACTCAATTTAACTCGTAATTCATTTAAATTAGTTTCATTTCGAAGGAATCGAAGTAAAGTTTAAAACGAAAGAAACGGAGATGAAAAACTCCAAGTATTTTGAGAGTTATGATGGAAATAGTTAGACTCGCGCTTTGGTTTAGCAATTTACTGACTACCTCCGATTGATTGAACATAACTCTCAATTTAACTCGTAATTCATTTAAATTCGTTTCATTTCGAATGAATCGAAGTGTAGTTTAAAACGAAAGAAACGGAGATGAAAAACTCCAAGTATTTTGAGAGTTATGATGGAAATAGTTAGACTCGCTCTTTGGTTTAGCAATTTACTGACCTCTCTCCGATTGATTTACCATAACTCACTCAATTTAACTCGTAATTCATTGAAATTAGTTTCATTTCGAAGGAATCGAAGTGTAGTTTAAAACGAAAGAAACGGAGATGAAAAACTCCAAGTATTTTGAGAGTTATGATGGAAATTGTTAGACTCGCGCTTTGGTTTAGCAATTTACTGACCTACCTCCGATTGATTTACCATAACTCACTCAATTTAACTCGTAATTCATTTAAATTAGTTTCATTTCGAAGGAATCGAAGTATAGTTTAAAACGAAAGAAACGGAGATGAAAAACTCCAAGTATTTTGAGAGTTATGATGGAAATAGTTAGACTCGCGCTTTGGTTTAGCAATTTACTGACCTCCCTACGATTGATTGACCATAACTCACTAAATTTAACTCGTAATTCATTGAAATTAGTTTCATTTCGAAGGAATCGAAGTGTAGTTTAAAACGAAAGAAACGGAGATGAAAAACTCCAAGTATTTTGAGAGTTATGATGGAAATAGTTAGACTCGCGCTTTGGTTTAGCAATTTACTGACCTCTCTCCGATTGATTGACCATAACTCTCTCAATTTAACTCTTAAGTCATTGAAATTAGTTTAATTTCGAAGGAATCGAAGTGTAGTTTAAAACGAAAGAAACGGAGATGAAAAACTCCAAGTATTTTGAGAGTTATGATGGAAATAGTTAGACTCGCGCTTTGGTTTAGCAATTTACTGACCTACCTTCGATTGATTGACAATAACTCTCTCAATTTAACTCGTAATTCATTTAAATTAGTTTCATTTCTAAGGAATCAAAGTGTAGTTTAAAACGAAAGAAACGGAGATGAAAAACTCCAAGTATTTTGAGAGTTATGATGGAAATAGTTAGACTCGCGCTTTGGTTTAGCAATTTACTGACCTACCTCCGATTGATTGACCATAACTCTGTCAATTTAACTCGTAATTCATTTAAATTAGTTTCATTTCGAAGGAATCGAAGTGTAGTTTAAAACGAAAGAAACAGAGATAAAAAACTCCAAGTATTTTGAGAGTTATGATGGAAATAGTTAGACTCGCGCTTTGGTTTAGCAATTTACTGACCTACCTACGATTGATTGACCATAACTCTCTCAATTTAACTCTTAAGTCATTGAAATTAATTTCATTTCAAATGAATCGAAGTGTAGTTTAAAACGAAAGAAACGGAGATGAAAAACTCCAAGTATTTTGAGAGTTATGATGGAAATAGTTAGACTCGCGCTTTGGTTTAGCAATTTACTGACCTACCTCCGATTGATTGACCATAACTCTGTCAATTTAACTCGTAATTCATTTAAATTAGTTTCATTTCGAAGGAATCGAAGTGTAGTTTAAAACGAAAGAAACGGAGATTAAAAACTCCAAGTATTTTGGGAGTTATGATGGAAATAGTTAGACTCGCGCTTTGGTTTAGCAATTTACTAACCTCCCTACGATTGATTGACCATAACTCACTCAATTTAACTCGTAATTCATTGAAATTAGTTTCATTTCGAAGGAATCGAAGTGTAGTTTATAACGAAAGAAACGGAGATGAAAAACTCCAAGTATTTTGAGAGTTATGATGGAAATAGTTAGACTCGCGCTTTGGTTTAGCAATTTACTGACCTACCTCCGATTGATTGACAATAACTCTCTCAATTTAACTCGTAATTCATTTAAATTAGTTTCATTTCGAAGGAATCGAAGTATAGTTTAAAATGAAAGAAACGGAGATGAAAAACTCCAAGTATTTTGAGAGTTATGATGGAAATAGTTAGACTCGTGCTTTGGTTTAGCAATTTACTGACCTACCTCTGATTGATTGAACATAACTCTGTCAATTTAACTCGTAATTCTTTTAAATTAGTTTCATTTCGAAGGAATCGAAGTGTAGTTTAAAACGAAAGAAACGGAGATGAAAAACTCCAAGTATTTTGAGAGTTATGATGGAAATAGTTAGACTCGCTCTTTGGTTTAGCAATTTACTGACCTCTTTCCGATTGATTTACCATAACTCACTCAATTTAACTCGTAATTCATTGAAATTAGTTTCATTTCGAAGGAATCGAAGTGTAGTTTAAAACGAAAGAAACGGAGATGAAAAACTCCAAGTATTTTGAGAGTTATGATGGAAATTGTTAGACTCGCGCTTTGGTTTAGCAATTTACTGACCTACCTCCGATTGATTTACCATAACTCACTCAATTTAACTCGTAATTCATTTAAATTAGTTTCATTTCGAAGGAATCGAAGTAAAGTTTAAAACGAAAGAAACGGAGATGAAAAACTCCAAGTATTTTGAGAGTTATGATGGAAATAGTTAGACTCGCGCTTTGGTTTAGCAATTTACTGACTACCTCCGATTGATTGAACATAACTCTCAATTTAACTCGTAATTCATTTAAATTCGTTTCATTTCGAATGAATCGAAGTGTAGTTTAAAACGAAAGAAACGGAGATGAAAAACTCCAAGTATTTTGAGAGTTATGATGGAAATAGTTAGACTCGCTCTTTGGTTTAGCAATTTACTGACCTCTCTCCGATTGATTTACCATAACTCACTCAATTTAACTCGTAATTCATTGAAATTAGTTTCATTTCGAAGGAATCGAAGTGTAGTTTAAAACGAAAGAAACGGAGATGAAAAACTCCAAGTATTTTGAGAGTTATGATGGAAATTGTTAGACTCGCGCTTTGGTTTAGCAATTTACTGACCTACCTCCGATTGATTTACCATAACTCACTCAATTTAACTCGTAATTCATTTAAATTAGTTTCATTTCGAAGGAATCGAAGTATAGTTTAAAACGAAAGAAACGGAGATGAAAAACTCCAAGTATTTTGAGAGTTATGATGGAAATAGTTAGACTCGCGCTTTGGTTTAGCAATTTACTGACCTCCCTACGATTGATTGACCATAACTCACTAAATTTAACTCGTAATTCATTGAAATTAGTTTCATTTCGAAGGAATCGAAGTGTAGTTTAAAACGAAAGAAACGGAGATGAAAAACTCCAAGTATTTTGAGAGTTATGATGGAAATAGTTAGACTCGCGCTTTGGTTTAGCAATTTACTGACCTCTCTCCGATTGATTGACCATAACTCTCTCAATTTAACTCTTAAGTCATTGAAATTAGTTTAATTTCGAAGGAATCGAAGTGTAGTTTAAAACGAAAGAAACGGAGATGAAAAACTCCAAGTATTTTGAGAGTTATGATGGAAATAGTTAGACTCGCGCTTTGGTTTAGCAATTTACTGACCTACCTTCGATTGATTGACAATAACTCTCTCAATTTAACTCGTAATTCATTTAAATTAGTTTCATTTCTAAGGAATCAAAGTGTAGTTTAAAACGAAAGAAACGGAGATGAAAAACTCCAAGTATTTTGAGAGTTATGATGGAAATAGTTAGACTCGCGCTTTGGTTTAGCAATTTACTGACCTACCTCCGATTGATTGACCATAACTCTGTCAATTTAACTCGTAATTCATTTAAATTAGTTTCATTTCGAAGGAATCGAAGTGTAGTTTAAAACGAAAGAAACAGAGATAAAAAACTCCAAGTATTTTGAGAGTTATGATGGAAATAGTTAGACTCGCGCTTTGGTTTAGCAATTTACTGACCTACCTACGATTGATTGACCATAACTCTCTCAATTTAACTCTTAAGTCATTGAAATTAATTTCATTTCAAATGAATCGAAGTGTAGTTTAAAACGAAAGAAACGGAGATGAAAAACTCCAAGTATTTTGAGAGTTATGATGGAAATAGTTAGACTCGCGCTTTGGTTTAGCAATTTACTGACCTACCTCCGATTGATTGACCATAACTCTGTCAATTTAACTCGTAATTCATTTAAATTAGTTTCATTTCGAAGGAATCGAAGTGTAGTTTAAAACGAAAGAAACGGAGATTAAAAACTCCAAGTATTTTGGGAGTTATGATGGAAATAGTTAGACTCGCGCTTTGGTTTAGCAATTTACTAACCTCCCTACGATTGATTGACCATAACTCACTCAATTTAACTCGTAATTCATTGAAATTAGTTTCATTTCGAAGGAATCGAAGTGTAGTTTATAACGAAAGAAACGGAGATGAAAAACTCCAAGTATTTTGAGAGTTATGATGGAAATAGTTAGACTCGCGCTTTGGTTTAGCAATTTACTGACCTACCTCCGATTGATTGACAATAACTCTCTCAATTTAACTCGTAATTCATTTAAATTAGTTTCATTTCGAAGGAATCGAAGTATAGTTTAAAATGAAAGAAACGGAGATGAAAAACTCCAAGTATTTTGAGAGTTATGATGGAAATAGTTAGACTCGTGCTTTGGTTTAGCAATTTACTGACCTACCTCTGATTGATTGAACATAACTCTGTCAATTTAACTCGTAATTCTTTTAAATTAGTTTCATTTCGAAGGAATCGAAGTGTAGTTTAAAACGAAAGAAACGGAGATGAAAAACTCCAAGTATTTTGAGAGTTATGATGGAAATAGTTAGACTCGCTCTTTGGTTTAGCAATTTACTGACCTCTTTCCGATTGATTTACCATAACTCACTCAATTTAACTCGTAATTCATTGAAATTAGTTTCATTTCGAAGGAATCGAAGTGTAGTTTAAAACGAAAGAAACGGAGATGAAAAACTCCAAGTATTTTGAGAGTTATGATGGAAATTGTTAGACTCGCGCTTTGGTTTAGCAATTTACTGACCTACCTCCGATTGATTTACCATAACTCACTCAATTTAACTCGTAATTCATTTAAATTAGTTTCATTTCGAAGGAATCGAAGTAAAGTTTAAAACGAAAGAAACGGAGATGAAAAACTCCAAGTATTTTGAGAGTTATGATGGAAATAGTTAGACTCGCGCTTTGGTTTAGCAATTTACTGACTACCTCCGATTGATTGAACATAACTCTCAATTTAACTCGTAATTCATTTAAATTCGTTTCATTTCGAATGAATCGAAGTGTAGTTTAAAACGAAAGAAACGGAGATGAAAAACTCCAAGTATTTTGAGAGTTATGATGGAAATAGTTAGACTCGCTCTTTGGTTTAGCAATTTACTGACCTCTCTCCGATTGATTTACCATAACTCACTCAATTTAACTCGTAATTCATTGAAATTAGTTTCATTTCGAAGGAATCGAAGTGTAGTTTAAAACGAAAGAAACGGAGATGAAAAACTCCAAGTATTTTGAGAGTTATGATGGAAATTGTTAGACTCGCGCTTTGGTTTAGCAATTTACTGACCTACCTCCGATTGATTTACCATAACTCACTCAATTTAACTCGTAATTCATTTAAATTAGTTTCATTTCGAAGGAATCGAAGTATAGTTTAAAACGAAAGAAACGGAGATGAAAAACTCCAAGTATTTTGAGAGTTATGATGGAAATAGTTAGACTCGCGCTTTGGTTTAGCAATTTACTTACCTCCCTACGATTGATTGACCATAACTCACTAAATTTAACTCGTAATTCATTGAAATTAGTTTCATTTCGAAGGAATCGAAGTGTAGTTTAAAACGAAAGAAACGGAGATGAAAAACTCCAAGTATTTTGAGAGTTATGATGGAAATAGTTAGACTCGCGCTTTGGTTTAGCAATTTACTGACCTCTCTCCGATTGATTGACCATAACTCTCTCAATTTAACTCTTAAGTCATTGAAATTAGTTTAATTTCGAAGGAATCGAAGTGTAGTTTAAAACGAAAGAAACGGAGATGAAAAACTCCAAGTATTTTGAGAGTTATGATGGAAATAGTTAGACTCGCGCTTTGGTTTAGCAATTTACTGACCTACCTTCGATTGATTGACAATAACTCTCTCAATTTAACTCGTAATTCATTTAAATTAGTTTCATTTCTAAGGAATCAAAGTGTAGTTTAAAACGAAAGAAACGGAGATGAAAAACTCCAAGTATTTTGAGAGTTATGATGGAAATAGTTAGACTCGCGCTTTGGTTTAGCAATTTACTGACCTCCCTACGATTGATTGACCATAACTCACTCGATTTAACTCGTAATTCATTGAAATTACTTTCATTTCGAAAGAATCGAAGTGTAGTTTAAAACGAAAGAAACGGAGATGAAAAACTCCAAGTATTTTGAGAGTTATGATGGAAAAAGTTAGACTCGCGCTTTGTTTTAGCAATTTACTGACCTACCTCCGATTGATTGACCATAACTCTCTCAATTTAACTCTTAAGTCATTGAAATTAGTTTCATTTCGAAAGAATCAAAGTGTAGTTTAAAACGAAAGAAACGGAGATGAAAAACTCCAAGTATTTTGATAATTATGATGGAAATAGTTAGACTCGCGCTTTGGTTTAGCAATTTACTAACCTACCTCCGATTGATTGACAATAACTCTCTCAATTTAACTCGTAATTCATTTAAATTAGTTTCATTTCGAAGGAATCGAAGTGTAGTTTAAAACGAAAGAAATGGAGATGAAAAACTCCAAGTATTTTGAGAGTTATGATGGAAATAGTTAGACTCGTGCTTTGGTTTAGCAATTTACTGACCTACCTCTGATTGATTGAACATAACTCTGTCAATTTAACTCGTAATTCTTTTAAATTAGTTTCATTTCGAAGGAATCGAAGTGTAGTTTAAAACGAAAGAAACGGAGATGAAAAACTCCAAGTATTTTGAGAGTTATGATGGAAATAGTTAGACTCGCTATTTGGTTTAGCAATTTACTGACCTCTCTCCGATTGATTTACCATAACTCACTCAATTTAACTCGTAATTCATTGAAATTAGTTTCATTTCGAAGGAATCGAAGTGTAGTTTAATACGAAAGAAACGGAGATGAAAAACCCCAAGTATTTTGAGAGTTATGATGGAAATTGTTAGACTCGCGCTTTGGTTTAGCAATTTACTGACCTACCTCCGATTGATTGACAATAACTCTCTCAATTTAACTCGTAATTCATTTAAATTAGTTTCATTTCGAAGGAATCGAAGTATAGTTTAAAACGAAAGAAACAGAGATGAAAAACTCCAAGTATTTTGAGAGTTATGATGGAAATAGTTAGACTCGTGCTTTGGTTTAGCAATTTACTGACCTCTTTCCGATTGATTTACCATAACTCACTCAATTTAACTCGTAATTCATTGAAATTAGTTTCATTTCGAAGGAATCGAAGTGTAGTTTAAAACGAAAGAAACGGAGATGAAAAACTCCAAGTATTTTGAGAGTTATGATGGAAATTGTTAGACTCGCGCTTTGGTTTAGCAATTTACTGACCTACCTCCGATTGATTTACCATAACTCACTCAATTTAACTCGTAATTCATTTAAATTAGTTTCATTTCGAAGGAATCGAAGTAAAGTTTAAAACGAAAGAAACGGAGATGAAAAACTCCAAGTATTTTGAGAGTTATGATGGAAATAGTTAGACTCGCGCTTTGGTTTAGCAATTTACTGACTACCTCCGATTGATTGAACATAACTCTCAATTTAACTCGTAATTCATTTAAATTCGTTTCATTTCGAATGAATCGAAGTGTAGTTTAAAACGAAAGAAACGGAGATGAAAAACTCCAAGTATTTTGAGAGTTATGATGGAAATAGTTAGACTCGCTCTTTGGTTTAGCAATTTACTGACCTCTCTCCGATTGATTTACCATAACTCACTCAATTTAACTCGTAATTCATTGAAATTAGTTTCATTTCGAAGGAATCGAAGTGTAGTTTAAAACGAAAGAAACGGAGATGAAAAACTCCAAGTATTTTGAGAGTTATGATGGAAATTGTTAGACTCGCGCTTTGGTTTAGCAATTTACTGACCTACCTCCGATTGATTTACCATAACTCACTCAATTTAACTCGTAATTCATTTAAATTAGTTTCATTTCGAAGGAATCGAAGTATAGTTTAAAACGAAAGAAACGGAGATGAAAAACTCCAAGTATTTTGAGAGTTATGATGGAAATAGTTAGACTCGCGCTTTGGTTTAGCAATTTACTTACCTCCCTACGATTGATTGACCATAACTCACTAAATTTAACTCGTAATTCATTGAAATTAGTTTCATTTCGAAGGAATCGAAGTGTAGTTTAAAACGAAAGAAACGGAGATGAAAAACTCCAAGTATTTTGAGAGTTATGATGGAAATAGTTAGACTCGCGCTTTGGTTTAGCAATTTACTGACCTCTCTCCGATTGATTGACCATAACTCTCTCAATTTAACTCTTAAGTCATTGAAATTAGTTTAATTTCGAAGGAATCGAAGTGTAGTTTAAAACGAAAGAAACGGAGATGAAAAACTCCAAGTATTTTGAGAGTTATGATGGAAATAGTTAGACTCGCGCTTTGGTTTAGCAATTTACTGACCTACCTTCGATTGATTGACAATAACTCTCTCAATTTAACTCGTAATTCATTTAAATTAGTTTCATTTCTAAGGAATCAAAGTGTAGTTTAAAACGAAAGAAACGGAGATGAAAAACTCCAAGTATTTTGAGAGTTATGATGGAAATAGTTAGACTCGCGCTTTGGTTTAGCAATTTACTGACCTCCCTACGATTGATTGACCATAACTCACTCGATTTAACTCGTAATTCATTGAAATTACTTTCATTTCGAAAGAATCGAAGTGTAGTTTAAAACGAAAGAAACGGAGATGAAAAACTCCAAGTATTTTGAGAGTTATGATGGAAAAAGTTAGACTCGCGCTTTGTTTTAGCAATTTACTGACCTACCTCCGATTGATTGACCATAACTCTCTCAATTTAACTCTTAAGTCATTGAAATTAGTTTCATTTCGAAAGAATCAAAGTGTAGTTTAAAACGAAAGAAACGGAGATGAAAAACTCCAAGTATTTTGATAATTATGATGGAAATAGTTAGACTCGCGCTTTGGTTTAGCAATTTACTAACCTACCTCCGATTGATTGACAATAACTCTCTCAATTTAACTCGTAATTCATTTAAATTAGTTTCATTTCGAAGGAATCGAAGTGTAGTTTAAAACGAAAGAAATGGAGATGAAAAACTCCAAGTATTTTGAGAGTTATGATGGAAATAGTTAGACTCGTGCTTTGGTTTAGCAATTTACTGACCTACCTCTGATTGATTGAACATAACTCTGTCAATTTAACTCGTAATTCTTTTAAATTAGTTTCATTTCGAAGGAATCGAAGTGTAGTTTAAAACGAAAGAAACGGAGATGAAAAACTCCAAGTATTTTGAGAGTTATGATGGAAATAGTTAGACTCGCTATTTGGTTTAGCAATTTACTGACCTCTCTCCGATTGATTTACCATAACTCACTCAATTTAACTCGTAATTCATTGAAATTAGTTTCATTTCGAAGGAATCGAAGTGTAGTTTAATACGAAAGAAACGGAGATGAAAAACCCCAAGTATTTTGAGAGTTATGATGGAAATTGTTAGACTCGCGCTTTGGTTTAGCAATTTACTGACCTACCTCCGATTGATTGACAATAACTCTCTCAATTTAACTCGTAATTCATTTAAATTAGTTTCATTTCGAAGGAATCGAAGTATAGTTTAAAACGAAAGAAACAGAGATGAAAAACTCCAAGTATTTTGAGAGTTATGATGGAAATAGTTAGACTCGTGCTTTGGTTTAGCAATTTACTGACCTACCTCTGATTGATTGAACATAACTCTGTCAATTTAACTCGTAATTCTTTTAAATTAGTTTCATTTCGAAGGAATCGAAGTGTAGTTTAAAACGAAAGAAACGGAGATGAAAAACTCCAAGTATTTTGAGAGTTATGATGGAAATAGTTAGACTCGCTCTTTAGTTTAGCAATTTACTGACCTACCTCCGATTGATTGACCATAACTCTGTCAATTTAACTCGTAATTCATTTAAATTAGTTTCATTTCGAAGGAATCAAAGTGTAGTTTAAAACGAAAGAAACGGAGATGAAAAACTCCAAGTATTTTGGGAGTTATGATGGAAATAGTTAGACTCGCGCTTTGGTTTAGCAATTTACTGACCTCCCTACGATTGATTGACCATAACTCACTCAATTTAACTCGTAATTCATTGAAATTAGTTTCATTTCGAAGGAATCGAAGTGTAGTTTATAACGAAAAGAAACGGAGATGAAAAACTCCAAGTATTTTGAGAGTTATGATGGAAAAAGTTAGACTCGCGCTTTGGTTTAGCAATTTACTGACCTACCTCCGATTGATTGACCATAACTCTGTCAATTTAACTCGTAATTCATTTAAATTAGTTTCATTTCGAAGGAATCGAAGTGTAGTTTAAAATGAAAGAAACGGAGATTAAAAACTCCAATTATTTTGGGAGTTATGATGGAAATAGTTAGACTCGCGCTTTGGTTTAGCAATTTACTGACCTCCCTACGATTGATTGACCATAACTCACTCAATTTAACTCGTAATTCATTGAAATTAGTTTCATTTCGAAGGAATCGAAGTGTAGTTTAAAACGAAAGAAACGGAGATGAAAAACTCCAAGTATTTTGAGAGTTATGATGGAAATAGTTAGACTCGCGCTTTGGTTTAGCAATTTACTGACCTCCCTCCGATTGATTGACCATAAATCACTCAATTTAACTCGTAATTCATTGAAATTAGTTTCATTTCGAACGAATCGAAGTGTAGTTTAAAACGAAAGAAACGGAGATGAAAAACTCCAAGTATTTTGAGAGTTATGATGGAAATAGTTAGACTCGCGCTTTGGTTTAGCAATTTACTGACCTACCTCCGATTGATTGACAATAACTCTCTCAATTTAACTCGTAATTCATTTAAATTAGTTTCATTTCGAAGGAATCGAAGTATAGTTTAAAACGAAAGAAACGGAGATGAAAAACTCCAAGTATTTTGAGAGTTATGATGGAAATAGTTAGACTCGTGCTTTGGTTTAGCAATTTACTGACCTACCTCTGATTGATTGAACATAACTCTGTCAATTTAACTCGTAATTCTTTTAAATTAGTTTCATTTCGAAGGAATCGAAGTGTAGTTTAAAACGAAAGAAACGGAGATGAAAAACTCCAAGTATTTTGAGAGTTATGATGGAAATAGTTAGACTCGCTCTTTGGTTTAGCAATTTACTGACCTCTCTCCGATTGATTTACCATAACTCACTCAATTTAACTCGTAATTCATTGAAATTAGTTTCATTTCGAAGGAATCGAAGTGTAGTTTAAAACGAAAGAAACGAAGATGAAAAGCTACAAGTATTTTGAGAGTTATGATGGAAATTGTTAGAGTCGCGCTTTGGTTTAGCAATTTACTGACCTACCTCCGATTGATTGACCATAACTCACTCAATTTAACTCGTAATTCATTTAAATTAGTTTCATTTCGAAGGAATCGAAGTAAAGTTTAAAACGAAAGAAACGGAGATGAAAAACTCCAAGTATTTTGAGAGTTATGATGGAAATAGTTAGACTCGCGCTTTGGTTTAGCAATTTACTGACTTACCTCCGATTGATTGAACATAACTCTCTCAATTTAACTCGTAATTCATTTAAATTCGTTTCATTTCGAATGAATCGAATTGTTGTTTAAAACGAAAGAAACGGAGATGAAAAACTCCAAGTATTTTGAGAGTTATGATGGAAATAGTTAGACTCGCTCTTTGGTTTAGCAATTTACTGACCTTTCTCCGATTGATTTACCATAACTCACTCAATTTAACTCGTAATTCATTTAAATTAGTTTCATTTCGAAGGAATCGAAGTGTAGTTTAAAACGAAAGAAACGGAGATGAAAAACTCCAAGTATTTTGAGAGTTATGATGGAAATTGTTAGACTCGCGCTTTGGTTTAGCAATTTACTGACCTACCTCCGATTGATTTACCATAACTCACTCAATTTAACTCGTAATTCATTTAAATTAGTTTCATTTCGAAGGAATCGAAGTATAGTTTAAAACGAAAGAAACGGAGATGAAAAACTCCAAGTATTTTGAGAGTTATGATGGAAATAGTTAGACTCGCGCTTTGGTTTAGCAATTTACTGACCTCCCTACGATTGATTGACCATAACTCACTAAATTTAACTCGTAATTCATTGAAATTAGTTTCATTTCGAAGGAATCGAAGTGTAATTTAAAACGAAAGAAACGGAGATGAAAAACTCCAAGTATTTTGAGAGTTATGATGGAAATAGTTAGACTCGCGCTTTGGTTTAGCAATTTACTGACCTCTCTCCGATTGATTGACCATAACTCTCTCAATTTAACTCTTAAGTCATTGAAATTAGTTTCATTTCGAAGGAATCGAAGTGTAGTTTAAAACGAAAGAAACGGAGATGAAAAACTCCAAGTATTTTGAGAGTTATTATGGAAATAGTTAGACTCGCGCTTTGGTTTAGCAATTTACTGACCTACCTCCGATTGATTGACCATAACTCTCTCAATTTAACTCTTAAGTCATTGAAATTAATTTCATTTCAAATGAATCGAAGTGTAGTTTAAAACGAAAGAAACGGAGATGAAAAACTCCAAGTATTTTGAGAGTTATGATGGAAATAGTTAGACTCGCGCTTTGGTTTAGCAATTTACTGACCTACCTCCGATTGATTGACCATAACTCTGTCAATTTAACTCGTAATTCATTTAAATTAGTTTCATTTCGAAGGAATCGAAGTGTAGTTTAAAACGAAAGAAACGGAGATTAAAAACTCCAAGTATTTTGGGAGTTATGATGGAAATAGTTAGACTCGCGCTTTGGTTTAGCAATTTACTAACCTCCCTACGATTGATTGACCATAACTCACTCAATTTAACTCGTAATTCATTTAAATTAGTTTCATTTCGAAGGAATCGAAGTGTAGTTTATAACGAAAGAAACGGAGATGAAAAACTCCAAGTATTTTGAGAGTTATGATGGAAATAGTTAGACTCGCTCTTTGGTTTAGCAATTTACTGACCTACCTCCGATTGATTGACAATAACTCTGTCAATTTAACTCGTAATTCATTTAAATTAGTTTCATTTCGAAGGAATCGAAGTGTAGTTTAAAACGAAAGAAACGGAGATGAAAAACTCCAAGTATTTTGAGAGTTATGATGGAAATAGTTAGACTCGCGCTTTGGTTTAGCAATTTACTGACCTACCTCCGATTGATTGACCATAACTCACTCAATTTAACTCGTAATTCATTTAAATTCGTTTCATTTCGAATGAATTGAAGTGTAGTTTAAAACGAAAGAAACGGAGATGAAAAACTCCAAGTATTTTGAGAGTTATGATGGAAATAGTTAGACTCGCTCTTTGGTTTAGCAATTTACTGACCTACCTCCGATTGATTGACAATAACTCTGTCAATTTAACTCGTAATTCATTTAAATTGGTTTCATTTCGAAGGAATCGAAGTGTAGTTTAAAACGAAAGAAACGGAGATGAAAAACTCCAAGTATTTTGAGAGTTATGATGGAAATAGTTAGACTCGCGCTTTGGTTTAGCAATTTACTGACCTACCTCCGATTGATTGACCATAACTCTGTCAATTTAACTCGTAATTCATTTAAATTAGTTTCATTTCGAAGGAATCGAAGTGTAGTTTAAAACGAAAGAAACGGAGATTAAAAACTCCAAGTATTTTGGGAGTTATGATGGAAATAGTTAGACTCGCGCTTTGGTTTAGCAATTTACTAACCTCCCTACGATTGATTGACCATAACTCACTCAATTTAACTCGTAATTCATTGAAATTAGTTTTATTTCGAAGGAATCGAAGTGTAGTTTATAACGAAAGAAACGGAGATGAAAAACTCCAAGTATTTTGAGAGTTATGATGGAAATAGTTAGACTCGCTCTTTGGTTTAGCAATTTACTGACCTCTCTCCGATTGATTTACCATAACTCACTCAATTTAACTCGTAATTCATTTAAATTAGTTTCATTTCGAAGGAATCGAAGTGTAGTTTAAAACGAAAGAAATGGAGATGAAAAACTCCAAGTATTTTGAGAGTTATGATGGAAATAGTTAGACTCGTGCTTTGGTTTAGCAATTTACTGACCTACCTCTGTTTGATTGAACATAACTCTGTCAATTTAACTCGTAATTCTTTTAAATTAGTTTCATTTCGAAGGAATCGAAGTGTAGTTTAAAACGAAAGAAACGGAGATGAAAAACTCCAAGTATTTTGAGAGTTATGATGGAAATAGTTAGACTCGCTATTTGGTTTAGCAATTTACTGACCTCTCTCCGATTGATTTACCATAACTCACTCAATTTAACTCGTAATTCATTGAAATTAGTTTCATTTCGAAGGAATCGAAGTGTAGTTTAATACGAAAGAAACGGAGATGAAAAACCCCAAGTATTTTGAGAGTTATGATAGAAATTGTTAGACTCGCGCTTTGGTTTAGCAATTTACTGACCTACCTCCGATTGATTGACAATAACTCTCTCAATTTAACTCGTAATTCATTTAAATTAGTTTCATTTCGAAGGAATCGAAGTATAGTTTAAAATGAAAGAAACAGAGATGAAAAACTCCAAGTATTTTGAGAGTTATGATGGAAATAGTTAGACTCGTGCTTTGGTTTAGCAATTTACTGACCTACCTCTGATTGATTGAACATAACTCTGTCAATTTAACTCGTAATTCTTTTAAATTAGTTTCATTTCGAAGGAATCGAAGTGTAGTTTAAAACGAAAGAAACAGAGATGAAAAACTCCAAGTATTTTGAGAGTTATGATGGAAATAGTTAGACTCGCTCTTTAGTTTAGCAATTTACTGACCTACCTCCGATTGATTGACCATAACTCTGTCAATTTAACTCGTAATTCATTTAAATTAGTTTCATTTCGAAGGAATCGAAGTGTAGTTTAAAACGAAAGAAACGGAGATGAAAAACTCCAAGTATTTTGGGAGTTATGATGGAAATAGTTAGACTCGCGCTTTGATTTAGCAATTTACTGACCTCCCTACGATTGATTGACCATAACTCACTCAATTTAACTCGTAATTCATTGAAATTAGTTTCATTTCGAAGGAATCGAAGTGTAGTTTATAACGAAAAGAAACGGAGATGAAAAACTCCAAGTATTTTGAGAGTTATGATGGAAAAAGTTAGACTCGCGCTTTGGTTTAGCAATTTACTGACCTACCTCCGATTGATTGACCATAACTCTGTCAATTTAACTCGTAATTCATTTAAATTAGTTTCATTTCGAAGGAATCGAAGTGTAGTTTAAAATGAAAGAAACGGAGATTAAAAACTCCAATTATTTTGGGAGTTATGATGGAAATAGTTAGACTCGCGCTTTGGTTTAGCAATTTACTGACCTCCCTACGATTGATTGACCATAACTCACTCAATTTAACTCGTAATTCATTGAAATTAGTTTCATTTCGAAGGAATCGAAGTGTAGTTTAAAACGAAAGAAACGGAGATGAAAAACTCCAAGTATTTTGAGAGTTATGATGGAAATAGTTAGACTCGCGCTTTGGTTTAGCAATTTACTGACCTCCCTCCGATTGATTGACCATAAATCACTCAATTTAACTCGTAATTCATTGAAATTAGTTTCATTTCGAACGAATCGAAGTGTAGTTTAAAACGAAAGAAACGGAGATGAAAAACTCCAAGTATTTTGAGAGTTATGATGGAAATAGTTAGACTCGCGCTTTGGTTTAGCAATTTACTGACCTACCTCCGATTGATTGACAATAACTCTCTCAATTTAACTCGTAATTCATTTAAATTAGTTTCATTTCGAAGGAATCGAAGTATAGTTTAAAACGAAAGAAACGGAGATGAAAAACTCCAAGTATTTTGAGAGTTATGATGGAAATAGTTAGACTCGTGCTTTGGTTTAGCAATTTACTGACCTACCTCTGATTGATTGAACATAACTCTGTCAATTTAACTCGTAATTCTTTTAAATTAGTTTCATTTCGAAGGAATCGAAGTGTAGTTTAAAACGAAAGAAACGGAGATGAAAAACTCCAAGTATTTTGAGAGTTATGATGGAAATAGTTAGACTCGCTCTTTGGTTTAGCAATTTACTGACCTCTCTCCGATTGATTTACCATAACTCACTCAATTTAACTCGTAATTCATTGAAATTAGTTTCATTTCGAAGGAATCGAAGTGTAGTTTAAAACGAAAGAAACGAAGATGAAAAGCTACAAGTATTTTGAGAGTTATGATGGAAATTGTTAGAGTCGCGCTTTGGTTTAGCAATTTACTGACCTACCTCCGATTGATTGACCATAACTCACTCAATTTAACTCGTAATTCATTTAAATTAGTTTCATTTCGAAGGAATCGAAGTAAAGTTTAAAACGAAAGAAACGGAGATGAAAAACTCCAAGTATTTTGAGAGTTATGATGGAAATAGTTAGACTCGCGCTTTGGTTTAGCAATTTACTGACTTACCTTCGATTGATTGAACATAACTCTCTCAATTTAACTCGTAATTCATTTAAATTCGTTTCATTTCGAATGAATCGAATTGTTGTTTAAAACGAAAGAAACGGAGATGAAAAACTCCAAGTATTTTGAGAGTTATGATGGAAATAGTTAGACTCGCTCTTTGGTTTAGCAATTTACTGACCTTTCTCCGATTGATTTACCATAACTCACTCAATTTAACTCGTAATTCATTTAAATTAGTTTCATTTCGAAGGAATCGAAGTGTAGTTTAAAACGAAAGAAACGGAGATGAAAAACTCCAAGTATTTTGGGAGTTATGATGGAAATTGTTAGACTCGCGCTTTGGTTTAGCAATTTACTGACCTACCTCCGATTGATTTACCATAACTCACTCAATTTAACTCGTAATTCATTTAAATTAGTTTCATTTCGAAGGAATCGAAGTATAGTTTAAAACGAAAGAAACGGAGATGAAAAACTCCAAGTATTTTGAGAGTTATGATGGAAATAGTTAGACTCGCGCTTTGGTTTAGCAATTTACTGACCTCCCTACGATTGATTGACCATAACTCACTAAATTTAACTCGTAATTCATTGAAATTAGTTTCATTTCGAAGGAATCGAAGTGTAATTTAAAACGAAAGAAACGGAGATGAAAAACTCCAAGTATTTTGAGAGTTATGATGGAAATAGTTAGACTCGCGCTTTGGTTTAGCAATTTACTGACCTCTCTCCGATTGATTGACCATAACTCTCTCAATTTAACTCTTAAGTCATTGAAATTAGTTTCATTTCGAAGGAATCGAAGTGTAGTTTAAAACGAAAGAAACGGAGATGAAAAACTCCAAGTATTTTGAGAGTTATGATGGAAATAGTTAGACTCGCGCTTTGGTTTAGCAATTTACTGACCTACCTCCGATTGATTGACCATAACTCACTCAATTTAACTCGTAATTCATTTAAATTAGTTTCATTTCGAAGGAATCGAAGTAAAGTTTAAAACGAAAGAAACGGAGATGAAAAACTCCAAGTATTTTGAGAGTTATGATGGAAATAGTTAGACTCGCGCTTTGGTTTAGCAATTTACTGACCTACCTCCGATTGATTGACCATAACTCTGTCAATTTAACTCGTAATTCATTTAAATTAGTTTCATTTCGAAGGAATCGAAGTGTAGTTTAAAACGAAAGAAACGGAGATTAAAAACTCCAAGTATTTTGGGAGTTATGATGGAAATAGTTAGACTCGCGCTTTGGTTTAGCAATTTACTAACCTCCCTACGATTGATTGACCATAACTCACTCAATTTAACTCGTAATTCATTTAAATTAGTTTCATTTCGAAGGAATCGAAGTGTAGTTTATAACGAAAGAAACGGAGATGAAAAACTCCAAGTATTTTGAGAGTTATGATGGAAATAGTTAGACTCGCTCTTTGGTTTAGCAATTTACTGACCTACCTCCGATTGATTGACAATAACTCTGTCAATTTAACTCGTAATTCATTTAAATTAGTTTCATTTCGAAGGAATCGAAGTGTAGTTTAAAACGAAAGAAACGGAGATGAAAAACTCCAAGTATTTTGAGAGTTATGATGGAAATAGTTAGACTCGCGCTTTGGTTTAGCAATTTACTGACCTACCTCCGATTGATTGACCATAACTCACTCAATTTAACTCGTAATTCATTTAAATTCGTTTCATTTCGAATGAATCGAAGTGTAGTTTAAAACGAAAGAAACGGAGATGAAAAACTCCAAGTATTTTGAGAGTTATGATGGAAATAGTTAGACTCGCTCTTTGGTTTAGCAATTTACTGACCTACCTCCGATTGATTGACAATAACTCTGTCAATTTAACTCGTAATTCATTTAAATTGGTTTCATTTCGAAGGAATCGAAGTGTAGTTTAAAACGAAAGAAACGGAGATGAAAAACTCCAAGTATTTTGAGAGTTATGATGGAAATAGTTAGACTCGCGCTTTGGTTTAGCAATTTACTGACCTACCTCCGATTGATTGACCATAACTCTGTCAATTTAACTCGTAATTCATTTAAATTAGTTTCATTTCGAAGGAATCGAAGTGTAGTTTAAAACGAAAGAAACGGAGATTAAAAACTCCAAGTATTTTGGGAGTTATGATGGAAATAGTTAGACTCGCGCTTTGGTTTAGCAATTTACTAACCTCCCTACGATTGATTGACCATAACTCACTCAATTTAACTCGTAATTCATTGAAATTAGTTTTATTTCGAAGGAATCGAAGTGTAGTTTATAACGAAAGAAACGGAGATGAAAAACTCCAAGTATTTTGAGAGTTATGATGGAAATAGTTAGACTCGCGCTTTGGTTTAGCAATTTACTGACCTTCCTCCGATTGATTGACCATAACTCTCCCAATTTAACTCTTAAGTCATTGAAATTAGTTTCATTTCGAAGGAATCAAAGTGTAGTTTAAAACGAAAGAAACGGAGATGAAATACTCCAAGTATTTTGAGAGTTATGATGGAAATAGTTAGACTCGCTCTTTGGTTTAGCAATTTACTGACCTACCTCCGATTGATTGACAATAACTCTGTCAATTTAACTCGTAATTCATTTAAATTAGTTTCATTTCGAAGGAATCGAAGTGTAGTTTAAAACGAAAGAAACGGAGATGAAAAACTCCAAGTATTTTGAGAGTTATGATGGAAATAGTTAGACTCGCGCTTTGGTTTAGCAATTTACTGACCTACCTCCGATTGATTGACCATAACTCACTCAATTTAACTCGTAATTCATTTAAATTCGTTTCATTTCGAATGAATCGAAGTGTAGTTTAAAACGAAAGAAACGGAGATGAAAAACTCCAAGTATTTTGAGAGTTATGATGGAAATAGTTAGACTCGCTCTTTGGTTTAGCAATTTACTGACCTACCTCCGATTGATTGACAATAACTCTCTCAATTTAACTCGTAATTCATTTAAATTAGTTTCATTTCGAAGGAATCGAAGTGTAGTTTAAAACGAAAGAAACGGAGATGAAAAACTCCAAGTATTTTGAGAGTTATGATGGAAATAGTTAGACTCGTGCTTTGGTTTAGCAATTTACTGACCTACCTCCGATTGATTGAACATAACTCTGTCAATTTAACTCGTAATTCTTTTAAATTAGTTTCATTTCGAAGGAATCGAAGTGTAGTTTAAAACGAAAGAAACGGAGATGAAAAACTCCAAGTATTTTGAGAGTTATGATGGAAATAGTTAGACTCGCTCTTTGGTTTAGCAATTTACTGACCTCTCTCCGATTGATTTACCATAACTCACTCAATTTAACTCGTAATTCATTGAAATTAGTTTCATTTCGAAGGAATCGAAGTGTAGTTTAAAACGAAAGAAACGGAGATGAAAAACTCCAAGTATTTTGAGAGTTATGATGGAAATTGTTAGACTCGCGCTTTGGTTTAGCAATTTACTGACCTACCTCCGATTGATTGACCATAACTCACTCAATTTAACTCGTAATTCATTTAAATTAGTTTCATTTCGAAGGAATCGAAGTAAAGTTTAAAACGAAAGAAACGGAGATGAAAAACTCCAAGTATTTTGAGAGTTATGATGGAAATAGTTAGACTCGCGCTTTGGTTTAGCAATTTACTGACCTACCTTCGATTGATTGACAATAACTCTCTGAATTTAACTCGTAATTCATTTAAATTAGTTTCATTTCTAAGGAATCAAAGTGTAGTTTAAAACGAAAGAAACGGAGATGAAAAACTCCAAGTATTTTGAGAGTTATGATGGAAATAGTTAGACTCGCGCTTTGGTTTAGCAATTTACTGACCTACCTCCGATTGATTGACCATAACTCTGTCAATTTAACTCGTAATTCATTTAAATTAGTTTCATTTCGAAAGAATCGAAGTGTAGTTTAAAACGAAAGAAACGGAGATGAAAAACTCCAAGTATTTTGAGAGTTATGATGGAAATAGTTAGACTCGCGCTTTGGTTTAGCAATTTACTGACCTACCTACGATTGATTGACCATAACTCTCTCAATTTAACTCTTAAGTCATTGAAATTAATTTCATTTCGAATGAATCGAAGTGTAGTTTAAAACGAAAGAAACGGAGATGAAAAACTCCAAGTATTTTGAGAGTTATGATGGAAATTGTTAGACTCGCGCTTTGGTTTAGCAATTTACTGACCTACCTCCGATTGATTGACCATAACTCTGTCAATTTAACTCGTAATTCATTTAAATTAGTTTCATTTCGAAGGAATCGAAGTGTAGTTTAAAACGAAAGAAACGGAGATTAAAAACTCCAAGTATTTTGGGAGTTATGATGGAAATAGTTAGACTCGCGCTTTGGTTTAGCAATTTACTAACCTCCCTACGATTGATTGACCATAACTCACTCAATTTAACTCGTAATTCATTGAAATTAGTTTCATTTCGAAGGAATCGAAGTGTAGTTTATAACGAAAGAAACGGAGATGAAAAACTCCAAGTATTTTGAGAGTTATGATGGAAATAGTTAGACTCGCGCTTTGGTTTAGCAATTTACTGACCTTCCTCCGATTGATTGACCATAACTCTCCCAATTTAACTCTTAAGTCATTGAAATTAGTTTCATTTCGAAGGAATCAAAGTGTAGTTTAAAACGAAAGAAACGGAGATGAAAAACTCCAAGTATTTTGAGAGTTATGATGGAAATAGTTAGACTCGCGCTTTGGTTTAGCAATTTACTGACCTACCTCCGATTGATTGACAATAACTCTGTCAATTTAACTCGTAATTAATTTAAATTAGTTTCATTTCGAAGGAATCGAAGTGTAGTTTAAAACGAAAGAAACGGAGATGAAAAACTCCAAGTATTTTGAGAGTTATGATGGAAATAGTTAGACTCGCGCTTTGGTTTAGCAATTTACTGACCTACCTCCGATTGATTGACCATAACTCACTCAATTTAACTCGTAATTCATTTAAATTTGTTTCATTTCGAATGAATCGAAGTGAAGTTTAAAACGAAAGAAACGGAGATGAAAAACTCCAAGTATTTTGAGAGTTATGATGGAAATAGTTAGACTCGCTCTTTGGTTTAGCAATTTACTGACCTACCTCCGATTGATTGACCATAACTCTGTCAATTTAACTCGTAATTCATTTAAATTAGTTTCATTTCGAAGGAATCGAAGTGTAGTTTAAAACGAAAGAAACGGAGATTAAAAACTCCAAGTATTTTGGGAGTTATGATGGAAATAGTTAGACTCGCGCTTTGGTTTAGCAATTTACTGACCTCCCTACGATTGATTGACCATAACTCACTCAATTTAACTCGTAATTCATTGAAATTAGTTTCATTTCGAAGGAATCGAAGTGTAGTTTATAACGAAAGAAACGGAGATGAAAAACTCCAAGTATTTTGAGAGTTATGATGGAAATAGTTAGACTCGCGCTTTGGTTTAGCAATTTACTGACCTACCTCCGATTGATTGACCATAACTCTCCCAATTTAACTCTTAAGTCATTGAAATTAGTTTCATTTCGAAGGAATCAAAGTGTAGTTTAAAACGAAAGAAACGGAGATGAAAAACTCCAAGTATTTTGAGAGTTATGATGGAAATAGTTAGACTCGCGCTTTGGTTTAGCAATTTACTGACCTACCTCCGATTGATTGAAAATAACTCTCTCAATTTAACTCGTAATTCATTTAAATTAGTTTCATTTCGAAGGAATCGAAGTGTAGTTTAAAACGAAAGAAACGGAGATGAAAAACTCCAAGTATTTTGAGAGTTATGATGGAAATAGTTAGACTCGCGCTTTGGTTTAGCAATTTACTGACCTACCTCCGATTGATTGAAAATAACTCTCTCAATTTAACTCGTAATTCATTTAAATTAGTTTAATTTCGAAGGAATCGAAGTGTAGTTTAAAACGAAAGAAACGGAGATGAAAAACTCCAAGTATTTTGATAGTTATGATGGAAATAGTTAGACTCGCGCTTTGGTTTAGCAATTTACTGACCTACCTCCGATTGATTGAAAATAACTCTCTCAATTTAACTCGTAATTCATTTAAATTAGTTTCATTTCGAAGGAATCGAAGTGTAGTTTAAAATGAAAGAAACGGAGATGAAAAACTCCAAGTATTTTGAGAGTTATGATGGAAATAGTTAGACTCGTGCTTTGGTTTAGCAATTTACTGACATACCTCCGATTGATTGAACATAACTCTGTAAATTTAACTCGTAATTCTTTTAAATTAGTTTCATTTCGAAGGAATCGAAGTGTAGTTTAAAACGAGAGAAACGGAGATGAAAAACTCCAAGTATTTTGAGAGTTATGATGGAAATAGTTAGACTCGCTCTTTGGTTTAGCAATTTACTGACCTCTCTCCGATTGATTTACCATAACTCACTCAATTTAACTCGTAATTCATTGAAATTAGTTTCATTTCGAAGGAATCGAAGTGTAGTTTAAAACGAAAGAAACGGAGATGAAAAACTCCAAGTATTTTGAGAGTTATGATGGAAATTGTTAGACTCGCGCTTTGGTTTAGCAATTTACTGACCTACTTCCGATTGATTGACCATAACTCACTCAATTTAACTCGTAATTCATTTAAATTAGTTTCATTTCGAAGGAATCGAAGTAAAGTTTAAAACGAAAGAAACGGAGATGAAAAACTCCAAGTATTTTGAGAGTTATGATGGAAATAGTTAGACTCGCGCTTTGGTTTAGCAATTTACTGACCTACCTTCGATTGATTGACAATAACTCTCTCAATTTAACTCGTAATTCATTTAAATTAGTTTCATTTCTAAGGAATCAAAGTGTAGTTTAAAACGAAAGAAACGGAGATGAAAAACTCCAAGTATTTTGAGAGTTATGATGGAAATAGTTAGACTCGCGCTTTGGTTTAGCAATTTACTGACCTACCTCCGATTGATTGACCATAACTCTGTCAATTTAACTCATAATTCATTTAAATTAGTTTCATTTCGAAGGAATCGAAGTGTAGTTTAAAACGAAAGAAACGGAGATGAAAAACTCCAAGTATTTTGAGAGTTATGATGGAAATAGTTAGACTCGCGCTTTGGTTTAGCAATTTACTGACCTACCTACGATTGATTGACCATAACTCTCTCAATTTAACTCTTAAGTCATTGAAATTAATTTCATTTCAAATGAATCGAAGTGTAGTTTAAAACGAAAGAAACGGAGATGAAAAACTACAAGTATTTTGAGAGTTATGATGGAAATAGTTAGACTCGCGCTTTGGTTTAGCAATTTACTGACCTACCTCCGATTGATTGACCATAACTCTGTCAATTTAACTCGTAATTCATTTAAATTAGTTTCATTTCGAAGGAATCGAAGTGTAGTTTAAAACGAAAGAAACGGAGATTAAAAACTCCAAGTATTTTGGGAGTTATGATGGAAATAGTTAGACTCGCGCTTTGGTTTAGCAATTTACTAACCTCCCTACGATTGATTGACCATAACTCACTCAATTTAACTCGTAATTCATTGAAATTAGTTTCATTTCGAAGGAATCGAAGTGTAGTTTATAACGAAAGAAACGGAGATGAAAAACTCCAAGTATTTTGAGAGTTATGATGGAAATAGTTAGACTCGCGCTTTGGTTTAGCAATTTACTGACCTTCCTCCGATTGATTGACCATAACTCTCCCAATTTAACTCTTAAGTCATTGAAATTAGTTTCATTTCGAAGGAATCAAAGTGTAGTTTAAAACGAAAGAAACGGAGATGAAAAACTCCAAGTATTTTGAGAGTTATGATGGAAATAGTTAGACTCGCGCTTTGGTTTAGCAATTTACTGACCTACCTCCGATTGATTGACAATAACTCTGTCAATTTAACTCGTAATTCATTTAAATTAGTTTCATTTCGAAGGAATCGAAGTGTAGTTTAAAACGAAAGAAACGGAGATGAAAAACTCCAAGTATTTTGAGAGTTATGATGGAAATAGTTAGACTCGCGCTTTGGTTTAGCAATTTACTGACCTACCTCCGATTGATTGACCATAACTCACTCAATTTAACTCGTAATTCATTTAAATTTGTTTCATTTCGAATGAATCGAAGTGAAGTTTAAAACGAAAGAAACGGAGATGAAAAACTCCAAGTATTTTGAGAGTTATGATGGAAATAGTTAGACTCGCTCTTTGGTTTAGCAATTTACTGACCTACCTCCGATTGATTGACCATAACTCTGTCAATTTAACTCGTAATTCATTTAAATTAGTTTCATTTCGAAGGAATCGAAGTGTAGTTTAAAACGAAAGAAACGGAGATTAAAAACTCCAAGTATTTTGGGAGTTATGATGGAAATAGTTAGACTCGCGCTTTGGTTTAGCAATTTACTGACCTCCCTACGATTGATTGACCATAACTCACTCAATTTAACTCGTAATTCATTGAAATTAGTTTCATTTCGAAGGAATCGAAGTGTAGTTTATAACGAAAGAAACGGAGATGAAAAACTCCAAGTATTTTGAGAGTTATGATGGAAATAGTTAGACTCGCGCTTTGGTTTAGCAATTTACTGACCTACCTCCGATTGATTGACCATAACTCTCCCAATTTAACTCTTAAGTCATTGAAATTAGTTTCATTTCGAAGGAATCAAAGTGTAGTTTAAAACGAAAGAAACGGAGATGAAAAACTCCAAGTATTTTGAGAGTTATGATGGAAATAGTTAGACTCGCGCTTTGGTTTAGCAATTTACTGACCTACCTCCGATTGATTGAAAATAACTCTCTCAATTTAACTCGTAATTCATTTAAATTAGTTTCATTTCGAAGGAATCGAAGTGTAGTTTAAAACGAAAGAAACGGTGATGAAAAACTCCAAGTATTTTGAGAGTTATGATGGAAATAGTTAGACTCGCGCTTTGGTTTAGCAATTTACTGACCTACCTCCGATTGATTGAAAATAACTCTCTCAATTTAACTCGTAATTCATTTAAATTAGTTTAATTTCGAAGGAATCGAAGTGTAGTTTAAAACGAAAGAAACGGAGATGAAAAACAACAAGTATTTTGATAGTTATGATGGAAATAGTTAGACTCGCGCTTTGGTTTAGCAATTTACTGACCTACCTCCGATTGATTGAAAATAACTCTCTCAATTTAACTCGTAATTCATTTAAATTAGTTTCATTTCGAAGGAATCGAAGTGTAGTTTAAAATGAAAGAAACGGAGATGAAAAACTCCAAGTATTTTGAGAGTTATGATGGAAATAGTTAGACTCGTGCTTTGGTTTAGCAATTTACTGACATACCTCCGATTGATTGAACATAACTCTGAAAATTTAACTCGTAATTCTTTTAAATTAGTTTCATTTCGAAGGAATCGAAGTGTAGTTTAAAACGAGAGAAACGGAGATGAAAAACTCCAAGTATTTTGAGAGTTATGATGGAAATAGTTAGACTCGCGCTTTAGTTTAGCAATTTACTGACCTCCCTCCATTTGATTGACCATAACTCACTCAATTTAACTCGTAATTCATTGAAATTAGTTTCATTTCGAAGGAATCGAAGTGTAGTTTAAAACGAAAGAAACGGAGATGAAAAACTCCAAGTATTTTGAGAGTTATGTTTGAAATTGTTAGACTCGCGCTTTGGTTTAGCAATTTACTGACCTACCTCCGATTGATTGACCATAACTCACTCAATTTAACTCGTAATTCATTTAAATTAGTTTCATTTCGAAGGAATCGAAGTAAAGTTTAAAACGAAAGAAACGGAGATGAAAAACTCCAAGTATTTTGAGAGTTATGATGGAAATAGTTAGACTAGCGCTTTGGTTTAGCAATTTACTGACTTACCTTCGATTGATTGACAATAACTCTCTCAATTTAACTCGTAATTCATTTAAATTAGTTTCATTTCTAAGGAATCAAAGTTTAGTTTAAACCGAAAGAAACGGAGATGAAAAACTCCAAGTATTTTGAGAGTTATGATGGAAATAGTTAGACTCGCGCTTTGGTTTAGCAATTTACTGACCTACCTCCGATTGATTGACCATAACTCTGTCAATTTAACTCGTAATTCATTTAAATTAGTTTCATTTCGAAGGAATCGAAGTGTAGTTTAAAACGAAAGAAACGGAGATGAAAAACTCCAAGTATTTTGAGAGTTATGATGGAAATAGTTAGACTCGCGCTTTGGTTTAGCAATTTACTGACCTACCTACGATTGATTGACCATAACTCTCTCAATTTAACTCTTAAGTCATTGAAATTAATTTCATTTCAAATGAATCGAAGTGTAGTTTAAAACGAAAGAAACGGAGATGAAAAACTCCAAGTATTTTGAGAGTTATGAGTGAAATAGTTAGACTCGCGCTTTGGTTTAGCAATTTACTGACCTACCTCCGATTGATTGAAAATAACTCTCTCAATTTAACTCGTAATTCATTTAAATTAGTTTAATTTCGAAGGAATCGAAGTGTAGTTTAAAACGAAAGAAACGGAGATGAAAAACAACAAGTATTTTGATAGTTATGATGGAAATAGTTAGACTCGCGCTTTGGTTTAGCAATTTACTGACCTACCTCCGATTGATTGAAAATAACTCTCTCAATTTAACTCGTAATTCATTTAAATTAGTTTCATTTCGAAGGAATCGAAGTGTAGTTTAAAACGAAAGAAACGGTGATGAAAAACTCCAAGTATTTTGAGAGTTATGATGGAAATAGTTAGACTCGCGCTTTGGTTTAGCAATTTACTGACCTACCTCCGATTGATTGAAAATAACTCTCTCAATTTAACTCGTAATTCATTTAAATTAGTTTAATTTCGAAGGAATCGAAGTGTAGTTTAAAACGAAAGAAACGGAGATGAAAAACAACAAGTATTTTGATAGTTATGATGGAAATAGTTAGACTCGCGCTTTGGTTTAGCAATTTACTGACCTACCTCCGATTGATTGAAAATAACTCTCTCAATTTAACTCGTAATTCATTTAAATTAGTTTCATTTCGAAGGAATCGAAGTGTAGTTTAAAATGAAAGAAACGGAGATGAAAAACTCCAAGTATTTTGAGAGTTATGATGGAAATAGTTAGACTCGTGCTTTGGTTTAGCAATTTACTGACATACCTCCGATTGATTGAACATAACTCTGAAAATTTAACTCGTAATTCTTTTAAATTAGTTTCATTTCGAAGGAATCGAAGTGTAGTTTAAAACGAGAGAAACGGAGATGAAAAACTCCAAGTATTTTGAGAGTTATGATGGAAATAGTTAGACTCGCGCTTTAGTTTAGCAATTTACTGACCTCCCTCCATTTGATTGACCATAACTCACTCAATTTAACTCGTAATTCATTGAAATTAGTTTCATTTCGAAGGAATCGAAGTGTAGTTTAAAACGAAAGAAACGGAGATGAAAAACTCCAAGTATTTTGAGAGTTATGTTTGAAATTGTTAGACTCGCGCTTTGGTTTAGCAATTTACTGACCTACCTCCGATTGATTGACCATAACTCACTCAATTTAACTCGTAATTCATTTAAATTAGTTTCATTTCGAAGGAATCGAAGTAAAGTTTAAAACGAAAGAAACGGAGATGAAAAACTCCAAGTATTTTGAGAGTTATGATGGAAATAGTTAGACTAGCGCTTTGGTTTAGCAATTTACTGACTTACCTTCGATTGATTGACAATAACTCTCTCAATTTAACTCGTAATTCATTTAAATTAGTTTCATTTCTAAGGAATCAAAGTTTAGTTTAAACCGAAAGAAACGGAGATGAAAAACTCCAAGTATTTTGAGAGTTATGATGGAAATAGTTAGACTCGCGCTTTGGTTTAGCAATTTACTGACCTACCTCCGATTGATTGACCATAACTCTGTCAATTTAACTCGTAATTCATTTAAATTAGTTTCATTTCGAAGGAATCGAAGTGTAGTTTAAAACGAAAGAAACGGAGATGAAAAACTCCAAGTATTTTGAGAGTTATGATGGAAATAGTTAGACTCGCGCTTTGGTTTAGCAATTTACTGACCTACCTACGATTGATTGACCATAACTCTCTCAATTTAACTCTTAAGTCATTGAAATTAATTTCATTTCAAATGAATCGAAGTGTAGTTTAAAACGAAAGAAACGGAGATGAAAAACTCCAAGTATTTTGAGAGTTATGAGTGAAATAGTTAGACTCGCGCTTTGGTTTAGCAATTTACTGACCTACCTCCGATTGATTGAAAATAACTCTCTCAATTTAACTCGTAATTCATTTAAATTAGTTTAATTTCGAAGGAATCGAAGTGTAGTTTAAAACGAAAGAAACGGAGATGAAAAACAACAAGTATTTTGATAGTTATGATGGAAATAGTTAGACTCGCGCTTTGGTTTAGCAATTTACTGACCTACCTCCGATTGATTGAAAATAACTCTCTCAATTTAACTCGTAATTCATTTAAATTAGTTTCATTTCGAAGGAATCGAAGTGTAGTTTAAAATGAAAGAAACGGAGATGAAAAACTCCAAGTATTTTGAGAGTTATGATGGAAATAGTTAGACTCGTGCTTTGGTTTAGCAATTTACTGACATACCTCCGATTGATTGAACATAACTCTGAAAATTTAACTCGTAATTCTTTTAAATTAGTTTCATTTCGAAGGAATCGAAGTGTAGTTTAAAACGAGAGAAACGGAGATGAAAAACTCCAAGTATTTTGAGAGTTATGATGGAAATAGTTAGACTCGCGCTTTAGTTTAGCAATTTACTGACCTCCCTCCATTTGATTGACCATAACTCACTCAATTTAACTCGTAATTCATTGAAATTAGTTTCATTTCGAAGGAATCGAAGTGTAGTTTAAAACGAAAGAAACGGAGATGAAAAACTCCAAGTATTTTGAGAGTTATGTTTGAAATTGTTAGACTCGCGCTTTGGTTTAGCAATTTACTGACCTACCTCCGATTGATTGACCATAACTCACTCAATTTAACTCGTAATTCATTTAAATTAGTTTCATTTCGAAGGAATCGAAGTAAAGTTTAAAACGAAAGAAACGGAGATGAAAAACTCCAAGTATTTTGAGAGTTATGATGGAAATAGTTAGACTAGCGCTTTGGTTTAGCAATTTACTGACTTACCTTCGATTGATTGACAATAACTCTCTCAATTTAACTCGTAATTCATTTAAATTAGTTTCATTTCTAAGGAATCAAAGTTTAGTTTAAACCGAAAGAAACGGAGATGAAAAACTCCAAGTATTTTGAGAGTTATGATGGAAATAGTTAGACTCGCGCTTTGGTTTAGCAATTTACTGACCTACCTCCGATTGATTGACCATAACTCTGTCAATTTAACTCGTAATTCATTTAAATTAGTTTCATTTCGAAGGAATCGAAGTGTAGTTTAAAACGAAAGAAACGGAAATGAAAAACTCCAAGTATTTTGAGAGTTATGATGGAAATAGTTAGACTCGCGCTTTGGTTTAGCAATTTACTGACCTACCTACGATTGATTGACCATAACTCTCTCAATTTAACTCTTAAGTCATTGAAATTAATTTCATTTCAAATGAATCGAAGTGTAGTTTAAAACGAAAGAAACGGAGATGAAAAACTCCAAGTATTTTGAGAGTTATGAGTGAAATAGTTAGACTCGCGCTTTGGTTTAGCAATTTACTGACCTACCTCCGATTGATTGAAAATAACTCTCTCAATTTAACTCGTAATTCATTTAAATTAGTTTAATTTCGAAGGAATCGAAGTGTAGTTTAAAACGAAAGAAACGGAGATGAAAAACAACAAGTATTTTGATAGTTATGATGGAAATAGTTAGACTCGCGCTTTGGTTTAGCAATTTACTGACCTACCTCCGATTGATTGAAAATAACTCTCTCAATTTAACTCGTAATTCATTTAAATTAGTTTCATTTCGAAGGAATCGAAGTGTAGTTTAAAATGAAAGAAACGGAGATGAAAAACTCCAAGTATTTTGAGAGTTATGATGGAAATAGTTAGACTCGTGCTTTGGTTTAGCAATTTACTGACATACCTCCGATTGATTGAACATAACTCTGAAAATTTAACTCGTAATTCTTTTAAATTAGTTTCATTTCGAAGGAATCGAAGTGTAGTTTAAAACGAGAGAAACGGAGATGAAAAACTCCAAGTATTTTGAGAGTTATGATGGAAATAGTTAGACTCGCGCTTTAGTTTAGCAATTTACTGACCTCCCTCCATTTGATTGACCATAACTCACTCAATTTAACTCGTAATTCATTGAAATTAGTTTCATTTCGAAGGAATCGAAGTGTAGTTTAAAACGAAAGAAACGGAGATGAAAAACTCCAAGTATTTTGAGAGTTATGTTTGAAATTGTTAGACTCGCGCTTTGGTTTAGCAATTTACTGACCTACCTCCGATTGATTGACCATAACTCACTCAATTTAACTCGTAATTCATTTAAATTAGTTTCATTTCGAAGGAATCGAAGTAAAGTTTAAAACGAAAGAAACGGAGATAAAAAACTCCAAGTATTTTGAGAGTTATGATGGAAATAGTTAGACTAGCGCTTTGGTTTAGCAATTTACTGACTTACCTTCGATTGATTGACAATAACTCTCTCAATTTAACTCGTAATTCATTTAAATTAGTTTCATTTCTAAGGAATCAAAGTTTAGTTTAAACCGAAAGAAACGGAGATGAAAAACTCCAAGTATTTTGAGAGTTATGATGGAAATAGTTAGACTCGCGCTTTGGTTTAGCAATTTACTGACCTACCTCCGATTGATTGACCATAACTCTGTCAATTTAACTCGTAATTCATTTAAATTAGTTTCATTTCGAAGGAATCGAAGTGTAGTTTAAAACGAAAGAAACGGAGATGAAAAACTCCAAGTATTTTGAGAGTTATGATGGAAATAGTTAGACTCGCGCTTTGGTTTAGCAATTTACTGACCTACCTACGATTGATTGACCATAACTCTCTCAATTTAACTCTTAAGTCATTGAAATTAATTTCATTTCAAATGAATCGAAGTGTAGTTTAAAACGAAAGAAACGGAGATGAAAAACTCCAAGTATTTTGAGAGTTATGAGTGAAATAGTTAGACTCGCGCTTTGGTTTAGCAATTTACTGACCTACCTCCGATTGATTGACCATAACTCTGTCAATTTAACTCGTAATTCATTGAAATTAGTTTCATTTCGAAGGAATCGAAGTGTAGTTTATAACGAAAGAAACGGAGATGAAAAACTCCAAGTATTTTGAGAGTTATGATGGAAATAGTTAGACTCGCGCTTTGGTTTAGCAATTTACTGACCTTCCTCCGATTGATTGACCATAACTCTCTCAATTTAACTCTTAAGTCATTAAAATTAGTTTCATTTCGAAGGAATCAAAGTGTAGTTTAAAACGAAAGAAACGGAGATGAAAAACTCCAAGTATTTTGAGAGTTATGATGGAAATAGTTAGACTCGCGCTTTGGTTTAGCAATTTACTGACCTACCTCCGATTGATTGACAATAACTCTGTCAATTTAACTCGTAATTCATTTAAATTAGTTTCATTTCGAAGGAATCGAAGTGTAGTTTAAAACGAAAGAAACGGAGATGAAAAACTCCAAGTATTTTGAGAGTATGATGGAAATAGTTAGACTCGCGCTTTGGTTTAGCAATTTACTGACCTACCTCCGATTGATTGACCATAACTCACTCAATTTAACTCGTAATTCATTTAAATTTGTTTCATTTCGAATGAATCGAAGTGAAGTTTAAAACGAAAGAAAAGGAGATGAAAAACTCCAAGTATTTTGAGAGTTATGATGGAAATAGTTAGACTCGCTCTTTGGTTTAGCAATTTACTGACCTACCTCCGATTGATTGACCATAACTCTGTCAATTTAACTCGTAATTCATTTAAATTAGTTTCATTTCGAAGGAATCGAAGTGTAGTTTAAAACGAAAGAAACGGAGATTAAAAACTCCAAGTATTTTGGGAGTTATGATGGAAATAGTTAGACTCGCGCTTTGGTTTAGCAATTTACTGACCTCCCTACGATTGATTGACCATAACTCACTCAATTTAACTCGTAATTCATTGAAATTAGTTTCATTTCGAAGGAATCGAAGTGTAGTTTATAACGAAAGAAACGGAGATGAAAAACTCCAAGTATTTTGAGAGTTATGATGGAAATAGTTAGACTCGCGCTTTGGTTTAGCAATTTACTGACCTACCTCCGATTGATTGACCATAACTCTCCCAATTTAACTCTTAAGTCATTGAAATTAGTTTCATTTCGAAGGAATCGAAGTGTAGTTTAAAATGAAAGAAACGGAGATGAAAAACTCCAAGTATTTTGAGAGTTATGATGGAAATAGTTAAACTCGTGCTTTGGTTTAGCAATTTACTGACATACCTCCGATTGATTGAACATAACTCTGAAAATTTAACTCGTAATTCTTTTAAATTAGTTTCATTTCGAAGGAATCGAAGTGTAGTTTAAAACGAGAGAAACGGAGATGAAAAACTCCAAGTATTTTGAGAGTTATGATGGAAATAGTTAGACTCGCGCTTTAGTTTAGCAATTTACTGACCTCCCTCCGATTGATTGACCATAACTCACTCAATTTAACTCGTAATTCATTGAAATTAGTTTCATTTCGAAGGAATCGAAGTGTAGTTTAAAACGAAAGAAACGGAGATGAAAAACTCCAAGTATTTTGAGAGTTATGTTTGAAATTGTTAGACTCGCGCTTTGGTTTAGCAATTTACTGACCTACCTCCGATTGATTGACCATAACTCACTCAATTTAACTCGTAATTCATTTAAATTAGTTTCATTTCGAAGGAATCGAAGTAAAGTTTAAAACGAAAGAAACGGAGATGAAAAACTCCAAGTATTTTGAGAGTTATGATGGAAATAGTTAGACTAGCGCTTTGGTTTAGCAATTTACTGACTTACCTTCGATTGATTGACAATAACTCTCTCAATTTAACTCGTAATTCATTTAAATTAGTTTCATTTCTAAGGAATCAAAGTTTAGTTTAAACCGAAAGAAACGGAGATGAAAAACTCCAAGTATTTTGAGAGTTATGATGGAAATAGTTAGACTCGCGCTTTGGTTTAGCAATTTACTGACCTACCTCCGATTGATTGACCATAACTCTGTCAATTTAACTCGTAATTCATTTAAATTAGTTTCATTTCGAAGGAATCGAAGTGTAGTTTAAAACGAAAGAAACGGAGATGAAAAACTCCAAGTATTTTGAGAGTTATGATGAAAATAGTTAGACTCGCGCTTTGGTTTAGCAATTTACTGACCTACCTACGATTGATTGACCATAACTCTCTCAATTTAACTCTTAAGTCATTGAAATTAATTTCATTTCAAATGAATCGAAGTGTAGTTTAAAACGAAAGAAACGGAGATGAAAAACTCCAAGTATTTTGAGAGTTATGATGGAAATAGTTAGACTCGCGCTTTGGTTTAGCAATTTACTGACCTACCTCCGATTGATTGACCATAACTCTGTCAATTTAACTCGTAATTCATTTAAATTAGTTTCATTTCGAAGGAATCGAAGTGTAGTTTAAAACGAAAGAAACGGAGATTAAAAACTCCAAGTATTTTGGGAGTTATGATGGAAATAGTTAGACTCGCGCTTTGGTTTAGCAATTTACTAACCTCCCTACGATTGATTGACCATAACTCACTCAATTTAACTCGTAATTCATTGAAATTAGTTTCATTTCGAAGGAATCGAAGTGTAGTTTATAACGAAAGAAACGGAGATGAAAAACTCCAAGTATTTTGAGAGTTATGATGGAAATAGTTAGACTCGCGCTTTGGTTTAGCAATTTACTGACCTTCCTCCGATTGATTGACCATAACTCTCCCAATTTAACTCTTAAGTCATTGAAATTAGTTTCATTTCGAAGGAATCAAAGTGTAGTTTAAAACGAAAGAAACGGAGATGAAAAACTCCAAGTATTTTGAGAGTTATGATGGAAATAGTTAGACTCGCGCTTTGGTTTAGCAATTTACTGACCTACCTCCGATTGATTGACAATAACTCTGTCAATTTAACTCGTAATTCATTTAAATTAGTTTCATTTCGAAGGAATCGAAGTGTAGTTTAAAACGAAAGAAACGGAGATGAAAAACTCCAAGTATTTTGAGAGTTATGATGGAAATAGTTAGACTCGCGCTTTGGTTTAGCAATTTACTGACCTACCTCCGATTGATTGACCATAACTCACTCAATTTAACTCGTAATTCATTTAAATTTGTTTCATTTCGAATGAATCGAAGTGTAGTTTAAAACGAAAGAAACGGAGATGAAAAACTCCAAGTATTTTGAGAGTTATGATGGAAATAGTTAGACTCGCTCTTTGGTTTAGCAATTTACTGACCTACCTCCGATTGATTGACCATAACTCTGTCAATTTAACTCGTAATTCATTTAAATTAGTTTCATTTCGAAGGAATCGAAGTGTAGTTTAAAACGAAAGAAACGGAGATTAAAAACTCCAAGTATTTTGGGAGTTATGATGGAAATAGTTAGACTCGCGCTTTGGTTTAGCAATTTACTGACCTCCATACGATTGATTGACCATAACTCACTCAATTTAACTCGTAATTCATTGAAATTAGTTTCATTTCGAAGGAATCGAAGTGTAGTTTATAACAAAAGAAACGGAGATGAAAAACTCCAAGTATTTTGAGAGTTATGATGGAAAAAGTTAGACTCGCGCTTTGGTTTAGCAATTTACTGACCTACCTCCGATTGATTGACCATAACTCTTTCAATTTAACTCGTAATTCATTTAAATTAGTTTCATTTCGAAGGAATCGAAGTGTAGTTTAAAATGAAAGAAACGGAGATTAAAAACTCCAAGTATTTTGGGAGTTATGATGGAAATAGTTAGACTCGCGCTTTGGTTTAGCAATTTACTGACCTCCCTATGATTGATTGACCATAACTCACTCAATTTAACTCGTAATTCATTGAAATTAGTTTCATTTCGAAAGAATCGAAGTGTAGTTTAAAACGAAAGAAACGGAGATGAAAAACTCCAAGTATTTTGAGAGTTATGATGGAAAAAGTTAGACTCGCGCTTTGGTTTAGCAATTTACTGACCTACCTCCGATTGATTGACCATAACTCTCTCAATTTAACTCTTAAGTCATTGAAATTAGTTTCATTTCGAAAGAATCAAAGTGTAGTTTAAAACGAAAGAAACGGAGATGAAAACTCCAAGTATTTTGATAGTTATGATGGAAATAGTTAGACTCGCGCTTTGGTTTAGCAATTTACTGACATACCTCCGATTGATTGACAATAACTCTCTCAATTTAACTCGTAATTCATTTAAATTAGTTTCATTTCGAAGGAATCGAAGTGTAGTTTAAAACGAAAGAAACGGAGATGAAAAACTCCAAGTATTTTGAGAGTTATGATGGAAATAGTTAGACTCGTGCTTTGGTTTAGCAATTTACTGACCTACCTCCGATTGATTGAACATAACTCTGTCAATTTAACTCGTAATTCTTTTAAATTAGTTTCATTTCGAAGGAATCGAAGTGTAGTTTAAAACGAAAGAAACGGAGATGAAAAACTCCTAGTATTTTGAGAGTTATGATGGAAATAGTTAGACTCGCTCTTTGGTTTAGCAATTTACTGACCTCTCTCCGATTGATTTACCATAACTCACTCAATTTAACTCGTAATTCATTGAAATTAGTTTCATTTCGAAGGAATCGAAGTGTAGTTTAAAACGAAAGAAACGGAGATGAAAAACTCCAAGTATTTTGAGAGTTATGATGGAAATTGTTAGACTCGCGCTTTGGTTTAGCAATTTACTGACCTACCTCCGATTGATTGACCATAACTCACTCAATTTAACTCGTAATTCATTTAAATTAGTTTCATTTCGAAGGAATCGAAGTAAAGTTTAAAACGAAAGAAACGGAGATGAAAAACTCCAAGTATTTTGAGAGTTATGATGGAAATAGTTAGACTCGCGCTTTGGTTTAGCAATTTACTGACGTACCTCCGATTGATTGAACATAACTCTCTCAATTTAACTCGTAATTCATTTAAATTCGTTTCATTTCGAATGAATCGAAGTGTAGTTTAAAACGAAAGAAACGGAGATGAAAAACTCCAAGTATTTTGAGAGTTATGATGGAAATAGTTAGACTCGCTCTTTGGTTTAGCAATTTACTGACCTCTCTCCGATTGATTTACCATAACTCACTCAATTTAACTCGTAATTCATTGAAATTAGTTTCATTTCGAAGGAATCGAAGTGTAGTTTAAAACGAAAGAAACGGAGATGAAAAACTCCAAGTATTTTGAGAGTTATGATGGAAATTGTTAGACTCGCGCTTTGGTTTAGCAATTTACTGACCTACCTCCGATTGATTTACCATAACTCACTCAATTTAACTCGTAATTCGTTTAAATTAGTTTCATTTCGAAGGAATCGAAGTATAGTTTAAAACGAAAGAAACGGAGATGAAAAACTCCAAGTATTTTGAGAGTTATGATGGAAATAGTTAGACTCGCGCTTTGGTTTAGCAATTTACTGACCTCCCTACGATTGATTGACCATAACTCACTAAATTTAACTCGTAATTCATTGAAATTAGTTTCATTTCGAAGGAATCGAAGTGTAGTTTAAAACGAAAGAAACGGAGATGAAAAACTCCAAGTATTTTGAGAGTTATGATGGAAATAGTTAGACTCGCGCTTTGGTTTAGCAATTTACTGACCTCCCTACGATTGATTGACCATAACTCACTAAATTTAACTCGTAATTCATTGAAATTAGTTTCATTTCGAAGGAATCGAAGTGTAGTTTAAAACGAAAGAAACGGAGATGAAAAACTCCAAGTATTTTGAGAGTTATGATGGAAATAGTTAGACTCGCGCTTTGGATTAGCAATTTACTGACCTACCTCCGATTGATTGACCATAACTCACTCAATTTAACTCGTAATTCATTTAAATTTGTTTCATTTCGAATGAATCGAAGTGTAGTTTAAAACGAAAGAAACGGAGATGAAAAACTCCAAGTATTTTGAGAGTTATGATGGAAATAGTTAGACTCGCTCTTTGGTTTAGCAATTTACTGACCTACCTCCGATTGATTGACCATAACTCTGTCAATTTAACTCGTAATTCATTTAAATTAGTTTCATTTCGAAGGAATCGAAGTGTAGTTTAAAACGAAAGAAACGGAGATTAAAAACTCCAAGTATTTTGGGAGTTATGATGGAAATAGTTAGACTCGCGCTTTGGTTTAGCAATTTACTGACCTCCATACGATTGATTGACCATAACTCACTCAATTTAACTCGTAATTCATTGAAATTAGTTTCATTTCGAAGGAATCGAAGTGTAGTTTATAACAAAAGAAACGGAGATGAAAAACTCCAAGTATTTTGAGAGTTATGATGGAAAAAGTTAGACTCGCGCTTTGGTTTAGCAATTTACTGACCTACCTCCGATTGATTGACCATAACTCTTTCAATTTAACTCGTAATTCATTTAAATTAGTTTCATTTCGAAGGAATCGAAGTGTAGTTTAAAATGAAAGAAACGGAGATTAAAAACTCCAAGTATTTTGGGAGTTATGATGGAAATAGTTAGACTCGCGCTTTGGTTTAGCAATTTACTGACCTCCCTACGATTGATTGACCATAACTCACTCAATTTAACTCGTAATTCATTGAAATTAGTTTCATTTCGAAAGAATCGAAGTGTAGTTTAAAACGAAAGAAACGGAGATGAAAAACTCCAAGTATTTTGAGAGTTATGATGGAAAAAGTTAGACTCGCGCTTTGGTTTAGCAATTTACTGACCTACCTCCGATTGATTGACCATAACTCTCTCAATTTAACTCTTAAGTCATTGAAATTAGTTTCATTTCGAAAGAATCAAAGTGTAGTTTAAAACGAAAGAAACGGAGATGAAAACTCCAAGTATTTTGATAGTTATGATGGAAATAGTTAGACTCGCGCTTTGGTTTAGCAATTTACTGACATACCTCCGATTGATTGACAATAACTCTCTCAATTTAACTCGTAATTCATTTAAATTAGTTTCATTTCGAAGGAATCGAAGTGTAGTTTAAAACGAAAGAAACGGAGATGAAAAACTCCAAGTATTTTGAGAGTTATGATGGAAATAGTTAGACTCGTGCTTTGGTTTAGCAATTTACTGACCTACCTCCGATTGATTGAACATAACTCTGTCAATTTAACTCGTAATTCTTTTAAATTAGTTTCATTTCGAAGGAATCGAAGTGTAGTTTAAAACGAAAGAAACGGAGATGAAAAACTCCTAGTATTTTGAGAGTTATGATGGAAATAGTTAGACTCGCTCTTTGGTTTAGCAATTTACTGACCTCTCTCCGATTGATTTACCATAACTCACTCAATTTAACTCGTAATTCATTGAAATTAGTTTCATTTCGAAGGAATCGAAGTGTAGTTTAAAACGAAAGAAACGGAGATGAAAAACTCCAAGTATTTTGAGAGTTATGATGGAAATTGTTAGACTCGCGCTTTGGTTTAGCAATTTACTGACCTACCTCCGATTGATTGACCATAACTCACTCAATTTAACTCGTAATTCATTTAAATTAGTTTCATTTCGAAGGAATCGAAGTAAAGTTTAAAACGAAAGAAACGGAGATGAAAAACTCCAAGTATTTTGAGAGTTATGATGGAAATAGTTAGACTCGCGCTTTGGTTTAGCAATTTACTGACGTACCTCCGATTGATTGAACATAACTCTCTCAATTTAACTCGTAATTCATTTAAATTCATTTCATTTCGAATGAATCGAAGTGTAGTTTAAAACGAAAGAAACGGAGATGAAAAACTCCAAGTATTTTGAGAGTTATGATGGAAATAGTTAGACTCGCTCTTTGGTTTAGCAATTTACTGACCTCTCTCCGATTGATTTACCATAACTCACTCAATTTAACTCGTAATTCATTGAAATTAGTTTCATTTCGAAGGAATCGAAGTGTAGTTTAAAACGAAAGAAACGGAGATGAAAAACTCCAAGTATTTTGAGAGTTATGATGGAAATTGTTAGACTCGCGCTTTGGTTTAGCAATTTACTGACCTACCTCCGATTGATTTACCATAACTCACTCAATTTAACTCGTAATTCGTTTAAATTAGTTTCATTTCGAAGGAATCGAAGTATAGTTTAAAACGAAAGAAACGGAGATGAAAAACTCCAAGTATTTTGAGAGTTATGATGGAAATAGTTAGACTCGCGCTTTGGTTTAGCAATTTACTGACCTCCCTACGATTGATTGACCATAACTCACTAAATTTAACTCGTAATTCATTGAAATTAGTTTCATTTCGAAGGAATCGAAGTGTAGTTTAAAACGAAAGAAACGGAGATGAAAAACTCCAAGTATTTTGAGAGTTATGATGGAAATAGTTAGACTCGCGCTTTGGATTAGCAATTTACTGACCTACCTCCGATTGATTGACCATAACTCTCTCAATTTAACTCTTAAGTCATTGAAATTAGTTTCATTTCGAAGGAATCAAAGTGTAGTTTAAAACGAAAGAAATGGAGATGAAAAACTCCAAGTATTTTGAGAGTTATGATGGAAATAGTTAGACTCGCGCTTTGGTTTAGCAATTTACTGACCTACCTTCGATTGATTGACAATAACTCTCTCAATTTAACTCGTAATTCATTTAAATTAGTTTCATTTCGAAGGAATCAAAGTGTAGTTTAAAACGAAAGAAACGGAGATGAAAAACTCCAAGTATTTTGAGAGTTATGATGGAAATAGTTAGACTCGCGCTTTGGTTTAGCAATTTACTGACCTACCTCCGATTGATTGACCATAACTCTGTCAATTTAACTCGTAATTCATTTAAATTAGTTTCATTTCGAAGGAATCGAAGTGTAGTTTAAAACGAAAGAAACGGAGATGAAAAACTCCAAGTATTTTGAGAGTTATGATGGAAATAGTTAGACTCGCTCTTTGGTTTAGCAATTTACTGACCTCTCTCCGATTGATTTACCATAACTCACTAAATTTAACTCGTAATTCATTGAAATTAGTTTCATTTCGAAGGAATCGAAGTGTAGTTTAAAACGAAAGAAACGGAGATGAAAAACTCCAAGTATTTTGAGAGTTATGATGGAAATTGTTAGACTCGCGCTTTGGTTTAGCAATTTACTGACCTACCTCCGATTGATTGACCATAACTCACTCAATTTAACTCGTAATTCATTTAAATTAGTTTCATTTCGAAGGAATTGAAGTATAATTTAAAACGAAAGAAACGGAGATGAAAAACTCCAAGTATTTTGAGAGTTATGATGGAAATAGTTAGACTCGCGCTTTGGTTTAGCAATTTACTGACCTACCTCCGATTAATTGACCATAACTCACTCAATTTTACTTGTAATTGATTGAAATTAGTTTCATTTCGAAGGAATCGAAGTGTAGTTTAAAACGAAAGAAACGGAGAGGAAAAACTCCAAGTATTTTGGGAGTTATGATGGAAATAGTTAGACTCGCGCTTCGGTTTAGCAATTTACTGACCTACCTCCGATTGATTGACCATAACTCACTCAATTTAACTCGTAATTCATTGAATTAGTTTCATTTCGAAGGATTCGAAGTCTAGTTTAAAACGAAAGAAACGGAGATGAAAAACTCAAAGTATTTTGAGAGTTATGATGGAAATAGTTAGACTCGCGCTTTGGTTTAGCAATTTACTGACCTACCTCCGATTTATTGAACATAACTCTCTCAATTTAACTCGTAATTCATTTAAATTCGTTTCATTTCGAATGAATCGAAGTGTAGTTTAAAACGAAAGAAACGGAGATGAAAAACTCCAAGTATTTTGAGAGTTATGATGGAAATAGTTAGACTCGCGCTTTGGTTTAGCAATTTACTGACCTACCTCCGATTGATTGACCATAACTCTGTCAATTTAACTCGTAATTCATTTAAATTAGTTTCATTTCGAAGGAATCGAAGTGTAGTTTAAAACGAAAGAAACGGAGATGAAAAACTCCAAGTATTTTGAGAGTTATGATGGAAATAGTTAGACTCGCGCTTTGGTTTAGCAATTTACTGACCTCCCTACGATTGATTGACCATAACTCACTCGATTTAACTCGTAATTCATTGAAATTAGTTTCATTTCGAAAGAATCGAAGTGTAGTTTAAAACGAAAGAAACGGAGATGAAAAACTCCAAGTATTTTGAGAGTTATGATGGAAAAAGTTAGACTCGCGCTTTGGTTTAGCAATTTACTGACCTACCTCCGATTGATTGACCATAACTCTCTCAATTTAACTCTTAAGTCATTGAAATTAGTTTCATTTCGAAAGAATCAAAGTGTAGGTTAAAACGAAAGAAACGGAGATGAAAAACTCCAAGTATTTTGATAGTTATGATGGAAATAGTTAGACTCGTGCTTTGGTTTAGCAATTTACTGACCTACCTCTGATTGATTGAACATAACTCTGTCAATTTAACTCGTAATTCTTTTAAATTAGTTTCATTTCGAAGGAATCAAAGTGTAGTTTAAAACGAAAGAAACGGAGATGAAAAACTCCAAGTATTTTGAGAGTTATGATGGAAATAGTTAGACTCGCTCTTTGGTTTAGCAATTTACTGACCTCTCTCCGATTGATTTACCATAACTCACTCAATTTAACTCGTAATTCATTGAAATTAGTTTCATTTCGAAGGAATCGAAGTGTAGTTTAAAACGAAAGAAACGGAGATGAAAAACTCCAAGTATTTTGAGAGTTATGATGAAAATTGTTAGACTCGCGCTTTGGTTTAGCAATTTACTGACCTACCTACGATTGATTGACCATAACTCTCTCAATTTAACTCTTAAGTCATTGAAATTAATTTCATTTCAAATGAATCGAAGTGTAGTTTAAAACGAAAGAAACGGAGATGAAAAACTCCAAGTATTTTGAGAGTTATGATGGAAATAGTTAGACTCGCGCTTTGGTTTAGCAATTTACTGACCTACCTCCGATTGATTGACCATAACTCTCCCAATTTAACTCTTAAGTCATTGAAAATAGTTTCATTTCGAAAGAATCAAAGTGTAGTTTAAAACGAAAGAAACGGAGATGAAAAACTCCAAGTATTTTGATAGTTCTGATGGAAATAGTTAGACTCGCGCTTTGGTTTAGCAATTTACTGACCTACCTCCGATTGATTGACAATAACTCTCTCAATTTAACTCGTAATTCATTTAAATTAGTTTCATTTCGAAGGAATCGAAGTGTAGTTTAAAACGAAAGAAACGGAGATGAAAAACTCCAAGTATTTTGAGAGTTATGATGGAAATAGTTAGACTCGCTCTTTGGTTTAGCAATTTACTGACCTCTCTCCGATTGATTTACCATAACTCACTCAATTTAACTCGTAATTCATTGAAATTAGTTTCATTTCGAAGGAATCGAAGTGTAGTTTAAAACGAAAGAAACGGAGATGAAAAACTCCAAGTATTTTGAGAGTTATGATGAAAATTGTTAGACTCGCGCTTTGGTTTAGCAATTTACTGACCTACCTACGATTGATTGACCATAACTCTCTCAATTTAACTCTTAAGTCATTGAAATTAATTTCATTTCAAATGAATCGAAGTGTAGTTTAAAACGAAAGAAACGGAGATGAAAAACTCCAAGTATTTTGAGAGTTATGATGGAAATAGTTAGACTCGCGCTTTGGTTTAGCAATTTACTGACCTACCTCCGATTGATTGACCATAACTCTCCCAATTTAACTCTTAAGTCATTGAAATTAGTTTCATTTCGAAAGAATCAAAGTGTAGTTTAAAACGAAAGAAACGGAGATGAAAAACTCCAAGTATTTTGAGAGTTATGATGGAAATAGTTAGACTCGCGCTTTGGTTTAGCAATTTACTGACCTACCTCCGATTGATTGACCATAACTCTGTCAATTTAACTCGTAATTCATTTAAATTAGTTTCATTTCGAAGGAATCGAAGTGTAGTTTAAAACGAAAGAAACGGAGATGAAAAACTCCAAGTATTTTGAGAGTTATGATGGAAATAGTTAGACTCGCTCTTTGGTTTAGCAATTTACTGACCTCTCTCCGATTGATTTACCATAACTCACTAAATTTAACTCGTAATTCATTGAAATTAGTTTCATTTCGAAGGAATCGAAGTGTAGTTTAAAACGAAAGAAACGGAGATGAAAAACTCCAAGTATTTTGAGAGTTATGATGGAAATTGTTAGACTCGCGCTTTGGTTTAGCAATTTACTGACCTACCTCCGATTGATTGACCATAACTCACTCAATTTAACTCGTAATTCATTTAAATTAGTTTCATTTCGAAGGAATTGAAGTATAATTTAAAACGAAAGAAACGGAGATGAAAAACTCCAAGTATTTTGAGAGTTATGATGGAAATAGTTAGACTCGCGCTTTGGTTTAGCAATTTACTGACCTACCTCCGATTAATTGACCATAACTCACTCAATTTTACTTGTAATTGATTGAAATTAGTTTCATTTCGAAGGAATCGAAGTGTAGTTTAAAACGAAAGAAACGGAGAGGAAAAACTCCAAGTATTTTGGGAGTTATGATGGAAATAGTTAGACTCGCGCTTCGGTTTAGCAATTTACTGACCTACCTCCGATTGATTGACCATAACTCACTCAATTTAACTCGTAATTCATTGAATTAGTTTCATTTCGAAGGATTCGAAGTCTAGTTTAAAACGAAAGAAACGGAGATGAAAAACTCAAAGTATTTTGAGAGTTATGATGGAAATAGTTAGACTCGCGCTTTGGTTTAGCAATTTACTGACCTACCTCCGATTTATTGAACATAACTCTCTCAATTTAACTCGTAATTCATTTAAATTCGTTTCATTTCGAATGAATCGAAGTGTAGTTTAAAACGAAAGAAACGGAGATGAAAAACTCCAAGTATTTTGAGAGTTATGATGGAAATAGTTAGACTCGCGCTTTGGTTTAGCAATTTACTGACCTACCTCCGATTGATTGACCATAACTCTGTCAATTTAACTCGTAATTCATTTAAATTAGTTTCATTTCGAAGGAATCGAAGTGTAGTTTAAAACGAAAGAAACGGAGATGAAAAACTCCAAGTATTTTGAGAGTTATGATGGAAATAGTTAGACTCGCGCTTTGGTTTAGCAATTTACTGACCTCCCTACGATTGATTGACCATAACTCACTCGATTTAACTCGTAATTCATTGAAATTAGTTTCATTTCGAAAGAATCGAAGTGTAGTTTAAAACGAAAGAAACGGAGATGAAAAACTCCAAGTATTTTGAGAGTTATGATGGAAAAAGTTAGACTCGCGCTTTGGTTTAGCAATTTACTGACCTACCTCCGATTGATTGACCATAACTCTCTCAATTTAACTCTTAAGTCATTGAAATTAGTTTCATTTCGAAAGAATCAAAGTGTAGGTTAAAACGAAAGAAACGGAGATGAAAAACTCCAAGTATTTTGATAGTTATGATGGAAATAGTTAGACTCGTGCTTTGGTTTAGCAATTTACTGACCTACCTCTGATTGATTGAACATAACTCTGTCAATTTAACTCGTAATTCTTTTAAATTAGTTTCATTTCGAAGGAATCAAAGTGTAGTTTAAAACGAAAGAAACGGAGATGAAAAACTCCAAGTATTTTGAGAGTTATGATGGAAATAGTTAGACTCGCTCTTTGGTTTAGCAATTTACTGACCTCTCTCCGATTGATTTACCATAACTCACTCAATTTAACTCGTAATTCATTGAAATTAGTTTCATTTCGAAGGAATCGAAGTGTAGTTTAAAACGAAAGAAACGGAGATGAAAAACTCCAAGTATTTTGAGAGTTATGATGAAAATTGTTAGACTCGCGCTTTGGTTTAGCAATTTACTGACCTACCTACGATTGATTGACCATAACTCTCTCAATTTAACTCTTAAGTCATTGAAATTAATTTCATTTCAAATGAATCGAAGTGTAGTTTAAAACGAAAGAAACGGAGATGAAAAACTCCAAGTATTTTGAGAGTTATGATGGAAATAGTTAGACTCGCGCTTTGGTTTAGCAATTTACTGACCTACCTCCGATTGATTGACCATAACTCTCCCAATTTAACTCTTAAGTCATTGAAAATAGTTTCATTTCGAAAGAATCAAAGTGTAGTTTAAAACGAAAGAAACGGAGATGAAAAACTCCAAGTATTTTGATAGTTCTGATGGAAATAGTTAGACTCGCGCTTTGGTTTAGCAATTTACTGACCTACCTCCGATTGATTGACAATAACTCTCTCAATTTAACTCGTAATTCATTTAAATTAGTTTCATTTCGAAGGAATCGAAGTGTAGTTTAAAACGAAAGAAACGGAGATGAAAAACTCCAAGTATTTTGAGAGTTATGATGGAAATAGTTAGACTCGCTCTTTGGTTTAGCAATTTACTGACCTCTCTCCGATTGATTTACCATAACTCACTCAATTTAACTCGTAATTCATTGAAATTAGTTTCATTTCGAAGGAATCGAAGTGTAGTTTAAAACGAAAGAAACGGAGATGAAAAACTCCAAGTATTTTGAGAGTTATGATGAAAATTGTTAGACTCGCGCTTTGGTTTAGCAATTTACTGACCTACCTACGATTGATTGACCATAACTCTCTCAATTTAACTCTTAAGTCATTGAAATTAATTTCATTTCAAATGAATCGAAGTGTAGTTTAAAACGAAAGAAACGGAGATGAAAAACTCCAAGTATTTTGAGAGTTATGATGGAAATAGTTAGACTCGCGCTTTGGTTTAGCAATTTACTGACCTACCTCCGATTGATTGACCATAACTCTCCCAATTTAACTCTTAAGTCATTGAAATTAGTTTCATTTCGAAAGAATCAAAGTGTAGTTTAAAACGAAAGAAACGGAGATGAAAAACTCCAAGTATTTTGATAGTTCTGATGGAAATAGTTAGACTCGCGCTTTGGTTTAGCAATTTTCTGACCTACCTCCGATTGATTGACAATAACTCTCTCAATTTAACTCGTAATTCATTTAAATTAGTTTCATTTCGAAGGAATCGAAGTGTAGTTTAAAACGAAAGAAACGGAGATGAAAAACTCCAAGTATTTTGAGAGTTATGATGGAAATAGTTAGACTCGTGCTTTGGTTTAGCAATTTACTGACCTACCTCCGATTGATTGAACATAACTCTGTCAATTTAACTCGTAATTCTTTTAAATTAGTTTCATTTCGAAGGAATCGAAGTGTAGTTTAAAACGAAAGAAACGGAGATGAAAAACTCCAAGTATTTTGAGAGTTATGATGGAAATAGTTAGACTCGCTCTTTGGTTTAGCAATTTACTGACCTCTCTCCGATTGATTTACCATAACTCACTAAATTTAACTCGTAATTCATTGAAATTAGTTTCATTTCGAAGGAATCGAAGTGTAGTTTAAAACGAAAGAAACGGAGATGAAAAACTCCAAGTATTTTGAGAGTTATGATGGAAATTGTTAGACTCGCGCTTTGGTTTAGCAATTTACTGACCTACCTCCGATTGATTGACCATAACTCACTCAATTTAACTCGTAATTCATTTAAATTAGTTTCATTTCGAAGGAATCGAAGTAAAGTTTAAAACGAAAGAAACGGAGATGAAAAACTCCAAGTATTTTGAGAGTTATGATGGAAATAGTTAGACTCGCGCTTTGGTTTAGCAATTTACTGACCTACCTCCGATTGATTGAACATAACTCTCTCAATTTAACTCGTAATTCATTTAAATTCGTTTCATTTCGAATGAATCGAAGTGTAGTTTAAAACGAAAGAAACGGAGATGAAAAATCCAAGTATTTTGAGAGTTATGATGGAAATAGTTAGACTCGCTCTTTGGTTTAGCAATTTACTGACCTCTCTCCGATTGATTTACCATAACTCACTCAATTTAACTCGTAATTCATTGAAATTAGTTTCATTTCGAAGGAATCGAAGTGTAGTTTAAAACGAAAGAAACGGAGATGAAAAACTCCAAGTATTTTGAGAGTTATGATGGAAATTGTTAGACTCGCGCTTTGGTTTAGCAATTTACTGACCTACCTCCGATTGATTGACCATAACTCACTCAATTTAACTCGTAATTCATTTAAATTAGTTTCATTTCGAAGGAATCGAAGTATAGTTTAAAACGAAAGAAACGGAGATGAAAAACTCCAAGTATTTTGAGAGTTATGATGGAAATAGTTAGACTCGCGCTTTGGTTTAGCAATTTACTGACCTACCTCCGATTGATTGACCATAACTCTGTCAATTTAACTCGTAATTCATTTAAATCAGTTTCATTTCGAAGGAATCGAAGTGTAGTTTAAAACGAAAGAAACGGAGATGAAAAACTCCAAGTATTTTGAGAGTTATGATGGAAATAGTTAGACTCGCTCTTTGGTTTAGCAATTTACTGACCTCTCTCCGATTGATTTACCATAACTCACTAAATTTAACTCGTAATTCATTGAAATTAGTTTCATTTCGAAGGAATCGAAGTGTAGTTTAAAACGAAAGAAACGGAGATGAAAAACTCCAAGTATTTTGAGAGTTATGATGGAAATTGTTAGACTCGCGCTTTGGTTTAGCAATTTACTGACCTACCTCCGATTGATTGACCATAACTCACTCAATTTAACTCGTAATTCATTTAAATTAGTTTCATTTCGAATGAATCGAAGTATACTTTAAAACGAAAGAAACGGAGATGAAAAACTCCAAGTATTTTGAGAGTTATGATGGAAATAGTTAGACTCGCGCTTTGGTTTAGCAATTTACTGACCTACCTCCGATTAATTGACCATAACTCACTCAATTTTACTTGTAATTGATTGAATATAGTTTCATTTCGAAGGAATCGAAGTGTAGTTTAAAACGAAAGAAACGGAGATGAAAAACTCCAAGTATTTTGGGAGTTATGATGGAAATAGTTAGACTCGCGCTTTGGTTTAGCAATTTACTGACCTACCTCCGATTGATTGACCATAACTCTGTCAATTTAACTCGTAATTCATTTAAATTAGTTTCATTTCGAAGGAATCGAAGTGTAGTTTAAAACGAAAGAAACGGAGATGAAAAACTCCAAGTATTTTGAGAGTTATGATGAAAATAGTTAGACTCGCGCTTTGGTTTAGCAATTTACTGACCTACCTACGATTGATTGACCATAACTCTCTCAATTTAACTCTTAAGTCATTGAAATTAATTTCATTTCAAATGAATCGAAGTGTAGTTTAAAACGAAAGAAACGGAGATGAAAAACTCCAAGTATTTTGAGAGTTATGATGGAAATAGTTAGACTCGCGCTTTGGTTTAGCAATTTACTGACCTACCTCCGATTGATTGACCATAACTCTGTCAATTTAACTCGTAATTCATTTAAATTAGTTTCATTTCGAAGGAATCGAAGTGTAGTTTAAAACGAAAGAAACGGAGATTAAAAACTCCAAGTATTTTGGGAGTTATGATGGAAATAGTTAGACTCGCGCTTTGGTTTAGCAATTTACTAACCTCCCTACGATTGATTGACCATAACTCACTCAATTTAACTCGTAATTCATTGAAATTAGTTTCATTTCGAAGGAATCGAAGTGTAGTTTATAACGAAAGAAACGGAGATGAAAAACTCCAAGTATTTTGAGAGTTATGATGGAAATAGTTAGACTCGCGCTTTGGTTTAGCAATTTACTGACCTTCCTCCGATTGATTGACCATAACTCTCCCAATTTAACTCTTAAGTCACTGAAATTAGTTTCATTTCGAAGGAATCAAAGTGTAGTTTAAAACGAAAGAAACGGAGATGAAAAACTCCAAGTATTTTGAGAGTTATGATGGAAATAGTTAGACTCGCGCTTTGGTTTAGCAATTTACTGACCTACCTCCGATTGATTGACAATAACTCTGTCAATTTAACTCGTAATTCATTTAAATTAGTTTCATTTCGAAGGAATCGAAGTGTAGTTTAAAACGAAAGAAACGGAGATGAAAAACTCCAAGTATTTTGAGAGTTATGATGGAAATAGTTAGACTCGCGCTTTGGTTTAGCAATTTACTGACCTACCTCCGATTGATTGACCATAACTCACTCAATTTAACTCGTAATTCATTTAAATTTGTTTCATTTCGAATGAATCGAAGTGTAGTTTAAAACGAAAGAAACGGAGATGAAAAACTCCAAGTATTTTGAGAGTTATGATGGAAATAGTTAGACTCGCTCTTTGGTTTAGCAATTTACTGACCTACCTCCGATTGATTGACCATAACTCTGTCAATTTAACTCGTAATTCATTTAAATTAGTTTCATTTCGAAGGAATCGAAGTGTAGTTTAAAACGAAAGAAACGGAGATTAAAAACTCCAAGTATTTTGGGAGTTATGATGGAAATAGTTAGACTCGCGCTTTGGTTTAGCAATTTACTGACCTCCATACGATTGATTGACCATAACTCACTCAATTTAACTCGTAATTCATTGAAATTAGTTTCATTTCGAAGGAATCGAAGTGTAGTTTATAACAAAAGAAACGGAGATGAAAAACTCCAAGTATTTTGAGAGTTATGATGGAAAAAGTTAGACTCGCGCTTTGGTTTAGCAATTTACTGACCTACCTCCGATTGATTGACCATAACTCTTTCAATTTAACTCGTAATTCATTTAAATTAGTTTCATTTCGAAGGAATCGAAGTGTAGTTTAAAATGAAAGAAACGGAGATTAAAAACTCCAAGTATTTTGGGAGTTATGATGGAAATAGTTAGACTCGCGCTTTGGTTTAGCAATTTACTGACCTCCCTACGATTGATTGACCATAACTCACTCAATTTAACTCGTAATTCATTGAAATTAGTTTCATTTCGAAAGAATCAAAGTGTAGTTTAAAACGAAAGAAACGGAGATGAAAAACTCCAAGTATTTTGAGAGTTATGATGGAAAAAGTTAGACTCGCGCTTTGGTTTAGCAATTTACTGACCTACCTCCGATTGATTGACCATAACTCTCTCAATTTAACTCTTAAGTCATTGAAATTAGTTTCATTTCGAAAGAATCAAAGTGTAGTTTAAAACGAAAGAAACGGAGATGAAAACTCCAAGTATTTTGATAGTTATGATGGAAATAGTTAGACTCGCGCTTTGGTTTAGCAATTTACTGACATACCTCCGATTGATTGACAATAACTCTCTCAATTTAACTCGTAATTCATTTAAATTAGTTTCATTTCGAAGGAATCGAAGTGTAGTTTAAAACGAAAGAAACGGAGATGAAAAACTCCAAGTATTTTGAGAGTTATGATGGAAATAGTTAGACTCGTGCTTTGGTTTAGCAATTTACTGACCTACCTCCGATTGATTGAACATAACTCTGTCAATTTAACTCGTAATTCTTTTAAATTAGTTTCATTTCGAAGGAATCGAAGTGTAGTTTAAAACGAAAGAAACGGAGATGAAAAACTCCTAGTATTTTGAGAGTTATGATGGAAATAGTTAGACTCGCTCTTTGGTTTAGCAATTTACTGACCTCTCTCCGATTGATTTACCATAACTCACTCAATTTAACTCGTAATTCATTGAAATTAGTTTCATTTCGAAGGAATCGAAGTGTAGTTTAAAACGAAAGAAACGGAGATGAAAAACTCCAAGTATTTTGAGAGTTATGATGGAAATTGTTAGACTCGCGCTTTGGTTTAGCAATTTACTGACCTACCTCCGATTGATTGACCATAACTCACTCAATTTAACTCGTAATTCATTTAAATTAGTTTCATTTCGAAGGAATCGAAGTAAAGTTTAAAACGAAAGAAACGGAGATGAAAAACTCCAAGTATTTTGAGAGTTATGATGGAAATAGTTAGACTCGCGCTTTGGTTTAGCAATTTACTGACGTACCTCCGATTGATTGAACATAACTCTCTCAATTTAACTCGTAATTCATTTAAATTCGTTTCATTTCGAATGAATCGAAGTGTAGTTTAAAACGAAAGAAACGGAGATGAAAAACTCCAAGTATTTTGAGAGTTATGATGGAAATAGTTAGACTCGCTCTTTGGTTTAGCAATTTACTGACCTCTCTCCGATTGATTTACCATAACTCACTCAATTTAACTCGTAATTCATTGAAATTAGTTTCATTTCGAAGGAATCGAAGTGTAGTTTAAAACGAAAGAAACGGAGATGAAAAACTCCAAGTATTTTGAGAGTTATGATGGAAATTGTTAGACTCGCGCTTTGGTTTAGCAATTTACTGACCTACCTCCGATTGATTTACCATAACTCACTCAATTTAACTCGTAATTCGTTTAAATTAGTTTCATTTCGAAGGAATCGAAGTATAGTTTAAAACGAAAGAAACGGAGATGAAAAACTCCAAGTATTTTGAGAGTTATGATGGAAATAGTTAGACTCGCGCTTTGGTTTAGCAATTTACTGACCTACCTCCGATTGATTGACCATAACTCTCTCAATTTAACTCTTAAGTCATTGAAATTAGTTTCATTTCGAAGGAATCAAAGTGTAGTTTAAAACGAAAGAAATGGAGATGAAAAACTCCAAGTATTTTGAGAGTTATGATGGAAATAGTTAGACTCGCGCTTTGGTTTAGCAATTTACTGACCTACCTTCGATTGATTGACAATAACTCTCTCAATTTAACTCGTAATTCATTTAAATTAGTTTCATTTCGAAGGAATCAAAGTGTAGTTTAAAACGAAAGAAACGGAGATGAAAAACTCCAAGTATTTTGAGAGTTATGATGGAAATAGTTAGACTCGCGCTTTGGTTTAGCAATTTACTGACCTACCTCCGATTGATTGACCATAACTCTGTCAATTTAACTCGTAATTCATTTAAATTAGTTTCATTTCGAAGGAATCGAAGTGTAGTTTAAAACGAAAGAAACGGAGATGAAAAACTCCAAGTATTTTGAGAGTTATGATGGAAATAGTTAGACTCGCTCTTTGGTTTAGCAATTTACTGACCTCTCTCCGATTGATTTACCATAACTCACTAAATTTAACTCGTAATTCATTGAAATTAGTTTCATTTCGAAGGAATCGAAGTGTAGTTTAAAACGAAAGAAACGGAGATGAAAAACTCCAAGTATTTTGAGAGTTATGATGGAAATTGTTAGACTCGCGCTTTGGTTTAGCAATTTACTGACCTACCTCCGATTGATTGACCATAACTCACTCAATTTAACTCGTAATTCATTTAAATTAGTTTCATTTCGAAGGAATCGAAGTATAATTTAAAACGAAAGAAACGGAGATGAAAAACTCCAAGTATTTTGAGAGTTATGATGGAAATAGTTAGACTCGCGCTTTGGTTTAGCAATTTACTGACCTACCTCCGATTAATTGACCATAACTCACTCAATTTTACTTGTAATTGATTGAAATTAGTTTCATTTCGAAGGAATCGAAGTGTAGTTTAAAACGAAAGAAACGGAGAGGAAAAACTCCAAGTATTTTGGGAGTTATGATGGAAATAGTTAGACTCGCGCTTCGGTTTAGCAATTTACTGACCTACCTCCGATTGATTGACCATAACTCACTCAATTTAACTCGTAATTCATTGAATTAGTTTCATTTCGAAGGATTCGAAGTCTAGTTTAAAACGAAAGAAACGGAGATGAAAAACTCAAAGTATTTTGAGAGTTATGATGGAAATAGTTAGACTCGCGCTTTGGTTTAGCAATTTACTGACCTACCTCCGATTTATTGAACATAACTCTCTCAATTTAACTCGTAATTCATTTAAATTCGTTTCATTTCGAATGAATCGAAGTGTAGTTTAAAACGAAAGAAACGGAGATGAAAAACTCCAAGTATTTTGAGAGTTATGATGGAAATAGTTAGACTCGCGCTTTGGTTTAGCAATTTACTGACCTACCTCCGATTGATTGACCATAACTCTGTCAATTTAACTCGTAATTCATTTAAATTAGTTTCATTTCGAAGGAATCGAAGTGTAGTTTAAAACGAAAGAAACGGAGATGAAAAACTCCAAGTATTTTGAGAGTTATGATGGAAATAGTTAGACTCGCGCTTTGGTTTAGCAATTTACTGACCTCCCTACGATTGATTGACCATAACTCACTCGATTTAACTCGTAATTCATTGAAATTAGTTTCATTTCGAAAGAATCGAAGTGTAGTTTAAAACGAAAGAAACGGAGATGAAAAACTCCTAGTATTTTGAGAGTTATGATGGAAAAAGTTAGACTCGCGCTTTGGTTTAGCAATTTACTGACCTACCTCCGATTGATTGACCATAACTCTCTCAATTTAACTCTTAAGTCATTGAAATTAGTTTCATTTCGAAAGAATCAAAGTGTAGGTTAAAACGAAAGAAACGGAGATGAAAAACTCCAAGTATTTTGATAGTTATGATGGAAATAGTTAGACTCGTGCTTTGGTTTAGCAATTTACTGACCTACCTCTGATTGATTGAACATAACTCTGTCAATTTAACTCGTAATTCTTTTAAATTAGTTTCATTTCGAAGGAATCGAAGTGTAGTTTAAAACGAAAGAAACGGAGATGAAAAACTCCAAGTATTTTGAGAGTTATGATGGAAATAGTTAGACTCGCTCTTTGGTTTAGCAATTTACTGACCTCTCTCCGATTGATTTACCATAACTCACTCAATTTAACTCGTAATTCATTGAAATTAGTTTCATTTCGAAGGAATCGAAGTGTAGTTTAAAACGAAAGAAACGGAGATGAAAAACTCTAAGTATTTTGAGAGTTATGATGAAAATTGTTAGACTCGCGCTTTGGTTTAGCAATTTACTGACCTACCTACGATTGATTGACCATAACTCTCTCAATTTAACTCTTAAGTCATTGAAATTAATTTCATTTCAAATGAATCGAAGTGTAGTTTAAAACGAAAGAAACGGAGATGAAAAACTCCAAGTATTTTGAGAGTTATGATGGAAATAGTTAGACTCGCGCTTTGGTTTAGCAATTTACTGACCTACCTCCGATTGATTGACCATAACTCTGTCAATTTAACTCGTAATTCATTTAAATTAGTTTCATTTCGAAGGAATCGAAGTGTAGTTTAAAACGAAAGAAACGGAGATTAAAAACTCCAAGTATTTTGGGAGTTATGATGGAAATAGTTAGACTCGCGCTTTGGTTTAGCAATTTACTGACCTCCCTACGATTGATTGACCATAACTCACTCAATTTAACTCGTAATTCATTGAAATTAGTTTCATTTCGAAGGAATCGAAGTGTAGTTTATAACGAAAGAAACGGAGATGAAAAACTCCAAGTATTTTGAGAGTTATGATGGAAATAGTTAGACTCGCGCTTTGGTTTAATAATTTACTGACCTACCTCCGATTGATTGACCATAACTCTCCCAATTTAACTCTTAAGTCATTGAAATTAGTTTCATTTCGAAAGAATCAAAGTGTAGTTTAAAACGAAAGAAACGGAGATGAAAAACTCCAAGTATTTTGATAGTTCTGATGGAAATAGTTAGACTCGCGCTTTGGTTTAGCAATTTACTGACCTACCTCCGATTGATTGACAATAACTCTCTCAATTTAACTCGTAATTCATTTAAATTAGTTTCATTTCGAAGGAATCGAAGTGTAGTTTAAAACGAAAGAAACGGAGATGAAAAACTCCAAGTATTTTGAGAGTTATGATGGAAATAGTTAGACTCGTGCTTTGGTTTAGCAATTTACTGACCTACCTCCGATTGATTGAACATAACTCTGTCAATTTAACTCGTAATTCTTTTAAATTAGTTTCATTTCGAAGGAATCGAAGTGTAGTTTAAAACGAAAGAAACGGAGATGAAAAACTCCAAGTATTTTGAGAGTTATGATGGAAATAGTTAGACTCGCTCTTTGGTTTAGCAATTTACTGACCTCTCTCCGATTGATTTACCATAACTCACTAAATTTAACTCGTAATTCATTGAAATTAGTTTCATTTCGAAGGAATCGAAGTGTAGTTTGAAACGAAAGAAACGGAGATGAAAAACTCCAAGTATTTTGAGAGTTATGATGGAAATTGTTAGACTCGCGCTTTGGTTTAGCAATTTACTGACCTACCTCCGATTGATTGACCATAACTCACTCAATTTAACTCGTAATTCATTTAAATTAGTTTCATTTCGAAGGAATCGAAGTAAAGTTTAAAACGAAAGAAACGGAGATGAAAAACTCCAAGTATTTTGAGAGTTATGATGGAAATAGTTAGACTCGCGCTTTGGTTTAGCAATTTACTGACCTACCTCCGATTGATTGAACATAACTCTCTCAATTTAACTCGTAATTCATTTAAATTCGTTTCATTTCGAATGAATCGAAGTGTAGTTTAAAACGAAAGAAACGGAGATGAAAAACTCCAAGTATTTTGAGAGTTATGATGGAAATAGTTAGACTCGCTCTTTGGTTTAGCAATTTACTGACCTCTCTCCGATTGATTTACCATAACTCACTCAATTTAACTCGTAATTCATTGAAATTAGTTTCATTTCGAAGGAATCGAAGTGTAGTTTAAAACGAAAGAAACGGAGATGAAAAACTCCAAGTATTTTGAGAGTTATGATGGAAATTGTTAGACTCGCGCTTTGGTTTAGCAATTTACTGACCTACCTCCGATTGATTGACCATAACTCACTCAATTTAACTCGTAATTCATTTAAATTAGTTTCATTTCGAAGGAATCGAAGTATAGTTTAAAACGAAAGAAACGGAGATGAAAAACTCCAAGTATTTTGAGAGTTATGATGGAAATAGTTAGACTCGCGCTTTGGTTTAGCAATTTACTGACCTACCTCCGATTGATTGACCATAACTCTGTCAATTTAACTCGTAATTCATTTAAATCAGTTTCATTTCGAAGGAATCGAAGTGTAGTTTAAAACGAAAGAAACGGAGATGAAAAACTCCAAGTATTTTGAGAGTTATGATGGAAATAGTTAGACTCGCTCTTTGGTTTAGCAATTTACTGACCTCTCTCCGATTGATTTACCATAACTCACTAAATTTAACTCGTAATTCATTGAAATTAGTTTCATTTCGAAGGAATCGAAGTGTAGTTTAAAACGAAAGAAACGGAGATGAAAAACTCCAAGTATTTTGAGAGTTATGATGGAAATTGTTAGACTCGCGCTTTGGTTTAGCAATTTACTGACCTACCTCCGATTGATTGACCATAACTCACTCAATTTAACTCGTAATTCATTTAAATTAGTTTCATTTCGAATGAATCGAAGTATACTTTAAAACGAAAGAAACGGAGATGAAAAACTCCAAGTATTTTGAGAGTTATGATGGAAATAGTTAGACTCGCGCTTTGGTTTAGCAATTTACTGACCTACCTCCGATTAATTGACCATAACTCACTCAATTTTACTTGTAATTGATTGAAATTAGTTTCATTTCGAAGGAATCGAAGTGTAGTTTAAAACGAAAGAAACGGAGATGAAAAACTCCAAGTATTTTGGGAGTTATGATGGAAATAGTTAGACTCGCGCTTTGGTTTAGCAATTTACTGACCTACCTCCGATTGATTGACCATAACTCACTCAATTTAACTCGTAATTCATTGAATTAGTTTCATTTCGAAGGAATCGAAGTGTAATTTAAAACGAAAGAAACGGAGATGAAAAACTCCAAGTATTTTGAGAGTTATGATGGAAATAGTTAGACTCGCGCTTTGGTTTAGCAATTTACTGACCTACCTACGATTGATTGACTATAACTCTCTCAATTTAACTCTTAAGTCATTGAAATTAATTTCATTTAAAATGAATCGAAGTGTAGTTTAAAACGAAAGAAACGGAGATGAAAAACTCCAAGTATTTTGAGAGTTATGATGGAAATAGTTAGACTCGCGCTTTGGTTTAGCCATTTACTGACCTACCTCCGATTGATTGACCATAACTCTGTCAATTTAACTCGTAATTCATTTAAATTAGTTTCATTTCGAAGGAATCGAAGTGTAGTTTAAAACGAAAGAAACGGAGATTAAAAACTCCAAGTATTTTGGGAGTTATGATGGAAATAGTTAGACTCGCGCTTTGGTTTAGCAATTTACTGACCTCCCTACGATTGATTGACCATAACTCACTCAATTTAACTCGTAATTCATTGAAATTAGTTTCATTTCGAAGGAATCGAAGTATAGTTTATAACGAAAGAAACGGAGATGAAAAACTCCAAGTATTTTGAGAGTTATGAAGGAAATAGTTAGACTCGCGCTTTGGTTTAGCAATTTACTGACCTACCTCCGATTGATTGACCATAACTCTCCCAATTTAACTCTTAAGTCATTGAAATTAGTTTCATTTCGAAGGAATCAAAGTGTAGTTTAAAACGAAAGAAACGGAGATGAAAAACTCCAAGTATTTTGAGAGTTATGATGGAAATTGTTAGACTCGCGCTTTGGTTTAGCAATTTACTGACCTACCTCCGATTGATTGACCATAACTCTGTCAATTTAACTCGTAATTCATTTAAATTAGTTTCATTTCGAAGGAATCGAAGTGTAGTTTAAAACGAAAGAAACGGAGATTAAAAACTCCAAGTATTTTGGGAGTTATGATGGAAATAGTTAGACTCGCGCTTTGGTTTAGCAATTTACTGACCTCCCTACGATTGATTGACCATAACTCACTCAATTTAACTCGTAATTCATTGAAATTAGTTTCATTTCGAAGGAATCGAAGTGTAGTTTATAACGAAAGAAACGGAGATGAAAAACTCCAAGTATTTTGAGAGTTATGATGGAAATAGTTAGACTCGCGCTTTGGTTTAGCAATTTACTGACCTACCTCCGATTGATTGACAATAACTCTGTCAATTTAACTCGTAATTCATTTAAATTAGTTTCATTTCGAAGGAATCGAAGTGTAGTTTAAAATGAAAGAAACGGAGATGAAAAACTCCAAGTATTTTGAGAGTTATGATGGAAAAAGTTAGACTCGCGCTTTGGTTTAGCAATTTACTGACCTACCTCCGATTGATTGACCATAACTCTCTTAATTTAACTCTTAAGTCATTGAAATTAGTTTCATTTCGAAAGAATCAAAGTGTAGTTTAAAACGAAAGAAACGGAAATGAAAAACTCCAAGTATTTTGATAGTTCTGATGGAAATAGTTAGACTCGCGCTTTGGTTTAGCAATTTACTGACCTACCTCCGATTGATTGACAATAACTCTCTCAATTTAACTCGTAATTCATTTAAATTAGTTTCATTTCGAAGGAATCGAAGTGTAGTTTAAAACGAAAGAAACGGAGATGAAAAACTCCAAGTATTTTGAGAGTTATGATGGAAATAGTTAGACTCGTGCTTTGGTTTAGCAATTTACTGACCTACCTCCGATTGATTGAACATAACTCTGTCAATTTAACTCGTAATTCTTTTAAATTAGTTTCATTTCGAAGGAATCGAAGTGTAGTTTAAAACGAAAGAAACGGAGATGAAAAACTCCAAGTATTTTGAGAGTTATGATGGAAATAGTTAGACTCGCTCTTTGGTTTAGCAATTTACTGACCTCTCTCCGATTGATTTACCATAACTCACTAAATTTAACTCGTAATTCATTAAAATTAGTTTCATTTCGAAGGAATCGAAGTGTAGTTTAAAACGAAAGAAACGGAGATGAAAAACTCCAAGTATTTTGAGAGTTATGATGGAAATTGTTAGACTCGCGCTTTGGTTTAGCAATTTACTGACCTACCTCCGATTGATTGACCATAACTCACTCAATTTAACTCGTAATTCATTTAAATTAGTTTCATTTCGAAGGAATCGAAGTAAAGTTTAAAACGAAAGAAACGGAGATGAAAAACTCCAAGTATTTTGAGAGTTATGATGGAAATAGTTAGACTCGCGCTTTGATTTAGCAATTTACTGACCTACCTCCGATTGATTGAACATAACTCTCTCAATTTAACTCGTAATTCATTTAAATTCGTTTCATTTCGAATGAATCGAAGTGTAGTTTAAAACGAAAGAAACAGAGATGAAAAACTCCAAGTATTTTGAGAGTTATGATGGAAATAGTTAGACTCGCTCTTTGGTTTAGCAATTTACTGACCTCTCTCCGATTGATTTACCATAACTCACTCAATTTAACTCGTAATTCATTGAAATTAGTTTCATTTCGAAGGAATCGAAGTGTAGTTTAAAACGAAAGAAACGGAGATGAAAAACTCCAAGTATTTTGAGAGTTATGATGGAAATTGTTAGACTCGCGCTTTGGTTTAGCAATTTACTGACCTACCTCCGATTGATTGACCATAACTCACTCAATTTAACTCGTAATTCATTTAAATTAGTTTCATTTCGAAGGAATCGAAGTATAGTTTAAAACGAAAGAAACGGAGATGAAAAACTCCAAGTATTTTGAGAGTTATGATGGAAATAGTTAGACTCGCGCTTTGGTTTAGCAATTTACTGACCTACCTCCGATTGATTGACCATAACTCACTCAATTTAACTCGTAATTCATTTAAATTAGTTTCATTTCGAAGGAATCGAAGTATAGTTTAAAACGAAAGAAACGGAGATGAAAAACTCCAAGTATTTTGAGAGTTATGATGGAAATAGTTAGACTCGCGCTTTGGTTTAGCAATTTACTGACCTACCTCCGATTGATTGACCATAACTCTGTCAATTTAACTCGTAATTCATTTAAATCAGTTTCATTTCGAAGGAATCGAAGTGTAGTTTAAAACGAAAGAAACGGAGATGAAAAACTCCAAGTATTTTGAGAGTTATGATGGAAATAGTTAGACTCGCTCTTTGGTTTAGCAATTTACTGACCTCTCTCCGATTGATTTAGCATAACTCACTAAATTTAACTCGTAATTCATTGAAATTAGTTTCATTTCGAAGGAATCGAAGTGTAGTTTAAAACGAAAGAAACGGAGATGAAAAACTTCAAGTATTTTGAGAGTTATGATGGAAATTGTTAGACTCGCGCTTTGGTTTAGCAATTTACTGACCTACCTCCGATTGATTGACCATAACTCACTCAATTTAACTCGTAATTCATTTAAATTAGTTTCATTTCGAATGAATCGAATTATACTTTAAAACGAAAGAAACGGAGATGAAAAACTCCAAGTATTTTGAGAGTTATGATGGAAATAGTTAGACTCGCGCTTTGGTTTAGCAATTTACTGACCTACCTCCGATTAATTGACCATAACTCACTCAATTTTACTTGTAATTGATTGAAATTAGTTTCATTTCGAAGGAATCGAAGTGTAGTTTAAAACGAAAGAAATGGAGATGAAAAACTCCAAGTATTTTGGGAGTTATGATGGAAATAGTTAGACTCGCGCTTTGGTTTAGCAATTTACTGACCTACCTCCGATTGATTGACCATAACTCACTCAATTTAACTCGTAATTCATTGAATTAGTTTCATTTCGAAGGAATCGAAGTCTAATTTAAAACGAAAGAAACGGAGATGAAAAACTCCAAGTATTTTGAGAGTTATGATGGAAATAGTTAGACTCGCGCTTTGGTTTAGCCATTTACTGACCTACCTACGATTGATTGACTATAACTCTCTCAATTTAACTCTTAAGTCATTGAAATTAATTTCATTTAAAATGAATCGAAGTGTAGTTTAAAACGAAAGAAACGGAGATGAAAAACTCCAAGTATTTTGAGAGTTATGATGGAAATAGTTAGACTCGCGCTTTGGTTTAGCAATTTACTGACCTACCTCCGATTGATTGACCATAACTCTCCCAATTTAACTCTTAAGTCATTGAAATTAGTTTCATTTCGAAGGAATCAAAGTGTAGTTTAAAACGAAAGAAACGGAGATGAAAAACTCCAAGTATTTTGAGAGTTATGATGGAAATAGTTAGACTCGCGCTTTGGTTTAGCAATTTACTGACCTACCTCCGATTGATTGACCATAACTCTCCCAATTTAACTCTTAAGTCATTGAAATTAGTTTCATTTCGAAGGAATCAAAGTGTAGTTTAAAACGAAAGAAACGGAGATGAAAAACTCCAAGTATTTTGAGAGTTATGATGGAAATTGTTAGACTCGCGCTTTGGTTTAGCAATTTACTGACCTACCTCCGATTGATTGACCATAACTCTGTCAATTTAACTCGTAATTCATTTAAATTAGTTTCATTTCGAAGGAATCGAAGTGTAGTTTAAAACGAAAGAAACGGAGATTAAAAACTCCAAGTATTTTGGGAGTTATGATGGAAATAGTTAGACTCGCGCTTTGGTTTAGCAATTTACTGACCTCCCTACGATTGATTGACCATAACTCACTCAATTTAACTCGTAATTCATTGAAATTAGTTTCATTTCGAAGGAATCGAAGTGTAGTTTATAACGAAAGAAACGGAGATGAAAAACTCCAAGTATTTTGAGAGTTATGATGGAAATAGTTAGACTCGCGCTTTGGTTTAGCAATTTACTGACCTACCTCCGATTGATTGACAATAACTCTGTAAATTTAACTCGTAATTCATTTAAATTAGTTTCATTTCGAAGGAATCGAAGTGTAGTTTAAAATGAAAGAAACGGAGATGAAAAACTCCAAGTATTTTGAGAGTTATGATGGAAAAAGTTAGACTCGCGCTTTGGTTTAGCAATTTACTGACCTACCTCCGATTGATTGACCATAACTCTCTTAATTTAACTCTTAAGTCATTGAAATTAGTTTCATTTCGAAAGAATCAAAGTGTAGTTTAAAACGAAAGAAACGGAAATGAAAAACTCCAAGTATTTTGATAGTTCTGATGGAAATAGTTAGACTCGCGCTTTGGTTTAGCAATTTACTGACCTACCTCCGATTGATTGACAATAACTCTCTCAATTTAACTCGTAATTCATTTAAATTAGTTTCATTTCGAAGGAATCGAAGTGTAGTTTAAAACGAAAGAAACGGAGATGAAAAACTCCAAGTATTTTGAGAGTTATGATGGAAATAGTTAGACTCGTGCTTTGGTTTAGCAATTTACTGACCTACCTCCGATTGATTGAACATAACTCTGTCAATTTAACTCGTAATTCTTTTAAATTAGTTTCATTTCGAAGGAATCGAAGTGTAGTTTAAAACGAAAGAAACGGAGATGAAAAACTCCAAGTATTTTGAGAGTTATGATGGAAATAGTTAGACTCGCTCTTTGGTTTAGCAATTTACTGACCTCTCTCCGATTGATTTACCATAACTCACTAAATTTAACTCGTAATTCATTAAAATTAGTTTCATTTCGAAGGAATCGAAGTGTAGTTTAAAACGAAAGAAACGGAGATGAAAAACTCCAAGTATTTTGAGAGTTATGATGGAAATTGTTAGACTCGCGCTTTGGTTTAGCAATTTACTGACCTACCTCCGATTGATTGACCATAACTCACTCAATTTAACTCGTAATTCATTTAAATTAGTTTCATTTCGAAGGAATCGAAGTAAAGTTTAAAACGAAAGAAACGGAGATGAAAAGCTCCAAGTATTTTGAGAGTTATGATGGAAATAGTTAGACTCGCGCTTTGATTTAGCAATTTACTGACCTACCTCCGATTGATTGAACATAACTCTCTCAATTTAACTCGTAATTCATTTAAATTCGTTTCATTTCGAATGAATCGAAGTGTAGTTTAAAACGAAAGAAACGGAGATGAAAAACTCCAAGTATTTTGAGAGTTATGATGGAAATAGTTAGACTCGCTCTTTGGTTTAGCAATTTACTGACCTCTCTCCGATTGATTTACCATAACTCACTCAATTTAACTCGTAATTCATTGAAATTAGTTTCATTTCGAAGGAATCGAAGTGTAGTTTAAAACGAAAGAAACGGAGATGAAAAACTCCAAGTATTTTGAGAGTTATGATGGAAATTGTTAGACTCGCGCTTTGGTTTAGCAATTTACTGACCTACCTCCGATTGATTGACCATAACTCACTCAATTTAACTCGTAATTCATTTAAATTAGTTTCATTTCGAAGGAATCGAAGTATAGTTTAAAACGAAAGAAACGGAGATGAAAAACTCCAAGTATTTTGAGAGTTATGATGGAAATAGTTAGACTCGCGCTTTGGTTTAGCAATTTACTGACCTACCTCCGATTGATTGACCATAACTCACTCAATTTAACTCGTAATTCATTTAAATTAGTTTCATTTCGAAGGAATCGAAGTATAGTTTAAAACGAAAGAAACGGAGATGAAAAACTCCAAGTATTTTGAGAGTTATGATGGAAATAGTTAGACTCGCGCTTTGGTTTAGCAATTTACTGACCTACCTCCGATTGATTGACCATAACTCTGTCAATTTAACTCGTAATTCATTTAAATCAGTTTCATTTCGAAGGAATCGAAGTGTAGTTTAAAACGAAAGAAACGGAGATGAAAAACTCCAAGTATTTTGAGAGTTATGATGGAAATAGTTAGACTCGCTCTTTGGTTTAGCAATTTACTGACCTCTCTCCGATTGATTTAGCATAACTCACTAAATTTAACTCGTAATTCATTGAAATTAGTTTCATTTCGAAGGAATCGAAGTGTAGTTTAAAACGAAAGAAACGGAGATGAAAAACTTCAAGTATTTTGAGAGTTATGATGGAAATTGTTAGACTCGCGCTTTGGTTTAGCAATTTACTGACCTACCTCCGATTGATTGACCATAACTCACTCAATTTAACTCGTAATTCATTTAAATTAGTTTCATTTCGAATGAATCGAAGTATACTTTAAAACGAAAGAAACGGAGATGAAAAACTCCAAGTATTTTGAGAGTTATGATGGAAATAGTTAGACTCGCGCTTTGGTTTAGCAATTTACTGACCTACCTCCGATTAATTGACCATAACTCACTCAATTTTACTTGTAATTGATTGAAATTAGTTTCATTTCGAAGGAATCGAAGTGTAGTTTAAAACGAAAGAAACGGAGATGAAAAACTCCAAGTATTTTGGGAGTTATGATGGAAATAGTTAGACTCGCGCTTTGGTTTAGCAATTTACTGACCTACCTCCGATTGATTGACCATAACTCACTCAATTTAACTCGTAATTCATTGAATTAGTTTCATTTCGAAGGAATCGAAGTCTAATTTAAAACGAAAGAAACGGAGATGAAAAACTCCAAGTATTTTGAGAGTTATGATGGAAATAGTTAGACTCGCGCTTTGGTTTAGCAATTTACTGACCTACCTACGATTGATTGACTATAACTCTCTCAATTTAACTCTTAAGTCATTGAAATTAATTTCATTTAAAATGAATCGAAGTGTAGTTTAAAACGAAAGAAACGGAGATGAAAAACTCCAAGTATTTTGAGAGTTATGATGGAAATAGTTAGACTCGCGCTTTGGTTTAGCAATTTACTGACCTACCTCCGATTGATTGACCATAACTCTCCCAATTTAACTCTTAAGTCATTGAAATTAGTTTCATTTCGAAGGAATCAAAGTGTAGTTTAAAACGAAAGAAACGGAGATGAAAAACTCCAAGTATTTTGAGAGTTATGATGGAAATAGTTAGACTCGCGCTTTGGTTTAGCAATTTACTGACCTACCTCCGATTGATTGACAATAACTCTGTCAATTTAACTCGTAATTCATTTAAATTAGTTTCATTTCGAAGGAATCGAAGTGTAGTTTAAAATGAAAGAAACGGAGATGAAAAACTCCAAGTATTTTGAGAGTTATGATGGAAAAAGTTAGACTCGCGCTTTGGTTTAGCAATTTACTGACCTACCTCCGATTGATTGACCATAACTCTCTTAATTTAACTCTTAAGTCATTGAAATTAGTTTCATTTCGAAAGAATCAAAGTGTAGTTTAAAACGAAAGAAACGGAGATGAAAAACTCCAAGTATTTTGATAGTTCTGATGGAAATAGTTAGACTCGCGCTTTGGTTTAGCAATTTACTGACCTACCTCCGATTGATTGACAATAACTCTCTCAATTTAACTTGTAATTCATTTAAATTAGTTTCATTTCGAAGGAATCGAAGTGTAGTTTAAAACGAAAGAAACGGAGATGAAAAACTCCAAGTATTTTGAGAGTTATGATGGAAATAGTTAGACTCGTGCTTTGGTTTAGCAATTTACTGACCTACCTCCGATTGATTGAACATAACTCTCTCAATTTAACTCGTAATTCTTTTAAATTAGTTTCATTTCGAAGGAATCGAAGTGTAGTTTAAAACGAAAGAAACGGAGATGAAAAACACCAAGTATTTTGAGAGTTATGATGGAAATAGTTAGACTCGCTCTTTGGTTTAGCAATTTACTGACCTCTCTCCGATTGATTTACCATAACTCACTAAATTTAACTCGTAATTCATTGAAATTAGTTTCATTTCGAAGGAATCGAAGTGTAGTTTAAAACGAAAGAAACGGAGATGAAAAACTCCAAGTATTTTGAGAGTTATGATGGAAATTGTTAGACTCGCGCTTTGGTTTAGCAATTTACTGACTTACCTCCGATTGATTGACCATAACTCACTGAATTTAACTCGTAATTCATTTAAATTAGTTTCATTTCGAAGGAATCGAAGTAAAGTTTAAAACGAAAGAAACGGAGATGAAAAACTCCAAGTATTTTGAGAGTTATGATGGAAATAGTTAGACTCGCGCTTTGGTTTAGCAATTTACTGACGTACCTCCGATTGATTGAACATAACTCTCTCAATTTAACTCGTAATTCAGTTAAATTCGTTTCATTTCGAATGAATTGAAGTGTAGTTTAAAACGAAAGAAACGGAGATGAAAAACTCCAAGTATTTTGAGAGTTATGATGGAAATAGTTAGACTCGCTCTTTGGTTTAGCAATTTACTGACCTCTCTCCGATTGATTTACCATAACTCACTCAATTTAACTCGTAATTCATTGAAATTAGTTTCATTTCGAAGGAATCGAAGTGTAGTTTAAAACGAAAGAAACGGGGATGAAAAACTCCAAGTATTTTGAGAGTTATAATGGAAATTGTTAGACTCGCGCTTTGGTTTAGCAATTTACTGACCTACCTCCGATTGATTGACCATAACTCACTCAATTTAACTCGTAATTCATTTAAATTAGTTTCATTTCGAAGGAATCGAAGTATAGTTTAAAACGAAAGAAACGGAGATGAAAAACTCCAAGTATTTTGAGAGTTATGATGGAAATAGTTAGACTCGCGCTTTGGTTTAGCAATTTACTGACCTACCTCCGATTGATTGACCATAACTCTGTCAATTTAACTCGTAATTCATTTAAATCAGTTTCATTTCGAAGGAATCGAAGTGTAGTTTAAAACGAAAGAAACGGAGATGAAAAACTCCAAGTATTTTGAGAGTTATGATGGAAATAGTTAGACTCGCTCTTTGGTTTAGCAATTTACTGACCTCTCTCCGATTGATTTACCATAACTCACTAAATTTAACTCGTAATTCATTGAAATTAGTTTCATTTCGAAGGAATCGAAGTGTAGTTTAAAACGAAAGAAACGGAGATGAAAAACTCCAAGTATTTTGAGAGTTATGATGGAAATTGTTAGACTCGCGCTTTGGTTTAGCAATTTACTGACCTACCTCCGATTGATTGACCATAACTCACTCAATTTAACTCGTAATTCATTTAAATTAGTTTCATTTCGAATGAATCGAAGTATACTTTAAAACGAAAGAAACGGAGATGAAAAACTCCAAGTATTTTGAGAGTTATGATGGAAATAGTTAGACTCGCGCTTTGGTTTAGCAATTTACTGACCTACCTCCGATTAATTGACCATAACTCACTCAATTTTACTTGTAATTGATTGAAATTAGTTTCATTTCGAAGGAATCGAAGTGTAGTTTAAAACGAAAGAAACGGAGATGAAAAACTCCAAGTATTTTGGGAGTTATGATGGAAATAGTTAGACTCGCGCTTTGGTTTAGCAATTTACTGACCTACCTCCGATTGATTGACCATAACTCACTCAATTTAACTCGTAATTCATTGAATTAGTTTCATTTCGAAGGAATCGAAGTGTAATTTAAAACGAAAGAAACGGAGATGAAAAACTCCAAGTATTTTGAGAGTTATGATGGAAATAGTTAGACTCGCGCTTTGGTTTAGCAATTTACTGACCTCTCTCCGATTGATTTACCATAACTCACTAAATTTAACTCGTAATTCATTGAAATTAGTTTCATTTCGAAGGAATCGAAGTGTAGTTTATAACGAAAGAAACGGAGATGAAAAACTCCAAGTATTTTGAGAGTTATGATGGAAATAGTTAGACTCGCGCTTTGATTTAGCAATTTACTGACCTACCTCCGATTGATTGAACATAACTCTCTCAATTTAACTCGTAATTCATTTAAATTCGTTTCATTTCGAATGAATCGAAGTGTAGTTTAAAACGAAAGAAACGGAGATGAAAAACTCCAAGTATTTTGAGAGTTATGATGGAAATAGTTAGACTCGCTCTTTGGTTTAGCAATTTACTGACCTCTCTCCGATTGATTTACCATAACTCACTCAATTTAACTCGTAATTCATTGAAATTAGTTTCATTTCGAAGGAATCGAAGTGTAGTTTAAAACGAAAGAAACGGAGATGAAAAACTCCAAGTATTTTGAGAGTTATGATGGAAATTGTTAGACTCGCGCTTTGGTTTAGCAATTTACTGACCTACCTCCGATTGATTGACCATAACTCACTCAATTTAACTCGTAATTCATTTAAATTAGTTTCATTTCGAAGGAATCGAAGTATAGTTTAAAACGAAAGAAACGGAGATGAAAAACTCCAAGTATTTTGAGAGTTATGATGGAAATAGTTAGACTCGCGCTTTGGTTTAGCAATTTACTGACCTACCTCCGATTGATTGACCATAACTCACTCAATTTAACTCGTAATTCATTTAAATTAGTTTCATTTCGAAGGAATCGAAGTATAGTTTAAAACGAAAGAAACGGAGATGAAAAACTCCAAGTATTTTGAGAGTTATGATGGAAATAGTTAGACTCGCGCTTTGGTTTAGCAATTTACTGACCTACCTCCGATTGATTGACCATAACTCTGTCAATTTAACTCGTAATTCATTTAAATCAGTTTCATTTCGAAGGAATCGAAGTGTAGTTTAAAACGAAAGAAACGGAGATGAAAAACTCCAAGTATTTTGAGAGTTATGATGGAAATAGTTAGACTCGCTCTTTGGTTTAGCAATTTACTGACCTCTCTCCGATTGATTTAGCATAACTCACTAAATTTAACTCGTAATTCATTGAAATTAGTTTCATTTCGAAGGAATCGAAGTGTAGTTTAAAACGAAAGAAACGGAGATGAAAAACTTCAAGTATTTTGAGAGTTATGATGGAAATTGTTAGACTCGCGCTTTGGTTTAGCAATTTACTGACCTACCTCCGATTGATTGACCATAACTCACTCAATTTAACTCGTAATTCATTTAAATTAGTTTCATTTCGAATGAATCGAAGTATACTTTAAAACGAAAGAAACGGAGATGAAAAACTCCAAGTATTTTGAGAGTTATGATGGAAATAGTTAGACTCGCGCTTTGGTTTAGCAATTTACTGACCTACCTCCGATTAATTGACCATAACTCACTCAATTTTACTTGTAATTGATTGAAATTAGTTTCATTTCGAAGGAATCGAAGTGTAGTTTAAAACGAAAGAAACGGAGATGAAAAACTCCAAGTATTTTGGGAGTTATGATGGAAATAGTTAGACTCGCGCTTTGGTTTAGCAATTTACTGACCTACCTCCGATTGATTGACCATAACTCACTCAATTTAACTCGTAATTCATTGAATTAGTTTCATTTCGAAGGAATCGAAGTCTAATTTAAAACGAAAGAAACGGAGATGAAAAACTCCAAGTATTTTGAGAGTTATGATGGAAATAGTTAGACTCGCGCTTTGGTTTAGCAATTTACTGACCTACCTACGATTGATTGACTATAACTCTCTCAATTTAACTCTTAAGTCATTGAAATTAATTTCATTTAAAATGAATCGAAGTGTAGTTTAAAACGAAAGAAACGGAGATGAAAAACTCCAAGTATTTTGAGAGTTATGATGGAAATAGTTAGACTCGCGCTTTGGTTTAGCAATTTACTGACCTACCTCCGATTGATTGACCATAACTCTCCCAATTTAACTCTTAAGTCATTGAAATTAGTTTCATTTCGAAGGAATCAAAGTGTAGTTTAAAACGAAAGAAACGGAGATGAAAAACTCCAAGTATTTTGAGAGTTATGATGGAAATAGTTAGACTCGCGCTTTGGTTTAGCAATTTACTGACCTACCTCCGATTGATTGACAATAACTCTGTCAATTTAACTCGTAATTCATTTAAATTAGTTTCATTTCGAAGGAATCGAAGTGTAGTTTAAAATGAAAGAAACGGAGATGAAAAACTCCAAGTATTTTGAGAGTTATGATGGAAAAAGTTAGACTCGCGCTTTGGTTTAGCAATTTACTGACCTACCTCCGATTGATTGACCATAACTCTCTTAATTTAACTCTTAAGTCATTGAAATTAGTTTCATTTCGAAAGAATCAAAGTGTAGTTTAAAACGAAAGAAACGGAGATGAAAAACTCCAAGTATTTTGATAGTTCTGATGGAAATAGTTAGACTCGCGCTTTGGTTTAGCAATTTACTGACCTACCTCCGATTGATTGACAATAACTCTCTCAATTTAACTTGTAATTCATTTAAATTAGTTTCATTTCGAAGGAATCGAAGTGTAGTTTAAAACGAAAGAAACGGAGATGAAAAACTCCAAGTATTTTGAGAGTTATGATGGAAATAGTTAGACTCGTGCTTTGGTTTAGCAATTTACTGACCTACCTCCGATTGATTGAACATAACTCTCTCAATTTAACTCGTAATTCTTTTAAATTAGTTTCATTTCGAAGGAATCGAAGTGTAGTTTAAAACGAAAGAAACGGAGATGAAAAACACCAAGTATTTTGAGAGTTATGATGGAAATAGTTAGACTCGCTCTTTGGTTTAGCAATTTACTGACCTCTCTCCGATTGATTTACCATAACTCACTAAATTTAACTCGTAATTCATTGAAATTAGTTTCATTTCGAAGGAATCGAAGTGTAGTTTAAAACGAAAGAAACGGAGATGAAAAACTCCAAGTATTTTGAGAGTTATGATGGAAATTGTTAGACTCGCGCTTTGGTTTAGCAATTTACTGACTTACCTCCGATTGATTGACCATAACTCACTGAATTTAACTCGTAATTCATTTAAATTAGTTTCATTTCGAAGGAATCGAAGTAAAGTTTAAAACGAAAGAAACGGAGATGAAAAACTCCAAGTATTTTGAGAGTTATGATGGAAATAGTTAGACTCGCGCTTTGGTTTAGCAATTTACTGACCTACCTCCGATTGATTGAACATAACTCTCTCAATTTAACTCGTAATTCAGTTAAATTCGTTTCATTTCGAATGAATCGAAGTGTAGTTTAAAACGAAAGAAACGGAGATGAAAAACTCCAAGTATTTTGAGAGTTATGATGGAAATAGTTAGACTCGCTCTTTGGTTTAGCAATTTACTGACCTCTCTCCGATTGATTTACCATAACTCACTCAATTTAACTCGTAATTCATTGAAATTAGTTTCATTTCGAAGGAATCGAAGTGTAGTTTAAAACGAAAGAAACGGGGATGAAAAACTCCAAGTATTTTGAGAGTTATAATGGAAATTGTTAGACTCGCGCTTTGGTTTAGCAATTTACTGACCTACCTCCGATTGATTGACCATAACTCACTCAATTTAACTCGTAATTCATTTAAATTAGTTTCATTTCGAAGGAATCGAAGTATAGTTTAAAACGAAAGAAACGGAGATGAAAAACTCCAAGTATTTTGAGAGTTATGATGGAAATAGTTAGACTCGCGCTTTGGTTTAGCAATTTACTGACCTACCTCCGATTGATTGACCATAACTCTGTCAATTTAACTCGTAATTCATTTAAATCAGTTTCATTTCGAAGGAATCGAAGTGTAGTTTAAAACGAAAGAAACGGAGATGAAAAACTCCAAGTATTTTGAGAGTTATGATGGAAATAGTTAGACTCGCTCTTTGGTTTAGCAATTTACTGACCTCTCTCCGATTGATTTACCATAACTCACTAAATTTAACTCGTAATTCATTGAAATTAGTTTCATTTCGAAGGAATCGAAGTGTAGTTTAAAACGAAAGAAACGGAGATGAAAAACTCCAAGTATTTTGAGAGTTATGATGGAAATTGTTAGACTCGCGCTTTGGTTTAGCAATTTACTGACCTACCTCCGATTGATTGACCATAACTCACTCAATTTAACTCGTAATTCATTTAAATTAGTTTCATTTCGAATGAATCGAAGTATACTTTAAAACGAAAGAAACGGAGATGAAAAACTCCAAGTATTTTGAGAGTTATGATGGAAATAGTTAGACTCGCGCTTTGGTTTAGCAATTTACTGACCTACCTCCGATTAATTGACCATAACTCACTCAATTTTACTTGTAATTGATTGAAATTAGTTTCATTTCGAAGGAATCGAAGTGTAGTTTAAAACGAAAGAAACGGAGATGAAAAACTCCAAGTATTTTGGGAGTTATGATGGAAATAGTTAGACTCGCGCTTTGGTTTAGCAATTTACTGACCTACCTCCGATTGATTGACCATAACTCACTCAATTTAACTCGTAATTCATTGAATTAGTTTCATTTCGAAGGAATCGAAGTGTAATTTAAAACGAAAGAAACGGAGATGAAAAACTCCAAGTATTTTGAGAGTTATGATGGAAATAGTTAGACTCGCGCTTTGGTTTAGCAATTTACTGACCTCTCTCCGATTGATTTACCATAACTCACTAAATTTAACTCGTAATTCATTGAAATTAGTTTCATTTCGAAGGAATCGAAGTGTAGTTTATAACGAAAGAAACGGAGATGAAAAACTCCAAGTATTTTGAGAGTTATGATGGAAATAGTTAGACTCGCGCTTTGGTTTAGCAATTTACTGACCTACCTCCGATTGATTGACCATAACTCTCCCAATTTAACTCTTAAGTCATTGAAATTAGTTTCATTTCGAAGGAATCAAAGTGTAGTTTAAAACGAAAGAAACGGAGATGAAAAACTCCAAGTATTTTGAGAGTTATGATGGAAATAGTTAGACTCGCGCTTTGGTTTAGCAATTTACTGACCTACCTCCGATTGATTGACAATAACTCTGTCAATTTAACTCGTAATTCATTTAAATTAGTTTCATTTCGAAGGATTCGAAGTGTAGTTTAAAATGAAAGAAACGGAGATGAAAAACTCCAAGTATTTTGAGAGTTATGATGGAAAAAGTTAGACTCGCGCTTTGGTTTAGCAATTTACTGACCTACCTCCGATTGATTGACCATAACTCTCTTAATTTAACTCTTAAGTCATTGAAATTAGTTTCATTTCGAAAGAATCAAAGTGTAGTTTAAAACGAAAGAAACGGAGATGAAAAACTCCAAGTATTTTGATAGTTCTGATGGAAATAGTTAGACTCGCGCTTTGGTTTAGCAATTTATTGACCTACCTCCGATTGATTGGCAATAACTCTCTCAATTTAACTCGTAATTCATTTAAATTAGTTTCATTTCGAAGGAATCGAAGTGTATTTTAAAACGAAAGAAACGGAGATGAAAAACTCCAAGTATTTTGAGAGTTATGATGGAAATAGTTAGACTCGTGCTTTGGTTTAGCAATTTACTGACCTACCTCCGATTGATTGAACATAACTCTGTCAATTTAACTCGTAATTCTTTTAAATTAGTTTCATTTCGAAGGAATCGAAGTGTAGTTTAAAACGAAAGAAACGGAGATGAAAAACTCCAAGTATTTTGAGAGTTATGATGGAAATAGTTAGACTCGCTCTTTGGTTTAGCAATTTACTTACCTCTCTCCGATTGATTTACCATAACTCACTAAATTTAACTCGTAATTCATTAAAATTAGTTTCATTTCGAAGGAATCGAAGTGTAGTTTAAAACGAAAGAAACGGAGATGAAAAACTAAAAGTATTTTGAGAGTTATGATGGAAATTGTTAGACTCGCGCTTTGGTTTAGCAATTTACTGACCTACCTCCGATTGATTGACCATAACTCACTCAATTTAACTCGTAATTCATTTAAATTAGTTTCATTTCGAAGGAATCGAAGTAAAGTTTAAAACGAAAGAAACGGAGATGAAAAGCTCCAAGTATTTTGAGAGTTATGATGGAAATAGTTAGACTCGCGCTTTGATTTAGCAATTTACTGACCTACCTCCGATTGATTGAACATAACTCTCTCAATTTAACTCGTAATTCATTTAAATTCGTTTCATTTCGAATGAATCGAAGTGTAGTTTAAAACGAAAGAAACGGAGATGAAAAACTCCAAGTATTTTGAGAGTTATGATGGAAATAGTTAGACTCGCTCTTTGGTTTAGCAATTTACTAACCTCTCTCCGATTGATTTACCATAACTCACTCAATTTAACTCGTAATTCATTGAAATTAGTTTCATTTCGAAGGAATCGAAGTGTAGTTTAAAACGAAAGAAACGGAGATGAAAAACTCCAAGTATTTTGAGAGTTATGATGGAAATTGTTAGACTCGCGCTTTGGTTTAGCAATTTACTGACCTACCTCCGATTGATTGACCATAACTCACTCAATTTAACTCGTAATTCATTTAAATTAGTTTCATTTCGAAGGAATCGAAGTATAGTTTAAAACGAAAGAAACGGAGATGAAAAACTCCAAGTATTTTGAGAGTTATGATGGAAATAGTTAGACTCGCGCTTTGGTTTAGCAATTTACTGACCTACCTCCGATTGATTGACCATAACTCACTCAATTTAACTCGTAATTCATTTAAATTAGTTTCATTTCGAAGGAATCGAAGTATAGTTTAAAACGAAAGAAACGGAGATGAAAAACTCCAAGTATTTTGAGAGTTATGATGGAAATAGTTAGACTCGCGCTTTGGTTTAGCAATTTACTGACCTACCTCCGATTGATTGACCATAACTCTGTCAATTTAACTCGTAATTCATTTAAATCAGTTTCATTTCGAAGGAATCGAAGTGTAGTTTAAAACGAAAGAAACGGAGATGAAAAACTCCAAGTATTTTGAGAGTTATGATGGAAATTGTTAGACTCGCGCTTTGGTTTAGCAATTTACTGACCTACCTCCGATTGATTGACCATAACTCACTCAATTTAACTCGTAATTCATTTAAATTAGTTTAATTTCGAAGGAATCGAAGTATAGTTTAAAACGAAAGAAACGGAGATGAAAAACTCCAAGTATTTTGAGAGTTATGATGGAAATAGTTAGACTCGCGCTTTGGTTTAGCAATTTACTGACCTACGTCCGATTGATTGACCATAACTCTGTCAATTTAACTCGTAATTCATTTAAATCAGTTTCATTTCGAAGGAATCGAAGTGTAGTTTAAAACGAAAGAAACGGAGATGAAAAACTCCAAGTATTTTGAGAGTTATGATGGAAATAGTTAGACTCGCTCTTTGGTTTAGCAATTTACTGACCTCTCTCCGATTGATTTACCATAACTCACTAAATTTAACTCGTAATTCATTGAAATTAGTTTCATTTCGAAGGAATCGAAGTGTAGTTTAAAACGAAAGAAACGGAGATGAAAAACTCCAAGTATTTTGAGAGTTATGATGGAAATTGTGAGACTCGCGCTTTGGTTTAGCAATTTACTGACCTACCTCCGATTGATTGACCATAACTCACTCAATTTAACTCGTAATTCATTTAAATTAGTTTCATTTCGAATGAATCGAAGTATACTTTAAAACGAAAGAAACGGAGATGAAAAACTCCAAGTATTTTGAGAGTTATGATGGAAATAGTTAGACTCGCGCTTTGGTTTAGCAATTTACTGACCTACCTCCGATTAATTGACCATAACTCACTCAATTTTACTTGTAATTGATTGAAATTAGTTTCATTTCGAAGGAATCGAAGTGTAGTTTAAAACGAAAGAAACGGAGATGAAAAACTCCAAGTATTTTGGGAGTTATGATGGAAATAGTTAGACTCGCGCTTTGGTTTAGCAATTTACTGACCTACCTCCGATTGATTGACCATAACTCACTCAATTTAACTCGTAATTCATTGAATTAGTTTCATTTCGAAGGAATCGAAGTGTAATTTAAAACGAAAGAAACGGAGATGAAAAACTCCAAGTATTTTGAGAGTTATGATGGAAATAGTTAGACTCGCGCTTTGGTTTAGCAATTTACTGACCTACCTACGATTGATTGACTATAACTCTCTCAATTTAACTCTTAAGTCATTGAAATTAATTTTATTTAAAATGAATCGAAGTGTAGTTTAAAACGAAAGAAACGGAGATGAAAAACTCCAAGTATTTTGAGAGTTATGATGGAAATAGTTAGACTCGCGCTTTGGTTTAGCAATTTACTGACCTACCTCCGATTGATTGACCATAACTCTGTCAATTTAACTCGTAATTCATTTAAATTAGTTTCATTTCGAAGGAATCGAAGTGTAGTTTAAAACGAAAGAAACGGAGATTAAAAACTCCAAGTATTTTGGGAGTTATGATGGAAATAGTTAGACTCGCGCTTTGGTTTAGCAATTTACTGACCTACCTCCGATTGATTGACCATAACTCTCCCAATTTAACTCTTAAGTCATTGAAATTAGTTTCATTTCGAAGGAATCAAAGTGTAGTTTAAAACGAAAGAAACGGAGATGAAAAACTCCAAGTATTTTGAGAGTTATGATGGAAATAGTTAGACTCGCGCTTTGGTTTAGCAATTTACTGACCTACCTCCGATTAATTGACCATAACTTTGTCAATTTAACTCGTAATTCATTTAAATTAGTTTCATTTCGAAGGAATCGAAGTGTAGTTTAAAACGAAAGAAACGGAGATGAAAAACTCCAAGTATTTTTAGAGTTATGATGGAAATAGTTAGACTCGCGCTTTGGTTTAGCAATTTACTGACCTACCTCCGATTGATTGACCATAACTCTGTCAATTTAACTCGTAATTCATTTAAATCAGTTTCATTTCGAAGGAATCGAAGTGTAGTTTATAACGAAAGAAACGGAGATGAAAAACTCCAAGTATTTTGAGAGTTATGATGGAAATAGTTAGACTCGCGCTTTGGTTTAGCAATTTACTGACCTCCCTACGATTGATTGACCATAACTCACTAAATTTAACTCGTAATTCATTGAAATTAGTTTCATTTCGAAGGAATCGAAGTGTAATTTAAAACGAAAGAAACGGAGATGAAAAACTCCAAGTATTTTGAGAGTTATGATGGAAATAGTTAGACTCGCGCTTTGGTTTAGCAATTTACTGACATACCTCCGATTGATTGACCATAACTCACTCAATTTAACTCGTAATTCATTGAATTAGTTTCATTTCGAAGGAATCGAAGTGTAATTTAAAACGAAAGAAACGGAGATGAAAAACTCCAAGTATTTTGAGAGTTATGATGGAAATAGTTAGACTCGCGCTTTGGTTTAGCAATTTACTGACCTACCTACGATTGATTGACTATAACTCTCTCAATTTAACTCTTAAGTCATTGAAATTAATTTCTTTTAAAATGAATCGAAGTGTAGTTTAAAACGAAAGAAACGGAGATGAAAAACTCCAAGTATTTTGAGAGTTATGATGGAAATAGTTAGACTCGCGCTTTGGTTTAGCAATTTACTGACCTACCTCCGATTGATTGACCATAACTCTGTCAATTTAACTCGTAATTCATTTAAATTAGTTTCATTTCGAAGGAATCGAAGTGTAGTTTAAAACGAAAGAAACGGAGATTAAAAACTCCAAGTATTTTGGGAGTTATGATGGAAATAGTTAGACTCGCGCTTTGGTTTAGCAATTTACTGACCTCCCTACGATTGATTGACCATAACTCACTCAATTTAACTCGTAATTCATTGAAATTAGTTTCATTTCGAAGGAATCGAAGTATAGTTTATAACGAAAGAAACGGAGATGAAAAACTCCAAGTATTTTGAGAGTTATGATGGAAATAGTTAGACTCGCGCTTTGGTTTAGCAATTTACTGACCTACCTCCGATTGATTGACCATAACTCTCCCAATTTAACTCTTAAGTCATTGAAATTAGTTTCATTTCGAAGGAATCAAAGTGTAGTTTAAAACGAAAGAAACGGAGATGAAAAACTCCAAGTATTTTGAGAGTTATGATGGAAATTGTTAGACTCGCGCTTTGGTTTAGCAATTTACTGACCTACCTCCGATTGATTGACCATAACTCACTCAATTTAACTCGTAATTCATTTAAATTAGTTTCATTTCGAATGAATCGAAGTATAGTTTAAAACGAAAGAAACGGAGATGAAAAACTCCAAGTATTTTGAGAGTTATGATGGAAATAGTTAGACTCGCGCTTTGGTTTAGCAATTTACTGACCTACCTCCGATTGATTGACCATAACTCTGTCAATTTAACTCGTAATTCATTTAAATCAGTTTCATTTCGAAGGAATCGAAGTGTAGTTTAAAACGAAAGAAACGGAGATGAAAAACTCCAAGTATTTTGAGAGTTATGATGGAAATAGTTAGACTCGCTCTTTGGTTTAGCAATTTACTGACCTCTCTCCGATTGATTTACCATAACTCACTAAATTTAACTCGTAATTCATTGAAATTAGTTTCATTTCGAAGGAATCGAAGTGTAGTTTAAAACGAAAGAAACGGAGATGAAAAACTCCAAGTATTTTGAGAGTTATGATGGAAATTGTTAGACTCGCGCTTTGGTTTAGCAATTTACTGACCTACCTCCGATTGATTGACCATAACTCACTCAATTTAACTCGTAATTCATTTAAATTAGTTTCATTTCGAATGAATCGAAGTATACTTTAAAACGAAAGAAACGGAGATGAAAAACTCCAAGTATTTTGAGAGTTATGATGGAAATAGTTAGACTCGCGCTTTGGTTTAGGAATTTACTGACCTACCTCCGATTAATTGACCATAACTCACTCAATTTTACTTGTAATTGATTGAAATTAGTTTCATTTCGAAGGAATCGAAGTGTAGTTTAAAACGAAAGAAACGGAGATGAAAAACTCCAAGTATTTTGGGAGTTATGATGGAAATAGTTAGACTCGCGCTTTGGTTTAGCAATTTACTGACCTACCTCCGATTAATTGACCATAACTCACTCAATTTAACTCGTAATTCATTGAATTAGTTTCATTTCGAAGGAATCGAAGTGTAATTTAAAACGAAAGAAACGGAGATGAAAAACTCCAAGTATTTTGAGAGTTATGATGGAAATAGTTAGACTCGCGCTTTGGTTTAGCAATTTACTGACCTACCTACGATTGATTGACTATAACTCTCTCAATTTAACTCTTAAGTCATTGAAATTAATTTCATTTAAAATGAATCGAAGTGTAGTTTAAAACGAAAGAAACGGAGATGAAAAACTCCAAGTATTTTGAGAGTTATGATGGAAATAGTTAGACTCGCGCTTTGGTTTAGCAATTTACTGACCTACCTCCGATTGATTGACCATAACTCTGTCAATTTAACTCGTAATTCATTTAAATTAGTTTCATTTCGAAGGAATCGAAGTGTAGTTTAAAACGAAAGAAACGGAGATTAAAAACTCCAAGTATTTTGGGAGTTATGATGGAAATAGTTAGACTCGCGCTTTGGTTTAGCAATTTACTGACCTCCCTACGATTGATTGACCATAACTCACTCAATTTAACTCGTAATTCATTGAAATTAGTTTCATTTCGAAGGAATCGAAGTATAGTTTATAACGAAAGAAACGGAGATGAAAAACTCCAAGTATTTTGAGAGTTATGATGGAAATAGTTAGACTCGCGCTTTGGTTTAGCAATTTACTGACCTACCTCCGATTGATTGACCATAACTCTCCCAATTTAACTCTTAAGTAATTGAAATTAGTTTCATTTCGAAGGAATCAAAGTGTAGTTTAAAACGAAAGAAACGGAGATGAAAAACGCCAAGTATTTTGAGAGTTATGATGGAAATTGTTAGACTCGCGCTTTGGTTTAGCAATTTACTGACCTACCTCCGATTGATTGACCATAACTCTGTCAATTTAACTCGTAATTCATTTAAATTAGTTTCATTTCGAAGGAATCGAAGTGTAGTTTAAAACGAAAGAAACGGAGATTAAAAACTCTAAGTATTTTGGGAGTTATGATGGAAATAGTTAGACTCGCGCTTTGGTTTAGCAATTTACTGACCTCCCTACGATTGATTGACCATAACTCACTCAATTTAACTCGTAATTCATTGAAATTAGTTTCATTTCGAAGGAATCGAAGTGTAGTTTATAACGAAAGAAACGGAGATGAAAAACTCCAAGTATTTTGAGAGTTATGATGGAAATAGTTAGACTCGCGCTTTGGTTTAGCAATTTACTGACCTACCTCCGATTGATTGACCATAACTCTCCCAATTTAACTCTTAAGTCATTGAAATTAGTTTCATTTCGAAGGAATCAAAGTGTAGTTTAAAACGAAAGAAACGGAGATGAAAAACTCCAAGTATTTTGAGAGTTATGATGGAAATAGTTAGACTCGCGCTTTGGTTTAGCAATTTACTGACCTACCTCCGATTGATTGACAATAACTCTGTCAATTTAACTCGTAATTCATTTAAATTAGTTTCATTTCGAAGGATTCGAAGTGTAGTTTAAAATGAAAGAAACGGAGATGAAAAACTCCAAGTATTTTGAGAGTTATGATGGAAAAAGTTAGACTCGCGCTTTGGTTTAGCAATTTACTGACCTACCTCCGATTGATTGACCATAACTCTCTTAATTTAACTCTTAAGTCATTGAAATTAGTTTCATTTCGAAAGAATCAAAGTGTAGTTTAAAACGAAAGAAACGGAGATGAAAAACTCCAAGTATTTTGATAGTTCTGATGGAAATAGTTAGACTCGCGCTTTGGTTTAGCAATTTATTGACCTACCTCCGATTGATTGGCAATAACTCTCTCAATTTAACTCGTAATTCATTTAAATTAGTTTCATTTCGAAGGAATCGAAGTGTATTTTAAAACGAAAGAAACGGAGATGAAAAACTCCAAGTATTTTGAGAGTTATGATGGAAATAGTTAGACTCGTGCTTTGGTTTAGCAATTTACTGACCTACCTCCGATTGATTGAACATAACTCTGTCAATTTAACTCGTAATTCTTTTAAATTAGTTTCATTTCGAAGGAATCGAAGTGTAGTTTAAAACGAAAGAAACGGAGATGAAAAACTCCAAGTATTTTGAGAGTTATGATGGAAATAGTTAGACTCGCTCTTTGGTTTAGCAATTTACTTACCTCTCTCCGATTGATTTACCATAACTCACTAAATTTAACTCGTAATTCATTGAAATTAGTTTCATTTCGAAGGAATCGAAGTGTAGTTTAAAACGAAAGAAACGGAGATGAAAAACTCCAAGTATTTTGAGTGTTATGATGGAAATTGTTAGACTCGCGCTTTGGTTTAGCAATTTACTGACCTACCTCCGATTGATTGACCATAACTCACTCAATTTAACTCGTAATTCATTTAAATTAGTTTCATTTCGAAGGAATCGAAGTAAAGTTTAAAACGAAAGAAACGGAGATGAAAAACTCCAAGTATTTTGAGAGTTATGATGGAAATAGTTAGACTCGCGCTTTGGTTTAGCAATTTACTGACCTACCTCCGATTGATTGAACATAACTCTCTCAATTTAACTCGTAATTCATTTAAATTCGTTTCATTTCGAATGAATCGAAGTGTAGTTTAAAACGAAAGAAACGGAGATGAAAAACTCCAAGTATTTTGAGAGTTATGATGGAAATAGTTAGACTCGCTCTTTGGTTTAGCAATTTACTGACCTCTCTCCGATTGATTTACCATAACTCACTCAATTTAACTCGTAATTCATTGAAATTAGTTTCATTTCGAAGGAATCGAAGTGTAGTTTAAAACGAAAGAAACGGGGATGAAAAACTCCAAGTATTTTGAGAGTTATGATGGAAATTGTTAGACTCGCGCTTTGGTTTAGCAATTTACTGACCTACCTCCGATTGATTGACCATAACTCACTCAATTTAACTCGTAATTCATTTAAATTAGTTTCATTTCGAAGGAATCGAAGTATAGTTTAAAACGAAAGAAACGGAGATGAAAAACTCCAAGTATTTTGAGAGTTATGATGGAAATAGTTAGACTCGCGCTTTGGTTTAGCAATTTACTGACCTCTCTCCGATTGATTTACCATAACTCACTAAATTTAACTCGTAATTCATTGAAATTAGTTTCATTTCGAAGGAATCGAAGTGTAGTTTAAAACGAAAGAAACGGAGATGAAAAACTCCAAGTATTTTGAGAGTTATGATGGAAATTGTTAGACTCGCGCTTTGGTTTAGCAATTTACTGACCTACCTCCGATTGATTGACCATAACTCTGTCAATTTAACTCGTAATTCATTTAAATCAGTTTCATTTCGAAGGAATCGAAGTGTAGTTTAAAACGAAAGAAACGGAGATGAAAAACTCCAAGTATTTTGAGAGTTATGATGGAAATAGTTAGACTCGCTCTTTGGTTTAGCAATTTACTGACCTCTCTCCGATTGATTTACCATAACTCACTCAATTTAACTCGTAATTCATTGAAATTAGTTTCATTTCGAAGGAATCGAAGTGTAGTTTAAAACGAAAGAAACGGGGATGAAAAACTCCAAGTATTTTGAGAGTTATGATGGAAATTGTTAGACTCGCGCTTTGGTTTAGCAATTTACTGACCTACCTCCGATTGATTGACCATAACTCACTCAATTTAACTCGTAATTCATTTAAATTAGTTTCATTTCGAAGGAATCGAAGTATAGTTTAAAACGAAAGAAACGGAGATGAAAAACTCCAAGTATTTTGAGAGTTATGATGGAAATAGTTAGACTCGCGCTTTGGTTTAGCAATTTACTGACCTCTCTCCGATTGATTTACCATAACTCACTAAATTTAACTCGTAATTCATTGAAATTAGTTTCATTTCGAAGGAATCGAAGTGTAGTTTAAAACGAAAGAAACGGAGATGAAAAACTCCAAGTATTTTGAGAGTTATGATGGAAATTGTTAGACTCGCGCTTTGGTTTAGCAATTTACTGACCTACCTCCGATTGATTGACCATAACTCTCCCAATTTAACTCTTAAGTCATTGAAATTAGTTTCATTTCGAAGGAATCAAAGTGTAGTTTAAAACGAAAGAAACGGAGATGAAAAACTCCAAGTATTTTGAGAGTTATGATGGAAATAGTTAGACTCGCGCTTTGGTTTAGCAATTTACTGACCTACCTCCGATTGATTGACAATAACTCTGTCAATTTAACTCGTAATTCATTTAAATTAGTTTCATTTCGAAGGATTCGAAGTGTAGTTTAAAATGAAAGAAACGGAGATGAAAAACTCCAAGTATTTTGAGAGTTATGATGGAAAAAGTTAGACTCGCGCTTTGGTTTAGCAATTTACTGACCTACCTCCGATTGATTGACCATAACTCTCTTAATTTAACTCTTAAGTCATTGAAATTAGTTTCATTTCGAAAGAATCAAAGTGTAGTTTAAAACGAAAGAAACGGAGATGAAAAACTCCAAGTATTTTGATAGTTCTGATGGAAATAGTTAGACTCGCGCTTTGGTTTAGCAATTTATTGACCTACCTCCGATTGATTGGCAATAACTCTCTCAATTTAACTCGTAATTCATTTAAATTAGTTTCATTTCGAAGGAATCGAAGTGTATTTTAAAACGAAAGAAACGGAGATGAAAAACTCCAAGTATTTTGAGAGTTATGATGGAAATAGTTAGACTCGTGCTTTGGTTTAGCAATTTACTGACCTACCTCCGATTGATTGAACATAACTCTGTCAATTTAACTCGTAATTCTTTTAAATTAGTTTCATTTCGAAGGAATCGAAGTGTAGTTTAAAACGAAAGAAACGGAGATGAAAAACTCCAAGTATTTTGAGAGTTATGATGGAAATAGTTAGACTCGCTCTTTGGTTTAGCAATTTACTTACCTCTCTCCGATTGATTTACCATAACTCACTAAATTTAACTCGTAATTCATTGAAATTAGTTTCATTTCGAAGGAATCGAAGTGTAGTTTAAAACGAAAGAAACGGAGATGAAAAACTCCAAGTATTTTGAGTGTTATGATGGAAATTGTTAGACTCGCGCTTTGGTTTAGCAATTTACTGACCTACCTCCGATTGATTGACCATAACTCACTCAATTTAACTCGTAATTCATTTAAATTAGTTTCATTTCGAAGGAATCGAAGTAAAGTTTAAAACGAAAGAAACGGAGATGAAAAACTCCAAGTATTTTGAGAGTTATGATGGAAATAGTTAGACTCGCGCTTTGGTTTAGCAATTTACTGACCTACCTCCGATTGATTGAACATAACTCTCTCAATTTAACTCGTAATTCATTTAAATTCGTTTCATTTCGAATGAATCGAAGTGTAGTTTAAAACGAAAGAAACGGAGATGAAAAACTCCAAGTATTTTGAGAGTTATGATGGAAATAGTTAGACTCGCTCTTTGGTTTAGCAATTTACTGACCTCTCTCCGATTGATTTACCATAACTCACTCAATTTAACTCGTAATTCATTGAAATTAGTTTCATTTCGAAGGAATCGAAGTGTAGTTTAAAACGAAAGAAACGGGGATGAAAAACTCCAAGTATTTTGAGAGTTATTATGGAAATTGTTAGACTCGCGCTTTGGTTTAGCAATTTACTGACCTACCTCCGATTGATTGACCATAACTCACTCAATTTAACTCGTAATTCATTTAAATTAGTTTCATTTCGAAGGAATCGAAGTATAGTTTAAAACGAAAGAAACGGAGATGAAAAACTCCAAGTATTTTGAGAGTTATGATGGAAATAGTTAGACTCGCGCTTTGGTTTAGCAATTTACTGACCTCTCTCCGATTGATTTACCATAACTCACTAAATTTAACTCGTAATTCATTGAAATTAGTTTCATTTCGAAGGAATCGAAGTGTAGTTTAAAACGAAAGAAACGGAGATGAAAAACTCCAAGTATTTTGAGAGTTATGATGGAAATTGTTAGACTCGCGCTTTGGTTTAGCAATTTACTGACCTACCTCCGATTGATTGACCATAACTCTGTCAATTTAACTCGTAATTCATTTAAATCAGTTTCATTTCGAAGGAATCGAAGTGTAGTTTAAAACGAAAGAAACGGAGATGAAAAACTCCAAGTATTTTGAGAGTTATGATGGAAATAGTTAGACTCGCTCTTTGGTTTAGCAATTTACTGACCTCTCTCCGATTGATTTACCATAACTCACTAAATTTAACTCGTAATTCATTGAAATTAGTTTCATTTCGAAGGAATCGAAGTGTAGTTTAAAACGAAAGAAACGGAGATGAAAAACTCCAAGTATTTTGAGAGTTATGATGGAAATTGTTAGACTCGCGCTTTGGTTTAGCAATTTACTGACCTACCTCCGATTGATTGACCATAACTCACTCAATTTAACTCGTAATTCATTTAAATTAGTTTCATTTCGAATGAATCGAAGTATACTTTAAAACGAAAGAAACGGAGATGAAAAACTCCAAGTATTTTGAGAGTTATGATGGAAATAGTTAGACTCGCGCTTTGGTTTAGCAATTTACTGACCTACCTCCGATTAATTGACCATAACTCACTCAATTTTACTTGTAATTGATTGAAATTAGTTTCATTTCGAAGGAATCGAAGTGTAGTTTAAAACGAAAGAAACGGAGATGAAAAACTCCAAGTATTTTGGGAGTTATGATGGAAATAGTTAGACTCGCGCTTTGGTTTAGCAATTTACTGACCTACCTCCGATTGATTGACCATAACTCACTCAATTTAACTCGTAATTCATTGAATTAGTTTCATTTCGAAGGAATCGAAGTGTAATTTAAAACGAAAGAAACGGAGATGAAAAACTCCAAGTATTTTGAGAGTTATGATGGAAATAGTTAGACTCGCGCTTTGGTTTAGCAATTTACTGACCTACCTACGATTGATTGACTATAACTCTCTCAATTTAACTCTTAAGTCATTGAAATTAATTTTATTTAAAATGAATCGAAGTGTAGTTTAAAACGAAAGAAACGGAGATGAAAAACTCCAAGTATTTTGAGAGTTATGATGGAAATAGTTAGACTCGCGCTTTGGTTTAGCAATTTACTGACCTACCTCCGATTGATTGACCATAACTCTGTCAATTTAACTCGTAATTCATTTAAATTAGTTTCATTTCGAAGGAATCGAAGTGTAGTTTAAAACGAAAGAAACGGAGATTAAAAACTCAAAGTATTTTGGGAGTTATGATGGAAATAGTTAGACTCGCGCTTTGGTTTAGCAATTTACTGACCTACCTCCGATTGATTGACCATAACTCTCCCAATTTAACTCTTAAGTCATTGAAATTAGTTTCATTTCGAAGGAATCAAAGTGTAGTTTAAAACGAAAGAAACGGAGATGAAAAACTCCAAGTATTTTGAGAGTTATGATGGAAATAGTTAGACTCGCGGTTTGGTTTAGCAATTTACTGACCTACCTCCGATTGATTGACCATAACTCTGTCAATTTAACTCGTAATTCATTTAAATTAGTTTCATTTCGAAGGAATCGAAGTGTAGTTTAAAACGAAAGAAACGGAGATGAAAAACTCCAAGTATTTTTAGAGTTATGATGGAAATAGTTAGACTCGCGCTTTGGTTTAGCAATTTACTGACCTACCTCCGATTGATTGACCATAACTCTGTCAATTTAACTCGTAATTCATTTAAATCAGTTTCATTTCGAAGGAATCGAAGTGTAGTTTATAACGAAAGAAACGGAGATGAAAAACTCCAAGTATTTTGAGAGTTATGATGGAAATAGTTAGACTCGCGCTTTGGTTTAGCAATTTACTGACCTCCCTACGATTGATTGACCATAACTCACTAAATTTAACTCGTAATTCATTGAAATTAGTTTCATTTCGAAGGAATCGAAGTGTAGTTTAAAACGAAAGAAACGGAGATGAAAAACTCCAAGTATTTTGAGAGTTATGATGGAAATAGTTAGACTCGCGCTTTGGTTTAGCAATTTACTGACCTACCTCCGATTGATTGACCATAACTCTCTCAATTTAACTCTTAAGTCATTGAAATTAGTTTCATTTCCAAGGAATCAAAGTGTAGTTTAAAACGAAAGAAATGGAGATGAAAAACTCCAAGTATTTTGAGAGTTATGATGGAAATAGTTAGACTCGCGCTTTGGTTTAGCAATTTACTGACCTACCTCCGATTGATTGACCATAACTCTCCCAATTTAACTCTTAAGTCAATGAAATTAGTTTCATTTCGAAGGAATCAAAGTGTAGTTTAAAACGAAAGAAACGGAGATGAAAAACTCCAAGTATTTTGAGAGTTATGATGGAAATAGTTAGACTCGCGCTTTGGTTTAGCAATTTACTGACCTACCTCCGATTGATTGACAATAACTCTGTCAATTTAACTCGTAATTCATTTAAATTAGTTTCATTTCGAAGGAATCGAAGTGTAGTTTAAAATGAAAGAAACGGAGATGAAAAACTCCAAGTATTTTGAGAGTTATGATGGAAATAGTTAGACTCGCGCTTTGGTTTAGCAATTTACTGACCTACCTCCGATTGATTGACCATAACTCTCCCAATTTAACTCTTAAGTCAATGAAATTAGTTTCATTTCGAAGGAATCAAAGTGTAGTTTAAAACGAAAGAAACGGAGATGAAAAACTCCAAGTATTTTGAGAGTTATGATGGAAATAGTTAGACTCGCGCTTTGGTTTAGCAATTTACTGACCTACCTCCGATTGATTGACAATAACTCTGTCAATTTAACTCGTAATTCATTTAAATTAGTTTCATTTCGAAGGAATCGAAGTGTAGTTTAAAATGAAAGAAATGGAGATGAAAAACTCCAAGTATTTTGAGAGTTATGATGGAAAAAGTTAGACTCGCGCTTTGGTTTAGCAATTTACTGACCTACCTCCGATTGATTGACCATAACTCTCTTAATTTAACTCTTAAGTCATTGAAATTAGTTTCATTTCGAAAGAATCAAAGTGTAGTTTAAAACGAAAGAAACGGAGATGAAAAACTCCAAGTATTTTGATAGTTCTGATGGAAATAGTTAGACTCGCGCTTTGGTTTAGCAATTTACTGAACTACCTCCGATTGATTGACAATAACTCTCTCAATTTAACTCGTAATTCATTTAAATTAGTTTCATTTCGAAGGAATCGAAGTGTAGTTTAAAACGAAAGAAACGGAGATGAAAAACTCCAAGTATTTTGAGAGTTAAGATGGAAATAGTTAGACTCGTGCTTTGGTTTAGCAATTTACTGACCTACCTCCGATTGATTGAACATAACTCTGTCAATTTAACTCGTAATTCTTTTAAATTAGTTTCATTTTGAAGGAATCGAAGTGTAGTTTAAAACGAAAGAAACGGAGATGAAAAACTCCAAGTATTTTGAGAGTTATGATGGAAATTGTTAGACTCGCGCTTTGGTTTAGCAATTTACTGACCTACCTCCGATTGATTTACCATAACTCACTCAATTTAACTCGTAATTCGTTTAAATTAGTTTCATTTCGAAGGAATCGAAGTATAGTTTAAAACGAAAGAAACGGAGATGAAAAACTCCAAGTATTTTGAGAGTTATGATGGAAATAGTTAGACTCGCGCTTTGGTTTAGCAATTTACTGACCTCCCTACGATTGATTGACCATAACTCACTAAATTTAACTCGTAATTCATTGAAATTAGTTTCATTTCGAAGGAATCGAAGTGTAGTTTAAAACGAAAGAAACGGAGATGAAAAACTCCAAGTATTTTGAGAGTTATGATGGAAATAGTTAGACTCGCGCTTTGGTTTAGCAATTTACTGACCTACCTCCGATTGATTGACCATAACTCTCTCAATTTAACTCTTAAGTCCTTGAAAATAGTTTCATTTCGAAGGAATCAAAGTGTAGTTTAAAACGAAAGAAATGGAGATGAAAAACTCCAAGTATTTTGAGAGTTATGATGGAAATAGTTAGACTCGCGCTTTGGTTTAGCAATTTACTGACCTACCTTCGATTGATTGACAATAACTCTCTAAATTTAACTCGTAATTCATTTAAATTAGTTTCATTTCGAAGGAATCAAAGTGTAGTTTAAAACGAAAGAAACGGAGATGAAAAACTCCAAGTATTTTGAGAGTTATGATGGAAATAGTTAAACTCGCGCTTTGGTTTAGCAATTTACTGACCTACCTCCGATTGATTGACCATAACTCTGTCAATTTAACTCATAATTCATTTAAATTAGTTTCATTTCGAAGGAATCGAAGTGTAGTTTAAAACGAAAGAAACGGAGATGAAAAACTCCAAGTATTTTTAGAGTTATGATGGAAATAGTTAGACTCGCTCTTTGGTTTAGCAATTTACTGAACTCTCTCCGATTGATTTACCATAACTCACTAAATTTAACTCGTAATTCATTGAAATTAGTTTCATTTCGAAGGAATCGAAGTGTAGTTTAAAACGAAAGAAACGGAGATGAAAAACTCCAAGTATTTTAAGAGTTATGATGGAAATTGTTAGACTCGCGCTTTGGTTTAGCAATTTACTGACCTACCTCCGATTGATTGACCATAACTCACTCAATTTAACTCGTAATTCATTTAAATTAGTTTCATTTCGAAGGAATCGAAGTATAATTTAAAACGAAAGAAACGGAGATGAAAAACTCCAAGTATTTTGAGAGTTATGATGGAAATAGTTAGACTCGCGCTTTGGTTTAGCAATTTACTGACCTACCTCCGATTAATTGACCATAACTCACTCAATTTTACTTGTAATTGATTGAAATTAGTTTCATTTCGAAGGAATCGAAGTATAGTTTAAAACGAAAGAAACGGAGATGAAAAACTCCAAGTATTTTGGGAGTTATGATGGAAATAGTTAGACTCGCGCTTTGGTTTAGCAATTTACTGACCTACCTCCGATTGATTGACCATAACTCACTCAATTTAACTCGTAATTCATTGAATTAGTTTCATTTCGAAGGATTCGAAGTCTAGTTTAAAACGAAAGAAACGGAGATGAAAAACTCAAAGTATTTTGAGAGTTATGATGGAAATAGTTAGACTCGCGCTTTGGTTTAGCAATTTACTGACCTACCTCCGATTTATTGAACATAACTCTCTCAATTTAACTCGTAATTCATTTAAATTCGTTTCATTTCGAATGAATCGAAGTGTAGTTTAAAACGAAAGAAACGGAGATGAAAAACTCCAAGTATTTTGAGAGTTATGATGGAAATAGTTAGACTCGCGCTTTGGTTTAGCAATTTACTGACCTACCTCCGATTGATTGACCATAACTCTGTCAATTTAACTCGTAATTCATTTAAATTAGTTTCATTTCGAAGGAATCGAAGTGTAGTTTAAAACGAAAGAAACGGAGATGAAAAACTCCAAGTATTTTGAGAGTTATGATGGAAATAGTTAGACTCGCGTTTTGGTTTAGCAATTTACTGACCTCCCTACGATTGATTGACCATAACTCACTCGATTTAACTCGTAATTCATTGAAATTAGTTTCATTTCGAAAGAATCGAAGTGTAGTTTAAAACGAAAGAAACGGAGATGAAAAACTCCAAGTATTTTGAGAGTTATGATGGAAAAAGTTAGCCTCGCGCTTTGGTTTAGAAATTTACTGACCTACCTCCGATTGATTGACCATAACTCTGTCAATTTAACTCGTAATTCATTTAAATTAGTTTCATTTCGAAGGAATCGAAGTGTAGTTTAAAACGAAAGAAACGGAGATTAAAAACTCCAAGTATTTTGGGAGTTATGATGGAAATAGTTAGACTCGCGCTTTGGTTTAGCAATTTACTGACCTCCCTACGATTGATTGACCATAACTCACTCAATTTAACTCGTAATTCATTAAAATTAGTTTCATTTCGAAGGAATCGAAGTGTAATTTATAACGAAAGAAACGGAGATGAAAAACTCCAAGTATTTTGAGAGTTATGATGGAAATAGTTAGACTCGCGCTTTGGTTTAGCAATTTACTGACCTACCTCCGATTGATTGACCATAACTCTCCCAATTTAACTCTTAAGTCATTGAAATTAGTTTCATTTCGAAGGAATCAAAGTGTAGTTTAAAACGAAAGAAACGGAGATGAAAAACTCCAAGTATTTTGAGAGTTATGATGGAAATAGTTAGACTCGCGCTTTGGTTTAGCAATTTACTGACCTACCTCCGATTGATTGACAATAACTCTGTCAATTTAACTCGTAATTCATTTAAATTAGTTTCATTTCGAAGGAATCGAAGTGTAGTTTAAAACGAAAGAAACGGAGATGAAAAACTCCAAGTATTTTGAGAGTTATGATGGAAAAAGTTAGACTCGCGCTTTGGTTTAGCAATTTAATGACCTACCTCCGATTGATTGACCATAACTCTCTTAATTTAACTCTTAAGTCATTGAAATTAGTTTCATTTCGAAAGAATCAAAGTGTAGTTTAAAACGAAAGAAACGGAGATGAAAAACTCCAAGTATTTTGATAGTTCTGATGGAAATAGTTAGACTCGCGCTTTGGTTTAGCAATTTACTGACCTACCTCCGATTGATTGACAATAACTCTCTCAATTTAACTCGTAATTTATTTAAATTAGTTTCATTTCGAAGGAATCGAAGTGTAGTTTAAAACGAAAGAAACGGAGATGAAAAACTCCAAGTATTTTGAGAGTTATGATGGAAATAGTTAGACTCGTGCTTTGGTTTAGCAATTTACTGACCTACCTCCGATTGATTGAACATAACTCTGTCAATTTAACTCGTAATTCTTTTAAATTAGTTTCATTTCGAAGGAATCGAAGTGTAGTTTAAAACGAAAGAAACGGAGAGGAAAAACTCCAAGTATTTTGAGAGTTATGATGGAAATAGTTAGACTCGCTCTTTGGTTTAGCAATTTACTGACCTCTCTCCGATTGATTTACCATAACTCACTAAATTTAACTCGTAATTCATTGAAATTAGTTTCATTTCGAAGGAATCGAAGTGTAGTTTAAAACGAAAGAAACGGAGATGAAAAACTCCAAGTATTTTGAGAGTTATGATGGAAATTGTTAGACTCGCGCTTTGGTTTAGCAATTTACTGACCTACCTCCGATTGATTGACCATAACTCACTCAATTTAACTCGTAATTCATTTAAATTAGTTTCATTTCGAAGGAATCGAAGTAAAGTTTAAAACGAAAGAAACGGAGATGAAAAACTCCAAGTATTTTGAGAGTTATGATGGAAATAGTTAGACTCGCGCTTTGGTTTAGCAATTTACTGACCTACCTCCGATTGATTGAACATAACTCTCTCAATTTAACTCGTAATTCATTTAAATTCGTTTCATTTCGAATGAATCGAAGTGTAGTTTAAAACGAAAGAAACGGAGATGAAAAACTCCAAGTATTTTGAGAGTTATGATGGAAATAGTTAGACTCGCTCTTTGGTTTAGCAATTTACTGACCTCTCTCCGATTGATTTAGCATAACTCACTCAATTTAACTCGTAATTCATTGAAATTAGTTTCAATTCGAAGGAATCGAAGTGTAGTTTAAAACGAAAGAAACGGAGATGAAAAACTCCAAGTATTTTGAGAGTTATGATGGAAATTGTTAGACTCGCGCTTTGGTTTAGCAATTTACTGACCTACCTCCGATTGATTGACCATAACTCACTCAATTTAACTCGTAATTCATTTAAATTAGATTCATTTCGAAGGAATCGAAGTATAGTTTAAAACGAAAGAAACGGAGATGAAAAACTCCAAGTATTTTGAGAGTTATGATGGAAATAGTTAGACTCGCGCTTTGGTTTAGCAATTTACTGACCTACCTCCGATTGATTGACCATAACTCTGTCAATTTAACTCGTAATTCATTTAAATTAGTTTCATTTCGAAGGAATCGAAGTGTAGTTTAAAACGAAAGAAACGGAGATGAAAAACTCCAAGTATTTTGAGAGTTATGATGGAAATAGTTAGACTCGCTCTTTGGTTTAGCAATTTACTGACCTCTCTCCGATTGATTTACCATAACTCACTAAATTTAACTCGTAATTCATTGAAATTAGTTTCATTTCGAAGGAATCGAAGTGTAGTTTAAAACGAAAGAAACGGAGATGAAAAACTCCAAGTATTTTGAGAGTTATGATGGAAATTGTTAGACTCGCGCTTTCGTTTAGTAATTTACTGACCTACCTCCGATTGATTGACCATAACTCACTCAATTTAACTTGTAATTCATTTAAATTAGTTTCATTTCGAATGAATCGAAGTATACTTTAAAACGAAAGAAACGGAGATGAAAAACTCCAAGTATTTTGAGAGTTATGATGGAAATAGTTAGACTCGCGCTTTGGTTTAGCAATTTACTGACCTACCTCCGATTAATTGACCATAACTCACTCAATTTTACTTGTAATTGATTGAAATTAGTTTCATTTCGAAGGAATCGAAGTATAGTTTAAAACGAAAGAAACGGAGATGAAAAAATCCAAGTATTTTGGGAGTTATGATGGAAATAGTTAGACTCGCGCTTTGGTTTAGCAATTTACTGACCTACTTCCGATTGATTGACCATAACTCACTCAATTTAACTCGTAATTCATTGAATTAGTTTCATTTCGAAGGAATCGAAGTGTAGTTTAAAACGAAAGAAACGGAGATGAAAAACTCCAAGTATTTTGAGAGTTATGATGGAAATAGTTATACTCGCGCTTAGGTTTAGCAATTTACTGACCTACCTACGATTGATTGATTATACCTCTCTCAATTTAACTCTTAAGTCATTGAAATTAATTTCATTTAAAATGAATCGAAGTGTAGTTTAAAACGAAAGAAACGGAGATGAAAAACTACAAGTATTTTGAGAGTTATGATGGAAATAGTTAGACTCGCGCTTTGGTTTAGCAATTTACTGACCTACCTCCGATTGATTGACCATAACTCTGTCAATTTAACTCGTAATTCATTTAAATTAGTTTCATTTCGAAGGAATCGAAGTGTAGTTTAAAACGAAAGAAACGGAGATTAAAAACTCCAAGTATTTTGGGAGTTATGATGGAAATAGTTAGACTCGCGCTTTGGTTTAGCAATTTACTGACCTCCCTACGATTAATTGACCATAACTCACTCAATTTAACTCGTAATTCATTGAAATTAGTTTCATTTCGAAGGAATCGAAGTATAGTTTATAACGAAAGAAACGGAGATGAAAAACTCTAAGTATTTTGAGAGTTATGATGGAAATAGTTAGACTCGCGCTTTGGTTTAGCAATTTACTGACCTACCTCCGATTGATTGACCATAACTCTCCCAATTTAACTCTTAAGTCATTGAAATTAGTTTCATTTCGAAGGAATCAAAGTGTAGTTTAAAACGAAAGAAACGGAGATGAAAAACTCCAAGTATTTTGAGAGTTATGATGGAAATTGTTAGACTCGCGCTTTGGTTTAGCAATTTACTGACCTACCTCCGATTGATTGACCATAACTCACTCAATTTAACTCGTAATTCATTTAAATTAGTTTCATTTCGAATGAATCGAAGTATAGTTTAAAACGAAAGAAACGGAGATGAAAAACTCCAAGTATTTTGAGAGTTATGATGGAAATAGTTAGACTCGCGCTTTGGTTTAGCAATTTACTGACCTACCTCCGATTAATTGACCATAACTCACTCAATTTTACTTGTAATTGATTGAAATTAGTTTCATTTCGAAGGAATCGAAGTGTAGTTTAAAACGAAAGAAACGGAGATGAAAAACTCCAAGTATTTTGGGAGTTATGATGGAAATAGTTAGACTCGCGCTTTGGTTTAGCAATTTGCTGACCTACCTCCGATTGATTGACCATAACTCACTCAATTTAACTCGTAATTCATTGAATTAGTTTCATTTCGAAGGAATCGAAGTGTAGTTTAAAACGAAAGAAACGGAGATGAAAAACTACAAGTATTTTGAGAGTTATGATGGAAATAGTTAGACTCGCGCTTTGGTTTAGCAATTTACTGACCTACCTACGATTGATTGACTATAACTCTCTCAATTTAACTCTTAAGTCATTGAAATTAATTTCATTTCAAATGAATCGAAGTGTAGTTTAAAACGAAAGAAACGGAGATGAAAAACTCCAAGTATTTTGAGAGTTATGATGGAAATAGTTAGACTCGCGCTTTGGTTTAGCAATTTACTGACCTACCTCCGATTGATTAACCATAACTCTGTCAATTTAACTCGTAATTCATTTAAATTAGTTTCATTTCGAAGGAATCGAATTGTAGTTTAAAACGAAAGAAACGGAGATTAAAAACTCCATGTATTTTGGGAGTTATGATGGAAATAGTTAGACTCGCGCTTTGGTTTAGCAATTTACTGACCTACCTCCGATTGATTGACCATAACTCTGTCAATTTAACTCGTAATTCATTTAAATTAGTTTCATTTCGAAGGAATCGAAGTGTAGTTTAAAACGAAAGAAACGGAGATGAAAAACTCCAAGTATTTTGAGAGTTATGATGGAAATAGTTAGACTCGCGCTTTGGTCTAGCAATTTACTGACCTACCTCCGATTGATTGACCATAACTCTGTCAATTTAACTCGTAATTCATTTAAATTAGTTTCATTTCGAAGGAATCGAAGTGTAGTTTAAAACGAAAGAAACGGAGATGAAAAACTCCAAGTATTTTGAGAGTTATGATGGAAATAGTTAGACTCGTGCTTTGGTTTAGCAATTTACTGACCTACCTCTGATTGATTGAACATAACTCTGTCAATTTAACTCGTAATTCTTTTAAATTAGTTTCATTTCGAAGGAATCGAAGTGTAGTTTAAAACGAAAGAAACGGAGATGAAAAACTCCAAGTATTTTGAGAGTTATGATGGAAATAGTTAGACTCGCGCTTTGGTTTAGCAATTTACTGACCTCCCTACGATTGATTGACCATAACTCACTCAATTTAACTCGTAATTCATTGAAATTAGTTTCATTTCGAAGGAATCGAAGTATAGTTTATAACGAAAGAAACGGAGATGAAAAACTCTAAGTATTTTGAGAGTTATGATGGAAATAGTTAGACTCGCGCTTTGGTTTAGCAATTTACTGACCTACCTCCGATTGATTGACCATAACTCTCCCAATTTAACTCTTAAGTCATTGAAATTAGTTTCATTTCGAAGGAATCAAAGTGTAGTTTAAAACGAAAGAAACGGAGATGAAAAACTCCAAGTATTTTGAGAGTTATGATGGAAATTGTTAGACTCGCGCTTTGGTTTAGCAATTTACTGACCTACCTACGATTGATTGACCATAACTCACTCAATTTAACTCGTAATTCATTGAATTAGTTTCATTTCGAAGGAATCGAAGTGTAGTTTAAAACGAAAGAAACGGAGATGAAAAACTCCAAGTATTTTGAGAGTTATGATGGAAATAGTTAGACTCGCGCTTTGGTTTAGCAATTTACTGACCTACCTACGATTGATTGACTATAACTCTCTCAATTTAACTCTTAAGTCATTGAAATTAATTTCATTTCAAATGAATCGAAGTGTAGTTTAAAACGAAAGAAGCGGAGATGAAAAACTCCAAGTATTTTGAGAGTTATGATGGAAATAGTTAGACTCGCGCTTTGGTTTAGCAATTTACTGACCTACCTCCGATTGATTGACCATAACTCTGTCAATTTAACTCGTAATTCATTTAAATTAGTTTCATTTCGAAGGAATCGAATTGTAGTTTAAAACGAAAAAAACGGAGATTAAAAACTCCATGTATTTTGGGAGTTATGATGGAAATAGTTAGACTCGCGCTTTGGTTTAGCAATTTACTGACCTACCTCCGATTGATTGACCATAACTCTGTCAATTTAACTCGTAATTCATTTAAATTAGTTTCATTTCGAAGGAATCGAAGTGTAGTTTAAAACGAAAGAAACGGAGATGAAAAACTCCAAGTATTTTGAGAGTTATGATGGAAATAGTTAGACTCGCGCTTTGGTTTAGCAATTTACTGACCTACCTCCGATTGATTGACCATAACTCTGTCAATTTAACTCGTAATTCATTTAAATTAGTTTCATTTCGAAGGAATCGAAGTGTAGTTTAAAACGAAAGAAACGGAGATGAAAAACTCCAAGTATTTTGAGAGTTATGATGGAAATAGTTAGACTCGTGCTTTGGTTTAGCAATTTACTGACCTGCCTCTGATTGATTGAACATAACTCTGTCAATTTAACTCGTAATTCTTTTAAATTAGTTTCATTTCGAAGGAATCGAAGTGTAGTTTAAAACGAAAGAAACGGAGATGAAAAACTCCAAGTATTTTGAGAGTTATTATGGAAATAGTTAGACTCGCGCTTTGGTTTAGCAATTTACTGACTTACCTCCGATTAATTGACCATAACTCACTCAATTTTACTTGTAATTGATTGAAATTAGTTTCATTTCGAAGGAATCGAAGTGTAGTTTAAAACGAAAGAAAAGGAGATAAAAAACTCCAAGTATTTTGGGAGTTATGATGGAAATAGTTAGACTCGCGCTTTGGTTTAGCAATTTACTGACCTACCTCCGATTGATTGACCATAACTCACTAAATTTAACTCGTACTTCATTGAATTAGTTTCATTTCGAAGGATTCGAAGTCTAGTTTAAAACGAAAGAAACGGAGATGAAAAACTCAAAGTATTTTGAGAGTTATGATGGAAATAGTTAGACTCGCGCTTTGGTTTAGCAATTTACTGACCTACCTCCGATTTATTGAACATAAGTCTCTCAATTTAACTCGTAATTCATTTAAATTCATTTCATTTCGAATGAATCGAAGTGTAGTTTAAAACGAAAGAAACGGAGATGAAAAACTCCAAGTATTTTGAGAGTTATGATGGAAATAGTTAGACTCGCGCTTTGGTTTAGCAATTTACTGACCTACCTCCGATTGATTGACCATAACTCTGTCAATTTAACTCGTAATTCATTTAAATTAGTTTCATTTCGAAGGAATCGAAGTGTAGTTTAAAACGAAAGAAACGGAGATGAAAAACTCCAAGTATTTTGAGAGTTATGATGGAAATAGTTAGACTCGCGCTTTGGTTTAGCAATTTACTGACCTCCCTACGATTGATTGACCATAATTCACTCGATTTAACTCGTAATTAATTGAAATTAGTTTCATTTCGAAAGAATCGAAGTGTAGTTTAAAACGAAAGAAACGGAGATGAAAAACTACAAGTATTTTGAGAGTTATGATGGAAAAAGTTAGACTCGCGCTTTGGTTTAGCAATTTACTGACCTACCTCCGATTGATTGACCATAACTCTCTCAATTTAACTCTAAAGTCATTGAAATTAGTTTCATTTCGAAAGAATCAAAGTGTAGTTTAAAACGAAAGAAACGGAGATGAAAAACTCCAAGTATTTTGATAGTTATGATGGAAATAGTTAGACTCGTGCTTTGGTTTAGCAATTTACTGACCTACCTCTGATTGATTGAACATAACTCTGTCAATTTAACTCGTAATTCTTTTAAATTAGTTTCATTTCGAAGGAATCAAAGTGTAGTTTAAAACGAAAGAAACGGAGATGAAAAACTCCAAGTATTTTGAGAGTTATGATGGAAATAGTTAGACTCGCTCTTTGGTTTAGCAATTTACTGACCTCTCTCCGATTGATTTACCATAACTCACTCAATTTAACTCGTAATTCATTGAAATTAGTTTCATTTCGAAGGAATCGAAGTGTAGTTTAAAACGAAAGAAACGGAGATGAAAAACTCCAAGTATTTTGAGAGTTATGATGAAAATTGTTAGACTCGTGCTTTGGTTTAGCAATTTACTGACCTACCTACGATTGATTGACCATAACTCTCTCAATTTAACTCTTAAGTCATTGAAATTAATTTCATTTCAAATGAATCGAAGTGTAGTTTAAAACGAAAGAAACGGAGATGAAAAACTCCAAGTATTTTGAGAGTTATGATGGAAATAGTTAGACTCGCGCTTTGGTTTAGCAATTTACTGACCTACCTCCGATTGATTGACCATAACTCTGTCAATTTAACTCGTAATTCATTTAAATTAGTTTCATTTCGAAGGAATCGAAGTGTAGTTTAAAACGAAAGAAACGGAGATTAAAAACTCCAAGTATTTTGGGAGTTATGATGGAAATAGTTAGACTCGCGCTTTGGTTTAGCAATTTACTGACCTCCCTACGATTGATTGACCATAACTCACTCAATTTAACTCGTAATTCATTGAAATTAGTTTCATTTCGAAGGAATCGAAGTGTAGTTTATAACGAAAGAAACGGAGATGAAAAACTCCAAGTATTTTGAGAGTTATGATGGAAATAGTTAGACTCGCGCTTTGGTTTAGCAATTTACTGACCTACCTCCGATTGATTGACCATAACTCTCCCAATTTAACTCTTAAGTCATTGAAATTAGTTTCATTTCGAAGGAATCAAAGTGTAGTTTAAAACGAAAGAAACGGAGATGAAAAACTCCAAGTATTTTGAGAGTTATGATGGAAATAGTTAGACTCGCGCTTTGGTTTAGCAATTTACTGACCTACCTCCGATTGATTGACAATAACTCTGTCAATTTAACTCGTAATTCATTTAAATTAGTTTCATTTCGAAGGAATCGAAGTGTAGTTTAAAACGAAAGAAACGGAGATGAAAAACTCCAAGTATTTTGCGAGTTATGATGGAAAAAGTTAGACTCGCGCTTTGGTTTAGCAATTTACTGACCTACCTCCGATTGATTGACCATAACTCTCTTAATTTAACTCTTAAGTCATTGAAATTAGTTTCATTTCGAAAGAATCAAAGTGTAGTTTAAAACGAAAGAAACGGAGATGAAAAACTCCAAGTATTTTGATAGTTCTGATGGAAATAGTTAGACTCGCGCTTTGGTTTAGCAATTTACTGACCTACCTCCGATTGATTGACAATAACTCTCTCAATTTAACTCGTAATTCATTTAAATTAGTTTCATTTCGAAGGAATCGAAGTGTAGTTTAAAACGAAAGAAACGGAGATGAAAAACTCCAAGTATTTTGAGAGTTATGATGGAAATAGTTAGACTCGTGCTTTGGTTTAGCAATTTACTGACCTACCTCCGATTGATTGAACATAACTCTGTCAATTTAACTCGTAATTCTTTTAAATTAGTTTCATTTCGAAGGAATCGAAGTATAGTTTAAAACGAAAGAAACGGAGATGAAAAACTCCAAGTATTTTGAGAGTTATGATGGAAATAGTTAGACTCGCTCTTTGGTTTAGCAATTTACTGACCTCTCTCCGATTGATTTACCATAACTCACTAAATTTAACTCGTAATTCATTGAAATTAGTTTCATTTCGAAGGAATCGAAGTGTAGTTTAAAACGTAAGAAACGGAGATGAAAAACTCCAAGTATTTTGAGAGTTATGATGGAAATTGTTAGACTCGCGCTTTGGTTTAGCAATTTACTGACCTACCTCCGATTGATTGACCATAACTCACTCAATTTAACTCGTAATTCATTTAAATTAGTTTCATTTCGAAGGAATCGAAGTAAAGTTTAAAACGAAAGAAACGGAGATGAAAAACTCCAAGTATTTTGAGAGTTATGATGGAAATAGTTAGACTCGCGCTTTGGTTTAGCAATTTACTGACCTACCTCCGATTGATTGAACATAACTCTCTCAATTTAACTCGTAATTCATTTAAATTCGTTTCATTTCGAATGAATCGAAGTGTAGTTTAAAACGAAAGAAACGGAGATGAAAAACTCCAAGTATTTTGAGAGTTATGATGGAAATAGTTAGACTCGCTCTTTGGTTTAGCAATTTACTGACCTCTCTCCGATTGATTTACCATAACTCACTCAATTTAACTCGTAATTCATTTAAATTCGTTTCATTTCGAATGAATCGAAGTGTAGTTTAAAACGAAAGAAACGGAGATGAAAAACTCCAAGTATTTTGAGAGTTATGATGGAAATAGTTAGACTCGCGCTTTGGTTTAGCAATTTACTGACCTACCTCCGATTGATTGACCATAACTCTGTCAATTTAACTCGTAATTCATTTAAATTAGTTTCATTTCGAAGGAATCGAAGTGTAGTTTAAAACGAAAGAAACGGAGATGAAAAACTCCAAGTATTTTGAGAGTTAAGATGGAAATAGTTAGACTCGCGCTTTGGTTTAGCAATTTACTGACCTCCCTACGATTGATTGACCATAACTCACTCGATTTAACTCGTAATTCATTGAAATTAGTTTCATTTCGAAAGAATCGAAGTGTAGTTTAAAACGAAAGAAACGGAGATGAAAAACTCCAAGTATTTTGAGAGTTATGATGGAAATAGTTAGACTCGTGCTTTGGTTTAGCAATTTACTGACTTACCTCTGATTGATTGAACATAACTCTGTCAATTTAACTCGTAATTCTTTTAAATTAGTTTCATTTCGAAGGAATCGAAGTGTAGTTTAAAACGAAAGAAACGGAGATGAAAAACTCCAAGTATTTTGAGAGTTATGATGGAAATAGTTAGCCTCGCGCTTTGGTTTAGCAATTTACTGACCTACCTCCGATTAATTGACCATAACTCACTCAATTTTACTTGTAATTGATTGAAATTAGTTTCATTTCGAAGGAATCGAAGTGTAGTTTAAAACGAAAGAAACGGAGATGAAAAACTCCAAGTATTTTGGGAGTTATGATGGAAATAGTTAGACTCGCGCTTTGGTTTAGCAATTTACTGACCTACCTCCGATTGATTGACCATAACTCACTCAATTTAACTCGTAATTCATTGAATTAGTTTCATTTCGAAGGATTCGAAGTCTAGTTTAAAATGAAAGAAACGGAGATGAAAAACTCAAAGTATTTTGAGAGTTATGATGGAAATAGTTAGACTCGCGCTTTGGTTTAGCAATTTACTGACCTACCTCCGATTTATTGAACATAACTCTCTCAATTTAACTCGTAATTCATTTAAATTCGTTTCATTTCGAATGAATCGAAGTGTAGTTTAAAACGAAAGAAACGGAGATGAAAAACTCCAAGTATTTTGAGAGTTATGATGGAAATAGTTAGACTCGCGCTTTGGTTTAGCAATTTACTGACCTACCTCCGATTGATTGACCATAACTCTGTCAATTTAACTCGTAATTCATTTAAATTAGTTTCATTTCAAAGGAATCGAAGTGTAGTTTAAAACGAAAGAAACGGAGATGAAAAACTCCAAGTATTTTGAGAGTTATGATGGAAATAGTTAGACTCGCGCTTTGGTTTAGCAATTTACTGACCTCCCTACGATTGATTGACCATAACTCACTCGATTTAACTCGTAATTCATTGAAATTAGTTTCATTTCGAAAGAATCGAAGTGTAGTTTAAAACGAAAGAAACGGAGATGAAAAACTCCAAGTATTTTGAGAGTTATGATGGAAAAAGTTAGACTCGCGCTTTGGTTTAGCAATTTACTAACTTACCTCCGATTGATTGACCATAACTCTCGCAATTTAACTCTTAAGTCATTGAAATTAGTTTCATTTCGAAAGAATCAAAGTGTAGTTTAAAACGAAAGAAACGGAGATGAAAAACTCCAAGTATTTTGATAGTTATGATGGAAATAGTTAGACTCGTGCTTTGGTTTAGCAATTTACTGACCTACCTCTGATTGATTGAACATAACTCTGTCAATTTAACTCGTAATTCTTTTAAATTAGTTTCATTTCGAAGGAATCGAAGTGTAGTTTAAAACGAAAGAAACGGAGATGAAAAACTCCAAGTATTTTGAGAGTTATGATGGAAATAGTTAGACTCGCTCTTTGGTTTAGCAATTTACTGACCTCTCTCCGATTGATTTACCATAACTCACTCAATTTAACTCGTAATTCATTGAAATTAGTTTCATTTCGAAGGAATCGAAGTGTAGTTTAAAACGAAAGAAACGGAGATGAAAAACTCCAAGTATTTTGAGAGTTATGATGAAAATTGTTAGACTCGCGCTTTGGTTTAGCAATTTACTGACCTACCTACGATTGATTGACCATAACTCTCTCAATTTAACTCTTAAGTCATTGAAATTAATTTCATTTCAAATGAATCGAAGTGTAGTTTAAAACGAAAGAAACGGAGATGAAAAACTCCAAGTATTTTGAGAGTTATGATGGAAATAGTTAGACTCGCGCTTTGGTTTAGCAATTTACTGACCTACCTCCGATTGATTGACCATAACTCTGTCAATTTAACTCGTAATTCATTTAAATTAGTTTCATTTCGAAGGAATCGAAGTGTAGTTTAAAACGAAAGAAACGGAGATTAAAAACTCCAAGTATTTTGGGAGTTATGATGGAAATAGTTAGACTCGCGCTTTGGTTTAGCAATTTACTGACCTCCCTACGATTGATTGACCATAACTCACTCAATTTAACTCGTAATTCATTGAAATTAGTTTCATTTCGAAGGAATCGAAGTGTAGTTTATAACGAAAGAAACGGAGATGAAAAACTCCAAGTATTTTGAGAGTTATGATGGAAATAGTTAGACTCGCGCTTTGGTTTAGCAATTTACTGACCTACCTCCGATTGATTGACCATAACTCTCCCAATTTAACTCTTAAGTCATTGAAATTAGTTTCATTTCGAAGGAATCAAAGTGTAGTTTAAAACGAAAGAAACGGAGATGAAAACTCCAAGTATTTTGAGAGTTATGATGGAAATAGTTAGACTCGCGCTTTGGTTTAGCAATTTACTGACCTACCTCCGATTGATTGACAATAACTCTGTCAATTTAACTCGTAATTCATTTAAATTAGTTTCATTTCGAAGGAATCGAAGTGTAGTTTAAAACGAAAGAAACGGAGATGAAAAACTCCAAGTATTTTGAGAGTTATGATGGAAAAAGTTAGACTCGCGCTTTGGTTTAGCAATTTACTGACCTACCTCCGATTGATTGACCATAACTCTCTTAATTTAACTCTTAAGTCATTGAAATTAGTTTCATTTCGAAAGAATCAAAGTGTAGTTTAAAACGAAAGAAACGGAGATGAAAAACTCCAAGTATTTTGATAGTTCTGATGGAAATAGTTAGACTCGCGCTTTGGTTTAGCAATTTACTGACCTACCTCCGATTGATTGACAATAACTCTCTCAATTTAACTCGTAATTCATTTAAATTAGTTTCATTTCGAAGGAATCGAAGTGTAGTTTAAAACGAAAGAAACGGAGATGAAAAACTCCAAGTATTTTGAGAGTTATGATGGAAATAGTTAGACTCGTGCTTTGGTTTAGCAATTTACTGACCTACCTCCGATTGATTGAACATAACTCTGTCAATTTAACTCGTAATTCTTTTAAATTAGTTTCATTTCGAAGGAATCGAAGTGTAGTTTAAAACGAAAGAAACGGAGATGAAAAACTCCAAGTATTTTGAGAGTTATGATGGAAATAGTTAGACTCGCTCTTTGGTTTAGCAATTTACTGACCTCTCTCCGATTGATTTACCATAACTCACTAAATTTAACTCGTAATTCATTGAAATTAGTTTCATTTCGAAGGAATCGAAGTGTAGTTTAAAACGAAAGAAACGGAGATGAAAAACTCCAAGTATTTTGAGAGTTATGATGGAAATTGTTAGACTCGCGCTTTGGTTTAGCAATTTACTGACCTACCTCCGATTGATTGACCATAACTCACTCAATTTAACTCGTAATTCATTTAAATTAGTTTCATTTCGAAGGAATCGAAGTAAAGTTTAAAACGAAAGAAACGGAGATGAAAAACTCCAAGTATTTTGAGAGTTATGATGGAAATAGTTAGACTCGCGCTTTGGTTTAGCAATTTACTGACCTACCTCCGATTGATTGAACATAACTCTCTCAATTTAACTCGTAATTCATTTAAATTCGTTTCATTTCGAATGAATCGAAGTGTAGTTTAAAACGAAAGAAACGGAGATGAAAAACTCCAAGTATTTTGAGAGTTATGATGGAAATAGTTAGACTCGCTCTTTGGTTTAGCAATTTACTGACCTCTCTCCGATTGATTTACCATAACTCACTCAATTTAACTCGTAATTCATTTAAATTCGTTTCATTTCGAATGAATCGAAGTGTAGTTTAAAACGAAAGAAACGGAGATGAAAAACTCCAAGTATTTTGAGAGTTATGATGGAAATAGTTAGACTCGCTCTTTGGTTTAGCAATTTACTGACCTCTCTCCGATTGATTTACCATAACTCACTCAATTTAACTCGTAATTCATTTAAATTCGTTTCATTTCGAATGAATCGAAGTGTAGTTTAAAACGAAAGAAACGGAGATGAAAAACTCCAAGTATTTTGAGAGTTATGATGGAAATAGTTAGACTCGCGCTTTGGTTTAGCAATTTACTGACCTACCTCCGATTGATTGACCATAACTCTGTCAATTTAACTCGTAATTCATTTAAATTAGTTTCATTTCGAAGGAATCGAAGTGTAGTTTAAAACGAAAGAAACGGAGATGAAAAACCCCAAGTATTTTGAGAGTTATGATGGAAATAGTTAGACTCGCGCTTTGGTTTAGCAATTTACTGACCTCCCTACGATTGATTGACCATAACTCACTCGATTTAACTCGTAATTCATTGAAATTAGTTTAATTTCGAAAGAATCGAAGTGTAGTTTAAAACGAAAGAAACGGAGATGAAAAACTCCAAGTATTTTGAGAGTTATGATGGAAAAAGTTAGACTCGCGCTTTGGTTTAGCAATTTACTGACCTACCTCCGATTGATTGACCATAACTCTCTCAATTTAACTCTTAAGTCATTGAAATTAGTTTCATTTCGAAAGAATCAAAGTGTAGTTTAAAACGAAAGAAACGGAGATGAAAAACTCCAAGTATTTTGATAGTTATGATGGAAATAGTTAGACTCGTGCTTTGGTTTAGCAATTTACTGACCTACCTCTGATTGATTGAACATAACTCTGTCAATTTAACTCGTAATTCTTTTAAATTAGTTTCATTTCGAAGGAATCAAAGTGTAGTTTAAAACGAAAGAAACGGAGATGAAAAACTCCAAGTATTTTGAGAGTTATGATGGAAATAGTTAGACTCGCTCTTTGGTTTAGCAATTTACTGACCTCTCTCCGATTGATTTACCATAACTCACTCAATTTAACTCGTAATTCATTGAAATTAGTTTCATTTCGAAGGAATCGAAGTGTAGTTTAAAACGAAAGAAACGGAGATGAAAAACTCCAAGTATTTTGAGAGTTATGATGAAAATTGTTAGACTCGCGCTTTGGTTTAGCAATTTACTGACCTACCTACGATTGATTGACCATAACTCTCTCAATTTAACTCTTAAGTCATTGAAATTAATTTCATTTCAAATGAATCGAAGTGTAGTTTAAAACGAAAGAAACGGAGATGAAAAACTCCAAGTATTTTGAGAGTTATGATGGAAATAGTTAGACTCGCGCTTTGGTTTAGCAATTTACTGACCTACCTCCGATTGATTGACCATAACTCTGTCAATTTAACTCGTAATTCATTTAAATTAGTTTCATTTCGAAGGAATCGAAGTGTAGTTTAAAACGAAAGAAACGGAGATTAAAAACTCCAAGTATTTTGGGAGTTATGATGGAAATAGTTAGACTCGCGCTTTGGTTTAGCAATTTACTGACCTCCCTACGATTGATTGACCATAACTCACTCAATTTAACTCGTAATTCATTGAAATTAGTTTCATTTCGAAGGAATCGAAGTGTAGTTTATAACGAAAGAAACGGAGATGAAAAACTCCAAGTATTTTGAGAGTTATGATGGAAATAGTTAGACTCGCGCTTTGGTTTAGCAATTTACTGACCTACCTCCGATTGATTGACCATAACTCTCCCAATTTAACTCTTAAGTCATTGAAATTAGTTTCATTTCGAAGGAATCAAAGTGTAGTTTAAAACGAAAGAAACGGAGATGAAAAACTCCAAGTATTTTGAGAGTTATGATGGAAATAGTTAGACTCGCGCTTTGGTTTAGCAATTTACTGACCTACCTCCGATTGATTGACAATAACTCTGTCAATTTAACTCGTAATTCATTTAAATTCGTTTCATTTCGAAGGAATCGAAGTGTAGTTTAAAACGAAAGAAACGGAGATGAAAAACTCCAAGTATTTTGCGAGTTATGATGGAAAAAGTTAGACTCGCGCTTTGGTTTAGCAATTTACTGACCTACCTCCGATTGATTGACCATAACTCTCTTAATTTAACTCTTAAGTCATTGAAATTAGTTTCATTTCGAAAGAATCAAAGTGTAGTTTAAAACGAAAGAAACGGAGATGAAAAACTCCAAGTATTTTGATAGTTCTGATGGAAATAGTTAGACTCGCGCTTTGGTTTAGCAATTTACTGACCTACCTCCGATTGATTGACAATAACTCTCTCAATTTAACTCGTAATTCATTTAAATTAGTTTCATTTCGAAGGAATCGAAGTGTAGTTTAAAACGAATGAAACGGAGATGAAAAACTCCAAGTATTTTGAGAGTTATGATGGAAATAGTTAGACTCGTGCTTTGGTTTAGCAATTTACTGACCTACCTCCGATTGATTGAACATAACTCTGTCAATTTAACTCGTAATTCTTTTAAATTAGTTTCATTTCGAAGGAATCGAAGTGTAGTTTAAAACGAAAGAAACGGAGATGAAAAACTCCAAGTATTTTGAGAGTTATGATGGAAATAGTTAGACTCGCTCTTTGGTTTAGCAATTTACTGACCTCTCTCCGATTGATTTACCATAACTCACTAAATTTAACTCGTAATTCATTGAAATTAGTTTCATTTCGAAGGAATCGAAGTGTAGTTTAAAACGAAAGAAACGGAGATGAAAAACTCCAAGTATTTTGAGAGTTATGATGGAAATTGTTAGACTCGCGCTTTGGTTTAGCAATTTACTGACCTACCTCCGATTGATTGACCATAACTCACTCAATTTAACTCGTAATTCATTTAAATTAGTTTCATTTCGAAGGAATCGAAGTAAAGTTTAAAACGAAAGAAACGGAGATGAAAAACTCCAAGTATTTTGAGAGTTATGATGGAAATAGTTAGACTCGCGCTTTGGTTTAGCAATTTACTGACCTACCTCCGATTGATTGAACATAACTCTCTCAATTTAACTCGTAATTCATTTAAATTCGTTTCATTTCGAATGAATCGAAGTGTAGTTTAAAACGAAAGAAACGGAGATGAAAAACTCCAAGTATTTTGAGAGTTATGATGGAAATAGTTAGACTCGCGCTTTGGTTTAGCAATTTACTGACCTACCTCCGATTAATTGACCATAACTCACTCAATTTAACTCGTAATTCATTTAAATTAGTTTCATTTCGAAGGAATCGAAGTATAGTTTAAAACGAAAGAAACGGAGATGAAAAACTCCAAGTATTTTGAGAGTTATGATGGAAATAGTTAGACTCGCGCTTTGGTTTAGCAATTTACTGACCTACCTCCGATTGATTGACCATAACTCTGTCAATTTAACTCGTAATTCATTTAAATTAGTTTCATTTCGAAGGAATCGAAGTGTAGTTTAAAACGAAAGAAACGGAGATGAAAAACTCCAAGTATTTTGAGAGTTATGATGGAAATAGTTAGACTCGCTCTTTGGTTTAGCAATTTACTGACCTCTCTCCGATTGATTTACCATAACTCACTAAATTTAACTCGTAATTCATTGAAATTAGTTTCATTTCGAAGGAATCGAAGTATAGTTTAAAACGAAAGAAACGGAGATGAAAAACTCCAAGTATTTTGAGAGTTATGATGGAAATTGTTAGACTCGCGCTTTGGTTTAGCAATTTACTGACCTACCTCCGATTGATTGACCATAACTCTGTCAATTTAACTCGTAATTCATTTAAATTAGTTTCATTTCGAAGGAATCGAAGTGTAGTTTAAAACGAAAGAAACGGAGATGAAAAACTCCAAGTATTTTGAGAGTTATGATGGAAATAGTTAGACTCGCGCTTTGGTTTAGCAATTTACTGACCTCCCTACGATTGATTGACCATAACTCACTTGATTTAACTCGTAATTCATTGAAATTAGTTTCATTTCGAAAGAATCGAAGTGTAGTTTAAAACGAAAGAAACGGAGATGAAAAACTCCAAGTATTTTGAGAGTTATGATGGAAATAGTTAGACTCGTGCTTTGGTTTAGCAATTTACTGACCTACCTCTGATTGATTGAACATAACTCTGTCAATTTAACTCGTAATTCTTTTAAATTAGTTTCATTTCGAAGGAATCGAAGTGTAGTTTAAAACGAAAGAAACGGAGATGAAAAACTCCAAGTATTTTGAGAGTTATGATGGAAATAGTTAGACTCGCGCTTTGGTTTAGCAATTTACTGACCTACCTCCGATTAATTGACCATAACTCACTCAATTTTACTTGTAATTGATTGAAATTAGTTTCATTTCGAAGGAATCGAAGTGTAGTTTAAAACGAAAGAAACGGAGATGAAAAACTCCAAGTATTTTGGGAGTTATGATGGAAATAGTTAGACTCGCGCTTTGGTTTAGCAATTTACTGACCTACCTCCGATTGATTGACCATAACTCACTCAATTTAACTCGTAATTCATTGAATTAGTTTCATTTCGAAGGATTCGAAGTCTAGTTTAAAACGAAAGAAACGGAGATGAAAAACTCAAAGTATTTTGAGAGTTATGATGGAAATAGTTAGACTCGCGCTTTGGTTTAGCAATTTACTGACCTACCTCCGATTTATTGAACATAACTCTCTCAATTTAACTCGTAATTCATTTAAATTCGTTTCATTTCGAATGAATCGAAGTGTAGTTTAAAACGAAAGAAACGGAGATGAAAAACTCCAAGTATTTTGAGAGTTATGATGGAAATAGTTAGACTCGCGCTTTGGTTTAGCAATTTACTGACCTACCTCCGATTGATTGACCATAACTCTGTCAATTTAACTCGTAATTCATTTAAATTAGTTTCATTTCAAAGGAATCGAAGTGTAGTTTAAAACGAAAGAAACGGAGATGAAAAACTCCAAGTATTTTGAGAGTTATGATGGAAATAGTTAGACTCGCGCTTTGGTTTAGCAATTTACTGACCTCCCTACGATTGATTGACCATAACTCACTCGATTTAACTCGTAATTCATTGAAATTAGTTTCATTTCGAAAGAATCGAAGTGTAGTTTAAAACGAAAGAAACGGAGATGAAAAACTCCAAGTATTTTGAGAGTTATGATGGAAAAAGTTAGACTCGCGCTTTGGTTTAGCAATTTACTAACCTACCTCCGATTGATTGACCATAACTCTCGCAATTTAACTCTTAAGTCATTGAAATTAGTTTCATTTCGAAAGAATCAAAGTGTAGTTTAAAACGAAAGAAACGGAGATGAAAATCTCCAAGTATTTTGATAGTTATGATAGAAATAGTTAGACTCGTGCTTTGGTTTAGCAATTTATGACCTACCTCTGATTGATTGAACATAACTCTTTCAATTTAACTCGTAATTCTTTTAAATTAGTTTCATTTCGAAGGAATCGAAGTGTAGTTTAAAACGAAAGAAACGGAGATGAAAAACTCCAAGTATTTTGAGAGTTATGATGGAAATAGTTAGACTCGTGCTTTGGTTTAGCAATTTACTGACCTACCTCCGATTGATTGAACATAACTCTGTCAATTTAACTCGTAATTCTTTTAAATTAGTTTCATTTCGAAGGAATCAAAGTGTAGTTTAAAACGAAAGAAACGGAGATGAAAAACTCCAAGTATTTTGAGAGTTATGATGGAAATAGTTAGACTCGCTCTTTGGTTTAGCAATTTACTGACCTCTCTCCGATTGATTTACCATAACTCACTCAATTTAACTCGTAATTCATTGAAATTAGTTTCATTTCGAAGGAATCGAAGTGTAGTTTAAAACGAAAGAAACGGAGATGAAAAACTCCAAGTATTTTGAGAGTTATGATGAAAATTGTTAGACTCGCGCTTTGGTTTAGCAATTTACTGACCTACCTACGATTGATTGACCATAACTCTCTCAATTTAACTCTTAAGTCATTGAAATTAATTTCATTTCAAATGAATCGAAGTGTAGTTTAAAACGAAAGAAACGGAGATGAAAAACTCCAAGTATTTTGAGAGTTATGATGGAAATAGTTAGACTCGCGCTTTGGTTTAGCAATTTACTGACCTACCTCCGATTGATTGACCATAACTCACTCAATTTTACTTGTAATTGATTGAAATTAGTTTCATTTCGAAGGAATCGAAGTGTAGTTTAAAACGAAAGAAACGGAGATGAAAAACTCCAAGTATTTTGGGAGTTATGATGGAAATAGTTAGACTCGCGCTTTGGTTTAGCAATTTACTGACCTACCTCCGATTGATTGACTATAACTCACTCAATTTAACTCGTAATTCATTGAATTAGTTTCATTTCGAAGGAATCGAAGTGTAGTTTAAAACGAAAGAAACGGAGATGAAAAACTCCAAGTATTTTGAGAGTTATGATGGAAATAGATAGACTCGCGCTTTGGTTTAGCAATTTACTGACCTACCTACGATTGATTGACTATAACTCTCTCAATTTAACTCTTAAGTCATTGAAATTAATTTCATTTAAAATGAATCGAAGTGTAGTTTAAAACGAAAGAAACGGAGATGAAAAACTCCAAGTATTTTGAGAGTTATTATGGAAATAGTTAGACTCGCGCTTTGGTTTAGCAATTTACTGACCTACCTCCGATTGATTGACCATAACTCTGTCAATTTAACTCGTAATTCATTTAAATTAGTTTCATTTCGAAGGAATCGAAGTGTAGTTTAAAACGAAAGAAACGGAGATTAAAAACTCCAAGTATTTTGGGAGTTATGATGGAAATAGTTAGACTCGCGCTTTGGTTTAGCAATTTACTGACCTCCCTACGATTGATTGACCATAACTCACTCAATTTAACTCGTAATTCATTGAAATTAGTTTCATTTCGAAGGAATCGAAGTATAGTTTATAACGAAAGAAACGGAGATGAAAAACTCCAAGTATTTTGAGAGTTATGATGGAAATAGTTAGACTCGCGCTTTGGTTTAGCAATTTACTGACCTACCTCCGATTGATTGACCATAACTCTCCCAATTTAACTCTTAAGTCATTGAAATTAGTTTCATTTCGAAGGAATCAAAGTGTAGTTTAAAACGAAAGAAACGGAGATGAAAAACTCCAAGTATTTTGAGAGTTATGATGGAAATTGTTAGACTCGCGCTTTGGTTAAGCAATTTACTGACCTACCTCCGATTGATTGACCATAACTCACTCAATTTAACTCGTAATTCATTTAAATTAGTTTCATTTCGAATGAATCGAAGTATAGTTTAAAACGAAAGAAACGGAGATGAAAAACTCCAAGTATTTTGAGAGTTATGATGGAAATAGTTAGACTCGCGCTTTGGTTTAGCAATTTACTGACCTACCTCCGATTAATTGACCATAACTCACTCAATTTTACTTGTAATTGATTGAAATTAGTTTCATTTCGAAGGAATCGAAGTGTAGTTTAAAACGAAAGAAACGGAGATGAAAAACTCCAAGTATTTTGGGAGTTATGATGGAAATAGTTAGACTCGCGCTTTGGTTTAGCAATTTACTGACCTACCTCCGATTGATTGACCATAACTCACTCAATTTAACTCGTAATTCATTGAATTAGTTTCATTTCGAAGGATTCGAAGTCTAGTTTAAAACGAAAGAAACGGAGATGAAAAACTCAAAGTACTTTGAGAGTTATGATGGAAATAGTTAGACTCGCGCTTTGGTTTAGCAATTTACTGACCTACCTCCGATTTATTGAACATAACTCTCTCAATTTAACTCGTAATTCATTTAAATTCGTTTCATTTCGAATGAATCGAAATGTAGTTTAAAACGAAAGAAACGGAGATGAAAAACTCCAAGTATTTTGAGAGTTATGATGGAAATAGTTAGACTCGCGCTTTGGTTTAGCAATTTACTGACCTACCTCCGATTGATTGACCATAACTCTGTCAATTTAACTCGTAATTCATTTAAATTAGTTTCATTTCGAAGGAATCGAAGTGTAGTTTAAAACGAAAGAAACGGAGATGAAAAACTCCAAGTATTTTGAGAGTTATGATGGAAATAGTTAGACTCGCGCTTTGGTTTAGCAATTTACTGACCTACCTCCGATTGATTGACCATAACTCACTCAATTTAACTCGTAATTCATTTAAATTAGTTTCATTTCGAATGAATCGAAGTATACTTTAAAACGAAAGAAACGGAGATGAAAAACTCCAAGTATTTTGAGAGTTATGATGGAAATAGTTAGACTCGCGCTTTGGTTTAGCAATATACTGACCTACCTCCGATTAATTGACCATAACTCACTCAATTTTACTTGTAATTGATTGAAATTAGTTTCATTTCGAAGGAATCGAAGTGTAGTTTAAAACGAAAGAAACGGAGATGAAAAACTCCAAGTATTTTGGGAGTTATGATGGAAATAGTTAGACTCGCGCTTTGGTTTAGCAATTTACTGACCTACCTCCGATTGATTGACTATAACTCACTCAATTTAACTCGTAATTCATTGAATTAGTTTCATTTCGAAGGAATCGAAGTGTAGTTTAAAACGAAAGAAACGGAGATGAAAAACTCCAAGTATTTTGAGAGTTATGATGGAAATAGATAGACTCGCGCTTTGGTTTAGCAATTTACTGACCTACCTACGATTGATTGACTATAACTCTCTCAATTTAACTCTTAAGTCATTGAAATTAATTTCATTTAAAATAAATCGAAGTGTAGTTTAAAACGAAAGAAACGGAGATGAAAAACTCCAAGTATTTTGAGAGTTATTATGGAAATAGTTAGACTCGCGCTTTGGTTTAGCAATTTACTGACCTACCTCCGATTGATTGACCATAACTCTGTCAATTTAACTCGTAATTCATTTAAATTAGTTTCATTTCGAAGGAATCGAAGTGTAGTTTAAAACGAAAGAAACGGAGATTAAAAACTCCAAGTATTTTGGGAGTTATGATGGAAATAGTTAGACTCGCGCTTTGGTTTAGCAATTTACTGACCTCCCTACGATTGATTGACCATAACTCACTCAATTTAACTCGTAATTCATTGAAATTAGTTTCATTTCGAAGGAATCGAAGTATAGTTTATAACGAAAGAAACGGAGATGAAAAACTCCAAGTATTTTGAGAGTTATGATGGAAATAGTTAGACTCGCGCTTTGGTTTAGCAATTTACTGACCTACCTCCGATTGATTGACCATAACTCTCCCAATTTAACTCTTAAGTCATTGAAATTAGTTTCATTTCGAAGGAATCAAAGTGTAGTTTAAAACGAAAGAAACGGAGATGAAAAACTCCAAGTATTTTGAGAGTTATGATGGAAATTGTTAGACTCGCGCTTTGGTTTAGCAATTTACTGACCTACCTCCGATTGATTGACCATAACTCACTCAATTTAACTCGTAATTCATTTAAATTAGTTTCATTTCGAATGAATCGAAGTATAGTTTAAAACGAAAGAAACGGAGATGAAAAACTCCAAGTATTTTGAGAGTTATGATGGAAATAGTTAGACTCGCGCTTTGGTTTAGCAATTTACTGACCTACCTCCGATTAATTGACCATAACTCACTCAATTTTACTTGTAATTGATTGAAATTAGTTTCATTTCGAAGGAATCGAAGTGTAGTTTAAAACGAAAGAAACGGAGATGAAAAACTCCAAGTATTTTGGGAGTTATGATGGAAATAGTTAGACTCGCGCTTTGGTTTAGCAATTTACTGACCTACCTCCGATTGATTGACCATAACTCACTCAATTTAACTCGTAATTCATTTAAATTAGTTTCATTTCGAAGGAATCGAAGTAAAGTTTAAAACGAAAGAAACGGAGATGAAAAACTCCAAGTATTTTGAGAGTTATGATGGAAATAGTTAGACTCGCGCTTTGGTTTAGCAATTTACTGACCTACCTCCGATTGATTGAACATAACTCTCTCAATTTAACTCGTAATTCATTTAAATTCGTTTCATTTCGAATGAATCGAAGTGTAGTTTAAAACGAAAGAAACGGAGATGAAAAACTCCAAGTATTTTGAGAGTTATGATGGAAATAGTTAGACTCGCTCTTTGGTTTAGCAATTTACTGACCTCTCTCCGATTGATTTACCATAACTCACTCAATTTAACTCGTAATTCATTTAAATTCGTTTCATTTCGAATGAATCGAAGTGTAGTTTAAAACGAAAGAAACGGAGATGAAAAACTCCAAGTATTTTGAGAGTTATGATGGAAATAGTTAGACTCGCTCTTTGGTTTAGCAATTTACTGACCTCTCTCCGATTGATTTACCATAACTCACTCAATTTAACTCGTAATTCATTTAAATTCGTTTCATTTCGAATGAATCGAAGTGTAGTTTAAAACGAAAGAAACGGAGATGAAAAACTCCAAGTATTTTGAGAGTTATGATGGAAATAGTTAGACTCGCGCTTTGGTTTAGCAATTTACTGACCTACCTCCGATTGATTGACCATAACTCTGTCAATTTAACTCGTAATTCATTTAAATTAGTTTCATTTCGAAGGAATCGAAGTGTAGTTTAAAACGAAAGAAACGGAGATGAAAAACTCCAAGTATTTTGAGAGTTATGATGGAAATAGTTAGACTCGCGCTTTGGTTTAGCAATTTACTGACCTCCCTACGATTGATTGACCATAACTCACTCGATTTAACTCGTAATTCATTGAAATTAGTTTAATTTCGAAAGAATCGAAGTGTAGTTTAAAACGAAAGAAACGGAGATGAAAAACTCCAAGTATTTTGAGAGTTATGATGGAAAAAGTTAGACTCGCGCTTTGGTTTAGCAATTTACTGACCTACCTCCGATTGATTGACCATAACTCTCTCAATTTAACTCTTAAGTCATTGAAATTAGTTTCATTTCGAAAGAATCAAAGTGTAGTTTAAAACGAAAGAAACGGAGATGAAAAACTCCAAGTATTTTGATAGTTATGATGGAAATAGTTAGACTCGTGCTTTGGTTTAGCAATTTACTGACCTACCTCTGATTGATTGAACATAACTCTGTCAATTTAACTCGTAATTCTTTTAAATTAGTTTCATTTCGAAGGAATCAAAGTGTAGTTTAAAACGAAAGAAACGGAGATGAAAAACTCCAAGTATTTTGAGAGTTATGATGGAAATAGTTAGACGCGCTCTTTGGTTTAGCAATTTACTGACCTCTCTCCGATTGATTTACCATAACTCACTCAATTTAACTCGTAATTCATTGAAATTAGTTTCATTTCGAAGGAATCGAAGTGTAGTTTAAAACGAAAGAAACGGAGATGAAAAACTCCAAGTATTTTGAGAGTTATGATGAAAATTGTTAGACTCGCGCTTTGGTTTAGCAATTTACTGACCTACCTACGATTGATTGACCATAACTCTCTCAATTTAACTCTTAAGTCATTGAAATTAATTTCATTTCAAATGAATCGAAGTGTAGTTTAAAACGAAAGAAACGGAGATGAAAAACTCCAAGTATTTTGAGAGTTATGATGGAAATAGTTAGACTCGCGCTTTGGTTTAGCAATTTACTGACCTACCTCCGATTGATTGACCATAACTCTGTCAATTTAACTCGTAATTCATTTAAATTAGTTTCATTTCGAAGGAATCGAAGTGTAGTTTAAAACGAAAGAAACGGAGATTAAAAACTCTAAGTATTTTGGGAGTTATGATGGAAATAGTTAGACTCGCGCTTTGGTTTAGCAATTTACTGACCTCCCTACGATTGATTGACCATAACTCACTCAATTTAACTCGTAATTCATTGAAATTAGTTTCATTTCGAAGGAATCGAAGTGTAGTTTATAACGAAAGAAACGGAGATGAAAAACTCCAAGTATTTTGAGAGTTATGATGGAAATAGTTAGACTCGCGCTTTGGTTTAGCAATTTACTGACCTACCTCCGATTGATTGACCATAACTCTCCCAATTTAACTCTTAAGTCATTGAAATTAGTTTCATTTCGAAGGAATCAAAGTGTAGTTTAAAACGAAAGAAACGGAGATGAAAAACTCCAAGTATTTTGAGAGTTATGATGGAAATAGTTAGACTCGCGCTTTGGTTTAGCAATTTACTGACCTACCTCCGATTGATTGACAATAACTCTGTCAATTTAACTCGTAATTCATTTAAATTAGTTTCATTTCGAAGGAATCGAAGTGTAGTTTAAAACGAAAGAAACGGAGATGAAAAACTCCAAGTATTTTGCGAGTTATGATGGAAAAAGTTAGACTCGCGCTTTGGTTTAGCAATTTACTGACCTACCTCCGATTGATTGACCATAACTCTGTCAATTTAACTCGTAATTCATTTAAATTAGTTTCATTTCGAAGGAATCGAAGTGTAGTTTAAAACGAAAGAAACGGAGATGAAAAACTCCAAGTATTTTGAGAGTTATGATGGAAATAGTTAGACTCGCGCTTTGGTTTAGCAATTTACTGACCTCCCTACGATTGATTGACCATAACTCACTCGATTTAACTCGTAATTCATTGAAATTAGTTTAATTTCGAAAGAATCGAAGTGTAGTTTAAAACGAAAGAAACGGAGATGAAAAACTCCAAGTATTTTGAGAGTTATGATGGAAAAAGTTAGACTCGCGCTTTGGTTTAGCAATTTACTGACCTACCTCCGATTGATTGACCATAACTCTCTCAATTTAACTCTTAAGTCATTGAAATTAGTTTCATTTCGAAAGAATCAAAGTGTAGTTTAAAACGAAAGAAACGGAGATGAAAAACTCCAAGTATTTTGATAGTTATGATGGAAATAGTTAGACTCGTGCTTTGGTTTAGCAATTTACTGACCTACCTCTGATTGATTGAACATAACTCTGTCAATTTAACTCGTAATTCTTTTAAATTAGTTTCATTTCGAAGGAATCAAAGTGTAGTTTAAAACGAAAGAAACGGAGATGAAAAACTCCAAGTATTTTGAGAGTTATGATGGAAATAGTTAGACTCGCTCTTTGGTTTAGCAATTTACTGACCTCTCTCCGATTGATTTACCATAACTCACTCAATTTAACTCGTAATTCATTGAAATTAGTTTCATTTCGAAGGAATCGAAGTGTAGTTTAAAACGAAAGAAACGGAGATGAAAAACTCCAAGTATTTTGAGAGTTATGATGAAAATTGTTAGACTCGCGCTTTGGTTTAGCAATTTACTGACCTACCTACGATTGATTGACCATAACTCTCTCAATTTAACTCTTAAGTCATTGAAATTAATTTCATTTCAAATGAATCGAAGTGTAGTTTAAAACGAAAGAAACGGAGATGAAAAACTCCAAGTATTTTGAGAGTTATGATGGAAATAGTTAGACTCGCGCTTTGGTTTAGCAATTTACTGACCTACCTCCGATTGATTGACCATAACTCTGTCAATTTAACTCGTAATTCATTTAAATTAGTTTCATTTCGAAGGAATCGAAGTGTAGTTTAAAACGAAAGAAACGGAGATTAAAAACTCCAAGTATTTTGGGAGTTATGATGGAAATAGTTAGACTCGCGCTTTGGTTTAGCAATTTACTGACCTCCCTACGATTGATTGACCATAACTCACTCAATTTAACTCGTAATTCATTGAAATTAGTTTCATTTCGAAGGAATCGAAGTGTAGTTTATAACGAAAGAAACGGAGATGAAAAACTCCAAGTATTTTGAGAGTTATGATGGAAATAGTTAGACTCGCGCTTTGGTTTAGCAATTTACTGACCTACCTCCGATTGATTGACCATAACTCTCCCAATTTAACTCTTAAGTCATTGAAATTAGTTTCATTTCGAAGGAATCAAAGTGTAGTTTAAAACGAAAGAAACGGAGATGAAAAACTCCAAGTATTTTGAGAGTTATGATGGAAATAGTTAGACTCGCGCTTTGGTTTAGCAATTTACTGACCTACCTCCGATTGATTGACAATAACTCTGTCAATTTAACTCGTAATTCATTTAAATTAGTTTCATTTCGAAGGAATCGAAGTGTAGTTTAAAACGAAAGAAACGGAGATGAAAAACTCCAAGTATTTTGCGAGTTATGATGGAAAAAGTTAGACTCGCGCTTTGGTTTAGCAATTTACTGACCTACCTCCGATTGATTGACCATAACTCTCTTAATTTAACTCTTAAGTCATTGAAATTAGTTTCATTTCGAAAGAATCAAAGTGTAGTTTAAAACGAAAGAAACGGAGATGAAAAACTCCAAGTATTTTGATAGTTCTGATGGAAATAGTTAGACTCGCGCTTTGGTTTAGCAATTTACTGACCTACCTCCGATTGATTGACAATAACTCTCTCAATTTAACTCGTAATTCATTTAAATTAGTTTCATTTCGAAGGAATCGAAGTGTAGTTTAAAACGAAAGAAACGGAGATGAAAAACTCCAAGTATTTTGAGAGTTATGATGGAAATAGTTAGACTCGTGCTTTGGTTTAGCAATTTACTGACCTACCTCCGATTGATTGAACATAACTCTGTCAATTTAACTCGTAATTCTTTTAAATTAGTTTCATTTCGAAGGAATCGAAGTGTAGTTTAAAACGAAAGAAACGGAGATGAAAAACTCCAAGTATTTTGAGAGTTATGATGGAAATAGTTAGACTCGCTCTTTGGTTTAGCAATTTACTGACCTCTCTCCGATTGATTTACCATAACTCACTAAATTTAACTCGTAATTCATTGAAATTAGTTTCATTTCGAAGGAATCGAAGTGTAGTTTAAAACGAAAGAAACGGAGATGAAAAACTCCAAGTATTTTGAGAGTTATGATGGAAATTGTTAGACTCGCGCTTTGGTTTAGCAATTTACTGACCTACCTCCGATTGATTGACCATAACTCACTCAATTTAACTCGTAATTCATTTAAATTAGTTTCATTTCGAAGGAATCGAAGTAAAGTTTAAAACGAAAGAAACGGAGATGAAAAACTCCAAGTATTTTGAGAGTTATGATGGAAATAGTTAGACTCGCGCTTTGGTTTAGCAATTTACTGACCTACCTCCGATTGATTGAACATAACTCTCTCAATTTAACTCGTAATTCATTTAAATTCGTTTCATTTCGAATGAATCGAAGTGTAGTTTAAAACGAAAGAAACGGAGATGAAAAACTCCAAGTATTTTGAGAGTTATGATGGAAATAGTTAGACTCGCGCTTTGGTTTAGCAATTTACTGACCTACCTCCGATTAATTGACCATAACTCACTCAATTTAACTCGTAATTCATTTAAATTAGTTTCATTTCGAAGGAATCGAAGTATAGTTTAAAACGAAAGAAACGGAGATGAAAAACTCCAAGTATTTTGAGAGTTATGATGGAAATAGTTAGACTCGCGCTTTGGTTTAGCAATTTACTGACCTACCTCCGATTGATTGACCATAACTCTGTCAATTTAACTCGTAATTCATTTAAATTAGTTTCATTTCGAAGGAATCGAAGTGTAGTTTAAAACGAAAGAAACGGAGATGAAAAACTCCAAGTATTTTGAGAGTTATGATGGAAATAGTTAGACTCGCTCTTTGGTTTAGCAATTTACTGACCTCTCTCCGATTGATTTACCATAACTCACTAAATTTAACTCGTAATTCATTGAAATTAGTTTCATTTCGAAGGAATCGAAGTATAGTTTAAAACGAAAGAAACGGAGATGAAAAACTCCAAGTATTTTGAGAGTTATGATGGAAATTGTTAGACTCGCGCTTTGGTTTAGCAATTTACTGACCTACCTCCGATTGATTGACCATAACTCTGTCAATTTAACTCGTAATTCATTTAAATTAGTTTCATTTCGAAGGAATCGAAGTGTAGTTTAAAACGAAAGAAACGGAGATGAAAAACTCCAAGTATTTTGAGAGTTATGATGGAAATAGTTAGACTCGCGCTTTGGTTTAGCAATTTACTGACCTCCCTACGATTGATTGACCATAACTCACTTGATTTAACTCGTAATTCATTGAAATTAGTTTCATTTCGAAAGAATCGAAGTGTAGTTTAAAACGAAAGAAACGGAGATGAAAAACTCCAAGTATTTTGAGAGTTATGATGGAAATAGTTAGACTCGTGCTTTGGTTTAGCAATTTACTGACCTACCTCTGATTGATTGAACATAACTCTGTCAATTTAACTCGTAATTCTTTTAAATTAGTTTCATTTCGAAGGAATCGAAGTGTAGTTTAAAACGAAAGAAACGGAGATGAAAAACTCCAAGTATTTTGAGAGTTATGATGGAAATAGTTAGACTCGCGCTTTGGTTTAGCAATTTACTGACCTACCTCCGATTAATTGACCATAACTCACTCAATTTTACTTGTAATTGATTGAAATTAGTTTCATTTCGAAGGAATCGAAGTGTAGTTTAAAACGAAAGAAACGGAGATGAAAAACTCCAAGTATTTTGGGAGTTATGATGGAAATAGTTAGACTCGCGCTTTGGTTTAGCAATTTACTGACCTACCTCCGATTGATTGACCATAACTCACTCAATTTAACTCGTAATTCATTGAATTAGTTTCATTTCGAAGGATTCGAAGTCTAGTTTAAAACGAAAGAAACGGAGATGAAAAACTCAAAGTATTTTGAGAGTTATGATGGAAATAGTTAGACTCGCGCTTTGGTTTAGCAATTTACTGACCTACCTCCGATTTATTGAACATAACTCTCTCAATTTAACTCGTAATTCATTTAAATTCGTTTCATTTCGAATGAATCGAAGTGTAGTTTAAAACGAAAGAAACGGAGATGAAAAACTCCAAGTATTTTGAGAGTTATGATGGAAATAGTTAGACTCGCGCTTTGGTTTAGCAATTTACTGACCTACCTCCGATTGATTGACCATAACTCTGTCAATTTAACTCGTAATTCATTTAAATTAGTTTCATTTCAAAGGAATCGAAGTGTAGTTTAAAACGAAAGAAACGGAGATGAAAAACTCCAAGTATTTTGAGAGTTATGATGGAAATAGTTAGACTCGCGCTTTGGTTTAGCAATTTACTGACCTCCCTACGATTGATTGACCATAACTCACTCGATTTAACTCGTAATTCATTGAAATTAGTTTCATTTCGAAAGAATCGAAGTGTAGTTTAAAACGAAAGAAACGGAGATGAAAAACTCCAAGTATTTTGAGAGTTATGATGGAAAAAGTTAGACTCGCGCTTTGGTTTAGCAATTTACTAACCTACCTCCGATTGATTGACCATAACTCTCGCAATTTAACTCTTAAGTCATTGAAATTAGTTTCATTTCGAAAGAATCAAAGTGTAGTTTAAAACGAAAGAAACGGAGATGAAAATCTCCAAGTATTTTGATAGTTATGATAGAAATAGTTAGACTCGTGCTTTGGTTTAGCAATTTATGACCTACCTCTGATTGATTGAACATAACTCTTTCAATTTAACTCGTAATTCTTTTAAATTAGTTTCATTTCGAAGGAATCGAAGTGTAGTTTAAAACGAAAGAAACGGAGATGAAAAACTCCAAGTATTTTGAGAGTTATGATGGAAATAGTTAGACTCGTGCTTTGGTTTAGCAATTTACTGACCTACCTCCGATTGATTGAACATAACTCTGTCAATTTAACTCGTAATTCTTTTAAATTAGTTTCATTTCGAAGGAATCAAAGTGTAGTTTAAAACGAAAGAAACGGAGATGAAAAACTCCAAGTATTTTGAGAGTTATGATGGAAATAGTTAGACTCGCTCTTTGGTTTAGCAATTTACTGACCTCTCTCCGATTGATTTACCATAACTCACTCAATTTAACTCGTAATTCATTGAAATTAGTTTCATTTCGAAGGAATCGAAGTGTAGTTTAAAACGAAAGAAACGGAGATGAAAAACTCCAAGTATTTTGAGAGTTATGATGAAAATTGTTAGACTCGCGCTTTGGTTTAGCAATTTACTGACCTACCTACGATTGATTGACCATAACTCTCTCAATTTAACTCTTAAGTCATTGAAATTAATTTCATTTCAAATGAATCGAAGTGTAGTTTAAAACGAAAGAAACGGAGATGAAAAACTCCAAGTATTTTGAGAGTTATGATGGAAATAGTTAGACTCGCGCTTTGGTTTAGCAATTTACTGACCTACCTCCGATTGATTGACCATAACTCACTCAATTTTACTTGTAATTGATTGAAATTAGTTTCATTTCGAAGGAATCGAAGTGTAGTTTAAAACGAAAGAAACGGAGATGAAAAACTCCAAGTATTTTGGGAGTTATGATGGAAATAGTTAGACTCGCGCTTTGGTTTAGCAATTTACTGACCTACCTCCGATTGATTGACTATAACTCACTCAATTTAACTCGTAATTCATTGAATTAGTTTCATTTCGAAGGAATCGAAGTGTAGTTTAAAACGAAAGAAACGGAGATGAAAAACTCCAAGTATTTTGAGAGTTATGATGGAAATAGATAGACTCGCGCTTTGGTTTAGCAATTTACTGACCTACCTACGATTGATTGACTATAACTCTCTCAATTTAACTCTTAAGTCATTGAAATTAATTTCATTTAAAATGAATCGAAGTGTAGTTTAAAACGAAAGAAACGGAGATGAAAAACTCCAAGTATTTTGAGAGTTATTATGGAAATAGTTAGACTCGCGCTTTGGTTTAGCAATTTACTGACCTACCTCCGATTGATTGACCATAACTCTGTCAATTTAACTCGTAATTCATTTAAATTAGTTTCATTTCGAAGGAATCGAAGTGTAGTTTAAAACGAAAGAAACGGAGATTAAAAACTCCAAGTATTTTGGGAGTTATGATGGAAATAGTTAGACTCGCGCTTTGGTTTAGCAATTTACTGACCTCCCTACGATTGATTGACCATAACTCACTCAATTTAACTCGTAATTCATTGAAATTAGTTTCATTTCGAAGGAATCGAAGTATAGTTTATAACGAAAGAAACGGAGATGAAAAACTCCAAGTATTTTGAGAGTTATGATGGAAATAGTTAGACTCGCGCTTTGGTTTAGCAATTTACTGACCTACCTCCGATTGATTGACCATAACTCTCCCAATTTAACTCTTAAGTCATTGAAATTAGTTTCATTTCGAAGGAATCAAAGTGTAGTTTAAAACGAAAGAAACGGAGATGAAAAACTCCAAGTATTTTGAGAGTTATGATGGAAATTGTTAGACTCGCGCTTTGGTTAAGCAATTTACTGACCTACCTCCGATTGATTGACCATAACTCACTCAATTTAACTCGTAATTCATTTAAATTAGTTTCATTTCGAATGAATCGAAGTATAGTTTAAAACGAAAGAAACAGAGATGAAAAACTCCAAGTATTTTGAGAGTTATGATGGAAATAGTTAGACTCGCGCTTTGGTTTAGCAATTTACTGACCTACCTCCGATTAATTGACCATAACTCACTCAATTTTACTTGTAATTGATTGAAATTAGTTTCATTTCGAAGGAATCGAAGTGTAGTTTAAAACGAAAGAAACGGAGATGAAAAACTCCAAGTATTTTGGGAGTTATGATGGAAATAGTTAGACTCGCGCTTTGGTTTAGCAATTTACTGACCTACCTCCGATTGATTGACCATAACTCACTCAATTTAACTCGTAATTCATTGAATTAGTTTCATTTCGAAGGATTCGAAGTCTAGTTTAAAACGAAAGAAACGGAGATGAAAAACTCAAAGTACTTTGAGAGTTATGATGGAAATAGTTAGACTCGCGCTTTGGTTTAGCAATTTACTGACCTACCTCCGATTTATTGAACATAACTCTCTCAATTTAACTCGTAATTCATTTAAATTCGTTTCATTTCGAATGAATCGAAGTGTAGTTTAAAACGAAAGAAACGGAGATGAAAAACTCCAAGTATTTTGAGAGTTATGATGGAAATAGTTAGACTCGCGCTTTGGTTTAGCAATTTACTGACCTACCTCCGATTGATTGACCATAACTCTGTCAATTTAACTCGTAATTCATTTAAATTAGTTTCATTTCGAAGGAATCGAAGTGTAGTTTAAAACGAAAGAAACGGAGATGAAAAACTCCAAGTATTTTGAGAGTTATGATGGAAATAGTTAGACTCGCGCTTTGGTTTAGCAATTTACTGACCTACCTCCGATTGATTGACCATAACTCACTCAATTTAACTCGTAATTCATTTAAATTAGTTTCATTTCGAATGAATCGAAGTATACTTTAAAACGAAAGAAACGGAGATGAAAAACTCCAAGTATTTTGAGAGTTATGATGGAAATAGTTAGACTCGCGCTTTGGTTTAGCAATATACTGACCTACCTCCGATTAATTGACCATAACTCACTCAATTTTACTTGTAATTGATTGAAATTAGTTTCATTTCGAAGGAATCGAAGTGTAGTTTAAAACGAAAGAAACGGAGATGAAAAACTCCAAGTATTTTGGGAGTTATGATGGAAATAGTTAGACTCGCGCTTTGGTTTAGCAATTTACTGACCTACCTCCGATTGATTGACTATAACTCACTCAATTTAACTCGTAATTCATTGAATTAGTTTCATTTCGAAGGAATCGAAGTGTAGTTTAAAATGAAAGAAACGGAGATGAAAAACTCGAAGTATTTTGAGAGTTATGATGGAAATAGATAGACTCGCGCTTTGGTTTAGCAATTTACTGACCTACCTACGATTGATTGACTATAACTCTCTCAATTTAACTCTTAAGTCATTGAAATTAATTTCATTTAAAATAAATCGAAGTGTAGTTTAAAACGAAAGAAACGGAGATGAAAAACTCCAAGTATTTTGAGAGTTATTATGGAAATAGTTAGACTCGCGCTTTGGTTTAGCAATTTACTGACCTACCTCCGATTGATTGACCATAACTCTGTCAATTTAACTCGTAATTCATTTAAATTAGTTTCATTTCGAAGGAATCGAAGTGTAGTTTAAAACGAAAGAAACGGAGATTAAAAACTCCAAGTATTTTGGGAGTTATGATGGAAATAGTTAGACTCGCGCTTTGGTTTAGCAATTTACTGACCTCCCTACGATTGATTGACCATAACTCACTCAATTTAACTCGTAATTCATTGAAATTAGTTTCATTTCGAAGGAATCGAAGTATAGTTTATAACGAAAGAAACGGAGATGAAAAACTCCAAGTATTTTGAGAGTTATGATGGAAATAGTTAGACTCGCGCTTTGGTTTAGCAATTTACTGACCTACCTCCGATTGATTGACCATAACTCTCCCAATTTAACTCTTAAGTCATTGAAATTAGTTTCATTTCGAAGGAATCAAAGTGTAGTTTAAAACGAAAGAAACGGAGATGAAAAACTCCAAGTATTTTGAGAGTTATGATGGAAATTGTTAGACTCGCGCTTTGGTTTAGCAATTTACTGACCTACCTCCGATTGATTGACCATAACTCACTCAATTTAACTCGTAATTCATTTAAATTAGTTTCATTTCGAATGAATCGAAGTATAGTTTAAAACGAAAGAAACGGAGATGAAAAACTCCAAGTATTTTGAGAGTTATGATGGAAATAGTTAGACTCGCGCTTTGGTTTAGCAATTTACTGACCTACCTCCGATTAATTGACCATAACTCACTCAATTTTACTTGTAATTGATTGAAATTAGTTTCATTTCGAAGGAATCGAAGTGTAGTTTAAAACGAAAGAAACGGAGATAAAAAACTCCAAGTATTTTGGGAGTTATGATGGAAATAGTTAGACTCGCGCTTTGGTTTAGCAATTTACTGACCTACCTTCGATTGATTGACCATAACTCACTCAATTTAACTCGTAATTCATTGAATTAGTTTCATTTCGAAGGATTCGAAGTCTAGTTTAAAACGAAAGAAACGGAGATGAAAAACTCAAAGTACTTTGAGAGTTATGATGGAAATAGTTAGACTCGCGCTTTGGTTTAGCAATTTACTGACCTACCTCCGATTTATTGAACATAACTCTCTCAATTTAACTCGTAATTCATTTAAATTCGTTTCATTTCGAATGAATCGAAGTGTAGTTTAAAACGAAAGAAACGGAGATGAAAAACTCCAAGTATTTTGAGAGTTATGATGGAAATAGTTAGACTCGCGCTTTGGTTTAGCAATTTACTGACCTACCTCCGATTGATTGACCATAACTCTGTCAATTTAACTCGTAATTCATTTAAATTAGTTTCATTTCGAAGGAATCGAAGTGTAGTTTAAAACGAAAGAAACGGAGATGAAAAACTCCAAGTATTTTGAGAGTTATGATGGAAATAGTTAGACTCGCGCTTTGGTTTAGCAATTTACTGACCTACCTCCGATTGATTGACCATAACTCACTCAATTTAACTCGTAATTCATTTAAATTAGTTTCATTTCGAATGAATCGAAGTATACTTTAAAACGAAAGAAACGGAGATGAAAAACTCCAAGTATTTTGAGAGTTATGATGGAAATAGTTAGACTCGCGCTTTGGTTTAGCAATATACTGACCTACCTCCGATTAATTGACCATAACTCACTCAATTTTACTTGTAATTGATTGAAATTAGTTTCATTTCGAAGGAATCGAAGTGTAGTTTAAAACGAAAGAAACGGAGATGAAAAACTCCAAGTATTTTGGGAGTTATGATGGAAATAGTTAGACTCGCGCTTTGGTTTAGCAATTTACTGACCTACCTCCGATTGATTGACTATAACTCACTCAATTTAACTCGTAATTCATTGAATTAGTTTCATTTCGAAGGAATCGAAGTGTAGTTTAAAACGAAAGAAACGGAGATGAAAAACTCCAAGTATTTTGAGAGTTATGATGGAAATAGATAGACTCGCGCTTTGGTTTAGCAATTTACTGACCTACCTACGATTGATTGACTATAACTCTCTCAATTTAACTCTTAAGTCATTGAAATTAATTTCATTTAAAATGAATCGAAGTGTAGTTTAAAACGAAAGAAACGGAGATGAAAAACTCCAAGTATTTTGAGAGTTATTATGGAAATAGTTAGACTCGCGCTTTGGTTTAGCAATTTACTGACCTACCTCCGATTGATTGACCATAACTCTGTCAATTTAACTCGTAATTCATTTAAATTAGTTTCATTTCGAAGGAATCGAAGTGTAGTTTAAAACGAAAGAAACGGAGATTAAAAACTCCAAGTATTTTGGGAGTTATGATGGAAATAGTTAGACTCGCGCTTTGGTTTAGCAATTTACTGACCTCCCTACGATTGATTGACCATAACTCACTCAATTTAACTCGTAATTCATTGAAATTAGTTTCATTTCGAAGGAATCGAAGTATAGTTTATAACGAAAGAAAGGGAGATGAAAAACTCCAAGTATTTTGAGAGTTATGATGGAAATAGTTAGACTCGCGCTTTGGTTTAGCAATTTACTGACCTACCTCCGATTGATTGACCATAACTCTCCCAATTTAACTCTTAAGTCATTGAAATTAGTTTCATTTCGAAGGAATCAAAGTGTAGTTTAAAACGAAAGAAACGGAGATGAAAAACTCCAAGTATTTTGAGAGTTATGATGGAAATTGTTAGACTCGCGCTTTGGTTTAGCAATTTACTGACCTACCTCCGATTGATTGACCATAACTCACTCAATTTAACTCGTAATTCATTTAAATTAGTTTCATTTCGAATGAATCGAAGTATAGTTTAAAACGAAAGAAACGGAGATGAAAAACTCCAAGTATTTTGAGAGTTATGATGGAAATAGTTAGACTCGCGCTTTGGTTTAGCAATTTACTGACCTACCTCCGATTAATTGACCATAACTCACTCAATTTTACTTGTAATTGATTGAAATTAGTTTCATTTCGAAGGAATCGAAGTGTAGTTTAAAACGAAAGAAACGGAGATGAAAAACTCCAAGTATTTTGGGAGTTATGATGGAAATAGTTAGACTCGCGCTTTGGTTTAGCAATTTACTGACCTACCTCCGATTGATTGACCATAACTCACTCAATTTAACTCGTAATTCATTGAATTAGTTTCATTTCGAAGGATTCGAAGTCTAGTTTAAAACGAAAGAAACGGAGATGAAAAACTCAAAGTACTTTGAGAGTTATGATGGAAATAGTTAGACTCGCGCTTTGGTTTAGCAATTTACTGACCTACCTCCGATTTATTGAACATAACTCTCTCAATTTAACTCGTAATTCATTTAAATTCGTTTCATTTCGAATGAATCGAAGTGTAGTTTAAAACGAAAGAAACGGAGATGAAAAACTCCAAGTATTTTGAGAGTTATGATGGAAATAGTTAGACTCGCGCTTTGGTTTAGCAATTTACTGACCTACCTCCGATTGATTGACCATAACTCTGTCAATTTAACTCGTAATTCATTTAAATTAGTTTCATTTCGAAGGAATCGAAGTGTAGTTTAAAACGAAAGAAACGGAGATGAAAAACTCCAAGTATTTTGAGAGTTATGATGGAAATAGTTAGACTCGCGCTTTGGTTTAGCAATTTACTGACCTCCCTACGATTGATTGACCATAACTCACTCGATTTAACTCGTAATTCATTGAAATTAGTTTCATTTCGAAAGAATCGAAGTGTTGTTTAAAACGAAAGAAACGGAGATGAAAAACTCCAAGTATTTTGAGAGTTATGATTGAAAAAGTTAGACTCGCGCTTTGGTTTAGCAATTTACTGACCTACCTCCGATTGATTGACCATAACTCTCTCAATTTAACTCTTAAGTCATTGAAATTAGTTTCATTTCGAAAGAATCAAAGTGTAGTTTAAAACGAAAGAAACGGAGATGAAAAACTCCAAGTATTTTGATAGTTATGATGGAAATAGTTAGACTCGTGCTTTGGTTTAGCAATTTACTGACCTACCTCTGATTGATTGAACATAACTCTGTCAATTTAACTCGTAATTCTTTTAAATTAGTTTCATTTCGAAGGAATCGAAGTGTAGTTTAAAACGAAAGAAACGGAGATGAAAAACTCCAAGTATTTTGAGAGTTATGATGGAAATAGTTAGACTCGCTCTTTGGTTTAGCAATTTACTGACCTCTCTCCGATTGATTTACCATAAATCACTCAATTTAACTCGTAATTCATTGAAATTAGTTTCATTTCGAAGGAATCGAAGTGTAGTTTAAAACGAAAAAAACGGAGATGAAAAACTCCAAGTATTTTGAGAGTTATGATGAAAATTGTTAGACTCGCGCTTTGTTTTAGCAATTTACTGACCTACCTACGATTGATTGACCATAACTCTCTCAATTTAACTCTTAAGTCATTGAAATTAATTTCATTTCAAATGAATCGAAGTGTAGTTTAAAACGAAAGAAACGGAGATGAAAAACTCCAAGTATTTTGAGAGTTATGATGGAAATAGTTAGACTCGCGCTTTGGTTTAGCAATTTACTGACCTACCTCCGATTGATTGACCATAACTCTGTCAATTTAACTCGTAATTCATTTAAATTAGTTTCATTTCGAAGGAATCGAAGTGTAGTTTAAAACGAAAGAAACGGAGATTAAAAACTCCAAGTATTTTGGGAGTTATGATGGAAATAGTTAGACTCGCGCTTTGGTTTAGCAATTTACTGACCTCCCTACGATTGATTGACCATAACTCACTCAATTTAACTCGTAATTCATTGAAATTAGTTTCATTTCGAAGGAATCGAAGTGTAGTTTATAACGAAAGAAACGGAGATGAAAAACTCCAAGTATTTTGAGAGTTATGATGGAAATAGTTAGACTCGCGCTTTGGTTTAGCAATTTACTGACCTACCTCCGATTGATTGACCATAACTCTCCCAATTTAACTCTTAAGTCATTGAAATTAGTTTCATTTCGAACGAATCAAAGTGTAGTTTAAAACGAAAGAAACGGAGATGAAAAACTCCAAGTATTTTGAGAGTTATGATGGAAATAGTTAGACTCGCGCTTTGGTTTAGCAATTTACTGACCTACCTCCGATTGATTGACAATAACTCTGTCAATTTAGCTCGTAATTCATTTAAATTAGTTTCATTTCGAAGGAATCGAAGTGTAGTTTAAAACGAAAGAAACGGAGATGAAAAACTCCAAGTATTTTGAGAGTTATGATGGAAAAAGTTAGACTCGCGCTTTGGTTTAGCAATTTACTGACCTACCTCCGATTGATTGACCATAACTCTCTTAATTTAACTCTTAAGTCATTGAAATTAGTTTCATTTCGAAAGAATCAAAGTGTAGTTTAAAACGAAAGAAACGGAGATGAAAAACTCCAAGTATTTTGATAGTTCTGATGGAAATAGTTAGACTCGCGCTTTGGTTTAGCAATTTACTGACCTACCTCCGATTGATTGACAATAACTCTCTCAATTTAACTCGTAATTCATTTAAATTAGTTTTATTTCGAAGGAATCGAAGTGTAGTTTAAAACGAAAGAAACGGAGATGAAAAACTCCAAGTATTTTGAGAGTTATGATGGAAATAGTTAGACTCGTGCTTTGGTTTAGCAATTTACTGACCTACCTCCGATTGATTGAACATAACTCTGTCAATTTAACTCGTAATTCTTTTAAATTAGTTTCATTTCGAAGGAATCGAAGTGTAGTTTAAAACGAAAGAAACGGAGATGAAAAACTCCAAGTATTTTGAGAGTTATGATGGAAATAGTTAGACTCGCTCTTTGGTTTAGCAATTTACTGACCTCTCTCCGATTGATTTACCATAACTCACTAAATTTAACTCGTAATTCATTGAAATTAGTTTCATTTCGAAGGAATCGAAGTGTAGTTTAAAACGAAAGAAACGGAGATGAAAAACTCCAAGTATTTTGAGAGTTATGATGGAAATTGTTAGACTCGCGCTTTGGTTTAGCAATTTACTGACCTACCTCCGATTGATTGAACATAACTCACTCAATTTAACTCGTAATTCATTTAAATTAGTTTCATTTCGAAGGAATCGAAGTAAAGTTTAAAACGAAAGAAACGGAGATGAAAAACTCCAAGTATTTTGAGAGTTATGATGGAAATAGTTAGACTCGCGCTTTGGTTTAGCAATTTACTGACCTACCTCCGATTGATTGAACATAACTCTCTCAATTTAACTCGTAATTCATTTAAATTCGTTTCATTTCGAATGAATCGAAGTGTAGTTTAAAACGAAAGAAACGGAGTTGCAAAACTCCAAGTATTTTGAGAGTTATGATGGAAATTGTTAGACTCGAGCTTTGGTTTAGCAATTTACTGACCTACCTCCGATTGATTGACCATAACTCACTCAATTTAACTCGTAATTCATTTAAATTAGTTTCATTTCGAAGGAATCGAAGTAAAGTTTAAAACGAAAGAAACGGAGATGAAAAACTCCAAGTATTTTGAGAGTTATGATGGAAATAGTTAGACTCGCGCTTTGGTTTAGCAATTTACTGACCTACCTCCGATTGATTGAACATAACTCTCTCAATTTAACTCGTAATTCATTTAAATTCGTTTTATTTCGAATGAATCGAAGTGTAGTTTAAAACGAAAGAAACGGAGATGAAAAACTCCAAGTATTTTGAGAGTTATGATGGAAATAGTTAGACTCGCTCTTTGGTTTAGCAATTTACTGACCTCTCTCCGATTGATTTACCATAACTCACTCAATTTAACTCGTAATTCATTTAAATTCGTTTAATTTCGAATGAATCGAAGTGTAGTTTAAAACGAAAGAAACGGAGATGAAAAACTCCAAGTATTTTGAGAGTTATGATGGAAATAGTTAGACTCGCGCTTTGGTTTAGCAATTTACTGACCTACCTCTGATTGATTGAACATAACTCTGTCAATTTAACTCGTAATTCTTTTAAATTAGTTTTTATTTCGAAGGAATCGAAGTTTAGTTTAAAACGAAAGAAACGGAGATGAAAAACTCCAAGTATTTTGAGAGTTATGATGGAAATAGTTAGACTCGCGCTTTGGTTTAGCAATTTACTAACCTACCTCCGATTAATTGACCATAACTCACTCAATTTTACTTGTAATTGATTGAAATTAGTTTCATTTCGAAGGAATCGAAGTGTAGTTTAAAACGAAAGAAACGGAGAGGAAAAACTCCAAGTATTTTGGGAGTTATGATGGAAATTGTTAGACTCGCGCTTCGGTTTAGCAATTTACTGACCTACCTCCGATTGATTGACCATAACTCACTCAATTTAACTCGTAATTCATTGAATTAGTTTCATTTTGAAGGATTCGAAGTCTAGTTTAAAACGAAAGAAACGGAGATGAAAAACTCAAAGTATTTTGAGAGTTATGATGGAAATAGTTAGACTCGCGCTTTGGTTTAGCAATTTACTGACCTACCTCCGATTTATTGAACATAACTCTCTCAATTTAACTCGTAATTCATTTAAATTCGTTTCATTTCGAATGAATCGAAGTGTAGTTTAAAACGAAAGAAACGGAGATGAAAAACTCCAAGTATTTTGAGAGTTATGATGGAAATAGTTAGACTCGCGCTTTGGTTTAGCAATTTACTGACCTACCTCCGATTGATTGACCATAACTCTGTCAATTTAACTGGTAATTCATTTAAATTAGTTTCATTTCGAAGGAATCGAAGTGTAGTTTAAAACGAAAGAAACGGAGATGAAAAACTCCAAGTATTTTGAGAGTTATGATGGAAATAGTTAGACTCGCGCTTTGGTTTAGCAATTTACTGACCTCCTTACGATTGATTGACCATAACTCACTCGATTTAACTCGTAATTCATTGAAATTAGTTTCATTTCGAAAGAATCGAAGTATAGTTTAAAACGAAAGAAACGGAGATGAAAAACTCCAAGTATTTTGAGAGTTATGATGGAAAAAGTTAGACTCGCGCTTTGGTTTAGCAATTTACTAACCTACCTCCGATTGATTGACCATAACTCTCTCAATTTAACTCTTAAGTCATTGAAATTAGTTTCATTTCGAAAGAATCAAAGTGTAGTTTAAAACGAAAGAAACGGAGATGAAAAACTCCAAGTATTTTGATAGTTCTGATGGAAATAGTTAGACTCGCGCTTTGGTTTAGCAATTTACTGACCTACCTCCGATTGATTGACAATAACTCTCTCAATTTAACTCGTAATTCATTTAAATTAGTTTCATTTCGAAGGAATCGAAGTGTAGTTTAAAACGAAAGAAACGGAGATGAAAAACTCCAAGTATTTTGATAGTTCTGATGGAAATAGTTAGACTCGCGCTTTGGTTTAGCAATTTACTGACCTACCTCCGATTGATTGACAATAACTCTCTCAATTTAACTCGTAATTCATTTAAATTAGTTTCATTTCGAAGGAATCGAAGTGTAGTTTAAAACGAAAGAAACGGAGATGAAAAACTCCAAGTATTTTGAGAGTTATGATGGAAATAGTTAGACTCGTGCTTTGGTTTAGCAATTTACTCACCTACCTCCGATTGATTGAACATAACTCTGTCAATTTAACTCGTAATTCTTTTAAATTAGTTTCATTTCGAAGGAATCGAAGTGTAGTTTAAAACGAAAGAAACGGAGATGAAAAACTCCAAGTATTTTGAGAGTTATGATGGAAATAGTTAGACTCGCTCTTTGGTTTAGCAATTTACTGACCTCTCTCCGATTGATTTACCATAACTCACTAAATTTAACTCGTAATTCATTGAAATTAGTTTCATTTCGAAGGAATCGAAGTGTAGTTTAAAACGAAAGAAACGGAGATGAAAAACTCCAAGTATTTTGAGAGTTATGATGGAAATTGTTAGACTCGCGCTTTGGTTTAGCAATTTACTGACCTACCTCCGATTGATTGACCATAACTCACTCAATTTAACTCGTAATTCATTTAAATTAGTTTCATTTCGAAGGAATCGAAGTAAAGTTTAAAACGAAAGAAACGGAGATGAAAAACTCCAAGTATTTTGAGAGTTATGATGGAAATAGTTAGACTCGCGCTTTGGTTTAGCAATTTACTGACCTACCTCCGATTGATTGAACATAACTCTCTCAATTTAACTCGTAATTCATTTAAATTCGTTTCATTTCGAATGAATCGAAGTGTAGTTTCAAACGAAAGAAACGGAGATGAAAAACTCCAAGTATTTTGAGAGTTATGATGGAAATAGTTAGACTCGCTCTTTGGTTTAGCAATTTACTGACCTCTCTCCGATTGATTTACCATAACTCACTCAATTTAACTCGTAATTCATTGAAATTAGTTTCATTTCGAAGGAATCGAAGTGTAGTTTAAAACGAAAGAAACGGAGATGAAAAACTCCAAGTATTTTGAGAGTTATGATGGAAATAGTTAGACTCGCGCTTTGGTTTAGCAATTTACTGACCTACCTCCGATTGATTGACCATAACTCTGTCAATTTAACTCGTAATTCATTTAAATTAGTTTCATTTCGAAGGAATCGAAGTGTAGTTTAAAACGAAAGAAACGGAGATTAAAAACTCCAAGTATTTTGGGAGTTATGATGGAAATAGTTAGACTCGCGCTTTGGTTTAGCAATTTACTGACCTCCCTACGATTGATTGACCATAACTCACTCAATTTAACTCGTAATTCATTGAAATTAGTTTCATTTCGAAGGAATCGAAGTGTAGTTTATAACGAAAGAAACGGAGATGAAAAACTCCAAGTATTTTGAGAGTTATGATGGAAATAGTTAGACTCGCGCTTTGGTTTAGCAATTTACTGACCTACCTCCGATTGATTGACCATAACTCTCCCAATTTAACTCTTAAGTCATTGAAATTAGTTTCATTTCGAACGAATCAAAGTGTAGTTTAAAACGAAAGAAACGGAGATGAAAAACTCCAAGTATTTTGAGAGTTATGATGGAAATAGTTAGACTCGCGCTTTGGTTTAGCAATTTACTGACCTACCTCCGATTGATTGACAATAACTCTGTCAATTTAGCTCGTAATTCATTTAAATTAGTTTCATTTCGAAGGAATCGAAGTGTAGTTTAAAACGAAAGAAACGGAGATGAAAAACTCCAAGTATTTTGAGAGTTATGATGGAAAAAGTTAGACTCGCGCTTTGGTTTAGCAATTTACTGACCTACCTCCGATTGATTAACCATAACTCTCTTAATTTAACTCTTAAGTCATTGAAATTAGTTTCATTTCGAAAGAATCAAAGTGTAGTTTAAAAACGAAAGAAACGGAGATGAAAAACTCCAAGTATTTTGATAGTTCTGATGGAAATAGTTAGACTCGCGCTTTGGTTTAGCAATTTACTGACCTACCTCCGATTGATTGACAATAACTCTCTCAATTTAACTCGTAATTCATTTAAATTAGTTTTATTTCGAAGGAATCGAAGTGTAGTTTAAAACGAAAGAAACGGAGATGAAAAACTCCAAGTATTTTGAGAGTTATGATGGAAATAGTTAGACTCGTGCTTTGGTTTAGCAATTTACTGACCTACCTCCGATTGATTGAACATAACTCTGTCAATTTAACTCGTAATTCTTTTAAATTAGTTTCATTTCGAAGGAATCGAAGTGTAGTTTAAAACGAAAGAAACGGAGATGAAAAACTCCAAGTATTTTGAGAGTTATGATGGAAATAGTTAGACTCGCTCTTTGGTTTAGCAATTTACTGACCTCTCTCCGATTGATTTACCATAACTCACTAAATTTAACTCGTAATTCATTGAAATTAGTTTCATTTCGAAGGAATCGAAGTGTAGTTTAAAACGAAAGAAACGGAGATGAAAAACTCCAAGTATTTTGAGAGTTATGATGGAAATTGTTAGACTCGCGCTTTGGTTTAGCAATTTACTGACCTACCTCCGATTGATTGACCATAACTCACTCAATTTAACTCGTAATTCATTTAAATTAGTTTCATTTCGAAGGAATCGAAGTAAAGTTTAAAACGAAAGAAACGGAGATGAAAAACTCCAAGTATTTTGAGAGTTATGATGGAAATAGTTAGACTCGCGCTTTGGTTTAGCAATTTACTGACCTACCTCCGATTGATTGAACATAACTCTCTCAATTTAACTCGTAATTCATTTAAATTCGTTTCATTTCGAATGAATCGAAGTGTAGTTTAAAACGAAAGAAACGGAGATGAAAAACTCCAAGTATTTTGAGAGTTATGATGGAAATTGTTAGACTCGCGCTTTGGTTTAGCAATTTACTGACCTACCTCCGATTGATTGACCATAACTCACTCAATTTAACTCGTAATTCATTTAAATTAGTTTCATTTCGAAGGAATCGAAGTAAAGTTTAAAACGAAAGAAACGGAGATGAAAAACTCCAAGTATTTTGAGAGTTATGATGGAAATAGTTAGACTCGCGCTTTGGTTTAGCAATTTACTGACCTACCTCCGATTGATTGAACATAACTCTCTCAATTTAACTCGTAATTCATTTAAATTCGTTTTATTTCGAATGAATCGAAGTGTAGTTTAAAACGAAAGAAACGGAGATGAAAAACTCCAAGTATTTTGAGAGTTATGATGGAAATAGTTAGACTCGCTCTTTGGTTTAGCAATTTACTGACCTCTCTCCGATTGATTTACCATAACTCACTCAATTTAACTCGTAATTCATTTAAATTCGTTTCATTTCGAATGAATCGAAGTGTAGTTTAAAACGAAAGAAACGGAGATGAAAAACTCCAAGTATTTTGAGAGTTATGATGGAAATAGTTAGACTCGCGCTTTGGTTTAGCAATTTACTGACCTACCTCCGATTGATTGACCATAACTCTGTCAATTTAACTCGTAATTCATTTAAATTAGTTTCATTTCGAAGGAATCGAAGTGTAGTTTAAAACGAAAGAAACGGAGATGAAAAACTCCAAGTATTTTGAGAGTTATGATGGAAATAGTTAGACTCGCGCTTTGGTTTAGCAATTTACTGACCTACCTCTGATTGATTGAACATAACTCTGTCAATTTAACTCGTAATTCTTTTAAATTAGTTTTTATTTCGAAGGAATCGAAGTTTAGTTTAAAACGAAAGAAACGGAGATGAAAAACTCCAAGTATTTTGAGAGTTATGATGGAAATAGTTAGACTCGCGCTTTGGTTTAGCAATTTACTAACCTACCTCCGATTAATTGACCATAACTCACTCAATTTTACTTGTAATTGATTGAAATTAGTTTCATTTCGAAGGAATCGAAGTGTAGTTTAAAACGAAAGAAACGGAGAGGAAAAACTCCAAGTATTTTGGGAGTTATGATGGAAATTGTTAGACTCGCGCTTCGGTTTAGCAATTTACTGACCTACCTCCGATTGATTGACCATAACTCACTCAATTTAACTCGTAATTCATTGAATTAGTTTCATTTTGAAGGATTCGAAGTCTAGTTTAAAACGAAAGAAACGGAGATGAAAAACTCAAAGTATTTTGAGAGTTATGATGGAAATAGTTAGACTCGCGCTTTGGTTTAGCAATTTACTGACCTACCTCCGATTTATTGAACATAACTCTCTCAATTTAACTCGTAATTCATTTAAATTCGTTTCATTTCGAATGAATCGAAGTGTAATTTAAAACGAAAGAAACGGAGATGAAAAACTCCAAGTATTTTGAGAGTTATGATGGAAATAGTTAGACTCGCGCTTTGGTTTAGCAATTTACTGACCTACCTCCGATTGATTGACCATAACTCTGTCAATTTAACTCGTAATTCATTTAAATTAGTTTCATTTCGAAGGAATCGAAGTGTAGTTTAAAACGAAAGAAACGGAGATGAAAAACTCCAAGTATTTTGAGAGTTATGATGGAAATAGTTAGACTCGCGCTTTGGTTTAGCAATTTACTGACCTCCTTACGATTGATTGACCATAACTAACTCGATTTAACTCGTAATTCATTGAAATTAGTTTCATTTCGAAAGAATCGAAGTATAGTTTAAAACGAAAGAAACGGAGATGAAAAACTCCAAGTATTTTGAGAGTTATGATGGAAAAAGTTAGACTCGCGCTTTGGTTTAGCAATTTACTAACCTACCTCCGATTGATTGACCATAACTCTCTCAATTTAACTCTTAAGTCATTGAAATTAGTTTCATTTCGAAAGAATCAAAGTGTAGTTTAAAACGAAAGAAACGGAGATGAAAAACTCCAAGTATTTTGATAGTTATGATGGAAATAGTTAGACTCGTGCTTTGGTTTAGCAATTTACTGACCTACCTCTGATTGATTGAACATAACTCTGTCAATTTAACTCGTAATTCTTTTAAATTAGTTTCATTTCGAAGGAATCGAAGTGTAGTTTAAAACGAAAGAAACAGAGATGAAAAACTCCAAGTATTTTGAGAGTTATGATGGAAATAGTTAGACTCGCTCTTTGGTTTAGCAATTTACTGACCTCTCTCCGATTGATTTACCATAACTCACTCAATTTAACTCGTAATTCATTGAAATTAGTTTCATTTCGAAGGAATCGAAGTGTAGTTTAAAACGAAAGAAACGGAGATGAAAAACTCCAAGTATTTTGAGAGTTATGATGAAAATTGTTAGACTCGCGCTTTGGTTTAGCAATTTACTGACCTACCTACGATTGATTGACCATAACTCTCTCAATTTAACTCTTAAGTCATTGAAATTAATTTCATTTCAAATGAATCGAAGTGTAGTTTAAAACGAAAGAAACGGAGATGAAAAACTCCAAGTATTTTGAGAGTTATGATGGAAATAGTTAGACTCGCGCTTTGGTTTAGCAATTTACTGACCTACCTCCGATTGATTGACCATAACTCTGTCAATTTAACTCGTAATTCATTTAAATTAGTTTCATTTCGAAGGAATCGAAGTGTAGTTTAAAACGAAAGAAACGGAGATTAAAAACTCCAAGTATTTTGGGAGTTATGATGGAAATAGTTAGACTCGCGCTTTGGTTTAGCAATTTACTGACCTCCCTACGATTGATTGACCATAACTCACTCAATTTAACTCGTAATTCATTGAAATTAGTTTCATTTCGAAGGAATCGAAGTGTAGTTTATAACGAAAGAAACGGAGATGAAAAACTCCAAGTATTTTGAGAGTTATGATGGAAATAGTTAGACTCGCGCTTTGGTTTAGCAATTTACTGACCTACCTCCGATTGATTGACCATAACTCTCCCAATTTAACTCTTAAGTCATTGAAATTAGTTTCATTTCGAATGAATCAAAGTGTAGTTTAAAACGAAAGAAACGGAGATGAAAAACTCCAAGTATTTTGAGAGTTATGATGGAAATAGTTAGACTCGCACTTTGGTTTAGCAATTTACTGACCTACCTCCGATTGATTGACAATAACTCTGTCAATTTAACTCGTAATTCATTTAAATTAGTTTCATTTCGAAGGAATCGAAGTGTAGTTTAAAACGAAAGAAACGGAGATGAAAAACTCCAAGTATTTTGAGAGTTATGATGGAAAAAGTTAGACTCGCGCTTTGGTTTAGCAATTTACTGACCTACCTCCGATTGATTGACCATAACTCTCTTAATTTAACTCTTAAGTCATTGAAATTAGTTTCATTTCGAAAGAATTAAAGTGTAGTTTAAAACGAAAGAAACGGAGATGAAAAACTCCAAGTATTTTGATAGTTCTGATGGAAATAGTTAGACTCGCGCTTTGGTTTAGCAATTTACTGACCTACCTCCGATTGATTGACAATAACTCTCTCAATTTAACTCGTAATTCATTTAAATTAGTTTCATTTCGAAGGAATCGAAGTGTAGTTTAAAACGAAAGAAACGGAGATGAAAAACTCCAAGTATTTTGAGAGTTATGATGGAAATAGTTAGACTCGTGCTTTGGTTTAGCAATTTACTCACCTACCTCCGATTGATTGAACATAACTCTGTCAATTTAACTCGTAATTCTTTTGAATTAGTTTCATTTCGAAGGAATCGAAGTGTAGTTTAAAACGAAAGAAACGGAGATGAAAAACTCCAAGTATTTTGAGAGTTATGATGGAAATAGTTAGACTCGCTCTTTGGTTTAGCAATTTACTGACCTCTCTCCGATTGATTTACCATAACTCACTAAATTTAACTCGTAATTCATTGAAATTAGTTTCATTTCGAAGGAATCGAAGTGTAGTTTAAAACGAAAGAAACGGAGATGAAAAACTCCAAGTATTTTGAGAGTTATGATGGAAATTGTTAGACTCGCGCTTTGGTTTAGCAATTTACTGACCTACCTCCGATTGATTGACCATAACTCACTCAATTTAACTCGTAATTCATTTAAATTAGTTTCATTTCGAAGGAATCGAAGTAAAGTTTAAAACGAAAGAAACGGAGATGAAAAACTCCAAGTATTTTGAGAGTTATGATGGAAATAGTTAGACTCGCGCTTTGGTTTAGCAATTTACTGACCTACCTCCGATTGATTGAACATAACTCTCTCAATTTAACTCGTAATTCATTTAAATTCGTTTCATTTCGAATGAATCGAAGTGTAGTTTCAAACGAAAGAAACGGAGATGAAAAACTCCAAGTATTTTGAGAGTTATGATGGAAATAGTTAGACTCGCTCTTTGGTTTAGCAATTTACTGACCTCTCTCCGATTGATTTACCATAACTCACTCAATTTAACTCGTAATTCATTGAAATTAGTTTCATTTCGAAGGAATCGAAGTGTAGTTTAAAACGAAAGAAACGGAGATGAAAAACTCCAAGTATTTTGAGAGTTATGATGGAAATTGTTAGACTCGCGCTTTGGTTTAGCAATTTACTGACCTACCTCCGATTGATTGACCATAACTCACTCAATTTAACTCGTAATTCATTTAAATTAGTTTCATTTCGAAGGAATCGAAGTATAGTTTAAAACGAAAGAAACGGAGATGAAAAACTCCAAGTATTTTGAGAGTTATGATGGAAATAGTTAGACTCGCGCTTTGGTTTAGCAATTTACTGACCTACCTCCGATTGATTGACCATAACTCTGTCAATTTAACTCGTAATTCATTTAAATTAGTTTCATTTCGAAGGAATCGAAGTGTAGTTTAAAACGAAAGAAACGGAGATGAAAAACTCCAAGTATTTTGAGAGTTATGATGGAAATAGTTAGACTCGCTCTTTGGTTTAGCAATTTACTGACCTCTCTCCGATTGATTTACCATAACTCACTAAATTTAACTCGTAATTCATTGAAATTAGTTTCATTTCGAAGGAATCGAAGTGTAGTTTAAAACGAAAGAAACGGAGATGAAAAACTCCAAGTATTTTGAGAGTTATGATGGAAATTGTTAGACTCGCGCTTTGGTTTAGCAATTTACTGACCTACCTCCGATTGATTGACCATAACTCACTCAATTTAACTCGTAATTCATTTAAATTAGTTTCATTTCGAAGGAATCGAAGTATAGTTTAAAACGAAAGAAACGGAGATGAAAAACTCCAAGTATTTTGAGAGTTATGATGGAAATAGTTAGACTCGCGCTTTGGTTTAGCAATTTACTGACCTACCTCCGATTGATTGACCATAACTCTCCCAATTTAACTCTTAAGTCATTGAAATTAGTTTCATTTCGAAGGAATCAAAGTGTAGTTTAAAACGAAAGAAACGGAGATGAAAAACTCCAAGTATTTTGAGAGTTATGATGGAAATTGTTAGACTCGCGCTTTGGTTTAGCAATTTACTGACCTACCTCCGATTGATTGACCATAACTCACTCAATTTAACTCGTAATTCATTTAAATTAGTTTCATTTCGAATGAATCGAAGTATAGTTTAAAACGAAAGAAACGGAGATGAAAAACTCCAAGTATTTTGAGAGTTATGATGGAAATAGTTAGACTCGCGCTTTGGTTTAGCAATTTACTGACCTACCTCCGATTAATTGACCATAACTCACTCAATTTTTCTTGTAATTGATTGAAATTAGTTTCATTTCGAAGGAATCGAAGTGTAGTTTAAAACGAAAGAAACGGAGATGAAAAACTCCAAGTATTTTGGGAGTTATGATGGAAATAGTTAGACTCGCGCTTTGGTTTAGCAATTTACTGACCTACCTCCGATTGATTGACCATAACTCACTCAATTTAACTCGTAATTCATTGAATTAGTTTCATTTCGAAGGAATCGAAGTGTAGTTTAAAACGAAAGAAACGGAGATGAAAAACTCCAAGTATTTTGCGAGTTATGATGGAAATAGTTAGACTCGCGCTTTGGTTTAGCAATTTACTGACCTACCTACGATTGATTGACTATAACTCTCTCAATTTAACTCTTAAGTAATTGAAATTAATTTCATTTCAAATGAATCGAAGTGTAGTTTAAAACGAAAGAAACGGAGATGAAAAACTCCAAGTATTTTGAGAGTTATGATGGAAATAGTTAGACTCGCGCTTTGGTTTAGCAATTTACTGACCTACCTCCGATTGATTGACCATAACTCTGTCAATTTAACTCGTAATTCATTTAAATTAGTTTCATTTCGAAGGAATCGAAGTGTAGTTTAAAACGAAAGAAACGGAGGTTAAAAACTCCATGTATTTTGGGAGTTATGATGGAAATAGTTAGACTCGCGCTTTGGTTTAGCAATTTTCTGACCTACCTCCGATTGATTGACCATAACTCTGTCAATTTAACTCGTAATTCATTTAAATTAGTTTCATTTCGAAGGAATCGAAGTGTAGTTTAAAACGAAAGAAACGGAGATGAAAAACTCCAAGTATTTTGAGAGTTATGATGGAAATAGTTAGACTCGCGCTTTGGTTTAGCAATTTACTGACCTACCTTCGATTGATTGACCATAACTCTGTCAATTTAACTCGTAATTCATTTAAATTAGTTTCATTTCGAAGGAATCGAAGTGTAGTTTAAAACGAAAGAAACGGAGATGTAAAACTCCAAGTATTTTGAGAGTTATGATGGAAATAGTTAGACTCGTGCTTTGGTTTAGCAATTTACTGACCTACCTCTGATTGATTGAACATAACTCTGTCAATTTAACTCGTAATTCTTTTAAATTAGTTTCATTTCGAAGGAATCGAAGTGTAGTTTAAAACGAAAGAAACGGAGATGAAAAACTCCAAGTATTTTGAGAGTTATGATGGAAATAGTTAGACTCGCTCTTTGGTTTAGCAATTTACTGACCTCTCTCCGATTGATTTACCATAACTCACTCAATTTAACTCGTAATTCATTGAAATTAGTTTCATTTCGAAGGAATCGAAGTGTAGTTTAAAACGAAAGAAACGGAGATGAAAAACTCCAAGTATTTTGAGAGTTATGATGAAAATTGTTAGACTCGCGCTTTGGTTTAGCAATTTACTGACCTACCTACGATTGATTGACCATAACTCTCTCAATTTAACTCTTAAGTCATTGAAATTAATTTCATTTCAAATGAATCGAAATGTAGTTTAAAACGAAAGAAACGGAGATGAAAAACTCCAAGTATTTTGAGAGTTATGATGGAAATAGTTAGACTCGCGCTTTGGTTTAGCAATTTACTGACCTACCTACGATTGATTGACCATAACTCTGTCAATTTAACTCGTAATTCATTTAAATTAGTTTCATTTCGAAGGAATCGAAGTGTAGTTTAAAACGAAAGAAACGGAGATTAAAAACTCTAAGTATTTTGGGAGTTATGATGGAAATAGTTAGACTCGCGCTTTGGTTTAGCAATTTACTGACCTCCCTACGATTGATTGACCATAACTCACTCAATTTAACTCGTAATTCATTGAAATTAGTTTCATTTCGAAGGAATCGAAGTGTAGTTTATAACGAAAGAAACGGAGATGAAAAACTCCAAGTATTTTGAGAGTTATGATGGAAATAGTTAGACTCGCGCTTTGGTTTAGCAATTTACTGACCTACCTCCGATTGATTGACCATAACTCTCCCAATTTAACTCTTAAGTCATTGAAATTAGTTTCATTTCGAAGGAATCGAAGTGTAGTTTAAAACGAAAGAAACGGAGATGAAAAACTCCAAGTATTTTGAGAGTTATGATGGAAATAGTTAGACTCGCGCTTTGGTTTAGCAATTTACTGACCTACCTCCGATTGATTGACAATAACTCTGTCAATTTAACTCGTAATTCATTGAAATTAGTTTCATTTCGAAGGAATCGAAGTGTAGTTTAAAACGAAAGAAACGGAGATGAAAAACTCCCAGTATTTTGAGAGTTATGATGGAAAAAGTTAGACTCGCGCTTTGGTTTAGCAATTTACTGACCTACCTCCGATTGATTGACCATAACTCTCTCAATTTAACTCTTAAGTCATTGAAATTAGTTTCATTTCGAAAGAATCAAAGTGTAGTTTAAAACGAAAGAAACGGAGATGAAAAACTCCAAGTATTTTGATAGTTCTGATGGAAATAGTTAGACTCGCGCTTTGGTTTAGCAATTTACTGACCTACCTCCGATTGATTGACAATAACTCTCTCAATTTAACTCGTAATTCATTTAAATTAGTTTCATTTCGAAGGAATCGAAGTGTAGTTTAAAACGAAAGAAACGGAGATGAAAAACTCCAAGTATTTTGAGAGTTATGATGGAAATAGTTAGACTCGTGCTTTGGTTTAGCAATTTACTGACCTACCTCCGATTGATTGAACATAACTCTGTCAATTTAACTCGTAATTCTTTTAAATTAGTTTCATTTCGAAGGAATCGAAGTGTAGTTTAAAACGAAAGAAACGGAGATGAAAAACTCCAAGTATTTTGAGAGTTATGATGGAAATAGTTAGACTCGCGCTTTGGTTTAGCAATTTACTGACCTCTCTCCGATTGATTTACCATAACTCACTCAATTTAACTTGTAATTCATTGAAATTAGTTTCATTTCGAAGGAATCGAAGTGTAGTTTAAAACGAAAGAAACGGAGATGAAAAACTCCAAGTATTTTGAGAGTTATGATGGAAATTGTTAGACTCGCGCTTTGGTTTAGCAATTTACTGACCTACCTCCGATTGATTGACCATAACTCACTCAATTTAACTCGTAATTCATTTAAATTAGTTTCATTTCGAAGGAATCGAAGTGTAGTTTAAAACGAAAGAAACGGAGACGAAAAACTCCAAGTATTTTGAGAGTTATGATGGAAATAGTTAGACTCGCGCTTTGGTTTAGCAATTTACTGACCTACCTCCGATTGATTGAACATAACTCTCTCAATTTAACTCGTAATTCATTTAAATTCGTTTCATTTCGAATGAATCGAAGTTTAGTTTAAAACGAAAGAAACGGAGATGAAAAACTCCAAGTATTTTGAGAGTTATGATGGAAATAGTTAGACTCGCTCTTTGGTTTAGCAATTTACTGACCTCTCTCCGATTGATTTACCATAACTCACTCAATTTAACTCGTAATTCATTGAAATTAGTTTCATTTCGAAGGAATCGAAGTGTAGTTTAAAACGAAAGAAACGGAGATGAAAAACTCCAAGTATTTTGAGAGTTATGATGGAAATTGTTAGACTCGCGCTTTGGTTTAGCAATTTACTGACCTACCTCCGATTGATTGACTATAACTCACTCAATTTAACTCGTAATTCATTTAAATTAGTTTCATTTCGAAGGAATCGAAGTATAGTTTAAAACGAAAGAAACGGAGATGAAAAACTCCAAGTATTTTGAGAGTTATGATGGAAATAGTTAGACTCGCGCTTTGGTTTAGCAATTTACAGACCTACCTCCGATTGATTGACCATAACTCTGTCAATTTAACTCGTAATTCATTTAAATTAGTTTCATTTCGAAGGAATCGAAGTGTAGTTTAAAACGAAAGAAACGGAGATGAAAAACTCCAAGTATTTTGAGAGTTATGATGGAAATAGTTAGACTCGCTCTTTGGTTTAGCAATTTACTGACCTCTCTCCGATTGATTTACCATAACTCACTAATTTAACTCGTAATTCATTGAAATTAGTTTCATTTCGAAGGAATCGAAGTGTAGTTTAAAACGAAAGAAACGGAGATGAAAAACTCCAAGTATTTTGAGAGTTATGATGGAAATTGTTAGACTCGCGCTTTGGTTTAGCAATTTACTGACCTACCTCCGATTGATTGACCATAACTCACTCAATTTAACTCGTAATTCATTTAAATTAGTTTCATTTCGAATGAATCGAAGTATACTTTAAAACGAAAGAAACGGAGATGAAAAACTCCAAGTATTTTGAGAGTTATGATGGAAATAGTTAGACTCGCGCTTTGGTTTAGCAATTTACTGACCTACCTCCGATTAATTGACCATAACTCACTCAATTTTACTTGTAATTGATTGAAATTAGTTTCATTTCGAAGGAATCGAAGTGTAGTTTGAAACGAAAGAAACGGAGATGAAAAACTCCAAGTATTTTGGGAGTTATGATGGAAATAGTTAGACTCGCGCTTTGGTTTAGCAATTTACTGACCTACCTCCGATTGATTGACCATAACTCACTCAATTTAACTCGTAATTCATTGAATTAGTTTCATTTCGAAGGAATCGAAGTGTAGTTTAAAACGAAAGAAACGGAGATGAAAAACTCCAAGTATTTTGAGAGTTATGATGTAAATAGTTAGACTCGCGTTTTGGTTTAGCAATTTACTGACCTACCTACGATTGATTGACTATAACTCTCTCAATTTAACTCTTAAGTCATTGAAATTAATTTCATTTCAAATGAATCGAAGTGTAGTTTAAAACGAAAGAAACGGAGATGAAAAACTCCAAGTATTTTGAGAGTTATGATGGAAATAGTTAGACTCGCGCTTTGGTTTAGCAATTTACTGACCTACCTCCGATTGATTGACCATAACTCTGTCAATTTAACTCGTAATTCATTTAAATTAGTTTCATTTCGAAGGAATCGAAGTGTAGTTTAAAACGAAAGAAACGGAGATTAAAAACTCCAAATATTTTGGGAGTTATGATGGAAATAGTTAGACTCGCGCTTTGGTTTAGCAATTTACTGACCTCCCTACGATTGATTGACCATAACTCACTCAATTTAACTCGTAATTCATTGAAATTAGTTTCATTTCGAAGGAATCGAAGTATAGTTTATAACGAAAGAAACGGAGATGAAAAACTCCAAGTATTGAGAGTTATGATGGAAATAGTTAGACTCGCGCTTTGGTTTAGCAATTTACTGACCTACCTCCGATTGATTGACCATAACTCTCCCAATTTAACTCTTAAGTCATTGAAATTAGTTTCATTTCGAAGGAATCAAAGTGTAGTTTAAAACGAAAGAAACGGAGATGAAAAACTCCAAGTATTTTGAGAGTTATGATGGAAATTGTTAGACTCGCGCTTTGGTTTAGCAATTTACTGACCTACCTCCGATTGATTGACCATAACTCTCCCAATTTAACTCTTAAGTCATTGAAATTAGTTTCATTTCGAAGGAATCAAAGTGTAGTTTAAAACGAAAGAAACGGAGATGAAAAACTCCAAGTATTTTGAGAGTTATGATGGAAATTGTTAAACTCGCGCTTTGGTTTAGCAATTTACTGACCTACCTCCGATTGATTGACCATAACTCACTCAATTTAACTCGTAATTCATTTAAATTAGTTTCATTTCGAATGAATCGAAGTATAGTTTAAAACGAAAGAAATGGAGATGAAAAACTCCAAGTATTTTGAGAGTTATGATGGAAATAGTTAGACTCGCGCTTTGGTTTAGCAATTTACTGACCAACCTCCGATTAATTGACCATAACTCACTCAATTTTACTTGTAATTGATTGAAATTAGTTTCATTTCGAAGGAATCGAAGTGTAGTTTAAAATGAAAGAAACGGAGATGAAAAACTCCAAGTATTTTGGGAGTTATGATGGAAATAGTTAGACTCGCGCTTTGGTTTAGCAATTTACTGACCTACCTCCGATTGATTGACCATAACTCACTCAATTTAACTCGTAATTCATTGAATTAGTTTCATTTCGAAGGAATCGAAGTGTAGTTTAAAACGAAAGAAACGGAGATGAAAAACTCCAAGTATTTTGAGAGTTATGATGGAAATAGTTAGACTCGCGCTTTGGTTTAGCAATTTACTGACCTACCTACGATTGATTGACTATAACTCTCTCAATTTAACTCTTAAGTCATTGAAATTAATTTCATTTCAAATGAATCGAAGTGTAGTTTAAAACGAAAGAAACGGAGATGAAAAACTCCAAGTATTTTGAGAGTTATGATGGAAATAGTTAGACTCGCGCTTTGGTTTAGCAATTTACTGACCTACCTCCGATTGATTGACCATAACTCTGTAAATTTAACTCGTAATTCATTTAAATTAGTTTCATTTCGAAGGAATCGAAGTGTAGTTTAAAACGAAAGAAACGGAGATGAAAAACTCCAAGTATTTTGGGAGTTATGATGGAAATAGTTAGACTCGCGCTTTGGTTTAGCAATTTACTAACCTCCCTACGATTGATTGACCATAACTCGCTCAATTTAACTCGTAATTCATTGAAATTAGATTCATTTCGAAGGAATCGAAGTATAGTTTATAACGAAAGAAACGGAGATGAAAAACTCCAAGTATTTTGAGAGTTATGATGGAAATAGTTAGACTCGCGCTTTGGTTTAGCAATTTGCTGACCTACCTCCGATTGATTGACCATAACTCTCCCAATTTAACTCTTAAGTCATTGAAATTAGTTTCATTTCGAAGGAATCAAAGTGTAGTTTAAAACGAAAGAAACGGAGATGAAAAACTCCAAGTATTTTGAGAGTTATGATGGAAATAGTTAGACTCGCGCTTTGGTTTAGCAATTTACTGACCTACCTCCGATTGATTGACAATAACTCTGTCAATTTAACTCGTAATTCATTTAAATTAGTTTCATTTCGAAGGAATCGAAGTTTAGTTTAAAACGAAAGAAACGGAGATGAAAAACTCCAAGTATTTTGAGAGTTATGATGGAAATAGTTAGACTCGCGCTTTGGTTTAGCAATTTACTGACCTACCTCCGATTGATTGACCATAACTCACTCAATTTAACTCGTAATTCATTTAAATTCGTTTCATTTCGAATGAATCGAAGTGTAGTTTAAAACAAAAGAAACGGAGATGAAAAACTCCAAGTATTTTGAGAGTTATGATAGAAATAGTTAGACTCGCTCTTTGGTTTAGCAATTTACTGACCTCTCTCCGATTGATTGACCATAACTCTGTCAATTTAACTCGTAATTCATTTAAATTAGTTTCATTTCGAAGGAATCGAAGTGTAGTTTAAAACGAAAGAAACGGAGATGAAAAACTCCAAGTATTTTGAGAGTTATGATGGAAATAGTTAGACTCGCGCTTTGGTTTAGCAATTTACTGACCTACCTCCGATTGATTGACCATAACTCACTCAATTTAACTCGTAATTCATTTATATTCGTTTCATTTCGAATGAATCGAAGTGTATTTTAAAACGAAAGAAACGGAGATGAAAAACTCGAAGTATTTTGAGAGTTATGATGGAAATAGTTAGACTCGCGCTTTGGTTTAGCAATTTACTGACCTACCTCCGATTGATTGACCATAACTCACTCAATTTAACTCGTAATTCATTGAAATTAGTTTCAATTCGAAGGAATCAAAGTGTAGTTTAAAACGAAAGAAACGGAGATGAAAAACTCCAAGTATTTTGAGAGTTATGATGGAAATAGTTAGACTCGCGCTTTGGTTTAGCAATTTTCTGACCTACCTTCGATTTATTGAACATAACTCTCTCAATTTAACTCGTAATTCATTTAAATTCGTTTCATTTCGAATGAATCGAAGTGTAGTTTAAAACGAAAGAAACGGAGATGAAAAACTCCAAGTATTTTGAGAGTTATGATGGAAATAGTTAGACTCGCGCTTTGGTTTAGCAATTTACTGACCTACCTCCGATTGATTGACCATAACTCACTCAATTTAACTCGTAATTCATTGAAATTAGTTTCAATTCGAAGGAATCAAAGTGTAGTTTAAAACGAAAGAAACGGAGATGAAAAACTCCAAGTATTTTGAGAGTTATGATGGAAATAGTTAGACTCGCGCTTTGGTTTAGCAATTTTCTGACCTACCTTCGATTTATTGAACATAACTCTCTCAATTTAACTCGTAATTCATTTAAATTCGTTTCATTTCGAATGAATCGAAGTGTAGTTTAAAACGAAAGAAACGGAGATGAAAAACTCCAAGTATTTTGAGAGTTATGATGGAAATAGTTAGACTCGCGCTTTGGTTTAGCAATTTACTGACCTACCTCCGATTGATTGACCATAACTCTCTCAATTTAACTCTTAAGTCATTGAAATTAGTTTCATTTCGAAAGAATCAAAGTGTAGTTTAAAACGAAAGAAACGGAGATGAAAAACTCCAAGTATTTTGATAGTTCTGATGGAAATAGTTAGACTCGCGCTTTGGTTTAGCAATTTACTGACCTACCTCCGATTGATTGACAATAACTCTCTCAATTTAACTCGTAATTCATTTAAATTAGTTTCATTTCGAAGGAATCGAAGTGTAGTTTAAAACGAAAGAAACGGAGATGAAAAACTCCAAGTATTTTGATAGTTATGATGGAAATAGTTAGACTCGTGCTTTGGTTTAGCAATTTACTGACCTACCTCCGATTGATTGAACATAACTCTGTCAATTTAACTCGTAATTCTTTTAAATTAGTTTCATTTCGAAGGAATCGAAGTGTAGTTTAAAACGAAAGAAACGGAGATGAAAAACTCCAAGTATTTTGAGAGTTATGATGGAAATAGTTAGACTCGCGCTTTGGTTTAGCAATTTACTGACCTACCTCCGATTGATTGACCATAACTCTCTCAATTTAACTCTTAAGTCATTGAAATTAGTTTCATTTCGAAAGAATCAAAGTGTAGTTTAAAACAAAAGAAACGGAGATGAAAAACTCTAAGTATTTTGATAGTTCTGATGGAAATAGTTAGACTCGCGCTTTGGTTTAGCAATTTACTGACCTACCTCCGATTGATTGACAATAACTCTCTCAATTTAACTCGTAATTCATTTAAATTAGTTTCATTTCGAAGGAATCGAAGTGTAGTTTAAAACGAAAGAAACGGAGATGAAAAACTCCAAGTATTTTGAGAGTTATGATGGAAATAGTTAGACTCGCGCTTTGGTTTAGCAATTTACTGACCTACCTCCGATTGATTGACCATAACTCACTCAATTTAACTCGTAATTCATTTAAATTAGTTTCATTTCGAAGGAATCGAAGTATAGTTTAAAACGAAAGAAACGGAGATGAAAAACTCCAAGTATTTTGAGAGTTATGATGGAAATAGTTAGACTCGCGCTTTGGTTTAGCAATTTACTGACCTACCTCCGATTGATTGACCATAACTCTGTCAATTTAACTCGTAATTCATTTAAATTAGTTTCATTTCGAAGGAATCGAAGTGTAGTTTAAAATGAAAGAAACGGAGATGAAAAACTCCAAGTATTTTGAGAGTTATGATGGAAATAGTTAGACTCGCTCTTTGGTTTAGCAATTTACTGATCTCTCTCCGATTGATTTACCATAACTCACTAATTTAACTCGTAATTCATTGAAATTAGTTTCATTTCGAAGGAATCGAAGTGTAGTTTAAAACGAAAGAAACGGAGATGAAAAACTCCAAGTATTTTGAGAGTTATGATGGAAATAGTTAGACTCGCGCTTTGGTTTAGCAATTTACTGACCTACCTCCGATTGATTGACAATAACTCACTCAATTTAACTCGTAATTCATTTATATTCGTTTCATTTCGAATGAATCGAAGTGTAGTTTAAAACGAAAGAAACGGAGATGAAAAACTCGAAGTATTTTGAGAGTTATGATGGAAATAGTTAGACTCGCGCTTTGGTTTAGCAATTTACTGACCTACCTCCGATTGATTGACCATAACTCACTCAATTTAACTCGTAATTCATTGAAATTAGTTTCAATTCGAAGGAATCAAAGTGTAGTTTAAAACGAAAGAAACGGAGATGAAAAACTCCAAGTATTTTGAGAGTTATGATGGAAATAGTTAGACTCGCGCTTTGGTTTAGCAATTTACTGACCTACCTCCGATTTATTGAACATAACTCTCTCAATTTAACTCGTAATTCATTTAAATTCGTTTCATTTCGAATGAATCGAAGTGTAGTTTAAAACGAAAGAAACGGAGATGAAAAACTCCAAGTATTTTGAGAGTTATGATGGAAATAGTTAGACTCGCGCTTTGGTTTAGCAATTTACTGACCTACCTCCGATTGATTGACCATAACTCTCTCAATTTAACTCTTAAGTCATTGAAATTAGTTTCATTTCGAAAGAATCAAAGTGTAGTTTAAAACGAAAGAAACGGAGATGAAAAACTCCAAGTATTTTGATAGTTCTGATGGAAATAGTTAGACTCGCGCTTTGGTTTAGCAATTTACTGACCTACCTCCGATTGATTGACAATAACTCTCTCAATTTAACTCGTAATTCATTTAAATTAGTTTCATTTCGAAGGAATCGAAGTGTAGTTTAAAACGAAAGAAACGGAGATGAAAAACTCCAAGTATTTTGAGAGTTATGATGGAAATAGTTAGACTCGTGCTTTGGTTTAGCAATTTACTGACCTACCTCCGATTGATTGAACATAACTCTGTCAATTTAACTCGTAATTCTTTTAAATTAGTTTCATTTCGAAGGAATCGAAGTGTAGTTTAAAACGAAAGAAACGGAGATGAAAAACTCCAAGTATTTTGAGAGTTATGATGGAAATAGTTAGACTCGCGCTTTGGTTTAGCAATTTACTGACCTACCTCCGATTGATTGACCATAACTCTCTCAATTTAACTCTTAAGTCATTGAAATTAGTTTCATTTCGAAAGAATCAAAGTGTAGTTTAAAACAAAAGAAACGGAGATGAAAAACTCCAAGTATTTTGATAGTTCTGATGGAAATAGTTAGACTCGCGCTTTGGTTTAGCAATTTACTGACCTACCTCCGATTGATTGACAATAACTCTCTCAATTTAACTCGTAATTCATTTAAATTAGTTTCATTTCGAAGGAATCGAAGTGTAGTTTAAAACGAAAGAAACGGAGATGAAAAACTCCAAGTATTTTGAGAGTTATGATGGAAATAGTTAGACTCGCGCTTTGGTTTAGCAATTTACTGACCTACCTCCGATTGATTGACCATAACTCTCTCAATTTAACTCTTAAGTCATTGAAATTAGTTTCATTTCGAAAGAATCAAAGTGTAGTTTAAAACGAAAGAAACGGAGATGAAAAACTCCAAGTATTTTGATAGTTCTGATGGAAATAGTTAGACTCGCGCTTTGGTTTAGCAATTTACTGACCTACCTCCGATTGATTGACAATAACTCTCTCAATTTAACTCGTAATTCATTTAAATTAGTTTCATTTCGAAGGAATCGAAGTGTAGTTTAAAACGAAAGAAACGGAGATGAAAAACTCCAAGTATTTTGATAGTTATGATGGAAATAGTTAGACTCGTGCTTTGGTTTAGCAATTTACTGACCTACCTCCGATTGATTGAACATAACTCTGTCAATTTAACTCGTAATTCTTTTAAATTAGTTTCATTTCGAAGGAATCGAAGTGTAGTTTAAAACGAAAGAAACGGAGATGAAAAACTCCAAGTATTTTGAGAGTTATGATGGAAATAGTTAGACTCGCGCTTTGGTTTAGCAATTTACTGACCTACCTCCGATTGATTGACCATAACTCTCTCAATTTAACTCTTAAGTCATTGAAATTAGTTTCATTTCGAAAGAATCAAAGTGTAGTTTAAAACAAAAGAAACGGAGATGAAAAACTCTAAGTATTTTGATAGTTCTGATGGAAATAGTTAGACTCGCGCTTTGGTTTAGCAATTTACTGACCTACCTCCGATTGATTGACAATAACTCTCTCAATTTAACTCGTAATTCATTTAAATTAGTTTCATTTCGAAGGAATCGAAGTGTAGTTTAAAACGAAAGAAACGGAGATGAAAAACTCCAAGTATTTTGAGAGTTATGATGGAAATAGTTAGACTCGCGCTTTGGTTTAGCAATTTACTGACCTACCTCCGATTGATTGACCATAACTCACTCAATTTAACTCGTAATTCATTTAAATTAGTTTCATTTCGAAGGAATCGAAGTATAGTTTAAAACGAAAGAAACGGAGATGAAAAACTCCAAGTATTTTGAGAGTTATGATGGAAATAGTTAGACTCGCGCTTTGGTTTAGCAATTTACTGACCTACCTCCGATTGATTGACCATAACTCTGTCAATTTAACTCGTAATTCATTTAAATTAGTTTCATTTCGAAGGAATCGAAGTGTAGTTTAAAATGAAAGAAACGGAGATGAAAAACTCCAAGTATTTTGAGAGTTATGATGGAAATAGTTAGACTCGCTCTTTGGTTTAGCAATTTACTGATCTCTCTCCGATTGATTTACCATAACTCACTAATTTAACTCGTAATTCATTGAAATTAGTTTCATTTCGAAGGAATCGAAGTGTAGTTTAAAACGAAAGAAACGGAGATGAAAAACTCCAAGTATTTTGAGAGTTATGATGGAAATAGTTAGACTCGCGCTTTGGTTTAGCAATTTACTGACCTACCTCCGATTGATTGACAATAACTCACTCAATTTAACTCGTAATTCATTTATATTCGTTTCATTTCGAATGAATCGAAGTGTAGTTTAAAACGAAAGAAACGGAGATGAAAAACTCGAAGTATTTTGAGAGTTATGATGGAAATAGTTAGACTCGCGCTTTGGTTTAGCAATTTACTGACCTACCTCCGATTGATTGACCATAACTCACTCAATTTAACTCGTAATTCATTGAAATTAGTTTCAATTCGAAGGAATCAAAGTGTAGTTTAAAACGAAAGAAACGGAGATGAAAAACTCCAAGTATTTTGAGAGTTATGATGGAAATAGTTAGACTCGCGCTTTGGTTTAGCAATTTACTGACCTACCTCCGATTTATTGAACATAACTCTCTCAATTTAACTCGTAATTCATTTAAATTCGTTTCATTTCGAATGAATCGAAGTGTAGTTTAAAACGAAAGAAACGGAGATGAAAAACTCCAAGTATTTTGAGAGTTATGATGGAAATAGTTAGACTCGCGCTTTGGTTTAGCAATTTACTGACCTACCTCCGATTGATTGACCATAACTCTCTCAATTTAACTCTTAAGTCATTGAAATTAGTTTCATTTCGAAAGAATCAAAGTGTAGTTTAAAACGAAAGAAACGGAGATGAAAAACTCCAAGTATTTTGATAGTTCTGATGGAAATAGTTAGACTCGCGCTTTGGTTTAGCAATTTACTGACCTACCTCCGATTGATTGACAATAACTCTCTCAATTTAACTCGTAATTCATTTAAATTAGTTTCATTTCGAAGGAATCGAAGTGTAGTTTAAAACGAAAGAAACGGAGATGAAAAACTCCAAGTATTTTGAGAGTTATGATGGAAATAGTTAGACTCGTGCTTTGGTTTAGCAATTTACTGACCTACCTCCGATTGATTGAACATAACTCTGTCAATTTAACTCGTAATTCTTTTAAATTAGTTTCATTTCGAAGGAATCGAAGTGTAGTTTAAAACGAAAGAAACGGAGATGAAAAACTCCAAGTATTTTGAGAGTTATGATGGAAATAGTTAGACTCGCGCTTTGGTTTAGCAATTTACTGACCTACCTCCGATTGATTGACCATAACTCTCTCAATTTAACTCTTAAGTCATTGAAATTAGTTTCATTTCGAAAGAATCAAAGTGTAGTTTAAAACAAAAGAAACGGAGATGAAAAACTCCAAGTATTTTGATAGTTCTGATGGAAATAGTTAGACTCGCGCTTTGGTTTAGCAATTTACTGACCTACCTCCGATTGATTGACAATAACTCTCTCAATTTAACTCGTAATTCATTTAAATTAGTTTCATTTCGAAGGAATCGAAGTGTAGTTTAAAACGAAAGAAACGGAGATGAAAAACTCCAAGTATTTTGAGAGTTATGATGGAAATAGTTAGACTCGCGCTTTGGTTTAGCAATTTACTGACCTACCTCCGATTGATTGACCATAACTCACTCAATTTAACTCGTAATTCATTTAAATTAGTTTCATTTCGAAGGAATCGAAGTATAGTTTAAAACGAAAGAAACGGAGATGAAAAACTCCAAGTATTTTGAGAGTTATGATGGAAATAGTTAGACTCGCGCTTTGGTTTAGCAATTTACTGACCTACCTCCGATTGATTGACCATAACTCTGTCAATTTAACTCGTAATTCATTTAAATTAGTTTCATTTCGAAGGAATCGAAGTGTAGTTTAAAACGAAAGAAACGGAGATGAAAAACTCCAAGTATTTTGAGAGTTATGATGGAAATAGTTAGACTCGCTCTTTGGTTTAGCAATTTACTGACCTCTCTCCGATTGATTTACCATAACTCACTAATTTAACTCGTAATTCATTGAAATTAGTTTCATTTCGAAGGAATCGAAGTGTAGTTTAAAACGAAAGAAACGGAGATGAAAAACTCCAAGTATTTTGAGAGTTATGATGGAAATTGTTAGACTCGCGCTTTGGTTTAGCAATTTACTGACCTACCTCCGATTGATTGACCATAACTCACTCAATTTAACTCGTAATTCATTTAAATTAGTTTCATTTCGAATGAATCGAAGTATACTTTAAAACGAAAGAAACGGAGATGAAAAACTCCAAGTATTTTGAGAGTTATGATGGAAATAGTTAGACTCGCGCTTTGGTTTAGCAATTTACTGACCTACCTCCGATTAATTGACCATAACTCACTCAATTTTACTTGTAATTGATTGAAATTAGTTTCATTTCGAAGGAATCGAAGTGTAGTTTAAAACGAAAGAAACGGAGATGAAAAACTCCAAGTATTTTGGGAGTTATAATGGAAATAGTTAGACTCGCGCTTTGGTTTAGCAATTTACTGACCTACCTCCGATTGATTGACCATAACTCACTCAATTTAACTCGTAATTCATTGAATTAGTTTCATTTCGAAGGAATCGAAGTGTAGTTTAAAACGAAAGAAACGGAGATGAAAAACTCCAAGTATTTTGAGAGTTATGATGGAAATAGTTAGACTCGCGCTTTGGTTTAGCAATTTACTGACCTACCTACGATTGATTGACTATAACTCTCTCAATTTAACTCTTAAGTCATTGAAATTAATTTCATTTCAAATGAATCGAAGTGTAGTTTAAAACGAAAGAAACGGAGATGAAAAATTCCAAGTATTTTGAGAGTTATGATGGAAATAGTTAGACTCGCGCTTTGGTTTAGCAATTTACTGACCTACCTCCGATTGATTGACCATAACTCTGTCAATTTAACTCGTAATTCATTTAAATTAGTTTCATTTCGAAGGAATCGAAGTGTAGTTTAAAACGAAAGAAACGGAGATGAAAAACTCCAAGTATTTTGAGAGTTATGATGGAAATAGTTAGACTCGCTCTTTGGTTTAGCAATTTACTGACCTCTCTCCGATTGATTTACCATAACTCACTAATTTAACTCGTAATTCATTGAAATTAGTTTCATTTCGAAGGAATCGAAGTGTAGTTTAAAACGAAAGAAACGGAGATGAAAAACTCCAAGTATTTTGAGAGTTATGATGGAAATTGTTAGACTCGCGCTTTGGTTTAGCAATTTACTGACCTACCTCCGATTGATTGACCATAACTCACTCAATTTAACTCGTAATTCATTTAAATTAGTTTCATTTCGAATGAATCGAAGTATACTTTAAAACGAAAGAAACGGAGATGAAAAACTCCAAGTATTTTGAGAGTTATGATGGAAATAGTTAGACTCGCGCTTTGGTTTAGCAATTTACTGACCTACCTCCGATTAATTGACCATAACTCACTCAATTTTACTTGTAATTGATTGAAATTAGTTTCATTTCGAAGGAATCGAAGTGTAGTTTAAAACGAAAGAAACGGAGATGAAAAACTCCAAGTATTTTGGGAGTTATGATGGAAATAGTTAGACTCGCGCTTTGGTTTAGCAATTTACTGACCTACCTCCGATTGATTGACCATAACTCACTCAATTTAACTCGTAATTCATTGAATTAGTTTCATTTCGAAGGAATCGAAGTGTAGTTTAAAACGAAAGAAACGGAGATGAAAAACTCCAAGTATTTTGAGAGTTATGATGGAAATAGTTAGACTCGCGCTTTGGTTTAGCAATTTACTGACCTACCTACGATTGATTGACTATAACTCTCTCAATTTAACTCTTAAGTCATTGAAATTAATTTCATTTCAAATGAATCGAAGTGTAGTTTAAAACGAAAGAAACGGAGATGAAAAATTCCAAGTATTTTGAGAGTTATGATGGAAATAGTTAGACTCGCGCTTTGGTTTAGCAATTTACTGACCTACCTCCGATTGATTGACCATAACTCTGTCAATTTAACTCGTAATTCATTTAAATTAGTTTCATTTCGAAGGAATCGAAGTGTAGTTTAAAACGAAAGAAACGGAGATTAAAAACTCCAAGTATTTTGGGAGTTATGATGGAAATAGTTAGACTCGCGCTTTGGTTTAGCAATTTACTGACCTCCCTACGATTGATTGACCATAACTCACTAAATTTAACTCGTAATTCATTGAAATTAGTTTCATTTCGAAGGAATCGAAGTATAGTTTATAACGAAAGAAACGGAGATGAAAAACTCCAAGTATTTTGAGAGTTATGATGGAAATAGTTAGACTCGCGCTTTGGTTTAGCAATTTACTGACCTACCTCCGATTGATTGACCATAACTCTCCCAATTTAACTCTTAAGGCATTGAAATTAGTTTCATTTCGAAGGAATCAAAGTGTAGTTTAAAACGAAAGAAACGGAGATGAAAAACTCCAAGTATTTTGAGAGTTATGATGGAAATTGTTAGATTCGCGCTTTGGTTTAGCAATTTACTGACCTACCTCCGATTGATTGACCATAACTCACTCAATTTAACTCGTAATTCATTTAAATTAGTTTCATTTCGAATGAATCGAAGTATAGTTTAAAACGAAATAAACGGAGATGAAAAACTCCAAGTATTTTGAGAGTTATGATGGAAATAGTTAGACTCGCGCTTTGGTTTAGCAATTTACTGACCAACCTCCGATTAATTGACCATAACTCACTCAATTTTACTTGTAATTGATTGAAATTAGTTTCATTTCGAAGGAATCGAAGTGTAGTTTAAAACGAAAGAAACGGAGATGAAAAACTCCAAGTATTTTGGGAGTTATGATGGAAATAGTTAGACTCGCGCTTTGGTTTAGCAATTTACTGACCTACCTCCGATTGATTGACCATAACTCACTCAATTTAACTCGTAATTCATTGAATTAGTTTCATTTCGAAGGAATCGAAGTGTAGTTTAAAACGAAAGAAACGGAGATGAAAAACTCCAAGTATTTTGAGAGTTATGATGGAAATAGTTAGACTCGTGCTTTGGTTTAGCAATTTACTGACCTACCTCCGATTGATTGAACATAACTCTGTCAATTTAACTCGTAATTCTTTTAAATTAGTTTCATTTCGAAGGAATCGAAGTGTAGTTTAAAACGAAAGAAACGGAGATGAAAAACTCCAAGTATTTTGAGAGTTATGATGGAAATAGTTAGACTCGCGCTTTGGTTTAGCAATTTACTGACCTACCTCCGATTGATTGACCATAACTCACTCAATTTAACTCGTAATTCATTTAAATTCGTTTCATTTCGAATGAATCGAAGTGTAGTTTAAAACGAAAGAAACGGAGATGAAAAACTCCAAGTATTTTGAGAGTTATGATGGAAATAGTTAGACTCGCTCTTTGGTTTAGCAATTTACTGACCTACCTCCGATTGATTGACCATAACTCTGTCAATTTAACTCGTAATTCATTTAAATTAGTTTCATTTCGAAGGAATCGAAGTGTAGTTTAAAACGAAAGAAACGGAGATTAAAAACACCAAGTATTTTGGGAGTTATGATGGAAATAGTTAGACTCGCGCTTTGGTTTAGCAATTTACTGACCTCCCTACGATTGATTGACCATAACTCACTCAATTTAACTCGTAATTCATTGAAATTATTTTCATTTCGAAGGAATCAAAGTGTAGTTTATAACGAAAGAAACGGAGATGAAAAACTCCAAGTATTTTGAGAGTTATGATGGAAATAGTTAGACTCGCGCTTTGGTTTAGCAATTTACTGACCTACCTCCGATTGATTGACCATAACTCTCCCAATTTAACTCTTAAGTCATTGAAATTAGTTTCATTTCGAAGGAATCAAAGTGTAGTTTAAAACGAAAGAAACGGAGATGAAAAACTCCAAGTATTTTGAGAGTTATGATGGAAATAGTTAGACTCGCGCTTTGGTTTAGCAATTTGCTGACCTACCTCCGATTGATTGACCATAACTCTCCCAATTTAACTCTTAAGTCATTGAAATTAGTTTCATTTCGAAGGAATCAAAGTGTAGTTTAAAACGAAAGAAACGGAGATGAAAAACTCCAAGTATTTTGAGAGTTATGATCGAAATAGTTAGACTCGCGCTTTGGTTTAGCAATTTACTGACCTACCTCCGATTGATTGACAATAACTCTGTCAATTTAACTCGTAATTCATTTAAATTAGTTTCATTTCGAAGGAATCGAAGTGTAGTTTAAAACGAAAGAAACGGGGATGAAAAACTCCAAGTATTTTGGGAGTTATGATGGAAATAGTTAGACTCGCGCTTTGGTTTAGCAATTTACTGACCTACCTCCGATTTATTGAACATAACTCTCTCAATTTAACTCGTAATTCATTTAAATTCGTTTCATTTCGAATGAATCGAAGTATAGTTTAAAACGAAAGAAACGGAGATGAAAAACTCCAAGTATTTTGAGAGTTATGATGGAAATAGTTAGACTCGCGCTTTGGTTTAGCAATTTACTGACCTACCTCCGATTGATTGACCATAACTCTCTCAATTTAACTCTTAAGTCATTGAAATTAGTTTCATTTCGAAAGAATCAAAGTGTAGTTTAAAACGAAAGAAACGGAGATGAAAAACTCCAAGTATTTTGATAGTTCTGATGGAAATAGTTAGACTCGCGCTTTGGTTTAGCAATTTACTGACCTACCTCCGATTGATTGACAATAACTCTCTCAATTTAACTCGTAATTCATTTAAATTAGTTTCATTTCGAAGGAATCGAAGTGTAGTTTAAAACGAAAGAAACGGAGATGAAAAACTCCAAGTATTTTGAGAGTTATGATGGAAATAGTTAGACTCGTGCTTTGGTTTAGCAATTTACTGACCTACCTCCGATTGATTGAACATAACTCAGTCAATTTAACTCGTAATTCTTTTAAATTAGTTTCATTTCGAAGGAATCGAAGTGTAGTTTAAAACGAAAGAAACGGAGATGAAAAACTCCAAGTATTTTGAGAGTTATGATGGAAATAGTTAGACTCGCTCTTTGGTTTAGCAATTTACTGACCTCTCTCCGATTGATTTACCATAACTCACTAAATTTAACTCGTAATTCATTGAAATTAGTTTCATTTCGAAGGAATCGAAGTGTAGTTTAAAACGAAAGAAACGGAGATGAAAAACTCCAAGTATTTTGAGAGTTATGATGGAAATTGTTAGACTCGCGCTTTGGTTTAGCAATTTACTGACCTACCTCCGATTGATTGACCATAGCTCACTCAATTTAACTCGTAAATCATTTAAATTAGTTTCATTTCGAAGGAATCGAAGTAAAGTTTAAAACGAAAGAAACGGAGATGAAAAACTCCAAGTATTTTGAGAGTTATGATGGAAATAGTTAGACTCGCGCTTTGGTTTAGCAATTTACTGACCTACCTCCGATTGATTGAACATAACTCTCTCAATTTAACTCGTAATTCATTTAAATTCGTTTCATTTCGAATGAATCGAAGTGTAGTTTAAAACGAAAGAAACGGAGATGAAAAACTCCAAGTATTTTGAGAGTTATGATGGAAATAGTTAGACTCGCTCTTTGGTTTAGCAATTTAGTGACCTCTCTCCGATTGATTTACCATAACTCACTCAATTTAACTCGTAATTCATTGAAATTAGTTTCATTTCGAAGGAATCGAAGTGTAGTTTAAAACGAAAGAAACGGAGATGAAAAACTCCAAGTATTTTGAGAGTTATGATGGAAATTGTTAGACTCGCGCTTTGGTTTAGCAATTTACTGACCTACCTCCGATTGATTGACCATAACTCACTCAATTTAACTCGTAATTCATTTAAATTAGTTTCATTTCGAAGGAATCGAAGTATAGTTTAAAACGAAAGAAACGGAGATGAAAAACTCCAAGTATTTTGAGAGTTATGATGGAAATAGTTAGACTCGCGCTTTGGCTTAGCAATTTACTGACCTACCTCCGATTGATTGACCATAACTCTGTCAATTTAACTCGTAATTCATTTAAATTAGTTTCATTTCGAAGGAATCGAAGTGTAGTTTAAAACGAAAGAAACGGAGATGAAAAACTCCAAGTATTTTGAGAGTTATGATGGAAATAGTTAGACTCACGCTTTGGTTTAGCAATTTACTGACCTACCTCCGATTGATTGACCATAACTCACTCAATTTAACTCGTAATTCATTGAATTAGTTTCATTTCGAAGGAATCGAAGTGTAGTTTAAAACGAAAGAAACGGAGATGAAAAACTCCAAGTATTTTGAGAGTTATGATGGAAATAGTTAGACTCGCGCTTTGGTTTAGCAATTTACTGACCTACCTACGATTGATTGACTATAACTCTCTCAATTTAACTCTTAAGTCATTGAAATTAATTTCATTTCAAATGAATCGAAGTGTAGTTTAAAACGAAAGAAACGGAGATGAAAAACTCCAAGTATTTTGAGAGTTATGATGGAAATAGTTAGACTCGCGCTTTGGTTTAGCAATTTACTGACCTACCTCCGATTGATTGACCATAACTCTGTCAATTTAACTCGTAATTCATTTAAATTAGTTTCATTTCGAAGGAATCGAAGTGTAGTTTAAAACGAAAGAAACGGAGATTAAAAACTCCAAGTATTTTGGGAGTTATGATGGAAATAGTTAGACTCGCGCTTTGGTTTAGCAATTTACTGACCTCCCTACGATTGATTGACCATAACTCACTCAATTTAACTCGTAATTCATTGAAATTAGTTTATGATGGAAATAGTTAGACTCGCGCTTTGGTTTAGCAATTTACTGACCTACCTCCGATTGATTGAACATAACTCTCTCAATTTAACTCGTAATTCATTTAAATTCGTTTCATTTCGAATGAATCGAAGTGTAGTTTAAAACGAAAGAAACGGAGATGAAAAACTCCAAGTATTTTGAGAGTTATGATGGAAATAGTTAGACTCGCTCTTTGGTTTAGCAATTTACTGACCTCTCTCCGATTGATTTACCATAACTCACTCAATTTAACTCGTAATTCATTGAAATTAGTTTCATTTCGAAGGAATCGAAGTGTAGTTTAAAACGAAAGAAACGGAGATGAAAAACTCTAAGTATTTTGAGAGTTATGATGGAAATTGTTAGACTCGCGCTTTGGTTTAGCAATTTACTGACCTACCTCCGATTGATTGACCATAACTCACTCAATTTAACTCGTAATTCATTTAAATTAGTTTCATTTCGAAGGAATCGAAGTATAGTTTAAAACGAAAGAAACGGAGATGAAAAACTCCAAGTATTTTGAGAGTTATGATGGAAATAGTTAGACTCGCGCTTTGGTTTAGCAATTTACTGACCTCCCTACGATTGATTGACCATAACTCACTCAATTTAACTCGTAATTCATTGAAATTAGTTTCATTTCGAAAGAATCGAAGTGTAGTTTAAAACGAAAGAAACGGAGATGAAAAACTCCAAGTATTTTGAGAGTTATGATGGAAATAGTTAGACTCGCGCTTTGGTTTAGCAATTTCCTGACCTACCTCCGATTGATTGACCATAACTCTGTCAATTTAACTCGTAATTCATTTAAATTAGTTTCATTTCGAAGGAATCAAAGTGTAGTTTAAAACGAAAGAAACGGAGATGAAAAACTCCAAGTATTTTGAGAGTTATGATGGAAATAGTTAGACTCGCGCTTTGGTTTAGCAATTTACTGACCTACCTCCGATTGATTGACCATAACTCTGTCAATTTAACTCGTAATTCATTTAAATTAGTTTCATTTCGAAGGAATCGAAGTGTAGTTTAAAACGAAAGAAACGGAGATGAAAAACTCTAAGTATTTTGAGAGTTATGATGGAAATAGTTAGACTCGCTCTTTGGTTTAGCAATTTACTGACCTCTCTCCGATTGATTTACCATAACTCACTAAATTTAACTCGTAATTCATTGAAATTAGTTTCATTTCGAAGGAATCGAAGTGTAGTTTAAAACGAAAGAAACGGAGATGAAAAACTCCAAGTATTTTGAGAGTTATGATGGAAATTGTTAGACTCGCGCTTTGGTTTAGCAATTTACTGACCTACCTCCAATTGATTGACCATAACTCACTCAATTTAACTCGTAATTCATTTAAATTAGTTTCATTTCGAAGGAATCGAAGTATAGTTTAAAACGAAAGAAACGGAGATGAAAAACTCCAAGTATTTTGAGAGTTATGATGGAAATAGTTAGACTCGCGCTTTGGTTTAGCAATTTACTGACCTACCTCCGATTAATTGACCATAACTCACTCAATTTTACTTGTAATTGATTGAAATTAGTTTCATTTCGAAGGAATCGAAGTGTAGTTTAAAACGAAAGAAACGGAGATGAAAAACTCCAAGTATTTTGGGAGTTATAATGGAAATAGTTAGACTCGCGCTTTGGTTTAGCAATTTACTGACCTACCTCCGATTGATTGATCATAACTCACTAAATTTAACTCGTAATTCATTGAATTAGTTTCATTTCGAAGAAATCGAAGTGTAGTTTAAAACGAAAGAAACGGAGATGAAAAACTCCAAGTATTTTGAGAGTTATGATGGAAATAGTTAGACTCGCGCTTTGGTTTAGCAATTTACTGACCTACCTACGATTGATTGACCATAACTCTCTCAATTTAACTCTTAAGTCATTGAAATTAATTTAATTTCAAATGAATCGAAGTGTAGTTTAAAACGAAAGAAACGGAGATGAAAAACTCCAAGTATTTTGAGAGTTATGATGGAAATAGTTAGACTCGCACTTTGGTTTAGCAATTTACTGACCTACCTCCGATTGATTGACCATAACTCTGTCAATTTAACTCGTAATTAATTTAAATTAGTTTCATTTCGAAGGAATCGAAGTGTAGTTTAAAACGAAAGAAACGGAGATTAAAAACTCCAAGTATTTTGGGAGTTATGATGGAAATAGTTAGACTCGCGCTTTGGTTTAGCAATTTACTGACCTCCCTACGATTGATTGACCATAACTCACTCAATTTAACTCGTAATTCATTGAAATTAGTTTCATTTCGAAGGAATCGAAGTGTAGTTTATAACGAAAGAAACGGAGATGAAAAACTCCAAGTATTTTGAGAGTTATGATGGAAATAGTTAGACTCGCTCTTCGGTTTAGCAATTTACTGACCTCTCTCCGATTGATTGACCATAACTCTGTCAATTTAACTCGTAATTCATTTAAATTAGTTTCATTTCGAAGGAATCGAAGTGTAGTTTAAAACGAAAGAAACGGAGATGAAAAACTCAAAGTATTTTGAGAGTTATTATGGAAATAGTTAGACTCGCTCTTTGGTTTAGCAATTTACTGACCTCTCTCCGATTGATTGACCATAACTCTGTCAATTTAACTCGTAATTCATTGAATTAGTTTCATTTCGAAGAAATCGAAGTGTAGTTTAAAACGAAAGAAACGGAGATGAAAAACTCCAAGTATTTTGAGAGTTATGATGGAAATAGTTAGACTCGCGCTTTGGTTTAGCAATTTACGGACCTCCCTACGATTGATTGACCATAACTCACTAAATTTAACTCGTAATTCATTGAAATTAGTTTCATTTCGAAGGAATCGAAGTGTAGTTTAAAACGAAAGAAACGGAGATGAAAAACTCCAAGTATTTTGAGAGTTATGATGGAAATAGTTAGACTCGCGCTTTGGTTTAGCAATTTACTGACCTACCTCCGATTGATTGACCATAACTCTCTCAATTTAACTCTTAAGTCATTGAAATTAGTTTCATTTCGAAGGAATCGAAGTGTAGTTTAAAACGAAAGACACGGAGATGAAAAACTCCAAGTATTTTGAGAGTTATGATGGAAATAGTTAGACTCGCGCTTTGGTTTAGCAATTTACTGACCTACCTCCGATTGATTGACAATAACTCTCTCAATTTAACTCGTAATTCATTTAAATTAGTTTCATTTCGAAGGAATCAAAGTGTAGTTTAAAACGAAAGAAACGGAGATGAAAAACTCCAAGTATTTTGAGAGTTATGATGGAAATAGTTAGACTCGCGCTTTGGTTTAGCAATTTACTGACCTACCTCCGATTGATTGACCATAACTCTGTCAATTTAACTCGTAATTCATTTTAATTAGTTTCATTTCGAAGGAATCGAAGTGTAGTTTAAAACGAAAGAAACGGAGATGAAAAACTCTAAGTATTTTGAGAGTTATGATGGAAATAGTTAGACTCGCTCTTTGGTTTAGCAATTTACTGACCTCTCTCCGATTGATTTACCATAACTCACTAAATTTAACTCGTAATTCATTGAAATTAGTTTCATTTCGAAGGAATCGAAGTGTAGTTTAAAACGAAAGAAACGGAGATGAAAAACTCCAAGTATTTTGAGAGTTATGATGGAAATTGTTAGACTCGCGCTTTGGTTTAGCAATTTACTGATTTACCTCCGATTGATTGACCATAACTCACTCAATTTAACTCGTAATTCATTTAAATTAGTTTCATTTCGAAGGAATCAAAGTATAGTTTAAAACGAAAGAAACGGAGATGAAAAACTCCAAGTATTTTGAGAGTTATGATGGAAATAGTTAGACTCGCGCTTTGGTTTAGCAATTTACTGACCTACCTCCGATTAATTGACCATAACTCACTCAATTTTACTTGTAATTGATTGAAATTAGTTTCATTTCGAAGGAATCGAAGTGTAGTTTAAAACGAAAGAAACGGAGATGAAAAACTCCAAGTATTTTGGGAGTTATGATGGAAATAGTTAGACTCGCGCTTTGGTTTAGCAATTTACTGACCTCCCTACGATTGAATGACCATAACTCACTCAATTTAACTCGTAATTTATTGAAATTAGTTTCATTTCGAAGGAATCGAAGTGTAGTATAACGAAAGAAACGGAGATGAAAAACTCCAAGTATTTTGAGAGTTATGATGGAAATAGTTAGACTCGCGCTTTGGTTTAGCAATTTACTGACCTACCTCCGATTGATTGACCATAACTCTCCCAATTTAACTCTTAAGTCATTGAAATTAGTTTCATTTCGAAGGAATCAAAGTGTAGTTTAAAACGAAAGAAACGGAGATGAAAAACTCCAAGTATTTTGAGAGTTATGATGGAAATAGTTAGACTCGCGCTTTGGTTTAGCAATTTACTGACCTACCTCCGATTGATTGAACATAACTCTCTCAATTTAACTCGTAATTAATTTAAATTCGTTTCATTTCGAATGAATCGAAGTGTAGTTTAAAACGAAAGAAACGGAGATGAAAAACTCCAAGTATTTTGAGAGTTATGATGGAAATAGTTAGACTCGCTCTTTGGTTTAGCAATTTACTGACCTCTCTCCGATTGATTTACCATAACTCACTCAATTTAACTCGTAATTCATTGAAATTAGTTTCATTTCGAAGGAATCGAAGTGTAGTTTAAAACGAAAGAAACGGAGATGAAAAACTCCAAGTATTTTGAGAGTTATGATGGAAATTGTTAGACTCGCGCTTTGGTTTAGCAATTTACTGACCTACCTCCGATTGATTGACCATAACTCACTCAATTTAACTCGTAATTCATTTAAATTAGTTTCATTTCGAAGGAATCGAAGTATAGTTTAAAACGAAAGAAACGGAGATGAAAAACTCCAAGTATTTTGAGAGTTATGATGGAAATAGTTAGACTCGCGCTTTGGTTTAGCAATTTACTGACCTCCCTACGATTGATTGACCATAACTCACTCAATTTAACTCGTAATTCATTGAAATTAGTTTCATTTCGAAAGAATCGAAGTGTAGTTTAAAACGAAAGAAACGGAGATGAAAAACTCCAAGTATTTTGAGAGTTATGATGGAAATAGTTAGACTCGCGCTTTGGTTTAGCAATTTCCTGACCTACCTCCGATTGATTTACCATAACTCTGTCAATTTAACTCGTAATTCATTTAAATTAGTTTCATTTCGAAGGAATCAAAGTGTAGTTTAAAACGAAAGAAACGGAGATGAAAAACTCCAAGTATTTTGAGAGTTATGATGGAAATAGTTAGACTCGCGCTTTGGTTTAGCAATTTACTGACCTACCTCCGATTGATTGACCATAACTCTGTCAATTTAACTCGTAATTCATTTAAATTAGTTTCATTTCGAAGGAATCGAAGTGTAGTTTAAAACGAAAGAAACGGAGATGAAAAACTCTAAGTATTTTGAGAGTTATGATGGAAATAGTTAGACTCCCTCTTTGGTTTAGCAATTTACTGACCTCTCTCCGATTGATTTACCATAACTCACTAAATTTAACTCGTAATTCATTGAAATTAGTTTCATTTCGAAGGAATCGAAGTGTAGTTTAAAACGAAAGAAACGGAGATGAAAAACTCCAAGTATTTTGAGAGTTATGATGGAAATTGTTAGACTCGCGCTTTGGTTTAGCAATTTACTGACCTACCTCCAATTGATTGACCATAACTCACTCAATTTAACTCGTAATTCATTTAAATTAGTTTCATTTCGAAGGAATCGAAGTATAGTTTAAAACGAAAGAAACGGAGATGAAAAACTCCAAGTATTTTGAGAGTTATGATGGAAATAGTTAGACTCACTCTTTGGTTTAGCAATTTACTGACCTCTCTCAGATTGATTTACCATAACTCACTCAATTTAACTCGTAATTCATTGAAATTAGTTTCATTTCGAAGGAATCGAAGTGTAGTTTAAAACGAAAGAAACGGAGATGAAAAACTCCAATTATTTTGAGAGTTATGATGGAAATAGTTAGACTCGCGCTTTGGTTTAGCAATTTACTGACCTACCTCCGATTGATTGAACATAACTCTCTCAATTTAACTCGTAATTAATTTAAATTCGTTTCATTTCGAATGAATCGAAGTGTAGTTTAAAACGAAAGAAACGAAGATGAAAAACTCCAAGTATTTTGAGAGTTATGATGGAAATAGTTAGACTCGCTCTTTGGTTTAGCAATTTACTGACCTCTCTCCGATTGATTTACCATAACTCACTCAATTTAACTCGTAATTCATTGAAATTAGTTTCATTTCGAAGGAATCGAAGTGTAGTTTAAAACGAAAGAAACGGAGATGAAAAACTCCAAGTATTTTGAGAGTTATGATGGAAATTGTTAGACTCGCGCTTTGGTTTAGCAATTTACTGACCTACCTCCGATTGATTGACCATAACTCACTCAATTTAACTCGTAATTCATTTAAATTAGTTTCATTTCGAAGGAATCGAAGTATAGTTTAAAACGAAAGAAACGGAGATGAAAAACTCCAAGTATTTTGAGAGTTATGATGGAAATAGTTAGACTCGCGCTTTGGTTTAGCAATTTACGGACCTCCCTACGATTGATTGACCATAACTCACTAAATTTAACTCGTAATTCATTGAAATTAGTTTCATTTCGAAGGAATCGAAGTGTAGTTTAAAACGAAAGAAACGGAGATGAAAAACTCCAAGTATTTTGAGAGTTATGATGGAAATAGTTAGACTCGCGCTTTGGTTTAGCAATTTACTGACCTACCTCCGATTGATTGACCATAACTCTCTCAATTTAACTCTTAAGTCATTGAAATTAGTTTCATTTCGAAGGAATCGAAGTGTAGTTTAAAACGAAAGACACGGAGATGAAAAACTCCAAGTATTTTGAGAGTTATGATGGAAATAGTTAGACTCGCGCTTTGGTTTAGCAATTTACTGACCTACCTCCGATTGATTGACAATAACTCTCTCAATTTAACTCGTAATTCATTTAAATTAGTTTCATTTCTAAGGAATCAAAGTGTAGTTTAAAACGAAAGAAACGGAGATGAAAAACTCCAAGTATTTTGAGAGTTATGATGGAAATAGTTAGACTCGCGCTTTGGTTTAGCAATTTACTGACCTACCTCCGATTGATTGACCATAAATCTGTCAATTTAACTCGTAATTCATTTTAATTAGTTTCATTTCGAAGGAATCGAAGTGTAGTTTAAAACGAAAGAAACGGAGATGAAAAACTCTAAGTATTTTGAGAGTTATGATGGAAATAGTTAGACTCGCTCTTTGGTTTAGCAATTTACTGACCTCTCTCCGATTGATTTACCATAACTCACTAAATTTAACTCGTAATTCATTGAAATTAGTTTCATTTCGAAGGAATCGAAGTGTAGTTTAAAACGAAAGAAACGGAGATGAAAAACTCCAAGTATTTTGAGAGTTATGATGGAAATTGTTAGACTCGCGCTTTGGTTTAGCAATTTACTGATTTACCTCCGATTGATTGACCATAACTCACTCAATTTAACTCGTAATTCATTTAAATTAGTTTCATTTCGAAGGAATCAAAGTATAGTTTAAAACGAAAGAAACGGAGATGAAAAACTCCAAGTATTTTGAGAGTTATGATGGAAATAGTTAGACTCGCGCTTTGGTTTAGCCATTTACTGACCTACCTCCGATTAATTGACCATAACTCACTCAATTTTACTTGTAATTGATTGAAATTAGTTTCATTTCGAAGGAATCGAAGTGTAGTTTAAAACGAAAGAAACGGAGATGAAAAACTCCAAGTATTTTGGGAGTTATGATGGAAATAGTTAGACTCGCGCTTTGGTTTAGCAATTTACTGACCTCCCTACGATTGAATGACCATAACTCACTCAATTTAACTCGTAATTTATTGAAATTAGTTTCATTTCGAAGGAATCGAAGTGTAGTATAACGAAAGAAACGGAGATGAAAAACTCCAAGTATTTTGAGAGTTATGATGGAAATAGTTAGACTCGCGCTTTGGTTTAGCAATTTACTGACCTACCTCCGATTGATTGACCATAACTCTCCCAATTTAACTCTTAAGTCATTGAAATTAGTTTCATTTCGAAGGAATCAAAGTGTAGTTTAAAACGAAAGAAACGGAGATGAAAAACTCCAAGTATTTTGAGAGTTATGATGGAAATAGTTAGACTCGCGCTTTGGTTTAGCAATTTACTGACCTACCTCCGATTGATTGAACATAACTCTCTCAATTTAACTCGTAATTAATTTAAATTCGTTTCATTTCGAATGAATCGAAGTGTAGTTTAAAACGAAAGAAACGGAGATGAAAAACTCCAAGTATTTTGAGAGTTATGATGGAAATAGTTAGACTCGCTCTTTGGTTTAGCAATTTACTGACCTCTCTCCGATTGATTTACCATAACTCACTCAATTTAACTCGTAATTCATTGAAATTAGTTTCATTTCGAAGGAATCGAAGTGTAGTTTAAAACGAAAGAAACGGAGATGAAAAACTCCAAGTATTTTGAGAGTTATGATGGAAATTGTTAGACTCGCGCTTTGGTTTAGCAATTTACTGACCTACCTCCGATTGATTGACCATAACTCACTCAATTTAACTCGTAATTCATTTAAATTAGTTTCATTTCGAAGGAATCGAAGTATAGTTTAAAACGAAAGAAACGGAGATGAAAAACTCCAAGTATTTTGAGAGTTATGATGGAAATAGTTAGACTCGCGCTTTGGTTTAGCAATTTACTGACCTCCCTACGATTGATTGACCATAACTCACTCAATTTAACTCGTAATTCATTGAAATTAGTTTCATTTCGAAAGAATCGAAGTGTAGTTTAAAACGAAAGAAACGGAGATGAAAAACTCCAAGTATTTTGAGAGTTATGATGGAAATAGTTAGACTCGCGCTTTGGTTTAGCAATTTCCTGACCTACCTCCGATTGATTGACCATAACTCTGTCAATTTAACTCGTAATTCATTTAAATTAGTTTCATTTCGAAGGAATCAAAGTGTAGTTTAAAACGAAAGAAACGGAGATGAAAAACTCCAAGTATTTTGAGAGTTATGATGGAAATAGTTAGACTCGCGCTTTGGTTTAGCAATTTACTGACCTACCTCCGATTGATTGACCATAACTCTGTCAATTTAACTCGTAATTCATTTAAATTAGTTTCATTTCGAAGGAATCGAAGTGTAGTTTAAAACGAAAGAAACGGAGATGAAAAACTCTAAGTATTTTGAGAGTTATGATGGAAATAGTTAGACTCCCTCTTTGGTTTAGCAATTTACTGACCTCTCTCCGATTGATTTACCATAACTCACTAAATTTAACTCGTAATTCATTGAAATTAGTTTCATTTCGAAGGAATCGAAGTGTAGTTTAAAACGAAAGAAACGGAGATGAAAAACTCCAAGTATTTTGAGAGTTATGATGGAAATTGTTAGACTCGCGCTTTGGTTTAGCAATTTACTGACCTACCTCCAATTGATTGACCATAACTCACTCAATTTAACTCGTAATTCATTTAAATTAGTTTCATTTCGAAGGAATCGAAGTATAGTTTAAAACGAAAGAAACGGAGATGAAAAACTCCAAGTATTTTGAGAGTTATGATGGAAATAGTTAGACTCGCGCTTTGGTTTAGCAATTTACTGACCTACCTCCGATTAATTGACCATAACTCACTCAATTTTACTTGTAATTGATTGAAATTAGTTTCATTTCGAAGGAATCGAAGTGTAGTTTAAAACGAAAGAAACGGAGATGAAAAACTCTAATTATTTTGAGAGTTATGATGGAAATAGTTAGACTCCCTCTTTGGTTTAGCAATTTACTGACCTCTCTCCGATTGATTTACCATAACTCACTAAATTTAACTCGTAATTCATTGAAATTAGTTTCATTTCGAAGGAATCGAAGTGTAGTTTAAAACGAAAGAAACGGAGATGAAAAACTCCAAGTATTTTGAGAGTTATGATGGAAATTGTTAGACTCGCGCTTTGGTTTAGCAATTTACTGATTTACCTCCGATTGATTGACCATAACTCACTCAATTTAACTCGTAATTCATTTAAATTAGTTTCATTTCGAAGGAATCAAAGTATAGTTTAAAACGAAAGAAACGGAGATGAAAAACTCCAAGTATTTTGAGAGTTATGATGGAAATAGTTAGACTCGCGCTTTGGTTTAGCAATTTACTGACCTACCTCCGATTAATTGACCATAACTCACTCAATTTTACTTGTAATTGATTGAAATTAGTTTCATTTCGAAGGAATCGAAGTGTAGTTTAAAACGAAAGAAACGGAGATGAAAAACTCCAAGTATTTTGGGAGTTATGATGGAAATAGTTAGACTCGCGCTTTGGTTTAGCAATTTACTGACCTCCCTACGATTGAATGACCATAACTCACTCAATTTAACTCGTAATTTATTGAAATTAGTTTCATTTCGAAGGAATCGAAGTGTAGTATAACGAAAGAAACGGAGATGAAAAACTCCAAGTATTTTGAGAGTTATGATGGAAATAGTTAGACTCGCGCTTTGGTTTAGCAATTTACTGACCTACCTCCGATTGATTGACCATAACTCTCCCAATTTAACTCTTAAGTCATTGAAATTAGTTTCATTTCGAAGGAATCAAAGTGTAGTTTAAAACGAAAGAAACGGAGATGAAAAACTCCAAGTATTTTGAGAGTTATGATGGAAATAGTTAGACTCGCGCTTTGGTTTAGCAATTTACTGACCTACCTCCGATTGATTGAACATAACTCTCTCAATTTAACTCGTAATTAATTTAAATTCGTTTCATTTCGAATGAATCGAAGTGTAGTTTAAAACGAAAGAAACGGAGATGAAAAACTCCAAGTATTTTGAGAGTTATGATGGAAATAGTTAGACTCGCTCTTTGGTTTAGCAATTTACTGACCTCTCTCCGATTGATTTACCATAACTCACTCAATTTAACTCGTAATTCATTGAAATTAGTTTCATTTCGAAGGAATCGAAGTGTAGTTTAAAACGAAAGAAACGGAGATGAAAAACTCCAAGTATTTTGAGAGTTATGATGGAAATTGTTAGACTCGCGCTTTGGTTTAGCAATTTACTGACCTACCTCCGATTGATTGACCATAACTCACTCAATTTAACTCGTAATTCATTTAAATTAGTTTCATTTCGAAGGAATCGAAGTATAGTTTAAAACGAAAGAAACGGAGATGAAAAACTCCAAGTATTTTGAGAGTTATGATGGAAATAGTTAGACTCGCGCTTTGGTTTAGCAATTTACTGACCTCCCTACGATTGATTGACCATAACTCACTCAATTTAACTCGTAATTCATTGAAATTAGTTTCATTTCGAAAGAATCGAAGTGTAGTTTAAAACGAAAGAAACGGAGATGAAAAACTCCAAGTATTTTGAGAGTTATGATGGAAATAGTTAGACTCGCGCTTTGGTTTAGCAATTTCCTGACCTACCTCCGATTGATTGACCATAACTCTGTCAATTTAACTCGTAATTCATTTAAATTAGTTTCATTTCGAAGGAATCAAAGTGTAGTTTAAAACGAAAGAAACGGAGATGAAAAACTCCAAGTATTTTGAGAGTTATGATGGAAATAGTTAGACTCGCGCTTTGGTTTAGCAATTTACTGACCTACCTCCGATTGATTGACCATAACTCTGTCAATTTAACTCGTAATTCATTTAAATTAGTTTCATTTCGAAGGAATCGAAGTGTAGTTTAAAACGAAAGAAACGGAGATGAAAAACTCTAAGTATTTTGAGAGTTATGATGGAAATAGTTAGACTCCCTCTTTGGTTTAGCAATTTACTGACCTCTCTCCGATTGATTTACCATAACTCACTAAATTTAACTCGTAATTCATTGAAATTAGTTTCATTTCGAAGGAATCGAAGTGTAGTTTAAAACGAAAGAAACGGAGATGAAAAACTCCAAGTATTTTGAGAGTTATGATGGAAATTGTTAGACTCGCGCTTTGGTTTAGCAATTTACTGACCTACCTCCAATTGATTGACCATAACTCACTCAATTTAACTCGTAATTCATTTAAATTAGTTTCATTTCGAAGGAATCGAAGTATAGTTTAAAACGAAAGAAACGGAGATGAAAAACTCCAAGTATTTTGAGAGTTATGATGGAAATAGTTAGACTCGCTCTTTGGTTTAGCAATTTACTGACCTCTCTCAGATTGATTTACCATAACTCACTCAATTTAACTCGTAATTCATTGAAATTAGTTTCATTTCGAAGGAATCGAAGTGTAGTTTAAAACGAAAGAAACGGAGATGAAAAACTCCAAGTATTTTGAGAGTTATGATGGAAATAGTTAGACTCGCGCTTTGGTTTAGCAATTTACTGACCTCCCTACGATTGATTGACCATAACTCACTCAATTTAACTCGTAATTCATTGAAATTAGTTTCATTTCGAAAGAATCGAAGTGTAGTTTAAAACGAAAGAAACGGAGATGAAAAACTCCAAGTATTTTGAGAGTTATGATGGAAATAGTTAGACTCGCGCTTTGGTTTAGCAATTTCCTGACCTACCTCCGATTGATTGACCATAACTCTGTCAATTTAACTCGTAATTCATTTAAATTAGTTTCATTTCGAAGGAATCAAAGTGTAGTTTAAAACGAAAGAAACGGAGATGAAAAACTCCAAGTATTTTGAGAGTTATGATGGAAATAGTTAGACTCGCGCTTTGGTTTAGCAATTTACTGACCTACCTCCGATTGATTGACCATAACTCTGTCAATTTAACTCGTAATTCATTTAAATTAGTTTCATTTCGAAGGAATCGAAGTGTAGTTTAAAACGAAAGAAACGGAGATGAAAAACTCTAAGTATTTTGAGAGTTATGATGGAAATAGTTAGACTCCCTCTTTGGTTTAGCAATTTACTGACCTCTCTCCGATTGATTTACCATAACTCACTAAATTTAACTCGTAATTCATTGAAATTAGTTTCATTTCGAAGGAATCGAAGTGTAGTTTAAAACGAAAGAAACGGAGATGAAAAACTCCAAGTATTTTGAGAGTTATGATGGAAATTGTTAGACTCGCGCTTTGGTTTAGCAATTTACTGACCTACCTCCAATTGATTGACCATAACTCACTCAATTTAACTCGTAATTCATTTAAATTAGTTTCATTTCGAAGGAATCGAAGTATAGTTTAAAACGAAAGACACGGAGATGAAAAACTCCAAGTATTTTGAGAGTTATGATGGAAATAGTTAGACTCGCGCTTTGGTTTAGCAATTTACTGACCTACCTCCGATTGATTGACAATAACTCTCTCAATTTAACTCGTAATTCATTTAAATTAGTTTCATTTCTAAGGAATCAAAGTGTAGTTTAAAACGAAAGAAACGGAGATGAAAAACTCCAAGTATTTTGAGAGTTATGATGGAAATAGTTAGACTCGCGCTTTGGTTTAGCAATTTACTGACCTACCTCCGATTGATTGACCATAAATCTGTCAATTTAACTCGTAATTCATTTTAATTAGTTTCATTTCGAAGGAATCGAAGTGTAGTTTAAAACGAAAGAAACGGAGATGAAAAACTCTAAGTATTTTGAGAGTTATGATGGAAATAGTTAGACTCGCTCTTTGGTTTAGCAATTTACTGACCTCTCTCCGATTGATTTACCATAACTCACTAAATTTAACTCGTAATTCATTGAAATTAGTTTCATTTCGAAGGAATCGAAGTGTAGTTTAAAACGAAAGAAACGGAGATGAAAAACTCCAAGTATTTTGAGAGTTATGATGGAAATTGTTAGACTCGCGCTTTGGTTTAGCAATTTACTGATTTACCTCCGATTGATTGACCATAACTCACTCAATTTAACTCGTAATTCATTTAAATTAGTTTAATTTCGAAGGAATCAAAGTATAGTTTAAAACGAAAGAAACGGAGATGAAAAACTCCAAGTATTTTGAGAGTTATGATGGAAATAGTTAGACTCGCGCTTTGGTTTAGCCATTTACTGACCTACCTCCGATTAATTGACCATAACTCACTCAATTTTACTTGTAATTGATTGAAATTAGTTTCATTTCGAAGGAATCGAAGTGTAGTTTAAAACGAAAGAAACGGAGATGAAAAACTCCAAGTATTTTGGGAGTTATGATGGAAATAGTTAGACTCGCGCTTTGGTTTAGCAATTTACTGACCTCCCTACGATTGAATGACCATAACTCACTCAATTTAACTCGTAATTTATTGAAATTAGTTTCATTTCGAAGGAATCGAAGTGTAGTATAACGAAAGAAACGGAGATGAAAAACTCCAAGTATTTTGAGAGTTATGATGGAAATAGTTAGACTCGCGCTTTGGTTTAGCAATTTACTGACCTACCTCCGATTGATTGACCATAACTCTCCCAATTTAACTCTTAAGTCATTGAAATTAGTTTCATTTCGAAGGAATCAAAGTGTAGTTTAAAACGAAAGAAACGGAGATGAAAAACTCCAAGTATTTTGAGAGTTATGATGGAAATAGTTAGACTCGCGCTTTGGTTTAGCAATTTACTGACCTACCTCCGATTGATTGAACATAACTCTCTCAATTTAACTCGTAATTAATTTAAATTCGTTTCATTTCGAATGAATCGAAGTGTAGTTTAAAACGAAAGAAACGGAGATGAAAAACTCCAAGTATTTTGAGAGTTATGATGGAAATAGTTAGACTCGCTCTTTGGTTTAGCAATTTACTGACCTCTCTCCGATTGATTTACCATAACTCACTCAATTTAACTCGTAATTCATTGAAATTAGTTTCATTTCGAAGGAATCGAAGTGTAGTTTAAAACGAAAGAAACGGAGATGAAAAACTCCAAGTATTTTGAGAGTTATGATGGAAATTGTTAGACTCGCGCTTTGGTTTAGCAATTTACTGACCTACCTCCGATTGATTGACCATAACTCACTCAATTTAACTCGTAATTCATTTAAATTAGTTTCATTTCGAAGGAATCGAAGTATAGTTTAAAACGAAAGAAACGGAGATGAAAAACTCCAAGTATTTTGAGAGTTATGATGGAAATAGTTAGACTCGCGCTTTGGTTTAGCAATTTACTGACCTCCCTACGATTGATTGACCATAACTCACTCAATTTAACTCGTAATTCATTGAAATTAGTTTCATTTCGAAAGAATCGAAGTGTAGTTTAAAACGAAAGAAACGGAGATGAAAAACTCCAAGTATTTTGAGAGTTATGATGGAAATAGTTAGACTCGCGCTTTGGTTTAGCAATTTCCTGACCTACCTCCGATTGATTGACCATAACTCTGTCAATTTAACTCGTAATTCATTTAAATTAGTTTCATTTCGAAGGAATCAAAGTGTAGTTTAAAACGAAAGAAACGGAGATGAAAAACTCCAAGTATTTTGAGAGTTATGATGGAAATAGTTAGACTCGCGCTTTGGTTTAGCAATTTACTGACCTACCTCCGATTGATTGACCATAACTCTGTCAATTTAACTCGTAATTCATTTAAATTAGTTTCATTTCGAAGGAATCGAAGTGTAGTTTAAAACGAAAGAAACGGAGATGAAAAACTCTAAGTATTTTGAGAGTTATGATGGAAATAGTTAGACTCCCTCTTTGGTTTAGCAATTTACTGACCTCTCTCCGATTGATTTACCATAACTCACTAAATTTAACTCGTAATTCATTGAAATTAGTTTCATTTCGAAGGAATCGAAGTGTAGTTTAAAACGAAAGAAACGGAGATGAGAAACTCCAAGTATTTTGAGAGTTATGATGGAAATAGTTAGACTCGCGCTTTGGTTTAGCAATTTACTGACCTACCTCCGATTGATTGACCATAACTCTCTCAATTTAACTCTTAAGTCATTGAAATTAGTTTCATTTCGAAGGAATCGAAGTGTAGTTTAAAACGAAAGAAACGGAGATGAAAAACTCCAAGTATTTTGAGAGTTATGATGGAAATAGTTAGACTCGCGCTTTGGTTTAGCAATTTACTGACCTACCTCCGATTGATTGACAATAACTCTCTCAATTTAACTCGTAATTCATTTAAATTAGTTTCATTTCTAAGGAATCAAAGTGTAGTTTAAAACGAAAGAAACGGAGATGAAAAACTCCAAGTATTTTGAGAGTTATGATGGAAATAGTTAGACTCGCGCTTTGGTTTAGCAATTTACTGACCTACCTCCGATTGATTGACCATAAATCTGTCAATTTAACTCGTAATTCATTTTAATTAGTTTCATTTCGAAGGAATCGAAGTGTAGTTTAAAACGAAAGAAACGGAGATGAAAAACTCTAAGTATTTTGAGAGTTATGATGGAAATAGTTAGACTCGCTCTTTGGTTTAGCAATTTACTGACCTCTCTCCGATTGATTTACCATAACTCACTAAATTTAACTCGTAATTCATTGAAATTAGTTTCATTTCGAAGGAATCGAAGTGTAGTTTAAAACGAAAGAAACGGAGATGAAAAACTCCAAGTATTTTGAGAGTTATGATGGAAATTGTTAGACTCGCGCTTTGGTTTAGCAATTTACTGATTTACCTCCGATTGATTGACCATAACTCACTCAATTTAACTCGTAATTCATTTAAATTAGTTTAATTTCGAAGGAATCAAAGTATAGTTTAAAACGAAAGAAACGGAGATGAAAAACTCCAAGTATTTTGAGAGTTATGATGGAAATAGTTAGACTCGCGCTTTGGTTTAGCCATTTACTGACCTACCTCCGATTAATTGACCATAACTCACTCAATTTTACTTGTAATTGATTGAAATTAGTTTCATTTCGAAGGAATCGAAGTGTAGTTTAAAACGAAAGAAACGGAGATGAAAAACTCCAAGTATTTTGGGAGTTATGATGGAAATAGTTAGACTCGCGCTTTGGTTTAGCAATTTACTGACCTCCCTACGATTGAATGACCATAACTCACTCAATTTAACTCGTAATTTATTGAAATTAGTTTCATTTCGAAGGAATCGAAGTGTAGTATAACGAAAGAAACGGAGATGAAAAACTCCAAGTATTTTGAGAGTTATGATGGAAATAGTTAGACTCGCGCTTTGGTTTAGCAATTTACTGACCTACCTCCGATTGATTGACCATAACTCTCCCAATTTAACTCTTAAGTCATTGAAATTAGTTTCATTTCGAAGGAATCAAAGTGTAGTTTAAAACGAAAGAAACGGAGATGAAAAACTCCAAGTATTTTGAGAGTTATGATGGAAATAGTTAGACTCGCGCTTTGGTTTAGCAATTTACTGACCTACCTCCGATTGATTGAACATAACTCTCTCAATTTAACTCGTAATTAATTTAAATTCGTTTCATTTCGAATGAATCGAAGTGTAGTTTAAAACGAAAGAAACGGAGATGAAAAACTCCAAGTATTTTGAGAGTTATGATGGAAATAGTTAGACTCGCTCTTTGGTTTAGCAATTTACTGACCTCTCTCCGATTGATTTACCATAACTCACTCAATTTAACTCGTAATTCATTGAAATTAGTTTCATTTCGAAGGAATCGAAGTGTAGTTTAAAACGAAAGAAACGGAGATGAAAAACTCCAAGTATTTTGAGAGTTATGATGGAAATTGTTAGACTCGCGCTTTGGTTTAGCAATTTACTGACCTACCTCCGATTGATTGACCATAACTCACTCAATTTAACTCGTAATTCATTTAAATTAGTTTCATTTCGAAGGAATCGAAGTATAGTTTAAAACGAAAGAAACGGAGATGAAAAACTCCAAGTATTTTGAGAGTTATGATGGAAATAGTTAGACTCGCGCTTTGGTTTAGCAATTTACTGACCTCCCTACGATTGATTGACCATAACTCACTCAATTTAACTCGTAATTCATTGAAATTAGTTTCATTTCGAAAGAATCGAAGTGTAGTTTAAAACGAAAGAAACGGAGATGAAAAACTCCAAGTATTTTGAGAGTTATGATGGAAATAGTTAGACTCGCGCTTTGGTTTAGCAATTTCCTGACCTACCTCCGATTGATTGACCATAACTCTGTCAATTTAACTCGTAATTCATTTAAATTAGTTTCATTTCGAAGGAATCAAAGTGTAGTTTAAAACGAAAGAAACGGAGATGAAAAACTCCAAGTATTTTGAGAGTTATGATGGAAATAGTTAGACTCGCGCTTTGGTTTAGCAATTTACTGACTTACCTCCGATTGATTGACCATAACTCTGTCAATTTAACTCGTAATTCATTTAAATTAGTTTCATTTCGAAGGAATCGAAGTGTAGTTTAAAACGAAAGAAACGGAGATGAAAAACTCTAAGTATTTTGAGAGTTATGATGGAAATAGTTAGACTCCCTCTTTGGTTTAGCAATTTACTGACCTCTCTCCGATTGATTTACCATAACTCACTAAATTTAACTCGTAATTCATTGAAATTAGTTTCATTTCGAAGGAATCGAAGTGTAGTTTAAAACGAAAGAAACGGAGATGAAAAACTCCAAGTATTTTGAGAGTTATGATGGAAATTGTTAGACTCGCGCTTTGGTTTAGCAATTTACTGACCTACCTCCAATTGATTGACCATAACTCACTCAATTTAACTCGTAATTCATTTAAATTAGTTTCATTTCGAAGGAATCGAAGTATAGTTTAAAACGAAAGACACGGAGATGAAAAACTCCAAGTATTTTGAGAGTTATGATGGAAATAGTTAGACTCGCGCTTTGGTTTAGCAATTTACTGACCTACCTCCGATTGATTGACAATAACTCTCTCAATTTAACTCGTAATTCATTTAAATTAGTTTCATTTCTAAGGAATCAAAGTGTAGTTTAAAACGAAAGAAACGGAGATGAAAAACTCCAAGTATTTTGAGAGTTATGATGGAAATAGTTAGACTCGCGCTTTGGTTTAGCAATTTACTGACCTACCTCCGATTGATTGACCATAAATCTGTCAATTTAACTCGTAATTCATTTTAATTAGTTTCATTTCGAAGGAATCGAAGTGTAGTTTAAAACGAAAGAAACGGAGATGAAAAACTCTAAGTATTTTGAGAGTTATGATGGAAATAGTTAGACTCGCTCTTTGGTTTAGCAATTTACTGACCTCTCTCCGATTGATTTACCATAACTCACTAAATTTAACTCGTAATTCATTGAAATTAGTTTCATTTCGAAGGAATCGAAGTGTAGTTTAAAACGAAAGAAACGGAGATGAAAAACTCCAAGTATTTTGAGAGTTATGATGGAAATTGTTAGACTCGCGCTTTGGTTTAGCAATTTACTGATTTACCTCCGATTGATTGACCATAACTCACTCAATTTAACTCGTAATTCATTTAAATTAGTTTAATTTCGAAGGAATCAAAGTATAGTTTAAAACGAAAGAAACGGAGATGAAAAACTCCAAGTATTTTGAGAGTTATGATGGAAATAGTTAGACTCGCGCTTTGGTTTAGCCATTTACTGACCTACCTCCGATTAATTGACCATAACTCACTCAATTTTACTTGTAATTGATTGAAATTAGTTTCATTTCGAAGGAATCGAAGTGTAGTTTAAAACGAAAGAAACGGAGATGAAAAACTCCAAGTATTTTGGGAGTTATGATGGAAATAGTTAGACTCGCGCTTTGGTTTAGCAATTTACTGACCTCCCTACGATTGAATGACCATAACTCACTCAATTTAACTCGTAATTTATTGAAATTAGTTTCATTTCGAAGGAATCGAAGTGTAGTATAACGAAAGAAACGGAGATGAAAAACTCCAAGTATTTTGAGAGTTATGATGGAAATAGTTAGACTCGCGCTTTGGTTTAGCAATTTACTGACCTACCTCCGATTGATTGACCATAACTCTCCCAATTTAACTCTTAAGTCATTGAAATTAGTTTCATTTCGAAGGAATCAAAGTGTAGTTTAAAACGAAAGAAACGGAGATGAAAAACTCCAAGTATTTTGAGAGTTATGATGGAAATAGTTAGACTCGCGCTTTGGTTTAGCAATTTACTGACCTACCTCCGATTGATTGAACATAACTCTCTCAATTTAACTCGTAATTAATTTAAATTCGTTTCATTTCGAATGAATCGAAGTGTAGTTTAAAACGAAAGAAACGGAGATGAAAAACTCCAAGTATTTTGAGAGTTATGATGGAAATAGTTAGACTCGCTCTTTGGTTTAGCAATTTACTGACCTCTCTCCGATTGATTTACCATAACTCACTCAATTTAACTCGTAATTCATTGAAATTAGTTTCATTTCGAAGGAATCGAAGTGTAGTTTAAAACGAAAGAAACGGAGATGAAAAACTCCAAGTATTTTGAGAGTTATGATGGAAATTGTTAGACTCGCGCTTTGGTTTAGCAATTTACTGACCTACCTCCGATTGATTGACCATAACTCACTCAATTTAACTCGTAATTCATTTAAATTAGTTTCATTTCGAAGGAATCGAAGTATAGTTTAAAACGAAAGAAACGGAGATGAAAAACTCCAAGTATTTTGAGAGTTATGATGGAAATAGTTAGACTCGCGCTTTGGTTTAGCAATTTACTGACCTCCCTACGATTGATTGACCATAACTCACTCAATTTAACTCGTAATTCATTGAAATTAGTTTCATTTCGAAAGAATCGAAGTGTAGTTTAAAACGAAAGAAACGGAGATGAAAAACTCCAAGTATTTTGAGAGTTATGATGGAAATAGTTAGACTCGCGCTTTGGTTTAGCAATTTCCTGACCTACCTCCGATTGATTGACCATAACTCTGTCAATTTAACTCGTAATTCATTTAAATTAGTTTCATTTCGAAGGAATCAAAGTGTAGTTTAAAACGAAAGAAACGGAGATGAAAAACTCCAAGTATTTTGAGAGTTATGATGGAAATAGTTAGACTCGCGCTTTGGTTTAGCAATTTACTGACCTACCTCCGATTGATTGACCATAACTCTGTCAATTTAACTCGTAATTCATTTAAATTAGTTTCATTTCGAAGGAATCGAAGTGTAGTTTAAAACGAAAGAAACGGAGATGAAAAACTCTAAGTATTTTGAGAGTTATGATGGAAATAGTTAGACTCCCTCTTTGGTTTAGCAATTTACTGACCTCTCTCCGATTGATTTACCATAACTCACTAAATTTAACTCGTAATTCATTGAAATTAGTTTCATTTCGAAGGAATCGAAGTGTAGTTTAAAACGAAAGAAACGGAGATGAAAAACTCCAAGTATTTTGAGAGTTATGATGGAAATTGTTAGACTCGCGCTTTGGTTTAGCAATTTACTGACCTACCTCCAATTGATTGACCATAACTCACTCAATTTAACTCGTAATTCATTTAAATTAGTTTCATTTCGAAGGAATCGAAGTATAGTTTAAAACGAAAGAAACGGAGATGAAAAACTCCAAGTATTTTGAGAGTTATGATGGAAATAGTTAGACTCGCGCTTTGGTTTAGCAATTTACTGACCTACCTCCGATTAATTGACCATAACTCACTCAATTTTACTTGTAATTGATTGAAATTAGTTTCATTTCGAAGGAATCGAAGTGTAGTTTAAAACGAAAGAAACGGAGATGAAAAACTCCAAGTATTTTGGGAGTTATAATGGAAATAGTTAGACTCGCGCTTTGGTTTAGCAATTTACTGACCTACCTCCGATTGATTGATCATAACTCACTCAATTTAACTCGTAATTCATTGAATTAGTTTCATTTCGAAGAAATCGAAGTGTAGTTTAAAACGAAAGAAACGGAGATGAAAAACTCCAAGTATTTTGAGAGTTATGATGGAAATAGTTAGACTCGCGCTTTGGTTTAGCAATTTACTGACCTACCTACGATTGATTGACCATAACTCTCTCAATTTAACTCTTAAGTCATTGAAATTAATTTAATTTCAAATGAATCGAAGTGTAGTTTAAAACGAAAGAAACGGAGATGAAAAACTCCAAGTATTTTGAGAGTTATGATGGAAATAGTTAGACTCGCACTTTGGTTTAGCAATTTACTGACCTACCTCCGATTGATTGACCATAACTCTGTCAATTTAACTCGTAATTAATTTAAATTAGTTTCATTTCGAAGGAATCGAAGTGTAGTTTAAAACGAAAGAAACGGAGATTAAAAACTCCAAGTATTTTGGGAGTTATGATGGAAATAGTTAGACTCGCGCTTTGGTTTAGCAATTTACTGACCTCCCTACGATTGATTGACCATAACTCACTCAATTTAACTCGTAATTCATTGAAATTAGTTTCATTTCGAAGGAATCGAAGTGTAGTTTATAACGAAAGAAACGGAGATGAAAAACTCCAAGTATTTTGAGAGTTATGATGGAAATAGTTAGACTCGCTCTTCGGTTTAGCAATTTACTGACCTCTCTCCGATTGATTGACCATAACTCTGTCAATTTAACTCGTAATTCATTTAAATTAGTTTCATTTCGAAGGAATCGAAGTGTAGTTTAAAACGAAAGAAACGGAGATGAAAAACTCCAAGTATTTTGAGAGTTATTATGGAAATAGTTAGACTCGCTCTTTGGTTTAGCAATTTACTGACCTCTCTCCGATTGATTGACCATAACTCTGTCAATTTAACTCGTAATTCATTTAAATTAGTTTCATTTCGAAGGAATCGAAGTGTAGTTTAAAACGAAAGAAACGGAGATGAAAAACTCCAAGTATTTTGAGAGTTATGATGGAAATAGTTAGACTCGCGCTTTGGTTTAGCAATTTACTGACCTACCTCCGATTGATTGACCATAACTCACTCAATTTAACTCGTAATTCATTTAAATTCGTTTCATTTCGAATGAATCGAAGTTTAGTTTAAAACGAAAGAAACGGAGATTAAAAACTCCAAGTATTTTGAGAGTTATGATGGAAATAGTTAGACTCGCTCTTTGGTTTAGCAATTTACTGACCTCTCTCAGATTGATTTACCATAACTCACTCAATTTAACTCGTAATTCATTGAAATTAGTTTCATTTCGAAGGAATCGAAGTGTAGTTTAAAACGAAAGAAACGGAGATGAAAAACTCCAATTATTTTGAGAGTTATGATGGAAATAGTTAGACTCGCGCTTTGGTTTAGCAATTTACTGACCTACCTCCGATTGATTGAACATAACTCTCTCAATTTAACTCGTAATTAATTTAAATTCGTTTCATTTCGAATGAATCGAAGTGTAGTTTAAAACGAAAGAAACGAAGATGAAAAACTCCAAGTATTTTGAGAGTTATGATGGAAATAGTTAGACTCGCTCTTTGGTTTAGCAATTTACTGACCTCTCTCCGATTGATTTACCATAACTCACTCAATTTAACTCGTAATTCATTGAAATTAGTTTCATTTCGAAGGAATCGAAGTGTAGTTTAAAACGAAAGAAACGGAGATGAAAAACTCCAAGTATTTTGAGAGTTATGATGGAAATTGTTAGACTCGCGCTTTGGTTTAGCAATTTACTGACCTACCTCCGATTGATTGACCATAACTCACTCAATTTAACTCGTAATTCATTTAAATTAGTTTCATTTCGAAGGAATCGAAGTATAGTTTAAAACGAAAGAAACGGAGATGAAAAACTCCAAGTATTTTGAGAGTTATGATGGAAATAGTTAGACTCGCGCTTTGGTTTAGCAATTTACGGACCTCCCTACGATTGATTGACCATAACTCACTAAATTTAACTCGTAATTCATTGAAATTAGTTTCATTTCGAAGGAATCGAAGTGTAGTTTAAAACGAAAGAAACGGAGATGAAAAACTCCAAGTATTTTGAGAGTTATGATGGAAATAGTTAGACTCGCGCTTTGGTTTAGCAATTTACTGAGCTACCTCCGATTGATTGACCATAACTCTCCCAATTTAACTCTTAAGTCATTGAAATTAGTTTCATTTCGAAGGAATCAAAGTGTAGTTTAAAACGAAAGAAACGGAGATGAAAAACTCCAAGTATTTTGAGAGTTATGATGGAAATAGTTAGACTCGCTCTTTGGTTTAGCAATTTACTGACCTCTCTCCGATTGATTTACCATAACTCACTAAATTTAACTCGTAATTCATTGAAATTAGTTTCATTTCGAAGGAATCGAAGTGTAGTTTAAAACGAAAGAAACGGAGATGAAAAACTCCAAGTATTTTGAGAGTTATGATGGAAATTGTTAGACTCGCGCTTTGGTTTAGCAATTTACTGATTTACCTCCGATTGATTGACCATAACTCACTCAATTTAACTCGTAATTCATTTAAATTAGTTTCATTTCGAAGGAATCAAAGTATAGTTTAAAACGAAAGAAACGGAGATGAAAAACTCCAAGTATTTTGAGAGTTATGATGGAAATAGTTAGACTCGCGCTTTGGTTTAGCCATTTACTGACCTACCTCCGATTAATTGACCATAACTCACTCAATTTTACTTGTAATTGATTGAAATTAGTTTCATTTCGAAGGAATCGAAGTGTAGTTTAAAACGAAAGAAACGGAGATGAAAAACTCCAAGTATTTTGGGAGTTATGATGGAAATAGTTAGACTCGCGCTTTGGTTTAGCAATTTACTGACCTCCCTACGATTGAATGACCATAACTCACTCAATTTAACTCGTAATTTATTGAAATTAGTTTCATTTCGAAGGAATCGAAGTGTAGTATAACGAAAGAAACGGAGATGAAAAACTCCAAGTATTTTGAGAGTTATGATGGAAATAGTTAGACTCGCGCTTTGGTTTAGCAATTTACTGACCTACCTCCGATTGATTGACCATAACTCTCCCAATTTAACTCTTAAGTCATTGAAATTAGTTTCATTTCGAAGGAATCAAAGTGTAGTTTAAAACGAAAGAAACGGAGATGAAAAACTCCAAGTATTTTGAGAGTTATGATGGAAATAGTTAGACTCGCGCTTTGGTTTAGCAATTTACTGACCTACCTCCGATTGATTGAACATAACTCTCTCAATTTAACTCGTAATTAATTTAAATTCGTTTCATTTCGAATGAATCGAAGTGTAGTTTAAAACGAAAGAAACGGAGATGAAAAACTCCAAGTATTTTGAGAGTTATGATGGAAATAGTTAGACTCGCTCTTTGGTTTAGCAATTTACTGACCTCTCTCCGATTGATTTACCATAACTCACTCAATTTAACTCGTAATTCATTGAAATTAGTTTCATTTCGAAGGAATCGAAGTGTAGTTTAAAACGAAAGAAACGGAGATGAAAAACTCCAAGTATTTTGAGAGTTATGATGGAAATTGTTAGACTCGCGCTTTGGTTTAGCAATTTACTGACCTACCTCCGATTGATTGACCATAACTCACTCAATTTAACTCGTAATTCATTTAAATTAGTTTCATTTCGAAGGAATCGAAGTATAGTTTAAAACGAAAGAAACGGAGATGAAAAACTCCAAGTATTTTGAGAGTTATGATGGAAATAGTTAGACTCGCGCTTTGGTTTAGCAATTTACTGACCTCCCTACGATTGATTGACCATAACTCACTCAATTTAACTCGTAATTCATTGAAATTAGTTTCATTTCGAAAGAATCGAAGTGTAGTTTAAAACGAAAGAAACGGAGATGAAAAACTCCAAGTATTTTGAGAGTTATGATGGAAATAGTTAGACTCGCGCTTTGGTTTAGCAATTTCCTGACCTACCTCCGATTGATTGACCATAACTCTGTCAATTTAACTCGTAATTCATTTAAATTAGTTTCATTTCGAAGGAATCAAAGTGTAGTTTAAAACGAAAGAAACGGAGATGAAAAACTCCAAGTATTTTGAGAGTTATGATGGAAATAGTTAGACTCGCGCTTTGGTTTAGCAATTTACTGACCTACCTCCGATTGATTGACCATAACTCTGTCAATTTAACTCGTAATTCATTTAAATTAGTTTCATTTCGAAGGAATCGAAGTGTAGTTTAAAACGAAAGAAACGGAGATGAAAAACTCTAAGTATTTTGAGAGTTATGATGGAAATAGTTAGACTCCCTCTTTGGTTTAGCAATTTACTGACCTCTCTCCGATTGATTTACCATAACTCACTAAATTTAACTCGTAATTCATTGAAATTAGTTTCATTTCGAAGGAATCGAAGTGTAGTTTAAAACGAAAGAAACGGAGATGAAAAACTCCAAGTATTTTGAGAGTTATGATGGAAATTGTTAGACTCGCGCTTTGGTTTAGCAATTTACTGACCTACCTCCAATTGATTGACCATAACTCACTCAATTTAACTCGTAATTCATTTAAATTAGTTTCATTTCGAAGGAATCGAAGTATAGTTTAAAACGAAAGACACGGAGATGAAAAACTCCAAGTATTTTGAGAGTTATGATGGAAATAGTTAGACTCGCGCTTTGGTTTAGCAATTTACTGACCTACCTCCGATTGATTGACAATAACTCTCTCAATTTAACTCGTAATTCATTTAAATTAGTTTCATTTCTAAGGAATCAAAGTGTAGTTTAAAACGAAAGAAACGGAGATGAAAAACTCCAAGTATTTTGAGAGTTATGATGGAAATAGTTAGACTCGCGCTTTGGTTTAGCAATTTACTGACCTACCTCCGATTGATTGACCATAAATCTGTCAATTTAACTCGTAATTCATTTTAATTAGTTTCATTTCGAAGGAATCGAAGTGTAGTTTAAAACGAAAGAAACGGAGATGAAAAACTCTAAGTATTTTGAGAGTTATGATGGAAATAGTTAGACTCGCTCTTTGGTTTAGCAATTTACTGACCTCTCTCCGATTGATTTACCATAACTCACTAAATTTAACTCGTAATTCATTGAAATTAGTTTCATTTCGAAGGAATCGAAGTGTAGTTTAAAACGAAAGAAACGGAGATGAAAAACTCCAAGTATTTTGAGAGTTATGATGGAAATTGTTAGACTCGCGCTTTGGTTTAGCAATTTACTGATTTACCTCCGATTGATTGACCATAACTCACTCAATTTAACTCGTAATTCATTTAAATTAGTTTAATTTCGAAGGAATCAAAGTATAGTTTAAAACGAAAGAAACGGAGATGAAAAACTCCAAGTATTTTGAGAGTTATGATGGAAATAGTTAGACTCGCGCTTTGGTTTAGCCATTTACTGACCTACCTCCGATTAATTGACCATAACTCACTCAATTTTACTTGTAATTGATTGAAATTAGTTTCATTTCGAAGGAATCGAAGTGTAGTTTAAAACGAAAGAAACGGAGATGAAAAACTCCAAGTATTTTGGGAGTTATGATGGAAATAGTTAGACTCGCGCTTTGGTTTAGCAATTTACTGACCTCCCTACGATTGAATGACCATAACTCACTCAATTTAACTCGTAATTTATTGAAATTAGTTTCATTTCGAAGGAATCGAAGTGTAGTATAACGAAAGAAACGGAGATGAAAAACTCCAAGTATTTTGAGAGTTATGATGGAAATAGTTAGACTCGCGCTTTGGTTTAGCAATTTACTGACCTACCTCCGATTGATTGACCATAACTCTCCCAATTTAACTCTTAAGTCATTGAAATTAGTTTCATTTCGAAGGAATCAAAGTGTAGTTTAAAACGAAAGAAACGGAGATGAAAAACTCCAAGTATTTTGAGAGTTATGATGGAAATAGTTAGACTCGCGCTTTGGTTTAGCAATTTACTGACCTACCTCCGATTGATTGAACATAACTCTCTCAATTTAACTCGTAATTAATTTAAATTCGTTTCATTTCGAATGAATCGAAGTGTAGTTTAAAACGAAAGAAACGGAGATGAAAAACTCCAAGTATTTTGAGAGTTATGATGGAAATAGTTAGACTCGCTCTTTGGTTTAGCAATTTACTGACCTCTCTCCGATTGATTTACCATAACTCACTCAATTTAACTCGTAATTCATTGAAATTAGTTTCATTTCGAAGGAATCGAAGTGTAGTTTAAAACGAAAGAAACGGAGATGAAAAACTCCAAGTATTTTGAGAGTTATGATGGAAATTGTTAGACTCGCGCTTTGGTTTAGCAATTTACTGACCTACCTCCAATTGATTGACCATAACTCACTCAATTTAACTCGTAATTCATTTAAATTAGTTTCATTTCGAAGGAATCGAAGTATAGTTTAAAACGAAAGAAACGGAGATGAAAAACTCCAAGTATTTTGAGAGTTATGATGGAAATAGTTAGACTCGCGCTTTGGTTTAGCAATTTACTGACCTACCTCCGATTAATTGACCATAACTCACTCAATTTTACTTGTAATTGATTGAAATTAGTTTCATTTCGAAGGAATCGAAGTGTAGTTTAAAACGAAAGAAACGGAGATGAAAAACTCCAAGTATTTTGGGAGTTATAATGGAAATAGTTAGACTCGCGCTTTGGTTTAGCAATTTACTGACCTACCTCCGATTGATTGATCATAACTCACTCAATTTAACTCGTAATTCATTGAATTAGTTTCATTTCGAAGAAATCGAAGTGTAGTTTAAAACGAAAGAAACGGAGATGAAAAACTCCAAGTATTTTGAGAGTTATGATGGAAATAGTTAGACTCGCGCTTTGGTTTAGCAATTTACTGACCTACCTCCGATTGATTGACCATAACTCTCCCAATTTAACTCTTAAGTCATTGAAATTAGTTTCATTTCGAAGGAATCAAAGTGTAGTTTAAAACGAAAGAAACGGAGATGAAAAACTCCAAGTATTTTGAGAGTTATGATGGAAATAGTTAGACTCGCGCTTTGGTTTAGCAATTTACTGATTTACCTCCGATTGATTGACCATAACTCACTCAATTTAACTCTGTCAATTTAACTCGTAATTCATTTAAATTAGTTTCATTTCGAAGGAATCGAAGTGTAGTTTAAAACGAAAGAAACGGAGATGAAAAACTCTAAGTATTTTGAGAGTTATGATGGAAATAGTTAGACTCCCTCTTTGGTTTAGCAATTTACTGACCTCTCTCCGATTGATTTACCATAACTCACTAAATTTAACTCGTAATTCATTGAAATTAGTTTCATTTCGAAGGAATCGAAGTGTAGTTTAAAACGAAAGAAACGGAGATGAAAAACTCCAAGTATTTTGAGAGTTATGATGGAAATTGTTAGACTCGCGCTTTGGTTTAGCAATTTACTGACCTACCTCCAATTGATTGACCATAACTCACTCAATTTAACTCGTAATTCATTTAAATTAGTTTCATTTCGAAGGAATCGAAGTATAGTTTAAAACGAAAGACACGGAGATGAAAAACTCCAAGTATTTTGAGAGTTATGATGGAAATAGTTAGACTCGCGCTTTGGTTTAGCAATTTACTGACCTACCTCCGATTGATTGACAATAACTCTCTCAATTTAACTCGTAATTCATTTAAATTAGTTTCATTTCTAAGGAATCAAAGTGTAGTTTAAAACGAAAGAAACGGAGATGAAAAACTCCAAGTATTTTGAGAGTTATGATGGAAATAGTTAGACTCGCGCTTTGGTTTAGCAATTTACTGACCTACCTCCGATTGATTGACCATAAATCTGTCAATTTAACTCGTAATTCATTTTAATTAGTTTCATTTCGAAGGAATCGAAGTGTAGTTTAAAACGAAAGAAACGGAGATGAAAAACTCTAAGTATTTTGAGAGTTATGATGGAAATAGTTAGACTCGCTCTTTGGTTTAGCAATTTACTGACCTCTCTCCGATTGATTTACCATAACTCACTAAATTTAACTCGTAATTCATTGAAATTAGTTTCATTTCGAAGGAATCGAAGTGTAGTTTAAAACGAAAGAAACGGAGATGAAAAACTCCAAGTATTTTGAGAGTTATGATGGAAATTGTTAGACTCGCGCTTTGGTTTAGCAATTTACTGATTTACCTCCGATTGATTGACCATAACTCACTCAATTTAACTCGTAATTCATTTAAATTAGTTTAATTTCGAAGGAATCAAAGTATAGTTTAAAACGAAAGAAACGGAGATGAAAAACTCCAAGTATTTTGAGAGTTATGATGGAAATAGTTAGACTCGCGCTTTGGTTTAGCCATTTACTGACCTACCTCCGATTAATTGACCATAACTCACTCAATTTTACTTGTAATTGATTGAAATTAGTTTCATTTCGAAGGAATCGAAGTGTAGTTTAAAACGAAAGAAACGGAGATGAAAAACTCCAAGTATTTTGGGAGTTATGATGGAAATAGTTAGACTCGCGCTTTGGTTTAGCAATTTACTGACCTCCCTACGATTGAATGACCATAACTCACTCAATTTAACTCGTAATTTATTGAAATTAGTTTCATTTCGAAGGAATCGAAGTGTAGTATAACGAAAGAAACGGAGATGAAAAACTCCAAGTATTTTGAGAGTTATGATGGAAATAGTTAGACTCGCGCTTTGGTTTAGCAATTTACTGACCTACCTCCGATTGATTGACCATAACTCTCCCAATTTAACTCTTAAGTCATTGAAATTAGTTTCATTTCGAAGGAATCAAAGTGTAGTTTAAAACGAAAGAAACGGAGATGAAAAACTCCAAGTATTTTGAGAGTTATGATGGAAATAGTTAGACTCGCGCTTTGGTTTAGCAATTTACTGACCTACCTCCGATTGATTGAACATAACTCTCTCAATTTAACTCGTAATTAATTTAAATTCGTTTCATTTCGAATGAATCGAAGTGTAGTTTAAAACGAAAGAAACGGAGATGAAAAACTCCAAGTATTTTGAGAGTTATGATGGAAATAGTTAGACTCGCTCTTTGGTTTAGCAATTTACTGACCTCTCTCCGATTGATTTACCATAACTCACTCAATTTAACTCGTAATTCATTGAAATTAGTTTCATTTCGAAGGAATCGAAGTGTAGTTTAAAACGAAAGAAACGGAGATGAAAAACTCCAAGTATTTTGAGAGTTATGATGGAAATTGTTAGACTCGCGCTTTGGTTTAGCAATTTACTGACCTACCTCCGATTGATTGACCATAACTCACTCAATTTAACTCGTAATTCATTTAAATTAGTTTCATTTCGAAGGAATCGAAGTATAGTTTAAAACGAAAGAAACGGAGATGAAAAACTCCAAGTATTTTGAGAGTTATGATGGAAATAGTTAGACTCGCGCTTTGGTTTAGCAATTTACTGACCTCCCTACGATTGATTGACCATAACTCACTCAATTTAACTCGTAATTCATTGAAATTAGTTTCATTTCGAAAGAATCGAAGTGTAGTTTAAAACGAAAGAAACGGAGATGAAAAACTCCAAGTATTTTGAGAGTTATGATGGAAATAGTTAGACTCGCGCTTTGGTTTAGCAATTTCCTGACCTACCTCCGATTGATTGACCATAACTCTGTCAATTTAACTCGTAATTCATTTAAATTAGTTTCATTTCGAAGGAATCAAAGTGTAGTTTAAAACGAAAGAAACGGAGATGAAAAACTCCAAGTATTTTGAGAGTTATGATGGAAATAGTTAGACTCGCGCTTTGGTTTAGCAATTTACTGACCTACCTCCGATTGATTGACCATAACTCTGTCAATTTAACTCGTAATTCATTTAAATTAGTTTCATTTCGAAGGAATCGAAGTGTAGTTTAAAACGAAAGAAACGGAGATGAAAAACTCTAAGTATTTTGAGAGTTATGATGGAAATAGTTAGACTCCCTCTTTGGTTTAGCAATTTACTGACCTCTCTCCGATTGATTTACCATAACTCACTAAATTTAACTCGTAATTCATTGAAATTAGTTTCATTTCGAAGGAATCGAAGTGTAGTTTAAAACGAAAGAAACGGAGATGAAAAACTCCAAGTATTTTGAGAGTTATGATGGAAATTGTTAGACTCGCGCTTTGGTTTAGCAATTTACTGACCTACCTCCAATTGATTGACCATAACTCACTCAATTTAACTCGTAATTCATTTAAATTAGTTTCATTTCGAAGGAATCGAAGTATAGTTTAAAACGAAAGACACGGAGATGAAAAACTCCAAGTATTTTGAGAGTTATGATGTTAATAGTTAGACTCGCGCTTTGGTTTAGCAATTTACTGACCTACCTCCGATTGATTGACAATAACTCTCTCAATTTAACTCGTAATTCATTTAAATTAGTTTCATTTCTAAGGAATCAAAGTGTAGTTTAAAACGAAAGAAACGGAGATGAAAAACTCCAAGTATTTTGAGAGTTATGATGGAAATAGTTAGACTCGCGCTTTGGTTTAGCAATTTACTGACCTACCTCCGATTGATTGACCATAAATCTGTCAATTTAACTCGTAATTCATTTTAATTAGTTTCATTTCGAAGGAATCGAAGTGTAGTTTAAAACGAAAGAAACGGAGATGAAAAACTCTAAGTATTTTGAGAGTTATGATGGAAATAGTTAGACTCGCTCTTTGGTTTAGCAATTTACTGACCTCTCTCCGATTGATTTACCATAACTCACTAAATTTAACTCGTAATTCATTGAAATTAGTTTCATTTCGAAGGAATCGAAGTGTAGTTTAAAACGAAAGAAACGGAGATGAAAAACTCCAAGTATTTTGAGAGTTATGATGGAAATTGTTAGACTCGCGCTTTGGTTTAGCAATTTACTGATTTACCTCCGATTGATTGACCATAACTCACTCAATTTAACTCGTAATTCATTTAAATTAGTTTAATTTCGAAGGAATCAAAGTATAGTTTAAAACGAAAGAAACGGAGATGAAAAACTCCAAGTATTTTGAGAGTTATGATGGAAATAGTTAGACTCGCGCTTTGGTTTAGCCATTTACTGACCTACCTCCGATTAATTGACCATAACTCACTCAATTTTACTTGTAATTGATTGAAATTAGTTTCATTTCGAAGGAATCGAAGTGTAGTTTAAAACGAAAGAAACGGAGATGAAAAACTCCAAGTATTTTGGGAGTTATGATGGAAATAGTTAGACTCGCGCTTTGGTTTAGCAATTTACTGACCTCCCTACGATTGAATGACCATAACTCACTCAATTTAACTCGTAATTTATTGAAATTAGTTTCATTTCGAAGGAATCGAAGTGTAGTATAACGAAAGAAACGGAGATGAAAAACTCCAAGTATTTTGAGAGTTATGATGGAAATAGTTAGACTCGCGCTTTGGTTTAGCAATTTACTGACCTACCTCCGATTGATTGACCATAACTCTCCCAATTTAACTCTTAAGTCATTGAAATTAGTTTCATTTCGAAGGAATCAAAGTGTAGTTTAAAACGAAAGAAACGGAGATGAAAAACTCCAAGTATTTTGAGAGTTATGATGGAAATAGTTAGACTCGCGCTTTGGTTTAGCAATTTACTGACCTACCTCCGATTGATTGAACATAACTCTCTCAATTTAACTCGTAATTAATTTAAATTCGTTTCATTTCGAATGAATCGAAGTGTAGTTTAAAACGAAAGAAACGGAGATGAAAAACTCCAAGTATTTTGAGAGTTATGATGGAAATAGTTAGACTCGCTCTTTGGTTTAGCAATTTACTGACCTCTCTCCGATTGATTTACCATAACTCACTCAATTTAACTCGTAATTCATTGAAATTAGTTTCATTTCGAAGGAATCGAAGTGTAGTTTAAAACGAAAGAAACGGAGATGAAAAACTCCAAGTATTTTGAGAGTTATGATGGAAATTGTTAGACTCGCGCTTTGGTTTAGCAATTTACTGACCTACCTCCGATTGATTGACCATAACTCACTCAATTTAACTCGTAATTCATTTAAATTAGTTTCATTTCGAAGGAATCGAAGTATAGTTTAAAACGAAAGAAACGGAGATGAAAAACTCCAAGTATTTTGAGAGTTATGATGGAAATAGTTAGACTCGCGCTTTGGTTTAGCAATTTACTGACCTCCCTACGATTGATTGACCATAACTCACTCAATTTAACTCGTAATTCATTGAAATTAGTTTCATTTCGAAAGAATCGAAGTGTAGTTTAAAACGAAAGAAACGGAGATGAAAAACTCCAAGTATTTTGAGAGTTATGATGGAAATAGTTAGACTCGCGCTTTGGTTTAGCAATTTCCTGACCTACCTCCGATTGATTGACCATAACTCTGTCAATTTAACTCGTAATTCATTTAAATTAGTTTCATTTCGAAGGAATCAAAGTGTAGTTTAAAACGAAAGAAACGGAGATGAAAAACTCCAAGTATTTTGAGAGTTATGATGGAAATAGTTAGACTCGCGCTTTGGTTTAGCAATTTACTGACCTACCTCCGATTGATTGACCATAACTCTGTCAATTTAACTCGTAATTCATTTAAATTAGTTTCATTTCGAAGGAATCGAAGTGTAGTTTAAAACGAAAGAAACGGAGATGAAAAACTCTAAGTATTTTGAGAGTTATGATGGAAATAGTTAGACTCCCTCTTTGGTTTAGCAATTTACTGACCTCTCTCCGATTGATTTACCATAACTCACTAAATTTAACTCGTAATTCATTGAAATTAGTTTCATTTCGAAGGAATCGAAGTGTAGTTTAAAACGAAAGAAACGGAGATGAAAAACTCCAAGTATTTTGAGAGTTATGATGGAAATTGTTAGACTCGCGCTTTGGTTTAGCAATTTACTGACCTACCTCCAATTGATTGACCATAACTCACTCAATTTAACTCGTAATTCATTTAAATTAGTTTCATTTCGAAGGAATCGAAGTATAGTTTAAAACGAAAGAAACGGAGATGAAAAACTCCAAGTATTTTGAGAGTTATGATGGAAATAGTTAGACTCGCGCTTTGGTTTAGCAATTTACTGACCTACCTCCGATTAATTGACCATAACTCACTCAATTTTACTTGTAATTGATTGAAATTAGTTTCATTTCGAAGGAATCGAAGTGTAGTTTAAAACGAAAGAAACGGAGATGAAAAACTCCAAGTATTTTGGGAGTTATAATGGAAATAGTTAGACTCGCGCTTTGGTTTAGCAATTTACTGACCTACCTCCGATTGATTGATCATAACTCACTCAATTTAACTCGTAATTCATTGAATTAGTTTCATTTCGAAGAAATCGAAGTGTAGTTTAAAACGAAAGAAACGGAGATGAAAAACTCCAAGTATTTTGAGAGTTATGATGGAAATAGTTAGACTCGCGCTTTGGTTTAGCAATTTACTGACCTACCTACGATTGATTGACCATAACTCTCTCAATTTAACTCTTAAGTCATTGAAATTAATTTAATTTCAAATGAATCGAAGTGTAGTTTAAAACGAAAGAAACGGAGATGAAAAACTCCAAGTATTTTGAGAGTTATGATGGAAATAGTTAGACTCGCACTTTGGTTTAGCAATTTACTGACCTACCTCCGATTGATTGACCATAACTCTGTCAATTTAACTCGTAATTAATTTAAATTAGTTTCATTTCGAAGGAATCGAAGTGTAGTTTAAAACGAAAGAAACGGAGATTAAAAACTCCAAGTATTTTGGGAGTTATGATGGAAATAGTTAGACTCGCGCTTTGGTTTAGCAATTTACTGACCTCCCTACGATTGATTGACCATAACTCACTCAATTTAACTCGTAATTCATTGAAATTAGTTTCATTTCGAAGGAATCGAAGTGTAGTTTATAACGAAAGAAACGGAGATGAAAAACTCCAAGTATTTTGAGAGTTATGATGGAAATAGTTAGACTCGCTCTTCGGTTTAGCAATTTACTGACCTCTCTCCGATTGATTGACCATAACTCTGTCAATTTAACTCGTAATTCATTTAAATTAGTTTCATTTCGAAGGAATCGAAGTGTAGTTTAAAACGAAAGAAACGGAGATGAAAAACTCCAAGTATTTTGAGAGTTATTATGGAAATAGTTAGACTCGCTCTTTGGTTTAGCAATTTACTGACCTCTCTCCGATTGATTGACCATAACTCTGTCAATTTAACTCGTAATTCATTTAAATTAGTTTCATTTCGAAGGAATCGAAGTGTAGTTTAAAACGAAAGAAACGGAGATGAAAAACTCCAAGTATTTTGAGAGTTATGATGGAAATAGTTAGACTCGCGCTTTGGTTTAGCAATTTACTGACCTACCTCCGATTGATTGACCATAACTCACTCAATTTAACTCGTAATTCATTTAAATTCGTTTCATTTCGAATGAATCGAAGTTTAGTTTAAAACGAAAGAAACGGAGATTAAAAACTCCAAGTATTTTGAGAGTTATGATGGAAATAGTTAGACTCGCTCTTTGGTTTAGCAATTTACTGACCTCTCTCAGATTGATTTACCATAACTCACTCAATTTAACTCGTAATTCATTGAAATTAGTTTCATTTCGAAGGAATCGAAGTGTAGTTTAAAACGAAAGAAACGGAGATGAAAAACTCCAATTATTTTGAGAGTTATGATGGAAATAGTTAGACTCGCGCTTTGGTTTAGCAATTTACTGACCTACCTCCGATTGATTGAACATAACTCTCTCAATTTAACTCGTAATTAATTTAAATTCGTTTCATTTCGAATGAATCGAAGTGTAGTTTAAAACGAAAGAAACGAAGATGAAAAACTCCAAGTATTTTGAGAGTTATGATGGAAATAGTTAGACTCGCTCTTTGGTTTAGCAATTTACTGACCTCTCTCCGATTGATTTACCATAACTCACTCAATTTAACTCGTAATTCATTGAAATTAGTTTCATTTCGAAGGAATCGAAGTGTAGTTTAAAACGAAAGAAACGGAGATGAAAAACTCCAAGTATTTTGAGAGTTATGATGGAAATTGTTAGACTCGCGCTTTGGTTTAGCAATTTACTGACCTACCTCCGATTGATTGACCATAACTCACTCAATTTAACTCGTAATTCATTTAAATTAGTTTCATTTCGAAGGAATCGAAGTATAGTTTAAAACGAAAGAAACGGAGATGAAAAACTCCAAGTATTTTGAGAGTTATGATGGAAATAGTTAGACTCGCGCTTTGGTTTAGCAATTTACGGACCTCCCTACGATTGATTGACCATAACTCACTAAATTTAACTCGTAATTCATTGAAATTAGTTTCATTTCGAAGGAATCGAAGTGTAGTTTAAAACGAAAGAAACGGAGATGAAAAACTCCAAGTATTTTGAGAGTTATGATGGAAATAGTTAGACTCGCGCTTTGGTTTAGCAATTTACTGAGCTACCTCCGATTGATTGACCATAACTCTCCCAATTTAACTCTTAAGTCATTGAAATTAGTTTCATTTCGAAGGAATCAAAGTGTAGTTTAAAACGAAAGAAACGGAGATGAAAAACTCCAAGTATTTTGAGAGTTATGATGGAAATAGTTAGACTCGCTCTTTGGTTTAGCAATTTACTGACCTCTCTCCGATTGATTTACCATAACTCACTAAATTTAACTCGTAATTCATTGAAATTAGTTTCATTTCGAAGGAATCGAAGTGTAGTTTAAAACGAAAGAAACGGAGATGAAAAACTCTAAGTATTTTGAGAGTTATGATGGAAATTGTTAGACTCGCGCTTTGGTTTAGCAATTTACTGATTTACCTCCGATTGATTGACCATAACTCACTCAATTTAACTCGTAATTCATTTAAATTAGTTTCATTTCGAAGGAATCAAAGTATAGTTTAAAACGAAAGAAACGGAGATGAAAAACTCCAAGTATTTTGAGAGTTATGATGGAAATAGTTAGACTCGCGCTTTGGTTTAGCCATTTACTGACCTACCTCCGATTAATTGACCATAACTCACTCAATTTTACTTGTAATTGATTGAAATTAGTTTCATTTCGAAGGAATCGAAGTGTAGTTTAAAACGAAAGAAACGGAGATGAAAAACTCCAAGTATTTTGGGAGTTATGATGGAAATAGTTAGACTCGCGCTTTGGTTTAGCAATTTACTGACCTCCCTACGATTGAATGACCATAACTCACTCAATTTAACTCGTAATTTATTGAAATTAGTTTCATTTCGAAGGAATCGAAGTGTAGTATAACGAAAGAAACGGAGATGAAAAACTCCAAGTATTTTGAGAGTTATGATGGAAATAGTTAGACTCGCGCTTTGGTTTAGCAATTTACTGACCTACCTCCGATTGATTGACCATAACTCTCCCAATTTAACTCTTAAGTCATTGAAATTAGTTTCATTTCGAAGGAATCAAAGTGTAGTTTAAAACGAAAGAAACGGAGATGAAAAACTCCAAGTATTTTGAGAGTTATGATGGAAATAGTTAGACTCGCGCTTTGGTTTAGCAATTTACTGACCTACCTCCGATTGATTGAACATAACTCTCTCAATTTAACTCGTAATTAATTTAAATTCGTTTCATTTCGAATGAATCGAAGTGTAGTTTAAAACGAAAGAAACGGAGATGAAAAACTCCAAGTATTTTGAGAGTTATGATGGAAATAGTTAGACTCGCTCTTTGGTTTAGCAATTTACTGACCTCTCTCCGATTGATTTACCATAACTCACTCAATTTAACTCGTAATTCATTGAAATTAGTTTCATTTCGAAGGAATCGAAGTGTAGTTTAAAACGAAAGAAACGGAGATGAAAAACTCCAAGTATTTTGAGAGTTATGATGGAAATTGTTAGACTCGCGCTTTGGTTTAGCAATTTACTGACCTACCTCCGATTGATTGACCATAACTCACTCAATTTAACTCGTAATTCATTTAAATTAGTTTCATTTCGAAGGAATCGAAGTATAGTTTAAAACGAAAGAAACGGAGATGAAAAACTCCAAGTATTTTGAGAGTTATGATGGAAATAGTTAGACTCGCGCTTTGGTTTAGCAATTTACTGACCTCCCTACGATTGATTGACCATAACTCACTCAATTTAACTCGTAATTCATTGAAATTAGTTTCATTTCGAAAGAATCGAAGTGTAGTTTAAAACGAAAGAAACGGAGATGAAAAACTCCAAGTATTTTGAGAGTTATGATGGAAATAGTTAGACTCGCGCTTTGGTTTAGCAATTTCCTGACCTACCTCCGATTGATTGACCATAACTCTGTCAATTTAACTCGTAATTCATTTAAATTAGTTTCATTTCGAAGGAATCAAAGTGTAGTTTAAAACGAAAGAAACGGAGATGAAAAACTCCAAGTATTTTGAGAGTTATGATGGAAATAGTTAGACTCGCGCTTTGGTTTAGCAATTTACTGACCTACCTCCGATTGATTGACCATAACTCTGTCAATTTAACTCGTAATTCATTTAAATTAGTTTCATTTCGAAGGAATCGAAGTGTAGTTTAAAACGAAAGAAACGGAGATGAAAAACTCTAAGTATTTTGAGAGTTATGATGGAAATAGTTAGACTCCCTCTTTGGTTTAGCAATTTACTGACCTCTCTCCGATTGATTTACCATAACTCACTAAATTTAACTCGTAATTCATTGAAATTAGTTTCATTTCGAAGGAATCGAAGTGTAGTTTAAAACGAAAGAAACGGAGATGAAAAACTCCAAGTATTTTGAGAGTTATGATGGAAATTGTTAGACTCGCGCTTTGGTTTAGCAATTTACTGACCTACCTCCAATTGATTGACCATAACTCACTCAATTTAACTCGTAATTCATTTAAATTAGTTTCATTTCGAAGGAATCGAAGTATAGTTTAAAACGAAAGAAACGGAGATGAAAAACTCCAAGTATTTTGAGAGTTATGATGGAAATAGTTAGACTCGCGCTTTGGTTTAGCAATTTACTGACCTACCTCCGATTAATTGACCATAACTCACTCAATTTTACTTGTAATTGATTGAAATTAGTTTCATTTCGAAGGAATCGAAGTGTAGTTTAAAACGAAAGAAACGGAGATGAAAAACTCCAAGTATTTTGGGAGTTATGATGGAAATAGTTAGACTCGCGCTTTGGTTTAGCAATTTACTGACCTCTCTCCGATTGATTGACCATAACTCTGTCAATTTAACTCGTAATTCATTTAAATTAGTTTTATTTCGAAGGAATCGAAGTGTAGTTTAAAACGAAAGAAACGGAGTTGAAAAACTCCAAGTATTTTGAGAGTTATGATGGAAATAGTTAGACTCGCGCTTTGGTTTAGCAATTTACTGACCTACCTCCGATTGATTGACCATAACTCACTCAATTTAACTCGTAATTCATTTAAATTCGTTTCATTTCGAATGAATCGAAGTGTAGTTTAAAACGAAAGAAACGGAGATGAAAAACTCCAAGTATTTTGAGAGTTATGATGGAAATAGTTAGACTCGCTCTTTGGTTTAGCAATTTACTGACCTCTCTCCGATTGATTTACCATAACTCACTCAATTTAACTCGTAATTCATTGAAATTAGTTTCATTTCGAAGGAATCGAAGTGTAGTTTAAAACGAAAGAAACGGAGATGAAAAACTCCAAGTATTTTGAGAGTTATGATGGAAATTGTTAGACTCGCGCTTTGGTTTAGCAATTTACTGATTTACCTCCGATTGATTGACCATAACTCACTCAATTTAACTCGTAATTCATTTAAATTAGTTTCATTTCGAAGGAATCAAAGTATAGTTTAAAACGAAAGAAACGGAGATGAAAAACTCCAAGTATTTTGAGAGTTATGATGGAAATAGTTAGACTCGCGCTTTGGTTTAGCCATTTACTGACCTACCTCCGATTAATTGACCATAACTCACTCAATTTTACTTGTAATTGATTGAAATTAGTTTCATTTCGAAGGAATCGAAGTGTAGTTTAAAACGAAAGAAACGGAGATGAAAAACTCCAAGTATTTTGGGAGTTATGATGGAAATAGTTAGACTCGCGCTTTGGTTTAGCAATTTACTGACCTCCCTACGATTGAATGACCATAACTCACTCAATTTAACTCGTAATTTATTGAAATTAGTTTCATTTCGAAGGAATCGAAGTGTAGTATAACGAAAGAAACGGAGATGAAAAACTCCAAGTATTTTGAGAGTTATGATGGAAATAGTTAGACTCGCGCTTTGGTTTAGCAATTTACTGACCTACCTCCGATTGATTGACCATAACTCTCCCAATTTAACTCTTAAGTCATTGAAATTAGTTTCATTTCGAAGGAATCAAAGTGTAGTTTAAAACGAAAGAAACGGAGATGAAAAACTCCAAGTATTTTGAGAGTTATGATGGAAATAGTTAGACTCGCGCTTTGGTTTAGCAATTTACTGACCTACCTCCGATTGATTGAACATAACTCTCTCAATTTAACTCGTAATTAATTTAAATTCGTTTCATTTCGAATGAATCGAAGTGTAGTTTAAAACGAAAGAAACGGAGATGAAAAACTCCAAGTATTTTGAGAGTTATGATGGAAATAGTTAGACTCGCTCTTTGGTTTAGCAATTTACTGACCTCTCTCCGATTGATTTACCATAACTCACTCAATTTAACTCGTAATTCATTGAAATTAGTTTCATTTCGAAGGAATCGAAGTGTAGTTTAAAACGAAAGAAACGGAGATGAAAAACTCCAAGTATTTTGAGAGTTATGATGGAAATTGTTAGACTCGCGCTTTGGTTTAGCAATTTACTGACCTACCTCCGATTGATTGACCATAACTCACTCAATTTAACTCGTAATTCATTTAAATTAGTTTCATTTCGAAGGAATCGAAGTATAGTTTAAAACGAAAGAAACGGAGATGAAAAACTCCAAGTATTTTGAGAGTTATGATGGAAATAGTTAGACTCGCGCTTTGGTTTAGCAATTTACTGACCTCCCTACGATTGATTGACCATAACTCACTCAATTTAACTCGTAATTCATTGAAATTAGTTTCATTTCGAAAGAATCGAAGTGTAGTTTAAAACGAAAGAAACGGAGATGAAAAACTCTAAGTATTTTGAGAGTTATGATGGAAATAGTTAGACTCCCTCTTTGGTTTAGCAATTTACTGACCTCTCTCCGATTGATTTACCATAACTCACTAAATTTAACTCGTAATTCATTGAAATTAGTTTCATTTCGAAGGAATCGAAGTGTAGTTTAAAACGAAAGAAACGGAGATGAAAAACTCCAAGTATTTTGAGAGTTATGATGGAAATTGTTAGACTCGCGCTTTGGTTTAGCAATTTACTGACCTACCTCCAATTGATTGACCATAACTCACTCAATTTAACTCGTAATTCATTTAAATTAGTTTCATTTCGAAGGAATCGAAGTATAGTTTAAAACGAAAGAAACGGAGATGAAAAACTCCAAGTATTTTGAGAGTTATGATGGAAATAGTTAGACTCCCTCTTTGGTTTAGCAATTTACTGACCTCTCTCCGATTGATTTACCATAACTCACTAAATTTAACTCGTAATTCATTGAAATTAGTTTCATTTCGAAGGAATCGAAGTGTAGTTTAAAACGAAAGAAACGGAGATGAAAAACTCCAAGTATTTTGAGAGTTATGATGGAAATTGTTAGACTCGCGCTTTGGTTTAGCAATTTACTGACCTACCTCCAATTGATTGACCATAACTCACTCAATTTAACTCGTAATTCATTTAAATTAGTTTCATTTCGAAGGAATCGAAGTGTAGTTTAAAACGAAAGAAACGGAGATGAAAAACTCTAAGTATTTTGAGAGTTATGATGGAAATAGTTAGACTCCCTCTTTGGTTTAGCAATTTACTGACCTCTCTCCGATTGATTTACCATAACTCACTAAATTTAACTCGTAATTCATTGAAATTAGTTTCATTTCGAAGGAATCGAAGTGTAGTTTAAAACGAAAGAAACGGAGATGAAAAACTCCAAGTATTTTGAGAGTTATGATGGAAATTGTTAGACTCGCGCTTTGGTTTAGCAATTTACTGACCTACCTCCGATTGATTGAACATAACTCTCTCAATTTAACTCGTAATTAATTTAAATTCGTTTCATTTCGAATGAATCGAAGTGTAGTTTAAAACGAAAGAAACGGAGATGAAAAACTCCAAGTATTTTGAGAGTTATGATGGAAATAGTTAGACTCGCTCTTTGGTTTAGCAATTTACTGACCTCTCTCCGATTGATTTACCATAACTCACTCAATTTAACTCGTAATTCATTGAAATTAGTTTCATTTCGAAGGAATCGAAGTGTAGTTTAAAACGAAAGAAACGGAGATGAAAAACTCCAAGTATTTTGAGAGTTATGATGGAAATTGTTAGACTCGCGCTTTGGTTTAGTAATTTACTGACCTACCTCCGATTGATTGACCATAACTCACTCAATTTAACTCGTAATTCATTGAAATTAGTTTCATTTCGAAGGAATCGAAGTATAGTTTAAAACGAAAGAAACGGAGATGAAAAACTCCAAGTATTTTGAGAGTTATGATGGAAATAGTTAGACTCGCGCTTTGGTTTAGCAATTTACTGACCTCCCTACGATTGATTGACCATAACTCACTCAATTTAACTCGTAATTCATTGAAATTAGTTTCATTTCGAAAGAATCGAAGTGTAGTTTAAAACGAAAGAAACGGAGATGAAAAACTCCAAGTATTTTGAGAGTTATGATGGAAATAGTTAGACTCGCGCTTTGGTTTAGCAATTTCCTGACCTACCTCCGATTGATTGACCATAACTCTGTCAATTTAACTCGTAATTTATTTAAATTAGTTTCATTTCGAAGGAATCAAAGTGTAGTTTAAAACGAAAGAAACGGAGATGAAAAACTCCAAGTATTTTGAGAGTTATGATGGAAATAGTTAGACTCGCGCTTTGGTTTAGCAATTTACTGACCTACCTCCGATTGATTGACCATAACTCTGTCAATTTAACTCGTAATTCATTTAAATTAGTTTCATTTCGAAGGAATCGAAGTGTAGTTTAAAACGAAAGAAACGGAGATGAAAAACTCTAAGTATTTTGAGAGTTATGATGGAAATAGTTAGACTCGCGCTTTGGTTTAGCAATTTACTGACCTACCTCCAATTGATTGACCATAACTCACTCAATTTAACTCGTAATTCATTTAAATTAGTTTCATTTCGAAGGAATCGAAGTGTAGTTTAAAACGAAAGAAACGGAGATGAAAAACTCTAAGTATTTTGAGAGTTATGATGGAAATAGTTAGACTCGCGCTTTGGTTTAGCAATTTACTGACCTCTCTCCGATTGATTGACCATAACTCTGTCAATTTAACTCGTAATTCATTTAAATTAGTTTTATTTCGAAGGAATCGAAGTGTAGTTTAAAACGAAAGAAACGGAGTTGAAAAACTCCAAGTATTTTGAGAGTTATGATGGAAATAGTTAGAGTCGCGCTTTGGTTTAGCAATTTACTGACCTACCTCCGATTGATTGACCATAACTCACTCAATTTAACTCGTAATTCATTTAAATTCGTTTCATTTCGAATGAATCGAAGTGTAGTTTAAAACGAAAGAAACGGAGATGAAAAACTCCAAGTATTTTGAGAGTTATGATGGAAATAGTTAGACTCGCTCTTTGGTTTAGCAATTTACTGACCTCTCTCCGATTGATTTACCATAACTCACTCAATTTAACTCGTAATTCATTGAAATTAGTTTCATTTCGAAGGAATCGAAGTGTAGTTTAAAACGAAAGAAACGGAGATGAAAAACTCCAAGTATTTTGAGAGTTATGATGGAAATTGTTAGACTCGCGCTTTGGTTTAGCAATTTACTGATTTACCTCCGATTGATTGACCATAACTCACTCAATTTAACTCGTAATTCATTTAAATTAGTTTCATTTCGAAGGAATCAAAGTATAGTTTAAAACGAAAGAAACGGAGATGAAAAACTCCAAGTATTTTGAGAGTTATGATGGAAATAGTTAGACTCGCGCTTTGGTTTAGCCATTTACTGACCTACCTCCGATTAATTGACCATAACTCACTCAATTTTACTTGTAATTGATTGAAATTAGTTTCATTTCGAAGGAATCGAAGTGTAGTTTAAAACGAAAGAAACGGAGATGAAAAACTCCAAGTATTTTGGGAGTTATGATGGAAATAGTTAGACTCGCGCTTTGGTTTAGCAATTTACTGACCTCCCTACGATTGAATGACCATAACTCACTCAATTTAACTCGTAATTTATTGAAATTAGTTTCATTTCGAAGGAATCGAAGTGTAGTATAACGAAAGAAACGGAGATGAAAAACTCCAAGTATTTTGAGAGTTATGATGGAAATAGTTAGACTCGCGCTTTGGTTTAGCAATTTACTGACCTACCTCCGATTGATTGACCATAACTCTCCCAATTTAACTCTTAAGTCATTGAAATTAGTTTCATTTCGAAGGAATCAAAGTGTAGTTTAAAACGAAAGAAACGGAGATGAAAAACTCCAAGTATTTTGAGAGTTATGATGGAAATAGTTAGACTCGCGCTTTGGTTTAGCAATTTACTGACCTACCTCCGATTGATTGAACATAACTCTCTCAATTTAACTCGTAATTAATTTAAATTCGTTTCATTTCGAATGAATCGAAGTGTAGTTTAAAACGAAAGAAACGGAGATGAAAAACTCCAAGTATTTTGAGAGTTATGATGGAAATAGTTAGACTCGCTCTTTGGTTTAGCAATTTACTGACCTCTCTCCGATTGATTTACCATAACTCACTCAATTTAACTCGTAATTCATTGAAATTAGTTTCATTTCGAAGGAATCGAAGTGTAGTTTAAAACGAAAGAAACGGAGATGAAAAACTCCAAGTATTTTGAGAGTTATGATGGAAATTGTTAGACTCGCGCTTTGGTTTAGCAATTTACTGACCTACCTCCGATTGATTGACCATAACTCACTCAATTTAACTCGTAATTCATTTAAATTAGTTTCATTTCGAAGGAATCGAAGTATAGTTTAAAACGAAAGAAACGGAGATGAAAAACTCCAAGTATTTTGAGAGTTATGATGGAAATAGTTAGACTCGCGCTTTGGTTTAGCAATTTACTGACCTCCCTACGATTGATTGACCATAACTCACTCAATTTAACTCGTAATTCATTGAAATTAGTTTCATTTCGAAAGAATCGAAGTGTAGTTTAAAACGAAAGAAACGGAGATGAAAAACTCTAAGTATTTTGAGAGTTATGATGGAAATAGTTAGACTCCCTCTTTGGTTTAGCAATTTACTGACCTCTCTCCGATTGATTTACCATAACTCACTAAATTTAACTCGTAATTCATTGAAATTAGTTTCATTTCGAAGGAATCGAAGTGTAGTTTAAAACGAAAGAAACGGAGATGAAAAACTCCAAGTATTTTGAGAGTTATGATGGAAATTGTTAGACTCGCGCTTTGGTTTAGCAATTTACTGACCTACCTCCAATTGATTGACCATAACTCACTCAATTTAACTCGTAATTCATTTAAATTAGTTTCATTTCGAAGGAATCGAAGTATAGTTTAAAACGAAAGAAACGGAGATGAAAAACTCCAAGTATTTTGAGAGTTATGATGGAAATAGTTAGACTCCCTCTTTGGTTTAGCAATTTACTGACCTCTCTCCGATTGATTTACCATAACTCACTAAATTTAACTCGTAATTCATTGAAATTAGTTTCATTTCGAAGGAATCGAAGTGTAGTTTAAAACGAAAGAAACGGAGATGAAAAACTCCAAGTATTTTGAGAGTTATGATGGAAATTGTTAGACTCGCGCTTTGGTTTAGCAATTTACTGACCTACCTCCAATTGATTGACCATAACTCACTCAATTTAACTCGTAATTCATTTAAATTAGTTTCATTTCGAAGGAATCGAAGTGTAGTTTAAAACGAAAGAAACGGAGATGAAAAACTCTAAGTATTTTGAGAGTTATGATGGAAATAGTTAGACTCCCTCTTTGGTTTAGCAATTTACTGACCTCTCTCCGATTGATTTACCATAACTCACTAAATTTAACTCGTAATTCATTGAAATTAGTTTCATTTCGAAGGAATCGAAGTGTAGTTTAAAACGAAAGAAACGGAGATGAAAAACTCCAAGTATTTTGAGAGTTATGATGGAAATTGTTAGACTCGCGCTTTGGTTTAGCAATTTACTGACCTACCTCCGATTGATTGAACATAACTCTCTCAATTTAACTCGTAATTAATTTAAATTCGTTTCATTTCGAATGAATCGAAGTGTAGTTTAAAACGAAAGAAACGGAGATGAAAAACTCCAAGTATTTTGAGAGTTATGATGGAAATAGTTAGACTCGCTCTTTGGTTTAGCAATTTACTGACCTCTCTCCGATTGATTTACCATAACTCACTCAATTTAACTCGTAATTCATTGAAATTAGTTTCATTTCGAAGGAATCGAAGTGTAGTTTAAAACGAAAGAAACGGAGATGAAAAACTCCAAGTATTTTGAGAGTTATGATGGAAATTGTTAGACTCGCGCTTTGGTTTAGTAATTTACTGACCTACCTCCGATTGATTGACCATAACTCACTCAATTTAACTCGTAATTCATTGAAATTAGTTTCATTTCGAAGGAATCGAAGTATAGTTTAAAACGAAAGAAACGGAGATGAAAAACTCCAAGTATTTTGAGAGTTATGATGGAAATAGTTAGACTCGCGCTTTGGTTTAGCAATTTACTGACCTCCCTACGATTGATTGACCATAACTCACTCAATTTAACTCGTAATTCATTGAAATTAGTTTCATTTCGAAAGAATCGAAGTGTAGTTTAAAACGAAAGAAACGGAGATGAAAAACTCCAAGTATTTTGAGAGTTATGATGGAAATAGTTAGACTCGCGCTTTGGTTTAGCAATTTCCTGACCTACCTCCGATTGATTGACCATAACTCTGTCAATTTAACTCGTAATTTATTTAAATTAGTTTCATTTCGAAGGAATCAAAGTGTAGTTTAAAACGAAAGAAACGGAGATGAAAAACTCCAAGTATTTTGAGAGTTATGATGGAAATAGTTAGACTCGCGCTTTGGTTTAGCAATTTACTGACCTACCTCCGATTGATTGACCATAACTCTGTCAATTTAACTCGTAATTCATTTAAATTAGTTTCATTTCGAAGGAATCGAAGTGTAGTTTAAAACGAAAGAAACGGAGATGAAAAACTCTAAGTATTTTGAGAGTTATGATGGAAATAGTTAGACTCCCTCTTTGGTTTAGCAATTTACTGACCTACCTCCGATTGATTGACCATAACTCACTCAATTTAACTCGTAATTCATTTAAATTAGTTTCATTTCGAAGGAATCGAAGTATAGTTTAAAACGAAAGAAACGGAGATGAAAAACTCCAAGTATTTTGAGAGTTATGATGGAAATAGTTAGACTCGCGCTTTGGTTTAGCAATTTACGGACCTCCCTACGATTGATTGACCATAACTCACTAAATTTAACTCGTAATTCATTGAAATTAGTTTCATTTCGAAGGAATCGAAGTGTAGTTTAAAACGAAAGAAACGGAGATGAAAAACTCCAAGTATTTTGAGAGTTATGATGGAAATAGTTAGACTCGCGCTTTGGTTTAGCAATTTACTGACCTACCTCCGATTGATTGACCATAACTCTCCCAATTTAACTCTTAAGTCATTGAAATTAGTTTCATTTCGAAGGAATCAAAGTGTAGTTTAAAACGAAAGAAACGGAGATGAAAAACTCCAAGTATTTTGAGAGTTATGATGGAAATAGTTAGACTCGCGCTTTGGTTTAGCAATTTACTGACCTACCTCCGATTGATTGAACATAACTCTCTCAATTTAACTCGTAATTAATTTAAATTCATTTCATTTCGAATGAATCGAAGTGTAGTTTAAAACGAAAGAAACGGAGATGAAAAACTCCAAGTATTTTGAGAGTTATGATGGAAATAGTTAGACTCGCTCTTTGGTTTAGCAATTTACTGACCTCTCTCCGATTGATTTACCATAACTCACTCAATTTAACTCGTAATTCATTGAAATTAGTTTCATTTCGAAGGAATCGAAGTGTAGTTTAAAACGAAAGAAACGGAGATGAAAAACTCCAAGTATTTTGAGAGTTATGATGGAAATTGTTAGACTCGCGCTTTGGTTTAGGAATTTACTGACCTACCTCCGATTGATTGACCATAACTCACTCAATTTAACTCGTAATTCATTTAAATTAGTTTCATTTCGAAGGAATCGAAGTATAGTTTAAAACGAAAGAAACGGAGATGAAAAACTCCAAGTATTTTGAGAGTTATGATGGAAATAGTTAGACTCGCGCTTTGGTTTAGCAATTTACTGACCTCCCTACGATTGATTGACCATAACTCACTCAATTTAACTCGTAATTCATTGAAATTAGTTTCATTTCGAAAGAATCGAAGTGTAGTTTAAAACGAAAGAAACGGAGATGAAAAACTCCAAGTATTTTGAGAGTTATGATGGAAATAGTTAGACTCGCGCTTTGGTTTAGCAATTTCCTGACCTACCTCCGATTGATTGACCATAACTCTGTCAATTTAACTCGTAATTTATTTAAATTAGTTTCATTTCGAAGGAATCAAAGTGTAGTTTAAAACGAAAGAAACGGAGATGAAAAACTCCAAGTATTTTGAGAGTTATGATGGAAATAGTTAGACTCGCGCTTTGGTTTAGCAATTTACTGACCTACCTCCGATTGATTGACCATAACTCTGTCAATTTAACTCGTAATTCATTTAAATTAGTTTCATTTCGAAGGAATCGAAGTGTAGTTTAAAACGAAAGAAACGGAGATGAAAAACTCTAAGTATTTTGAGAGTTATGATGGAAATAGTTAGACTCCCTCTTTGGTTTAGCAATTTACTGACCTCTCTCCGATTGATTTACCATAACTCACTAAATTTAACTCGTAATTCATTGAAATTAGTTTCATTTCGAAGGAATCGAAGTGTAGTTTAAAACGAAAGAAACGGAGATGAAAAACTCCAAGTATTTTGAGAGTTATGATGGAAATTGTTAGACTCGCGCTTTGGTTTAGCAATTTACTGACCTACCTCCAATTGATTGACCATAACTCACTCAATTTAACTCGTAATTCATTTAAATTAGTTTCATTTCGAAGGAATCGAAGTATAGTTTAAAACGAAAGAAACGGAGATGAAAAACTCCAAGTATTTTGAGAGTTATGATGGAAATAGTTAGACTCGCGCTTTGGTTTAGCAATTTACTGACCTACCTCCGATTAATTGACCATAACTCACTCAATTTTACTTGTAATTGATTGAAATTAGTTTCATTTCGAAGGAATCGAAGTGTAGTTTAAAACGAAAGAAACGGAGATGAAAAACTCCAAGTATTTTGGGAGTTATAATGGAAATAGTTAGACTCGCGCTTTGGTTTAGCAATTTACTGACCTACCTCCGATTGATTGATCATAACTCACTCAATTTAACTCGTAATTCATTGAATTAGTTTCATTTCGAAGAAATCGAAGTGTAGTTTAAAACGAAAGAAACGGAGATGAAAAACTCCAAGTATTTTGAGAGTTATGATGGAAATAGTTAGACTCGCGCTTTGGTTTAGCAATTTACTGACCTACCTACGATTGATTGACCATAACTCTCTCAATTTAACTCTTAAGTCATTGAAATTAATTTAATTTCAAATGAATCGAAGTGTAGTTTAAAACGAAAGAAACGGAGATGAAAAACTCCAAGTATTTTGAGAGTTATGATGGAAATAGTTAGACTCGCACTTTGGTTTAGCAATTTACTGACCTACCTCCGATTGATTGACCATAACTCTGTCAATTTAACTCGTAATTAATTTAAATTAGTTTCATTTCGAAGGAATCGAAGTGTAGTTTAAAACGAAAGAAACGGAGATTAAAAACTCCAAGTATTTTGGGCGTTATGATGGAAATAGTTAGACTCGCGCTTTGGTTTAGCAATTTACTGACCTCCCTACGATTGATTGACCATAACTCACTCAATTTAACTCGTAATTCATTGAAATTAGTTTCATTTCGAAGGAATCGAAGTGTAGTTTATAACGAAAGAAACGGAGATGAAAAACTCCAAGTATTTTGAGAGTTATGATGGAAATAGTTAGACTCGCTCTTCGGTTTAGCAATTTACTGACCTCTCTCCGATTGATTGACCATAACTCTGTCAATTTAACTCGTAATTCATTTAAATTAGTTTCATTTCGAAGGAATCGAAGTGTAGTTTAAAACGAAAGAAACGGAGATGAAAAACTCCAAGTATTTTGAGAGTTATTATGGAAATAGTTAGACTCGCTCTTTGGTTTAGCAATTTACTGACCTCTCTCCGATTGATTGACCATAACTCTGTCAATTTAACTCGTAATTCATTTAAATTAGTTTCATTTCGAAGGAATCGAAGTGTAGTTTAAAACGAAAGAAACGGAGATGAAAAACTCCAAGTATTTTGAGAGTTATGATGGAAATAGTTAGACTCGCGCTTTGGTTTAGCAATTTACTGACCTACCTCCGATTGATTGACCATAACTCACTCAATTTAACTCGTAATTCATTTAAATTCGTTTCATTTCGAATGAATCGAAGTTTAGTTTAAAACGAAAGAAACGGAGATTAAAAACTCCAAGTATTTTGAGAGTTATGATGGAAATAGTTAGACTCGCTCTTTGGTTTAGCAATTTACTGACCTCTCTCAGATTGATTTACCATAACTCACTCAATTTAACTCGTAATTCATTGAAATTAGTTTCATTTCGAAGGAATCGAAGTGTAGTTTAAAACGAAAGAAACGGAGATGAAAAACTCCAATTATTTTGAGAGTTATGATGGAAATAGTTAGACTCGCGCTTTGGTTTAGCAATTTACTGACCTACCTCCGATTGATTGAACATAACTCTCTCAATTTAACTCGTAATTAATTTAAATTCGTTTCATTTCGAATGAATCGAAGTGTAGTTTAAAACGAAAGAAACGAAGATGAAAAACTCCAAGTATTTTGAGAGTTATGATGGAAATAGTTAGACTCGCTCTTTGGTTTAGCAATTTACTGACCTCTCTCCGATTGATTTACCATAACTCACTCAATTTAACTCGTAATTCATTGAAATTAGTTTCATTTCGAAGGAATCGAAGTGTAGTTTAAAACGAAAGAAACGGAGATGAAAAACTCCAAGTATTTTGAGAGTTATGATGGAAATTGTTAGACTCGCGCTTTGGTTTAGCAATTTACTGACCTACCTCCGATTGATTGACCATAACTCACTCAATTTAACTCGTAATTCATTTAAATTAGTTTCATTTCGAAGGAATCGAAGTATAGTTTAAAACGAAAGAAACGGAGATGAAAAACTCCAAGTATTTTGAGAGTTATGATGGAAATAGTTAGACTCGCGCTTTGGTTTAGCAATTTACGGACCTCCCTACGATTGATTGACCATAACTCACTAAATTTAACTCGTAATTCATTGAAATTAGTTTCATTTCGAAGGAATCGAAGTGTAGTTTAAAACGAAAGAAACGGAGATGAAAAACTCCAAGTATTTTGAGAGTTATGATGGAAATAGTTAGACTCGCGCTTTGGTTTAGCAATTTACTGACCTACCTCCGATTGATTGACCATAACTCTCTCAATTTAACTCTTAAGTCATTGAAATTAGTTTCATTTCGAAGGAATCGAAGTGTAGTTTAAAACGAAAGACACGGAGATGGAAAACTCCAAGTATTTTGAGAGTTATGATGGAAATAGTTAGACTCGCGCTTTGGTTTAGCAATTTACTGACCTACCTCCGATTGATTGACAATAACTCTCTCAATTTAACTCGTAATTCATTTAAATTAGTTTCATTTCTAAGGAATCAAAGTGTAGTTTAAAACGAAAGAAACGGAGATGAAAAACTCCAAGTATTTTGAGAGTTATGATGGAAATAGTTAGACTCGCGCTTTGGTTTAGCAATTTACTGACCTACCTCCGATTGATTGACCATAACTCTGTCAATTTAACTCGTAATTCATTTTAATTAGTTTCATTTCGAAGGAATCAAAGTGTAGTTTAAAACGAAAGAAACGGAGATGAAAAACTCTAAGTATTTTGAGAGTTATGATGGAAATAGTTAGACTCGCTCTTTGGTTTAGCAATTTACTGACCTCTCTCCGATTGATTTACCATAACTCACTAAATTTAACTCGTAATTCATTGAAATTAGTTTCATTTCGAAGGAATCGAAGTGTAGTTTAAAACGAAAGAAACGGAGATGAAAAACTCCAAGTATTTTGAGAGTTATGATGGAAATAGTTAGACTCGCGCTTTGGTTTAGCAATTTACGGACCTCCCTACGATTGATTGACCATAACTCACTAAATTTAACTCGTAATTCATTGAAATTAGTTTCATTTCGAAGGAATCGAAGTGTAGTTTAAAACGAAAGAAACGGAGATGAAAAACTCCAAGTATTTTGAGAGTTATGATGGAAATAGTTAGACTCGCGCTTTGGTTTAGCAATTTACTGACCTACCTCCGATTGATTGACCATAACTCTCCCAATTTAACTCTTAAGTCATTGAAATTAGTTTCATTTCGAAGGAATCAAAGTGTAGTTTAAAACGAAAGAAACGGAGATGAAAAACTCCAAGTATTTTGAGAGTTATGATGGAAATAGTTAGACTCGCGCTTTGGTTTAGCAATTTACTGACCTACCTCCGATTGATTGAACATAACTCTCTCAATTTAACTCGTAATTAATTTAAATTCATTTCATTTCGAATGAATCGAAGTGTAGTTTAAAACGAAAGAAACGGAGATGAAAAACTCCAAGTATTTTGAGAGTTATGATGGAAATAGTTAGACTCGCTCTTTGGTTTAGCAATTTACTGACCTCTCTCCGATTGATTTACCATAACTCACTCAATTTAACTCGTAATTCATTGAAATTAGTTTCATTTCGAAGGAATCGAAGTGTAGTTTAAAACGAAAGAAACGGAGATGAAAAACTCCAAGTATTTTGAGAGTTATGATGGAAATTGTTAGACTCGCGCTTTGGTTTAGGAATTTACTGACCTACCTCCGATTGATTGACCATAACTCACTCAATTTAACTCGTAATTCATTTAAATTAGTTTCATTTCGAAGGAATCGAAGTATAGTTTAAAACGAAAGAAACGGAGATGAAAAACTCCAAGTATTTTGAGAGTTATGATGGAAATAGTTAGACTCGCGCTTTGGTTTAGCAATTTACTGACCTCCCTACGATTGATTGACCATAACTCACTCAATTTAACTCGTAATTCATTGAAATTAGTTTCATTTCGAAAGAATCGAAGTGTAGTTTAAAACGAAAGAAACGGAGATGAAAAACTCCAAGTATTTTGAGAGTTATGATGGAAATAGTTAGACTCGCGCTTTGGTTTAGCAATTTCCTGACCTACCTCCGATTGATTGACCATAACTCTGTCAATTTAACTCGTAATTTATTTAAATTAGTTTCATTTCGAAGGAATCAAAGTGTAGTTTAAAACGAAAGAAACGGAGATGAAAAACTCCAAGTATTTTGAGAGTTATGATGGAAATAGTTAGACTCGCGCTTTGGTTTAGCAATTTACTGACCTACCTCCGATTGATTGACCATAACTCTGTCAATTTAACTCGTAATTCATTTAAATTAGTTTCATTTCGAAGGAATCGAAGTGTAGTTTAAAACGAAAGAAACGGAGATGAAAAACTCTAAGTATTTTGAGAGTTATGATGGAAATAGTTAGACTCCCTCTTTGGTTTAGCAATTTACTGACCTCTCTCCGATTGATTTACCATAACTCACTAAATTTAACTCGTAATTCATTGAAATTAGTTTCATTTCGAAGGAATCGAAGTGTAGTTTAAAACGAAAGAAACGGAGATGAAAAACTCCAAGTATTTTGAGAGTTATGATGGAAATTGTTAGACTCGCGCTTTGGTTTAGCAATTTACTGACCTACCTCCAATTGATTGACCATAACTCACTCAATTTAACTCGTAATTCATTTAAATTAGTTTCATTTCGAAGGAATCGAAGTATAGTTTAAAACGAAAGAAACGGAGATGAAAAACTCCAAGTATTTTGAGAGTTATGATGGAAATAGTTAGACTCGCGCTTTGGTTTAGCAATTTACTGACCTACCTCCGATTAATTGACCATAACTCACTCAATTTTACTTGTAATTGATTGAAATTAGTTTCATTTCGAAGGAATCGAAGTGTAGTTTAAAACGAAAGAAACGGAGATGAAAAACTCCAAGTATTTTGAGAGTTATTATGGAAATAGTTAGACTCGCTCTTTGGTTTAGCAATTTACTGACCTCTCTCCGATTGATTGACCATAACTCTGTCAATTTAACTCGTAATTCATTTAAATTAGTTTCATTTCGAAGGAATCGAAGTGTAGTTTAAAACGAAAGAAACGGAGATGAAAAACTCCAAGTATTTTGAGAGTTATGATGGAAATAGTTAGACTCGCGCTTTGGTTTAGCAATTTACTGACCTACCTCCGATTGATTGACCATAACTCACTCAATTTAACTCGTAATTCATTTAAATTCGTTTCATTTCGAATGAATCGAAGTTTAGTTTAAAACGAAAGAAACGGAGATTAAAAACTCCAAGTATTTTGAGAGTTATGATGGAAATAGTTAGACTCGCTCTTTGGTTTAGCAATTTACTGACCTCTCTCAGATTGATTTACCATAACTCACTCAATTTAACTCGTAATTCATTGAAATTAGTTTCATTTCGAAGGAATCGAAGTGTAGTTTAAAACGAAAGAAACGGAGATGAAAAACTCCAATTATTTTGAGAGTTATGATGGAAATAGTTAGACTCGCGCTTTGGTTTAGCAATTTACTGACCTACCTCCGATTGATTGAACATAACTCTCTCAATTTAACTCGTAATTAATTTAAATTCGTTTCATTTCGAATGAATCGAAGTGTAGTTTAAAACGAAAGAAACGAAGATGAAAAACTCCAAGTATTTTGAGAGTTATGATGGAAATAGTTAGACTCGCTCTTTGGTTTAGCAATTTACTGACCTCTCTCCGATTGATTTACCATAACTCACTCAATTTAACTCGTAATTCATTGAAATTAGTTTCATTTCGAAGGAATCGAAGTGTAGTTTAAAACGAAAGAAACGGAGATGAAAAACTCCAAGTATTTTGAGAGTTATGATGGAAATTGTTAGACTCGCGCTTTGGTTTAGCAATTTACTGACCTACCTCCGATTGATTGACCATAACTCACTCAATTTAACTCGTAATTCATTTAAATTAGTTTCATTTCGAAGGAATCGAAGTATAGTTTAAAACGAAAGAAACGGAGATGAAAAACTCCAAGTATTTTGAGAGTTATGATGGAAATAGTTAGACTCGCGCTTTGGTTTAGCAATTTACGGACCTCCCTACGATTGATTGACCATAACTCACTAAATTTAACTCGTAATTCATTGAAATTAGTTTCATTTCGAAGGAATCGAAGTGTAGTTTAAAACGAAAGAAACGGAGATGAAAAACTCCAAGTATTTTGAGAGTTATGATGGAAATAGTTAGACTCGCGCTTTGGTTTAGCAATTTACTGACCTACCTCCGATTGATTGACCATAACTCTCTCAATTTAACTCTTAAGTCATTGAAATTAGTTTCATTTCGAAGGAATCGAAGTGTAGTTTAAAACGAAAGACACGGAGATGGAAAACTCCAAGTATTTTGAGAGTTATGATGGAAATAGTTAGACTCGCGCTTTGGTTTAGCAATTTACTGACCTACCTCCGATTGATTGACAATAACTCTCTCAATTTAACTCGTAATTCATTTAAATTAGTTTCATTTCTAAGGAATCAAAGTGTAGTTTAAAACGAAAGAAACGGAGATGAAAAACTCCAAGTATTTTGAGAGTTATGATGGAAATAGTTAGACTCGCGCTTTGGTTTAGCAATTTACTGACCTACCTCCGATTGATTGACCATAACTCTGTCAATTTAACTCGTAATTCATTTTAATTAGTTTCATTTCGAAGGAATCAAAGTGTAGTTTAAAACGAAAGAAACGGAGATGAAAAACTCTAAGTATTTTGAGAGTTATGATGGAAATAGTTAGACTCGCTCTTTGGTTTAGCAATTTACTGACCTCTCTCCGATTGATTTACCATAACTCACTAAATTTAACTCGTAATTCATTGAAATTAGTTTCATTTCGAAGGAATCGAAGTGTAGTTTAAAACGAAAGAAACGGAGATGAAAAACTCCAAGTATTTTGAGAGTTATGATGGAAATAGTTAGACTCGCGCTTTGGTTTAGCAATTTACTGACCTACCTCCGATTGATTGACCATAACTCACTCAATTTAACTCGTAATTCATTTAAATTCGTTTCATTTCGAATGAATCGAAGTTTAGTTTAAAACGAAAGAAACGGAGATTAAAAACTCCAAGTATTTTGAGAGTTATGATGGAAATAGTTAGACTCGCTCTTTGGTTTAGCAATTTACTGACCTCTCTCAGATTGATTTACCATAACTCACTCAATTTAACTCGTAATTCATTGAAATTAGTTTCATTTCGAAGGAATCGAAGTGTAGTTTAAAACGAAAGAAACGGAGATGAAAAACTCCAATTATTTTGAGAGTTATGATGGAAATAGTTAGACTCGCGCTTTGGTTTAGCAATTTACTGACCTACCTCCGATTGATTGAACATAACTCTCTCAATTTAACTCGTAATTAATTTAAATTCGTTTCATTTCGAATGAATCGAAGTGTAGTTTAAAACGAAAGAAAAGAAGATGAAAAACTCCAAGTATTTTGAGAGTTATGATGGAAATAGTTAGACTCGCTCTTTGGTTTAGCAATTTACTGACCTCTCTCCGATTGATTTACCATAACTCACTCAATTTAACTCGTAATTCATTGAAATTAGTTTCATTTCGAAGGAATCGAAGTATAGTTTAAAACGAAAGAAACGGAGATGAAAAACTCCAAGTATTTTGAGAGTTATGATGGAAATTGTTAGACTCGCGCTTTGGTTTAGCAATTTACTGACCTACCTCCGATTGATTGACCATAACTCACTCAATTTAACTCGTAATTCATTTAAATTAGTTTCATTTCGAAGGAATCGAAGTATAGTTTAAAACGAAAGAAACGGAGATGAAAAACTCCAAGTATTTTGAGAGTTATGATGGAAATAGTTAGACTCGCGCTTTGGTTTAGCAATTTACGGACCTCCCTACGATTGATTGACCATAACTCACTAAATTTAACTCGTAATTCATTGAAATTAGTTTCATTTCGAAGGAATCGAAGTGTAGTTTAAAACGAAAGAAACGGAGATGAAAAACTCCAAGTATTTTGAGAGTTATGATGGAAATAGTTAGACTCGCGCTTTGGTTTAGCAATTTACTGACCTACCTCCGATTGATTGACCATAACTCTCCCAATTTAACTCTTAAGTCATTGAAATTAGTTTCATTTCGAAGGAATCAAAGTGTAGTTTAAAACGAAAGAAACGGAGATGAAAAACTCCAAGTATTTTGAGAGTTATGATGGAAATAGTTAGACTCGCGCTTTGGTTTAGCAATTTACTGACCTACCTCCGATTGATTGAACATAACTCTCTCAATTTAACTCGTAATTAATTTAAATTCGTTTCATTTCGAATGAATCGAAGTGTAGTTTAAAACGAAAGAAACGGAGATGAAAAACTCCAAGTATTTTGAGAGTTATGATGGAAATAGTTAGACTCGCTCTTTGGTTTAGCAATTTACTGACCTCTCTCCGATTGATTTACCATAACTCACTCAATTTAACTCGTAATTCATTGAAATTAGTTTCATTTCGAAGGAATCGAAGTGTAGTTTAAAACGAAAGAAACGGAGATGAAAAACTCCAAGTATTTTGAGAGTTATGATGGAAATTGTTAGACTCGCGCTTTGGTTTAGTAATTTACTGACCTACCTCCGATTGATTGACCATAACTCACTCAATTTAACTCGTAATTCATTTAAATTAGTTTCATTTCGAAGGAATCGAAGTATAGTTTAAAACGAAAGAAACGGAGATGAAAAACTCCAAGTATTTTGAGAGTTATGATGGAAATAGTTAGACTCGCGCTTTGGTTTAGCAATTTACTGACCTCCCTACGATTGATTGACCATAACTCACTCAATTTAACTCGTAATTCATTGAAATTAGTTTCATTTCGAAAGAATCGAAGTGTAGTTTAAAACGAAAGAAACGGAGATGAAAAACTCCAAGTATTTTGAGAGTTATGATGGAAATAGTTAGACTCGCGCTTTGGTTTAGCAATTTCCTGACCTACCTCCGATTGATTGACCATAACTCTGTCAATTTAACTCGTAATTTATTTAAATTAGTTTCATTTCGAAGGAATCAAAGTGTAGTTTAAAACGAAAGAAACGGAGATGAAAAACTCCAAGTATTTTGAGAGTTATGATGGAAATAGTTAGACTCGCGCTTTGGTTTAGCAATTTACTGACCTACCTCCGATTGATTGACCATAACTCTGTCAATTTAACTCGTAATTCATTTAAATTAGTTTCATTTCGAAGGAATCGAAGTGTAGTTTAAAACGAAAGAAACGGAGATGAAAAACTCTAAGTATTTTGAGAGTTATGATGGAAATAGTTAGACTCCCTCTTTGGTTTAGCAATTTACTGACCTCTCTCCGATTGATTTACCATAACTCACTAAATTTAACTCGTAATTCATTGAAATTAGTTTCATTTCGAAGGAATCGAAGTGTAGTTTAAAACGAAAGAAACGGAGATGAAAAACTCCAAGTATTTTGAGAGTTATGATGGAAATTGTTAGACTCGCGCTTTGGTTTAGCAATTTACTGACCTACCTCCAATTGATTGACCATAACTCACTCAATTTAACTCGTAATTCATTTAAATTAGTTTCATTTCGAAGGAATCGAAGTATAGTTTAAAACGAAAGAAACGGAGATGAAAAACTCCAAGTATTTTGAGAGTTATGATGGAAATAGTTAGACTCGCGCTTTGGTTTAGCAATTTACTGACCTACCTCCGATTAATTGACCATAACTCACTCAATTTTACTTGTAATTGATTGAAATTAGTTTCATTTCGAAGGAATCGAAGTGTAGTTTAAAACGAAAGAAACGGAGATGAAAAACTCCAAGTATTTTGGGAGTTATAATGGAAATAGTTAGACTCGCGCTTTGGTTTAGCAATTTACTGACCTACCTCCGATTGATTGATCATAACTCACTCAATTTAACTCGTAATTCATTGAATTAGTTTCATTTCGAAGAAATCGAAGTGTAGTTTAAAACGAAAGAAACGGAGATGAAAAACTCCAAGTATTTTGAGAGTTATGATGGAAATAGTTAGACTCGCGCTTTGGTTTAGCAATTTACTGACCTACCTACGATTGATTGACCATAACTCTCTCAATTTAACTCTTAAGTCATTGAAATTAATTTAATTTCAAATGAATCGAAGTGTAGTTTAAAACGAAAGAAACGGAGATGAAAAACTCCAAGTATTTTGAGAGTTATGATGGAAATAGTTAGACTCGCACTTTGGTTTAGCAATTTACTGACCTACCTCCGATTGATTGACCATAACTCTGTCAATTTAACTCGTAATTAATTTAAATTAGTTTCATTTCGAAGGAATCGAAGTGTAGTTTAAAACGAAAGAAACGGAGATTAAAAACTCCAAGTATTTTGGGCGTTATGATGGAAATAGTTAGACTCGCGCTTTGGTTTAGCAATTTACTGACCTCCCTACGATTGATTGACCATAACTCACTCAATTTAACTCGTAATTCATTGAAATTAGTTTCATTTCGAAGGAATCGAAGTGTAGTTTATAACGAAAGAAACGGAGATGAAAAACTCCAAGTATTTTGAGAGTTATGATGGAAATAGTTAGACTCGCTCTTCGGTTTAGCAATTTACTGACCTCTCTCCGATTGATTGACCATAACTCTGTCAATTTAACTCGTAATTCATTTAAATTAGTTTCATTTCGAAGGAATCGAAGTGTAGTTTAAAACGAAAGAAACGGAGATGAAAAACTCCAAGTATTTTGAGAGTTATTATGGAAATAGTTAGACTCGCTCTTTGGTTTAGCAATTTACTGACCTCTCTCCGATTGATTGACCATAACTCTGTCAATTTAACTCGTAATTCATTTAAATTAGTTTCATTTCGAAGGAATCGAAGTGTAGTTTAAAACGAAAGAAACGGAGATGAAAAACTCCAAGTATTTTGAGAGTTATGATGGAAATAGTTAGACTCGCGCTTTGGTTTAGCAATTTACTGACCTACCTCCGATTGATTGACCATAACTCACTCAATTTAACTCGTAATTCATTTAAATTCGTTTCATTTCGAATGAATCGAAGTTTAGTTTAAAACGAAAGAAACGGAGATTAAAAACTCCAAGTATTTTGAGAGTTATGATGGAAATAGTTAGACTCGCTCTTTGGTTTAGCAATTTACTGACCTCTCTCAGATTGATTTACCATAACTCACTCAATTTAACTCGTAATTCATTGAAATTAGTTTCATTTCGAAGGAATCGAAGTGTAGTTTAAAACGAAAGAAACGGAGATGAAAAACTCCAATTATTTTGAGAGTTATGATGGAAATAGTTAGACTCGCGCTTTGGTTTAGCAATTTACTGACCTACCTCCGATTGATTGAACATAACTCTCTCAATTTAACTCGTAATTAATTTAAATTCGTTTCATTTCGAATGAATCGAAGTGTAGTTTAAAACGAAAGAAACGAAGATGAAAAACTCCAAGTATTTTGAGAGTTATGATGGAAATAGTTAGACTCGCTCTTTGGTTTAGCAATTTACTGACCTCTCTCCGATTGATTTACCATAACTCACTCAATTTAACTCGTAATTCATTGAAATTAGTTTCATTTCGAAGGAATCGAAGTGTAGTTTAAAACGAAAGAAACGGAGATGAAAAACTCCAAGTATTTTGAGAGTTATGATGGAAATTGTTAGACTCGCGCTTTGGTTTAGCAATTTACTGACCTACCTCCGATTGATTGACCATAACTCACTCAATTTAACTCGTAATTCATTTAAATTAGTTTCATTTCGAAGGAATCGAAGTATAGTTTAAAACGAAAGAAACGGAGATGAAAAACTCCAAGTATTTTGAGAGTTATGATGGAAATAGTTAGACTCGCGCTTTGGTTTAGCAATTTACGGACCTCCCTACGATTGATTGACCATAACTCACTAAATATAACTCGTAATTCATTGAAATTAGTTTCATTTCGAAGGAATCGAAGTGTAGTTTAAAACGAAAGAAACGGAGATGAAAAACTCCAAGTATTTTGAGAGTTATGATGGAAATAGTTAGACTCGCGCTTTGGTTTAGCAATTTACTGACCTACCTCCGATTGATTGACCATAACTCTCTCAATTTAACTCTTAAGTCATTGAAATTAGTTTCATTTCGAAGGAATCGAAGTGTAGTTTAAAACGAAAGACACGGAGATGAAAAACTCCAAGTATTTTGAGAGTTATGATGGAAATAGTTAGACTCGCGCTTTGGTTTAGCAATTTACTGACCTACCTCCGATTGATTGACAATAACTCTCTCAATTTAACTCGTAATTCATTTAAATTAGTTTCATTTCTAAGGAATCAAAGTGTAGTTTAAAACGAAAGAAACGGAGATGAAAAACTCCAAGTATTTTGAGAGTTATGATGGAAATAGTTAGACTCGCGCTTTGGTTTAGCAATTTACTGACCTACCTCCGATTGATTGACCATAACTCTGTCAATTTAACTCGTAATTCATTTTAATTAGTTTCATTTCGAAGGAATCAAAGTGTAGTTTAAAACGAAAGAAACGGAGATGAAAAACTCTAAGTATTTTGAGAGTTATGATGGAAATAGTTAGACTCGCTCTTTGGTTTAGCAATTTACTGACCTCTCTCCGATTGATTTACCATAACTCACTAAATTTAACTCGTAATTCATTGAAATTAGTTTCATTTCGAAGGAATCGAAGTGTAGTTTAAAACGAAAGAAACGGAGATGAAAAACTCCAAGTATTTTGAGAGTTATGATGGAAATTGTTAGACTCGCGCTTTGGTTTAGCAATTTACTGATTTACCTCCGATTGATTGACCATAACTCACTCAATTTAACTCGTAATTCATTTAAATTAGTTTCATTTCGAAGGAATCAAAGTATAGTTTAAAACGAAAGAAACGGAGATGAAAAACTCCAAGTATTTTGAGAGTTATGATGGAAATAGTTAGACTCGCGCTTTGGTTTAGCCATTTACTGACCTACCTCCGATTAATTGACCATAACTCACTCAATTTTACTTGTAATTGATTGAAATTAGTTTCATTTCGAAGGAATCGAAGTGTAGTTTAAAACGAAAGAAACGGAGATGAAAAACTCCAAGTATTTTGGGAGTTATGATGGAAATAGTTAGACTCGCGCTTTGGTTTAGCAATTTACTGACCTCCCTACGATTGAATGACCATAACTCACTCAATTTAACTCGTAATTTATTGAAATTAGTTTCATTTCGAAGGAATCGAAGTGTAGTATAACGAAAGAAACGGAGATGAAAAACTCCAAGTATTTTGAGAGTTATGATGGAAATAGTTAGACTCGCGCTTTGGTTTAGCAATTTACTGACCTACCTCCGATTGATTGACCATAACTCTCCCAATTTAACTCTTAAGTCATTGAAATTAGTTTCATTTCGAAGGAATCAAAGTGTAGTTTAAAACGAAAGAAACGGAGATGAAAAACTCCAAGTATTTTGAGAGTTATGATGGAAATAGTTAGACTCGCGCTTTGGTTTAGCAATTTACTGACCTACCTCCGATTGATTGACAATAACTCTGTCAATTTAACTCGTAATTCATTTAAATTAGTTTCATTTCGAAGGAATCGAAGTGTAGTTTAAAACGAAAGAAACGGAGATGAAAAACTCCAAGTATTTTGAGAGTTATGATGGAAATAGTTAGACTCGCGCTTTGGTTTAGCAATTTACTGACCTACCTCCGATTGATTGACCATAACTCACTCAATTTAACTCGTAATTCATTTAAATTCGTTTCATTTCGAATGAATCGAAGTGTAGTTTAAAACGAAAGAAACGGAGATGAAAAACTCCAAGTATTTTGAGAGTTATGATGGAAATAGTTAGACTCGCTCTTTGGTTTAGCAATTTACTGACCTCTCTCCGATTGATTGACCATAACTCTGTCAATTTAACTCGTAATTCATTTAAATTAGTTTCATTTCGAAGGAATCGAAGTGTAGTTTAAAACGAAAGAAACGGAGATGAAAAACTCCAAGTATTTTGGGAGTTATGATGGAAATAGTTAGACTCGCGCTTTGGTTTAGCAATTTACTGACCTACCTCCGATTGATTGATCATAACTCACTCAATTTAACTCGTAATTCATTGAATTAGTTTCATTTCGAAGGAATCGAAGTGTAGTTTAAAACGAAAGAAACGGAGATGAAAAACTCCAAGTATTTTGAGAGTTATGATGGAAATAGTTAGACTCGCGCTTTGGTTTAGCAATTTACTGACCTACCTACGATAGATTGACCATAACTCTCTCAATTTAACTCTTAAGTCATTGAAATTAATTTCATTTCAAATGAATCGAAGTGTAGTTTAAAACGAAAGAAACGGAGATGAAAAACTCCAAGTATTTTGAGAGTTATGATGGAAATAGTTAGACTCGCGCTTTGGTTTAGCAATTTACTGACCTACCTCCGATTGATTGAACATAACTCTCTCAATTTAACTCGTAATTAATTTAAATTCGTTTCATTTCGAATGAATCGAAGTGTAGTTTAAAACGAAAGAAACGGAGATGAAAAACTCCAAGTATTTTGAGAGTTATGATGGAAATAGTTAGACTCGCTCTTTGGTTTAGCAATTTACTGACCTCTCTCCGATTGATTTACCATAACTCACTCAATTTAACTCGTAATTCATTGAAATTAGTTTCATTTCGAAGGAATCGAAGTGTAGTTTAAAACGAAAGAAACGGAGATGAAAAACTCCAAGTATTTTGAGAGTTATGATGGAAATTGTTAGACTCGCGCTTTGGTTTAGCAATTTACTGACCTACCTCCGATTGATTGACCATAACTCACTCAATTTAACTCGTAATTCATTTAAATTAGTTTCATTTCGAAGGAATCGAAGTATAGTTTAAAACGAAAGAAACGGAGATGAAAAACTCCAAGTATTTTGAGAGTTATGATGGAAATAGTTAGACTCGCGCTTTGGTTTAGCAATTTACGGACCTCCCTACGATTGATTGACCATAACTCACTAAATTTAACTCGTAATTCATTGAAATTAGTTTCATTTCGAAGGAATCGAAGTGTAGTTTAAAACGAAAGAAACGGAGATGAAAAACTCGAAGTATTTTGAGAGTTATGATGGAAATAGTTAGACTCGCGCTTTGGTTTAGCAATTTACTGACCTACCTCCGATTGATTGAACATAACTCTCTCAATTTAACTCGTAATTAATTTAAATTCGTTTCATTTCGAATGAATCGAAGTGTAGTTTAAAACGAAAGAAACGGAGATGAAAAACTCCAAGTATTTTGAGAGTTATGATGGAAATAGTTAGACTCGCTCTTTGGTTTAGCAATTTACTGACCTCTCTCCGATTGATTTACCATAACTCACTCAATTTAACTCGTAATTCATTGAAATTAGTTTCATTTCGAAGGAATCGAAGTGTAGTTTAAAACGAAAGAAACGGAGATGAAAAACTCCAAGTATTTTGAGAGTTATGATGGAAATTGTTAGACTCGCGCTTTGGTTTAGCAATTTACTGACCTACCTCCGATTGATTGACCATAACTCACTCAATTTAACTCGTAATTCATTTAAATTAGTTTCATTTCGAAGGAATCGAAGTATAGTTTAAAACGAAAGAAACGGAGATGAAAAACTCCAAGTATTTTGAGAGTTATGATGGAAATAGTTAGACTCGCGCTTTGGTTTAGCAATTTACGGACCTCCCTACGATTGATTGACCATAACTCACTAAATTTAACTCGTAATTCATTGAAATTAGTTTCATTTCGAACGAATCGAAGTGTAGTTTAAAACGAAAGAAACGGAGATGAAAAACTCGAAGTATTTTGAGAGTTATGATGGAAATAGTTAGACTCGCGCTTTGGTTTAGCAATTTACTGACCTACCTCCGATTGATTGAACATAACTCTCTCAATTTAACTCGTAATTAATTTAAATTCGTTTCATTTCGAATGAATCGAAGTGTAGTTTAAAACGAAAGAAACGGAGATGAAAAACTCCAAGTATTTTGAGAGTTATGATGGAAATAGTTAGACTCGCTCTTTGGTTTAGCAATTTACTGACCTCTCTCCGATTGATTTACCATAACTCACTCAATTTAACTCGTAATTCATTGAAATTAGTTTCATTTCGAAGGAATCGAAGTGTAGTTTAAAACGAAAGAAACGGAGATGAAAAACTCCAAGTATTTTGAGAGTTATGATGGAAATTGTTAGACTCGCGCTTTGGTTTAGCAATTTACTGACCTACCTCCGATTGATTGACCATAACTCACTCAATTTAACTCGTAATTCATTTAAATTAGTTTCATTTCGAAGGAATCGAAGTATAGTTTAAAACGAAAGAAACGTAGATGAAAAACTCCAAGTATTTTGAGAGTTATGATGGAAATAGTTAGACTCGCGCTTTGGTTTAGCAATTTACGGACCTCCCTACGATTGATTGACCATAACTCACTAAATTTAACTCGTAATTCATTGAAATTAGTTTCATTTCGAAGGAATCGAAGTGTAGTTTAAAACGAAAGAAACGGAGATGAAAAACTCCAAGTATTTTGAGAGTTATGATGGAAATAGTTAGACTCGCGCTTTGGTTTAGCAATTTACTGACCTACCTCCGATTGATTGACCATAACTCTCTCAATTTAACTCTTAAGTCATTGAAATTAGTTTCATTTCGAAGGAATCGAAGTGTAGTTTAAAACGAAAGACACGGAGATGAAAAACTCCAAGTATTTTGAGAGTTATGATGGAAATAGTTAGACTCGCGCTTTGGTTTAGCAATTTACTGACCTACCTCCGATTGATTGACAATAACTCTGTCAATTTAACTCGTAATTCATTTAAATTAGTTTCATTTCGAAGGAATCGAAGTATAGTTTAAAACGAAAGAAACGGAGATGAAAAACTCCAAGTATTTTGAGAGTTATGATGGAAATAGTTAGACTCGCGCTTTGGTTTAGCAATTTACTGACCTCCCTACGATTGATTGACCATAACTCACTCAATTTAACTCGTAATTCATTGAAATTAGTTTCATTTCGAAAGAATCGAAGTGTAGTTTAAAACGAAAGAAACGGAGATGAAAAACTCCAAGTATTTTGAGAGTTATGATGGAAATAGTTAGACTCACGCTTTGGTTTAGCAATTTACTGACCTACCTCCGATTGATTGACCATAACTCTGTCAATTTAACTCGTAATTCATTTAAATTAGTTTCATTTCGAAGGAATCAAAGTGTAGTTTAAAACGAAAGAAACGGAGATGAAAAACTCCAAGTATTTTGAGAGTTATGATGGAAATAGTTAGACTCGCGCTTTGGTTTAGCAATTTACTGACCTACCTCCGATTGATTGATCATAACTCTGTCAATTTAACTCGTAATTCATTTAAATTAGTTTCATTTCGAAGGAATCGAAGTGTAGTTTAAAACGAAAGAAACGGAGATGAAAAACTCTAAGTATTTTGAGAGTTATGATGGAAATAGTTAGACTCGCTCTTTGGTTTAGCAATTTACTGACCTCTCTCCGATTGATTTACCATAACTCACTAAATTTAACTCGTAATTCATTGAAATTAGTTTCATTTCGAAGGAATCGAAGTGTAGTTTAAAACGAAAGAAACGGAGATGAAAAACTCCAAGTATTTTGAGAGTTATGATGGAAATTGTTAGACTCGCGCTTTGGTTTAGCAATTTACTGACCTACCTCCAATTGATTGACCATAACTCACTCAATTTAACTCGTAATTCATTTAAATTAGTTTCATTTCGAAGGAATCGAAGTATAGTTTAAAACGAAAGAAACGGAGATGAAAAACTCCAAGTATTTTGAGAGTTATGATGGAAATAGTTAGACTCGCGCTTTGGTTTAGCAATTTACTGACCTACCTCCGATTGATTGACCATAACTCTCCCAATTTAACTCTTAAGTCATTGAAATTAGTTTCATTTCGAAGGAATCAAAGTGTAGTTTAAAACGAAAGAAACGGAGATGAAAAACTCCAAGTATTTTGAGAGTTATGATGGAAATAGTTAGACTCGCGCTTTGGTTTAGCAATTTACTGACCTACCTCCGATTGATTGACAATAACTCTGTCAATTTAACTCGTAATTCATTTAAATTAGTTTCATTTCGAAGGAATCGAAGTGTAGTTTAAAACGAAAGAAACGGAGATGAAAAACTCCAAGTATTTTGAGAGTTATGATGGAAATAGTTAGACTCGCGCTTTGGTTTAGCAATTTACTGACCTACCTCCGATTGATTGACCATAACTCACTCAATTTAACTCGTAATTCATTTAAATTCGTTTCATTTCGAATGAATCGAAGTGTAGTTTAAAACGAAAGAAACGGAGATGAAAAACTCCAAGTATTTTGAGAGTTATGATGGAAATAGTTAGACTCGCTCTTTGGTTTAGCAATTTACTGACCTCTCTCCGATTGATTGACCATAACTCTGTCAATTTAACTCGTAATTCATTTAAATTAGTTTCATTTCGAAGGAATCGAAGTGTAGTTTAAAACGAAAGAAACGGAGATGAAAAACTCCAAGTATTTTGGGAGTTATGATGGAAATAGTTAGACTCGCGCTTTGGTTTAGCAATTTACTGACCTACCTCCGATTGATTGATCATAACTCACTCAATTTAACTCGTAATTCATTGAATTAGTTTCATTTCGAAGGAATCGAAGTGTAGTTTAAAACGAAAGAAACGGAGATGAAAAACTCCAAGTATTTTGAGAGCTATGATGGAAATAGTTAGACTCGCGCTTTGGTTTAGCAATTTACTGACCTACCTACAATAGATTGACCATAACTCTCTCAATTTAACTCTTAAGTCATTGAAATTAATTTCATTTCAAATGAATCGAAGTGTAGTTTAAAACGAAAGAAACGGAGATGAAAAACTCCAAGTATTTTGAGAGTTATGATGGAAATAGTTAGACTCGCGCTTTGGTTTAGCAATTTACTGACCTACCTCCGATTGATTGAACATAACTCTCTCAATTTAACTCGTAATTAATTTAAATTCGTTTCATTTCGAATGAATCGAAGTGTAGTTTAAAACGAAAGAAACGGAGATGAAAAACTCCAAGTATTTTGAGAGTTATGATGGAAATAGTTAGACTCGCTCTTTGGTTTAGCAATTTACTGACCTCTCTCCGATTGATTTACCATAACTCACTCAATTTAACTCGTAATTCATTGAAATTAGTTTCATTTCGAAGGAATCGAAGTGTAGTTTAAAACGAAAGAAACGGAGATGAAAAACTCCAAGTATTTTGAGAGTTATGATGGAAATTGTTAGACTCGCGCTTTGGTTTAGCAATTTACTGACCTACCTCCGATTGATTGACCATAACTCACTCAATTTAACTCGTAATTCATTTAAATTAGTTTCATTTCGAAGGAATCGAAGTATAGTTTAAAACGAAAGAAACGGAGATGAAAAACTCCAAGTATTTTGAGAGTTATGATGGAAATAGTTAGACTCGCGCTTTGGTTTAGCAATTTACGGACCTCCCTACGATTGATTGACCATAACTCACTAAATTTAACTCGTAATTCATTAAAATTAGTTTCATTTCGAAGGAATCGAAGTGTAGTTTAAAACGAAAGAAACGGAGATGAAAAACTCGAAGTATTTTGAGAGTTATGATGGAAATAGTTAGACTCGCGCTTTGGTTTAGCAATTTACTGACCTACCTCCGATTGATTGACCATAACTCTCTCAATTTAACTCTTAAGTCATTGAAATTAGTTTCATTTCGAAGGAATCGAAGTGTAGTTTAAAACGAAAGACACGGAGATGAAAAACTCCAAGTATTTTGAGAGTTATGATGGAAATAGTTAGACTCGCGCTTTGGTTTAGCAATTTACTGACCTACCTCCGATTGATTGACAATAACTCTGTCAATTTAACTCGTAATTCATTTAAATTAGTTTCATTTCGAAGGAATCGAAGTATAGTTTAAAACGAAAGAAACGGAGATGAAAAACTCCAAGTATTTTGAGAGTTATGATGGAAATAGTTAGACTCGCGCTTTGGTTTAGCAATTTACTGACCTCCCTACGATTGATTGACCATAACTCACTCAATTTAACTCGTAATTCATTGAAATTAGTTTCATTTCGAAAGAATCGAAGTGTAGTTTAAAACGAAAGAAACGGAGATGAAAAACTCCAAGTATTTTGAGAGTTATGATGGAAATAGTTAGACTCGCGCTTTGGTTTAGCAATTTACTGACCTACCTCCGATTGATTGACCATAACTCTGTCAATTTAACTCGTAATTCATTTAAATTAGTTTCATTTCGAAGGAATCAAAGTGTAGTTTAAAACGAAAGAAACGGAGATGAAAAACTCCAAGTATTTTGAGAGTTATGATGGAAATAGTTAGACTCGCGCTTTGGTTTAGCAATTTACTGACCTACCTACGATTGATTGACCATAACTCTGTCAATTTAACTCGTAATTCATTTAAATTAGTTTCATTTCGAAGGAATCGAAGTGTAGTTTAAAACGAAAGAAACGGAGATGAAAAACTCTAAGTATTTTGAGAGTTATGATGGAAATAGTTAGACTCGCTCTTTGGTTTAGCAATTTACTGACCTCTCTCCGATTGATTTACCATAACTCACTAAATTTAACTCGTAATTCATTGAAATTAGTTTCATTTCGAAGGAATCGAAGTGTAGTTTAAAACGAAAGAAACGGAGATGAAAAACTCCAAGTATTTTGAGAGTTATGATGGAAATTGTTAGACTCGCGCTTTGGTTTAACAATTTACTGACCTACCTCCAATTGATTGACCATAACTCACTCAATTTAACTCGTAATTCATTTAAATTAGTTTCATTTCGAAGGAATCGAAGTATAGTTTAAAACGAAAGAAACGGAGATGAAAAACTCCAAGTATTTTGAGAGTTATGATGGAAATAGTTAGACTCGCTCTTTGGTTTAGCAATTTACTGACCTCTCTCCGATTGATTTACCATAACTCACTAAATTTAACTCGTAATTCATTGAAATTAGTTTCATTTCGAAGGAATCGAAGTGTAGTTTAAAACGAAAGAAACGGAGATGAAAAACTCCAAGTATTTTGAGAGTTATGATGGAAATAGTTAGACTCGCGCTTTGGTTTAGCAATTTACTGACCTACCTCCGATTGATTGACCATAACTCTCCCAATTTAACTCTTAAGTCATTGAAATTAGTTTCATTTCGAAGGAATCAAAGTATAGTTTAAAACGAAAGAAACGGAGATGAAAAACTCCAAGTATTTTGAGAGTTATGATGGAAATAGTTAGACTCGCGCTTTGGTTTAGGAATTTACTGACCTACCTCCGATTGATTGACAATAACTCTGTCAATTTAACTCGTAATTGATTTAAATTAGTTTCATTTCGAAGGAATCGAAGTGTAGTTTAAAACGAAAGAAACGGAGATGAAAAACTCCAAGTATTTTGAGAGTTATGATGGAAATAGTTAGACTCGCGCTTTTGTTTAGCAATTTACTGACCTCCCTACGATTGATTGACCATAACTCTGTCAATTTAACTCGTAATTCATTGAAATTAGTTTCATTTCGAAGGAATCGAAGTGTAGTTTTTAACGAAAGAAACGGAGATGAAAAACTCCAAGTATTTTGAGAGTTATGATGGAAATAGTTAGACTCGCGCTTTGGTTTAGCAATTTACTGACCTACCTCCGATTGATTGACCATAACTCTGTTAATTTAACTCGTAATTCATTTAAATTAGTTTCATTTCGAAGGAATCGAAGTGTAGTTTAAAACGAAAGAAACGGAGATTAAAAACTCCAAGTATTTTGGGAGTTATGATGGAAATAGTTAGACTCGCGCTTTGGTTTAGCAATTTACTGACCTCCCTACGATTGATTGACAATAACTCACTCAATTTAACTCGTAATTCATTGAAATTAGTTTCATTTCGAAGGAATCGAAGTGTAGTTTATAACGAAAGAAACGGAGATGAAAAACTCCAAGTATTTTGAGAGTTATGATGGAAATAGTTAGACTCGCGCTTTGGTTTAGCAATTTACTGACCTACCTCCGATTGATTGACCGTAACTCACTCAATTTAACTCGTAATTCATTTAAATTCGTTTCATTTCGAATGAATCGAAGTGTAGTTTAAAACGAAAGAAACGGAAATGAAAAACTCCAAGTATTTTGAGAGTTATGATGGAAATAGTTAGACTCGCTCTTTGGTTTAGCAATTTACTGACCTCTCTCCGATTGATTGACCATAACTCTGTCAATTTAACTCGTAATTCATTTAAATTAGTTTCATTTCGAAGGAATCGAAGTGTAGTTTAAAACGAAAGAAACGGAGATGAAAAACTCCAAGTATTTTGAGAGTTATGATGGAAATAGTTAGACTCGCGCTTTGGTTTAGCAATTTACTGACCTACCTCCGATTGATTGACAATAACTCTGTCAATTTAACTCGCAATTCATTTAAATTAGTTTCATTTCGAAGGAATCGAAGTGTAGTTTAAAACGAAAGAAACGGAGATGAAAAACTCCAAGTATTTTGAGAGTTATGATGGAAATAGTTAGACTCGCGCTTTGGTTTAGCAATTTACTGACCTACCTCCAATTGATTGACCATAACTCACTCAATTTAACTCGTAATTCATTTAAATTCGTTTCATTTCGAATGAATCGAAGTGTAGTTTAAAACGAAAGAAACGGAAATGAAAAACTCCAAGTATTTTGAGAGTTATGATGGAAATAGTTAGACTCGCTCTTTGGTTTAGCAATTTACTGACCTCTCTCCGATTGATTTACCATAACTCACTAAATTTAACTCGTAATTCATTGAAATTAGTTTCATTTCGAAGGAATCGAAGTGTAGTTTAAAACGAAAGAAACGGAGATGAAAAACTCCAAGTATTTTGAGAGTTATGATGGAAATTGTTAGACTCGCGCTTTGGTTTAGCAATTTACTGATTTACCTCCGATTGATTGACCATAACTCACTCAATTTAACTCGTAATTCATTTTAATTAGTTTCATTTCGAAGGAATCAAAGTATAGTTTAAAACGAAAGAAACGGAGATGAAAAACTCCAAGTATTTTGAGAGTTATGATGGAAATAGTTAGACTCGCTCTTTGGTTTAGCAATTTACTGACCTCTCTCCGATTGATTTACCATAACTCACTAAATTTAACTCGTAATTCATTGAAATTAGTTTCATTTCGAAGGAATCGAAGTGTAGTTTAAAACGAAAGAAACGGAGATGAAAAACTCCAAGTATTTTGAGAGTTATGATGGAAATTGTTAGACTCGCGCTTTGGTTTAGCAATTTACTGATTTACCTCCGATTGATTTACCATAACTCACTCAATTTAACTCGTAATTCATTTAAATTAGTTTCATTTCGAAGGAATCAAAGTATAGTTTAAAACGAAAGAAACGGAGATGAAAAACTCCAAGTATTTTGAGAGTTATGATGGAAATAGTTAGACTCGCGCTTTGGTTTAGCAATTTACTGACCTACCTCCGATTAATTGACCATAACTCACTCAATTTTACTTGTAATTGATTGAAATTAGTTTCATTTCGAAGGAATCGAAGTGTAGTTTAAAACGAAAGAAACGGAGATGAAAAACTCCAAGTATTTTGGGAGTTATGATGGAAATAGTTAGACTCGCGCTTTGGTTTAGCAATTTACTGACCTCCCTACGATTGAATGACCATAACTCACTCAATTTAACTCGTAATTTATTGAAATTAGTTTCATTTCGAAGGAATCGAAGTGTAGTATAACGAATGAAACGGAGATGAAAAACTCCAAGTATTTTGAGAGTTATGATGGAAATAGTTAGACTCGCGCTTTGGTTTAGCAATTTACTGACCTACCTCCGATTGATTGACCATAACTCTCCCAATTTAACTCTTAAGTCATTGAAATTAGTTTCATTTCGAAGGAATCAAAGTGTAGTTTAAAACGAAAGAAACGGAGATGAAAAACTCCAAGTATTTTGAGAGTTATGATGGAAATAGTTAGACTCGCGCTTTGGTTTAGCAATTTACTGACCTACCTCCGATTGATTGACAATAACTCTGTCAATTTAACTCGTAATTGATTTAAATTAGTTTCATTTCGAAGGAATCGAAGTGTAGTTTAAAACGAAAGAAACGGAGATGAAAAACTCCAAGTATTTTGAGAGTTATGATGGAAATAGTTAGACTCGCGCTTTGGTTTAGCAATTTACTGACCTACCTCCGATTGATTGACCATAACTCACTCAATTTAACTCGTAATTCATTTAAATTCTTTTCATTTCGAATGAATCGAAGTGTAGTTTAAAACTAAAGAAACGGAGATGAAAAACTCCAAGTATTTTGAGAGTTATGATGGAAATAGTTAGACTCGCTCTTTGGTTTAGCAATTTACTGACCTCTCTCCGATTGATTGACCATAACTCTGTCAATTTAACTCGTAATTCATTTAAATTAGTTTCATTTCGAAGGAATCGAAGTGTTGTTTAAAACGAAAGAAACGGAGATGAAAAACTCCAAGTATTTTGGGAGTTATGATGGAAATAGTTAGACTCGCGCTTTGGTTTAGCAATTTACTGACCTACCTCCGATTGATTGATAATAACTCTCTCAATTTAACTCGTAATTCATTTAAATTAGTTTCATTTCTAAGGAATCAAAGTGTAGTTTAAAACGAAAGAAACGGAGATGAAAAACTCCAAGTATTTTGAGAGTTATGATGGAAATAGTTAGACTCGCGCTTTGGTTTAGCAATTTACTGACCTACCTCCGATTGATTGACCATAACTCTGTCAATTTAACTCGTAATTCATTTTAGTTAGTTTCATTTCGAAGGAATCGAAGTGTAGTTTAAAACGAAAGAAACGGAGATGAAAAACTCTAAGTATTTTGAGAGTTATGATGGAAATAGTTAGACTCGCTCTTTGGTTTAGCAATTTACTGACCTCTCTCCGATTGATTTACCATAACTCACTAAATTTAACTCGTAATTCATTGAAATTAGTTTCATTTCGAAGGAATCGAAGTGTAGTTTAAAACGAAAGAAACGGAGATGAAAAACTCCAAGTATTTTGAGAGTTATGATGGAAATTGTTAGACTCGCGCTTTGGTTTAGCAATTTACTGATTTACCTCCGATTGATTGACCATAACTCACTCAATTTAACTCGTAATTCATTTTAATTAGTTTCATTTCGAAGGAATCAAAGTATAGTTTAAAACGAAAGAAACGGAGATGAAAAACTCCAAGTATTTTGAGAGTTATGATGGAAATAGTTAGACTCGCTCTTTGGTTTAGCAATTTACTGACCTCTCTCCGATTGATTTACCATAACTCACTCAATTTAACTCGTAATTCATTGAAATTAGTTTCATTTCGAAGGAATCGAAGTGTAGTTTAAAACGAAAGAAACGGAGATGAAAAACTCCAAGTATTTTGAGACTTATGATGGAAATAGTTAGACTCGCGCTTTGGTTTAGCAATTTACTGACCTACCTCCGATTGATTGAACATAACTCTCTCAATTTAACTCGTAATTCATTTAAATTTGTTTCATTTCGAATGAATCGAAGTGTATTTTAAAACGAAAGAAACGGAGATGAAAAACTCCAAGTATTTTGAGAGTTATGATGGAAATAGTTAGACTCGCTCTTTGGTTTAGCAATTTACTGACCTCTCTCCGATTGATTTACCATAACTCACTAAATTTAACTCGTAATTCATTGAAATTAGTTTCATTTCGAAGGAATCGAAGTGTAGTTTAAAACGAAAGAAACGGAGATGAAAAACTCCAAGTATTTTGAGAGTTATGATGGAAATTGTTAGACTCGCGCTTTGGTTTAGCAATTTACTGATTTACCTCCGATTGATTGACCATAACTCACTCAATTTAACTCGTAATTCATTTTAATTAGTTTCATTTCGAAGGAATCAAAGTATAGTTTAAAACGAAAGAAACGGAGATGAAAAACTCCAAGTATTTTGAGAGTTATGATGGAAATAGTTAGACTCGCTCTTTGGTTTAGCAATTTACTGACCTCTCTCCGATTGATTTACCATAACTCACTAAATTTAACTCGTAATTCATTGAAATTAGTTTCATTTCGAAGGAATCGAAGTGTAGTTTAAAACGAAAGAAACGGAGATGAAAAACTCCAAGTATTTTGAGAGTTATGATGGAAATTGTTAGACTCGCGCTTTGGTTTAGCAATTTACTGATTTACCTCCGATTGATTTACCATAACTCACTCAATTTAACTCGTAATTCATTTAAATTAGTTTCATTTCGAAGGAATCAAAGTATAGTTTAAAACGAAAGAAACGGAGATGAAAAACTCCAAGTATTTTGAGAGTTATGATGGAAATAGTTAGACTCGCGCTTTGGTTTAGCAATTTACTGACCTACCTCCGATTAATTGACCATAACTCACTCAATTTTACTTGTAATTGATTGAAATTAGTTTCATTTCGAAGGAATCGAAGTGTAGTTTAAAACGAAAGAAACGGAGATGAAAAACTCCAAGTATTTTGGGAGTTATGATGGAAATAGTTAGACTCGCGCTTTGGTTTAGCAATTTACTGACCTCCCTACGATTGAATGACCATAACTCACTCAATTTAACTCGTAATTTATTGAAATTAGTTTCATTTCGAAGGAATCGAAGTGTAGTATAACGAATGAAACGGAGATGAAAAACTCCAAGTATTTTGAGAGTTATGATGGAAATAGTTAGACTCGCGCTTTGGTTTAGCAATTTACTGACCTACCTCCGATTGATTGACCATAACTCTCCCAATTTAACTCTTAAGTCATTGAAATTAGTTTCATTTCGAAGGAATCAAAGTATAGTTTAAAACGAAAGAAACGGAGATGAAAAACTCCAAGTATTTTGAGAGTTATGATGGAAATAGTTAGACTCGCGCTTTGGTTTAGCAATTTACTGACCTACCTCCGATTGATTGACAATAACTCTGTCAATTTAACTCGTAATTGATTTAAATTAGTTTCATTTCGAAGGAATCGAAGTGTAGTTTAAAACGAAAGAAACGGAGATGAAAAACTCCAAGTATTTTGAGAGTTATGATGGAAATAGTTAGACTCGCGCTTTGGTTTAGCAATTTACTGACCTACCTCCGATTGATTGACCATAACTCACTCAATTTAACTCGTAATTCATTTAAATTCGTTTCATTTCGAATGAATCGAAGTGTAGTTTAAAACTAAAGAAACGGAGATGAAAAACTCCAACTATTTTGAGAGTTATGATGGAAATAGTTAGACTCGCTCTTTGGTTTAGCAATTTACTGACCTCTCTCCGATTGATTGACCATAACTCTGTCAATTTAACTCGTAATTCATTTAAATTAGTTTCATTTCGAAGGAATCGAAGTGTAGTTTAAAACGAAAGAAACGGAGATGAAAAACTCCAAGTATTTTGGGAGTTATGATGGAAATAGTTAGACTCGCGCTTTGGTTTAGCAATTTACTGACCTACCTCCGATTGATTGATCATAACTCACTCAATTTAACTCGTAATTCATTGAATTAGTTTCATTTCGAAGGAATCGAAGTGTAGTTTAAAACGAAAGAAACGGAGATGAAAAACTCCAAGTATTTTGAGAGTTATGTTGGAAATAGTTAGACTCGCGCTTTGGTTTAGCAATTTACTGACCTACCTACGATAGATTGACCATAACTCTCTCAATTTAACTCTTAAGTCATTGAAATTAATTTCATTTCAAATGAATCGAAGTGTAGTTTAAAACGAAAGAAACGGAGATGAAAAACTCCAAGTATTTTGAGAGTTATGATGGAAATAGTTAGACTCGCACTTTGGTTTAGCAATTTACTGACCTACCTCCGATTGATTGACCATAACTCTGTCAATTTAACTCGTAATTCATTTAAATTAGTTTCATTTCGAAGGAATCGAAGTGTAGTTTAAAACGAAAGAAATGGAGATTAAAAACTCCAAGTATTTTGGGAGTGATGATGGAAATAGTTAGACTCGCGCTTTGGTTTAGCAATTTACTGACCTCCTTACGATTGATTGACCATAACTCACTCAATTTAACTCGTAATTCATTGAAATTAGTTTCATTTCGAAGGAATCGAAGTGTAGTTTATAACGAAAGAAACGGAGATGAAAAACTCCAAGTATTTTGAGAGTTATGATGGAAATAGTTAGACTCGCGCTTTGGTTTAGCAATTTACTGACCTACCTCCGATTGATTGACCATAACTCTCCCAATTTAACTCTTAAGTCATTGAAATTAGTTTCATTTCGAAGGAATCAAAGTGTAGTTTAAAACGAAAGAAACGGAGATGAAAAACTCCAAGTATTTTGAGAGTTATGATGGAAATAGTTAGACTCGCGCTTTGGTTTAGCAATTTACTGACCTACCTCCGATTGATTGACAATAACTCTGTCAATTTAACTCGTATTTCATTTAAATTAGTTTCATTTCGAAGGAATCGAAGTGTAGTTTAAAACGAAAGAAACGGAGATGAAAAACTCCAAGTATTTTGAGAGTTATGATGGAAATAGTTAGACTCGCGCTTTGGTTTAGCAATTTACTGACCTACCTCCGATTGATTGACCATAACTCACTCAATTTAACTCGTAATTCATTTAAATTCGTTTCATTTCGAATGAATCGAAGTGTAGTTTAAAACGAAAGAAACGGAGATGAAAAACTCCAAGTATTTTGAGAGTTATGATGGAAATAGTTAGACTCGCTCTTTGGTTTAGCAATTTACTGACCTCTCTCCGATTGATTGACCATAACTCTGTCAATTTAACTCGTAATTCATTTAAATTAGTTTCATTTCGAAGGAATCCAAGTGTAGTTTAAAACGAAAGAAACGGAGATGAAAAACTCCAAGTATTTTGAGAGTTACGATGGAAATAGTTAGACTCGCGCTTTGGTTTAGCAATTTACTGACCTACCTCCGATTGATTGACCATAACTCACTCAATTTAACTCGTAATTCATTTAAATTCGTTTCATTTCGAATGAATCGAAGTGTAGTTTAAAACGAAAGAAACGGAGATGAAAAACTCCAAGTATTTTGAGAGTTATGATGGAAATAGTTAGACTCGCTCTTTGGTTTAGCAATTTACTGACCTCTCTCCGATTGATTTACCATAACTCACTCAATTTAACTCGTAATTCATTGAAATTAGTTTCATTTCGAAGGAATCGAAGTGTAGTTTAAAACGAAAGAAACGGAGATGAAAAACTCCAAGTATTTTGAGACTTATGATGGAAATAGTTAGACTCGCGCTTTGGTTTAGCAATTTACTGACCTACCTCCGATTGATTGAACATAACTCTCTCAATTTAACTCGTAATTCATTTAAATTTGTTTCATTTCGAATGAATCGAAGTGTATTTTAAAACGAAAGAAACGGAGATGAAAAACTCCAAGTATTTTGAGAGTTATGATGGAAATAGTTAGACTCGCTCTTTGGTTTAGCAATTTACTGACCTCTCTCCGATTGATTTACCATAACTCACTCAATTTAACTCGTAATTCATTGAAATTAGTTTCATTTCGAAGGAATCGAAGTGTAGTTTAAAACGAAAGAAACGGAGATGAAAAACTCCAAGTATTTTGAGAGTTATGATGGAAATTGTTAGACTCGCGCTTTGGTTTAGCAATTTACTGACCTACCTCCGATTGATTGACCATAACTCACTCAATTTAACTCGTAATTCATTTAAATTAGTTTCATTTCGAAAGAATCGAAGTATAGTTTAAAACGAAAGAAACGGAGATGAAAAACTCCAAGTATTTTGAGAGTTATGATGGAAATAGTTAGACTCGCGCTTTGGTTTAGCAATTTACTGACCTCCTTACGATTGATTGACCATAACTCACTCAATTTAACTCGTAATTCATTGAAATTAGTTTCATTTCGAAAGAATCGAAGTGTAGTTTAAAACGAAAGAAACGGAGATGAAAAACTCCAAGTATTTTGAGAGTTATGATGGAAATAGTTAGACTCGCGCTTTGGTTTAGCAATTTACTGACCTACCTCCGATTGATTGACCATAACTCTGTCAATTTAACTCGTAATTCATTTAAATTAGTATCATTTCGAAGGAATCAAAGTGTAGTTTAAAACGAAAGAAACGGAGATGAAAAACTCCAAGTATTTTGAGAGTTATGATGGAAATAGTTAGACTCGCGCTTTGGTTTAGCAATTTACTGACCTACCTCCGATTGATTGACCATAACTCTGTCAATTTAACTCGTAATTCATTTAAATTAGTTTCATTTCGAAGGAATCGAAGTGTAGTTTAAAACGAAAGAAACGGAGATGAAAAACTCTAAGTATTTTGAGAGTTATGATGGAAATAGTTAGACTCGCTCTTTTGTTTAGCAATTTACTGACCTCTCTCCGATTGGTTTACCATAACTCACTAAATTTAACTCGTAATTCATTGAAATTAGTTTCATTTCGAAGGAATCAAAGTGTAGTTTAAAACGAAAGAAACGGAGATGAAAAACTCCAAGTATTTTGAGAGTTATGATGGAAATTGTTAGACTCGCGCTTTGGTTTAGTAATTTACTGACCTACCTCCAATTGATTGACCATAACTCACTCAATTTAACTCGTAATTCATTTAAATTAGTTTCATTTCGAAGGAATCGAAGTATAGTTTAAAACGAAAGAAACGGAGATGAAAAACTCCAAGTATTTTGAGAGTTATGATGGAAATAGTTAGACTCGCGCTTTGGTTTAGCAATTTACTGACCTACCTCCGATTAATTGACCATAACTCACTCAATTTTACTTGTAATTGATTGAAATTAGTTTCATTTCGAAGGAATCGAAGTGTAGTTTAAAACGAAAGAAACGGAGATGAAAAACTCCAAGTATTTTGGGAGTTATGATGGAAATAGTTAGACTCGCGCTTTGGTTTAGCAATTTACTGACCTACCTCCGATTGATTGATCATAACTCACTCAATTTAACTCGTAATTCATTGAATTAGTTTCATTTCGAAGGAATCGAAGTGTAGTTTAAAACGAAAGAAACGGAGATGAAAAACTCCAAGTATTTTGAGAGTTATGATGGAAATAGTTAGACTCGCGCTTTGGTTTAGCAATTTACTGACCAACCTCCGATTAATTGACCATAACTCACTCAATTTTACTTGTAATTGATTGAAATTAGTTTCATTTCGAAGGAATCGAAGTGTAGTTTAAAACGAAAGAAACGGAGATGAAAAACTCCAAGTATTTTGGGAGTTATGATGGAAATAGTTAGACTCGCGGTTTGGTTTAGCAATTTACTGACCTACCTCCGATTGATTGACCATAACTCACTCAATTTAACTCGTAATTCATTGAAATTAGTTTCATTTCGAAGGAATCGAAGTGTAGTTTATAACGAAAGAAACGGAGATGAAAAACTCCAAGTATTTTGAGAGTTATGATGGAAATAGTTAGACTCGCTCTTTGGTTTAGCAATTTACTGACCTACCTCCGATTGATTGACCATAACTCTGTCAATTTTAGTCGTAATTCATTTTAATTAGTTTCATTTCGAAGGAATCGAAGTGTAGTTTAAAACGAAAGAAACGGAGATGAAAAACTCTAAGTATTTTGAGAGTTATGATGGAAATAGTTAGACTCGCGCTTTGGTTTAGCAATTTACTGACCTACCTACGATAGATTGACCATAACTCTCTCAATTTAACTCTTAAGTCATTGAAATTAATTTCATTTCAAATGAATCGAAGTGTAGTTTAAAACGAAAGAAACGGAGATGAAAAACTCCAAGTATTTTGAGAGTTATGATGGAAATAGTTAGACTCGCACTTTGGTTTAGCAATTTACTGACTTACCTCCGATTGATTGACCATAACTCTGTCAATTTAACTCGTAATTCATTTAAATTAGTTTCATTTCGAAGGAATCGAAGTGTAGTTTAAAACGAAAGAAATGGAGATTAAAAACTCCAAGTATTTTGGGAGTGATGATGGAAATAGTTAGACTCGCGCTTTGGTTTAGCAATTTACTGACCTCCTTACGATTGATTGACCATAACTCACTCAATTTAACTCGTAATTCATTGAAATTAGTTTCATTTCGAAGGAATCGAAGTGTAGTTTATAACGAAAGAAACGGAGATGAAAAACTCCAAGTATTTTGAGAGTTATGATGGAAATAGTTAGACTCGCGCTTTGGTTTAGCAATTTACTGACCTACCTCCGATTGATTGATCATAACTCACTCAATTTAACTCGTAATTCATTGAATTAGTTTCATTTCGAAGGAATCGAAGTGTAGTTTAAAACGAAAGAAACGGAGATGAAAAACTCCAAGTATTTTGAGAGTTATGATGGAAATAGTTAGACTCGCGCTTTGGTTTAGCAATTTACTGACCTACCTACGATTGATTGACCATAACTCTCTCAATTTAACTCTTAAGTCATTGAAATTAATTTCATTTCAAATGAATCGAAGTGTAGTTTAAAACGAAAGAAACGGAGATGAAAAACTCCAAGTATTTTGAGAGTTATGATGGAAATAGTTAGACTCGCGCTTTGGTTTAGCAATTTACTGACCTACCTACGATTGATTGACCATAACTCTCTCAATTTAACTCTTAATTCATTGAAATTAGTTTCATTTCGAAGGAATCGAAGTGTAGTTTATAACGAAAGAAACGGAGATGAAAAACTCCAAGTATTTTGAGAGTTATGATGGAAATAGTTAGACTAGCGCTTTGGTTTAGCAATTTACTGACCTACCTCCGATTGATTGACCATAACTCTCCCAATTTAACTCTTAAGCCATTGAAATTAGTTTCATTTCGAAGGAATCAAAGTGTAGTTTAAAACGAAAGAAACGGAGATGAAAAACTCCAAGTATTTTGAGAGTTATGATGGAAATAGTTAGACTCGCGCTTTGGTTTAGCAATTTACTGACTTACCTACGATTGATTGACAATAACTCTCTCAATTTAACTATTAATTCATTGAAATTAGTATCATTTCGAAGGAATCGAAGTGTAGTTTATAACGAAAGAAACGGAGATGAAAAACTCCAAGTATTTTGAGAGTTATGATGGAAATAGTTAGACTAGCGCTTTGGTTTAGCAATTTACTGACCTACCTCCGATTGATTGACCATAACTCTCCCAATTTAACTCTTAAGTCATTGAAATTAGTTTCATTTCGAAGGAATCAAAGTGTAGTTTAAAACGAAAGAAACGGAGATGAAAAACTCCAAGTATTTTGAGAGTTATGATGGAAATAGTTAGACTCGCGCTTTGGTTTAGCAATTTACTGACCTACCTCCGATTGATTGACAATAACTCTGTAAATTTAACTCGTAATTCATTTAAATTAGTTTCATTTCGAAGGAATCGAAGTGTAGTTTAAAACGAAAGAAACGGAGATGAAAAACTCCAAGTATTTTGAGAGTTATGATGGAAATAGTTAGACTCGCGCTTTGGTTTAGCAATTTACTGACCTACCTCCGATTGATTGACCATAACTCACTCAATTTAACTCGTAATTCATTTAAATTTGTTTCATTTCGAATGAATCGAAGTGTAGTTTAAAACGAAAGAAACGGAGAAGAAAAACTCCAAGTATTTTGAGAGTTATGATGAAAATAGTTAGACTCGCGCTTTGGTTTAGCAATTTACTGACCTACCTCCGATTGATTGACAATAACTCTGTCAATTTAACTCGTAATTCATTTAAATTAGTTTCATTTCGAAGGAATCGAAGTGTAGTTTAAAACGAAAGAAACGGAGATGAAAAACTCCAAGTATTTTGAGAGTTATGATGGAAATAGTTAGACTCGCGCTTTGGTTTAGCAATTTACTGACCTACCTCCGATTGATTGACCATAACTCACTCAATTTAACTCGTAATTCATTTAAATTCGTTTCATTTCGAATGAATCGAAGTGTAGTTTAAAACGAAAGAAACGGAGATGAAAAACTCCAAGTATTTTGAGAGTTATGATGGAAATAGTTAGACTCGCTCTTTGGTTTAGCAATTTACTGACCTCTCTCCAATTGATTGACCATAACTCTGTCAATTTAACTCGTAATTCATTTAAATTAGTTTCATTTCGAAGGAATCGAAGTGTAGTTTAAAACGAAAGAAACGGAGATGAAAAACTCCAAGTATTTTGAGAGTTATGATGGAAATAGTTAGACTCGCGCTTTGGTTTAGCAATTTACTGACCTACCTCCGATTGATTGACCATAACTCACTCAATTTAACTCGTAATTCATTTAAATTCGTTTCATTTCGAATGAATCGAAGTGTAGTTTAAAACGAAAGAAACGGAGATGAAAAACTCCAAGTATTTTGAGAGTTATGATGGAAATAGTTAGACTCGCGCTTTGGTTTAGCAATTTACTGACCTACCTCCGATTGATTGACCATAACTCACTCAATTTAACTCGTAATTCATTTAAATTCGTTTCATTTCGAATGAATCGAAGTGTAGTTTAAAACGAAAGAAACGGAGATGAAAAACTCCAAGTATTTTGAGAGTTATGATGGAAATAATTAGACTCGCTCTTTGGTTTAGCAATTTACTGACCTCTCTCCGATTGATTGACCATAACTCTGTCAATTTAACTCGTAATTCATTTAAATTAGTTTTATTTCGAAGGAATCGAAGTGTAGTTTAAAACGAAAGAAACGGAGTTGAAAAACTCCAAGTATTTTGAGAGTTATGATGGAAATAGTTAGACTCGCGCTTTGGTTTAGCAATTTACTGACCTACCTCCGATTGATTGACCATAACTCACTCAATTTAACTCGTAATTCATTTAAATTCGTTTCATTTCGAATGAATCGAAGTGTAGTTTAAAACGAAAGAAACGGAGATGAAAAACTCCAAGTATTTTGAGAGTTATGATGGAAATAGTTAGACTCGCTCTTTGGTTTAGCAATTTACTGACCTCTCTCCGATTGATTTACCATAACTCACTCAATTTAACTCGTAATTCATTGAAATTAGTTTCATTTCGAAGGAATCGAAGTGTAGTTTAAAACGAAAGAAACGGAGATGAAAAACTCCAAGTATTTTGAGAGTTATGATGGAAATAGTTAGACTCGCGCTTTGGTTTAGCAATTTACTGACCTACCTCCGATTGATTGAACATAACTCTCTCAATTTAACTCGTAATTCATTTAAATTCGTTTCATTTCGAATGAATCGAAGTGTAGTTTAAAACGAAAGAAACGGTGATGAAAAACTCCAAGTATTTTGAGAGTTATGATGGAAATAGTTAGACTCGCTCTTTGGTTTAGCAATTTACTGACCTCTCTCCGATTGATTTACCATAACTCACTCAATTTAACTCGTAATTCATTGAAATTAGTTTCATTTCGAAGGAATCGAAGTGTAGTTTAAAACTAAAGAAATGGAGATGAAAAACTCCAAGTATTTTGAGAGTTATGATGGAAATTGTTAGACTCGCGCTTTGGTTTAGCAATTTACTGACCTACCTCCGATTGATTGACCATAACTCACTCAATTTAACTCGTAATTCATTTAAATTAGTTTCATTTCGAAGGAATCGAAGTATAGTTTAAAACGAAAGAAACGGAGATGAAAAACTCCAAGTATTTTGAGAGTTATGATGGAAATAGTTAGACTCGCGCTTTGGTTTAGCAATTTACTGACCTCCCTACGATTGATTGTCCATAACTCACTAAATTTAACTCGTAATTCATTGAAATTAGTTTCATTTCGAAGGAATCGAAGTGTAGTTTAAAACGAAAGAAACGGAGATGAAAAACTCCAAGTATTTTGAGAGTTATGATGGAAATAGTTAGACTCGCGCTTTGGTTTAGCAATTTACTGACCTACCTCCGATTGATTGACCATAACTCTCTCAATTTAACTCTTAAGTCATTGAAATTAGTTTCATTTCGAAGGAATCGAAGTGTAGTTTAAAACGAAAGAAACGGAGATGAAAAACTCCAAGTATTTTGAGAGTTATGATGGAAATAGTTAGACTCGCGCTTTGGTTTAGCAATTTACTGACCTACCTCCGTTTGATTGACAATAACTCTCTCAATTTAACTCGTAATTCATTTAAATTAGTTTCATTTCGAAGGAATCAAAGTGTAGTTTAAAACGAAAGAAACGGAGATGAAAAACTCCAAGTATTTTGAGAGTTATGATGGAAATAGTTAGACTCGCGCTTTGGTTTAGCAATTTACTGACCTACCTCCGATTGATTGACCATAACTCTGTCAATTTAACTCGTAATTCATTTAAATTAGTTTCATTTCGAAGGAATCGAAGTGTAGTTTAAAACGAAAGAAACGGAGATGAAAAACTCGAAGTATTTTGAGAGTTATGATGGAAATAGTTAGACTCGCTCTTTGGTTTAGCAATTTACTGACCTCTCTCCGATTGATTTACCATAACTCACTAAATTTAACTCGTAATTCATTGAAATTAGTTTCATTTCGAAGGAATCGAAGTGTAGTTTAAAACGAAAGAAACGGAGATGAAAAACTCCAAGTATTTTGAGAGTTATGATGGAAATAGTTAGACTCGCGCTTTGGTTTAGCAATTTACTGACCTACCTCCGATTGATTGACCATAACTCACTCAATTTAACTCGTAATTCATTTAAATTCGTTTCATTTCGAATGAATCGAAGTGTAGTTTAAAACGAAAGAAACGGAGATGAAAAACTCCAAGTATTTTGAGAGTTATGATGGAAATAGTTAGACTCGCTCTTTGGTTTAGCAATTTACTGACCTCTCTCCGATTGATTTACCATAACTCACTCAATTTAACTCGTAATTCATTGAAATTAGTTTCATTTCGAAGGAATCGAAGTGTAGTTTAAAACGAAAGAAACGGAGATGAAAAACTCCAAGTATTTTGAGAGTTATGATGGAAATAGTTAGACTCGCTCTTTGGTTTAGCAATTTACTGACATCTCTCCGATTGATTGACCATAACTCTGTCAATTTAACTCGTAATTCATTTAAATTAGTTTTATTTCGAAGGAATCGAAGTGTAGTTTAAAACGAAAGAAACGGAGTTGAAAAACTCCAAGTATTTTGAGAGTTATGATGGAAATAGTTAGACTCGCGCTTTGGTTTAGCAATTTACTGACCTACCTCCGATTGATTGACCATAACTCACTCAATTTAACTCGTAATTCATTTAAATTCGTTTCATTTCGAATGAATCAAAGTGTAGTTTAAAACGAAAGAAACGGAGATGAAAAACTCCAAGTATTTTGAGAGTTATGATGGAAATAGTTAGACTCGCTCTTTGGTTTAGCAATTTACTGACATACCTCCGATTGATTGACCATAACTCACTCAATTTAACTCGTAATTCATTTAAATTAGTTTCATTTCGAAGGAATCGAAGTATAGTTTAAAACGAAAGAAACGGAGATGAAAAACTCCAAGTATTTTGAGAGTTATGATGGAAATAGTTAGACTCGCGCTTTGGTTTAGCAATTTACTGACCTCCCTACGATTGATTGTCCATAACTCACTAAATTTAACTCGTAATTCATTGAAATTAGTTTCATTTCGAAGGAATCGAAGTGTAGTTTAAAACGAAAGAAACGGAGATGAGAAACTCCAAGTATTTTGAGAGTTATGATGGAAATAGTTAGACTCGCGCTTTGGTTTAGCAATTTACTGACCTACCTCCGATTGATTGACCATAACTCTCTCAATTTAACTCTTAAGTCATTGAAATTAGTTTCATTTCGAAGGAATCGAAGTGTAGTTTAAAACGAAAGAAACGGAGATGAAAAACTCCAAGTATTTTGAGAGTTATGATGGAAATAGTTAGACTCGCGCTTTGGTTTAGCAATTTACTGACCTACCTCCGATTGATTGACAATAACTCTCTCAATTTAACTCGTAATTCATTTAAATTAGTTTCATTTCGAAGGAATCAAAGTGTAGTTTAAAACGAAAGAAACGGAGATGAAAAACTCCAAGTATTTTGAGAGTTATGATGGAAATAGTTAGACTCGCGCTTTGGTTTAGCAATTTACTGACTTACCTCCGATTGATTGACCATAACTCTGTCAATTTAACTCGTAATTCATTTAAATTAGTTTCATTTCGAAGGAATCGAAGTGTAGTTTAAAACGAAAGAAACGGAGATGAAAAACTCTAAGTATTTTGAGAGTTATGATGGAAATAGTTAGACTCGCTCTTTGGTTTAGCAATTTACTGACCTCTCTCCGATTGATTTACCATAACTCACTAAATTTAACTCGTAATTCATTGAAATTAGTTTTAATTTCGAAGGAATCGAAGCATAGTTTAAAACGAAAGAAACGGAGATGAAAAACTCCAAGTATTTTGAGAGTTATGATGGAAATTGTTAGACTCGCGCTTTGGTTTAGCAATTTACTGACCTACCTCCGATTGATTGACCAAAACTTACTTAATTTAACTCGTAATTCATTTAAATTAGTTTCATTTCGAAGGAATCGAAGTATAGTTTAAAACGAAAGAAACGGAGATGAAAAACTCCAAGTATTTTGAGAGTTATGATGGAAATAGTTAGACTCGCGCTTTGGTTTAGCAATTTACTGACCTACCTCCGATTAATTGACCATAACTCACTCAATTTTACTTGTAATTGATTGAAATTAGTTTCATTTCGAAGGAATCGAAGTGTAGTTTAAAACGAAAGAAACGGAGATGAAAAACTCCAAGTATTTTGGGAGTTATGATGGAAATAGTTATACTCGCGCTTTGGTTTAGCAATTTACTGACCTACCTCCGATTGATTGATCATAACTTACTTAATTTAACTCGTAATTCATTGAATTAGTTTCATTTCGAAGGAATCGAAGTGTAGTTTAAAACGAAAGAAACAGAGATGAAAAACTCCAAGTATTTTGAGAGTTATGATAGAAATAGTTAGACTCGCGCTTTGGTTTAGCAATTTACTGACCTACCTACGATTGATTGACCATAACTCTCTCAATTTAACTCTTAAGTCATTGAAAATAATTTCATTTCAAATGAATCGAAGTGTAGTTTAAAACAAAAGAAACGGAGATGAAAAACTCCAAGTATTTTGAGAGTTATGATGGAAATAGTTAGACTCGCGCTTTGGTTTAGCAATTTACTGACCTACCTCCGATTGATTGACCATAACTCTGTCAATTTAACTCGTAATTCATTTAAATTAGTTTCATTTCGAAGGAATCGAAGTGTAGTTTAAAACGAAAGAAACGGAGATTAAAAACTCCAAGTATTTTGGGAGTCATGATGGAAATAGTTAGACTCGCGCTTTGGTTTAGCAATTTACCGACCTCCCTACGATTGATTGACCATAACTCACTCAATTTAACTCGTAATTCATTGAAATTAGTTTCATTTCGAAGGAATCGAAGTGTAGTTTATAACGAAAGAAACGGAGATGAAAAACCCCAAGTATTTTGAGAGTTATGATGGAAATAGTTAGACTCGCGCTTTGGTTTAGCAATTTACTGACCTACCTCCGATTGATTGACCATAACTCTCCCAATTTAACTCTTAAGTGATTGAAATTAGTTTCATTTCGAAGGAATCAAAGTGTAGTTTAAAACGAAAGAAACGGAGATGAAAAACTCCAAGTATTTTGAGAGTTATGATGGAAATAGTTAGACTCGCGCTTTGGTTTAGCAATTTACTGACCTACCTCCGATTGATTGACAATAACTCTGTCAATTTAACTCGTAATTCATTTAAATTAGTTTCATTTCGAAGGAATCGAAGTATAGTTTAAAACGAAAGAAACGGAGATGAAAAACTCCAATTATTTTGAGAGTTATGATGGAAATAGTTAGACTCGCGCTTTGGTTTAGCAATTTACTGACCTACCTCCGATTGATTGACCATAACTCACTCAATTTAACTCGTAATTCATTTAAATTCGTTTCATTTCGAATGAATCGAAGTGTAGTTTAAAACGAAAGAAACGGAGATGAAAAACTCCAAGTATTTTGAGAGTTATGATGGAAATAGTTAGACTCGCTCTTTGGTTTAGCAATTTACTGACCTCTCTCCGATTGATTGACCATAACCCTGTCAATTTAACTCGTAATTCATTTAAATTAGTTTCATTTCGAAGGAATCGAAGTGTAGTTTAAAACGAAAGAAACGGAGATGAAAAACTCCAAGTATTTTGAGAGTTATGATGGAAATAGTTAGACTCGCGCTTTGGTTTAGCAATTTACTGACTTACCTCCGATTGATTGACCATAACTCACTCAATTTAACTCGTAATTCATTTAAATTCGTTTCATTTCGAATGAATCGAAGTGTAGTTTAAAACGAAAGAAACGGAGATGAAAAACTCCAAGTATTTTGAGAGTTATGATGGAAATAGTTAGACTCGCTCTTTGGTTTAGCAATTTACTGACCTCTCTCCGATTGATTTACCATAACTCACTCAATTTAACTCGTAATTCATTGAAATTAGTTTCATTTCGAAGGAATCGAAGTGTAGTTTGAAACGAAAGAAACGGAGATGAAAAACTCCAAGTATTTTGAGAGTTATGATGGAAATTGTTAGACTCGCGCTTTGGTTTAGCAATTTACTGACCTACCTCCGATTGTTGACCATAACTCACTAAATTTAACTCGTAATTCATTTAAATTAGTTTCATTTCGAAGGAATCGAAGTATAGTTTAAAACGAAAGAAACGGAGATGAAAAACTCCAAGTATTTTGAGAGTTATGATGGAAATAGTTAGACTCGCGCTTTGGTTTAGCAATTTACTGACCTACCTCCGATTAATTGACCATAACTCACTCAATTTTACTTGTAATTGATTGAAATTAGTTTCATTTCGAAGGAATCGAAGTGTAGTTTAAAACGAAAGAAACGGAGATGAAAAACTCTAAGTATTTTGGGAGTTATGATGGAAATAGTTAGACTCGCGCTTTGGTTTAGCAATTTACTTACCTACCTCCGATTAATTGACCATAACTCACTCAATTTTACTTGTAATTGATTGAAATTAGTTTAATTTCGAAGGAATCGAAGTGTAGTTTAAAACGAAAGAAACGGAGATGAAAAACTACAAGTATTTTGGGAGTTATGATGGAAATAGTTAGACTCGCGCTTTGGTTTAGCAATTTACTGACCTACCTCCGATTGATTGACCATAACTCACTCAATTTAACTCGTAATTCATTGAAATTAGTTTCATTTCGAAGGAATCAAAGTGTAGTTTAAAACGAAAGAAACGGAGATGAAAAATTCCAAGTATTTTGAGAGTTATGATGGAAATAGTTAGACTCGCGCTTTGGTTTAGCAATTTACTGACCTACCTTCGATTGATTGACCATAACTCTCTAAATTTAACTCTTCAGTCATTGAAATTAGTTTCATTTGGAAGGAATCGAAGTGTAGTTTAAAACGAAAGAAACGGAGATGAAAAACTCCAAGTATTTTGAGAGTTATGATGGAAATAGTTAGACTCGCGCTTTGGTTTAACAATTTACTGACCTACCTACGATTGATTGACCATAACTCTCTCAATTTAACTCGTAATTCATTTAAATTAGTTTCATTTCGAAGGAATCGAAGTGTAGTTTAAAACGAAAGAAACGGAGATGAAAAACTCCAAGTATTTTGAGAGTTATGATGGAAATAGTTAGACTCGCGCTTTGGTTTAGCAATTTACTGACCTCCCTCCGATTGATTGACCATAACTCACTCAATTTAACTCGTTATTCATTGAATTTAGTTTCATTTCGAAGGAATCGAAGTGTAGTTTAAAACGAAAGAAACGGAGATGAAAAACTCCAAGTATTTTGAGAGTTATGATGGAAATAGTTAGACTCGCGCTTTGGTTTAGCAATTTACTGACCTCCCTCCGATTGATTGACCATAACTCACTTAATTTAACTCGTAATTCATTGAATTTAGTTTCATTTCGAAGGAATCGAAGTGTAGTTTAAAACGAAAGAAACGAAGATGAAAAACTCCAAGTATTTTGAGAGTTATGATGGAAATAGTTAGACTCGCGCTTTGGTTTAGCAATTTACTAACCTCCCTCCGATTAATTGACCATAACTCACTCAATTTTACTCGTAATTCATTAAAATTAGTTTAATTTCGAAGGAATCGAAGTGTAGTTTAAAACGAAAGAAACGGAGTTGATAAACTCCAAGTATTTTGGGAGTTATGATGGAAATAGTTAGACTCGCGCTTTGGTTTAGCAATTTACTAACCTACCTCCGATTGATTGACCATAACTCACTCAATTTTACTCGTAATTCATTGAAATTAGTTTAATTTCGAAGGAATCGAAGTGTAGTTTAAAACGAAAGAAACGGAATTGATAAACTCCAAGTATTTTGGGAGTTATGATGGAAATAGTTAGACTCGCGCTTTGGTTTTGCAATTTACTGACCTACCTCCGATTGATTGACCATAACTCACTCAATTTAAATCGTAATTGATTGAAATTAGTTTCATTTCGAAGGAATCGAAGTATAGTTTAAAACGAAAGAAACGGAGATGAAAAACTCCAAGTATTTTGAGAGTTATGATGGAAATAGTTAGACTCGCGCTTTGGTTTAGCAATTTACTGACTTACCTCCGATTGATTGACCATAACTCACTCAATTTAACTCGTAATTCATTTAAATTCGTTTCATTTCGAATGAATCGAAGTGTAGTTTAAAACGAAAGAAACGGAGATGAAAAACTCCAAGTATTTTGAGAGTTATGATGGAAATAGTTAGACTCGCTCTTTGGTTTAGCAATTTACTGACCTCTCTCCGATTGATTTACCATAACTCACTCAATTTAACTCGTAATTCATTGAAATTAGTTTCATTTCGAAGGAATCGAAGTGTAGTTTGAAACGAAAGAAACGGAGATGAAAAACTCCAAGTATTTTGAGAGTTATGATGGAAATTGTTAGACTCGCGCTTTGGTTTAGCAATTTACTGACCTACCTCCGATTGTTGACCATAACTCACTAAATTTAACTCGTAATTCATTTAAATTAGTTTCATTTCGAAGGAATCGAAGTATAGTTTAAAACGAAAGAAACGGAGATGAAAAACTCCAAGTATTTTGAGAGTTATGATGGAAATAGTTAGACTCGCGCTTTGGTTTAGCAATTTACTGACCTACCTCCGATTAATTGACCATAACTCACTCAATTTTACTTGTAATTGATTGAAATTAGTTTCATTTCGAAGGAATCGAAGTGTAGTTTAAAACGAAAGAAACGGAGATGAAAAACTCTAAGTATTTTGGGAGTTATGATGGAAATAGTTAGACTCGCGCTTTGGTTTAGCAATTTACTTACCTACCTCCGATTAATTGACCATAACTCACTCAATTTTACTTGTAATTGATTGAAATTAGTTTAATTTCGAAGGAATCGAAGTGTAGTTTAAAACGAAAGAAACGGAGATGAAAAACTACAAGTATTTTGGGAGTTATGATGGAAATAGTTAGACTCGCGCTTTGGTTTAGCAATTTACTGACCTACCTCCGATTGATTGACCATAACTCACTAAATTTAACTCGTAATTCATTGAAATTAGTTTCATTTCGAAGGAATCAAAGTGTAGTTTAAAACGAAAGAAACGGAGATGAAAAATTCCAAGTATTTTGAGAGTTATGATGGAAATAGTTAGACTCGCGCTTTGGTTTAGCAATTTACTGACCTACCTTCGATTGATTGACCATAACTCTCTAAATTTAACTCTTCAGTCATTGAAATTAGTTTCATTTCGAAGGAATCGAAGTGTAGTTTAAAACGAAAGAAACGGAGATGAAAAACTCCAAGTATTTTGAGAGTTATGATGGAAATAGTTAGACTCGCGCTTTGGTTTAACAATTTACTGACCTACCTACGATTGATTGACCATAACTCTCTCAATTTAACTCGTAATTCATTTAAATTAGTTTCATTTCGAAGGAATCGAAGTGTAGTTTAAAACGAAAGAAACGGAGATGAAAAACTCCAAGTATTTTGAGAGTTATGATGGAAATAGTTAGACTCGCGCTTTGGTTTAGCAATTTACTGACCTCCCTCCGATTGATTGACCATAACTCACTCAATTTAACTCGTTATTCATTGAATTTAGTTTCATTTCGAAGGAATCGAAGTGTAGTTTAAAACGAAAGAAACGGAGATGAAAAACTCCAAGTATTTTGAGAGTTATGATGGAAATAGTTAGACTCGCGCTTTGGTTTAGCAATTTACTGACCTCCCTCCGATTGATTGACCATAACTCACTTAATTTAACTCGTAATTCATTGAATTTAGTTTCATTTCGAAGGAATCGAAGTGTAGTTTAAAACGAAAGAAACGAAGATGAAAAACTCCAAGTATTTTGAGAGTTATGATGGAAATAGTTAGACTCGCGCTTTGGTTTAGCAATTTACTAACCTCCCTCCGATTAATTGACCATAACTCACTCAATTTTACTCGTAATTCATTAAAATTAGTTTAATTTCGAAGGAATCGAAGTGTAGTTTAAAACGAAAGAAACGGAGTTGATAAACTCCAAGTATTTTGGGAGTTATGATGGAAATAGTTAGACTCGCGCTTTGGTTTAGCAATTTACTAACCTACCTCCGATTGATTGACCATAACTCACTCAATTTTACTCGTAATTCATTGAAATTAGTTTAATTTCGAAGGAATCGAAGTGTAGTTTAAAACGAAAGAAACGGAATTGATAAACTCCAAGTATTTTGGGAGTTATGATGGAAATAGTTAGACTCGCGCTTTGGTTTTGCAATTTACTGACCTACCTCCGATTGATTGACCATAACTCACTCAATTTAAATCGTAATTGATTGAAATTAGTTTCATTTCGAAGGAATCGAAGTATAGTTTAAAACGAAAGAAACGGAGATGAAAAACTCCAAGTATTTTGAGAGTTATGATGGAAATAGTTAGACTCGCGCTTTGGTTTAGGAATTTACTAACCTACCTCCGATTGATTGACCATAACTCTCTCAATTTAACTCTTAATTCATTGAAATTAGTTTCATTTCGAAGGAATCGAAGTGTAGTTTAAAACGAAAGAAATGGAGATGAAAAACTCCAAGTATTTTGAGAGTTATGATGGAAATAGTTAGACTCGCGCTGTGGTTTAGAAATTTACTGACCTACCTCCGATTGATTGACCATAACTCACTCAATTTTACTCGTAATTAATTGAAATTAGTTTCATTTCGAAGGAGTCGAAGTGTAGTTTAAAACGAAAGAAACGGAGATGAAAAACTCCAAGTATTTTGAGAGTTATGATGGAAATAGTTAGACTCGCGCTTTGGTTTAGCAATTTACTGACCTACCTCCGATTAATTGACCATAACTCACTCAATTTTACTTGTAATTGATTGAAATTAGTTTCATTTCGAAGGAATCGAAGTGTAGTTTAAAACGAAAGAAACGGAGATGAAAAACTCCAAGTATTTTGGGAGTTATGATGGAAATAGTTATACTCGCGCTTTGGTTTAGCAATTTACTGACCTACCTCCGATTGATTGATCATAACTTACTTAATTTAACTCGTAATTCATTGAATTAGTTTCATTTCGAAGGAATCGAAGTGTAGTTTAAAACGAAAGAAACAGAGATGAAAAACTCCAAGTATTTTGAGAGTTATGATAGAAATAGTTAGACTCGCGCTTTGGTTTAGCAATTTACTGACCTACCTACGATTGATTGACCATAACTCTCTCAATTTAACTCTTAAGTCATTGAAAATAATTTCATTTCAAATGAATCGAAGTGTAGTTTAAAACAAAAGAAACGGAGATGAAAAACTCCAAGTATTTTGAGAGTTATGATGGAAATAGTTAGACTCGCGCTTTGGTTTAGCAATTTACTGACCTACCTCCGATTGATTGACCATAACTCTGTCAATTTAACTCGTAATTCATTTAAATTAGTTTCATTTCGAAGGAATCGAAGTGTAGTTTAAAACGAAAGAAACGGAGATTAAAAACTCCAAGTATTTTGGGAGTCATGATGGAAATAGTTAGACTCGCGCTTTGGTTTAGCAATTTACCGACCTCCCTACGATTGATTGACCATAACTCACTCAATTTAACTCGTAATTCATTGAAATTAGTTTCATTTCGAAGGAATCGAAGTGTAGTTTATAACGAAAGAAACGGAGATGAAAAACCCCAAGTATTTTGAGAGTTATGATGGAAATAGTTAGACTCGCGCTTTGGTTTAGCAATTTACTGACCTACCTCCGATTGATTGACCATAACTCTCCCAATTTAACTCTTAAGTGATTGAAATTAGTTTCATTTCGAAGGAATCAAAGTGTAGTTTAAAACGAAAGAAACGGAGATGAAAAACTCCAAGTATTTTGAGAGTTATGATGGAAATAGTTAGACTCGCGCTTTGGTTTAGCAATTTACTGACCTACCTCCGATTGATTGACAATAACTCTGTCAATTTAACTCGTAATTCATTTAAATTAGTTTCATTTCGAAGGAATCGAAGTATAGTTTAAAACGAAAGAAACGGAGATGAAAAACTACAAGTATTTTGGGAGTTATGATGGAAATAGTTAGACTCGCGCTTTGGTTTAGCAATTCCCTGACCTACCTCCGATTGATTGACCATAACTCTCCCAATTTAACTCTTAAGTCATTGAAATTAGTTTCATTTCGAAGGAATCAAAGTTTACTTTAAAACGAAAGAAACGGAGATGAAAAACTCCAAGTATTTTGAGAGTTATGATGGAAATAGTTAGACTCGAGCTTTGGTTTAGCAATTTACTGACCCACCTCCGATTGATTGACCATAACTCACTCAATTTAACTCGTAATTCATTGAATTTAGTTTCATTTCGAAGGAATCGAAGTGTAGTTTAAAACGAAAGAAACGGAGATGAAAAACTCCAAGTATTTTGAGAGTTATGATGGAAATAGTTAGACTCGCGCTTTGGTTTAGCAATTTACTTACCTCCCTCCAATTGATTGACCATAACTCACTTAATTTAACTCGTAATTCATTGAATTTAGTTTCATTTCGAAGGAATCGAAGTGTAGTTTAAAACGAAAGAAACGGAGATGAAAAACTCCAAGTATTTTGAGAGTTATGATGGAAATAGTTAGACTCGCGCTTTGGTTTAGCAATTCCCTGACCTACCTCCGATTGATTGACCATAACTCTCCCAATTTAACTCTTAAGTCATTGAAATTAGTTTCATTTCGAAGGAATCAAAGTTTACTTTAAAACGAAAGAAACGGAGATGAAAAACTCCAAGTATTTTGAGAGTTATGATGGAAATAGTTAGACTCGAGCTTTGGTTTAGCAATTTACTGACCCACCTCCGATTGATTGACCATAACTCACTCAATTTAACTCGTAATTCATTGAATTTAGTTTCATTTCGAAGGAATCGAAGTGTAGTTTAAAACGAAAGAAACGGAGATGAAAAACTCCAAGTATTTTGAGAGTTATGATGGAAATAGTTAGACTCGCGCTTTGGTTTAGCAATTTACTTACCTCCCTCCAATTGATTGACCATAACTCACTTAATTTAACTCGTAATTCATTGAATTTAGTTTCATTTCGAAGGAATCGAAGTGTAGTTTAAAACGAAAGAAACGAAGATGAAAAACTCCAAGTATTTTGAGAGTTATGATGGAAATAGTTAGACTCGCGCTTTGGTTTAGCAATTTACTAACCTCCCTCCGATTAATTGACCATAACTCACTCAATTTTACTCGTAATTCATTAAAATTAGTTTAATTTCGAAGGAATCGAAGTGTAGTTTAAAACGAAAGAAACGGAGTTGATAAACTCCAAGTATTTTGGGAGTTATGATGGAAATAGTTAGACTCGCGCTTTGGTTTTGCAATTTACTGACCTACCTCCGATTGATTGACCATAACTCACTCAATTTAAATCGTAATTGATCAAAATTAGTTTCATTTCGAAGGAATCGAAGTGTAGTTTAAAACGAAAGAAACGGAGATGAAAAACTCCAAGTATTTTCAGAGTTAAGATGGAAATAGTTAGACTCGCGCTTTGGTTAAGCAATTTACTGACCTAGCTCCGATTGATTGACCATAACTCTCTTAATTTAACTCGTAATTCATTGAAATTAGTTTCATTTCGAAGGAATCGAAGTATAGTTTAAAACGAAAGAAACGGAGATGAAAAACTCCAAGTATTTTGAGAGTTATGATGGAAATAGTTAGACTCGCGCTTTGGTTTAGGAATTTACTAACCTACCTCCGATTGATTGACCATAACTCTCTCAATTTAACTCTTAATTCATTGAAATTAGTTTCATTTCGAAGGAATCGAAGTGTAGTTTAAAACGAAAGAAATGGAGATGAAAAACTCCAAGTATTTTGAGAGTTATGATGGAAATAGTTAGACTCGCGCTGTGGTTTAGCAATTTACTGACCTACCTCCGATTGATTGACCATAACTCTCTCAATTTAACTCGTATTTCATTTAAATTAGTTTCATTTCGAAGGAATCGAAGTGTAGTTTAAAACGAAAGAAACGGAGATGAAAAACTCCAAGTATTTTGAGAGTTATGATGGAAATAGTTAGACTCGCGCTTTGGTTTAGCAATTTACTGACCTCCCTCCGATTGATTGACCATAACTCACTCAATTTAACTCGTAATTCATTGAAATTAGTTTCATTTTAAAGGAATCGAAGTGTAGTTTAAAACGAAAGGAACGGAGATGAAAAACTCCAAGTATTTTGAGAGTTATGATGGAAATAGTTAGACTCGCGCTTTGGTTTAGCAATTTACTGACCTCCCTCCGATTGATTGACCATAACTCACTCAATTTAACTCGTAATTCATTGAATTTAGTTTCATTTCGAAGGAATCGAAGTGTAGTTTAAAACGAAAGAAACGGTGATGAAAAACTCCAAGTATTTTGAGAGTTATGATGGAAATAGTTAGACTCGCGCTTTGGTTTAGCAATTTACTAACCTACCTCCGATTGATTGACCATAACTCACTCAATTTTACTCGTAATTCATTGAAATTAGTTTAATTTCGAAGGAATCGAAGTGTAGTTTAAAACGAAAGAAACGGAGTTGATAAACTCCAAGTATTTTGGGAGTTATGATGGAAATAGTTAGACTCGCGCTTTGGTTTTGCAATTTACTGACTTACCTCCGATTGATTGACCATAACTCACTCACTTTAAATCGTAATTGATTGAAATTAGTTTCATTTCGAAGGAATTGAAGTGTAGTTTAAAACGAAAGAAACGGAGATGAAAAACGACAAGTATTTTCAGAGTTAAGATGGAAATAGTTAGACTCGCGCTTTGGTTAAGCAATTTACTGACCTACCTCCGATTGATTGACCATAACTCTCTTAATTTAACTCGTAATTCATTGAAATTAGTTTCATTTCGAAGGAATCGAAGTGTAGTTTAAAACGAAAGAAACGGAGATGAAAAACTCCAAGTATTTTGAGAGTTATGATGGAAATAGTTAGACTCGCGCTTTGGTTTAGCAATTTACTAACCTACCTCCGATTGATTGACCATAACTCTCTCAATTTAACTCTTAATTCATTGAAATTAGTTTCATTTCGAAGGAATCGAAGTGTAGTTTAAAACGAAAGAAACGGAGATGAAAAACTCCAAGTATTTTGAGAGTTATGATGGAAATAGTTAGACTCGCGCTGTGGTTTAGCAATTTACTGACCTACCTCCGATTGATTGACCATAACTCTCTCAATTTAACTCTTAAGTCATTGAAAATAATTTCATTTCAAATGAATCGAAGTGTAGTTTAAAACAAAAGAAACGGAGATGAAAAACTCCAAGTATTTTGAGAGTTATGATGGAAATAGTTAGACTCGCGCTTTGGTTTAGCAATTTACTGACCTACCTCCGATTGATTGACCATAACTCTGTCAATTTAACTCGTAATTCATTTAAATTAGTTTCATTTCGAAGGAATCGAAGTGTAGTTTAAAACGAAAGAAACGGAGATTAAAAACTCCAAGTATTTTGGGAGTCATGATGGAAATAGTTAGACTCGCGCTTTGGTTTAGCAATTTACCGACCTCCCTACGATTGATTGACCATAACTCACTCAATTTAACTCGTAATTCATTGAAATTAGTTTCATTTCGAAGGAATCGAAGTGTAGTTTATAACGAAAGAAACGGAGATGAAAAACCCCAAGTATTTTGAGAGTTATGATGGAAATAGTTAGACTCGCGCTTTGGTTTAGCAATTTACTGACCTACCTCCGATTGATTGACCATAACTCTCCCAATTTAACTCTTAAGTGATTGAAATTAGTTTCATTTCGAAGGAATCAAAGTGTAGTTTAAAACGAAAGAAACGGAGATGAAAAACTCCAAGTATTTTGAGAGTTATGATGGAAATAGTTAGACTCGCGCTTTGGTTTAGCAATTTACTGACCTACCTCCGATTGATTGACAATAACTCTGTCAATTTAACTCGTAATTCATTTAAATTAGTTTCATTTCGAAGGAATCGAAGTATAGTTTAAAACGAAAGAAACGGAGATGAAAAACTACAAGTATTTTGGGAGTTATGATGGAAATAGTTAGACTCGCGCTTTGGTTTAGCAATTCCCTGACCTACCTCCGATTGATTGACCATAACTCTCCCAATTTAACTCTTAAGTCATTGAAATTAGTTTCATTTCGAAGGAATCAAAGTTTACTTTAAAACGAAAGAAACGGAGATGAAAAACTCCAAGTATTTTGAGAGTTATGATGGAAATAGTTAGACTCGAGCTTTGGTTTAGCAATTTACTGACCCACCTCCGATTGATTGACCATAACTCACTCAATTTAACTCGTAATTCATTGAATTTAGTTTCATTTCGAAGGAATCGAAGTGTAGTTTAAAACGAAAGAAACGGAGATGAAAAACTCCAAGTATTTTGAGAGTTATGATGGAAATAGTTAGACTCGCGCTTTGGTTTAGCAATTTACTTACCTCCCTCCAATTGATTGACCATAACTCACTTAATTTAACTCGTAATTCATTGAATTTAGTTTCATTTCGAAGGAATCGAAGTGTAGTTTAAAACGAAAGAAACGGAGATGAAAAACTCCAAGTATTTTGAGAGTTATGATGGAAATAGTTAGACTCGCGCTTTGGTTTAGCAATTCCCTGACCTACCTCCGATTGATTGACCATAACTCTCCCAATTTAACTCTTAAGTCATTGAAATTAGTTTCATTTCGAAGGAATCAAAGTTTACTTTAAAACGAAAGAAACGGAGATGAAAAACTCCAAGTATTTTGAGAGTTATGATGGAAATAGTTAGACTCGAGCTTTGGTTTAGCAATTTACTGACCCACCTCCGATTGATTGACCATAACTCACTCAATTTAACTCGTAATTCATTGAATTTAGTTTCATTTCGAAGGAATCGAAGTGTAGTTTAAAACGAAAGAAACGGAGATGAAAAACTCCAAGTATTTTGAGAGTTATGATGGAAATAGTTAGACTCGCGCTTTGGTTTAGCAATTTACTTACCTCCCTCCAATTGATTGACCATAACTCACTTAATTTAACTCGTAATTCATTGAATTTAGTTTCATTTCGAAGGAATCGAAGTGTAGTTTAAAACGAAAGAAACGAAGATGAAAAACTCCAAGTATTTTGAGAGTTATGATGGAAATAGTTAGACTCGCGCTTTGGTTTAGCAATTTACTAACCTCCCTCCGATTAATTGACCATAACTCACTCAATTTTACTCGTAATTCATTAAAATTAGTTTAATTTCGAAGGAATCGAAGTGTAGTTTAAAACGAAAGAAACGGAGTTGATAAACTCCAAGTATTTTGGGAGTTATGATGGAAATAGTTAGACTCGCGCTTTGGTTTTGCAATTTACTGACCTACCTCCGATTGATTGACCATAACTCACTCAATTTAAATCGTAATTGATCAAAATTAGTTTCATTTCGAAGGAATCGAAGTGTAGTTTAAAACGAAAGAAACGGAGATGAAAAACTCCAAGTATTTTCAGAGTTAAGATGGAAATAGTTAGACTCGCGCTTTGGTTAAGCAATTTACTGACCTAGCTCCGATTGATTGACCATAACTCTCTTAATTTAACTCGTAATTCATTGAAATTAGTTTCATTTCGAAGGAATCGAAGTATAGTTTAAAACGAAAGAAACGGAGATGAAAAACTCCAAGTATTTTGAGAGTTATGATGGAAATAGTTAGACTCGCGCTTTGGTTTAGGAATTTACTAACCTACCTCCGATTGATTGACCATAACTCTCTCAATTTAACTCTTAATTCATTGAAATTAGTTTCATTTCGAAGGAATCGAAGTGTAGTTTAAAACGAAAGAAATGGAGATGAAAAACTCCAAGTATTTTGAGAGTTATGATGGAAATAGTTAGACTCGCGCTGTGGTTTAGCAATTTACTGACCTACCTCCGATTGATTGACCATAACTCTCTCAATTTAACTCGTATTTCATTTAAATTAGTTTCATTTCGAAGGAATCGAAGTGTAGTTTAAAACGAAAGAAACGGAGATGAAAAACTCCAAGTATTTTGAGAGTTATGATGGAAATAGTTAGACTCGCGCTTTGGTTTAGCAATTTACTGACCTCCCTCCGATTGATTGACCATAACTCACTCAATTTAACTCGTAATTCATTGAAATTAGTTTCATTTTAAAGGAATCGAAGTGTAGTTTAAAACGAAAGGAACGGAGATGAAAAACTCCAAGTATTTTGAGAGTTATGATGGAAATAGTTAGACTCGCGCTTTGGTTTAGCAATTTACTGACCTCCCTCCGATTGATTGACCATAACTCACTCAATTTAACTCGTAATTCATTGAATTTAGTTTCATTTCGAAGGAATCGAAGTGTAGTTTAAAACGAAAGAAACGGTGATGAAAAACTCCAAGTATTTTGAGAGTTATGATGGAAATAGTTAGACTCGCGCTTTGGTTTAGCAATTTACTAACCTACCTCCGATTGATTGACCATAACTCACTCAATTTTACTCGTAATTCATTGAAATTAGTTTAATTTCGAAGGAATCGAAGTGTAGTTTAAAACGAAAGAAACGGAGTTGATAAACTCCAAGTATTTTGGGAGTTATGATGGAAATAGTTAGACTCGCGCTTTGGTTTTGCAATTTACTGACTTACCTCCGATTGATTGACCATAACTCACTCACTTTAAATCGTAATTGATTGAAATTAGTTTCATTTCGAAGGAATTGAAGTGTAGTTTAAAACGAAAGAAACGGAGATGAAAAACGACAAGTATTTTCAGAGTTAAGATGGAAATAGTTAGACTCGCGCTTTGGTTAAGCAATTTACTGACCTACCTCCGATTGATTGACCATAACTCTCTTAATTTAACTCGTAATTCATTGAAATTAGTTTCATTTCGAAGGAATCGAAGTGTAGTTTAAAACGAAAGAAACGGAGATGAAAAACTCCAAGTATTTTGAGAGTTATGATGGAAATAGTTAGACTCGCGCTTTGGTTTAGCAATTTACTAACCTACCTCCGATTGATTGACCATAACTCTCTCAATTTAACTCTTAATTCATTGAAATTAGTTTCATTTCGAAGGAATCGAAGTGTAGTTTAAAACGAAAGAAACGGAGATGAAAAACTCCAAGTATTTTGAGAGTTATGATGGAAATAGTTAGACTCGCGCTGTGGTTTAGCAATTTACTGACCTACCTCCGATTGATTGACCATAACTCTCTCAATTTAACTCGTAATTCATTTAAATTAGTTTCATTTCGAAGGAATCGAAGTGTAGTTTAAAACGAAAGAAACGGAGATGAAAAACTCCAAGTATTTTGAGAGTTATGATGGAAATAGTTAGACTCGTGCTTTGGTTTAGCAATTTACTGACCTCCCTCCGATTGATTGACCATAACTCACTCAATTTAACTCGTAATTCATTGAAATTAGTTTCATTTTGAAGGAATCGAAGTGTAGTTTAAAACGAAAGAAACGGAGATGAAAAACTCCAAGTATTTTGAGAGTTATGATGGAAATAGTTAAACTCGCGCTTTGGTTTAGCAATTTACTGACCCACCTCCGATTGATTGACCATAACTCTCTCAATTTAACTCTTAATTCATTGAAATTAGTTTCATTTCGAAGGAATCAAAGTGTAGTTTAAAACGAAAGAAACGGAGATGAAAAACTCCAAGTATTTTGAGAGTTATGATGGAAATAGTTAGACTCGCGCTTTGGTTTAGAAATTTACTGACCTACCTCCGATTGATTGACCATAACTCACTCAATTTTACTCGTAATTAATTGAAATTAGTTTCATTTCGAAGGAGTCGAAGTATAGTTTAAAACGAAAGAAACGGAGATGAAAAACTCCAAGTATTTTGAGAGTTATGATGGAAATAGTTAGACTCGGGCTTTGGTTTAGCAATTTACTGACCTACCTCCGATTGATTGACCCTAACTCACTCAGTTTAACTCGTAATTCATTGAAATTAGTTTCATTTCGAAGGAATCGAAGTGTAGTTTAAAACGAAAGAAACGGAGATGAAAAACTCCAAGTATTTTGAGAGTTATGATGGAAATAGTTAGACTCGCGCTTTGGTTTAGCAATTTACTGACCTACCTCCGATTGATTGACCATAACTCTCTCAATTTAACTCTTAACTCATTGAAATTAGTTTCATTTCGAAGGAATCGAAGTGTAGTTTAAAACGAAAGAAACGGAGATGAAAAACTCCAAGTATTTTGAGAGTTATGATGGAAATAGTTAGACTCGCGCTTTGGTTTAGCAATTTACTGACCTACCTCCGATTGATTGACCATAACTCTCTCAATTTAACTCGTAATTCATTTAAATTAGTTTCATTTCGAAGGAATCGAAGTGTAGTTTAAAACGAAAGAAACGGAGATGAAAAACTCCAAGTATTTTGAGAATTATGATGGAAATAGTTAGACTCGAGCTTTGGTTTAGCAATTTACTGACCTCCCTCCGATTGATTGACCATAACTCACACAATTTAACTCGTAATTCATTGAAATTAGTTTCATTTCGAATGAAACGAAGTGTAGTTTAAAACGAAAGAAACGGAGATGAAAAACTTCAAGTATTTTGAGAGTTATGATGGAAATAGTTAGCCTCGCGCTTTGGTTTAGCAATTTACTGACCTACCTCCGATTGATTGACCATAACTCTCTCAATTTAACTATTAATTCATTGAAATTAGTTTCATTTCGAAGGAATCCAAGTGGAGTTTAAAACGAAAGAAACGGAGATGATAAACTCCAAGTATTTTGAGAGTTATGATGGAAATAGTTAGACTCGCGCTTTGGTTTAGCAATTTACTTACCTACCTCCGATTAATTGACCATAACTCACTCAATTTTACTTGTAATTGATTGAAATTAGTTTAATTTCGAAGGAATCGAAGTGTAGTTTAAAACGAAAGAAACGGAGATGAAAAACTACAAGTATTTTGGGAGTTATGATGGAAATAGTTAGACTCGCGCTTTGGTTTAGCAATTTACTGACCTACCTCCGATTGATTGACCATAACTCACTCAATTTAACTCGTAATTCATTGAAATTAGTTTCATTTCGAAGGAATCAAAGTGTAGTTTAAAACGAAAGAAACGGAGATGAAAAATTCCAAGTATTTTGAGAGTTATGATGGAAATAGTTAGACTCGCGCTTTGGTTTAGCAATTTACTGACCTACCTTCGATTGATTGACCATAACTCTCTAAATTTAACTCTTCAGTCATTGAAATTAGTTTCATTTCGAAGGAATCGAAGTGTAGTTTAAAACGAAAGAAACGGAGATGAAAAACTCCAAGTATTTTGAGAGTTATGATGGAAATAGTTAGACTCGCGCTTTGGTTTAACAATTTACTGACCTACCTACGATTGATTGACCATAACTCTCTCAATTTAACTCGTAATTCATTTAAATTAGTTTCATTTCGAAGGAATCGAAGTGTAGTTTAAAACGAAAGAAACGGAGATGAAAAACTCCAAGTATTTTGAGAGTTATGATGGAAATAGTTAGACTCGCGCTTTGGTTTAGCAATTTACTGACCTCCCTCCGATTGATTGACCATAACTCACTCAATTTAACTCGTTATTCATTGAATTTAGTTTCATTTCGAAGGAATCGAAGTGTAGTTTAAAACGAAAGAAACGGAGATGAAAAACTCCAAGTATTTTGAGAGTTATGATGGAAATAGTTAGACTCGCGCTTTGGTTTAGCAATTTACTGACCTCCCTCCGATTGATTGACCATAACTCACTTAATTTAACTCGTAATTCATTGAATTTAGTTTCATTTCGAAGGAATCGAAGTGTAGTTTAAAACGAAAGAAACGTAGATGAAAAACTCCAAGTATTTTGAGAGTTATGATGGAAATAGTTAGACTCGCGCTTTGGTTTAGCAATTTACTAACCTCCCTCCGATTAATTGACCATAACTCACTCAATTTTACTCGTAATTCATTAAAATTAGTTTAATTTCGAAGGAATCGAAGTGTAGTTTAAAACGAAAGAAACGGAGTTGATAAACTCCAAGTATTTTGGGAGTTATGATGGAAATAGTTAGACTCGCGCTTTGGTTTAGCAATTTACTAACCTACCTCCGATTGATTGACCATAACTCACTCAATTTTACTCGTAATTCATTGAAATTAGTTTAATTTCGAAGGAATCGAAGTGTAGTTTAAAACGAAAGAAACGGAATTGATAAACTCCAAGTATTTTGGGAGTTATGATGGAAATAGTTAGACTCGCGCTGTGGTTTAGCAATTTACTGACCTACCTCCGATTGATTGACCATAACTCTCTCAATTTAACTCGTAATTAATTGAAATTAGTTTCATTTCGAAGGAGTCGAAGTGTAGTTTAAAACGAAAGAAACGGAGATGAAAAACTCCAAGTATTTTGAGAGTTATGATGGAAATAGTTAGACTCGGGCTTTGGTTTAGCAATTTACTGACCTACCTCCGATTGATTGACCATAACTCTCTCAATTTAACTCTTAACTCATTGAAATTAGTTTCATTTCGAAGGAATCGAAGTGTAGTTTAAAACGAAAGAAACGGAGATGAAAAACTCAAAGTATTTTGAGAGTTATGATGGAAATAGTTAGACTCGCGCTTTGGTTTAGCAATTTACTGACCTACCTCCGATTGATTGACCATAACTCTCTCAATTTAACTCGTAATTCATTTAAATTAGTTTCATTTCGAAGGAATCGAAGTGTAGTTTAAAACGAAAGAAACGGAGATGAAAAACTCCAAGTATTTTGAGAGTTATGATGGAAATAGTTAGACTCGAGCTTTGGTTTAGCAATTTACTGACCTCCCTCCGATTGATTGACCATAACTCACACAATTTAACTCGTAATTCATTGAAATTAGTTTCATTTCGAATGAATCGAAGTGTAGTTTAAAACGAAAGAAACGGAGATGAAAAACTTCAAATATTTTGAGAGTTATGATGGAAATAGTTAGACTCGCGCTTTGGTTTAGCAATTTACTGACCTACCTCCGATTGATTGACCATAACTCTCCCAATTTAACTCTTAAGTGATTGAAATTAGTTTCATTTCGAAGGAATCAAAGTGTAGTTTAAAACGAAAGAAACGGAGATGAAAAACTCCAAGTATTTTGAGAGTTATGATGGAAATAGTTAGACTCGCGCTTTGGTTTAGCAATTTACTGACCTACCTCCGATTGATTGACAATAACTCTGTCAATTTAACTCGTAATTCATTTAAATTAGTTTCATTTCGAAGGAATCGAAGTATAGTTTAAAACGAAAGAAACGGAGATGAAAAACTACAAGTATTTTGGGAGTTATGATGGAAATAGTTAGACTCGCGCTTTGGTTTAGCAATTCCCTGACCTACCTCCGATTGATTGACCATAACTCTCCCAATTTAACTCTTAAGTCATTGAAATTAGTTTCATTTCGAAGGAATCAAAGTTTACTTTAAAACGAAAGAAACGGAGATGAAAAACTCCAAGTATTTTGAGAGTTATGATGGAAATAGTTAGACTCGAGCTTTGGTTTAGCAATTTACTGACCCACCTCCGATTGATTGACCATAACTCACTCAATTTAACTCGTAATTCATTGAATTTAGTTTCATTTCGAAGGAATCGAAGTGTAGTTTAAAACGAAAGAAACGGAGATGAAAAACTCCAAGTATTTTGAGAGTTATGATGGAAATAGTTAGACTCGCGCTTTGGTTTAGCAATTTACTTACCTCCCTCCAATTGATTGACCATAACTCACTTAATTTAACTCGTAATTCATTGAATTTAGTTTCATTTCGAAGGAATCGAAGTGTAGTTTAAAACGAAAGAAACGGAGATGAAAAACTCCAAGTATTTTGAGAGTTATGATGGAAATAGTTAGACTCGCGCTTTGGTTTAGCAATTCCCTGACCTACCTCCGATTGATTGACCATAACTCTCCCAATTTAACTCTTAAGTCATTGAAATTAGTTTCATTTCGAAGGAATCAAAGTTTACTTTAAAACGAAAGAAACGGAGATGAAAAACTCCAAGTATTTTGAGAGTTATGATGGAAATAGTTAGACTCGAGCTTTGGTTTAGCAATTTACTGACCCACCTCCGATTGATTGACCATAACTCACTCAATTTAACTCGTAATTCATTGAATTTAGTTTCATTTCGAAGGAATCGAAGTGTAGTTTAAAACGAAAGAAACGGAGATGAAAAACTCCAAGTATTTTGAGAGTTATGATGGAAATAGTTAGACTCGCGCTTTGGTTTAGCAATTTACTTACCTCCCTCCAATTGATTGACCATAACTCACTTAATTTAACTCGTAATTCATTGAATTTAGTTTCATTTCGAAGGAATCGAAGTGTAGTTTAAAACGAAAGAAACGAAGATGAAAAACTCCAAGTATTTTGAGAGTTATGATGGAAATAGTTAGACTCGCGCTTTGGTTTAGCAATTTACTAACCTCCCTCCGATTAATTGACCATAACTCACTCAATTTTACTCGTAATTCATTAAAATTAGTTTAATTTCGAAGGAATCGAAGTGTAGTTTAAAACGAAAGAAACGGAGTTGATAAACTCCAAGTATTTTGGGAGTTATGATGGAAATAGTTAGACTCGCGCTTTGGTTTTGCAATTTACTGACCTACCTCCGATTGATTGACCATAACTCACTCAATTTAAATCGTAATTGATCAAAATTAGTTTCATTTCGAAGGAATCGAAGTGTAGTTTAAAACGAAAGAAACGGAGATGAAAAACTCCAAGTATTTTCAGAGTTAAGATGGAAATAGTTAGACTCGCGCTTTGGTTAAGCAATTTACTGACCTAGCTCCGATTGATTGACCATAACTCTCTTAATTTAACTCGTAATTCATTGAAATTAGTTTCATTTCGAAGGAATCGAAGTATAGTTTAAAACGAAAGAAACGGAGATGAAAAACTCCAAGTATTTTGAGAGTTATGATGGAAATAGTTAGACTCGCGCTTTGGTTTAGGAATTTACTAACCTACCTCCGATTGATTGACCATAACTCTCTCAATTTAACTCTTAATTCATTGAAATTAGTTTCATTTCGAAGGAATCGAAGTGTAGTTTAAAACGAAAGAAATGGAGATGAAAAACTCCAAGTATTTTGAGAGTTATGATGGAAATAGTTAGACTCGCGCTGTGGTTTAGCAATTTACTGACCTACCTCCGATTGATTGACCATAACTCTCTCAATTTAACTCGTATTTCATTTAAATTAGTTTCATTTCGAAGGAATCGAAGTGTAGTTTAAAACGAAAGAAACGGAGATGAAAAACTCCAAGTATTTTGAGAGTTATGATGGAAATAGTTAGACTCGCGCTTTGGTTTAGCAATTTACTGACCTCCCTCCGATTGATTGACCATAACTCACTCAATTTAACTCGTAATTCATTGAAATTAGTTTCATTTTAAAGGAATCGAAGTGTAGTTTAAAACGAAAGGAACGGAGATGAAAAACTCCAAGTATTTTGAGAGTTATGATGGAAATAGTTAGACTCGCGCTTTGGTTTAGCAATTTACTGACCTCCCTCCGATTGATTGACCATAACTCACTCAATTTAACTCGTAATTCATTGAATTTAGTTTCATTTCGAAGGAATCGAAGTGTAGTTTAAAACGAAAGAAACGGTGATGAAAAACTCCAAGTATTTTGAGAGTTATGATGGAAATAGTTAGACTCGCGCTTTGGTTTAGCAATTTACTAACCTACCTCCGATTGATTGACCATAACTCACTCAATTTTACTCGTAATTCATTGAAATTAGTTTAATTTCGAAGGAATCGAAGTGTAGTTTAAAACGAAAGAAACGGAGTTGATAAACTCCAAGTATTTTGGGAGTTATGATGGAAATAGTTAGACTCGCGCTTTGGTTTTGCAATTTACTGACTTACCTCCGATTGATTGACCATAACTCACTCACTTTAAATCGTAATTGATTGAAATTAGTTTCATTTCGAAGGAATTGAAGTGTAGTTTAAAACGAAAGAAACGGAGATGAAAAACGACAAGTATTTTCAGAGTTAAGATGGAAATAGTTAGACTCGCGCTTTGGTTAAGCAATTTACTGACCTACCTCCGATTGATTGACCATAACTCTCTTAATTTAACTCGTAATTCATTGAAATTAGTTTCATTTCGAAGGAATCGAAGTGTAGTTTAAAACGAAAGAAACGGAGATGAAAAACTCCAAGTATTTTGAGAGTTATGATGGAAATAGTTAGACTCGCGCTTTGGTTTAGCAATTTACTAACCTACCTCCGATTGATTGACCATAACTCTCTCAATTTAACTCTTAATTCATTGAAATTAGTTTCATTTCGAAGGAATCGAAGTGTAGTTTAAAACGAAAGAAACGGAGATGAAAAACTCCAAGTATTTTGAGAGTTATGATGGAAATAGTTAGACTCGCGCTGTGGTTTAGCAATTTACTGACCTACCTCCGATTGATTGACCATAACTCTCTCAATTTAACTCGTAATTCATTTAAATTAGTTTCATTTCGAAGGAATCGAAGTGTAGTTTAAAACGAAAGAAACGGAGATGAAAAACTCCAAGTATTTTGAGAGTTATGATGGAAATAGTTAGACTCGTGCTTTGGTTTAGCAATTTACTGACCTCCCTCCGATTGATTGACCATAACTCACTCAATTTAACTCGTAATTCATTGAAATTAGTTTCATTTTGAAGGAATCGAAGTGTAGTTTAAAACGAAAGAAACGGAGATGAAAAACTCCAAGTATTTTGAGAGTTATGATGGAAATAGTTAAACTCGCGCTTTGGTTTAGCAATTTACTGACCCACCTCCGATTGATTGACCATAACTCTCTCAATTTAACTCTTAATTCATTGAAATTAGTTTCATTTCGAAGGAATCAAAGTGTAGTTTAAAACGAAAGAAACGGAGATGAAAAACTCCAAGTATTTTGAGAGTTATGATGGAAATAGTTAGACTCGCGCTTTGGTTTAGAAATTTACTGACCTACCTCCGATTGATTGACCATAACTCACTCAATTTTACTCGTAATTAATTGAAATTAGTTTCATTTCGAAGGAGTCGAAGTATAGTTTAAAACGAAAGAAACGGAGATGAAAAACTCCAAGTATTTTGAGAGTTATGATGGAAATAGTTAGACTCGGGCTTTGGTTTAGCAATTTACTGACCTACCTCCGATTGATTGACCCTAACTCACTCAGTTTAACTCGTAATTCATTGAAATTAGTTTCATTTCGAAGGAATCGAAGTGTAGTTTAAAACGAAAGAAACGGAGATGAAAAACTCCAAGTATTTTGAGAGTTATGATGGAAATAGTTAGACTCGCGCTTTGGTTTAGCAATTTACTGACCTACCTCCGATTGATTGACCATAACTCTCTCAATTTAACTCTTAACTCATTGAAATTAGTTTCATTTCGAAGGAATCGAAGTGTAGTTTAAAACGAAAGAAACGGAGATGAAAAACTCCAAGTATTTTGAGAGTTATGATGGAAATAGTTAGACTCGCGCTTTGGTTTAGCAATTTACTGACCTACCTCCGATTGATTGACCATAACTCTCTCAATTTAACTCGTAATTCATTTAAATTAGTTTCATTTCGAAGGAATCGAAGTGTAGTTTAAAACGAAAGAAACGGAGATGAAAAACTCCAAGTATTTTGAGAATTATGATGGAAATAGTTAGACTCGAGCTTTGGTTTAGCAATTTACTGACCTCCCTCCGATTGATTGACCATAACTCACACAATTTAACTCGTAATTCATTGAAATTAGTTTCATTTCGAATGAAACGAAGTGTAGTTTAAAACGAAAGAAACGGAGATGAAAAACTTCAAGTATTTTGAGAGTTATGATGGAAATAGTTAGCCTCGCGCTTTGGTTTAGCAATTTACTGACCTACCTCCGATTGATTGACCATAACTCTCTCAATTTAACTATTAATTCATTGAAATTAGTTTCATTTCGAAGGAATCCAAGTGGAGTTTAAAACGAAAGAAACGGAGATGATAAACTCCAAGTATTTTGAGAGTTATGATGGAAATAGTTAGACTCGCGCTTTGGTTTAGCAATTTACTTACCTACCTCCGATTAATTGACCATAACTCACTCAATTTTACTTGTAATTGATTGAAATTAGTTTAATTTCGAAGGAATCGAAGTGTAGTTTAAAACGAAAGAAACGGAGATGAAAAACTACAAGTATTTTGGGAGTTATGATGGAAATAGTTAGACTCGCGCTTTGGTTTAGCAATTTACTGACCTACCTCCGATTGATTGACCATAACTCACTCAATTTAACTCGTAATTCATTGAAATTAGTTTCATTTCGAAGGAATCAAAGTGTAGTTTAAAACGAAAGAAACGGAGATGAAAAATTCCAAGTATTTTGAGAGTTATGATGGAAATAGTTAGACTCGCGCTTTGGTTTAGCAATTTACTGACCTACCTTCGATTGATTGACCATAACTCTCTAAATTTAACTCTTCAGTCATTGAAATTAGTTTCATTTCGAAGGAATCGAAGTGTAGTTTAAAACGAAAGAAACGGAGATGAAAAACTCCAAGTATTTTGAGAGTTATGATGGAAATAGTTAGACTCGCGCTTTGGTTTAACAATTTACTGACCTACCTACGATTGATTGACCATAACTCTCTCAATTTAACTCGTAATTCATTTAAATTAGTTTCATTTCGAAGGAATCGAAGTGTAGTTTAAAACGAAAGAAACGGAGATGAAAAACTCCAAGTATTTTGAGAGTTATGATGGAAATAGTTAGACTCGCGCTTTGGTTTAGCAATTTACTGACCTCCCTCCGATTGATTGACCATAACTCACTCAATTTAACTCGTTATTCATTGAATTTAGTTTCATTTCGAAGGAATCGAAGTGTAGTTTAAAACGAAAGAAACGGAGATGAAAAACTCCAAGTATTTTGAGAGTTATGATGGAAATAGTTAGACTCGCGCTTTGGTTTAGCAATTTACTGACCTCCCTCCGATTGATTGACCATAACTCACTTAATTTAACTCGTAATTCATTGAATTTAGTTTCATTTCGAAGGAATCGAAGTGTAGTTTAAAACGAAAGAAACGTAGATGAAAAACTCCAAGTATTTTGAGAGTTATGATGGAAATAGTTAGACTCGCGCTTTGGTTTAGCAATTTACTAACCTCCCTCCGATTAATTGACCATAACTCACTCAATTTTACTCGTAATTCATTAAAATTAGTTTAATTTCGAAGGAATCGAAGTGTAGTTTAAAACGAAAGAAACGGAGTTGATAAACTCCAAGTATTTTGGGAGTTATGATGGAAATAGTTAGACTCGCGCTTTGGTTTAGCAATTTACTAACCTACCTCCGATTGATTGACCATAACTCACTCAATTTTACTCGTAATTCATTGAAATTAGTTTAATTTCGAAGGAATCGAAGTGTAGTTTAAAACGAAAGAAACGGAATTGATAAACTCCAAGTATTTTGGGAGTTATGATGGAAATAGTTAGACTCGCGCTGTGGTTTAGCAATTTACTGACCTACCTCCGATTGATTGACCATAACTCTCTCAATTTAACTCGTAATTAATTGAAATTAGTTTCATTTCGAAGGAGTCGAAGTGTAGTTTAAAACGAAAGAAACGGAGATGAAAAACTCCAAGTATTTTGAGAGTTATGATGGAAATAGTTAGACTCGGGCTTTGGTTTAGCAATTTACTGACCTACCTCCGATTGATTGACCATAACTCTCTCAATTTAACTCTTAACTCATTGAAATTAGTTTCATTTCGAAGGAATCGAAGTGTAGTTTAAAACGAAAGAAACGGAGATGAAAAACTCAAAGTATTTTGAGAGTTATGATGGAAATAGTTAGACTCGCGCTTTGGTTTAGCAATTTACTGACCTACCTCCGATTGATTGACCATAACTCTCTCAATTTAACTCGTAATTCATTTAAATTAGTTTCATTTCGAAGGAATCGAAGTGTAGTTTAAAACGAAAGAAACGGAGATGAAAAACTCCAAGTATTTTGAGAGTTATGATGGAAATAGTTAGACTCGAGCTTTGGTTTAGCAATTTACTGACCTCCCTCCGATTGATTGACCATAACTCACACAATTTAACTCGTAATTCATTGAAATTAGTTTCATTTCGAATGAATCGAAGTGTAGTTTAAAACGAAAGAAACGGAGATGAAAAACTTCAAATATTTTGAGAGTTATGATGGAAATAGTTAGACTCGCGCTTTGGTTTAGCAATTTACTGACCTACCTCCGATTGATTGACCATAACTCTCTCAATTTAACTCTTAATTCATTGAAATTAGTTTCATTTCGAAGGAATCAAAGTGGAGTTTAAAACGAAAGAAACGGAGATGATAAACTCCAAGTATTTTGAGAGTTATGATGGAAATAGTTAGACTCGCCCTTTGGTTTAGCAATTTACTGACTTACCTCCGATTGATTGACCATAACTCACTCAATTTAACTCGTAATTGTTTGAAATTAGTTTCATTTCGAAGGAATCGAAGTGTAGTTTAAAACGAAAGAAACGGAGATGAAAAACTCCAAGTATTTTGAGAGTTATGATGGAAATAGTTAGACTCGCGCTTTGGTTTAGCAATTCCCTGACCTACCTCCGATTGATTGACCATAACTCTCCCAATTTAACTCTTAAGTCATTGAAATTAGTTTCATTTCGAAGGAATCAAAGTTTACTTTAAAACGAAAGAAACGGAGATGAAAAACTCCAAGTATTTTGAGAGTTATGATGGAAATAGTTAGACTCGAGCTTTGGTTTAGCAATTTACTGACCCACCTCCGATTGATTGACCATAACTCACTCAATTTAACTCGTAATTCATTGAATTTAGTTTCATTTCGAAGGAATCGAAGTGTAGTTTAAAACGAAAGAAACGGAGATGAAAAACTCCAAGTATTTTGAGAGTTATGATGGAAATAGTTAGACTCGCGCTTTGGTTTAGCAATTTACTTACCTCCCTCCAATTGATTGACCATAACTCACTTAATTTAACTCGTAATTCATTGAATTTAGTTTCATTTCGAAGGAATCGAAGTGTAGTTTAAAACGAAAGAAACGAAGATGAAAAACTCCAAGTATTTTGAGAGTTATGATGGAAATAGTTAGACTCGCGCTTTGGTTTAGCAATTTACTAACCTCCCTCCGATTAATTGACCATAACTCACTCAATTTTACTCGTAATTCATTAAAATTAGTTTAATTTCGAAGGAATCGAAGTGTAGTTTAAAACGAAAGAAACGGAGTTGATAAACTCCAAGTATTTTGGGAGTTATGATGGAAATAGTTAGACTCGCGCTTTGGTTTTGCAATTTACTGACCTACCTCCGATTGATTGACCATAACTCACTCAATTTAAATCGTAATTGATCAAAATTAGTTTCATTTCGAAGGAATCGAAGTGTAGTTTAAAACGAAAGAAACGGAGATGAAAAACTCCAAGTATTTTCAGAGTTAAGATGGAAATAGTTAGACTCGCGCTTTGGTTAAGCAATTTACTGACCTAGCTCCGATTGATTGACCATAACTCTCTTAATTTAACTCGTAATTCATTGAAATTAGTTTCATTTCGAAGGAATCGAAGTATAGTTTAAAACGAAAGAAACGGAGATGAAAAACTCCAAGTATTTTGAGAGTTATGATGGAAATAGTTAGACTCGCGCTTTGGTTTAGGAATTTACTAACCTACCTCCGATTGATTGACCATAACTCTCTCAATTTAACTCTTAATTCATTGAAATTAGTTTCATTTCGAAGGAATCGAAGTGTAGTTTAAAACGAAAGAAATGGAGATGAAAAACTCCAAGTATTTTGAGAGTTATGATGGAAATAGTTAGACTCGCGCTGTGGTTTAGCAATTTACTGACCTACCTCCGATTGATTGACCATAACTCTCTCAATTTAACTCGTATTTCATTTAAATTAGTTTCATTTCGAAGGAATCGAAGTGTAGTTTAAAACGAAAGAAACGGAGATGAAAAACTCCAAGTATTTTGAGAGTTATGATGGAAATAGTTAGACTCGCGCTTTGGTTTAGCAATTTACTGACCTCCCTCCGATTGATTGACCATAACTCACTCAATTTAACTCGTAATTCATTGAAATTAGTTTCATTTTAAAGGAATCGAAGTGTAGTTTAAAACGAAAGGAACGGAGATGAAAAACTCCAAGTATTTTGAGAGTTATGATGGAAATAGTTAGACTCGCGCTTTGGTTTAGCAATTTACTGACCTCCCTCCGATTGATTGACCATAACTCACTCAATTTAACTCGTAATTCATTGAATTTAGTTTCATTTCGAAGGAATCGAAGTGTAGTTTAAAACGAAAGAAACGGTGATGAAAAACTCCAAGTATTTTGAGAGTTATGATGGAAATAGTTAGACTCGCGCTTTGGTTTAGCAATTTACTAACCTACCTCCGATTGATTGACCATAACTCACTCAATTTTACTCGTAATTCATTGAAATTAGTTTAATTTCGAAGGAATCGAAGTGTAGTTTAAAACGAAAGAAACGGAGTTGATAAACTCCAAGTATTTTGGGAGTTATGATGGAAATAGTTAGACTCGCGCTTTGGTTTTGCAATTTACTGACTTACCTCCGATTGATTGACCATAACTCACTCACTTTAAATCGTAATTGATTGAAATTAGTTTCATTTCGAAGGAATTGAAGTGTAGTTTAAAACGAAAGAAACGGAGATGAAAAACTACAAGTATTTTCAGAGTTAAGATGGAAATAGTTAGACTCGCGCTTTGGTTAAGCAATTTACTGACCTACCTCCGATTGATTGACCATAACTCTCTTAATTTAACTCGTAATTCATTGAAATTAGTTTCATTTCGAAGGAATCGAAGTGTAGTTTAAAACGAAAGAAACGGAGATGAAAAACTCCAAGTATTTTGAGAGTTATGATGGAAATAGTTAGACTCGCGCTTTGGTTTAGCAATTTACTAACCTACCTCCGATTGATTGACCATAACTCTCTCAATTTAACTCTTAATTCATTGAAATTAGTTTCATTTCGAAGGAATCGAAGTGTAGTTTAAAACGAAAGAAACGGAGATGAAAAACTCCAAGTATTTTGAGAGTTATGATGGAAATAGTTAGACTCGCGCTGTGGTTTAGCAATTTACTGACCTACCTCCGATTGATTGACCATAACTCTCTCAATTTAACTCGTAATTCATTTAAATTAGTTTCATTTCGAAGGAATCGAAGTGTAGTTTAAAACGAAAGAAACGGAGATGAAAAACTCCAAGTATTTTGAGAGTTATGATGGAAATAGTTAGACTCGTGCTTTGGTTTAGCAATTTACTGACCTCCCTCCGATTGATTGACCATAACTCACTCAATTTAACTCGTAATTCATTGAAATTAGTTTCATTTTGAAGGAATCGAAGTGTAGTTTAAAACGAAAGAAACGGAGATGAAAAACTCCAAGTATTTTGAGAGTTATGATGGAAATAGTTAAACTCGCGCTTTGGTTTAGCAATTTACTGACCCACCTCCGATTGATTGACCATAACTCTCTCAATTTAACTCTTAATTCATTGAAATTAGTTTCATTTCGAAGGAATCAAAGTGTAGTTTAAAACGAAAGAAACGGAGATGAAAAACTCCAAGTATTTTGAGAGTTATGATGGAAATAGTTAGACTCGCGCTTTGGTTTAGAAATTTACTGACCTACCTCCGATTGATTGACCATAACTCACTCAATTTTACTCGTAATTAATTGAAATTAGTTTCATTTCGAAGGAGTCGAAGTATAGTTTAAAACGAAAGAAACGGAGATGAAAAACTCCAAGTATTTTGAGAGTTATGATGGAAATAGTTAGACTCGGGCTTTGGTTTAGCAATTTACTGACCTACCTCCGATTGATTGACCCTAACTCACTCAGTTTAACTCGTAATTCATTGAAATTAGTTTCATTTCGAAGGAATCGAAGTGTAGTTTAAAACGAAAGAAACGGAGATGAAAAACTCCAAGTATTTTGAGAGTTATGATGGAAATAGTTAGACTCGCGCTTTGGTTTAGCAATTTACTGACCTACCTCCGATTGATTGACCATAACTCTCTCAATTTAACTCTTAACTCATTGAAATTAGTTTCATTTCGAAGGAATCGAAGTGTAGTTTAAAACGAAAGAAACGGAGATGAAAAACTCGAAGTATTTTGAGAGTTATGATGGAAATAGTTAGACTCGCGCTTTGGTTTAGCAATTTACTGACCTACCTCCGATTGATTGACCATAACTCTCTCAATTTAACTCGTAATTCATTTAAATTAGTTTCATTTCGAAGGAATCGAAGTGTAGTTTAAAACGAAAGAAACGGAGATGAAAAACTCCAAGTATTTTGAGAATTATGATGGAAATAGTTAGACTCGAGCTTTGGTTTAGCAATTTACTGACCTCCCTCCGATTGATTGACCATAACTCACACAATTTAACTCGTAATTCATTGAAATTAGTTTCATTTCGAATGAAACGAAGTGTAGTTTAAAACGAAAGAAACGGAGATGAAAAACTTCAAGTATTTTGAGAGTTATGATGGAAATAGTTAGCCTCGCGCTTTGGTTTAGCAATTTACTGACCTACCTCCGATTGATTGACCATAACTCTCTCAATTTAACTATTAATTCATTGAAATTAGTTTCATTTCGAAGGAATCCAAGTGGAGTTTAAAACGAAAGAAACGGAGATGATAAACTCCAAGTATTTTGAGAGTTATGATGGAAATAGTTAGACTCGCCCTTTGGTTTAGCAATTTACTGACCTACCTCCGATTGATTGACCATAACTCACTCAATTTAACTCGTAATTGTTTGAAATTAGTTTCATTTCGAAGGAATCGAAGTGTAGTTTAAAACGAAAGAAACGGAGATGAAAAACTCCAAGTATTTTGAGAGTTATGATGAAAATAGTTAGACTCGCGCTTTGGTTTAGCAATTCACTGACCTACCTCCGATTGATTGACCATAACTCTCCCAATTTAACTCTTAAGTCATTGAAATTAGTTTCATTTCGAAGGAATCAAAGTGTAGTTTAAAACGAAAGAAACGGAGATGAAAAACTCCAAGTATTTTGAGAGTTATGATGGAAATAGTTAGACTCGCGCTTTGGTTTAGCAATTTACTGACCTACCTCCGATTGATTAACCATAACTCTCTCAATTTAACTCTTAAGTCATTGAAATTAGTTTCATTTCGAAAGAATCAAAGTGTAGTTTAAAACGAAAGAAACGGAGATGAAAAACTCCAAGTATTTTGAGAGTTATGATGGAAATAGTTAGACTCGCGCTTTGGTTTAGCAATTTACTAACCTCCCTCCGATTAATTGACCATAACTCACTCAATTTTACTCGTAATTCATTAAAATTAGTTTAATTTCGAAGGAATCGAAGTGTAGTTTAAAACGAAAGAAACGGAGTTGATAAACTCCAAGTATTTTGGGAGTTATGATGGAAATAGTTAGACTCGCGCTTTGGTTTAGCAATTTACTAACCTACCTCCGATTGATTGACCATAACTCACTCAATTTTACTCGTAATTCATTGAAATTAGTTTAATTTCGAAGGAATCGAAGTGTAGTTTAAAACGAAAGAAACGGAATTGATAAACTCCAAGTATTTTGGGAGTTATGATGGAAATAGTTAGACTCGCGCTTTGGTTTTGCAATTTACTGACCTACCTCCGATTGATTGACCATAACTCACTAAATTTAAATCGTAATTGATTGAAATTAGTTTCATTTCGAAGGAATCGAAGTATAGTTTAAAACGAAAGAAACGGAGATGAAAAACTCCAAGTATTTTGAGAGTTATGATGGAAATAGTTAGACTCGCGCTTTGGTTTAGGAATTTACTAACCTACCTCCGATTGATTGACCATAACTCTCTCAATTTAACTCTTAATTCATTGAAATTAGTTTCATTTCGAAGGAATCGAAGTGTAGTTTAAAACGAAAGAAATGGAGATGAAAAACTCCAAGTATTTTGAGAGTTATGATGGAAATAGTTAGACTCGCGCTGTGGTTTAGCAATTTACTGACCTACCTCCGATTGATTGACCATAACTCTCTCAATTTAACTCGTAATTCATTTAAATTAGTTTCATTTTGAAGGAATCGAAGTGTAGTTTAAAACGAAAGAAACGGAGATTAAAAACTCCAAGTATTTTGAGAGTTATGATGGAAATAGTTAGACTCGCGCTTTGGTTTAGCAATTTACTGACCTCCCTCCGATTGATTGACCATAACTCACTCAATTTAACTCGTAATTCATTGAATTTAGTTTCATTTCGAAGGAATCGAAGTGTAGTTTAAAACGAAAGAAACGGTGATGAAAAACTCTAAGTATTTTGAGAGTTATGATGGAAATAGTTAGACTCGCGCTTTGGTTTAGCAATTTACTAACCTACCTCCGATTGATTGACCATAACTCACTCAATTTTACTCGTAATTCATTGAAATTAGTTTAATTTCGAAGGAATCGAAGTGTAGTTTAAAACGAAAGAAACGGAATTGATAAACTCCAAGTATTTTGGGAGTTATGATGTAAATAGTTAGACTCGCGCTTTGGTTTTGCAATTTACTGACCTACCTCCGATTGATTGACCATAACTCACTCAATTTAAATCGTAATTGATTGAAATTAGTTTCATTTCGAAGGAATCGAAGTGTAGTTTAAAACAAAAGAAACGGAGATGAAAAACTCCAAGTATTTTCAGAGTTAAGATGGAAATAGTTAGACTCGCGCTTTGGTTAAGCAATTTACTGACCTAGCTCCGATTGATTGACCATAACTCTCTTAATTTAACTCGTAATTCATTGAAATTAGTTTCATTTCGAATGAATCGAAGTATAGTTTAAAACGAAAGAAACGGAGATGAAAAACTCCAAGTATTTTGAGAGTTATGATGGAAATAGTTAGACTCGCGCTTTGGTTTAGCAATTTACTAACCTACCTCCGATTGATTGACCATAACTCTCTCAATTTAACTCTTAATTCATTGAAATTAGTTTCATTTCGAAGGAATCGAAGTGTAGTTTAAAACGAAAGAAACAGAGATGAAAAACTCCAAGTATTTTGAGAGTTATGATGGAAATAGTTAGACTCGCGCTGTGGTTTAGCAATTTACTGACCTACCTCCGATTGATTGACCATAACTCTCTCAATTTAACTCGTAATTCATTTAAATTAGTTTCATTTCGAAGGAATCGAAGTGCAGTTTAAAACGAAAGAAACGGAGATGAAAAACTCCAAGTATTTTGAGAGTTATGATGGAAATAGTTAGACTCGCGCTTTGGTTTAGCAATTTACTGACCTCCCTCCGATTGATTGACCATAACTCACTCAATTTAACTCGTAATTCATTGAAATTAGTTTCATTTTGAAGGAATCGAAGTGTAGTTTAAATCGAAAGAAACGGAGATGAAAAACTCCAAGTATTTTGAGAGTTATGATGGAAATAGTTAAACTCGCGCTTTAGTTTAGCAATTTACTGACCCACCTCCGATTGATTGACCATAACTCTCTCAATTTAACTCTTAATTCATTGAAATTATTTTCATTTCGAAGGAATCAAAGTGTAGTTTAAAACGAAAGAAACGGAGATGAAAAACTCCAAGTATTTTGAGAGTTATGATGGAAATAGTTAGACTCGCGCTTTGGTTTAGAAATTTACTGACCTACCTCCGATTGATTGACCATAACTCACTCAATTTTACTCGTAATTAATTGAAATTAGTTTCATTTCGAAGGAGTCGAAGTGTAGTTTAAAACGAAAGAAACGGAGATGAAAAACTCCAAGTATTTTGAGAGTTATGATGGAAATAGTTAGACTCGGGCTTTGGTTTAGCAATTTACTGACCTACCTCCGATTGATTGACCATAACTCACTCAATTTAACTCGTAATTCATTGAAATTAGTTTCATTTCGAAGGAATCGAAGTGTAGTTTAAAACGAAAGAAACGGAGATGAAAAACTCCAAGTATTTTGAGAGTTATGATGGAAATAGCTACACTCGCGCTTTGGTTTAGCAATTTACTGACCTACCTCCGATTGATTGACCATAACTCTCTCAATTTAACTCTTAACTCATTGAAATTAGTTTCATTTCGAAGGAATCGAAGTGTAGTTTAAAACGAAAGAAACGGAGATGAAAAACTCAAAGTATTTTGAGAGTTATGATGGAAATAGTTAGACTCGCGCTTTGGTTTAGCAATTTACTGACCTACCTCCGATTGATTGACCATAACTCTCTCAATTTAACTCGTAATTCATTTAAATTAGTTTCATTTCGAAGGAATCGAAGTGTAGTTTAAAACGAAAGAAACGGAGATGAAAAACTCCAAGTATTTTGAGAGTTATGATGGAAATAGTTAGACTCGAGCTTTGGTTTAGCAATTTACTGACCTCCCTCCGATTGATTGACCATAACTCACACAATTTAACTCGTAATTCATTGAAATTAGTTTAATTTCGAATGAATCGAAGTGTAGTTTAAAACGAAAGAAACGGAGATGAAAAACTTCAAATATTTTGAGAGTTATGATGGAAATAGTTAGACTCGCGCTTTGGTTTAGCAATTTACTGACCTACCTCCGATTGATTGACCATAACTCTCTCAATTTAACTCTTAATTCATTGAAATTAGTTTCATTTCGAAGGAATCAAAGTGGAGTTTAAAACGAAAGAAACGGAGATGATAAACTCCAAGTATTTTGAGAGTTATGATGGAAATAGTTAGACTCGCCCTTTGGTTTAGCAATTTACTGACTTACCTCCGATTGATTGACCATAACTCACTCAATTTAACTCGTAATTGTTTGAAATTAGTTTCATTTCGAAGGAATCGAAGTGTAGTTTAAAACGAAAGAAACGGAGATGAAAAACTCCAAGTATTTTGAGAGTTATGATGGAAATAGTTAGACTCGCGCTTTGGTTTAGCAATTCCCTGACCTACCTCCGATTGATTGACCATAACTCTCCCAATTTAACTCTTAAGTCATTGAAATTAGTTTCATTTCGAAGGAATCAAAGTTTACTTTAAAACGAAAGAAACGGAGATGAAAAACTCCAAGTATTTTGAGAGTTATGATGGAAATAGTTAGACTCGAGCTTTGGTTTAGCAATTTACTGACCCACCTCCGATTGATTGACCATAACTCACTCAATTTAACTCGTAATTCATTGAATTTAGTTTCATTTCGAAGGAATCGAAGTGTAGTTTAAAACGAAAAAAACGGAGATGAAAAACTCCAAGTATTTTGAGAGTTATGATGGAAATAGTTAGACTCGCGCTTTGGTTTAGCAATTTACTGACCTCCCTCCAATTGATTGACCATAACTCACTTAATTTAACTCGTAATTCATTGAATTTAGTTTCATTTCGAAGGAATCGAAGTGTAGTTTAAAACGAAAGAAACGAAGATGAAAAACTCCAAGTATTTTGAGAGTTATGATGGAAATAGTTAGACTCGCGCTTTGGTTTAGCAATTTACTAACCTCCCTCCGATTAATTGACCATAACTCACTCAATTTTACTCGTAATTCATTAAAATTAGTTTAATTTCGAAGGAATCGAAGTGTAGTTTAAAACGAAAGAAACGGAGTTGATAAACTCCAAGTATTTTGGGAGTTATGATGGAAATAGTTAGACTCGCGCTTTGGTTTTGCAATTTACTGACCTACCTCCGATTGATTGACCATAACTCACTCAATTTAAATCGTAATTGATCAAAATTAGTTTCATTTCGAAGGAATCGAAGTGTAGTTTAAAACGAAAGAAACGGAGATGAAAAACTCCAAGTATTTTCAGAGTTAAGATGGAAATAGTTAGACTCGCGCTTTGGTTAAGCAATTTACTGACCTAGCTCCGATTGATTGACCATAACTCTCTTAATTTAACTCGTAATTCATTGAAATTAGTTTCATTTCGAAGGAATCGAAGTATAGTTTAAAACGAAAGAAACGGAGATGAAAAACTCCAAGTATTTTGAGAGTTATGATGGAAATAGTTAGACTCGCGCTTTGGTTTAGGAATTTACTCACCTACCTCCGATTGATTGACCATAACTCTCTCAATTTAACTCTTAATTCATTGAAATTAGTTTCATTTCGAAGGAATCGAAGTGTAATTTAAAACGAAAGAAATGGAGATGAAAAACTCCAAGTATTTTGAGAGTTATGATGGAAATAGTTAGACTCGCGCTGTGGTTTAGCAATTTACTGACCTACCTCCGATTGATTGACCATAACTCTCTCAATTTAACTCGTATTTCATTTAAATTAGTTTCATTTCGAAGGAATCGAAGTGTAGTTTAAAACGAAAGAAACGGAGATGAAAAACTCCAAGTATTTTGAGAGTTATGATGGAAATAGTTAGACTCGCGCTTTGGTTTAGCAATTTACTGACCTCCCTCCGATTGATTGACCATAACTCACTCAATTTAACTCGTAATTCATTGAAATTAGTTTCATTTTAAAGGAATCGAAGTGTAGTTTAAAACGAAAGGAACGGAGATGAAAAACTCCAAGTATTTTGAGAGTTATGATGGAAATAGTTAGACTCGCGCTTTGGTTTAGCAATTTACTGACCTCCCTCCGATTGATTGACCATAACTCACTCAATTTAACTCGTAATTCATTGAATTTAGTTTCATTTCGAAGGAATCGAAGTGTAGTTTAAAACGAAAGAAACGGTGATGAAAAACTCCAAGTATTTTGAGAGTTATGATGGAAATAGTTAGACTCGCGCTTTGGTTTAGCAATTTACTAACCTACCTCCGATTGATTGACCATAACTCACTCAATTTTACTCGTAATTCATTGAAATTAGTTTAATTTCGAAGGAATCGAAGTGTAGTTTAAAACAAAAGAAACGGAGTTGATAAACTCCAAGTATTTTGGGAGTTATGATGGAAATAGTTAGACTCGCGCTTTGGTTTTGCAATTTACTGACTTACCTCCGATTGATTGACCATAACTCACTCACTTTAAATCGTAATTGATTGAAATTAGTTTCATTTCGAAGGAATTGAAGTGTAGTTTAAAACGAAAGAAACGGAGATGAAAAACTACAAGTATTTTCAGAGTTAAGATGGAAATAGTTAGACTCGCGCTTTGGTTAAGCAATTTACTGACCTACCTCCGATTGATTGACCATAACTCTCTTAATTTAACTCGTAATTCATTGAAATTAGTTTCATTTCGAAGGAATCGAAGTGTAGTTTAAAACGAAAGAAACGGAGATGAAAAACTCCAAGTATTTTGAGAGTTATGATGGAAATAGTTAGACTCGCGCTTTGGTTTAGCAATTTACTAACCTACCTCCGATTGATTGACCATAACTCTCTCAATTTAACTCTTAATTCATTGAAATTAGTTTCATTTCGAAGGAATCGAAGTGTAGTTTAAAACGAAAGAAACGGAGATGAAAAACTCCAAGTATTTTGAGAGTTATGATGGAAATAGTTAGACTCGCGCTGTGGTTTAGCAATTTACTGACCTACCTCCGATTGATTGACCATAACTCTCTCAATTTAACTCGTAATTCATTTAAATTAGTTTCATTTCGAAGGAATCGAAGTGTAGTTTAAAACGAAAGAAACGGAGATGAAAAACTCCAAGTATTTTGAGAGTTATGATGGAAATAGTTAGACTCGTGCTTTGGTTTAGCAATTTACTGACCTCCCTCCGATTGATTGACCATAACTCACTCAATTTAACTCGTAATTCATTGAAATTAGTTTCATTTTGAAGGAATCGAAGTGTAGTTTAAAACGAAAGAAACGGAGATGAAAAACTCCAAGTATTTTGAGAGTTATGATGGAAATAGTTAAACTCGCGCTTTGGTTTAGCAATTTACTGACCCACCTCCGATTGATTGACCATAACTCTCTCAATTTAACTCTTAATTCATTGAAATTAGTTTCATTTCGAAGGAATCAAAGTGTAGTTTAAAACGAAAGAAACGGAGATGAAAAACTCCAAGTATTTTGAGAGTTATGATGGAAATAGTTAGACTCGCGCTTTGGTTTAGAAATTTACTGACCTACCTCCGATTGATTGACCATAACTCACTCAATTTTACTCGTAATTAATTGAAATTAGTTTCATTTCGAAGGAGTCGAAGTGTAGTTTAAAACGAAAGAAACGGAGATGAAAAACTCCAAGTATTTTGAGAGTTATGATGGAAATAGTTAGACTCGGGCTTTGGTTTAGCAATTTACTGACCTACCTCCGATTGATTGACCATAACTCACTCAGTTTAACTCGTAATTCATTGAAATTAGTTTCATTTCGAAGGAATCGAAGTGTAGTTTAAAACGAAAGAAACGGAGATGAAAAACTCCAAGTATTTTGAGAGTTATGATGGAAATAGTTAGACTCGCGCTTTGGTTTAGCAATTTACTGACCTACCTCCGATTGATTGACCATAACTCTCTCAATTTAACTCTTAACTCATTGAAATTAGTTTCATTTCGAAGGAATCGAAGTGTAGTTTAAAACGAAAGAAACGGAGATGAAAAACTCGAAGTATTTTGAGAGTTATGATGGAAATAGTTAGACTCGCGCTTTGGTTTAGCAATTTACTGACCTACCTCCGATTGATTGACCATAACTCTCTCAATTTAACTCGTAATTCATTTAAATTAGTTTCATTTCGAAGGAATCGAAGTGTAGTTTAAAACGAAAGAAACGGAGATGAAAAACTCCAAGTATTTTGAGAGTTATGATGGAAATAGTTAGACTCGAGCTTTGGTTTAGCAATTTACTGACCTCCCTCCGATTGATTGACCATAACTCACACAATTTAACTCGTAATTCATTGAAATTAGTTTCATTTCGAATGAAACGAAGTGTAGTTTAAAACGAAAGAAACGGAGATGAAAAACTTCAAGTATTTTGAGAGTTATGATGGAAATAGTTAGACTCGCGCTTTGGTTTAGCAATTTACTGACCTACCTCCGATTGATTGACCATAACTCTCTCAATTTAACTATTAATTCATTGAAATTAGTTTCATTTCGAAGGAATCAAAGTGGAGTTTAAAACGAAAGAAACGGAGATGATAAACTCCAAGTATTTTGAGAGTTATGATGGAAATAGTTAGACTCGCCCTTTGGTTTAGCAATTTACTGACCTACCTCCGATTGATTGACCATAACTCACTCAATTTAACTCGTAATTGTTTGAAATTAGTTTCATTTCGAAGGAATCGAAGTGTAGTTTAAAACGAAAGAAACGGAGATGAAAAACTCCAAGTATTTTGAGAGTTATGATGGAAATAGTTAGACTCGCGCTTTGGTTTAGCAATTTACTGACCTACCTCCGATTGATTGACCATAACTCTCTCAATTTAACTCGTAATTCATTTAAATTAGTTTCATTTCGAAGGAATCGAAGTGTAGTTTAAAACGAAAGAAACGGAGATGAAAAACTCCAAGTATTTTGAGAGTTATGATGGAAATAGTTAGACTCGAGCTTTGGTTTAGCAATTTACTGACCTCCCTCCGATTGATTGACCATAACTCACACAATTTAACTCGTAATTCATTGAAATTAGTTTCATTTCGAATGAAACGAAGTGTAGTTTAAAACGAAAGAAACGGAGATGAAAAACTTCAAGTATTTTGAGAGTTATGATGGAAATAGTTAGACTCGCGCTTTGGTTTAGCAATTTACTGACCTACCTCCGATTGATTGACCATAACTCTCTCAATTTAACTATTAATTCATTGAAATTAGTTTCATTTCGAAGGAATCAAAGTGGAGTTTAAAACGAAAGAAACGGAGATGATAAACTTCAAGTATTTTGAGAGTTATGATGGAAATAGTTAGACTCGCCCTTTGGTTTAGCAATTTACTGACCTACCTCCGATTGATTGACCATAACTCACTCAATTTAACTCGTAATTGTTTGAAATTAGTTTCATTTCGAAGGAATCGAAGTGTAGTTTAAAACGAAAGAAACGGAGATGAAAAACTCCAAGTATTTTGAGAGTTATGATGGAAATAGTTAGACTCGCGCTTTGGTTTAGCAATTCACTGACCTACCTCCGATTGATTGACCATAACTCTCCCAATTTAACTCTTAAGTCATTGAAATTAGTTTCATTTCGAAGGAATCAAAGTGTAGTTTAAAACGAAAGAAACGGAGATGAAAAACTCCAAGTATTTTGAGAGTTATGATGGAAATAGTTAGACTCGCGCTTTGGTTTAGCAATTTACTGACCTACCTCCGATTGATTGACAATAACTCTGTCAATTTAACTCGTAATTCATTTAAATTAGATTCATTTCGAAGGAATCGAAGTGTAGTTTAAAACGAAAGAAACGGAGATGAAAAACTCCAAGTATTTTGAGAGTTATGATGGAAATAGTTAGACTCGCGCTTTGGTTTAGCAATTTACTGACCTACCTCCGATTGATTGACCATAACTCACTCAATTTAACTCGTAATTCATTGAAATTAGTTTCATTTCGAAGGAATCGAAGTGTAGTTTAAAACGAAAGAAACGGAGATGAAAAACTCCAACTATTTTGAGAGTTATGATGGAAATAGTTAGACTCGCGCTTTGGTTTAGCAATTTACTGACCTACCTCCGATTGATTGACCATAACTCTCTCAATTTAACTCTTAACTCATTGAAATTAGTTTCATTTCGAAGGAATCGAAGTGTAGTTTAAAACGAAAGAAACGGAGATGAAAAACTCGAAGTATTTTGAGAGTTATGATGGAAATAGTTAGACTCGCGCTTTGGTTTAGCAATTTACTGACCTCCCTCCGATTGATTGACCATAACTCACTCAATTTAACTCGTAATTCATTGAAATTAGTTTCATTTTGAAGGAATCGAAGTGTAGTTTAAAACGAAAGGAACGGAGATGAAAAACTCCAAGTATTTTGAGAGTTATGATGGAAATAGTTAGACTCGAGCTTTGGTTTAGCAATTTACTGACCTCCCTCCGATTGATTGACCATAACTCACACAATTTAACTTGTAATTCATTGAAATTAGTTTCATTTCGAATGAAACGAAGTGTAGTTTAAAACGAAAGAAACGGAGATGAAAAACTTCAAGTATTTTGAGAGTTATGATGGAAATAGTTAGACTCGCGCTTTGGTTTAGCAATTTACTGACCTACCTCCGATTGATTGACCATAACTCTCTCAATTTAACTATTAATTCATTGAAATTAGTTTCATTTCGAATGAATCAAAGTGGAGTTTAAAACGAAAGAAACGGAGATGAAAAACTCCAAGTATTTTGAGAGTTATGATGGAAATAGTTAGACTCGCCCTTTGGTTTAGCAATTTACTGACCTACTTCCGATTGATTGACCATAACTCACTCAATTTAACTCGTAATTGTTTGAAATTAGTTTCATTTCGAAGGAATCGAAGTGTAGTTTAAAACGAAAGAAACGGAGATGAAAAACTCCAAGTATTTTGAGAGTTATGATGGAAATAGTTAGACTCGCGCTTTGGTTTAGCAATTCACTGACCTACCTCCGATTGATTGACCATAACTCTCCCAATTTAACTCTTAAGTCATTGAAATTAGTTTCATTTCGAAGGAATCAAAGTGTAGTTTAAAACGAAAGAAACGGAGATGAAAAACTCGAAGTATTTTGAGAGTTATGATGGAAATAGTTAGACTCGCGCTTTGGTTTAGCAATTTACTGACCTACCTCCGATTGATTGACAATAACTCTGTCAATTTAACTCGTAATTCATTTAAATTAGATTCATTTCGAAGGAATCGAAGTGTAGTTTAAAACGAAAGAAACGGAGATGAAAAACTCCAAGTATTTTGAGAGTTATGATGGAAATAGTTAGACTCGCGCTTTGGTTTAGCAATTTACTGACCTACCTCCGATTGATTGACCATAACTCACTCAATTTAACTCGTAATTCATTGAAATTAGTTTCATTTCGAAGGAATCGAAGTGTAGTTTAAAACGAAAGAAACGGAGATGAAAAACTCCAACTATTTTGAGAGTTATGATGGAAATAGTTAGACTCGCGCTTTGGTTTAGCAATTTACTGACCTACCTCCGATTGATTGACCATAACTCTCTCAATTTAACTCTTAACTCATTGAAATTAGTTTCATTTCGAAGGAATCGAAGTGTAGTTTAAAACGAAAGAAACGGAGATGAAAAACTCGAAGTATTTTGAGAGTTATGATGGAAATAGTTAGACTCGCGCTTTGGTTTAGCAATTTACTGACCTCCCTCCGATTGATTGACCATAACTCACTCAATTTAACTCGTAATTCATTGAAATTAGTTTCATTTTGAAGGAATCGAAGTGTAGTTTAAAACGAAAGAAACGGAGATGAAAAACTCCAAGTATTTTGAGAGTTATGATGGAAATAGTTAGACTCGCGCTTTGGTTTAGCAATTTACTGACCTCCCTCCGATTGATTGACCATAACTCACTCAATTTAACTCGTAATTCATTGAATTTAGTTTCATTTCGAAGGAATCGAAGTGTAGTTTAAAACGAAAGAAACGGTGATGAAAAACTCCAAGTATTTTGAGAGTTATGATGGAAATAGTTAGACTCGCGCTTTGGTTTAGCAATTTACTAACCTACCTCCGATTGATTGACCATAACTCACTCAATTTTACTCGTAATTCATTGAAATTAGTTTAATTTCGAAGGAATCGAAGTGTAGTTTAAAACGAAAGAAACGGAGTTGATAAACTCCAAGTATTTTGGGAGTTATGATGGAAATAGTTAGACTCGCGCTTTGGTTTTGCAATTTACTGACTTACCTCCGATTGATTGACCATAACTCACTCAATTTAAATCGTAATTGATTGAAATTAGTTTCATTTCGAAGGAATCGAAGTGTAGTTTAAAACGAAAGAAACGGAGATGAAAAACTCCAAGTATTTTCAGAGTTAAGATGGAAATAGTTAGACTCGCGCTTTGGTTAAGCAATTTACTGACCTACCTCCGATTGATTGACCATAACTCTCTTAATTTAACTCGTAATTCATTGAAATTAGTTTCATTTCGAAGGAATCGAAGTGTAGTTTAAAACAAAAGAAACGGAGATGAAAAACTCCAAGTATTTTGAGAGTTATGATGGAAATAGGTATACTCGCGCTTTGGTTTAGCAATTTACTAACCTACCTCCGATTGATTGACCATAACTCTCTCAATTTAACTCTTAATTCATTGAAATTAGTTTCATTTCGAAGGAATCGAAGTGTAGTTTAAAACGAAAGAAACGGAGATGAAAAACTCCAAGTATTTTGAGAGTTATGATGGAAATAGTTAGACTCGCGCTGTGGTTTAGCAATTTACTGACCTACCTCCGATTGATTGACCATAACTCACTCAATTTAACTCGTAATTCATTGAAATTAGTTTCATTTTGAAGGAATCGAAGTGTAGTTTAAAACGAAAGAAACGGAGATGAAAAACTCCAAGTATTTTGAGAGTTATGATGGAAATAGTTAAACTCGCGCTTTGGTTTAGCAATTTACTGACCCACCTCCGATTGATTGACCATAACTCTCTCAATTTAACTCTTAATTCATTGAAATTAGTTTCATTTCGAAGGAATCAAAGTGTAGTTTAAAACGAAAGAAACGGAGATGAAAAACTCCAAGTATTTTGAGAGTTATGATGGAAATAGTTAGACTCGCGCTTTGGTTTAGAAATTTACTGACCTACCTCCGATTGATTGACCATAACTCACTCAATTTTACTCGTAATTAATTGAAATTAGTTTCATTTCGAAGGAGTCGAAGTGTAGTTTAAAACGAAAGAAACGGAGATGAAAAACTCCAAGTATTTTGAGAGTTATGATGGAAATAGTTAGACTCGGGCTTTGGTTTAGCAATTTACTGACATACCTCCGATTGATTGACCATAACTCACTAAATTTAACTCGTAATTCATTGAAATTAGTTTCATTTCGAAGGAATCGAAGTGTAGTTTAAAACGAAAGAAACGGAGATGAAAAACTCCAAGTATTTTGAGAGTTATGATGGAAATAGTTAGACTCGCGCTTTGGTTTAGCAATTTACTGACCTACCTCCGATTGATTGACCATAACTCTCTCAATTTAACTCTTAACTCATTGAAATTAGTTTCATTTCGAAGGAATCGAAGTGTAGTTTAAAACGAAAGAAACGGAGATGAAAAACTCGAAGTATTTTGAGAGTTATGATGGAAATAGTTAGACTCGCGCTTTGGTTTAGCAATTTACTGACCTACCTCCGATTGATTGACCATAACTCTCTCAATTTAACTCGTAATTCATTTAAATTAGTTTCATTTCGAAGGAATCGAAGTGTAGTTTAAAACGAAAGAAACGGAGATGAAAAACTCCAAGTATTTTGAGAGTTATGATGGAAATAGTTAGACTCGAGCTTTGGTTTAGCAATTTACTGACCTCCCTCCGATTGATTGACCATAACTCACACAATTTAACTTGTAATTCATTGAAATTAGTTTCATTTCGAATGAATCGAAGTGTAGTTTAAAACGAAAGAAACGGAGATGAAAAATTTCAAGTATTTTGAGAGTTATGATGGAAATAGTTAGACTCGCGCTTTGGTTTAGCAATTTACTGACCTACCTCCGATTGATTGATCATAACTCTCTCAATTTAACTCTTAATTCATTGAAATTAGTTTCATTTCGAAGGAATCAAAGTGGAGTTTAAAACGAAAGAAACGGAGATGATAAACTCCAAGTATTTTGAGAGTTATGATGGAAATAGTTAGACTCGCCCTTTGGTTTAGCAATTTACTGACCTACCTCCGATTGATTGACCATAACTCACTCAATTTAACTCGTAATTGTTTGAAATTAGTTTCATTTCGAAGGAATCGAAGTGTAGTTTAAAACGAAAGAAACGGAGATGAAAAACTCCAAGTATTTTGAGAGTTATGATGGAAATAGTTAGACTCGCGCTTTGGTTTAGCAATTCACTGACCTACCTTCGATTGATTCCCCATAACTCTCTCAATTTAACTCTTAAGTCATTGAAATTAGTTTCATTTCGAAGGAATCAAAGTGTAGTTTAAAACGAAAGAAACGGAGATGAAAAACTCCAAGTATTTTGAGAGTTATGATGGAAATAGTTAGACTCGCGCTTTGGTTTAGTAATTTACTGACCTACCTCCGATTGATTGACAATAACTCTGTCAATTTAACTCGTAATTCATTTAAATTAGTTTCATTTCGAAGGAATCGAAGTGTAGTTTAAAACGAAAGAAACGGAGATGAAAAACTCCAAGTATTTTGAGAGTTATGATGGAAATAGTTAGACTCGCGCTTTGGTTTAGCAATTTACTGACCTACCTCCGATTGATTGACCATAACTCACTCAATTTAACTCGTAATTTATTTAAATTCGTTTCATTTCGAATGAATCGAAGTGTAGTTTAAAACGAAAGAAACGGAGATGAAAAACTCCAAGTATTTTGAGAGTTATGATGGAAATAGTTAGACTCGCTCTTTGGTTTAGCAATTTACTGACCTCTCTCCGATTGATTGACCATAACTCTGTCAATTTAACTCGTAATTCATTTAAATTAGTTTCATTTCGAAGGAATCGAAGTGTAGTTTAAAACGAAAGAAACGGAGATGAAAAACTCCAAGTATTTTGAGAGTTATGATGGAAATAGTTAGACTCGCGCTTTGGTTTAGCAATTTACTGACCTACCTCCGATTGATTGACCATAACTCTCTCAATTTAACTCGTAATTCATTTAAATTAGTTTCATTTCGAAGGAATCGAAGTGTAGTTTAAAACGAAAGAAACGGAGATGAAAAACTCCAAGTATTTTGAGAGTTATGATGGAAATAGTTAGACTCGAGCTTTGGTTTAGCAATTTACTGACCTCCCTCCGATTGATTGACCATAACTCACACAATTTAACTCGTAATTCATTGAAATTAGTTTCATTTCGAATGAATCGAAGTGTAGTTTAAAACGAAAGAAACGGAGATGAAAAACTTCAAGTATTTTGAGAGTTATGATGGAAATAGTTAGACTCGCGCTTTGGTTTAGCAATTTACTGACCTACCTCCGATTGATTGATCATAACTCTCTCAATTTAACTCTTAATTCATTGAAATTAGTTTCATTTCGAAGGAATCAAAGTGGAGTTTAAAACGAAAGAAACGGAGATGATAAACTCCAAGTATTTTGAGAGTTATGATGGAAATAGTTAGACTCGCCCTTTGGTTTAGCAATTTACTGACCTACCTCCAATTGATTGACCATAACTCACTCAATTTAACTCGTAATTGTTTGAAATTAGTTTCATTTCGAAGGAATCGAAGTGTAGTTTAAAACGAAAGAAACGGAGATGAAAAACTCCAAGTATTTTGAGAGTTATGATGGAAATAGTTAGACTCGCGCTTTGGTTTAGCAATTCACTGACCTACCTCCGATTGATTGACCATAACTCTCTCAATTTAACTCGTAATTCATTTAAATTAGTTTCATTTCGAAGGAATCGAAGTGTAGTTTAAAACGAAAGAAACGGAGATGAAAAACTCCAAGTATTTTGAGAGTTATGATGGAAATAGTTAGACTCGTGCTTTGGTTTAGCAATTTACTGACCTCCCTCCGATTGATTGACCATAACTCACTCAATTTAACTCGTAATTCATTGAAATTAGTTTCATTTTGAAGGAATCGAAGTGTAGTTTAAAACGAAAGAAACGGAGATGAAAAACTCCAAGTATTTTGAGAGTTATGATGGAAATAGTTAAACTCGCGCTTTGGTTTAGCAATTTACTGACCCACCTCCGATTGATTGACCATAACTCTCTCAATTTAACTCTTAATTCATTGAAATTAGTTTCATTTCGAAGGAATCAAAGTGTAGTTTAAAACGAAAGAAACGGAGATGAAAAACTCCAAGTATTTTGAGAGTTATGATGGAAATAGTTAGACTCGCGCTTTGGTTTAGAAATTTACTGACCTACCTCCGATTGATTGACCATAACTCACTCAATTTTACTCGTAATTAATTGAAATTAGTTTCATTTCGAAGGAGTCGAAGTGTAGTTTAAAACGAAAGAAACGGAGATGAAAAACTCCAAGTATTTTGAGAGTTATGATGGAAATAGTTAGACTCGGGCTTTGGTTTAGCAATTTACTGACCTACCTCCGATTGATTGACCATAACTCACTCAGTTTAACTCGTAATTCATTGAAATTAGTTTCATTTCGAAGGAATCGAAGTGTAGTTTAAAACGAAAGAAACGGAGATGAAAAACTCCAAGTATTTTGAGAGTTATGATGGAAATAGTTAGACTCGCGCTTTGGTTTAGCAATTTACTGACCTACCTCCGATTGATTGACCATAACTCTCTCAATTTAACTCTTAACTCATTGAAATTAGTTTCATTTCGAAGGAATCGAAGTGTAGTTTAAAACGAAAGAAACGGAGATGAAAAACTCGAAGTATTTTGAGAGTTATGATGGAAATAGTTAGACTCGCGCTTTGGTTTAGCAATTTACTGACCTACCTCCGATTGATTGACCATAACTCTCTCAATTTAACTCGTAATTCATTTAAATTAGTTTCATTTCGAAGGAATCGAAGTGTAGTTTAAAACGAAAGAAACGGAGATGAAAAACTCCAAGTATTTTGAGAGTTATGATGGAAATAGTTAGACTCGCGCTTTGGTTTAGCAATTTACTGACCTACCTCCGATTGATTGACCATAACTCCCTCAATTTAACTCGTAATTCATTTAAATTCGTTTCATTTCGAATGAATCGAAGTGTAGTTTAAAACGAAAGAAACGGAGATGAAAAACTCGAAGTATTTTGAGAGTTATGATGGAAATAGTTAGACTCGCGCTTTGGTTTAGCAATTTACTGACCTACCTCCGATTGATTGACCATAACTCTCTCAATTTAACTCTTAACTCATTGAAATTAGTTTTATTTCGAAGGAATCGAAGTGTAGTTTAAAACGAAAGAAACGGAGATGAAAAACTCGAAGTATTTTGAGAGTTATGATGGAAATAGTTAGACTCGCGCTTTGGTTTAGCAATTTACTGACCTACCTCCGATTGATTGACCATAACTCTCTCAATTTAACTCGTAATTCATTTAAATTAGTTTCATTTCGAAGGAATCGAAGTGTTGTTTAAAACGAAAGAAACGGAGATGAAAAACTCCAAGTATTTTGAGAGTTATGATGGAAATAGTTAGACTCGCGCTTTAGTTTAGCAATTTACTGACCTCCCTCCGATTGATTGACCATAACTCACACAATTTAACTCGTAATTCATTGAAATTAGTTTCATTTCGAATGAATCGAAGTGTAGTTTAAAACGAAAGAAACGGAGATGAAAAACTTCAAGTATTTTGAGAGTTATGATGGAAATAGTTAGACTCGCGCTTTGGTTTAGCAATTTACTGACTTACCTCCGATTGATTGACCATAACTCTCTCAATTTAACTCTTAATTCATTGAAATTAGTTTCATTTCGAAGGAATCAAAGTGGAGTTTAAAACGAAAGAAACGGAGATGATAAACTCCAAGTATTTTGAGAGTTATGATGGAAATAGTTAGACTCGCCCTTTGGTTTAGCAATTTACTGACCTACCTCCGATTGATTGACCATAACTCACTCAATTTAACTCGTAATTGTTTGAAATTAGTTTCATTTCGAAGGAATCGAAGTGTAGTTTAAAACGAAAGAAACGGAGATGAAAAACTCCAAGTATTTTGAGAGTTATGATGGAAATAGTTAGACTCGCGCTTTGGTTTAGCAATTCACTGACCTACCTCCGATTGATTGACCATAACTCTCTCAATTTAACTCTTAATTCATTGAAATTAGTTTCATTTCGAAGGAATCGAAGTGTAGTTTAAAACGAAAGAAACGGAGATGAAAAACTCCAAGTATTTTGAGAGTTATGATGGAAATAGTTAGACTCGCGCTTTGGTTTAGCAATTTACTGACCTACCTCCGATTGATTGACCATAACTCTCTCAATTTAACTCGTAATTCATTTAAATTAGTTTCATTTTGAAGGAATCGAAGTGTAGTTGAAACCGACCTCTAACTTTGTTATGTCAGGTGTTTTCTGGCTCTCGATTCCAGGATAAAAACTCGATGTATCTCCTTGGCTCCTAGCTTTGCTATGTTATAGCCATTGTTTCTTCTCTCGACCTCTAACTTTGTTATGTCAGGTATTTTCTGGCTCTCGATTCCAGGATAAAAACTCGATGTATCTCCTTGGCTCCTAGCTTTGCTATGTTATAGCCATTGTTTCTTCTCTCGACCTCTAACTTTGTTATGTCAGGTATTTTATGGCTCTCGATTCCAGGATAAAAACTCGATGTATCTCCTTGGCTCCTAGCTTTGCTATGTTATAGCCATTGTTTCTTCTCTCGACCTCTAACTTTGTTATGTCAGGTGTTTTCTGGGTCTCGATTCCAGGATAAAAAATCGATGTATCTCCTTGGCTCTTAGCTTTGCTATGTTATAGCCATTGTTTCTTCCTTCGACCTCTAACTTTGTTATGTCAGGTGTTTTCTGGCTATCGACTCCAGGATAAAAACTCGATGTATCTCCTTGCTCCTAGCTTTGTATTGTTATAGACTTTGTTTCTTCCCTCGACCTCTAACTTTGTTATGTCAGGTGTTTTCTGGCTGTCAATTCCAGGATAAAAACTCGGTGGTAAAAAAAAAAGAGTAAACTCTTTGAGTGTTTGGAGTTATATTTGTCTTAGACAAATCGCAACGTTGGTTTCTAAAAAAATTGAAAAATTGAAAACTCTTTGAGTGATTGAAGTGATTGGTTTGTTAGTTTGGATTGGTGCTCTTTGAGCAATTGTTATGTTTACTTTGGTTTCACCTGATAAAAAAAAGAAAAAAGAGAAAAATAGTGTGTTTGTGTTTTACAATTGTTTGTTCATCTTTGCTAACTAGTTTAGATAGTTGAGTCGTGAGTATTAGGGAGAGGCTATCTCTTTGAGATGTCATAGTTGCCAAGTTAAGAGTCAGTGAGAGGCTATCTCCCTATTGTTAATTGAGTCTTACCTTTATGAGTATCGTTTTAAAAATCGAAAACCCAAAAATTTGTTTTATTTTCGGGCCGGTCAAAATGTGTTGTCTGTTCAGCTTCGCCATTCGCGTGACAAGCACGCTCTGCCAAAGAGGGGCATCTGTAGACACCCCATTTTGACCGAACCTGAGTTCGAGTTGTTTGTGCGAAGCTTCGTCAAATCAGTGAGCTGGGGTCCCAAATTGAACCCTAAGCTAGGTTAGGGTCCCCTATAGGTCCCCGTAAAATTTCGTTGGAATCCGAGCTCATTTGATCAGCGAACGAGATGAATCAGTGTCGTAGTGTAAACTTGTAAGAGGGGTGGATTAGCCGAAGAGGGGGTGCATCTTTGAAATGCGAAATTCCGATTTTGTCTTTCGCTAATAGGACAAAGCGGCGGAAGTGCGCTTATAAATTCGCGCGCTTTATCCATTTGGAGTGCCAATATCAACATGATTTTTTTTTATATAAATATGAAAAATCGAGATCACTGTTCATTCGAAAAAAATCCCGAGAGAGAGAGAGAGAGAGGGATCGGCATCATTTTCTCGCCTTCTCCGACTACCTCCGGCTAGCTCCGGTCATCTTCCCCGCTCCTCCATTTCCCCACCATCACTCCATCATCCTCCTCTTCTTCCATCTTCATCAACACCTTTTCTGCAAGCCCTCTTCTTCTCCTTCTCCGATCGGATCCACCGGCAACCTCCTTCTCCGATCCAAGCTCCGACCGCACCGCCATTTCTCCCACCTCCAAGCTCCGACCGCACCGCCATCTCTCCCACCTCCAAGCTCCGGCCGTATCTTTGCTGGATTCCAGATCTGAGATCTGAAATCCTAGATCTGAGATCTCAGATCTGAGAAAAGGGGGAGAGGAGGCAATTTCTAGAAAGAGCAGAGGGAGAGAAGAAGGAGAAAATCCTTCCCACCGGCCAATACCCCACCTCCTTCGGCCAACATTCTTCCACCGCCACCATTTCTGCAACCCAACTCCTCCGAACACCACCATCACCACCTCCATTTCTCACAAACCCTTATCCACCAAGCTCCGATCGGCCACCTCCACTTCTTCTTCTTCTTCTATTTTCTCCACCACCATAAACCCACCAACCAACACCACCACCCATCTCTGCAATCCGATCAACCCCTCTCCCCAAAAGAATTCGAAACCCTCTTCTTAACCCCCAATTTCACTATCATCAGACCCCACTCTCGACAAAACCCATCTCAAACCCACATCAACCCCCCATCACTGCAATTGAAAACCCCACCAAGTTCCCTCAACCCATTTTATAACTCCAGCCAAATCCTTCCTCCGGTGATTTTCGCTATCCCCGGTAATCATCACCTCCGTCACGTCCTACTATTGCTGCCGTCCGATCAAAAAAAAAAAATCTCTCGGAGCTGATCTCGTGAGGAAGGATTCGATCTTAGAAATTTGAGTGAGAGATAAAGCTGAACAAGAGGAGAAGGAGAAAGAATCCGAGGGCGCTGAAAGTCGGCAACCATTCGGTGATTGCCATTGACCACTTTCTACACAGGTCTGTGATCAATCTCTCTTTACTCATAGCTAGATTTTCTTGGTTTTTTTTCTAAAAATGTGTTGTGGGTTATGTCCCCTTTGTTATAAACATTATTGGTCTAATACCTTTGAAGGTCTAAGAGCATAAGCCATTCCGGTCCCCTTTATGTTTAAATGTTAGTACCATGAATATTTGATGATAGTATCAAGTTGTCTCATATCCCCTGTTCCGATTGATAAATATTTCCATCGTGAAAGAGGAAATGAATTTGAGACAGTAGTAAGGCCGAGCATCTTCTATGAGGTAAAAAGGCCATCAATCATCGACTACATTAAGTGTAGTTCAGAGCCGGCTCATAATGTGGGACTTCGTTTTGAAGGGTCATATTTTGAAAAGGAGTTCCACCTATTGAATAGATACTTCTCGAGTTGCCCATTGGTTGCTTATACATGTTTCTTATATATAAGTGAACCTGCGCGTATATCTGTTCGTTCATGTATTTGGACTTGATGTGAAGTACTCTTGTTCTGCTCCACTTTATGTTCACCGCCTATATGTATAAGGAACTCACCAGATTCCATGAAGGTTACTGAGTTGCCTTTTCTTCCGGTTGGCTATGGTTTTGGAACCTCGTTTGTTGTACTTTTCTCTCAGTCATGTGGTGAAATATACACAAAAAAGCTGATGTTGGGGCTGATTTTACTAGAAAAATAGAGCAGGGAGTCCCTGAAGATGATCCTTGAAATCCTGCTGCTATTGCAGATTTGGTTGGAGACATTATGGTGTCCGTAGCAGCCCAACCTCAGGGGACTTGCTTAGTCCAAGTAGGTTTCCCCTCTTAGTTTAGTAGACTTACTTAGTCTTTTAGACACCATTATATGGTAGTTCATCTCTTCCTCATTGCAAGGGCAATGATAAGGTTACTTGGAGCCCGTCTTTGTGTTTTGTGGCTCACCGTTTTTTTTGCACTTGAATCTGCACAAGTTGATGCCCCCTGTTATGCACCAAAATTTATAAAAATCAGAAATATCATTGCATGCATTTGTATAATTTGTTGAAAATTTAAGATTCTTCTTTTATGTTAAGTTTTGAGTTAGGTTCTGAAGATGAATGGACTGTTCAGGTAAGACTATCTTGAAAGCTTATCATACTTTCTTTTATTTCATTAGGCTACCCAGCGGCTGGTCTGGGCTAATTAATTTTATAAATTGTTTAATTGAAGAAGGAAATCAGATGATTTGCACTATTCGATGTCCTTGACACGAATATCGTCTGATTTCAAGGCGGTTTGTAGAAATATTATACGTGTAGGAAATCAGATGATTACTTTGGCATCATCTGATTTCATTGGAGTCCCCGTATTGGGGTTTGTGGTTGGCTTTGAAGTGTTTGATATTGTTTTACTTCGTTAGGCTACCCAACGGCTGGTCTGGGCTAATTAATGTTGTTTATCATGCTATGATTGCTATTATTATTGTTTATCATTTTCAGCTTAACCTCAGAGAGATTGCTTTGATTTTGATAAATGGTATACCCATAGGAGGCATGCCTTGCCTCATTTAGAGAGCCTTTGAATCATTCGTTTGTGTGGTGATGTTATCGGGGGAGTCTTTGACTCATTTGATCTTCATTGTTGTTATTAGGGAGTCATCTGTCTTGGCTTTGTAAGTATTTAGCCTTTAGAATGCCTGCTTGGCCCCATTTGTAGAATCCTCTCTGAGGTTGCACCTCAATTTGTACCTCTGTTAATTAGAGACCAATTTGGTCAATTAGTTGTCTTAGCCTTGCTTACCCCCTTGCAAGGGCAATGATAGGGTTACTTGGAGCCCATCTTTGTGTGTGTTTGGGAGACCCGCCCGGTCTCATTCTCTCGCTAGTCCTCCTCTTTGTGCGCCGTTTGGTTTTGAGAGAACACCCTACTCGGCTTGGCTTCATACCCCTACCCTTATGGGTATTGGGTTGCACATTTGTTGCACCCTAGGGCTAGGTAGCTGTCCGGCCCGGCTGGGTGTTTTACCTCTGCCAAATGTTCAAATTCGTGTTTCCTTTTCTTTTAGAGAGTCTTTGACTCATTTATCTTTAGTTGGTGTTAGTGGAGTCTTTGACTCATGTTTCCATTTCTTTTAGAGAGTCTTTGACTCATCTATCCTTTAGTTGGTGTTATTGGAGTCTTTGACTCGTGTTTCCATTTCTTTAAGAGAGTCTTTGACTCATTTGTTTGTGTGATGTTGTTATCAGTGGAGTCTATCCTTATGTTGTTGTCAGTGGAGTCTTTGACTCGTGTTTCCATCTCTTTTGAAGAGTCTTTGACTCTTGTATCTCTCAGTTGCTCTCTTTTGAAGAGTCTTTGACTCTTGTATCTCTCAGTTGCTCCTTTTGAAGAGTCTTTGACTCTTGTATCTCTCAGTTGCTCCTTTTGAAGAGTCTTTGACTCTTGTATCTCTCAGTTGCTCCTTTTGAAGAGTCTTTGACTCTCGTATCCCTCAGTTGCTCTCTTTGAAGAGTCTTTGACTCTTGTATCCCTCATTTGCTCTCTTTTGAAGAGTCTTTTACTCTTGTATCTCTCAGTTGCTTTTTTTGGAGAGTCTTTAACTCTTTTATCCTTCGGTTGCTTTTATTAGAGAGTCTTTGACTCATTTATTCGTCAGTTACTGCTATTAGAGAGTTTAGACTCATTTGCTCTTATAATGGTATTATTAGAGCCTAGTTTCTCCTTTTAACTCTAGGGTTCGTCCCTAGGTTGTTGTTTTGTATTTTCCCTCCGGTCTTTGACCAAAAGGGTGAAAACATCAAAAACCTTTAAAAAATCTAAAGTGTTGAGTTTATAGCGTAGTTTGAGAGTTCGTTTCGAACTACGTTGGCTTGATCCTCTTTCACGAGGTACGTAGTGCAGCTTGGGATACATATCCCAAGTCCAGCCAAACTTTGTAAATAAATGCTTTAACCTTTTTTCTTCAAAACCTTATTTTCAACAAGATCTTCCTCTAGAGTTAGGAGTTTGTCCTAGATAGAGAGTTTTAGAGTTAGGAGTTTGTCTTGGATTTTGTTGTGTGCTTGTTTGTGTTAGTTTTAGAGTTAGGGGTTTGTCCTAGAGTTATAGGAGCGCCTCCGTCCGGTCAGTGGGCGATTCACATCGCCGACTGATGACTAGGTCTAAGATGCGTTAGTCAACCCTTTGTTTTCCTTAGGAAATACAATCTAGTTACACATAGGTTGTAGGAACCACCTGCATTAGCTTAGGGCTAACCTGCATTTAGCTAGGGCATATAGGGTGTCCTAAAATTCACAATTCACTGGAATTTAAATAATCGTACAATAAGCTTTAAGAACTAGTCCAGTCTTTTAGATCGAGTCTAAGATAGAGGTCTAGGTGCCTTGATTCTCGTGGAGGCGGGGATACGTAGGCTTCTTTGGATGAATACCAGACCATCCGAGGACTCAGGCTAAATCGTTTAGAGTCTTAGGATTTGTTGTGTTGTGTTATATTGTATATTTTGTTGTGTTTTCTTACTTTCTTGTACTGATCCTATACCTTTAGCTATAGCTTGCATGTGTTTGCACATCAGAACTTAGGGCCAGTTAGGTATGTCACTCATAACCTAGTTGCTATTAGGTGACACGTCTTTTATCTTACTTTATGTGTGTTTATTATTTCACCCCCGAGTCATGCATGATCAGGTAGACGTTCACTCGGGGATATTTGTTCCCATTTCACATGATTTTTGCTCAAAACTCTTCGAGGTTAATAATAAATTGCATAAGAGACCAAGTGTTCGCACTCGGGCGAATTGGGGGCGCTCTTCGGACCTTCTCCATTCGTCATCAGGCACGGACCTATTGTATCTCTGGTTATCCATTGCAAACAGAGCATTTGTTTTGGTTCCATGGTGCATCCATGGATGGCGACTCTGAGTTATTTCTAGATATATCTTGGTTTCGAGCCCTGGCTCCGGATCAGGAAGTATCTCTTTCCTTTTATATCGCCACTCATGCTATGCTATGAGGGTGGCACCAGTTTCGAGAGTTCCTTGGCAGAGCTCTCCTTCACGTTGTGGAGATCTTTGAGGATTGCAGGAGGGATCTCGCGTCCCTCGGCAGCCGTCCTCGGATCGGGGTCCACAAGTCCAGTATTTTTCAGAGCCATAGGATGATCCAAACCGTCCATTTGATAAGCTACAATTTAAAAGTACTTTACAGGCCACACCATAGATCATCCAAACCGTCCATTTGATGGACCACAACGTAAATAAATTGCAGCCCAAAAATCATTTCCATAAGATGATTGCAACCCTCCGATCTATAGAAGGTACCATAATATGGAATTCCTCTATAGATCAGAGGGTTGGGATTATCATATGGAAATGATTTTTGGGCCACAACCTATTTACGTTGCGGCCCATCAAATGGACAGTTTGGATCATCCTACAATGTGCCCATCAAGTGGAAGGTTTGGATCATCCTATGCCTATGGTAGTATGGTGTGCCCATCAAATGGACGGTTTGGATCTTCCTATGGTGTGGCACGTACAGTACTTTTTGGCAAGTGGGATTGGGAATTAGGGATCTGCTAGGGACTATTGATCAATTAAATGAATCTGAGAGCAACCACCTTTGTCCCCAGGTTAATAAAATGAATATGACAAAATCTTAGCCTATGTGTGGGTTGTGTGGCTACTCTCACATGCAATAGCCAAGCCACAACATGCCTGAAGTGATTGTCCCTAGCAAATCTTTAGTTTTAAACCTAACATTTAACAAAGTAAAGTGAGAAAGTAAAGTGATTGTCCCCGAAGGATGCGGGGCGGGGAAGGGGAGGGGATGGGGATTAAATATTCCCCGTGGGGAGGGGGATTCCTCACCATCCCCGCAGTGGGGAGGGGAAGGGGAGGGGGAAAATTCCCCGCAGAGGGGAAGGAGTAGGGGACCCCAGCATCCGGCCCCGACCCGCCCCGTTGCCAGCCCTAATCCGATAGTAGGCCATATCTGGCTGCCAGAATTTTTTTTCATGATAAATCAGTGTCTAACAGTGGTGAGAGAGGCGTAGGGCAGTTGGAGAAGGAGATAGATTTGAGAGAGTACAATTAAGATGAGCCTGAGAAATGGCTAAAAATAAGAAAAAAGTCTATCTGATTTTGAGTATAGTTTTTGGCCACTTCTCATCACGTAAAGACACTAGTTTCCATTTTTTTGTTTCCTGATGTTAAGCCGCTTCACCCTCTTCTCCACTTGGAGACGGTGGAGATAGCGATTTATCATGAAATAAATTCATGGTGGCCAAACGTGCCCATAGGCGATGTGTGGCAGGCAGAAAAAAAAAATTTCATGATAAATTAGTGTCTCCAAGTGGTGAGAGAGGTGTAGGGCGGATAGGAGGAGAGAAATTTGAGAGATCAGTAGGGGTGTCAGTTTGGGCTCGGGCTCGGAAGCTCGCTCGAGCTCGGCTCGAATCCTTAACGAGCCGAGCCCGAGCTAGGCTAGGCTCGGCTCAGCTCGTTAAAGATTATATATATATATATATATATATATAGAGAGAGAGAGAGAGAGAGAGAGGTTGCTGCGCTCAAGCACAGAAACAGGGGGTGGGGCCATTGGGGGGGTGATCCTAACCATTCATTTGGAAGGCCTCATCATGGATGGGGGGCCTACCAAAAATCAGCTCCATTGGATCACCAATGGGTGTCCATTTGTGGGGCCAAAAATGGACAGATTTGTATCAGTCCATTTTTTGGCCCCACAAATAAACACCTTAAGGTGATCCAATGGAGCTGATTTTTTGTGGACATCCTACCCATGTAAGGGCTCATCAAATGAATCTTTGGATCCTACGCAAAATGTGGCCCCACCCTGTTTCTGTGCTCGAGTGCAGCAACTCTATCCTCATATATATATATATATATATATATATATATATATATATATATATATATATGAGAAAACGGTTCCTACACATATGTGTAGATAAGTTATCTACACACTAGCTTAAAATACAGTGGGGGCCACATTATTTGGGTGATCCAATCCATTCATTTTTAAGGCCCTCACATAGATAAGGTGTCCACAAAAAATCAGATCGATAGGATCATCCTAACCATTCGAACTGTGGGGGCAAAAAATGGACTAATTTGTGAAGGTTTAAAGACATCCATTTTACCTCCACAAATCGTAGGGTTGGGATGATCCTATGGATCTGATTTTTTGTAGACACCCTATCTATGTGAGGGCCTTTAAAATGGATGGCTTGGATCACCCAAACAATGTGGGCCCCCACTGTATTTTAAGCTAGTGTGTAGAGAACTCTCTACACATATGTGTAGGAACCGTTCTCTCTTTCTCTCTCTCTAGATATATATATATATATATATATATATATATATATATATATATATATATATATATATATATATAAGCTTAAAATACAGTAGAGGCCCAATTTGTTAGGGAGATCCAACCCATTCATTTGATTGGCCCTCACATAGATAGGGTGTCCACAAAAAATCAGCTCCATAGGATCATCCTAACCCTTCGAACCGTGGGGGCAAAAAATGGACAGATTTGTGAAGGTTTATACACGTCCATTTTACCTCCACAAATCGTAGGGTTGGGATGATCCTATGGAGCTGATTTTTTGTGGACACCCTATCTATGTGGGGGCCAATCAAATAGATGGTTTGGATCACCCAAACAATATGCCCTTCACTGTTTTTTAAGCTAGTGTGTAGATAACTTATCTACACATGTGTGTAGAAACCGTTTTCTCATATATATATATATATATATATATATATATATATATATATATATATGAGGAATATGTTCGTGCGCTCAAGCTCTAATAAGGAATGGTGCGCTTGAATGCACCAATCACATGGGTCCCACAATTTCTGTGAGGATCCAAACCATTCATTTGCAAGGGTCTATCATAGATAGGGTGTGTACCAAAAATCAGCTCCATTGAATCATCCTAACCCCTCCAAAAGTGGAGGGCAAAAATGGGCAGATTTGTGGTCTGTCCATTTTGACCTCCACAAATGGATGGGTTAGGATGATCCTATGGAGCTGATTTTTTGTACACACCCTATCTATGTAAGGCCCTTTCTAGTGAATGCTTTGGATCATCCTAACAATGTGGGCCTCAATGATTTTTGAGCTCAAGCTCACGAATATGTTCTAACGCTCAAGCTCACAATCCTTTTCCTCTATATATATATATATATATATATATATATATATATATATATATATATATATATATATATACTAAGCAGCTGACTTTCCGTTGTCATTCGTCTTTTTCCAGGAAACTATGCTTTTGGAAAAGTTTTTCCCCTTTAAATTCGTTACATATACCTATTTGGTTACCCACGTGATCATTGTTTTTTTAAATCCCTAAAACTTCGGTCCCCTATAAGTCCTCCAACCTCTTAAATCCCATACAATCAGCAACAAAATTCATTAGATTATTTAAATAGAATTTCCTTTGTTAAAATCAGTAATTATCCAATCAATTTCATTTTCTATTCTATTGTACTGATTCATTTACTAATTGCAAATTTATTTCACTTACTAAAACTTTTCCTAATATCGTCTGGAAAAGGAAGGGTAATTCATTTTTATTTATTATTTCTTTTTCTTTTTCTTTTTCTTCCTCTTCTGCACTGTATTTAAATTTTTTTTAGGGATAATTACATTTACACCCCCTCTAGTTTCTGACACATCCACTTCAACCCCTATAGTTTAAAAAGTGACAAAGACATCCCCTCTAGTTTCGTTTTGTTTAAGGTTTGCCCTCTCAGCTGAAGGTTCGTCCATAGATTGAAGGGTTAGGATGATCCGATGGAGCTGAGTTTTTGGGCACACCCTATCTATGTCAGGACTCATCAAATGAACGCTTTGGATCATCCAAATAATGTGGGCCCATACCCGAATCCAAAGCGCTTTGGATCATTTTTTTTATAGTTCGTTTCTTAATGAACTGATTGGGTTTACGAGATTTTCATTGTTGTTTCTATTTTCCATTTTGGTGGGGATATTTTGGAAGGTATGAGGAGGTGAAGGCTGATCACAGGAAAATTTCTCATATCCCTTTCCCGCAGAAGGTACATTTTGAGAGAGAGGGAGAGATGTTTTGATTCATGGGTCCCACTATCTCCATCCAAACTCATGCGTAGAGGGTGGGGCCCTGATTGTACACCTCAACTTTGGATGGGTGGGGCTCATCATTTTCGTGGGCCTCATAATTTTCGATTTTGATTATAGATTGTGAGGACTCCAAAATTCAATCTTGGACTCAAACTGATTATTGTATTAACATGTCATTTCGACTACTATCAGGTAAAGGCAGATTATGAAGTCATTATAGAAAAGGGAGTTGTGTTGTTATAATGAAGATCAATTTTTTTTAAAATGGGTAATGTAGATCCATTATAATGGCTGTTGTTTGCTTTATTTTTTTGTTTCATCTTTTTATTATGTTTTTAACATTACAGCTATAGCTTGCTACATGTTTATTTTCATAAGGGTTTTTACCATAGTTTTAATGCATCATTTTAACATTACAGCTATAGCTTGCTACATGTTTATTTTCATAAGGGTTTTCACCATAGTTTTAATGCATCATTTTATAAATCACTTTATTTTCCATCTTCGCCTTGTGCATCGCACGGGTTTCTTACTAGTATACACACACACTAAAAGGGTTGTCCAGGGAGTGAAGGGGGGAGGCAAAATATGTCGCTTCTTTTTTGGAACCCCATTTGTTACTTGGACCACCCCCTGTGGTGTAAAAAGATGAGTCAAATTACACTAGATAGGGCTGTCCAGGGAAGATGAGGGGTGTGAATATATCATTGCCCTTTATATAACCCGAGCTCGGTAGGGCTCGCGAACCACTCGCGAGCCTGGCTCTAGCCTGAGCCGAACTCTTGAGCTTAACGAGCCGAGCTAGGCCAACCTCGGGTCGTTTACACCCCTAGAGAGCAGAATTGAGATGAGGCCATGAGGGTGAGAAGTGGCTAAAAATTAGGGAAAAATCACTATTATTTTGAGAAGAGTTTTTAGTTTCCTGATTTTTAGCCCCTTCTCACCACTAGAAGACGCTACATAGCCAAACGTGCTTGTATGTGAAATCTTTGTCAGTGATCTTGCACAGCTATGAGCCCATTGTTGGATTATGAAAGCCGTGTTCATTTTAGATTTTAACAGCCAATTGTGAGTCCAAAACGGATTACTGGACTCAAAATTAAACAAAATCTAAGACAAGTAGTGCTTAGCTTAGTTAGATTATGATAATCTCCTTTTAATCAATTTTCATATGGGATTTGCCAGCGAACGTAAAAGGCATTTCGTGTATGGCCTGTTACATGTGAGAGCAGCCACACAGGTTCACCTTTTCAGCAGTTTTTGTCCTCATTCACGAGGTGGCTGCTCTCACATGCAACAGGCCATCCACGAAATGCCTTCTGCAATGGACACTAGCAAATCCCTTTTCATATTTATCTTAATCTCTTACTACGACATGATATATTATAGGGTTTTGCTAACGAGTGCCCTTAGGGCACTGGTTAAGGTAATTCATGCTTAGCCTAGAGCGATGAAGGCACATTGGGAAAGAAAATTTCCTATCATTTTACACATACTTTCAAACTTTTACACCCATTTTGAGATTTCTTTATAAAATCATGTGTAAATTTTTTTTTTCCCAATGCACCTTAACCGGTGCCCTTAGGCACTCGTTAGCAAAACCCTATATTATAAGTTTATAACACCATCTCTCCCTCTGCTATTATGCTGATTCTTATAATGAAGCATCGAATTTTGTTCCTAATGATAATATTTTGTAATAGCCAATGTAGAGGGGTGTGTGCAACAAATCAGAAGCAGGAAAATGTCGAGGTACCTAGGGTAGATTAAGCAACAAGGATTGAGTAGGATAATCTTTATTTAGTTATTTCCACAATTTTTTTATCCAATATTCAATTCAACATGTGACAAGTTATTTCCATACTAATCTTAAGATATTTCTATGTTTATACCTTGAGTGTCCTATATAAACACTTGTTAGGGTTCTTTTGTGATCAATCAAGATTGATGAAGATTTCGATTACAGAGAGAGAGAGAGAGATTTATAAACATTAATTTCATAGTATCAAATAATAATAATCTTTGAAACAAAATCATATCAGCATGTACTGAACCCCAAAAAAACCAACCAATGAACATCTAATCCTATAATCCAAATTCCAAATAAAATCCAAACTACTATTCCACTTCTAATCTAATTATAAAACCAAACTGACCAGACTTAAACCTGTAAACACTAAACAAGCCTCTAAAACTAAGCATGGTGTTTTCTGTGAAGTAGCTGGCGGAACCAATGAGCCGACATCTTGGGGATTCTTTTCAGGTCGTTCTCATAGTCGGCATAGTGAAGTCCGAACCTCAAAGTGTAACCTGATAGCCATTCGAAGTTGTCGAGCAATGACCACGCAAAGGATCCAATCACATTAGCTCCCTCGTCCATGGCCTTCTTAAGGTGGAGAAGATAGTCTTTGTAGTAATTGATTCTGATCCCGTCATTCAAACTCTCTATCAAGGTGAGTTTTGCTGCAGTATCCATTCCTGCCAAACCATGTAATTAATAAGTTAAAAGAGTGCCTATTTGAAACATATATATATATATTTATATATATATATATATATATATATATATATAGAGAGAGAGAGAGAGAGAGAGAGAGAGAGAGTTCTTACCATTTTCTGATATGAATATGGTTGGGTTGCCATAGTTCTCTTTCACATAGTTTACAGCTTTATGCATACCCCAACGTACAATATAAAGCCAATATGAGTGTGCCTGCAATGTTATTTCCATTAGAATATGCAGAACAGCTTATAGAAACATTCAGGGCATGTTTGTCTAAACTGAAATTCTTTTTTCTCGAAAATCAAATTTTCTAAAATTTGCATACAGATTTTTATGTGAGTTTTTCAGTTAAAAAATATTCATCCAAAAAAAGTTATAGCTGTGACTTCTTCTCATCTCTGAAAATTTATCACTGAAAATATTTTGAAGGGAAAAAGCATCCATAAAAAAGTATTTCTGCTTAGCCATACATGCCCTTTTGGTTTTGCACTCCAAAAGGACCCATAAAATTATGGATACCAAATGAGCTTTATATAATAAAAGTACTTTCTTATATAGTCTTACTCTTGGTCCAACAGGCACTCCATCGCGATCATCTGCAAATTGCAAAATAAGTCGATTTAGGAATATATTAGCAGTAAATTTTCTTAAAACATCTAACAGTTACATTAAACACAACTTCAAAGCGATAATTAAGATACAACGAGACTAACATGCAAATCCTGCATGCCAATCCCCTTGATAATCAGTCAGAGTCTGATTATCGGTTTGAGGATCGTAAATATAGTAGGAAGTGTATTGATTGATGCCAACAATGTCTACGGAGCCTTTCACCATCTTAATCTGTCTGCTTGTGAACTTTGGAAGCCTCTCTTTGACGATTTCTTGCATTGATTTCGGATATTCACCATGAATTATAGGATTTAAAAACCTGCAATTTGACACAAAACATACAGTAACCACAAAGGAAGATAATACAAGAAGCCCATTAATGTCAAGATGAAAATCTCTTACCATCCAAGATGAAAATCCCTTGCTCTTTGAGCTGCTGCAATGTCAGCAATTTTGTTAGTCAGAGGCTCGTACCAAACAAAATCCAAAAGAATTCCAATCCTCCCCTTTTGTGTTTCCTGAAATTAACCACACACCAACACATTTCATCAACACCTTTGAAACCAAACCCCTCAAAATTCTAAAAGAAAATCAATAAAACAAAGTAAGAAACAATCACTAGATTAAAAAAAATACACATTGGAACTAATTCCTTTTACCTGGTACTTACGGCGATATCTACGAACTGCAGCCGCATGAGAGAGAATCATGTTGTGGGCGGCAATGTACGGCTCGGTGGATGAGTTTCCTGCACTGCAATTGCCAAAAGGTGCCGAACACCTTCCAGGAGCAAAGGTACCTTGATCATAGCCTTGAGCCGCGACCACACGAGGCTCATTGAATGTCATCCAATTCTTCACCCTATCGCCGAATGTCTTGAAACAGAAATCCGCATAGTTGACATATGTGTGGCTGTTCCATCACATGGATCACTCATCAATCCATCACTAATACTACCATATAGGTTGTCAATATAATTGAGTAATCATGGCCTAATTAGTCTGTTATGTTTTGTATTAGGGGTGCAACTCGGGCCGGGTTGGGTCGGGTTGAGGCAAATATACTATCCCACCTCAACCCTAACCTAAACCTAGCCAAGCCTAAGGTCAAGTAGGGTCAACCCTAACCCAACCAGCCTCTAAAGCTCTCGGCCATAAACCAATCCATTTGAACAGATTTTCCAAACCAGGCAGGATTGCCCTGGGGTTGGGTTTGGCTTGGTATGGCTCGCAAAAATAGAAAAAAAATACAAAAAATAGCTATGATATTTGAAAATCAGAATAAAATTAGGGCAACATTTGGTTCGGGTAGGGTCAAATTGCCCAAGGCATCCTGTAGCCCAAGCCGAATTTAAATTGGGTTGGCTTTTCCCAAAGAAACTGTTGTACAAAAATTATATCTTGAATTTTATTCCATATATAGCCCTTCACCTCATGCTTATCTTAAAATTTGAAAACCTTCACCTCATGAGTATCTTAAGATTTGGCTCGGGGAAGACATAAAAATAAAATTCAACAAACATAACTAAAAGATTTGGAAATCACAAAAAACACTTCTTAGTATTTTCTTAAATACGACTTATCTTATTGCAGGGGACAAGAAACTTACACAACTCTTCTGCTGAGGAGGCCTCCAAATCTCTTCTCGAGAGCCTCCGGGAGATCATAGTGATAGAGATTTGCATAAGGAGTCAGGCCTGAAATTCAAATAAATAAAAATCTCAGTATCATGCACTTCTGTGTTAAGGTATGCTTTAAAACAGAAAACCCACATGCATAAATAGCTGAAAATACCTTTCTCGATCATGTAATCGATTAATCTGTTATAATAATCGACCCCCTTCTTGTTTACACGACCAACTCCATCTGTAACAAAACAACTAAACACATCAGGAACTAGGAACTGTTTTTTTTACTGCCTTCATTTATAAAAATAAGATCGAAACCAAAAGCTGAAAAAAAAAAGACAGATAGGGATATTTCTTCAACCTGGGAAAATCCTTGACCATGAGATGGAGAATCTATAGGCATCCATGTTCATGTCCACCATCAAATCAATATCTTCCTGCAAAACAGAAAGTCCATCAAACCACTTTTACAAAGATAACTTGAACAAATAATACTAATACTGATACTGATACTGATACTGATACTGATACTGATACTAAAACTAATAATAATATGAAGCAGAAGATCGAAGAAGATAATATATTTGATACCTTGTAGCGATGGTATTCATCAACAGCAACATCTCCAGTCCCAATGTTTGCAACTCGGCCTACACAAAATCCAAACATATATTCAATGTTGTAATGTATGAACAAAATACAAAGAGATCAGAAAGATCAAATTGAGAGAGAGATGAAATTATATACCTGGTTCACGAATAAACACATCCCAAATACTGGGGCCCCGCCTGTATTTAGGACCGGCAGCTCCTTCGACTTGGTACGCAGAAGTAGCCGTTCGGAATGTGAAATCGGCCAGAAAACTCTCTCTACTCAGACCTCCGATATCGTAAAGATGGCAGTAAAAAGAAAACTGAACTAAGGCAAAAAAGTGAACTAGGAACAAGAGAAAGCTAGCCACCTTCATCTCGTTCGTATAATCAGTAGGCTCTCTCCTATTCACTTATTTATAGAAGAATTCCACGTATCCTAGAACAAGTAGACTTCCTTGCACATGACACCATGTGACAGACTTCTTACAGTCCTTTTCGGATTCAAATTCCATGCCTAATCTATTACATACTTCTTACAGTCCTTACCCGATTCAAATTCCATATCTAATTTCGGATCAAATAATAGCCACCGTATTATTTTGGCATGGTAGATCGAAAACAAGGCCGATAAATCAAGGTGGGACCCACTATGCCCAACCCACCCAAACTCCCTTCTCATCTTATGAAAACCCAAATTGAGTTGGAGTGCAATTTGGACTCTACTTGGATTGAATTTGTTCCTTGCAAAGTGCTCTCAAATTAATCCTTACTAGGAGTTTACATTGACGAACCCAACTAGTGTCAGGATTAGACTTAGTCAATTTGAGCCGGATAGATCCTTTAGTATTTTTCAACGGTTGTTTGTAATTGCATCTGTTTCTAGAACACGTTTGTGATCCACCGATCCAACGGTTGTGATCCTACGTAGTGCTTTACATTCAACAAACCATAACAAAAGGGTGATGGTAATGTTTGTAATTGCATCTGTTTCTAGAATACGTAGAGATCCAACGGTGACGATCCTAGTATATAGACTCTCACCAGGTTACACGCCATTGGGCCCCACTATGGTTGGTAAACCAGGGAACAGAGAAATTCGTAGAGGCCCCCTCTCCAAGCAGAGTTTTCATAGGCCCCACCGAGTAGTTATACAGCTGTGTGGCCGTAGCCGTACGTGCAGCCACAAGATTAGCCAAAGATCACATAATTGGGTGACATAAGGATGATCTTAACCGTCTGATTCTCCACAAATCAGACTGTTAGGATCATCCTATAGAGAAGATCTTTGAAGCAGAGCCTATGTAGGGGACCAACAAACGAATGGTTTAGATCACCCAATAATCTGGGCCCCACTGTATTTTTTGCTGCTCGTGTTGCTAAATGCTCATCCACCTTGCAAAACTCAACTGCACTTTCAGGGAAAAGAAATAAAATAAAATAAAAATCGCTGTGAACAGATAAAAATTGATTGAAATACCTAAAAAATAATATGAATTTGCCAAGATTACCAGGCCAATAAACTGAACGTTATCCCCAATACTTGACACTACTGATCCTATACTTTTACAGAGAAAATGTAATACACCAAACCGCCCTTTTAATCTTCCTGATGATTTGAAATCCCACCCAGTTCATCAAAGCAACTATAAACCAATCTCATGTTCTTATTTAAGAAATCAAAATCCCTTAACAGATTTCTTTTACAGAGAATAAAATTGAAGAAAGAAATTTTTACCCACATAAATTAGCACTGCAAAATCTCGAAGAAGTACCTTGAGGGTGCCTCTTTTTCAGCTGGGGTCTTTCTCCGGCGGGTCAGAACTCACAATAGGAAGATTCCTCCTATACTGTGGAGAGGTCAGCCTCCTCTCCAATGGTGTCTTCCTCTTGCTCACCACGAACCGGTTTACCCCTTTCCTCATCGGCATTATCGAAGGGAAATCTTCATCGGGGATCTTGCTCAGCTCCGATATGTCATTGATCTGAGCAACCCTACGGAACCATCTCTCCGCCTTTGCCTCCTCGGACATGTCCAGAGGATCTGGTTCCTTTACTGCCGAACCCTCCAGACTCTTCCCTGTAAATCCCCTATTCCAATTCTCTTTACTATTCTGCTGATTCTCAGATTGCTGGGTCAGCCCCCCAGTCACATTTCCAGCATTGGCCAAACTCTCCCTCCCAGAAAATCCGCCATTCCAATTGTCTCTACCATTAGCCTCTAGATTGTCATGACGTTGGGTTGAATTTCCAGAAGCCCCCCTATAAACAGCTTCCACCTTACCCTCGTTCATTCCCCGTGTAGAGTAATCTGTATTCCAAGTCTCTCTTCTTGTCTGTTGATATTCGGACTTTTGATCCGAATTTCCCACTGCTTCCCAAATAGGACTCCCAGGGTTACTCCACGACTTCTCCGGCGCGTCCAGAAGTTTTTCTGGTGTTGAAGAAACAGTGGAAGTTTCGGATGCAGCTTTCTCCGCCATACTTCCAGCCTCTGGTTGCTTGTCCTTTTTCGCAAAGTAGTCAGGAGGGAAAGGGACGAAAGGGACAAAGTTAGAACTGTTGGCTTGCTCCATGGCTAAGCGTCTCTTGTACTGGGGTGACGTCAATGATCGATCCTTCTTCTTGCTGACCACAAAACGATTCTCCCCTTTCCGCATTGGCATGATCTCTGGGAAGTCCTCATCTGAGATGGCACTTGCTAGATCAGTTACATCGTGTAGCTCTGCAACTTTCTTAAACCATCTTTCAGAAGCATCGGATTGATCTTTATCTTTCTTGATTTCAGTCTGGTTTTCAAGCTTTTCAGAGTACAGACCATCACTAGAGTTGCCAGTTAGTTTGCTCCCAGGAACAGAGCTTGCAAACCCCCCAGCATTGGCAGCAACAGAGGCTTTGCTGCTGTCCGTTGCTTGTTCTTCGGCATTTGGTTTCGGGGACTTGAACATATCCGCAGGTAATGGCACAAACGGAACATAGCCAGAATCACTACCTTGATTCCCTAAGCTGTGTCTGTACTGTGGAGAAGTCAACCTCACCTCAGTCCCAGTATTCTTCGGTCCCACACCGGATAGATTATCATTTTTCTGAGAGTAGCTCTGATCTGTTTCAGAAACAGGTGATGCACGTCCTAATATCCTGTCCAGACTCTGGCTAATTGATGTCTTGGGCGTATTATCAGATTCAAAGCCACCCACAGGGACGTCATTCTGAAAGTTGTTTCCCTCAGCAGAACCGTCGTTACCCAAGTTCCTTCTGTACTGAGCATTGGCCAACCTCCTTTCTAAGGGCGTTTTCCTGGTGCTCACAACAAATCTGTTCACCCCTTTCCGCAGAGGCATGATCTCGGGGAAATCTTCATCCTCTATGGCACTGCTCAAGTCAGAGACATTGTCCAGCTGAGAAACCTTACTAAACCATCGTTCTGCTTTTTGGTCATTCTCAGCCAGCCTCCTCTCAATTTCAGTCCTATCAGAAATGTTACCAGTGAGAGACCTGTCAATGTTTAGTTTCTGACCGTACCCTAAATCGGACCTCAGGTTGGCACTACTAAATGAGGTTTCTCCAGGTCGCTTGCAGTCGCACATTAAGCATACGGTGTTCCTCCCATAATTAAAGAAAACACATCTGAGAAAAGAGAAATTTCAGAGAGTAGTCTATCAGATGATTTATAAATATGAACAACAACATGATGCAGCAGATATAAAGAAACGAGCTTACTGAGGACACTCCCATTCTCCACCAGTCAGTTGTCTCTTTGGTCGTTGCTCATCACATTCAAGGCATTTCATGTTCCTCGCAAAGTTCATGAAACTGCACCTGCTCAAAAATGAAAATACACAAACATTTCCACATGATTTTTTATTTTTTTGAATTTCCACATCAATTTTGAATTCCAAACAACTTAAATTACAATAGATAGTACAATGAGCAGTACATATATCTTCTCATCATTGGCCCATACGGAAAATCATTGTGGGGAGATTGGCCCATACGAAGAATCACTGTGGCAACTGGCAAGTATTTTCTTATGAGTCCATCCCTACGGCTTATTCTCTGAAGAGACAGCTAATCAGATACTGAAAGATGTATCCTCCAAAGTGGAGAAAAAATACAGATGACATGTAAACTAAGATCATGCAAGTTGTATACACCCAGGGCCAGGGGATAACCCAAGTGGAGAAAAAACCAGAGAAGAAGCCAGAGCAGAACTGGTTCCCTATCCCGTGACCCTGTTCACCGAACTGGCAAAGGAACCTGTCATACTGGATCTATGAACAGTGTTATGCACTAAGGAAAAAGGAGCCAAGAGAAGAACGAGAAAAATCTCAAGAAGATACCCCAATCAGGAACATCATTACATGTGCCCAGCTAGTAAAAAGACATGTGCTCGGAAGGCAATCCAGGGTGGTTTATAGAACAAGCAACAAGTTCAATCTCTACAAAATGGATACCTCGTCAACTGAGCTCCCGGGTTGCATCTACCCTAGCAAAATCCGGAGCCAGTCTTCCATCAGAAAAAGTTATTTCTGACCCTGCCCAATTGGATCCAAATCCTACACCAATGCATTCACACAGAATCACACAAACTACCCAAGGTCACCTCAACAACAACCCAAACCCCAACACCCCCGATTGAGTCATCCGCTCAATCGCATAGTAAAATAATTAATTTTCAATTCTGCCCTTAGCCCAGGATTTCTAGGAACTAGATTATATTTTGGTGATAAAATACACAGCTAAAAACACACATTTGTGGAAATTACCACGAAGAAGATCGTCTACTTGATCTACTCTCCGAGTCGCCACAACCGAACTTTTCGCCGCGGACACCGCAAGCTGATCCGATGGGATCCTTTGATTTTTGCACAAAGGGATAGAACAACTCATGTTCTATTACGGATCTGATCTAATGGATGAGATTATCTTAATTGTAGATGGAGCTTTAACGGTGAAGAACTAGAAGTAATGGAGAGACAGAGTGGGAAGGCGGACGTTTTCACTTGTGGAAGGTTTTCCAAAAGCAATCATTCTCCCAAAAACAAACGTCCACCCCTTTTTATATATTTAGTGTTTATGTTTGTTTTGCCTTTTTTAAAAACCTATAATATCTCACTTAACATTTATCCAAACTTGTGTGCAACTTTTCCTTAACTTTGAAAAAACAAAGTCCAACCAATATTGGACGTTTTGCATGCCCAAGTTGGACGTGTGATTTGTTCAAACACAAATTTGTTTGCAAATAGATCTCCTACAAAATCTCCTATAAATTCTTCTCTTTATCTCTTAGAAAACTAGTTTCCCAATACAACTAGTTTTCCTTTTTCAACACAAATATAACTATTATATTTAATTTTATAATTCAAACACTTTTGAATTGATAAGGACACCCCTATTTGGGTTGGACGAAAATTCCATTTAAAGGCACTAACTCTAACAATCTCCCACTTGCCTGCAACATGTAATTTTGTTCAATATGGTTAAATTCAAATACTTATTTGGTATTCCCAATGTGTCACATAGTGTACATACATTATGATATCCTACTATGATATCCGTTACCTTTGCATGAAGTACGACGAAACAAGTTTGTCTGTGCAATCAAATAAATGTGGGACCATATCTAATAGATACAATTGGTGAGTTGTGAGTGGGATCGTTGCAGGGATCCAACGATCGATCTGCATAGCACAATGGTGGGCCCCACTGCAATCTATTTCCGTAGTTCGAAAACCACATCAGATTCTACCACTGAAGCGGAATATATCACTGTCAGTGAAGCGGCGAAAGAGACAGTATGGCTGCGGAAGGTTTTGGATGACCTTGGCCACGTTCCCTCTGTTGAGAGACCAATTACGCTGTATTGTGATAATGGCGGGATTATTGCTCAAGCAAAGGAACCAAGGTCTCATCAGAAGTCCAAGCAAGTCTTTCGGAAGTATCATGTGATACGGGATATCATAGACAGAGGAGATATTGCCATAGCAAAGATGGCTTCAGCGGATAACGTGGCAGACCCTTTCATTAAGTCCCTTAGCCAAAAAGTGTTTGACGAGAATGTTGAGGGAATGGGTCTTAGATATATGCAGGACTGGATCTAAAGATCAGTGATTGATTACTTTAAATTCCAGTGCACCTTGCATTTTTCATTAATAAAGAATTATTTCATTACATTTTTTTGTGCTATTTTGTTAATATGTGAGATGTGCCTGTTTTTACACATATTAGTCCTTAGGTAGCAAAGTAGGAATACCATGCTCAAGGATCACAGATCCTAGGGACCAGGGAGATATGAAATTCTGGTTCTTTGCAAACCATAAAAGTTCTTAGTTGGGGTGGAGATTGGACTTCTCCTGTACACAACCAGCACCAGTCTTGCTGACATGCACGTGTTATGGGGTGACTTATCTCAGTCATTTGGGTAATGGACCTTAAGCAAGAAGAGTGGGAGCGACGATAGGGATCGCGCTTTGAATTGAATCTCATTGTAATAGCCTGTGGACAGGTGATAGTAAGGCTAGACCTGAGGGATCTTATTGATATGTGGGCCCGTCCCATTATCTTGGTCCATCTTACAATGGTTCTCTTAGAAATCATTTAAGGGTGGTACTGGAATTGTTGGACAAACTTATGAGACTAATAGTGATATCCAACAAGGAATTCTCCGCCTCATATACATGAGGGTACCATCTATAGTTTTGGTCAGAGCAGTAAGCCTATAAAATACCTGGTCAGGTGGATTTGATAAATGTTTTATCAAATGATTTTATGAAAATATTTTGATTGATTTTAGCAAATGCATTTGCGGGCCTAAGCTGCTTGACTGAAGGGTATACCAAGAGTGGGCCCAGGGGGTAGTGTATGTCCACTCCCCCGTAGGACTTAACTAAGTAGATGGCGGAGAAAGGACGTGCACATATTGGATGTGACTAGAGGAAAGATGATTTGGCGGTCATCTTCAGGGTTACGTCTCGATGGAAGCCACTGACTCAATGCGATTGTGGTTTTCGAACTACGGAAAAATATCACAGTGGGGCCCACCATTGGGCTCTGCAGGATTAACCATTGGATCCCTACAACGATCACACTCACAACTCGAATGACCAATTGTATCTATTAGATATGGTCCCGCATTTATTTGATTGCACAGACAAACTTGTTTCGTCGCACTTCATGCAAAGGTAACGCATATCATAGTGTATGTACACTATGTGACACATTGGGAATACCAAATTGGTTAATTGTTACCCAAAGGGGTATTATATAATGAAGCTTTATTCTCATTGGATGGGGATTATTTATTTAATTACAAGAATTAAATAAGTATTTGAATTTAACCCAATTGTACAAAATTACATGTTGCAGGCAAGTGGGAGATTGTTAGAGTTAGTGCTTTTAAATGGAATTTTCGTCCAACCCAAATAGAGGTGTCCATATTAATTCAAATGTAATTGAATTATAAAATTTAAATATAATAGTTATATTTGTGTTGAAAAAGGAAAACTAGTTGTATTGGGAAACTAGTTTCCTAAGGAATAAAAGAGAAGATTTTGTAGGATATCTATTTGCAAACAAATCTGTGTTTGAACAAATCACTCGCCCAACTTGGGCTTGCAAAACGTCCAATATTGGTTGGACTTTGTTTTTTCAAAGTTAGGAAAAGTTGCACACAACTTTAGATAAATGTTAAGTGAGATATTATAGGTTTTCAAAAAAGGCAAAACAAACACAAACACTAAATATATAAAAAGGGGTGGATGTTTGTTTTTGGGAGAAGGATTGCTTTTGGAAAACCTCCCACAAGTGAAAACGCCCCCCCCCCCCCCCCTCTCTCCATTACTTCTAGTTCTTCACCGTTAAAGCTCCATCTACACTTGAGATAATCCCATCCACTAGATATGATTTAGATCAGATCCGTAAATAGAACAAGAGTTGTTCTATCCCTTTGTGCCAAGATCAAAAGATCCCACCGGATCAACTTGCAGTGTCCGTAGCAAAAAGTTCGTTCGTGGCGATTCGGTGAGTAGATCAAGCAGACGATCTTTTTCGTGGTAATTTCTACAAAGGTATGTTTTTTATCTGTTTATTTTATCACCAAAATATAATCTACTTCCCAGAAATCCTGGACTAAGGGCAAAATTGAAAATAAATTATTATACTATGCGATTTTATTCCGTTGCGCATAGCGATTATGCACGGGGGTTATACGACCCCTTCTAACAAGTTTGATCCACAACAACCATCGACCAGCCATTGAACCGACAAAATAAGCTACAAGACCCATCAATCTGCAAGAAAAATCCATCCTCTCAGAGTGTGCCTCAACCCACTGAAATGGCCCTCCATCGAAGTCAACATGCCAGGCCAAACTCTCCCCCATCACTACCCAATGCTCTCGACACCGGCAATCCCTGTCACTATACAAAGCTCGAGACCTGTTAACCCTGAGTTCTACACCAAATCACCAAGGGATCAGAACTCTCCCATACGCACTGGGCATTAGTAGGTACGTTATCAACACACTCAACAAAGTGGAGAAGCTATGAAACCCCATAGACACCAACTCAATCCCAACGGAAAGGTAAATTCTGTCTCCTCCCCACTCCAAATGACGATCATGGTTTGGAATGTTAAGAGGGGCCAAGCCCAGGCCTTTGGTGTACTTTCAGATCATTCCTGCAAACCAAGATGCCAGATATCATATTCCTCCTCTGAAACCAGAATTTCTGAAGGAAAAATCAACCCATTAATTAGAAGATTGCAGGATGATTACCCCAACTCCTATCACTGTTCGAAAAAGTAGCGCTTTCTGGAGGATTGTGGCTTCCGTAGAACAATCAAAACACTACCATCACCCCCATTAGTCCTTCATTTCAGGTTATCCGTGCAATGCTCCACTCCATCCTGGCTACATCAAGTGTTGGCCACGCATCTCTTCCAGGAGGAGAATGCAGCACAGAATATCATGGCAATGCCATCAGTAAAAATTAGACGTAGCAGATTCTCAAGGAATCTTCTTCCCCAACCCCCCCCCCCCCCCCCCCCCCCCCCTATGTTGAATGCATTGTATGAGGACATTTCGGGCTTCTATTTCAGCGTATTAGCTCTCGATAATGATTTCCTTGTTCTGCAAAGAATAGCTCTTGATTAGTTTTAATATTTTTTACAGATTCTTCAGCGAATGGCTCAGATCAGATGCCTCTTTCTAGTTTTGACTTCCCAGATCCCCCTCAAACACAGCCCTTTTTTTTGAATGATTCAAACACAGCCAATTACGCTGGCATAACATACATTTGTGGGACTATCACAAGTACTTACACTGCACAGATGTATCTGACAGCACCCATTATTACATGAAAGAGAGGATTTCCACTTAACTAAAATCTCAATGAGATTGCCGGGTGCAATGATTGTGAACCGAACACCCTGATCTGGGAAACCAGATAAAGAGTTGGTTGTTCTTCTCTAGTATCTTGGACATATATTGACCACAATCAACATGTCAACGAACAGAGAGTAGGTAGACTTTGCAGCTACTTAGGACACACTGAATCTCTTTGATAACACAATAACGAACATGAAAGTCAAAACCAATTCAAGATTTATTTTTATTTATTTTTTGAATGGTACCAATGCAAGGGTGTTTTGCATCGAGTATGATATATCAACATATATGTCAATATGAACACGTGTCGACACATATCTTCGCACATTTTTTGACACGAAACGAAATACTGCCAAACGTTTCAATATATTGGTATATGTTGACACATTTTCATGAAGCTGACAAAGTCTACATAGTGTCAAACATGTCAACGTAGTTGGTAGATGTTGACACATATTTTCATCATGCCGACAAGATTGGCACACATTTCAATAAAAATGTAGGTTTTGACGAGGAATTTAATCCAAGTTCCAACTATCATGTATAACCGTTAAAAACCGATAAACAAGGTATTGGTCGTGGCAAAGAAAGTAATCCAAATTTGAATTCTAACAACCATGTGTATAGGCATTTTCATCCTATAGTGACCATAATCAATGTTGTAGTGCACCACAGTTAAGTGAGGAAAAAGGACACTCAATAATCCGTCTACATGCATGAAGGTGGAAGATAGCACCATCTGTAAATTTAAAAGAATGGGTGATACGCGCAGTGGAATTGGCACAAGCAGTGACAAACTCCACCGGCTGCACCTAAATTGGTATTGGACCCATGGTGTGAAATGACCCATCAATTGTGCCAATGGTGATGAACAAGTCGTGCTTTATTTATGCGTGCGAGTGGAAGTAAAAGGAAGGTTCCAGAATGTATAGGCATTGAACAAAGAAATGAGTAGTGATGTGCATGAGATAGCTATGGGTAGGAAAAAACATATCCAAAAAGTAAAACTTACTTTGGACAAATCCAGTCTCCTCTCTTCATTTCAATATTTTGCCCAAAAGGTCTTGGTGATTGTTCATATCCAGCAGGAACCTGTATTGGCGCTGACTCAAAAAAGCCCGATTCTCCAACTTTTCCACTCAAATCAGCCAACTCTCTCAGTAGATTACGAACTGACACTTCAACAAGTTCTCTATTGTTAACATTGTTTTGGTCTGAAGCAGTAAGAGGGCTGTAGGTGTAGCTCAACAAAAATCGCATCACATCAATTGCGCACGCCCTCTCAAATTCCAACACCTGAATTTTGCATAAGATGCTAATGTTAACATTACAGCTCTGGATTAACGTAATTAAATCATCACTGAGCATATACAGAGACTGGGGACTAATAATAGCTGAACATGCCAATCAACGGTATAAATTATTTCACTGCAAAAGATTAAAAAATACACAAGCAATGTATTCAAACATTGGGATCATCCACAAGTAAAAATATCAGCTGGTGCACCTGTGTTTTTTCTTTCATTCACACTCCCCAAAGAAACAGAGAGAAGCCAAAGATTCCTATGTACTTCTATTTTAAATGTTCGTTCGCATGTCCTTTTACAAATTCCCCACGCATGTATTGATTCAGAATTTTCCATGTTTTAAAATCTGTCATGTAATTTATAATATGTAAACTGTTCTAAGCCTGCTGTTCTTAACCTATTTCCCATAGCCTGGTCTAAATCCTAATAAGCTGTTAGTTTGGTATTAAAACAAGTACAAGCACACATTTAACTCAAAGAATGTCAAGGATGAAGAGAGTAAGAAGTACAAAATAGGGATGAAGAAAGAAACAGAAGTACTGAAAAAGAAAAATGTTACAAAATTTGGGGCACTTTAGCAGAGGTAAAAGTAAAACACAAGTTGAATTTTATAGTGATATCGTGAATCACCAAAAAAGCAATGGAAACCTGGAGGAACCCATAACACAATAGATCCATCTGAACTACAGTCCACAGAAACGACTGTAGTAAAGCCAGAACATAAAGGAAGGGAATAAAGGATGAACCTATGCAAGAATAATTAAAATAAAAGATCAGCGTAATGATAAATTTCACTCTGAGTGATTTAAATGCTATATATATCGGAGAAGTAAAAAAGCATATCCACTAACACAATGGCTTGGACACACGGCCATTTTAGTAACATTTAACAAATAAACAAGATAGAAATCAAAATAGAAAGCTCCAAGAAGCACAATAGATAGAATATGTGGATAATTTGAATATAAGGTAACATAGTTTCCCCAAAACTGGAAGTATCAACAGAGAATTGGAACTGGATATTGAAGTTGAACTTCTCAAAGCACACCCGTTAGTTGGGTGTCGCACAATTGGAATAACCTACTATCAAAATTTTGTAAAAATTAAAACAGAAAAGCTTTCAGAGACATGGAACATGTAATATTATAGCATAAATGGGAAGGCTTGGTTCTTACACAAGGGTATCCATGTCACTCTGTATGCTAAATAGATGTTCACAGTGGTAGCAGAGGCTATCCTGATCTTTTGAATTTACCCTTCCCTAGCACCCCAAAGTTATTTCTAACATCAGTGTGCGTACATCCATTCTTAGTTTTGTGGCCATTTAATATCATTATCGGTGACCTTTTCACCGGAAATAATAGCACTAGTTCTTTGTATATCCCGGGTCTTACGTTGCACCCAAGGATGTAAGAAGGTTTGCTTTCGTCACTTCTTATTAGAAAAAATTCAAGATAGCAGAAACTGCAATGTCAGGAAGATCAATGTGCAATTTGGCAATCCTTTTACTGGAAATCCAATAGTGAAGTCACCAACACTCGAAAAGTTCGGAAAACTCAATATCGAAGTATAGATTCAGGCCCACAACGGAGACACGAGCTAATACAAGCTACTAATTCAAGATTTTGATTTGCCTGAAGGAAGTCACTGCAAGTTTCCATAAAGGAGATGTTCGATCTTTTTTCCCGAGTAAACTGAGGAACTCGACTTGAATTTTAATCCACTTGAATTGATTCGATTGACACTTGAATTAACACGTCGACTCTTTTTTTTTTTTTTAAGTGGTAAATTTTAATAGAGAAAAGAAATGGGCGAGACCACGTGACCAAGATGGGCAATACAAAGAGAAAGAGAAAGAGATATTATACTGCAAGCTTGGGAACCTCCACCAGAAGGGTTGATTAAACTAAATTTTGATGGATCCAGCATTGGTCACTTTTTTGATGAGATCCAAGACAAAATTGGGGGTCATCTATTACATTCAAGCATATCCGGAGGTCGGCAAATAATGTGGCAGATGGCCTTGTTCGTCAAGGAGTGGCGCAGGCGAATATGGAATTTTTTTATTTTCTTCCTCCATAATTGTTTCTCTCTTCTTGTTTCTCTTGTTTTTCTCTCCTTGTAATCTTTGGAGTTTTGACCATCTCGGTCTTCTCCCTTTTAATGAAAGCTTCACCATTCAAAAAAAAAAAAAAAAGGCTACAAGTACAGAGAAAAACCAAGGGGAGAGGAAATTGAAGATCTCTAAGCGGACCTTATCAACTCCTGAACAGACCTTGGTCTGCCTTGCTAATGCCCGACCTCCTAACATATAAGGATCCGACACACATCGACCTTTTTAACTCAATTAGCTTTTAAGCATTACTCAAGCAATGAAACAACTGCTAATCAGCTTTACCCCAAAAATATTATGGGGCAACTTGTAAGTGGATTTGAAAAAATGCAGTGGGCCAATGTCCACCCAAAATTCAAGGGTTTCGCAGTAAATACCTTAATCAGATATTGTGATGATATGCAACCCCTCGAGCAAAGTGGTTCTTAATTGGACCCCCACAGGCCCTCCTATCTTTATTAAGCTTAATTATGATGGATCAAGCTTGAGGAACCTTGGGCCGTCTGACTTTGGGGGCGTTCTTCGTGGAGCAAATGGTGTAACGAAATGAGCCTACTTTGGCCCTTTCAGCCAGTTGAATGCCACTAATGTAGAAGTGCATGATCTCTTGGCCAGCATTTGATTTGTTGAGGTTACTGACTTAGACCTGCTTATTGTTGGAGACTCTTTAAATGTGATCCGCTAGATGAGCAACGGAGTGACCTACCCATGGAGAAGTGCGGACATGGTTGAAGATATTCTTGATCAGGCCGCGGCGCATTCAATTAGCTTTCAACACATATGGAGATCTGAATAGTGAGGCTGATTGTTTAGCTCGAGCCAGAGTCAAAAAATCCAATATGGAGATGTTCGATTACCTTCCTCCTTGATCCTTTTTTGTATGTTTTCTTCTTTTTTGCTTGGCTTGTACTCAACCATCTCAGTCCTTGGGCTTTGCACCATTTTATTAATAATTGTTTTCATTGAAAAAAAGGATTTGAAAACAAAAACATGTGTTCGCAAATCTTAGTCAATCGTCATGCGAGGGCATGTTGAAATTCATAGTGGACAAAATTTTCTCGCAGCTTTGGCATGCAACTCTCTGTCTAAAATGAGTAAATTTGCATTTATTGCAAATCCAATCTCCCAATTGCCTTGGCTTCCTCTACTCCACTGTCTACGTGAACTATCAGCCTTCAAGGTTTAGCAGCATTTCCTATTGTTCGGTAGCTTGATCTCCACCCTCTCAACTTGGCTTCCTCTACTCCACTGTCTACGTGAACTCACAGCCTTCAAGGTTTAGCAGCATTTCCTATTGTTCGGTAGCTTGATCTCCACCCTCTCAATCTGATTCTCAAGCATGGTTCTCATGATCCACAGGAGAGATTCAACATTGTGGAGTTCAAGTTCGTTAAGATCTCCCCCGATTAAATACCATTGTTCCAACTACGAAGATTAAATACCTGAGTAGAGTCTTCCCTTGTTCTTAGCTCGTATTATTTTCTTTTTTTTTAATTGTCATTTATGATTCCAAAAATTGCCAAATAAGGGACAAGTTGTCCCCTAACAGGCTACAACATTACCGCCCCCTACATATAGTAGGATTAGCTTACATATCCGTTACATGCTACCCATCCCCATTCCCCATTACATTACCCGATAGCCTAACTTGTATCGGATCCAACTAAAGTGCCATATTTGTGGGCGCCAACAAGTCATGATGCGTGTCCGCCATGCCACACAAACTTCTCCACCTCATCCCAGCTAGCGATTTCAATTTTCAAAAATCTCCCTCAAAGACTAGAGCTATTGTGCGCCCCTAACCGTGCACGATGGCCATTTATTCTATCATACGCTAGGTCATCTTCTTTTGCTAAATTTTCACAGAGAGAGAGAGAGAGAGAGAGAGAGAGAGAGACGTTAGTCTTCTCCGGCAGCTCTCCCGCCGGCTACCACCTCATTCTCCACGGTCACCACCTTCAGTCCCTCCCACATCTCTTCCACAAAAGCCATCCATCTCCACCTTTTAAACCCAGCCACCACCGCCGTCTTCTTCAAGATCTAAACCCACTTCCACCACGGCCCATTTTCTTTATCCCATTCCGTCATTTTCATATCAATAACACATCCCATTCCATGCATGATAGCCATCCATCTTCATCCCATTCTTAGCTCATATTCTGTATAAAGCTAATGATATCACAGATAGCTTGGCGAGGGATAGAGTGGATAGGGAAGTCCAAGTTGTAAAAACCAATTCTCTTCTATGTAATCTCTTGAAACTTTTGTTTCATTTCTTGTTTTAGTCTCTTTCCATTGATTGCTCAGGTCAGCTCATCCCTTTCTTCGTTTCACTTTCTCCCATTTTAACTTTTTTTTGGTCATCTTTCAAATGAAATAAAGGATGGATAATACAACATCATAACATAACAAATGAAAGTGTAATGCTACTGAATCAACCAATAATGATGAATGTAAAAGAGATTTTTATGTATTAAGGTGCAATCTAAGTAATTAGATGCCAAGCTGTTTTCCCTATCAGATGCCACACTTCTTTCCTTCGAGGAAAGTGATTCTAATTTCCTCTTCAGTGGGAATGTCAGCAGCTGTGTGAGAATTCTGGATGAATTAGAAGAGTGTGCCCAAAAGTCCATGTTTGTCAGCAGCTGTGTGAGAATTATGGATGAATTAGAAGAGAGTGCCCCAAAGTCCATGTTTGTGGGTTAAAGACCCTATTGGATTTCAACTATTTCTCTAACAGATTCTACAGCCTGCAAGTTTAGATATTTCATTGAAATATGGACCAAATAGAAGATTCTTCAGCTAATTCTGTAACTAAAAGTAGGTCTGCCAGTAGGACTGTTATCCAGTTTCCAAGACATGGTGTCTCAATTTTCTCAATAGATTCCCATGTACTCACTTTCTCGGGTAGAATATTTGATATTTTATTATCGTAGGTTAGGTGCAACATGTGTGCAAGCCTGCGACAGGTATAGAGAGATAGAGATAGAAAGAAAGAAAATAGAAAGAGGGACCCAAGTACAATCAAACAATCTAATGTATAAACATGAAAATATGCTAAGCACAGCAGTAGAGGATGCCCCTAAAACACGCACAGAGAGAAAAGTATAATCAAACCATCTAATTTAAATAACATGAAAATATGCTAAGCACAGCAGTAGAGGATGCCCCTAACCTATGCCTCATGAATTCTCAACATAGAATATAATTGCATTTCCAAGTTATTGAGTAGCCTTGAACGATCGAAACTTCCAAGATAAAGTAAGTCATCATTCCCAATTCAATATTTCAAATTTCGAGCAAAAATCAAACTACTATCAATGCCATGTTAGCAATCCTAGAAACATATGCAAGCATGCAATAATACCCCTCAGAGAGAGGCATGTCCCTGAGGCCTATCAATCAACTTACATCGCGACCATTGCTGCCTAAGAACGACCTCAATCGCCTTGTTGAATTCGTCGCATCTTTGAACAAGAACGGCACTCCATTTTCCACAATAACCTCAATGTCCTTCTTGGAAAGCAGCCTACAGAAAACAGACAAATTTAACAAAATGAATACATGAAGGCAGTGAATGAACCAAATCAGATTGAGATCTCAATGATATAACAAAAAAAAAAAAAACCAGGCATATTCTTCAGACTTGAAACTTTGATAAATAAAAAAATAAAAACAAATGCGCCGTTTGAATCAAGGTTGCCAAGGCGGGAATCGAAAGCGGGATTCAATTCGGGATTCGAGAGCGGGAATCGAAGGCTCCTGGGATGGTGGGAAGCGGGAATCGTGGGTTTGCCAGAGAGTCAACGGGGATTCGACGGGGATTCGTCGGGGATTCGCTGAGAGTCGCTGGGGAGTTGGAATTTGCAGGGATTCGCCTGGGAATCGAGGTTCCTATAAAGTGGGAATCAGGGTTTTCATAAATTAGGAATCGGGGTTCCCCAAAATCGGGGATTCGAATCGAATCACGATTCGGATTCGCGATTCGGGGATTCGTGAATCCCCAACTCCAGGTACGAATCCTGCTTCTCTGGTTTGAATACATGAATTTTATACTCCAGGATTGTAAAATGCTGGATTTGACAGGCTAAAATCTTGATTTTATAAGCTAAAACCTGGATTTTATAAGCTAGAATCTGGAATTTTACAATCCTAGTTTATTAAATTTCAGATTTTAGCTGATAAAATCCAGGTTTTAGGTTGTAAAATCCGATTTTACGATCCTAGATTATAAAATCTCAGATTTTACAGGCTAAAAGTTGGATTTTGCAATCCTAGATTATAAATTTCAGATTTTAGCTTATAAAATTCAGGTTTTAGCTATGATCTGTGGACACAGACACGGAGTCAGACACGGCGAAATCCCAAAGTTTAGAAATGGGGACACGCCTAATATAGAAAGTACATATAATCATGATTTGTGGGCACGGATTCGTGTGCTGAGTTTCGGCACGGATACGAGGTATCTAACATGGCAACCCCTGAAATCTAGAAATAGTGTCACAGTCAGACGTACATACATATAAAGTTACTGACACTTCTACCAGTACACTTAAAAGTGTCTAAAGGAGTGTGGACATGTGTGGACACGGGTATCTTGTCGGACACGACATGACATGTGTGACAGCAATAAATTCAAAGTGTCAGCCAAATCATAGCGTTTTATCTAGTAAAATCCAGGATTTAACAATCCTAGATTATAAACTTCATGTATCCAAACGTTGTAAAAAAAACATTAACTTATAAATAAAAGGAAACATATAAAGCTAAAACTCTAAAACCCTACCTCAACAGATCGGACCGATCACGAGCAAACCACAAGCACGCATTCGCAGATCGAACAAATTCCTCCGGGAGATCCTCAAAAACCGAAAACTCATCATCTCCAACCCCAATCTCTCGGTTGAAATAACCTCCGGACCAGAGATTCTCCACAAGCTTCTGCCATTCAGGCCACGGATGCGAAACCCTAGAATTCGAAGAAAATCCAACAGATTCTCCGAATTCTTCCCTAGAAACGGTCTGCGTGTGAATCTGTTCAGAAGATCTGATTGAAAAACCTAACCGAGGGAGAGAATTGGAGAAAAGTCTGTGATTTTGAGAGGCGGAAAAGAGGGGAAGAGAAACCCTAGAACGGCGAGCGAGGTGAAGAGTGAAAGGGCGGGGGAAGATGAGTGGGAAGGGAGTTCTGAGTAGCATGAAGATCTTGGAAGCACCGCCCATGGAGCATTTGAAAATGAAGGGAGGTAGGGTTTAGCTAGGGTTTTATCGTGGGCCGGGTTTTGACGAATGGAGAGAGTGATTTTGGTGGGCATCTTGCGGCATTTACTGTTGGAATTCTAAGTAAGGATACTGATGTTGGCACTACCATGTTTTGATAATTGCAGTAACTCATCCAGTCTTTTATGATTTAAACAGCTGTCAGAGGTTATTATAGAATCGTCAAGATGCTCTTAAAAGTCAATTAAAAAAGGAAAAGACAAGCTGAGTTGATACATATAATTATTAAGAACATGGTAGTACCAACATCAATAGCCTCTAATATTAGGGAAATTATATGTTGACCCCCTTCACTTCCCTGGTGCATCCCTCTAGTTAGGGTTGCAATCTGAAAACACCGTGGGCCGGGTTTAGGAATCTCGGGTTTTTTTTAAAATAAATCAACCCGACCCGAGTTGCAACTCTAGTTTTTTGCCTTTCACTTTCATCGGGACGATCATCGCAATTAACCATTATCAGTCAATGCAACAACAATAATTTCCTCGATCCTATTCATAGTGATTCTTAATGCAAGTAGATTTAATACTGAAGATTAAGGGCAGTGATGAATTGACCCCCTAATATCTCTCTCTCTCTCTCTCTCTCTCTCTCTCTCTCTCTCTCTCTCAGCACTTTACTATATGGGGGTCGATTTATCACTGCACAAGATTAAATATCGTATTACTTTGGGCATCGTGCATGTACTTACACGCCTCTATGAGTGTTGATTTTTTTATTATATGTGGGAGGTCTTTTGAGCATGGTTGGGAGGTTTTTGAGCACGATTTTAATTTCGCTTAAATTTTGGTCCGAAATTTAAGGAATATCACCAAAAAATCTAGATTTTATTAATTATTTAATATTTTTTTTGAAATTTCAGCTTTTTGAAATTTTGTTCGAGATAAAATATTACTTTATTTGATTTCGTTGGATTTAATTTCGGTTTCGGTGAGGACCGAAACGCATTCCAAAACCGAAATTTAAAACCATGATTTTATGAAAATTTTGTTACCAACATTTGTTTCACATATATAAGTTCATATATTGGAATCGATCATGCACCATAAATTCAATCATATATTGGATTCGAATAGATCATGCACCATAAATTCAACAATCAGAACATAAAATTTAGGGTGCATGTATGGGGAATGTTAGAGAATAAAATCAGATATGATCTTCTAAGATTTGTTTGTTGGAGTGAATGGGGTGGGTTTAGTAATTGGATTAGATTAGGCAACCAAGATTAGGGTAGTTGCAAAGTTTAGGAAATCTCTTTTCATATTGATCTTTCACTTTCTTTGTTTATCTTCTAAAGTGCTCTATATAAGCACTTCTTAGGGTTGATTGTAAGTATCCAAGAAATTAGTGTAATTCCCTAATTTTGTCATAGTATCAGAGCAGGTCGATCCCACGCCTGTGCCTTGATAACAACACTTGTTTTCCCGTCCTCCGACGGACGGCCAATCTAGTCGTCCGTCGGGCCTCGGACAATTTTTGTATACAACTTCTAGGCACCTCACAAGCATATTTCTTCTTCCAAAGCCCTATCCAACCTGCTTTGTTTTTTTTTTCCACCAACCACCCAACCCAATCGAAACTCTCTTTCTAAAAGCCACTGTTTTTAGTTTCTAATTCCATTCAACAGAAACATGGCCTTTTATTTCTGCATTCTCTTCTTGATTTTCTCCATCGCTTCCCGATCTTCTTCATCCAGAAGCCTATGTTTTTTCTTCCTTTTAGTTGATTGGAATGCATCTTGATCCCATCTCCATTTTCCGAAAAGCATGTTAAAAGAAAAAAATTGTGGAATGAGAGTTTCAAAGAGAGAAACCCACTTCTCTTGTGATGCTTTTGTCATCAACATCAATGAGTCCCAGAGAAATCAAATCACAGACGGCTTGGATAAAGGAGGAAGAGACACCAAGTTTAGACATTGGAAAGGTGAAAATAGGATCCTTCTATTCTGATTGGTACTCTTTTCTTTGTCTTTTGGAAAGTACCTAGCCTAAGGTATTGATAATGATACCCCCTGGCTCAACAGTTATGAGTCTCTTTCCTTTTATCTGTGTCTCACTTGCCTTCATCAATCTCTCTTTTGTCAGAGCAGAATAGCACCCTCATATTGATCAGTACACTATTTTCTGTGTGATTGATTGTGATTTCCGGCCTCAGTTTACAGTTCCGATGATCGATCTCAAGACCAAAATTGAGATTTTGTTTGCCGAAATATTTACAAACTGTGCTTTCAATGCTTGTTTAACAGATCTTTGCACTCTTTAAATACCTTGGCTTTTGTATCTTATTTCAGTTGAGGTACCTCACTTAGGTGCAGGTGCATGCCTGAAATAATTCCCCTTTTAGTTCAGGGGCTTCATTTCTTTTGAAGTGCGTGCTTGGGAGAGTTTCATTTCCATGAGGATCAGTATCTAAAGCCAAACCATGATGTCTCGCCCATCATGGTCCATTCTTGCCAATTCTGGCTCATTCTTGCCCATCCCGGCAATGGCCCACTGTGACCCATTTTTTGCCTGTTTCAAGCGTTGGTCCATGGTGACCCATTACTACTCGCTCATCGAGGCTTGAGTCTTGTCTAGCCTATTGAGGCTATGATTTGTTCTAATCTATCTCTTCATGGCACATCAACAAGTGGTATCTTCTTCGGCAATCAGTATCCGCCATCATCAGCTAACACTCGGCAACAACATTAGGGGATATTCATCATCAAACTTTAGCAGTGTGCTTCAAATCAAAAGATTCCATTTTCTTATGGGGAATTGTAGTGAAAATTCTATTTTTCATACGGGGAATTTTATTGTAATCAAACGTATGTCGATTTTTCAATCCACATACTTTTGAGGAGGCATGTTAGAGAATAAAATCAGATCCGATCTTCTAAGGTTTGATTGTTGGAGTGATTGGAGTGGATTTGGTAATTGGATTTCATCAAGCAACTAAGATTAGGCTAGTTGCTTAGTTTAGGAAATCCCTTTTCATAGTGATCTCTCACTTTCTTTGTTTATCCCCTAAAGTGCTCTATATAAGCACTAGTTAGAGTTGAATTGTAAGATTCAAAGAAATTAGTGAAATTCCCTAATTTGGTCAGAGAATGTAGAAAACCTCGACGGACCCGATCCACCACGAGAAACTATCTTGGGTAGGGTAGGGTTTTGGACTTTGTGCTTTTTTTAAAAGAACCAACTTGACCTGACTCGAAATAGTTTCTCGATAAGGGTAGGGTTATGGAAAACCTAACCCGCGCAACCCGAGTTGCAACCCTACCTGTAGTGTAAAAGGAGTCATCGAAATACACTATGGGTGTGTTTGGCGTACCGTTTGAAATAGCGTTTGAAACGGCGTTTTGCCAAACGGCGTTTTGGTGTTTGGTTGGCCAGATCAAAACGGCGTTTTAAACGGCAAACGGAGGTATTGTGTGTTTGGTTGCAAATGCCCCAAATCGGAGTTTTAGTGGTAAAATGACCAAAAAGGGCATTGTTTGGTTGGCCTCAATGTAACTCAATTATTCTCTCATTAGGCCAATATTAGAAGGTCATTAGGATCTCATTCGACACAATTAAAATTAAACATCATTGCCATAACTAGTTATACTATTGTTCACAAAAAAATAAATTTAAAAAGTGGCACAATGAGTAATTTATCTGACCCATCTCCTGAATCCATATTCCCTGCAAATAAAAAACCAACAACTAGCATATTCAAATCCCGTATGGCACACCAAGGGAAGATGTTACTAGTATGCTCCAGACCTCTGTAGTGTAAAAACAGTTCAAAATAAATTGTATAAGAATGAAAAAGTTATACATTGTCTTGAGCTTGTTCAACTAACATATAAAAACCAACCAGTTCGAAATAAAAGTAACAACCAACAAGTTGCAATACTAAAAAAACTATCAGAAGTTCACAACCATCGATCACAAGATAAAAAATAACGCCACTTGACAACATCCAAGTAACACAAGTTCACAACCAACAGATAGAAAACTAATCAATGGGCTGGGGATAGTAAACATCGTCATCATCGAATGACGGTTGCAATGGGACTCCCAACTCATAATGTAGCCAACCAATCTTTGTTTTGTCATCTCCCATAGCCACCCACAATGCACGATTCTCTTTCACCTTGAACAATTTGCAAGCGGCATAAAAATTTAGTGACCCCCTCTCATAACCTGGCAACAAGGCTAATTGCGTCACGATTTTAGTCATGTCAGCATCAAACTTCTCCATACGGACAGATGTAGTCGTTCTCCTGCTTTCCACTGCAGTCGCGAGACGCTCTAAGTTTTTGGAAATATGATTTGCAACCGATCTTCTTTTTGCAACCCTTTGTTTTACATTAGGCTCTTTCTTCCTTGCTACTACATCTGGTTCCGTCTCATCTTCACCATAAACAGGCTCATTCGAAGATACTGGTGTGCCTACATCTTCATCTCCCTCTTCCTCTATATCAAATGGGGTAGATGCTTTGCTATTTTGTGTCTCAACTTGGGTTGCAGAAGGAGAAAATGCAAGTCTTCCAGTTGCAGAAACATCTAAGAACAACTCCTCAAGATCCCAGCACCTTTCCAAGGCTCGACTCCTAAAGCACGCATACTTTTTATTTCTCTACACAAAACAAAAAAAGAAACATTATCCTTTTAATGAAATGGAAAAAAACTTATAATAAAAATAAATTAAGTTTAAGTTTATTGATTACCTTAATTTGAGTATCCCACCAATCGTCTGATGCATCTATGCAATGCTTCGCATGATCAAAACCCAAACCAGTTGCACTGGTCAACAAAGAATGCCACAACTGCCACTCCTTTTTAGTCGAGTCCCAATGATTTTTCATTTGTTCCTTAGTGAATCCCTTGCCCGTCTTCTCATTAAAACCATCAGTTGCTAGCGCCCACCCTTCCTTGCTCAAGTGTGAACCGGGTCTAAATCCCCTCCTAACTAAGTCCTTACATATGTCAATCCAAGCATAATGGCTATCAATGTCCCATTGAGCTTTCTTAATAATCTCTTTTCCATTTGCCTTCCCTTTTGTAGTCTGGGAAGATTTTTTTGCTTGATCACTTTCCATCTAAAAAATTCAAAGCGTAAGCAAGAAATTCTCTACACAACTCTACAAGGTCAAGCTACAATAGAGAGTATAAAAAGGGGATTTAACAATGGATTTCTAAAGCTTTGTGTTCTAAAAGAGAGCTTAAAAGTTTATTGAGAAAGCTAAGATTTTGTAAAGGAATTGCTAACTAACGTAAAAAGGAGAAAGGAACAGAAGGAAAACCACTACCAAAAGCTTTAGAGAAATATCTGAAAATAAGGGCACATTCCAAACGCTAGATGCAAACAAGCTTTCCAATATCCTGATGGGGTAGCCGTAATGCTTCTAAAGAAAGATAGAATTAGAATGAAGCATTTTAACAACATGCCAAAAGAAGAAAAACGAATGTTATTTTTTACTAATTCAAAAATCATACCAATGTCCAAAAGCTTCAATTTAGCAATGAATTTGTCTCTAAATCAACACTTAAAAGGCAAACAGAAAGAAGTTATAGATCCTGGTTAGCAAATGAAACAACAAGTGATTGTTGAGTAAAAGACTTGGATGGGCAAATAAGTTAGTCAGGCCAATAGAAAAACACATCATTAAAAGAATGCCAGTGCATCCATAAATTCTAGCACAAACAGCCTGTCAAAGATTCAAGGAAACAATATAAAATATGATATTACGAATTAGATTTCGTGTAACCATGATGATCATAGCTGCATCAGAACAGATCAGAAGCATCCGTCTTTCTAAGAATCATAATGCATTTAGGATCAGATCCAAGAGATGTTTTTGTGATATAGCCTTTTACCATTTTCCCATCCCTTCATTAATTTATAGTAGTTGTTCGGCTGGACCAACTTTAGCCACAAAAAAATTGGAAAACAAATTACATAACAAAATAGTACAGATGGTCAAAGACAAACACCACTGTTGATGCATCACATTCAAAAGGTGCATATCAAGCTTCAAATCTAACTACCTAATCTGTACTGCCAAGTTACCACTGAATATGCAGTTCAGCACCATTGAGCAATTGTGTTTCCAATAAAAAAAATATATGCATATTAATCTTGAAATCTAACATCATTAACCACATCCAAAGAATACATATTGAACTTTTTTACATTGAGCATACAGGACGAATGTATAACCGAACTTACAAAACATGATCTTAGCTTATATGATTACCAATTATATAATTACCACAGATACAGGCCCAAGCACATTGTTCTTCTGATCTAATCATGACTAGTAAGCTTAACTGTGTCAGATTTGACATAAAGATCAAGCTAACAACCAGACAAGAGCGTTCTAACAGATCTTTTCCATATAAAGAAATAAAGGAAATAAATTAATGAAAATAAAATCATTCACTAAAGATCTGATGTTAATGTAGAATTCTCAAACGAAACATTTTCAGACAGAAATCACATAAGTTGCAGGCAAGACTTTCTCTACATTTTAACAAATCAATAATGCAACTTCGTGCTCCCTGTCAATAGATATACGAATTTGAGACTTACTAGTAAATAAACAGTAAAAAGAAAAAAACAGAGGCTTCCAAAGAAACATGAAGGCTGCCATCAATAGCTCCAATCACATAGATTGCAGGCAAAGAAACAGAGGCTTCCAAAGAAACATGGATTCCTCTCTACGTTTTAAGGAATCCAAAGAAACAGAGGCTTCCATGGTTTACCAAAACCCACGAAACCCCAACAAACAGAGAACCAGAAAACCCTATTTTGGGTTTTTAGAAACCCTATTTTATGAGATTTAACAAGATAAAAAAAAAGGAAAAAAAAAAACAGAAAGAAGAGAGAGAGATCCGTACCTGCTATGAAGCTTGGAGTCTGAGGTTGCAAGGAGACGTCTGGAGGTGGAAGACAAGTCTCGTGTCTTCTTTTTTTGGAGCACAGCGAGAGTCGAGGAAAATTTCGTTTTAACTTGCCAAAAAAACGAAGGTGTAAATATGGGTTTGATGAGGGTAAATATGTAAAAACCCATAACCTAAAAACTCCGTTCAAAACGGCGTTTTGCAAACGGACCTCCCCCCCTCCGTTTGCAAAACGCCGTTTTGAGGGTTCAAAACGGTGTTTCAAACGGCATTTCAAACGGTGGCTGTGCACCCAAACACTCCCAAACGGCCGTTTGGCCCCAAAACGGTGTTTCAAACGCCAAACGGTGTTTTAAACGGTACGCCAAACACGCACTATATGGAGGTGACCTGAATAAGAAAATGGGGTGAATATATTACTTTCCATTAAATATCACACGTGCCAAAAAAAAAAAGTTTTCTATCTTCTGTGTATCTCGTAAGAAGAAAATTCGTAAGGGAAATGTTATCAGCATTACAGTATTTTGATGAGGTCACTCCTCACGTTATTAAAAATACAGTATGGCCCGCACCATAGGATGATCCAAACTGTCCATTAGATGGGCCAGCCCCAAAAATCATTTCCATAGGTTGATCCTAACCCTCTAATTCCTAATTCTACCCTGTTTCAGCCCCGTTAATTTCCGTTGCTTATTCAAACAAATTCCGGAATCGGGCTGATTGGAATCAGATCCCGATTCCGCCATCTGATTCCGGCAATCCAAACGCACTATACAATTCCTATTCTATTCTCAAGTTCATAATCTATCCGGGAGAGAGAGAGAGGGAAAGATAGCGGAGGAGAAAATGCAGCAAACTCAGGAGCCAATCATGACAGCAACGAAGACGGAGCCACCGGAATCCTCTGAATCTCCGGCGGAGGCGCCGCCCAAACAGGTGGCGCTAGCGATGGAGAGGCTTGGTAGCGCTGCACGTCTCATAGCGGACATCAGGCTGGGAGCCGATCGCCTCCTCGAAGCTCTATTCGTGGCTCTCCCTCATCAATCTGACAAAACCATTAACCTAATTCTCAAAGAGGAGACCTCCATGCGCCACCACCTTCAAGATCTCCGCACCCTCGGTAAATCCCCCTTTTTTTTATTAGTTCCTAGGGTTAGGGTTTTTGACATGACCTCTTTCATCTAGGTGACATTAGAATTTATATTTATTTTCCCTTCCATAGCATCAACTTGATGAATTTAAGTAGTGGGATTCTTATTCTGTTTGGTAATTTGTTTAGCAATTGAAGTTATTAGGTCTTTCTTTTGCACAAGCAATTTGTAGATTTGAAGTACTGTTATTACATTTTTTGGTAAATGAATCAACCTAACTGGATGGTAACTGATGTAGAAACTTCTTAAATATGGACTTGTTCTAATGTAATGCAGTGTTTATTAAAGCTCCATGTATGCACAATAGGAAATCGCAGATGATAATAGGAAATAGGAAATCACAGATGACCTGATCTGGCGTAGTCCTTTTTTGAAACCAACATCTCAATAATGTCGTGGACTCATGGTTTTCTTCTTCCTTCGCTTTAGATTTTATCTTCATAAATGGATAACATACGCGCGCATTGTTGTAAATTCCGTTTCGGAATGGACGAAACGAACCGGTTTCGTTACAATTCCGGAACGAAAATCCAAAATTTCGTTCCGGTGGAAATTTCGTTCCATTCCGGACGAAATTTTCCGAAATCCGGAATTTCATCCGGAATGGACGAAATTCTCCATTCCGGCCGGAATCGTGCATAATGGCTAGTTTGACTGGATTTTGCAGATTTTACAACAATGCCCCTGGAACCTGGTGCGCACCACGCGTACCCGACATGTTTACTATTTTATTGTCCATTTACTTAAGATTTACATGTAAATAACGGAATACCCCCCTTTTGGATTTATTAAAAATAGTTTCAACACCCAAATCTAAAGGAAAAAAAGTCAACTCCCCAGTTTTAGTACAAAATTCAAAGAAAAATGGTCGGGTCAAAATTTTAACTTTCTTAAGTTCCAAACAGTAGGGTATTTTTCAAATTTTAAAAATTCATAAAATCTATTTTGTCCAAACATTATTAAATCCCAAAAGTCCGGTAAAAAAAATCTCATAATTTGGTCTCTAAAAATTATTCATCCTGTCAGGCACTGGTCAACACACTGGTCAACACACTGGTGACAGACTTTTTTTTTCTAATGAATGATGTATTGATGCCTCATGTTATGAAATATGGAACTTAATCACTTATGAAATGAAGAGTAATATTAGAATTTTCCATTTTGGTGATGTTATTGTTATTTGATTGCTCTACAATTTTTTTTTTTAATTTTTATAAATATATAATAAAATATTAAAATATATTATTATATTCTGCGTACCCGAACGTACCCGCACCCGGTTTTTTTGGCAAATCACGTCCCCACGTACCCGTGTCGTGTCGTACCTGCACCCGTACCCGTGCTTCATAGCCTCGAACGGCTCTTTTTAGTTTTTTATGTTTTTCTATGTATCAGACTATCAGTTGGACTTGTGCAAGACTTTATGTGTTTAAGTAATGAATATACCTTTTGAGACACATATTTTGGACTATTTATTAGTTTTTCATCTTTTCTTATTGATTTTTTATTTTTTTGGATTTTTCTCATAGTTTTTAATATATTTTTTGTATGAACGAAAAGTTTCAATCGAAATGCACCGAAATCCCACCGAAATTTCGTTTCGGTGGCCAAAACGAAATGGCGACCGAAACGGAATTTACAACTATGTACGCACATGTTTATGCCCTTGTTTTTTAGCAGTCTTCTGGTCATGGTAAAGCATGCCACTGTACTTACTAGAACTACCAATGATGTTTTTATATTTATCTAATAATTCTTATTCCCTTCTAATTTCATAGTGATGCGGAAGTTATAAACAAAAAAATAATGATATTCTAATGAACAAATGAGTCTTAATGTTGTGCTCATTGCAAGGAAAAGTGATTCATGTACTGTTGGAACCTAATCTTCTATTGTTGTATGGTAAATCAACACACTCTTCATTATAGACCCTTTATTCTTCTTCTCTATCTTAATCAAGGTTAGAAATTTTGGTGGAAATGTCGGTGGCAATTTCGGTTTCAGTGGAAATTTTGGGAAATTTTTATTCGGTTTCAGTTTTAAAACGATGATCTTAATATTGTTAAACCTTTGGTTTCTTTTACTCTTAGGAAGGCAACTGGAGTCTTCTGGAGTTTTAAATGGATCTCTTCGGTCACGAGGTAACTCGTGGGGTTTGCACATGCCCCTTGTTTGTCCAGATGGTGCTGTTGTTGCATATGCTTGGAAGCGTCAACTTGCTGGACAGGCTGGTGCATCTGCTGTTGACAGAACCAGGTACATTTGAACATTTTTTATACATGGACAACTAATTCTTTGGCAGAAAGCTTGAATTGCCTCATAGTTGGTTTTCTAACAATTTTTTGTTGTTGTGACAATTAGCTTAAGTTTATTTTACTCAAAATGTAATCTCTGATGTTGCCCTATTTTAATCTTGTGGATCTGATAGCTGAAAATCTGATATGTTTCGCCGATATGTGATATGTACTGCTGATATGCATGCCTGATTCATCTCCGATCACCACAAAATGTCTATAAGATGGGTAGAATAACTAATAGAAAGGTGTTCTATAAATTTTATTAGCACCTATTTCATTTAGTTGTCATAATATCAAGTCTTGGCTGCTTGATACGTGTCGAATTGTATGGACTATCTATTTCTATAGTATTTTTTTTCATTGTATCACGGGTGGAAAGTTGTAGTTGAAAATATGAAAAAACACCATGATCACTTGATTTACTTAATGCTATTAGCCTGTGTAATTGTCTGCTTTTGTTTTAATTTTTCTTTCTTTTAATGGTACATGCACTAAAAGAGAGATTGAAGAAGTTGTTAACTACAGAATAAGAGTAGGTTGGTTGAAGTGGAAGCATGCTTCAGGAGTTCTGTGCGATCGTAAAATACCTACCAAGTTGAAGGGAAAGTTTTATAAGACAACTGTGAGGCCAGCGTACGGCTCAGAATATTGGGCTACCAAGAAGCAACATGTGCATAATATGAGTGTAGCGGAGATGTGAATGCTTAGATGGATGTGTGGCCATACAAGGTTAGATCGAATTAAAAATGAAGACATCCGTAAAAAGGTGGGGGTGGCACCAATTGAGGACAAGATGAGAGAGCACCGCTTAAGATGGTTTGGGCATGTCCAACGTAGGCCTTTGGATGCTCTAGTGAAAAGAAATGACTCGTGCCAAGTTGATGGATTAAAAAGAGGTCGGGGCAGACCGAAAACAACTTGGGTAGAAACAGTGAGGAAAGACTTGAGGTCTAGGAACATAACAGAGAACATGACCTTGGATGGGATATAATGGAAGAAAATGATCCATGTAGACGAATCCAACTAGTGTCAAGAGTAGACTTAGTCAATTTGAGCCGGGTTGATTCTTTCACCTTCTTCATGAAAAATTTCTAAAGGATTCATTAGCCGACCCCAACTAGTTTGGGACAAAGGCTTAGTTGAGTTGAGTTGAGTTAATGGTACATGCATTAGATAGGAAAACTGAATACTACAAGGGACACCGAGAAGGTATCAAAACATCAAACAACAAAAAAGAAGAAGGAAGAAATACAAAAAGGAAGTTATGATTGGACCTAACTTTGCCATGTAAAGAAAAACTAAAGGAATGGAATCAAGAAAAACAGAGAGAAGGGGCCGATCGGCTGAGAGTTTCTAGGGCAGATAAGGATGGCCTATGCAGTGTAGAGTAAGTGGAGAAAATGGGATCCCTCAAAGAGGAGTAAAAGTAAATAGTGGTTTGGGATGAAATCACATGAAGGCGGTGATAAAGAGTAAAATTGTTGAAGGAGGGAGATAAGAATACGGCATATTTTCATGGAATAACTAGTGCGAGAAGAAAGGGGAATCACATTTGAAATCCCAGTTGGGCAACCAAGAGAGGGTGGAATTGGTTGTCTTATAAAAAAATTATCATTTTTAAAAACTTTTGCAAGACTAGTTTTCAAAAGTTTAAATGAATATCCTCTCTTAGACCTTTTGACAAACACTTGTTAGGTGACTTTTGAAAACCCTAGTTGATTATTTCATTTTTAATATTTTTATCAAAATACTTGGTTGATGATTGGAGATTACAAATAAAATGCAAATCCCACAATAAGATAAAGGAATAAGATGAATGGTTTCTTTTTGGCCTTTTATCAAACATTTGGTAGAACCCTAGTTGATTTACTCTCTTTAATTCTTTTAACGAATACTTTGTGGATGATTCATGCAAGTAAAACAAAATAAAGAATAAACACCAAAACAAGATAAAGTAAAGAGAGAGAGAGAGAACATACACACAAGAATTTTAGAGTGGTTCAAGAAGGAGAAGAAGATTGCACGCAAGATTTATATTGGTTCGGCCTTCAAACCCAAGGCCTACGTTCACTCTTCTTGAGGTCGTACTCAAGGGTATCCACTATTTGAAGCCCACACAACGCCCGGATTAAAGCCCATCTATTCGAGTCTTTAAACTCCTAAGGATCGCAACCCTTCTTTACAATGAGTGGAAAGAAAGATAAAGTACTCTTTTGCCTCTTTTGTAGGCTATTACAAAGATGATAGCTCACAAACTCTCAAAAAGATTAATACAATGAAGCCCTAAGGAGATCCTCTTCGAATAGATATGCAAGTGTAAAGCTCTTTGAAGAATTCTAAGAAAACTTGTAGATTTGAAAGTTAAGGCTCAACAATGGTGGCTCAAACTTGCAAGAGTTGTAAGAGCTGTGAAGTAGGGTTTTTGAAGATGTATATATAGCTGAGGTTGAAGAAAAAACCCTAATTTTTGGTCTTCACGGGCGTCGTGAGCGAAGTCCGGACGTTCGGCGTCGGCGCGGCTATTTTTCCCAGTTACAGACGAACGAAGTCCGGACTTCCGCTGTTGTAAAAACTGTTTTTTCAGCCCGTTTTGTAAAATTCATATCTCACTCGTTTCTTATCAGATTTTGTCGCTCTTATACTCGATTTGAATGGAAGCGATGAGATCTATTTGCTAAAAATATTTTAAAAAATATTTGAAAATATTTTGGACCAATTAAAGTAGAAATAAGATCTTCTGTCCACTATGTAAGTGCCAGTTAGATGTCATTTCTCAACTTGGCAATTGGGCTTTAGTTCTTGGGCTATGGTCTTTTGTTTTAACAGTATTTAAGACCTTTGAAAATGATTTTCCATGAAATTGAAATATGTCTCAAGGGTGGTTTTGAAAAAGGTTTGAAAACACTTTGAAATGCGAAAACACTTTGAAATGCAAAACCACTTTGAAAAAGATCTCTAATACAATCTAGAAAATATAAGCTGCTTGAACTCCCTTGATTGTCTTGGCTTCAAATATCTTCTTTATGCTCTTGAACTTGTAGGTTAACTCTTTTGAATACTTGGTCTATATGACTCTCCGTCTTGAATGGATTCTTCACTTTGAGACATGAGAAGGTCACCAACACTTTGTCCAACTTGAAGCTCCTCTTGGCATATGCTAGGCTTGCTTGTGGGATACTCAACTTGAGCTCTATGCTTGGACATCTTTCAAGATGATGCCTCCAATATGTGCAAGCTCACTTAGTTCCTTTGTGCATGTTGATCCTCAAGCCATGTGTTGTGATGCATTGTGCTAATGTGCTAATGGCGATATGACATGTGAAGTTCCTGTCTAAGGGACAACACTCCAAGGCAACACATTAGTCCATAAAGACTAATCAATTTGAATTTGCTAGCATCAAAACACCAAGGTAAAGGTGATTAGTTGAACCCATGGGAACCCTTGGGCTAACAAAATTAGTGCTTTACAGGTATATGTTGAGCTATCAGAGGATAAAGAAGAGATAGGAAAGGAGATTGTAACATTCTACATGGGACAATGTCCTTCAGAGGGGGTTGCTCGTCCCAAACCGGATGGTGTGATGTTTAGTGTGTTGGAGGAAGGGGAGTGTGGCCCTTTAGAAACCTTTGGAAGAAGAGGAGATAAGGATAAGACTATTTGCGTTGGGAAGAGATCGAGCCCCGTGGCCGGATGGGTTCTGACTTCCTTTTTTCCAATCCGTTTTGGGATTATGTTAAAGAGGATATCTGCTACTTCTTCAAAGAATTCTATGCAGGAATGGAGCTTAATAAAGGAACATGAGCAACTTTTATGGACCTGATACCCAAAGTGAAAGGATTAGTTAATATAATGGATTTTTGGACTATAAGCCTAGTGGGGTGCCTATATACGTTCTAGCAATGGTTTTGGCAGAATGCTTGAAGAGGGCCCTTCCTAAAATTATCTCAAGCAATCATTCAATCCTTATTGGGGAAAGACAGATCCTAGATGTGCATTAATTTCTAATGAGGTTATGGGCTGCTATTCTAAGTGTGGGGAGAAAGGAGTTGTTTGCAAACTAGACATGGAAAAAGCGTACAATCGGGTGGAATGTGACTATTTGGATTATCTACCTTGCATAATGTGATTTGTTTAGAAATGACAGGGATGAATTCAGAAATGTATTTCCTCTGCATGGTTTTCTATACTGGTGAATGGTTCTTCAAAAGGCTTTTTAAAGTCTTCCACGGGCTTAAGGCAGGGAGATCCCCTCTCTTCGTTCTTGTTTGTGATTGTTGTTGAGACTCTTAGTTGAATGATTGACGAAGGTAGACTTTGTGGCTCATTGAAGGTTTCAAGATTGGAAATCTTGGGGTAGAGGTGCCCCATCTTCAGTTTGCAGATTATGCGTTGGTATTCAGTGTACAAGTAGTCGAAAAGGTGCTAAAGCTAGAAGCGATTCTACGATGCAATGAGATGGTGACATGTCACAAATCCATCATGGGAATTCACAGTCTCAGTGAAGAGGTTGAAGGTTTGTTCGGGCTTCTAGGATGTAACGTGGATAGATTTCCAACTTCGTGCCTTGGCCTGCCATTGGGGATAGGAATAGCCCAACGAAGGATATTTATGGTCTATCCTTGCACACTATTAACAAACTAAGTCTAATTAGTTTTTACCATTTTAAAGGAAAAATTAAAAAGCATAAAAATACAAAAAAAGAAGAAGAAGCTATGTCTAACATATTTATGATCTAGCTATTTCAAAAAAAAAAAACATATTTATGATCTAGCGAAACAACACACCCAAACTAGATCTACTCTTGTTTAAGCACTAAAAAAACTATATCTGGTGCTTCGATTTCTTAGTTGGAGGATCAAAGGTTTTTTTTCCACAAATATTTGAGAAAAAGGGTCCCAAAATCTCGTTGGAAACATTTCCCAAGCTTCGAAACAAAGAAAATCGTGGTTTTAGAAAAGTCATCCTCATCATTTTACGCCTCCTGACAAACATACGATATGCATTTGGCACATCGTTGGATATTGGGTTTTATCGTTGGATATTGGGTTGTATCATCTGACGCCTTATAAGTTTTGAACGATACATGTTGTATATGATGCATTCCCTATCATGTATCGATACCATAAATTCTGGTGCACATATTGAAAGATACAACTTCCGTGGATGTTGCAATTGTTCTGTTTATAAATTTTATGTGAATGTATATAGCCGGTATTGCTTTTAAATTGTGGTTCTAGCGAGCTTATTATTGGTCAATTGCTTGTCAGTGTTAGTGTTTGGCCGAGGTTAGTTTCGATTTAACTAATATTTTTATTTCCCCCAGTGCAGTGGTTTCTTTTTTTTCCAGAGATGTTGAACCAAATACAAAATCAGAATTTGAAATATCAAAAGATTGCTGGTTAAACTACTAAAATGGGAATTCCATTTCGTATTTTTTACCAGAAGGAATTTTTCCCCTTCTGTTTTGGTAGGCACTTTGTGAAATTGTGTAGCATTTGTTAGGAAACGCCCAAACTCTTCTCCAATTCACAATATGAGTCAATTGTAGACGATGGCAATTTTTTATTTGGTTGATTATTTAGCTGTCCTTCACATATCTCTTATCTCCATTTCTCATCTTGGTTTTGGTTTTGTCTTCACACAATTTGGATCCTAGAATTAATTTATCGTAAGAATCACGAGTTTTTTATGGGAAACAACATCTCATTTGGATGTAGTAGAAGAAAACCTGATTTAACCAGATTAAATCACGATATGATAAAGCACCACCTGTTGAGGGTTCCTATCCTATCGCACGAGTTGTTATGGTATTGCGAACTAATTCCCAAAGTTAGTCTACAAGAACAAGAACTATAATTTTCGAGGGAGCTACATATTTTTTAATGGTTGGAAAAAGTCTTGCTATTCTGGCTGTTTGCAAAAGTCCAGGGTGTACTTTTGTTTCATTTATATTAGCTCACTTTTCTGCATTGTTTTTGAATAGTAACTTTGAAACTTTCACGTAGTCTATATCTTTATCTTCTTTTCTTTTTTAAATTAGCTTGGCTTATAAACCAAAAAGTGCAATAAAGTCAGTGAACAAGACCGAGGAAGAAAATATTCAATGACCTTTTATTATTACTCTTGAATATTCCCAGATTGGCTCTCAAAGCGTTTACAGATCAGAAGAGGCGGTTTTTTCCCCACCTTGTAAACGAACAAATTGGCCAAACTAGTGGTGGAGAGCTTGGAGCTGTTAAGAAACATTGTGTTTCCCGAGCATCAGCAATGAGTCATACAGACGAGCATATTGAAGATAGAACTTTATCTGATGTTCTAATCCTTTTGGAAAAAGAGGCACCTAACATGAGAATTTTCACTTACCAACGCCTGGATTGGTTGAAAAGGGCTTCATCATTGTCTTCATCAGAAAAGGAGAATCTCATATGCCTATCGTCCAAGGAACAGAACCTTCATGGTTCAAATAAATTAAGAACAGGATCCCTTGGTGCTGTGGCCGCAGATGAGGTGGCTGTTATTGAGTTGTTGGTGCCTTCTGTTTTCAGAGCTATAGTATCATTGCACCCAGCTGGTTCTATAAACCCCGATGCCGTGTCATTTTTCTCTCCAGACGAGGTAATCTTTTCAAGTTCTCAATTCTTATTCTTGACACATGCTTTCCTATGAATGCATTTTTTGAACTTGAAACTGTAGTGGGATGTGCTTTTTCTTTCCAAGCATTGGTAGCTTTATGTTCCATAGTTGCGTTCCGTAGTTGCACACCATGTTACATGTATTCTTCTAAATGGACGAAGAATCCGCGTTGGACTCATCTCGGATTCCAATACTTCATGATTCTTTGAGACACTTCTAGATCTCTTTTATCTGTTTTCCTTTGAATACTACTTCCACAACTTAACAATTGCTGCATATTTTGAGTTTTACCCATCCCAATAGTAAGTTTCTTAAATGAAAATGAAATATTATATCTACTTAACATATTAAATTTTTCTATATATTACTTTATATAATCATATTATTATGTAAAAATTAAAATTTGAGAATTGAATAAAATATTTTGGCGAATCTACGAATCATTCTTTTTGAGCCTTGTCGGATTCCGACATTCGTTTCCGTACTGATGCAACATAGGTTGCACATGAAGCTATATTGAATTCTCCAAATACTCTCTCGGTGTATTCACTGCTTGATTTACTAATTACAATGTTAGGGTTTATTTTCATTTTTCACTGATTCTGTTCGTAGTCTAGACTCTAAAAACTATCACCAGACAGCGTAACTGTAGCTAGGATATTTATAGTCTCTCTTAGAAAAGCACCTTAATGATTTCAGAGCCCGCGCCATTTCCAAAAAAAAAAAAAAAAAAACAGAGAAAAGAATTCAGAGTCAGCCAGAGTTCAGGTTGGTTGGTTATCTAGCTTTCATCCACCATGTGTTCACTTAACTTTTTATTTTTTAATTGTGTGTTGTATGCCGTGTTAAATTATATAATATTTTCAATTTTACTTTCTTCCTATTGATTTACCTGAATTTATTCATATTGTCCACATTTAGATTAATAGATTCCAGTTTGATTGTTCACTTATTGTATTGATTACAGAATCCTGATTGGATCCTCTAACCTATAAATATTTTTTTTATAGGGAGGCAACTATATGCATGCAAGAGGCTTTTCGGTCCATCATGTATTTAGGCACATCACGGTAATGTCTTCTGCAGCCCACACAGTTTATCTAATCACAGTTTTGCTAGCTATGTATATCCTACTTGGTTTTCATTCACAAACTGTGGTTCCTTTCTTCATTTAATTGCAGGAACATGCTGGTAAGGCGTTGCAGTACTTTTTGGGTGCCAAAACTGATGCATCATTAGATCTTCTTCTGGTACTCTCTCTTTCATACACACAATAAATAAAATTAAAAAATAAAGAAAAAAGAGAGGAAAGAGTGCAATGTAGAGGCTCATTTTCCCTTTTCATTTTTTCCATTTTGCTCATGTATGATCTCTATTTTCATGTATGCCCATTTTCTCATTCAACTTTAAACATGCTATTTATGTTGTTGTTGTAGCATTGGATCAGCAGCTATCAGGCACTATTTACGAACGTTTGCAGGTAGGAAGAATGTCTTGTTTGTTTTATGCATTTTTTTATTTGCTTTTGGATTTTAAATTATAATACTGTTATGGTGCAGCAATTGTGGACGCCTTCTGATGATGGATAAGCCTTCTGCTTTGCTCTTGCCTCCTGTCCATCGCCCCTATCGGCAATTTTCTACCACGAGAATTTCACTGGTCCAAACAGGGTTGGCTCCAAAAGATAGAAGCTTAGAAGTCACCACTGCATATCATATTGGATGTTCTTCCGATGAAGTGTAGGAATACTTCAATGTCTGACATTGGCTTATGTGGCTTCAGGTATGCTCACAAGTGACCATTATTGGTTTTTTGACTGAAAACATATTCGCCAACCTAATAGTCTGTCAATTTTGCAGCCATGTGTAGAGAAATTGCTTTTCTTTTTTTACTTGATGTTGTATGTATTACATTTTGAGGCCTCTCTAAAGCTTGTTCTTGTACTTGTAATGCTTCAACTGTTTGTTGATTTTAATTGAATACGTACATGTATTTGTGATGCAAGCGAGTTTATGAACAAGGTTATAATTCAGCAAAAATGATTCAAAAGAAGAAGGGAGTTTATCAAAATTGAAAAAATAGGTTGGAATGGAAAATATGAAAGTGGAGATCGTGAAGATGCTAGAGGAATTTCACAGAAGGTGTAGATTAAATCATTGTTCCAAGGCTACTTTTATATCTCTTATTCTGAAGGAGGGGGCCAAGTAGATAAAAGACTTTAGGCCCATCAGCCCTATCAATAGCTTATACAAGATTCTAGCCGAAGTTCTGGCTGAACTCCTTAAGTTAGTCATGCCTTCCATTGTTTCTCCTTTTCAAGAAGTGTTTGTTGAAGCAGACAAATTCTTGATGGGTTCCTCATTGCCAATGAATGGTTGGAGTCATGGCACAAGGAGAAAACTTCAGGAGTGGTCCTCAAAATTGATTTGGAAAAGGCATACGATCGTGTGGACTTGTCTTTTTTGGATTATATGCTAGGGAGAATGGGGTTTGGGTTAATATGGAGGAAGTGGGAGAAGGAATGCATCTCGAGGCCCCCCCCCCCCCCCCTCTCTTCTTCGGATTTTTGTCAAAGTTCGAAGGGTTTAAGACTGGGAGATCTGCTCTCTCCTTTCCCTTTTACAATTGTAGGATAACCCTTGAGCAAGATGTCAGTGAAAGCTGAGGAAGTTGGGCTGTTATAAGGGGTCAAGTTTAGAGGCTTGGGTCTCTCACCTTCAGTTTACAGATGATACTATAATATTATGTAAAGCCATCAAGAAGCATGTTCTTAATCTCCATGTTATCTTGAGATGGTTCAAAGCGATCTCAGATTTGAAAATTAACCTGGGTAAAAGCTCAATAGTTGGATGTGATGTGGATCATAGCCATCTGCAGAGTTATAGCAGAAGTTTTGGGTTGCTCGACATCTTACTTAAGCTTGTGTAACTAGGATTGCTGCTAGGTTTGGGTATTCGGTCCGCAACATTATGGAATCCAACTATTGAGACGGGGAAAAAATTGGCTGCGTGGAAAAAGTCTTCTCTCTTTTGGGGGTCACATTACTCTTATTTAAGCGGCCCTAGCCAATCTTCCTGTTTATTATAGGTCATTATTTAAGATCTTGCAAGCGGTTGGAAAGAAGCGAGAAAAACTTCAGAAGGATTTTCTTTGGGAAGGCAAGCATGAAGGACAAAAATTGAAACAGTTGGCAAAGTCGAATCAAGTGTGCCTACCAAAGAACGAATGAGGTTTGGGAATTGGAAAATTTATTCAGGAGAAAGAAGGCCTAAAAGCAAGAGCTTGGAAAACGGGTGCCAGCAGCCCTCTTGGGGAAATGGCGTTGGCGCTTTGGAATTGAAGAGGATGTCCTTTGGAGAAATGTAATCAAAAGCAAATATGGGGAAGCGAGGGATGGGTGGGAGGTAGGCAGATTAAGTAGAGGTCGAGGTTCGGGGGCGTGGAGTTCCATTTTCCCTCTTGTTGACATATTCTCTCAGGGGTTTAGATTTAGGGTGGGGGACGGGAAGATTGTGGGTTTTTGAAGCGATAGGTGGTTAGATATTATTCCGTTGTCCCACATTTTCCCGGGCCATTTTAGGATTACTAAGAATAAAACTGGAGAGAGAGAGAGAGAGAGAGAGAGAGAGAGAGAGAGAGAGAGAGAGAGAGAGAGAGAGAGAGAGAGAGAGAGAGAGAGAGATGCACGGTTGACATGTCTAGGAACCTTACAAACTCTGAGTTTATTTTTTGTACTAGCCTTCTTAGCATATTGAAGGAGATCTACATTCTCTTGGATCAACCATGTTGTGGACTTTTGTCCCCAGTATCTGATGGCATATTCTCAATTAAATCCTTTGGTACCTTCTTTTACTTGGAAGGAATTTGGAAACTCCTTGTTCCACCAAGAGTTCATGCGTTTTGTTGGGCGATGAATCTTAATAGCATTAACATGCAAGATAGGTTCAAGGATCACCATATGCAACTAGTTGAACGACTACTCTTATTAGCATTAACACGTAGGATAGGTTGAAGGATCACCATATGCAACCGGCAAGCAAGTGCTATCTTTGTGACTCGGATGAGGAATCCGCATCACATCTTTTTATTCATTGCAGGTTGGTTTCTCTCATTTGAACCGAAAAGAATGCTACTTTGGAGAAATGTGATCAAAAGCAAATATGGGGAAACGAGGGATGGGTGGGAGGTAGGCAGATTAGGTAGTGGTCGAGGCTCAGGGGCGTGGAGGTCCATTTTCCCTCTTGTTGACATATCCTCTCAGTGGTTTAGATTTATGGTGGCGGATGGGGAGAGTGTGGTTTTTTAGAGTGATATGTGGCTAGATATATTTCACTATGCCATGTTTTCCCGAGCCTTTATAGGATTGCTAGGAATAAAAATGGGGGAAGGGTGGTATAAGGGGGGGTGGTGGTGACATGTCTAGGAACCTTACAAACTCTTTTTATTTATTTTTTATACTAGCATTCTTAGCAGGAAGGAGATCTACATTCTCTTGGATCAGCCAGATTGCAAACTTTGGACCCCAGTATCTGATGGCGTATTCTCAGTTAAATCACTATTTAAATTTTTGGCCAATCCTTCGGTATCTTCTTTTACTTGGCAGAATATTTGGAAACTCCTTGTTCCACCAAGAGTTCAAGCATTTTGTTGGACGACAACTTTTAATAGCATCAACACACAAGATAGTTTGACTTTGAAGGATCGCCACATGCAATTGGCAAACAAGTGCTATCATTGCTTTTCGGATGAGGACTCCACTTCACATCTTTTCATTCATTGCAGTTTGGTTTCTCTCATTTGGGACCATGTCCTCATTTGGTATAGGGATCAAATGGGTATTTCCAAATTTGATCCTAGAAATCTTATGGAGTTGGAGAATAACGGGTTTTGGTTCTCTTGGTGCCTTACTCCATTTGATGTATTTTTGGATTATTTGGATGGAGAGGATTGCGCAACTTATGAACACCAATTGATCCTAGAAATCTTATGAATTAAAAATGAAGACATTTGTAAAAAGGTGGGGGTGGCACCAATTGAGGAGAAGATGAGAGAGCACCGCTTAAGATGGTTTGGACATATCTAGCGTAGGCCTTTGGATGCTCCAGTGAGAAGAGGCGACTTGTGCCAAGTTGATGGAGTAAAAAGAAGTAGGGGCAGACCGAAAACAATTTGGGTAGAAACAATGAGGAAAGACTTGATAGCTAAGAACATAACAGAGAACATGACCTTGGATAGGATAGAATGGAAGAAAATGATCCAAGTAGAAGAACTCAACTAAAGCCAGGATTAGAGCCGGGGAGATTCCTTTCACCTACTTTATGAAAATTTTCTAAAGGATTCATTTAGCCGACCTGAACTAGTTTGGGACAAAGGTCTTGTTGAGTTGAGTTGAGTTGAGTTGAGAGGGATTGCGCAATTGTAAGGTTGCTTCATTGTGACCTGGTGGTGGTCACGGGTTCCAGTAAATGAAACAGCCTCTCTGCAAAGCAGGGGTAAGGCTACGTACATCCATGGTTTCAAATTTCAGTTTCGGAATGTGTTTCCGTCATCACCAAACCGAAATTTCAAAATTTCGGCCGAAATCCGACGAAATCAATTCAACAGCTATTTTATCTCGCAGTTTATTTTGACTGAAATTTCCAAAATTTCAGCCAATATTAAATAATTATCAAAAATTGAGATTTTTGGGTGAAATCCCTTTCATTTTAGACGAAATTTTGGGATAAAATTTCGGCTAAAATAAACTACCGTTTCGAATTTCGGTTGAAATTTAAAACCATGTGTACATATTGCCCTCCCCAGACCCCGCAATGGCGGGTGCCTCGTGCACTGGGTCGCCCTTTTTGGATGGAGAGGGATTCATGCATCTTTGAAGGTAGAAGATCCTCTCTTAAGGATTCATGCATCTTTGAAGGTAGAAGATCCTCTCTTAATCACGTGGTTTGGTATATCAGATCAACAATAGTCTCCTTGGCTCTTTAAAATCACTTTTTTTAGGATACTCGACGGATATCATCATTAGAAATTGGAGCACAATTATGAAAGGAGGCGTTCCTAAATCTAAAGTGGTAGTGAGATGAAAACGTCTTAAAACTCTATGTCGATGGTTGCTGGCTTGGCATCCCAGGCAAAGCAGGTATTGGATGCATTTTTAGGAATTCTTTGGGGGACATCGTCTATTACTTTGCACACCCAATCATCATCCACTGATTTCATAGAAGCTGAAGTTCGTGCTCTTCACTAGGTATAACCATTTTTAACACGGATGGAGGGCAGTTTGGAAGTGGAAAGCGATTCTTCTAATACAATTTATTGGATCAAAGGGATATGTTAACGGCCGTGGACACTTGCCAATCTGAAGGATGAGATTAAAGATCTGTGTTTGCATGGTGTTTTCTCTTTCTCTCTCATTCCTAGAAGCGGCAACGATTTGGCTAACCATCTGCCTAACTACGAGCATCTAGCAATTCATTGTATATGGGGCGATCTTTAACCCTGAAGTGCACTTGTAATCCTCTATCTCAATTAATTTGGTATCTATTCCAAAAAAAAAAAAAAAAAACTAAGAAGTCTGGAATACCTGTTTTAAGCTGCAAAACTCATCCCTACCCCATAAAAATAGTAATTATATGATGTCATGCATTGACGTCTATAAAACATTAAACTACATGTAAATTATAATGCAAAATTTAAGTAAACATCTACAAATTCAACAAGCACTCTGCACTCAATAAACCATTTTGTGAATGTTCTGTGGTCTACAAGTTTCAGATAAATGAAGAGTTTTGCTATTATCAATTACAGGTGGCAATTTTCATCGCCACTTGTCCCTCTCATCATACGTGTGTCTGTCGGAACTGAGGCTGTTGATTTAGTGGGTCTACCATACTGATCATAAGTTGGCCTGGCAATTAAACCTGCGAAAACAAAGATCTGTGCCGCGTGAGGCGGGGTTCCCCTGATTTAAGCTGGGACGGGGATTTAAAAAAAATCCCTGGATTGGCAGGGGGGATGACTGGCCCTGCCTCATCCCGCCCCGCCCTGATTCAATAACTAACTTTTGTTTTAAGACTGCGGGCCCCTATATAAGCTGTATATATCCTTTTTTCTCCTCAAATAAAAAAAGCCTCTCTTTTCGATTCCATTCGTGTTAAAGTATAAAAGATAAATAACGCCTTTCTTGGAGAAGTTGGTAAGTTAACATGGCATCAGAGCCTTAGGGTTTTCTGATCCCTAGGGTTCTCTAGCAGCCTCCATCTTCTCCGCCACCCCCCTCGCCGCGAAACCCAACTCCGGGCCAAGTTTCATCGTAGGCAGACCGGCACGCTATCTTTTTCCTCCTGAGGAGTCGTCGTTCTGTCCGAGCCTAAGGCAGCAACCCCCCCACACATTTTTTACCCAGGGCGGAAATTATTTTCCAAGAACGAGGATTTGCACCCCCCCAAAATTTACCTTTTCCAGGACCGAGGATTTGCACCACGCCAAAATTCTCCAGGAAAATATTTTCTGTCCAGGTTGGAAAACTTTTTTCAGGACCGAGGATTTGCACCCCTCCCCAAAATTTTCCAGGAAAATATTTTCTGACCCCCCCACAAAATCACTTACTTAGAAATAAGTTTCCAGGGCTGTGTTTCGCCTCGCATCAGAATTTTTTTTTTCCAGCCCCCAATTTCTAGGTTTGCTGGTAAGCCTCACACCCCAAGTTTTTCAACCCACATCATTTTTCCGCCTCTTCCTTTCATCACTTGGTAAACCCTACCACTCTTTTCTCCCTGTTATTATGTGTTAGATCTTCATCTCTTACCCTACTTTGATTCTTGTTTGTCTTTGCGGCTCCCCTCTGTGTCTCATGGCTTCCCTCTTGTCAAGCTTTGTCGATGCCCGTCATTCTTGGAGCCGCGTCTAGCTTTCTTGGCCTATCCTAGTTTGCCCACCTATTCTGTTATCTCCTGTTATTCGTCTTTGTTTGGATTGTCTGTTTCTTTCTTGCTTGTTGTTATTAAGGAGGTGTTTGACAATCCTTTCACAGGAGTGGCTCCTGGTGTTCGTCTGACACCCTCTTTGGCGTCTGCTTCGTCATCATCTCTCTCTGTGGATGAATCATTCCCACATATCACTACTGTTAAGTTGGATGGGGCAAACTATGTTACTTGGAAAGCCGCCGTCGAGAAGTATCTTATTGCCCGTGGGAAAGCCCACGTCATTCGTCGTGATCCTCCTCCTACGACGGATCCCACCTTTGATCGATGGGAACAGGAGGATGCTCTTGTTTGCACCCTTCTGTGGCAGAGTATGGCCCCTCACGTCTCTGGGCCCTTGATACTTCTGCCTACTGCGAAACGGATATGGGATCAGGTTACTCTTCTTTACTCTGGCGTGGCAAACATTAGTCGGATCTGCTCTACCTATTCTGAGTGGGTGCGTTTCCGCCGTGGTGATCTTCCTCTTCCCACCCATTACAGCCAATTTGTTGGCCTCTGTCAGCCGCATGATGTTTACGTGCCACTTACCACGGATCTCACAGAGGCTGCCTGTCAGAGGGATCAGATCCGTGTTGTGCAGTACCTTGAGAGTTTGGGTCCAGAGTACATGCATCTTCGTCAGCATATTATCGGTTCTGGCGCTATTCCTTCCCTTACTGAGGTTTACTCCCGCGTCCAGCAGTGCTCTTCTGGTGATCCAGTGATATCTGTTCCTATTGATGGTTCTGCTCTCACGACCCCGCCTCGTGGTGGAGCCTCCTCTGGTCGTGGCCGTGGTCGTACCGGCCGTGGTGGTGGTCGTTCTGGTGGTGGTCATATCTCCCCTCATCCTGCTCTTACCTTATCTTCTGTTTTATGTGTCCCAAAATCACCATTTAGTTTACTTTCAGTTAGCCAAATTACTAAATCACTTCATTGTTCTGTCTCATTTTTCCCCATCTTACTGTTTGTTTCAGGATCTCTCGACTGGGAAGACGATTGGAACGGGTCGTGAGGTAGATGGACTCTATCGTCTTGACTGCCGGCCGCCTGCTGTCTTACATATCTCTGTGGATACATTTCAGTGGCATTGTCGCCTGGGGCATCCTTCACTTCAGCAGTTGTTGCAAACTTCTCTGGTTCCCAGACCTTTTTCTAGTTTTCAGTGCGAGTCCTGTGAACTCGGGAAGCACCGTTGTGTGTCGTTTCCATCCCGGATCATTAGTCGAGTGTCTAGTCCATTTGAATTAGTCCATTCTGAAGTATGGGGACCCTCTAGGGTCGCGTCTTGTACCGGCTTTCGGTATTTTATTGTGTTTATTGATGACTTCTCACGCATAACCTGGTTATATTTACTTAAGAGTCGATCCGACGTGTTATTTGCTTTTCGCACATTTCATTCTGAAATTAAGAATCAATATAATTGCAATATTAAATGTCTTCGTACTGACAATGCTAGAGAATATTTTTCTGATACTAATGGCTTTCAATCCTATCTCTCCCAACATGGGATTTTACATCAGTCTTCATGTGCGTACACCTCTCAACAGAATGGTGTTGCTGAGAGGAAACTTCGTTATTTGCTTGAAGTAGGTCGCACTCTTCTTTTTCAGATGAGTGTTCCTAAGGCGTACTGGAGTTAGGGCTGCAACTCGGGTCGGGCGGGTCGGGTTTTGGAGAACCCAACCCTACCCGAGAAATATCTCGGGTCGGGTCGGGTCGAGTTTTTTCACGTTGACGCAATTTTTTAAGGAAAATTCTTGTTTGGCAAGGCAACTCAACTCATAGAAGCAGAAATTACACTCACATTACACTTGAATCAAACAATGATGTAATTACACTCACATTACACTTGAATCAAACAATGATGTAATCAAACAATGTTGTAATTACAATCAAACAATGCTGAATCAAACACTTGAATCAACTCAACTCATAAAAGTAGAAATTACACTCACATAAAATAACAGTGGGTTTTCACTTTTAACTTTTAACTAACAATAGAAAAAAATGTACATACTATAACTTATGTAACTCGGTTCGGGTCGGGTCGGGCCCCTTCAAACCCGGCTTGACCCGAGATTCATGCGGGCTTTTGAATGCTCAACCCGGCTCGACCCGAAACCCATGAAACCTGAACCCAACCTAGGCTATTTTCGGGTCGGGTCGGGTCGATGCGCGTCGGGTAAAACCCGGCTCGAGTTGTAGCCCTAACTGGAGTGATGCCCTTCTCACGGCGTGTTTCTTAGCAAATCGCCTTCCTTCCTCTGTCTTAGAGGGTGCCTCTTCTTTCGAGATTTTATCTCCTAGTAAGGACCAGTTTCCTCTGACACATCCTGTATTTTGATGCGTTTGTATTGTTCATCACCTTGGACCTGGCCGTGACAAACTCGATCCCCGGTCTGAGCGTTGTGTCTTTCTGGGGTATTCCCGTATGCAGAAAGGCTATCGTTGTTATAGCCCTCGTCTGCGTCGCTGGTTTGTCTCAGCCGATGTTACGTTCTTTGAGTCTGAGGCATTCTTCCAACATGGCGCGGCATCTTTCACCCCTTCTCTCGAGTCTGAGGTCTCGCTTCCCTTACCAGATCTACCTGCTTCTCTTCCGTCATCTCCTATTTCCGTGCGGCCAGCTTCTGCAGCTTCTACTTCTTCTGCCACGTTGGAGAAGCCAGCTCCACCTAAAATTACACAGCAGTATCAGCGGCGCCAAATTACAGATAGGTCTCTTCTACCTCCTCTCGCACAATCATCTTCTGAGCCGATGATCCCTCTCTCCCGCTCTCAGGTATCTTCTCTTCCGCCTTCCTCTGTTGTTTCTGATTCTCCTATTGCATCTCGTACTAGATCCCGTTCCACTGCACATCCTATTTCGAATTTTGTTTCTTATGATAAGCTCACCAGTACCTTCCAGAGCTTTGTTTCCTCCTTGTCTTCTATCTCTTTACCACAGTCAGTGGCTGAGGCTCTTGACCATCCTGGCTGGCGTGATGCTATGAACCTAGAAATGGGCGCTCTTCATAGTAATGATACATGGGATCTGGTTTCCCTACCCGCTGGTGCCCGTCCTGTTGGTTGTCGGTGGGTTTTCTCCATCAAATACCTCCCTGATGGTACTGTCGAGCGCTTAAAAGCACGGTTAGTCGCGAAAGGATACACTCAGACTTTTGGTGTTGACTACACTGAGACATTCAGTCATGTAGCGAAAATTCCCTCTGTCCGTGTGTTCCTATCTCTTGCTGTTAATCATAGCTGGCCCCTTCATCAGCTGGATGTGAAGAATGCCTTCCTCCATGGCGACCTAACTGAGGAGGTGTATATGGAGCAACCACCAGGGTTTGTTGCTGAGGGGGAGACTTCCTCTTACGTGTGTCGCCTACGCAAGTCACTATATCGCCTCAAACAATCTTCGCGTGCGTGGTTTGGGAGATTCAGTGAGGCAGCCATGCGCTTTGGCATGAAACAATGCGCAGTGAATCACTCAGTCTTCAGTTATCACTCTTCAGCTGGGTGTATTTTGTTGATAGTTTATGTGGATGACATAATCACCACAGGGAGCAATTCACAAGGTATACAACGTTTGAAAACCTTCTTGAAAAAGGAATTCTCTACTAAGGATTTGGGTCAGCTCAGGTATTTCTTGGGGATAGAGGTTGCTCGTTCCTCTAGAGGCTTGTTCCTATCACAGAGAAAGTATGTCTTGGACTTGCTAAAAGAAACATGCAATCTTGGAGTTAAACCAGCTTCTGCACCCATGGATCCTAATGTGAAACTCGTTCCAGAAGAAGGAGAGTTGTTGGAGGATCCTGGCAGGTATCGCAGGCTTGTCAGTACACTTATATATCTCACGGTTACTCGGCCAAATATTTCATATGCTGTTGGAGTTGTCAGTCAGTATATGAGCTCTCCACGTACTTCTCACTGGGCTGCGGTGACACAGATTCTTAAGTATTTGAAAGGGGCTCTAGGGAAGGGATTGATGTTCAAAAGACATGGCCGTATGAAAGTTGAAGGCTTCTCTGATTCAGATTAGGCTGGATCCCCAGCAGATAGACGGTCCACCACTGGGTATTGTACATTTGTAGGTGGCAATCTTGTTTCATGGAAGAGTAAGAAGCAGGATGTTATAGCTAAGTCCAGTGCAGAGGCTGAATACAGGGCAATGGCACAGACAAGCACAGAACTTATTTGGCTACGTTCACTTCTTTCTGAAATTTGCTTTATTTCATCTTCTCCTTCGCAGCTTTATTGCGACAACAAAGCTGCAATATACATTGCCAACAATCCAGTCTTCCATGAGCGCACCAAGCATATTGAAGTGGATTGTCATTTTATCCGTCAAAGAATCCAGAAAAGAGAGATTTGCACTGTGTTTACTCGGTCAGGGGACCAATTAGCCGATATGTTTACAAAGTCCTTAAATAAGTCAAAATTGAATGATATATGTAACAAGCTAAGAATGTATGATATCTACATTCCAGCTTGAGGGGGAGTGTTGGAATATGTAACTTGCCTAAGGGCATTTAGGACTTTGTACATTCCTTTATGTTTTAGTATAAAGATATGAGTCAGGGGGAGATAACCCTAACTCATTTATTTTCTCTGTCTAAACTTTCGTCTAACAATTCGCATGGGGTGGGGATGGCGCAGGGACTGCGATTAGGTTTTCCCTGCGGGTCGGGGACGGAGAATGCAACATCAGGCCCTGCCCCGTTGCCACCCCTATAAGGAAGATTGGTCTCTCATTGAACAAAGATCTGTCCACTTGACCAAGGCTTTCTGATTATAGAGTAGTGCATATCCATCATAGCGTAATTTGATCACAAAGAAGCTCTCCATAGTATGTGAGTGTATAATACTAAATTGCTGCTATTGGACTGCATTTAACAATCTGGTGTTTGTTTAACAAATTGTCCTCCTTTTCTTATGTCTTCTTTTTTGATTTATGGCTCTGTTTTATAGGCAAAAAGAAACTGGTGCATCATTCCGAAAACAAAGAAGCCGTCCAAATTGAAATGTAAATTTGTACATCCTTGAAGAAAATCATGGATTTGATATTGAGAGCTATTATTCTTGTTTAAAAAAATATATATATTATCAAAGCTTGGTAACCCTTCTATGTTGCATCTCGACATGACAATTAATGTAAATCTCATTAGCAGAACCCTTATTGTACTCTTTTGTTGACATCAACACAGTCCTTTGTTAAGGTTAGCATAGAGAGCCCACTTGGGCCTAGTCGATTTGGGAAATTTTGTTTTCGGATTGTTTTGTGTCTATTACAGGATTTGAAGTTTATGGAAGTTTTAATGGAAGTTTTATTGTTCTATTGTCTTCTTTTTTAAGCAACATACATATTGTGTCTCTCTATCTTTGCACTTGAAAAGCATCTGTTACACTTATTTTGGAATTTGAATTTGAAAAGCACCACCACATGGGATAAATCCAACAAAAGAGTAAAACTTGCTAGATCACTGTATAATCACACAAACAATCCAATCATGCAAAATAGAAATCTGATCGAAAAACTAACAACCTATGTTGTATCAGTACGCGTATGAGAGTGTCGAAATCTGACATGTGTATTGATCATAGAATTCGGCAAACCTGGAAAAGAAAGATTTGGGAATTTGCCAATATATTTTAATAAATTCTCAACTTAATTTTTTTACATTATAATATATGGTTATAACAAATTATTTCTTTGAATTTTTAATAGGTTAAGTAATATAATGTTTTATTTTCATATAAAAAACTTACTATTCTGATGGATAAATATCAATACATGGTGTTTTTAGTTCTAGTTTGGAGTGGTTTGATTATCTCCCACCTTGATTTTATATTTTCATTTTTTCTCTTTCTGTAATTTGCTTGAACCATCTCGGTTCGTCTTTTAATATATTCTCACTTTTACCGTCTCAAAAAAAAACATATGGTAATTGTATAGTTTTGGCAATAGTGTTCAGGAAAGAAAAAAGATAAAAGAGACCTAAAAGTGTCATAGCTAATCCTAAAATATTTGAATCCGACACATGTATGATACATGTACTTCGTTAATTCAAAAGAATCCGGGTTACATGAGCAATAATTATTCCTTAACCACCTAAAATTATTTTAAACTCAATATATAAAACCTCTTTTTTTTAATGGTTAGGCCCAAAACATTTTTTTGTTTTTTAAAAGGTTAGGTCCAAAACACATTAAAAACCAACTTCAATCCTTGCATTTTTTTTCGAGCAGTAAAAAAAATCTTGACTTTTTATTATTTTATGTTATTCTCAGCCTTTAGATCAAGATAATAAACACCGGCTGTTGTTTTCGGATTATGGGCTTGCTCATGAACTTTGCTTTCATCACTTTGGATTCTCATTACTGAATATTAGAGTGCCATCTAATTAGTAAATACAGCCTATTAATCCTCTGCAACATCCGCCACTGACTGAAAAAGGAGCTTAGAGCCAACTGAATGGGCAATAGCCTATAGTGAGCTCACATTTTGAACCCTTTATTCATTCCTATCAAAAGATCAATAGAAACTCCAAAGACCAAAAACAAAGCTTTGTTCAAATCCTGCATTGTACACAAATGGCCAAAAGATTAGGTGAGACCAAAATCTGTGATACATATCAAGACTAACTTCTTAGTCTCTTTCCTTTTGGTTCATATTTTTTCTAATTTTGTACACTAGTACAACCAAATAGGTAGTAAATATCAACCTCCCCTTCCTTTCACTCAGTTAACATCTCCATATTAAAGTCTTTCAAACCTTTCCTACTCTCTTAACCTAATTTTAATGTAAAACAATTCTGTTCACCTACCTTTTTCCTCTGTATCTCTCTCCCCTCTTGCTCTCTGGCACAAGGTTGTCGTAGAAAAAGAAAAAAACATTCCAAAGAGATTTCTTCTCTGCTTTTGGCAAGTTTCCAAAGAAGCACAAACTTGTTATGGGAACTTCGTGCCATTGTAATTCTACAAGAGTTTAATTTTGAGTTCAATAATCAGGTTTGGACTGACAATCAGTTCTGATAATCCAAAACAGGGCTTCATGATATGGCGTTGGTACAAAATTCTAGAAAATTTTCATGAAGAAGGTGAAAGAGTCTACCCGGCTCAAATTGACTAAGTCTAATCCTGACACTAGTTGGGTTCATCTATATGGATCATTTTCTTCCATTCTCTCCTATCCAAGGTCATGTATCATTTTAAATAATAAAATTTCGATTTGGCTTCTTATTAGCAGTTTTGTACGAGCCCCACTCCATTTTCCGTCTCAGACCATTGTCTTCTCCATTTTCCACCTCAGACCAATGTCAACCAAATGGTTCGTGAAAAGTTAACTTTATTATTTACTTTAACACTACTTTAATGGTACTAATCTACTTCTACTTCTGAGTTAGGAACATCCAAAAAACATTGTCAACCAAATGGTTCATGGAAAGTAAACTTTATTGTTACTTTAACACTACTTTAATGTTACTACTCTAGTTCTACTTCTAAGCTAGGAACATCCAAACAGATTAAAATACTATTGTCAATTAACCAAATGGTTAGTGAAATGTAAACTTTATTGTTACTTTAACACTACTTTAATGTTACTAATCTACTTCTACTTCTAAGTTAGGATCATCCAAACTGATTAAAAAAGGAGAATGAGTTTTCCCATGCTATTGTCCCTCCAATTCAAGATTTATTAATCACCACCCACCGCCCACTGCTGATCCATCCAAACACCTGTTGCTTTTGTGAGGTGAATGTGCCACATCTAATATCACATCCAAACTCGAAATTTTGAATCAACTGAAAGAAAAATAAAAAAAAATAAAAAATCACATCATGACGATAGTGATGTTTTTTAGACGGCAATTGGGTCCATGTCTATGTTCCAAAATCATTAGTATTTAATCAAGCTTAGACAGAACAATGATTTGAGTGAGGAGATGATATTCTATCATATAAGCCCAACTGGTTTTTTTCCTTTTTGTATTGGGTTTTAAACAAGCTGATGATGATTATGTACTCTAATTAAAAATTAAAAGCAACCAACAACCCTACCATCCCACTTATCTACTTAACGTTAATGATGTGACATTAATGAGTTTAAACAAAAAACTAAATGGGAAAACATTGGACGGTTAAGGTTTGCAGTTTTACCTACATGTGGTTGGGATGGTCAAAGTTTATTCATTGAATTAATTGATTGATTAGAGAGTTTGCTTTCCTAATTCTCATTGGCTTTTATCTGAACTTTTTGTGAGGATTCAACAAAGGCTGCCTCATATGATGTTGTCTTTTTCTATTGAAAAGAAAAGTATGCAATATTTTCATTAAAATTTTCTTTGACCTTTCATGGGTGGGTATTTTTCTAGTCTCCACCTATCAGTCTACATGTTTTCTCTATAGAGGTCGACATGTTTTCTCTGTAGCTAGGCTGATAAGTCACCTATTTTCTTCCATCTCTTTTCCTTATTACTTAGCTCACATCTCTCTTTCATTTTGTTGTCTTCTCCCAGAACCATAGTTGGCAAAACATGAGATTAGGCAAAAGACTGGATGGGAAAAATTCGAGTTTAATATGGTAATGGTTAAAAAAAAAATGTATTCAAACAAACGGGGACACAGACAATGCGTTTAAAATTTTGTTATTTACAAAATTGGGTTTTGATAAGGCACTCGTTAAGCATCATTTAATTGCTATTAGGTACATGAGTTTACACATACTTTTATAATTTTACACCCGTTTTAAGATTTTTCTCATCAAAGTATGTGTAAATTCATGTTCCCAATAGCAATTAAATGACGCTTAACGACTCGTTAGCAAAACTCTACAAAATTCATGTTCCCAAACAAAAGGAAACACAAACAATGCGTTTAAACTTTTGTTATTTACAAAATTTAGTAGGGGTAAAGTTGCAAAGTAGGCCAAAACCAACAAGTTTAATACGTTTTAAACAATGTTTTCCTCAAAAGAACTGAGTTTTCTTTACTAGATTTGCTAGGGTCCCTCACAAAAGGCATTTCGCGGAACATCTATTGCATGAGAGAGCAGCCACCTCATGAATAATCTGTTGAAAAGTGAGCCTTGAGCCTATGGTTCTGTTCTGTCATGCAAATCCCTTGTTTTAGGGTGATGATTTTTTCACGCACCCGTAGAATAATGCACCCCCTGTAACGTGATTTGACATCAAAAAGCGTTAAGTCTGCCCACAATTCACGTTAAAAGAGTGGGGCGCATTATCTTTAGATGGGGGGTGAAAAATTATCTCCCTTGTTTAATTGTAAAGCTATCTCTTTCCTCTTCTCTTCACTCTCTATTTTAATAATGACACTGCTACTAATTCCCCTACTCTCTGCTAGAGTAACTGTTAGAGTAATTAGGTCAAGCAAGAGGTTGCTTGAAGTATTACACCCAAGGTATCTAATTTGGAATACCAAGTTTGTTGCCTCCAGCCCCTATATATAGAGATACACTAGGGTTATAAGAGGTTAATGGGCCCACTACACCTGATCCATTACTTATTGGGCTTATATTAGAACATACATGGGTTATATTATATACCCAACAATCTCCTCCTATGTTCTACATATAGCACAATCCAATAGATAGATAATGTGATGTCCAAACAAAATTATTGAATCATTCATATCACCATATCAATAAAGATTTGTAATCTAACTGAAAAACAAAAATACTTTAAAGAATAACCAAGAGTTTTAGAAATAATCTAAACTCAAACATAAGCAGTTTCATATGTAGGTGAACTATTTAATTAACGGAAAAGAAATAATAGTTCCCACTGCGCTATAAGGATTTACTCATCAAGTAAGTCATCCTCATCAAGATCCAAATTGAGGCATTCTCCTCCATTTTCGCCAATTTCTGTAAATTACCAAATATAAATTTCATTAAAAATGAATCCAATCATTTGTGTATTTTACTAAAAGTATCTAGTTCTACAGAAAGAACTTAGTACAATTTCATAATGGCTGAAAAATAAATATCAATATCAATAAGCATCAATGTCAAGTTTCAATCAAGAACAAGACCTAAACAGTTTCTTTACGAAGAACCATTCCATGTTTCCATTTGGAATGTTACATGCATCATATCCAAATTGAGTTAAGCTGTATCATCAAGTTTGGAATGAAACAATATTTCCCAAGAAGGACATGTCATCAAATGTGGAATGACATAAAGATAACTGTAAACATCATTGAAACATATCAAGTGCTTATCTTGGCCAAGATAGGGAGATTCGAAAAATTCAAAATAATATGAATGTAGGTTAAGACACGTGTACACAGTCTTTAACCCCATCTCCCCCGTAGTTTTGAATATTTGATCTTGGTATTCCAAATTAGATACCTTCGGTGTAATGCTTCAAGATTGTTAGAGTAATTAGGTCAAGCAAGAGGTTGCTTGAAGCATTACACCCAATGTATCTAATTTGGAATACCAAGTTTGTTGCCTCTAACCCCTATATATAGAGATACACTAGGGTTATAAGAGGTTAATGGGCTCCAGCCCTAATGGGCCAACTACACTGATCCATTACCTATTGGGCTTATATTAGAACATACATGGGTTATATTATATACCCAACAGTAACTGAGTAAGTCTATTCTACTATTCTCCGTGAGGTAATTCTAGACCAATCCTTGTCTACTCCCTTTTCACTTCAACATTAAGAGGACTTCTAACGGAAGATGGACAGACAAAGTTGGATCAATGTTGATGTGGTTGTTGGGAAGGCATTAACGGTAGCTCTTCAAGGGGCATAAAGCAAGAGAGTGCGAATATCAATTTCTCTTTTTCCCTAATTTAATTCCTTGCGAGATAGCAAGATGACGACCATCAAATCTTAAAAATCGTTGCAAACGGCTCTCTCTCTCTCTCTCTAAACATAGAGCTTGTTGGGAATGAAGAAACAGAACTCTAGGCCTGTCTCTTCTGGCCCCTTCAATTTGCACTCATGGGTATTAATTTTCGTGGTCTTTTCAATTGTCTCATCTTTCAAATTCAGTCAAACAAGCAACTATTACACTCCATTGAAGTAAAACCCCATTTCCCCATTTGTCTTTAAGTTTAGCCTGGATTTTGCAGGGCATCTTTTATCTATCTTTCTCAATCTCCCTACTGTTAAACCATGATTGATATAGTCAGTCCTGCAAGTTTAAGAGTACAACATTACTTGCAAGTCTCCACATTTTCTTATTTATAGGCAAAGTTAATCATGACCCATCTACAAACTTAGTTTGTCACTTCACCATCAAGAGGCCTATTGGGCTTTGCCCTTTGGATGTGATGATGAAAATGGGTGCTACCCCAGCTAACCTTATTTAAGAACCCAAATCTAAATCTCTGCACAGCTTGATTTCTTCATTTTTCATCCTTTCCAATTGCATAAAGAAAACAAAGAAAAGTGATCATTTTTGTCACTTATGGCATTTTGAGCCTGCCCTTCAAAACCCACATTCTTTTGTTCTATATAAATATAAATTCTTGTCTTATTCTTTTTCTCTCTTTCTCTCCCTTACTTTTCTCTCTCTTCTACCTATATTTTGATAATGACACCCTACATCTTCTGCTAATTTCCTCGCGCAATCAAACACCACTCGCAAATCTCCCTCCTAATATTCTCCCCATCTTCCATTCTTGTCTAATTCTCTTTGACTTATTTTTCTCCTATTCTCCCAGCCATCTACAAGCAACCAAACAGAGCATAGGGAAATGTTAAGGGCACTACTGTATTTTGAGAATAGCACTCCTCACTTTATTAAAAGTACGGTATGGCCCGCAGCATAAGATGATCAAAACCATCCATTAGATGGGCCTTAATTATATCATTTCATAGACTATTATAACTTATAAACATTATTTCCAAACACACTTAACTTCAAAATCATTTTGTTTAATTAAAAGGAGGGTTTGGATTTCATTTAGCAAAATCGATGGAGAAACCAGGTTCTAAGCTGGATGTGAACTCTAGTGTTGGATCATTGGGGCCAGTCTACACCCGAATTTTCTGAGTATTTTTCTTCAACTACATGTTGTTAAATATTTCAATAGGTGGGAAAATTTTAGGATATGAGAAGTGTTGAGAGTCATCTAATTGACATGAAACTTTAAATTCAAATTATTTGAACTAAAAGTTTGTTATGAAATTTCATGATAAGTGTCTTGGAAGTTAGGACTTGGAGCATTATAATGTGAAGAATATATAAAGGGGTTTGTATAATAAGGAGTATTTGTTAACCTTCTATTTTGTATTTTTTTTAACTAAGCCACTCTTTTCTACATAATTCTAAAATGCCATTATCTTAAACATGGGGAATGTTTAAAATTTAATGGGTAAGAAGCCGTTGATTGAATGTTATTGTAGGGAATTTAACCGAGTAGAACTCACCCCTAAAAGCTAGCCTTTAGAGGGAGGGTGCCCATTCCCTTATAACCCATCCACATTCATTCCACTTTACCGATGCGGGATCTTTTGCTTTTGCGTGGAACCCCAACAATCTCCCCGTCCATGTGGAAGCAACGTGGACAATCTCGCTCCTCCATGCTGCGGCAACGTGGGAACCACGGGATACTACATTGGGGTTTCCGTGAGGGACATTCCTGCCATCAGAGACAAACCGGGGTTACCACACCATAATCTCTGATACCATTTGTTAGAGAATTTAACCGGGTAGAACTCATCCCTACCCGGTTAAATTCCCTACAGTCATGATCATCAAATCGATGCAATTTCTAGGCTACAACCAATCTGTGGTGGGACTGGGAATCGGATGGTACTGATTTGAAGCTGATCTGTGGTGAGACTGGGAATCGGATGCTACTGATCGGCCTGGACATTAATGGGTAATGAGCCATTGATTGAATGTTATAATAATCACGTGGATGCAATTTTGAGGACACGAGGAATCGGATGATGCTGATCAGAAACATTTCCTTCATCAAAACCAGACTCATTTTTACATAACCCGATTCGAAATTGATAGTAATAAAATTTTATGAGAAGAGTTTCTACACACTAGCTTAAAATACAGTGGGGGCCACATTGTTTGGATGATCCAAAGCATTCATTTGACTGGCCCTCACATAGATAGGGTGTGCCAAAAAAATCAGCTCCATAGGATTATTCTAACCCTACGATTTGTGGAGGTAAAATGGATGTGTATAAACCTTCACAAATTTGTCAATTTTTTGCCTGCACGGTTCGAATGATCCTATGGAGCTGATTTTTTGGGCACAGCACCCTATCTATGTGAGAGGGCCAATCAAATGGATGCTTTGGATCACCCAAACAATATGGCCCCCACTGTATTTTAAGCTAGTGTGTAGATAACTAACTCTTTTCTAAAATTTTATACTAATTAGTAATAGAGACCGACCACTAACATCCTCATCGAGTGGATTATGATCAAATGGTCAATTGAGAGGGGGGGAGCAACTGTTGTTGCTTTGGGGTAGTACCATCATAACCCAGATACTATTTCTTAAATGCTAGGTGGTGTACAGAAGATAACTGAGATTCTAATCTTTTCATCTCCACACTATGGGTGTAGTGTTACATAAATGTGGGTGAAGATGAAAGAGAGTGACCTTGACAAATGGGTTCTTTCTCATACCTAAATTCATGACCAATTTTGGTCTTGAAACCTAAATGAGAATGTCTAGAAAGTAGTCCCTTTTCAAGTATCAATCCTTACATACTTCGGAATATCTGTCTTTTGTCTACTATTTCTTGGTCTTACTTTCTCTCCTTCAAGATTGATCACGATTTTGAGCATCTATCAACTGAGAATGGTCTTCTAATTAACCTAACAATCACATGTAGTCCCGAAAGTCTGCTGGTTAGGTAGACATAGACACGGTTTGAAAAATAAATAAATGAAGAGATTCTAATTAAACTAATAATCAATCCGAGGTTTAGGCCTGTTCTTTTTGGATTTTATGAAAAGATTTTGACTCCAAAACTGATTATTGCATACCAAATTAAATCCAATTTTGAGTCCAATAATCAGTTTTGGACTCAAAATCGATTCTCAGAATATAAAACGAACAAGGACTTACTATAGTGAGCCAGTTTATGCATTATAACAATTGCAAGCTTCAACCATGACCCCTCTGTGGATACCTCTAAGCCCTTTTTTTGCATATAATGTTATACGCAAACGTTTTGAACTTAAATATGATTATTTGAGAAAAATGGTTGTAATATAGCCTTAGATTGGATGATCCCACTTCCAAGCATTGAGAATTAGGACAGTGGCCCATCTAAGGCAGGCCCCAAGGGTGAATGGATCCAAATGGAAGACCATCAGTGACAAGATTTTCTTCTTCTTGTTTTTCTTTTTAATTTTCAATGACTAAGACTTGAGAATCACATGTATTAGCAGAGCCTAAAACTTGAGAGACTCCACAACACGCCTGGTAATTCAATGTAACAAGCCTAAAATTTGAGACTCCACAACATTCCTAGTAATTCAATATAGGTGGAGGTGTTCCAAACAATTAGATTTGCAATCCTCCATACCTACAATTTTGAGAAAGCTTTCACCAAATGTGAAGAAATCCAATGGGCCTAAACTGAGCTGATTACGCGCAACTCAACTCAACTAAGCCTTTGTCCCAAATACAATGAAGATAACATGAGTGATTCCCATGGTTCGGCAAAATTACGTTCATACACAGAAACTCATCTCTACTACGCAAAAGAGATTAAAGCACAATTCAACTAAGCCTTGAGTTGTCCCAAACTAGTTGAGTATAAGGTAAACCAAAGCTTTTATAACTTGAGTTGTCCCAAACCGAAGTCTATGTCTCTCCTCTCTTAATGCTATTAGGAAACTACAAAGAAAAGTTCCACTGATGCGAAACAAGATACCAAACCCAACAAAATGATTAATTGGTATTATAAAATACACCTACTTAACTAATCTCATCATAGTGGTTTCATTAATCTAGTGGATATGCATGTAGACATTGGTATAGTATCTAATTTATTTTTAAAAAATTTCTGAAGCACTATTTTAAATACATGGATGGGCAGAGGTGAATAGTTGCTAATGATCTGAAATGCCAAGGGATATAAAGCCTCATTAGCTAAAAAACCTAGCTTTATTATAGCATTTTATCAGAATAAGAAAGTGAGAAAAAGGCCAAGCAAAAGAGACTTTAGGATTATTGCAGGCAAAAGAAAAAAACTCATGTTTGCTTTGCTTTTCTGCTGGTGAACAATTTTTTTTCAAACCCCCACCAATCTCCCCTTTTTTTCTTTCCTTTCTATCTGTTCTTTTCTTTTTGGGAATACCTGTACATACACTGTAAATGACACTCACTTTCTCATCATAAACTCAAAAGAAAGCCTCAATGGTACTAACCTTCTGATTTCTTCATCAAAATCTTCTCTCTAGGTTGCTCCAACACCAAGGAAATCAATGAAAGGCAAGATAATCTGCTCTCCACCATTATCACTTTCCCCATAACCAAATTGTTTCTTTCCATCGTTGGCCACTGATTCAGTAGCTGAAACTTCAGAGTTGGAATCAGAATAACCAGATTGATCAACACCTGGTATCATGATCATGGGGCCAGAATGATAAAAACCATTCTCAGAATGATCGAATTTCTCGTAAAATCCGGTCCTTATAGGTACCATCTTTTCATTAAGGCCTGCAACAAAGCCATCAAGAGAAGATAGAATGCAATGAGGGAATGATACCTAGAACAAGAAGAAAAGGAAAAAGAAATGAACCCTACAAAAACATATTAATAAAACAAATCATGCACCAAAGGAGAAGGACCCATCAAAATCATACAACAAAATGAGGGAGAAATAAATGAAAAGTTGCATACAACAACACAGAGAGCAAAAGAGAAAGAATTCCCATGGGAACCCAGGCTAGCAATCCAGCAAAACCATGAAAACCAAACAAAACCCTTGGAAGGCAAATGCAATTCATAAAAACAGAAATACAGAACATATTTTTTAACATTACAATACCAACAGAAAACAAAACCATGAAAACATACAAAACCCATAAAAATAATGCCCCAATGAAGTTGGAAGGCTAATGCAATTCATAAAAACAGAAACACAGAACATTTTTTAACAATTCAATACAAAAAGAAAACCAAAACCATGAAAACAAACAAAGCCCACAAAAATAATGCCTCGATACAGTTGGAAGCCTAATGCAATTCATAAAAACAGAAATACAGAACATTTTTTAAACTTTAATTTTAACAATACAATACCAAAAGAAAACAAAAACCATGAAAACAAACAAAACCCACAAAAACAATGCCTCAATAAAGTTGGAGGGCAAATGCAATTCCTAAAAACAGAAACACAGATCTTTTTTTTAACATTAAATGCCAAAAGAAAACCAAAACCCATAAAAATAGTGTCTCAATAAAGTTAGAAGGCAAATGGAATACATAAAAACAAAAACAAATATCTCAATAAAGTTGGAAGGTAGATGCAATTCATAAAACAGAACATTTTTTATACAATACAATACCAACAGAAAAGCAAAACCATGAAAATACAAATAAAACCCATGAAAATAAAGTCTTAATAAAGTTGCAAGTCAAGTGCCCTTCATAAAAACAAAAATAGAGAACATTTTTTTAATAATACAATAACAAAAGAAAATTAAACATACCCATAAGAAATTGAAAGGACTGATGCTGTTGGGGTGTGCTAAATCTAGTGAAGACCCCAGGAAGAATCCTGCTTGATGAATTGAGGGAGAGATCTGTACAAGTTGATGGAGATTCATCTCTGGTGGTAGTGATGGTTGATTCACTACATGCATTGTTATTGTTCACCTCCATCCTTTTATGAGAGGAGGGTTTCCTTCTCCTATAATCACTTGACTGTTCTCTGTGCTTTCTTGCCATGATCACATGCCAATGGTTCTTCACTGCATTATCAGTCCTACCAGGAAATAACCTTGCAATCATTGCCCATTTGTTTCCATAAACTCTATGAGCAGCCAAAAGCCTCTCTTCTTCTTCCTCACCGAAAGACCTTCTGTTGATCCTTGGGTCTAGCTGGTTAAACCATCTTAACCTGCAGCTCTTCCCTGTCCATATAACAAAAAAACATTGAAAAAAAAAAACCCCTTCAAACTCAAATAACATTTGCAATGAATCAAAATGGGATTTAAAAGCAAGAAACGAAACCCCCATAAGTTTCTGGCTTGGTTTGCCATAAGAAATAAAAATAAAAATCATATTTCTCTCTTTATGGGATTTGCAAATCATAAACAATGAGATTCAAAATCACCACAAGAACATTTCAAAGGATGGGTTTTTCTTATCTGATCATTTTTTCACATGCTTTAAGCTTGCTAAGTAATGACATTAAAAAGAACACTTTTTATTCAGGGCATTTTGCTAACAAGAAACTTGGCAGCAAGCATTGTCAGCCAAATAAGAAAGGAAAATCAAAATCATATTTTTTTCTGATGGGATTTGGAAATCATCGACAATGAGATTCAAAATACCCACACCAACATTTTAAATGATGGGTTTTTCTTATCTGATCATTTTTCCACATGCTTTAAGCTTGCTATGTAATGACATTAAAGAGAACACTTTTATTTAGGCCATTTTTTCCCCCTTTCCTCCCTGGTCTTTTTATAATTTTTGGGGGTATTCATTATTTCATACAATTACCTGATCTTCCTTCCAGCTTTTCAGCAATCATATTCCAATTCTGAGGGCCATAATGAGAAACAAGTTCTTTGAGCATGGCATCTTCAGCTGGTCTCCAATGTCCTCTTGCACAAAGCTTAGATTGCCCACTATCATACTTCTTTGCTACTCCAAAATTCTCATCATCTTCATCTTCACCTTCGTCTAACGCAAACCCCTTTTTTTCATCCCCAAAATACCCTTCACCCCTCTCAAAATTCCAACCATTTTTCTGCTCCACTGAAGGGTTCAAAACCTGAAAATCCATCTCACTACTCTCACACACTCTATCTGTAGAACTGAAACCCACAACCCCAAAGGGAGGAAAAGAAGGTTGAGGAGAGAAAAAGCTCATTTCTTCAAACTTCCTGAAGCTTTCACCATCACCATTCTGACAGCCAGGAGATTGCAGCTGTTGCAGACTCATTTTTTCTCCAGAAGCCAGAGACCAATGTGAGAAAACACAGATAAAGAAAATATCCAAAAGAACACTACTTTTTTTTGAAGGCTGTTGTTAAAGAAGTACAAAGATACTTGAAAGAAAAATCAAATCTTTTGGAAATTCTTCATCTCTCAGCTAATTCATGGGCATTGTATTTCATATAACATGAAATGAAACCCAAAAAAAAAAAAAAACATGAACAAACACACAAAACCCAACTGGGTCTGGTTCTCAAACTTGGTACAAAAGCACAAAAGGGAGATTTTGATTAGAAAACAGGATTTTAGGACCTTTTCACTATCTGGGTGTCTCCTATTTCAGACTACTTTTTGATAAAGAAAATGGTGGAAGAAAAAAAAATGTTATATGATATTAAAAAAGATTGGAGATAGGAGAAACCCACACGGTTATCTCTCTTCCTTTATTCAAGGTCAGAGTCCTTACTTTGAGACCGATTTCTCAGTGGGTTTAGTTTTTGCATGTAACTCAAAAACTGTTCGTGTGGTTTGAGTCTTCTTATATCTGCTTGTCTTCCTGCCCTGTCCCTCTCGGCCTTGACAAAAAAACCAGAACTTCGGTTTGTCTGTTAGCAGAGCAAAGGAAGAAATATGCTAAACACCGCCCCACCTGTCTTACTCTAAAATAAGACTAGTTTCATTTAATATTTTATTCTATGTGATTGTATAATTCCTAGTATCCTATGCCAAATTTTAAATACCCTTTCTCCATATATTCGTTTCCCTGCTCTTCAATTACAATTCAAAATTGTATTATTATTCTGCTACTGATATTGGCACTACCATGTTTTGATGATGGGGTGAATGGAACTTGTCTTTTCTTCTTTAATTGGCTGTTGAGAGCTTTTGGGCACTGGAAATTTGGAATAACCTTTCACAGCTTGTTAAATGATAAAAGACAAGGTGATTTCATCCCATTATCAAAACATGGTAGTGGGAATATCAATTGCCTGTTACTATTAAAAAAAAGGGCGAACCAGTGCACGAGGCTCCCGCCATTGTACGGTCTTCTGAGGGCTAGATGTACGCAGCCTTATCCCTGCTTTGCAGAGTTGATGTTTCCGTGACTCGAACCTGTGACCACTAAGTCATAATGGAATGGAGCAACCTTACCGTTGCGCTAAGGTTCACTCTCTAATTGCCATTTTTTCCCTCATTGATATTTTATTTTTCTCATCTGTCCAATTATAAAAATACCCTTTTCCCTCCTTTTGCTACTTTTTAAAATCGATTTTGAAACATTTTTTTATTTAATCCATTTTCCATACCTAATATTTTTTTATTTATTTTTTCAAATTGCGAAACACCCTTCCAATCTATCCAAATCCATACACCCTCTAATACTTCATTTCTTGGTTTTTCAGCTATCTAATGAAAATATTTCCAGCTTCTCTAATTTATCATAAGCACGCCATAGACTACTGATATTTGCATTAACATATTTTGATAATGACACAAACTCACCTTGCCTTTTTTTATTTATTTAACCACCTATGAAAAGCTATTACAATTCCCAAAAATCTCTCAGCAGCCAATTTAAAAAGAAAAGACAAGGCGAGTTTGTGTAATTATCAAAACATTCTAGTTCAAATATCACTAGCCTACTCAATATCATGTAAATTCAAATTGTCCATTCCTCTATCAATACCTCATACACACTTCATTTTATCCTTTTCTCATTTCTCTCATTTCACAATGACTAATATTTTAAGCTAAATTCTAAAACACTTGATTTTCATTAGTCAAATTTCCCTTTTGCTCATCTTCATAGAGTTCCTTGCTTAGGCCAAGGCCCTCTTTGGATTGCAGGAAAAATATTTCTTACATAAAAAATTTTCCAAATAATTTTTTTTTTCCTTTTCCACAATTTAGAGGGAAATTATATGATTATAGCTAATTTAGAGGGATATCATTATAAATTAAAGTTGTGTCTGAATAAAACTTGAACTGTGCTGGTTCTAGTTAAGTTTTTCATATGTTAACAAACATTTGAAAAGTAGGGAATTCTGGAAAAAAAAATTCCTGCAATCCAAGTGAGCCTAAAGGAAGAATAACATCTTTGTAGGTAAATTGAAGGTTATAAAAATTTAGAAATTTATTTTCCAAAATTATCAGAAAATTCGGGATGGCGAAAAAATAACACAAGTGACCCCAAATGCCTTATCACATGTTATGCATTACATTTTGTAGACAGTAATATTTCTGCATTTTCCATCTAGGAATCTGATTTCTATGCCTCTTGTGAAAAAACTGCCAAACGGCTCCAAAACAAATTAACAGACTTGAAAAGAAAAGAAAAATGGAAATTTCGGTTTTAGTTTGTTGTGACCATTAAATGAAGTGATCCATCTGTTGTAGTGAACAGAGAAATGATCCAAATGAGAAACTTTGTCTCTCTCTCTCTCTCTCTCTCTCTGTTAAAATTCCCACTCTATCCTTTCTACTGCAAGAGGCACACCATCCTGAAAAGCTAATTCCGAGGGTAATTAGGGAAAAGCAAGAAAGGTCGGCTTGGAGGTTAGATTTTCACTTAGGGGGTATTTTTGTCAACACAAATATCAGAATTTTTGTTTTTCTAAAAAATTACCCAACTAGTGTCGGGAGTAGACTTAGTCAATTTTGAGCCGGAATTTTTTTGATTCTTGGGACTGTTGTGGAATTTCCGCAGGAAACCCACGTTTGGTTGGTGGGCCCAAAATAATCCCAAGAACCAAAATAACCCCGCACGAAACCCCAGGAAGGAAAAAAAATACTCACAGGAACCAAAAATAAGCTTGCAGAAGAATTTTTTCTTCTCAACAGTTCAAGCAACCAAACAAAGTTTTTTTTTTACCACCATAGTCCGGTCAACCAAACATTAGATTTTTATTTTACCGGGATACTTCTAGGGAGTTTTTTTTTCCCACCAATCTCCCAGGAAGTTTTTTGTTCCACAAAAATCTCAAGAACCAAAAAAATTCCGGCAACCAAACGGAGCCGACCACCTCAACTAGTTTGGTAGGAAGGCTTAGTTGAGTTGAGTTGAGTTGAGTTGAGTTGTAAAATTACACATTGCAAAGAGTTTGTGCCTCTTAATATAAATAAAAGGAAAATAATATTTCCACCTCCTTTTCAGCATTTCCACCCCTTAATTCTAGGGAAATTTCTCAAAAAATGTGTATTTTATCTGAAATTCTCAAAAAAGGGTGAAGTTGGCTAATTTCTCAAAAAGGGGTCAAACACATCCCAAGGAGTGTTTGAGGACAAAAATGCCCTTGTGTTGGTTTTCCCTCCAAGAAAGTAAGCAACGGATCCCAATGCATTTCACTGAACATTTTTACCTTTTTTCCTTCTTCTTCCCCACTCCAAAATGAAACTCCATTCTCAGTTGGAAAAATCCATTGAAAATCCATTGCAGAGAGGTGAAACTCCCCTCTCCTAAAATCTAGATTTTATTAGATCTCTTTATTTTTCTTTGGCTATCAAACCTAAGCTTCTCAGGGAGGTCCATTGTGATACATTTTGCATAGGTTTAACATGTTCCTTACAATGTTATGGTGTATTGCCATCATCTTGTTTATTTGTTAGGAATTTGTTAAGGTTTTTTTAGGCATTTGTTATTGTCATCATGGGGAAGAAGAATGTAAAAAAAAAAATCGCAAAAAATCGGCCGACTGCATGTTGACCTTTCCACCATCACGTCAGACATGTTTAAAACATATGAAAAGGTCGACCTGCAAGTCGACCAGTTTTTTGCGATTTAAAAAAAAAACCAAACGTCGTTTGCGGAAACCACTCCCCACAAAGACCACTTTCACACCTCCCCCCCATTGCAACCGTGCGTTTCCTCCCCAAACCCTAAATCCCTCCACTCCCCTCCCTCCACCATAACATCTGCGGTTTTAAATTAATATTTTACAATTGTACATAAATTCATGACAAATTTCACGCCCAATGAAATACTATTAGATTGTGTGAAGCAATCTTTAAACATTGGAACCACTATTTATACCTTGGATCAGCTATTTATACCTTGGAACCACTACATAATGGTAAATAGTGGGTTCCTAGGTATAATTAGTGGTTCATAGGTAATTGAAACCCTATAAATATAATCATTCTCACTTTTTATAGTGGTTTTGACTGCATAACTTCTTGTAATCACAATTTAAACTCTCCGAACAAGTATAAGGCCCTCTAAACTATGAACCACGATAAGATCTGACTGTTTAGACAACTATTTAACCCATTGTTTATAAATAAATTGCAACTTTGACATCCACTGAAGTAATATTAGATTGTGTGAAGCAATATTTCTACTATAGAGCCACTATTTATACCTTGGAACCACTACATACTGGTAAATAGTGGTTCCTAGGTAAAATTAGTGGTTCCTAGTGTTTAAAACCCAATAAAAAAAAGTCATTCTCACTTTTAATAGAGGTTTTGACTGCATAACTATTTCAATCTCACAATTTAACTCTCGGAATGGAACAAGTATTAGGCTATCTAAACTATGAACCACAGTAAGATCTGACTGTTTAGACAACTATTTAGCCCATTGTTCATAAATTCATTTCAATTTTGACATCCACTGAAGTAATATTAGATTGTGTGAAGCAATATTTCTACTCTGGAACCACTATGTAGTGGTTCCTAGGTATAATGAGTGGTTTTGACTGTTTAAAACCCAATAAATACAGTTATTTTCACTTTTTATAGTGGTTTTGACTGCATAACTATTTCAATATCACAATTTAAACTTTCGGAATAAGTATTAGGATCTAAATTATGAACCACCATAAGATCTGAGTGTTTAGACAATTATTTAACCCATTGTTCATAAATTCATTTCAACTTTGACACCCAATGAAATACTATTACATTGTGTGAAGCAATATTTCTACTCTGGAACCACTATTTATACTTTGGAACCACTATTTATACCTAGAAACCACTACATAGTGGTAAATAGTGGTTCCTAGGTATAATTGGTGCTTCTGAGTGTTTAAATATTGGTTCCCAGATATCAACAGTGGTTCCGAGAACAAAATATTGATTCTACACATTTAAATAGTGGTTGTAATTGTATAGACATGAGTTTCATCCTGGTTTACTCTAAATAGAAACATAGAGGGCAATAGAGAGATAGAGAGATTATGACAATACACCATAGCATTGTAAAGAGGATGATGACAATAACAAATGCCTAACAAAACCATAACAAATCCTTAACAAGTAAACAAGATGATGACAATATACCATAGCATTGTAAGGAACATGTTAAACGTATGGAAATGTATCACAATGGACCTACTTGAGAAGCTTACGTTTGATAGCCAAAGAAAAATATAAGATCCAATAAAATCTTCATTTTAGGAGAGGGGAGTTTTACCTCTCTGCAATGGAATTTCGTTTGGAATTTTTACAACAAACAATGGAGTTTGATGCTGGAGTGGGGAAGAAGAAGGTAAAAAGGTCAAAATGTTAGGTGAAATGCATTGGGATTTATTGCTTACTTTCTTGGAAGGAAAGGCAACATAAGGGCATTTTTGTCCTAAAACACTCTTTGAGATGCGGTTCACCCATTTTTGAGAAATTAGCCAACTCTACCCTTTTTTGAGATTTTCAGATAAAAATCACTAATTTTTTAAAATTTTCCGTTAATTCTATTCATAAAGTAAATATTTCTGCCTCCTTTTTGTTAGGGCTGCAACTCGGGTCGGGCGGGTCGGGTTTTGGAGAACCCAACCCTACCTGAGAAATATCTCGGGTCGGGTTTTTTTTCGGAAAACCCACGATTCCCAAACTCGGCCCTACCCATGATAAATCTCGGGTCGGTTCGGGTCGGGTCGGGTTTTTTCACGTTGACCCAAATTTTTAAGGAAAATTCTTGTTTGGCAAGGCAACTCAACTCATAGAAGCAGAAATTACACTCACATTACACTTGAATCAAACAATGATGTAATTACACTCACATCACACTTGAATCAAACAATGCTGTAATCAAACAATGTTGTAATTACAATCAAATAATGCTGAATCAAACACTTGAATCAACTCAACTCATAGAAGCAGAAATTACACTCACATACAGTAACAGTGGGTGCGTGGGTTTTCACTTTTAACTTTGGGATAATTACATTTACACCCCCTCTAGTTTCTGACACATCCACTTCTACCCCTATAGTTTAAAACGTGACAAATACACCCCTGTAGTTTCAATTTGTTTAAGGTTTGCCCCCTCAGCTGAAGGTTCGTCAATAGATTGAAGGGTTAGGATGATCCGATGGAGCTGATTTTTTGGGCACACCATATCTATGTCAGGACCCATCAAATGAACACTTTGGATCATCCAAATAATGTGGGCCCCTACCCGAATCCAAACACTACCAAAAAATCATCCAAACAATGTGGGCCCACATTATTTGGATGATCCAAAGCGTTCATTTGATGGGTCCTGACATAGATAGGGTGTGCCCAAAAAATCAGCTCCATTGGATCATCCTAACCCTTCAATCTATGGACAAACCTTCAGCTGAGGGGGCCTACCTTAAACAAATTGAAACTACAAGGGTGTATTTGTCACGTTTTAAACTATAGGGGTGGAAGTAGATGTGTCAGAAACTAGAGGGGGTGTAAATGTAATTATCCCTTTAACTTTTAACTAACAATAGAAAAAAATGTACATATTATAACTTATGTAACTCGGGTCGGGTCGGGTCGATGCAGGTGGGGTAAAACCCGGCTCGAGTTGCAGCCCTACTTTTTGTTGTCGTTTGTCAAAAAGAAAAACATTTTTCAGGAGAAGAAAAAGAAAAAGCAAAAGATCGTAGAAGTAATGGGAAAGGTGGTGAAAATATCATCTAACTAAATAAAATAGCCACTGATATGTTTTGATAGTTGCACCAATTCTTTATTATTTAACCAGCTGTCAAAGGTTATTACAATTCCCCAAAAAGCTCTGAGAAGCCAATTAAAAAAGAAAAGACTGTGTTAGTAGTGCAATTATCAAAACATGGTAGTGCTAATATCAGCATGTACCTCTTACTGTTGATCAAGGGTGACAAAAAGGTGGGCCATTGTTGTTGGATCAAGATCAACAGTCAATTCCCTTTTATATTTTCTTTTGCTGACAAGGGCATGAGTGTTATTCTATGACCAAACTACCCTAAAGAAGAAATAACCCAATTTGAGAGAAAAACAAAAGAGCAAGGAGCTTCAAGGCTGTAATGAGCAACCCCAAATTTCCTTTTTCTTGCCCTTTTCCAACTCCTACAAGGATTAGGGTTGTTCAGATTCCAAGTTGGGACTTGAGATAGGCGACTGTTCCCCCCACAAAGCAAAGGACTATTATTAATTTGTGGGGTCATATGTCCTAAAAGCTGTGCCTAGGGTTCTAGATGTTAGTCTAGGTAAACAAAAATAGGGCCTGTGGATTATGGACCCACTATCAATGACTCCACCCAACTTGCTCTACATAGTATGGCTAATATTCTCACCGACCCTTATTTTAATTCTCGCCCCTCTTCCTTATCATTATTCATCTTTTTTGTCATATGATATTGCAATTGTGACAAAAGCATTTAATAAATGAGGAGTGCTGTTATCAAAACAAGAGTGTGCAGGTATTATGTCCCAATAAAACTTTATGGTAATTCCTCAAATGTAATTGGGCAGTTTAGTCTTTTTAGAAAAGAATTATATCAAAAATTGAAAGAATCGTTCTTAAATTCCTTAAGGCTCTGTCCACTTGTTTTCTAGCTGCAGGAAAAGAAAAGAAAAGAAAGGAAAAGAATCTGACGTGGAACACTGAAAAAGAAAGGAAAAGAAACAGTGAGAAAATTCCTTTTGTGAGAAAATTCTGTTGTTCACTTGGCCGAGAAAGGAAAAGAAAGTATGCAGGCAAAGTGGTTTTCTCAGGAAAGTGATTTTTCCATTCTTTTGGTGAGAAAATTTAGAGGGAAAGTGCAAGAAAGTTGGTTTTCCACGTCATTATTTATATTTTCCACCTGTGAATTCCGCTTTTCCGAGAAAACAAGTAAACGGCGTAAAATGTCAAATCATGTCAAATCACGGGAAAATTTGGCTTACTTTCTTCTCCTTTCCTTTCTCAAGAAGGCAAGTGAACAGAGCCTAAGTAAAACCCACATGGAAAATGATATTGCCACTCATTTGTTTTTGGAACTTGTCATCCTCCTTTGTAAGTCAGAAATTTTTCGTTGGTCCCAGAATAGAAACCAATGAGTAAAAATGACACTTATTTACCCATGCCTTCGTCAACTTTTCAAACAAAAAAGGGGAAAATATATTTGCCCTTCTTGTTTCTCTCTTACAAAAATTGAGTTTACTTTGACAAAAGGGGTCAAATGCTGAGAAAGGGGTGGCAATATCATTTCCTATGAAATTATTAAATCAAACGAAGTTGATACTTCCACCCGCTTTCCCTTATTTACCCTCTTGTTCGTATTTTCCTAGCTGCATTTTTACGTACTTACGTTTGTCTTTTTCTTCATTTCAGGGAAAAATACCAAAAAAGTCTGTTAATGCTGAGAAGTGGGTGGGAAAATCATCCCACTGAATCAAAAAATGGCATTTTATTAGCTCTTGTTGGGCTTGAAATCAAGCACCAACCATACAGCGCCACATGGCCCCTGGCTCACAAGAGGCTTGAAGCCATGTGGCGAGATGCGTCACTCCCCAGCTAGGATGATCCCCCTAGCCAACAAAACAGTTTCCTCCAACGCGGCACCTCTATGCACCTCCCAATCAAAAGCCACCAGAGAACCTAGGGAAGAAGCAACACCAGTTCCAATCATGGCATCCCTTGTGAAGTCCTGTCAATGGTCACAGCCACCCTGAAAAGGCTGAGCAAACCGGGGGCACCAGCAATGCCAGCCCTCACAGAGAGACCAAGGTTTGCATAAGCTCTTGTTTTGAGCTCAGTTCCATCTGTTACCTCCAGAGCTAACTTGAGGGTTTAAGGGTTCCCCGGAGTTCCGAGTGGCCTTAACCCTTTGCTATTGAGCACAGGTCTCCGTCCAAACCATCTTGCATGCCTTCTAAACCTCGGAATGCAATGGAATGCAACGAAGGACCCATTTACACACTTCCATCCCAGATAATGAGGACCTCATTACCTTAGAATCTTCCAAAATTCTTTGCCACCTTAATGGATTCAATCAAAGTACCGAAGAAAAGCCCTTTTAAAAAAAAAAGTACCGAAGAAAATAATTGTGAGTAATTCATCTTATGCTAGTTAAGTCGGATTAGGACCGCAACAACTCTTTGTTTTTATTTTTTGGTAGGTAATTAAGTCGGGATCGAAGCTCGGAGCACCAAGTTGGAAAACAGAAATGCTCATAATAAATGAAACGAGAGATTTTACATGACGTGTGGGCGTGAAGTCCAGTATTTTACAAAACTTACGGTTGGGTCCATTTCATTGGATTAGGATTATCCAAACTGTTCATTTAATGGGCCACAACATAAATAGGCTGTACCCATAAATCATCTCCGTAGGATGATCCTAACCTTCTGATCTGTAAATTTAGATTAACCTATGTTGGATGTGTTCTTTTAAAACCCTTTAATATTTAACTTGATTAAATAGGGGCTGGGGGCAGCTGGCATTCTATTCCACACCAGATGGCTTGTTAGCAATGCTTCAAGCACAACCAGGTTATCTTCTCCACCGTTCCAACAACCTAACCCTCCAAAATCCCAACTGACATTGTATTTAATTTATTTTAGTTAGCCTCATCAGAAAATGAAGGATTTTCATAAAAATGGCAAAAAAATAAATTGAGAATTTAGATAAAAAATAGGCCTATTTTTGAGCAGTTCATTCAACGGTTATGATGGCTTTTGATTATGACTGTAGCAGAGTAAAGAAAATGCAGGTGAGAGGGAGACAGGAGAGGGAACTGTTTCCTTTCCACCAGATAAAGAGAAAAGGGAGGAAAAACAAGAAGAAGGGAAAGATCTCGTTTTCATTGCCCGAATCTCGTGTCCTGGTGGCACGTGTGAAACCCACGCTTGAGAAACCGTTTTTAACATTAAAAGCTGGGCGAGGGGAATAAAATCAGCAGGGATTTGGTTCATGTCTGGAATCGGGATAGTGGGTCCCACCTTTATTTAAAAGCTGTACGTAATGTTATCAGCATTACTGTATTTTGATGAGGGGACTCTCACTTTATTAAAGGTACGGTATGGCCCTCACCATAGGATGATCCAAACCGTCCATTAGATGGGCCACAGCCTAAATAGGTTGTTCCCCAAAAATTATTTTCATAGGTTGATCCTAACTCTCTGATCTATAAAGGGTTAGGATCAAACCTCAAACATTCAGATTGGAGGGTTAGGATCAACCTATGGAAATGATTCAAGGGGCACAACCTATTTAGTGTGTGGCCCATCTAATGGGATCATCCTATGGTGCGGGCCATACCGTACTTTTAAAGTGAGGAGTGCCCTCATCAAAATACAGTAGTGCTGATAACATTTCCCTTTTTTTTTTATAGGGAAAATACACTTAGGCCCGTTACATTCGGAGGGGTTAGGATCATCCTATGGAAATGATTTTTGAGGCACAACCTATTCAGGCTGTGGCCCATCTAATAGACAGTTTGAAGCATCCTATGGTGCGGGCCATACCGTACTTTTAATAAAGTGAGAGTGCGCTTATCAAAATACATTTCCCTCATGTACCCTTGATATTTGTAAACATAGGGGTTATTTCTCTTTTAAATTGCATTCTCGGAATTAAAAATAAAACCTTAACCGTCCGATGAATGGACTCAAAAAAGGATTTCTAAGGATCATTGGATAGGTTAGTTTTAATCATAAGATTGAGTAGATTGCCCATTGCCTGAAAGATGATCCTAACCATCCAACCTTGAATTCCTAATCTTCGATAATTTTTAGACCATCTATCGTCTAGGTTCTAAATCAACAATGAATTTTAAAAAAATCTAGATTAAACCCATGAAGTGGACGGTTAAGATCAATCCAAGGTAGAATCCAATCTCCTTCCACGCGGATGTGTTGCATTTAAAAGGCTAAAAGAGTGAAGTTGTGATGAAATTTAATTTGATAGTTATTCCCCACTTCTTTTGTCTTACTATCTTAGATAGAAAACCAAAAACACACTGAGTTCAAAGATTCTTTTGGACTTTTCTCCCAAATGTCTCATTCCTATTCCCTTTCACGTTTTTTAGCAGTCTCTTTTACTTTTCCAAGTTACCATTTTTAACCCCATGTTTTGACCTTTTTTTACTGTGTTAGGTACCTTGTCCTCCCTAATAGGACTTGTTTTTAAATCTTGACTAAAGTGTGGGTTCTGGCGTGCTTCCCGAGACACTCCTATTCTATATCCACTTTATTACAGTTTTTTACGGGTTTTACTGCACTTCTTGGAAACAACGTGTGGGAGAAAGAGTTCTTACTTCTTAGAGATCAGAACAAAACAAGGTGAGAAGGGCACATTTAAACCTTTTCCTCTCAAATTCCCAAACTAACCTTCAATGTTTCCTTTTACAACATCTTTTTCCTATAAACCTTGTGCTTTCGTAGAGATAAAAGGATAATACCGCATGGTAATTGAGGGGAGGCTATTCATTTGTTGGGTCACACCATCTTTTGAACTAATCACTACATTCATGAAAAAAGACTTAATAGTAATGTCCTATTTGATTGGAAAGCAATGTGGAAGGGCTTATAAGGACTTGTGCACCCTCGCCTTAATGGCTAGCTTTTAAGGGTGAGTTCTACCTGGTTGGTTACCAACAGAACCGTCTCATTTCCCTAATTCTAAAGTCCCAGTGGTCATTTTTCCTCTTCGAAAATGCCAAAGTGTTCTATTTTTGTTTAAACGGAATTTGCTCACGGGTGTTTTGACTTGTGCGAGCACAACTCTATTCACTCTCCTGCATTTTTACCTGCATCCGCATTTTGAAACACCAGATGAAAGCGTTGTCTCTCACTTCCACACAGAATGTTTTCACACCCAACTCTTACACATGTGTGGTTCCGACGCTTTTCTACTTACTCTTTCGACATCCTTTAAAATGCTAAATGTCATATTTATTCCATGGAAAATAAAATTTCAAGCTCTAGTAGGTATGTAATTATTTCCTATTTTAGAAAAAAATTCCATAAAAAAAGAGTTAGCCAAAGGGTAGATGATATTTTCTATGGAATGTTTTGGGAGATGATATTTTCACTCCCTCTGCATTACATGCATGCTCCTCTTATAATGTGATTTGACGTGAAAAGTCGGCAACTTTAACGCTTTTTAACGTCAAATCACGTTATAAGGTGAGCGTGCATGTAATGCAGGCGGAGTGAAAATATCATCTCCCAATTTTTACCCCTTTATCCAAAATGGAATGTTGTTAATTAACTGTAGCTATTATCAAATTTATATAGTTGTTATTATCAAATACTCTCTCTTTCTTATACTGAGGATTTAGCTGCTTACTTGGCATCCATTAAGCAGGCCCCACGTGTGATATTCCACACTACTATGGTCTATATTAGTGTAGGCATTTTGCCAGCCTAGCATCCATGTCATCACTTATCAGTCATCCAATCACTTACACGTGCCTGCTTACTTGGCAGGGAGTGAGTGAGTGAGGCACAACCAGGAACATGACGGTGTGGTTATGTCCACGTCATTTTAGGTGGGTCCCACACGGGTGGTGTCGGCCAAAAACACGTGGTTTATATGACTAAGGGAGACATTGAAAATCGTCTTAGGATCCTTTAGGTTTGTTGGGGCTCTCTCTTTTCTTGAAAAAGGACATAAACTGCAGCCTTTGTTGAAAAAGAGAAGCCCTAAAGACACTTTTATTTGACCAAAACTTTCAAAAGGCACCCAAAAAATCACACCCAACTCGATTATCATCACAACAACAAGCTTCCCTTTTCTTTTCTTTTCTCTTTACCACATCTCCATCTATTCTTTTCTTCCATTGGACCCCACATGATAAAACATTGGGCCCTATCCCCTCTTTTCCTAATGTTCCAATCTTTTCTTTCATTTTTTCACTCTACTACTTCCTTTACACCCCCCATTGTTCATGTCTCCTTTCTCCACCTTGTACTTAGTGACACTACCTTCCAAATTCTAGCCCACCCACTTATCCATGTCAGCACTAGACACATGAAATCAACATTATCAACATCAAACCCTAGGGCAAAAGACAAGAATAAACCTAGGGGAAACAACAAGGAATTTTCATACATGCATGTATAGATCATGGGTTTCATGAGGGCATGTGGGGGGGTATATGATGTTGAAATTGAACACCCACTTTAGATCTTTAATATTATTATTAGATTAGATGCCCACTTTAGATCATTAGATTATTAGATTAGATGTAGTTCGAAAATAAACAATTTTTAAGTAAAAGTTGGATGTCCCCATGAACATCAGGGTGGGTGGTGTTCTAAAAACTCCACCTTTCTCCCCTTTACTTTTCTCTCCATGTTCATGACCTTCAATTTTCTATGCACATGTTTCCGAAGTTACTGACAATAGAAAGGGTTGAGTCCAACTCTAATCTAAGGACACATGTTAGGTCATGGTTTGGTTTTTTGTCACCGACACATCATTGGATGAATGGCTCACCACCCCCGGCCACCATTAGACACAGAGGTACTACGTCATAGAAGGGCTTAGGTTTGGCCTTTGTGAACAAGTGGGTTGTTTGGATTCTCTTTTTTTTTTTCTTCATGGGTTATGGCACGTGCGAGATGTGAAACAACCAAGTACTCCAATAGCCTAAGTTGTTATAGTTGGAGTTATTTTATGATCCATACTTCAACACTTCATACTTCAACACTTCCCCTCATGTGTGACCCCTTTTTTTATTGGGTTGGCCGTACATGTGGATTTTAATATCAAGGAGTTGTTGGGTTTTAAACCTTGAACCTGCCATGAGGCTACAACTCTATACCATGTGAAACAACAAATTACTCCCAAAGCTTAAACTGTTAGAGGTGTGTTATTACTTAATCATTTATACTTCAACATGGGAGTCTTAACACGTACGTATTTGTACATGTCCATGCATGGGTACATTTGTGTATGTACATGTTCATGTGTGAGTGGGAATGTGTGTGAGTGGGAATAATTGGTACCCAACTCCTATGAGTGGAGCAAAGAGAATCAAGCAATTTGGAAATGTTGATAATGTTCCACTTCATTTAACCTAATTCACTATTCTAAGGTTAGGGTTAGGCCTAAGCTAACAACCATTTGTCCTATCCTTGACTCTTGTTACTCTCAAACGAATCCTCCATTGTATTTCCAAAAATCAAACAAAATTGGAAGCTGAGAGGAAGATCATGACAAGAATATCATCCATGTCCATTCCCCATAGGCCAAAACAACAACCCCAAGCACGAGGTCAGCGTAGAAACCTATAACAATTTCTTCGATAGAGACGCAAGGCTTAAAATAAAACCTCTTGTCTAACTCAAAATCATATCTTAATCCTCAATCTCAATAATGTTGCCTAATTATCCATGTATCAGATTAATCACATACTTTTTGAGAAATATTTTATTTACTTTGTTAGAACCTTAAGCCTACATAGTCACTATCAAGGCAGTTGATTAAATTCAAAAGATCAAGAGATCGACATCCTTAGAAGCAGACCAGAACAAACGGATCTACATGAACTAACTATTCTCGCATCTACACCACTGTAGAGAAAATGACATAAAATCATTAATTAATGAACCCTAATGGACATCTTAGTCCAAGTAAATAGAACACTTAAACAATTCAATTAGGATTGTCTTGTCATGAAATAAGAGTAGTGTTACACATGTGTCTTACAGTAGGGAAGACGTATATTCACCTCTTTTTTTCCACTTGGAACAGCCCCCTCTAGTGTAATTATGTCTACCCTTTTACACTAGAGGGGGCAGTCCCAAGTAAAAGAGGGGGTGAATATATCATTTCCCATTACAGTATAGCTACATATTTTATTTAAAACTGCCTGTATTTTCAAGTCCCCACCCCTAAGGGAGAATTTATATGATGGGTGGCCGTGAAAACACGTGAACTCTAAGAAAGTAGGTACGGCCCACTTTTTTGATGATCCAAACCGTTCATCTGATTTTATAGAATCTTCTACAGATCGGAGGGTTAGGATCATCCTATGGAAATGATTTTTGGGGCACAACCTATTTACGTTGTGCCCAAACTGATGAACGGTTTGGATCATAAAATAAAGTGGGCCGTACCTACTTTTTTAGACTTCACGTGTTTTCACGGCCACCCTCATATAAATTCTCCTCCTAAGGAGTTATATGTGCCCATTACATTGAATTGATTATTATACTTTCATTTCATGAGGAAATTAAGTGTATTACAGTTTTGTTTGGCTAGCTAGGAAACTTAATTAAGGCCATGTTTGGATTGCCGGACTTTTTTGGAAAAGTTTGGAAAGTAAAAGTACTTCTAAATTTTCTCTTTTCTTTCACACACAAAAGAAAGATGATATCCCTCTAAATATTAACCATAATCATATCATTCCTTCTAAATGCGTGAAAGAAGAAATTTTCCTAAGAAAAAAATTTCAGTAAGAATGTTTTTCTTTCAATCCAAACATTTCCTAAATGAAAATGGAGAACAAACTATGCATAGTTAGGGTTAAACTGACAGGATCAGATAAATTTCCTTGATTATAGATTACAACCAAAAAATAATAATAGTAACAATAATAATAAAAAAAGAGCGATGATATTTTCACTCCCCCTGCAGTACGCATTCGCTCCCCTAGTTAAAGCTTTTTGACGTCAAATCACGTAAAAAGGGGAGCGAATGCGTACTGTAGGGGGAGTGAAAATATCATTGCCCTAAAAAAAATTAGGTTATCATAGATGGTCTTAAAGTATGCATGACACCCGCGCATATCAAATTTTGCCCAATAGCGAGGAAAGAAAACTAAAATCAAATAAGACAAACAGACTCGGTGTGAAATGCGTAAAATTTATTGACATGAAACTATTAGTATCAATTACCTAATAATAATAAAAATGATGATGATGTTTATCATGATAACAAATGTTACACACAGAAATAGAACAAATGAGGTGAAGGAGAAACTTAGGGAATAATCTTAGAAATCAATGACTTCTTTTCTTTTTTTTTAATAAATCTACATTACTCTTGTGTGATAAAACTCATGGAGCCTAGTTTCATCTAGGAAAAGAGGTTGGTATGTTCTTTAACAAATAACTAGTTAAGTTGGTATAACTTCAGTTATATACTGTACTATCCCACTTCGATTTAGGGCTTGTAAGAAGAGAACGGAGACAAGTCACCCAGCCAAAAAAAAGAAAAAGAAAAAGAAAATGGAGACGAGCCCTTCTATTGAAAAATCACATATGTCCTATAAAGAAAGATTTTGAGTACACCCCTTTTGGAAACATCACTTAGTGGGTCGCTTGTGTTTTTCTTTTTCCATGAAAACATGTGTGTTCTAGGGCTTAGACTGATCGAATCACAATCATGGATGATTTATGCATTTAACAAAATCATGCATATGCTCTTCAGAATATTCAATGCTTTAAGGATTGCAAAAAGCAAAGTATATTGCTTTATTTCTGTAGTTTGCTTACAAAATCACTTTCTTAGTATTAAGAGCAATGTACCAAATCTCCATCAGATCAGCACGATATCTTATAACTCCAATTTGCTTGTCATAGACCTATAAAATAAGTACCAAGGTAAATTAACTTCATCATGGTCACGATTCACTTATCGGTCAGATACTTTTTGAACCGTCCATCGGAGTGTCCTAGGTCCTACTTACATTGTACACAGTTAGAGCTTATGGTTGGGAGGGGGAACAGGAAAGAAACTCGAGAGGAGAATTCATCATGGAAATAAAAAGCAAGAGAATTCATTGTTTTGACTATGATTTTAAATGTTACGAAGAAAACCATAATGAAGAAACATATGAGGATAATAATTTCGAACATCGGTGCCCTCGTTCTAGATCTAGAGCGCCCCACCTCTTACGACTTACGGTAGGGATCCAATGGACACAGTTCGTATCCAGTTGATGCATCTAAATACTGTCCATTTTGCATTCGGATCCTTTGGATCCATTGGAACGTCAGGGTCCATTGACACCCCTATTTTCATATAGATACCCCGATTAATCAAAAACTATACATGACAACCTGACCTCAGACTCAATCAAGAATCGGGCCTAGTTAAGTGCATAAAGTTTTGTCAAAACCCAGAACAAGAAACCGGTTGAGTTAACCAAGTTTAACTCAAACCCGAAGGAAAATTGGGTCAAGTACTCGACAACTCATAAAACAACACAACATAGTAGAAAAGGAGAAAGAATCCTTGTTTCCACAAGGAGTAGAGAACCAAAATCCCCAAAAGAATTGAAATTTCATTGATAATAATCCAAAAAAGTTTGTATAGAATTCATTCATAAGCCTTAAATAACTACAAAGACTCCTACTCCAACCAACTCTTAACGAAATCCTACTTGGGTACCTGGTAAAAATATTGAGTTTCTTAAATTAGTGAAACTGGAATCTCCCAAATTAGTAACATTTGACTCTATCGATAACTAGCCAGAAATCATTCATTGAGTTCTAATCTATTGAGACACTCAAAGAGGCTAGAACATCTTGAAACATGAAAAACAAAAACTTACTACAAATACTAAGTTTTGACTTCAACCGAATTTGAACCTCAAAACAACTCTTTTCGCACTGAACTACTAATGAATGGCACCATGTAGGGATCGTCGTCATCTTTTCAACAATAAATAATAGTGATTCTGACAACCGTAGCCCAATTTACGCCATTTAGAAGCTAAGGCGCCCCCGCAAAAATGTCACTTGCACTTTTGACTCGGCTTCTTCTGATCCAGTCGTTCTAGGTAGTTGTTGGCAACATGTTCTACATCAGTGTTTTTTTTTTGAATGGTTCTACGTCAGTTTTTTTAAACTCAGAAAACTCAATCACGTACCGAAACTGTGTCTTGAGTCTTGGCTCATGAGCCGACTCAGAATTTGGTACTCCTCTGAGTCCCAATCAAGTATGGAGCTTCTCTGCCTTTGTTGACACTCTAGTCTATACCAGTTCAAGCAAGCCCATATTCAGGTCCTCTGTTAATATCATAGTCCAATATAAGCTTGTTGCATTCTTATGGTGCTGGGTTGCCTAAGAGAGTGCTCCGGCAGTGTTGAGTTTGTTCCAGCCATGATATCTAAGCAGGGTATAGAATAGTTCGGCGTGTTTTACATAGGTTTGAAGAAGTTCCAAGATGGAAAGATTGGCAAGACCAAATGTGTGCTTCTAAGTCATAGGGAGGGGGGTCAGAATTTGGTACTCCTCTGAGTCCCAATCAAGTATGGAGCTTCTCTGCCTTTGTTGACACTCTAGTCTATACCAGTTCAAGCAAGCCCATATTCAGGTCCTCTGTTAATATCATAGTCCAATATAAGCTTGTTGCATTCTTATGGTGCTGGGTTGCCTAAGAGAGTGCTCCGGCAGTGTTGAGTTTGTTCCAGCCATGATATCTAAGCAGGGTATAGAATAGTTCGGCGTGTTTTACATAGGTTTGAAGAAGTTCCAAGATGGAAAGATTGGCAAGACCAAATGTGTGCTTCTAAGTCATAGGGAGGGGGATTGGAGATGCTATCGAATTGGATTGAACCTTTGCACTGCATATATATATATATATATATATATATATATATATATATATATATATATATATATATATATATATATATTTGAAAGTCGACAATTTTATTGAATAATGGTTGGGACAAGTTGTCCCCGCCAATATACAAAAGCGGATAAAATCCGAGTACACCATAGACAGCAATTATATATGTGACCCCAATACAATTTTCAACTAGATATACCAACTAAAATTATGGTAACTATGGCCTCCTCCTTTAGCACTCCTGCTTTGGCAAGGATGTCTGCTTCCTCATTAGCTGTTCTTCTCCGATGCTCAATTCTTAGTTGCAAGACCTTTATAAGATCAAGCACTTCGGCTATTTATTTTTGAATGTGCCATGGTCCCGGCGAGCTACCCGAAGCCCATCCAACAACATTCGTTGAATCCCCCTCCACTAATTAGGGACCTCAAATTTTTCTCATCAGCCCACTGCAGTCCGAATAATAGAGCTTTGATTTCTGCCTAATTTGCATCGCATTGGCCCGTTGGGCCAAAATAGGACATAATGATCGTTTTGTTGTTATCTCTAATTAGGCCTCCGATCCCTCCCCTACCAGGGTAACCCATAGAGCTTCCGTCAAAATTGAGTTTGAGCCATCCTACTGGCTGAGGCACCCATTTGAGTTTGAGCCATCCTTTCCCAAATTATTACACACCAATTCCGTATCAAATCACCCACACCATATGGTAGCTTTCTTTTATTCCTTGCCCATGAAATCAGTTCCACCTTGATATCCATAGCAATCCTTCCCACCGATCTCTGTTGGTCCTCAAAAATTCGCCTACTCCGCTCCTTCCAAATGTTCCATACGATAGCATAGGGAAAAGTGATCCAGAGTAATTGTCCGATCTCTCCAAATGGTCCTCTCGTCCAGTTAATTAGAAGTGAAGAAACTGATTTTGGGCACACCCAGCACATCCCAAAAGCTCCAATAGCACGACCCCAAATTTGATAAGCGAAAGGACAGTGCAACATTAGGTGGTCCAAGGCATCCTCGTGCTGCCGATAAAGAACACAAATACTAGCAAGCCTAAAATGTCTCTTTTTCAAGCGGTCGCATGTATTGATTTTTCTGTGAATCAACGTCCACCCAAAAGCAACCACCCTTGGTCTGAAAGTAGAAGAAATGTGTGAATAGGCCTATGCTATAAAAGCTAGTGAAATGATTGCTAAAAATCATTCACTAGCTTTTAATTCCCTATAAAAATGAAATCATTTGCACTGCATAGATTTGCTTACAATTCCCTACAAAAATGTAATTGCTGTGATTGTTTTTAGCAATCATTTCACTAGCTTTTATAGCATAGGCCTATTCACACATTTCTTCTACTTTCAGACCTGTGATAGATGTTTCATAACCTAAAATAGCTTATTATCTTCTTATTTCCATTCCTGCTACAAAACACAGCTTAAAAGTAGGAGCATAGGCTATTTTCTGTATAGTTTCAAGAATCATTTAAAGTAGTCCGCATAATATCACAACTACTGAATGGTGGACAAAATAAGCTAGCCAAATACAGAGGATGCTAACAAAAATTTGAATTTGGACGGTTAAGCAAACTGCGACCCAGAAATGTCACCACTGTCGGGGAAAGCCAGACTGAGCTGCTCTCTGAAGATAAGAGTGTGATTGAGCTGAGGGACCCAGTTGGAGGCATAGTATCAATTCCTAATGCCAATTCTAAACCAATTACAGAGTGAAGCCTACATGCTTCTCCAATTACCATGGGATCTGATCAGGTTTTAACAAGGAGAGATGTAGGGAAGTTAGAGACTCAGGGCCTCACGATCAGCCAGGAGTTCTGTAAGATTTGTAAAATTTCAAGGCTACGGGATTACCTGGAAAAGACCAGTCATAAGAGTCCGTACACCTGATGAAGTTCAGCTTATTATGATTGAGACAGTCAACTTGCCATTAATGCGAGCATACTATTTTACATTTTGAGCACTGGATCTGCTTTCTTGAAACTCATCACAACTAATTATTTCTTTCCTGAGATCAATTCTAAAGCTTTTGATACCAAACTACCATTTGTTTACTCAATTTTGTGCACCTGTTGCAACTCACATTACATAATCTTTATTGTTAGAAGAATTTTGTCATCCTTTCAATGAAATAAAGAAAAGCTTAAAATCTTGTTATCAGGTTTCATTATAAGGAAAGAGCAACAAGATATCCGTTTCAATGCCACAACTGGCCTTACATCTTTCAGTGGTTTCGAAAGACAAGCAGAAACAGTTGAAACTGAAGCGTAGACAAAGTGTAAACTCTGAAAGAGAATAGACATGACTGAATAAATACTAGCAATTCAGAGATGTACCTATATTCATATAAAGTTCAGAACCACTCTTCTTCATCCAAATAAGAGCCTTACGGAAACTCAGATAGAGATCTCATCTGGTGTTGGATTTAGAAATTCAGATCATAGCTTCCAAAGTTGTGCCCCTCATCACAAACCATGAACATACTGGGGAAGTGATTTATGACTTTTGCCCTCAGGAAATACTGAGGCATGCAAGAGAACTCAAATCTAGAAACCAAGATTTGGACGTGGAATCAGTGTAGCATCTATAAAAAACAACTTGCTTACTATCTCTCTCCCTCTACTATTTACAGCACAAACCTTCGAAAGATCACAGGACAGGTGACAATACAGATTCCCTTGACATTCAGATAAAGCTCAAGCGACACTGAGCTTCTCTATCACTGGTTTTCTGCCAAATCCCATCATCTGAACCCAGAACATAAATAGATGCTGATGTGTCTACGAACTAAAATCGGCTTCGCATATGCTTTATACAACAGGAGAAGCTGATTTGCATAAATAGACTATGAAACAGAAATACTGTTGAGAAAAAGGATAATTCAGAACCCTCTATGTGCTCTCCTGGAATGTTTGAGAGCGGGACAAAGCTGCCGGGTTAGCTTGCAAGACCTGTGCAGCATCCAATGTGTGACCCTTGCCTTCCATCTTGGGCTGGAAAGCTTTGAAGATACCCCCTTTTGTTATTGGTTCTTTCTGATCATGCTTAATACCAAGGGTATCCCATATAGAACTCCTTGCAGCCTCATCTGGGTCATCAATTCTCAGCGTCTTGGGAACCCAAAAGCACTTCTCGGGTTTTTCCTCTGCTAGTGCATTTGCATCTCTAGAATGCTTGCCTAAAGTTGGAGAGCCAGTGCCTGAAGAGCCACTATTGCTGGTAGAGGGCGAGGGTGAGGGCGATGGGCCGCCATTAGATGAAACCCATGGCACATTCCACGTTCCACTGACCCATCCAGGCATGCAGCCCCAATAGGAGGCAGGCACAAATGGGAAAGGCATAGTTGGTGCACAGAAGGCCGGAGCCGAGACCATTGGTGGCGTGCTCCATGGGACTGGATTGGGATTACTGTTCTCTGGTCCATAAACCAGTTCAGATGAGCACCTACCTGTTGCCATGGTAGGAACATTAGTCCACCCTGGATTCCAAGAGTACGCCCATGGAGGTCCAGCATAGCACTGCATAGGATGTGGCACATTAGGTCCATTACACCACCCCGGGATACTTCCTTGCTCCATCTGACCGACATTTTCACGCTGTTCATTTTCCAAGCAAGTAGAAGTCGACAAGGATGAACTACATGAGGGTTCCTCCACATTTTCACCACTAGCAACAGAGACTTGTTCAACTGTTTGCTTATGATTTCCGAGATTCAGCACAGTTTCAATGGATTCACGAAGGGGTGCATCTGGTCCAAACTTTAGGACAGTTCCGTTACCCTTCAGAGGCCTGGGAGGGGCAGAAAGCCCACATGGCAGAACCTGGTGACTGCCCAAACCAGGGCTATCAACCCGAGTGGTGGATATTCCATCAGAGGACATCACAACATGACGGTAGTGTGAAGTTGAGTGCTTATTTTTCCGTCGTCCGGCACCTACTGGAACGCTTCTCATTGTCCCCCCTGCTGTCCAATACCTCTGGCAGTTCTTGCAGAAGTGCCTAGGTTGGTTAACATTGTAATTGTTGTAGTAACAGAATTTCGTGTCTAAGCTATTACAGCGAGGACAAGGGATGATCTTGTCTGGCTTCTTGAGGACCTTCTCTTGTTCGGCTGCATCGTCTTCCATCAGATCTTCCTCAGTCTTAGGATTTGCTATTGCTTTTTTATTCGGTCTAGGGTATTGGTTGTCATCTTCCTGAGCATTATTCATACAAGAAGAGGGATCTGGCTCACTTTGCTCTTCTGTAGGACCAGCCATCTGATCTTCGACTTCCTCATTATTTGTTTCTCTGCAGATATCCTGAAATTTGAAATAAAACCATTGGCTTCACAATAAAACAAAATGATCACCATTAAAAAAAATGATCACGCATGCACAATATCATTAAACCCGTCATTAATTTAGCATTTGGATCAAGCTTGGAGCAACAATTCACAATCCTGAACACTTTGACCCAGCATGCTTTCAACATTGAATCCATAGAATTTCTAGAATCGATTCATAACCATCATTGTTAAACCATGAATAACCACAAAGGCCCTGTTTGTTTTGGATTTTCAGAACTGATTGTGAGTCCATAACTGGTTATTGGACTCAAAATTAAGGGCACGTTTGGCTACCCTGATTTTTCTTCCTGGAATATTACCTTTACCCAATGGTGAGGAATAAATATAGATGGATTGAGTGAGTATAAGGCAAGAAAAGACTGAAAAATCAGGAAACAAAAAACTCTACTCAAAATATGATCCACTTTTTCCTGATTTTTAGCCACTTTTCACCCTCATCTCTGTCGCACCCTCTCAAATCTCCGTCCTCCTCTCTCACCACTTGGAGACACAAATTTATCGTGAAAAAAAATTCCTGGCTGTCAGACATGGCCTAAAAGAAATTTGAGCCCAAGAATCTGTTTTGGACTCACAATCTGAAACTAACAGAGCCTAAAACAATCAAAAACATATTCCACAAAAAAGGAAAAAAGGTCCAATTAGCTGTAGGCATACAAATTTTCTTCACTTATTTTCTTCAATATATATCATGATATAGGAGTGAATCCTAGTTCTTAACAGAAACCGCAAAAAAATGATTCTAAGTATTTAAAATAAAATTTAATTGGATGAAGATAAGAATCAACTCTAGTTATTAAAAGGCATCTACAACAGAACCTTCTATTATTTCAGAGTAAAATTCATGAGATTTGTAACAACATATAACCCTGGGTCCTTTTGGATACGCGGATTTTAGAATCCAGGATTTCTTCATAATTGTAGCTAAGAGAGAAGAAGCGGACCAGCCGTCGCTTTTGACTTCTCGCCCTTCTTTCCGACAGCAAGAGAGTAGCAGATCCTCCCATATTTCCAGGTTTTAGAAATCTAAGGATGCAGTAGAGATTTTTAAAACCTGAATTTCTCACTTAAAATCCAAGAAACTATGTCAGGACAGCATACAGCTTTGCTTGATCATGAACCCTTTTTTACACTGTTTTCAAACTAAAAACCGGAATTCTAAAATCCACGTATCCAAACGGCCCTTAAATGAACCCACAATTTATGTTACTCCCGATGATTTTCTACCTCTTATGAGAAAACCCTAGAAAGTAATTAGGGTTTAGGTTTTACCAATAGGTACAAATTAAGAACTTTCTACAAATATAAGAAATCCGGGCTAAAAATTCCACCGTAACAAAAAAAATTATATATATAGGGAAAAAAAAAAAACTTTTGGGGCGTTCTAAAATAACTAGAATCAATAAAAAATCACTGAAAATTCAGAACTTTTCCAGAAAATATTTTAGAAATTTTAGAAATATTTTTCTTTTCCGTACTTTTCCATGAAAATTCATGCAATCCAAACAGGGCCTTAAAAAAAGAAGAAAAACCATTTCCATATCTCATCTGAACAAAACCCTAAAACAGAAATTACTAAAAACGGAAAAAAGATGATACCTTTTCTTCCGAAAAATACGGGATCGAAACCAGATCGGATTTCTCCAGCACCGGAATCTGACTTTCCGGCACCGGAATCGTCTTTCCGAAGAGCTTAATCGCTGGATCTTTGATCTCAGACATTTTTTTTAGCCAAAGTTTTTCTCTCTTAGATGAAAACCTAAGAGAGAGAGAGAGAGAGAGAGAGAGCAAAAACCCTAAAAAAAAGTGCCAATAACGTGAGGAATATAGGACTTTATTTTACCGGCGAATGCCGGTTGGGTATTGTAAAAACGAGATTTTATATGGTGTAAGTCCTTACCAGGCCATGCTATAGGATGATCGAAGCATCCATGTGGTGGGTCATAATGTAAATAGTAGGGCTGCAACTCGGGTCGGGCGGGTCGGGTTTTGGAGAACCCAACCCTACCCGAGAAATATCTCGGGTCGGGTCGGGTCGGGTTTTTTTTCGGAAAACCCACGATTCCCAAACCCGGCCCTACCCATGATAAATCTCGGGTCGGGTCGGATTTTTTCACGTTGACGCAAATTTTTAAGGAAAATTCTTGTTTGGCAAGGCAACTCAACTCATAGAAGCAGAAATTACACTCACATTACACTTGAATCAAAAAATGATGTAATTACACTCACATCACACTTGAATCAAACAATGCTGTAATCAAACAATGTTGTAATTACAATCAAACAATGCTGAATCAAACACTTGAATCAACTCAACTCATAGAAGCAGAAATTACACTCACATACAGTAACAGTGGGTGCGTGGGTTTTCACTTTTAACTTTGGGATAATTACATTTACACCCCCTCTAGTTTCTAACACATCCACTTCCACCCCTATAGTTTAAAACGTGACAATACACCCCTGTAGTTTCAATTTGTTTAAGGTTTGCCCCCTCAGCTGAAGGTTCGTCCATAGATTGAAGGGTTAGGATGATCCGATGGAGCTGATTTTTTGGGCACACCATATCTATGTCAGGACCCATCAAATGAACGCTTTGGATCATCCAAATAATGTGGGCCCACATTGTTTGGATGATCCAAAGCGTTCATTTGATGGGTCCTGACATAGATAGGGTGTGCCCAAAAAATCAGCTCCATCGGATCATCCTAACCCTTCAATCTATGGACGAACCTTCAGCTGAGGGGGCCTACCTTAAACAAATTGAAACTACAAGGGTGTATTTGTCACGTTTTAAACTATAGGGGTGGAAGTGGAGGTGTCAGAAACTAGAGGGGGTGTAAATGTAATTATCCCTTTAACTTTTAACTAACAATAGAAAAAAATGTACATACTATAACTTATGTAACTCGGGTCGGGCCCCTTCAAACCCGGCTCGACCCGAGATTCATGCGGGCTTTTGAATGCTGAACCCGGCTCGACCCGAAACCCATGAAACCTGAACCCGACCCAGGCTATTTTCGGGTCGGGTCGATGCGGGTCGGGTAAAACCCGGCTCGAGTTGCAGCCCTAGTAAATAGGTTGTGGCCCAAAAAAATCATTTCCATAGGATGATCCTAGCGCTCTTCATAAGATGATCCAAACCGTCCATTTGATGGTGTTGTGGCTCAAAATATAATTTTCATAGGATGATCCTTGTCCTCCGATCTATATAGAAACTTCATAAGATGATCTAAACCGTCCATTTGATGGGCCACAACTTATATAGGTTGTGGCCCAAAAATCGTTTCTACAGGATGATCCTAGCGCTCTGATCTATAGAGGGACTTTGTAAGATGATCCAAACCGTCCATTTGATGGCGTTGCGGCTCAAAAATCATTTCCATAGGATGATCCTAGCCCTCTGATCTATAGAGGAACTTCATAAGATGATCCAAACCGTCCATTTGATGGGCCACAACTTAAATAGGTTGTGGCCCAAAAATCATTTACGTAGGATGATTCTAGCCCTCCGATCTATAGATAAACTGCATATTATGGAAACCTCTTTAGATCGGTAGGTTGGGATCATCCGATGGAAATGATTTTTCGGCCACAATCTATTTACGTTGTCGCCCATCAAATGGACGATTTGGATCATCTTACGGTGTACTTTCTAAAAAATACTGGACTATAAGGGCCTACACTATAGAATACCAAAACCCGAAAAAAAGTGCCAATGAAGTGAGGAAGATATAGTAGGACTTTATTTTACCGGGGAATGCCGGTTGGGTTTGTGCCAGCTGTGCATCCAGGTCAGCATCTAGGGCTATTCACAGCCACCAATTTTCGTGGTTTTGAATCGAATAGGATGACGTCAGCGACTGAAAAAGGCAATGATCCCACCGAAAAGGCAAAAAGAGACTCCGCGCCTCGCTTTTTGGGCTGTATTAAGTTACTATATTGCCCCTGGTGAATTCTACAAATGACTGTTGTTTCTTTGTCGGCTACCGAGCTTTCATGATTGACCTTGGAATGCTCAGATAATAACCGTAATACCCTTCACATGTTGTTTTAGACTTTTAGGAACCAAAAACAAAAAATACTCCCAGGCACCAAAAAAAAAAAAAAAGCTTGTAGAAGAATTTTTTTTTTCTTTCCAACAGTTCAAGCAACCAAACAAATTATTATTTTTTCCCACCATAGTCCGGTCAACCAAACAAGGGATTTTTACCGGGATACTTCCAGGGAGTTTTTTGTTCCACAGAAATCCCAAGAACCAAAAAAATTCCGGCAACCAAACGGAAAAAAGGAAAGTCACTTTCACGGTCAATCGTAAAAAAAGGAAAATGGTTTAGATCCTACTGGGTAGAATATTGGGAATATTTATGAAATCGAGACCGTTAATCTTGAAGAACATCAAGATTCAAGAGGCTATTCACATGGTCTTAATTAGTCCTATCTAGAACGGGGATATCAAATGTAAGTTAAAGTACTATAAATTTTAGTGTTTTAATAAAGGATAAATTACTACGTAGAGTAGCACAAATTTTATTTTTTTATTATGGTCAAATTACTATAAAAATCTAGGGTTCGTAGCTTTTCTTGCTTGCAGAAACTTGAACAATACTTGATAAATCAGGTCATGCATGAAGGAGTGTAAACGTGACTTTTAAAATTTTCCAATTTATTTATATTTGGAGATGAAAGGAGGCATGTTCTCTCCTATCTCCACTCTATTAAAGGATATGAGGGATATATTATTACTAGAAATGATATTCCCATTCCTTTTTATTTTCACCCCTTCATAGTGTTCTTACTCTCTTTTTGTTTGTCTCGCCGATTAAACCAAGATATAGATTGGCTCTGGGAAGTCACCTAAGTAGATGAAATCCTATATTTGAAATGTATACAGTTAGCCGATTAGAGTCACTAGTTCAAAGATATATATACTATGCTATTGTAGTTAACTTTGATGTGTTCTCACTAAGTAAATGGTCAAATTGTGAGAAACCGTCATTTATGCAGAAGAGTTCAAAGTTTGGTGAGATAAGTTTTTTCCTTTGATTTCATGGTGGGGTATTGTTAGAGATTTTTAAAATAAAATAGTTTTGAAAATAAAAAAGGTCTCGATTTTGCAAGAAAATAACTTATTAAAAGGGGCGAAAGCTATTTGTTTAGTCCCATATTAGAAAATGAACAAAGTGAAGAGAGGTCATTACTTATCCCTCTTATTTTAAATTCAAATATCTTTTGCAAATGGTGTGCACTGGCAGTGTCAGCAGTTGGCTATAGTTCACTAGTGGCAAATTTTGGAGTACTTTGCACTTTGCACGTTACACAACCCAACAATCGCAAGCAGAGACAATCTGGATCGTAGAATCACGATTGGACACAATTTAATGGTAAGATTTCAGCCCGAACTGATAAGGTCCCCTTTGAAGGTGTATTTCAAATAGAAAAGATATTAGAAGCTCTATAAGAAAAAAGACCAGAAACTCACCATTTGCATATAGAAAAAGAAATTCCAAGTGGAAACTTCCAAACTTAGAATTTCCAGAGCACTTTTGGATTCGCTTGAATCCCCATTAAGCTTTCTTTACTCTTTTTCATCATTTTTTCTTCTAGTTATCTGTTACTCTGTAGAACCAAAAACTAATACGCATAGACTCGCAATCAATAGATTTTTTTTTATTGAACTTCATTGTATCTTGGAGATAATTTGCGGTTACCCTGTGCACATCAATTTGATAATTGCTAGGTGCGAATATTATCTTAAGGAAAGCGACATCACTTAGGCGCCTTGAAGCAAATCCTCTTCATTTTCTCACCAGTTCTTGACCATCCCCACGACCGTAGTTTCCAATAATTTTTAGGAATATAAATTAATAGAGGGGTTAGAAATGCGGAGAAAAGAGAACAAAATTGTTTTTTCTCCATTGTTATTTGGTAATGGTATCACCATATAGTCATGCATTAATAAGTATGAAAGAATTTCAAGAGATGAATTGCATGATAGTCGACACTATGCTCCGCATCTAGATGGTTCATCTTGTGGGCACGTTTCCATAAGTATAAAAGGACCACATTTCCCTATATTGTCTTCCAACTAAGAAGATACATGGTAAGAATCTTATGTATGGGCTTTTTCCTAGTCGATTTTGAACTATTAGGTTATGCTTGTCTATAGAATCCGTTCTTAGTCGGATTCCCTTATTGATGTATTAATTTTTGTATACTAGAAACCTAGAATTTTAGGGTGTCTATATATGGTGACCTCACTTTGATTAATTGTTTCAATAATGAACCCTGAGAGACACCATGTGGATTCTTTTATAAAGATTTAACCCTTAAGCCCTGTTTGTTTTGGATTTTGAGAACAGATTGTGAGTCCATGGCCGAACACGATCTTAAATAAGGCGTTTGGATTTCAAGAATTTTATGAAAAAGTTTTGGAAAGGAAAAATATTTCTAAAATTTCCAATTTTTGTGAACACGAAAAATAGATAACTTCAACCACTCATTTTCAATTTTTATTTAGACGGACCTTCAATTTCCCTCTAAATTACGGTGATGATATTTTCACTCCCCCTGTAGTACTTGCACACCCCCCTTATAACGTGATTTAACATAAAGTCGTACACTTTTCACGTCAAATCAGGTTATAAGGGGGGTGGGGCACGTAATACAGGGGGGGTGAAAATATCATCTCCCAAAATTAACCAAAATCATATTATTTTCCTAGAACTTGTGAAAAAGAAAAAAAAAAATTCCATGGAAAATTGTTTTTCATGCGATCCATTTGGAACAGGTTCCAAGGGTAATTTTGTCTTACGAAAGTCTAGCTCGACACTTTCGAGGGCTTTTTCGGTATAAAATGTAGAGAAAAAGTACACGGTTTGCACACCGGTTAGAAAGGGGCACTGGCAATAGCCAGTTACCGCCACGTAATCAATAAATGCCCCCAAAGTTACTGGCCCCACAGAAAAAACGTATTGCCAAAGAGCGGTAAATGATATTTAACCCCATTTTCTTCCTTAAACCACCCCTTGCAGTGTAAAAGTAGCCATAAATACACTACAGTACGCTGGCCAGAGAAGAAGGGGGGACCAGTATATGACTTACCGTCCAGCGCACGAAGGAAAGTCAAAAGTGTTAAAGGTAGTCACTAATACACGTGTCATAATCTCCCACGAGTCTTCGGCGCGTGACACGTGTCGGGTCGTGACCACAAAAGCGGAAAGATAAGAAAGGCGTTTTCCTGCAGAAAAAGATGCGAATCTTTTAGCCTTTTCCGCGTTTTTCTGTTTCTTTCTTCCCTCACTTTTTGTATGTATAATAAAAAAGTTACTTGTTTATAGGGGGACTTTTTTGGGCGCTCAGTCCCTCTTCCTTTTTTTTTAAGTTTTATGGGAATTTCTAGCGTCCATCCCAAAAGGGTTTTCGCGTCTGCTCTGTCGCACATCAGACCAGCTACCTCATTAATGAAGACAAGCCTTTTGCCATGGAGCTTAGCAAATCTAAGTTTTATTTTTCTACTTTGATCTGGAATGATGGGAATCATGGGACTATCATTAAAAACGAAAAAACGAAGATAAGATGGATGATTTGGTCTTAAATTACAAGAACAAATCAACCGACAAAAAATTCAAAAGAAAAAGAGATATAAAAAGTCATGGGAGATGATAAAAGAGAAAAGTATGGAATGTGGGCACATGTTTCGTGGAATTAAGGATTTCGCATACCTTTTAAAACAAGAATGAAACACGGGCGATTCTTTAAAATTGGGTGGTAAAAAGACCCTGATACCCTTCTGACATCGATATAAATCTCCTTTTTCATTGCTGCCCATTAAATTGGCGCGCTTCAGGACGCTTCTTTTGATTCGTCTGAATGTGTATTTGAACCGACAGAACCTTCGGTTGGTTTCTATCTCGGCCGTCTGAAATAACTAGAGACGAATGGATGCTTGACATGTGTTGGAATTTTTTTTGGAAAGTTAGCGCCTTTATATGGAACAGTGGTGTTTTCTAATAATACCACCTCTTTGTATGAGATTCTACCGGCGTACCCATTATTTCGCTTACACCCTATTTCCGCCGGTGTACCCCTTGATATTCCGATGGCGTACTTCTTAATCCGGTGGTGCACTGTAGAATCCAGCGGCGTATTCGATATTTCGGCGATGTACTTGATACGTTTGGAACACATGTTTGAATCCAAAAAATCCGACAGTGTACTATAGAATCCGCCGGCGTACTTATTATTTCCGCCGGCGTACCCCATTATTTCCGCCGGCGTTCCCCTTGATATTCTGACGGTATACTTCTTAATCCGGCGGCGTACTCTAGAATTTGGCAGCGTATTCGATATTTCGGCGGTGTACTCGATACGTTTGGAACACATCTTTGGACCCAGAAAATCCGGCAGCGTACCCGATATTCCGGCGGCGTACTCCAGAATCTACCTGCATGTCCTTTATTTCGGCCAGCGTACACCCTATTTCTGCTTACACCATATTTCTGCCTGTGTACCCCTTAATATTCCAGTGAAGTACTCTAGAATCCGGCGGCGTACTCGATACGCTTGGAACACATATTTGAAACCAAAAAATCCTGCAGTGTACTCTATATTCCGGCGGCGTACTTAATATTTTTGAACGATGGGTTTTTCGCGTACTTGATATTCCGGCGGTATACTCTAGAATCCGACAGAGTTCTCAGCCAAAAGAGACGTGAGAAATAATAAAATATTCAATAACATCGTTGTTCTAAGCCAAAAGAGACGTATTCAATAATTTTGCCGTTACAAGCCAAAAGAGAAGTGAGGACTAAAAGATAAGTGAAGAGATTCTAATCCAAAAGAGACGTATTCAATAATGTTACCTTTATAAGCCAAAAGAGAAGTGGGGGCTAAAAGAGAAGTGAAATCCAAAAGAGAAGTGAAAAGCTTCTAAGCCAAAACAAACGCATTCAATAACATTACCATTCTAAGCCAAAAGAGAAGTGAGAAAAGATAATGATTGAGTTTGGGTTGTCAGCGTTCCAAAAAGTTTTTCAACATGTGTCAAGCATCCATCAGTCTCTAGTTATTTCTGACGGCCAAGATAGAAACGAACATTGGTTCAAATACACACTCAAACGAACCAAAAGAAGCCTCGTGAAGCGCGCAAATTTAATAGGCAGTAATGAGAAAGAAAGACTCTGTCGATGTCAGAAGGGTATCAGGGTCTTTTTACCACCTGATTTTGAAGAATAGCCGCATTTCATTATTGTTTTAGAAGGTACGCGAAATCTGTAATTCCTCGAAACACGTTCCCCCATTCCGTGCTTTTCTGAGTATAAAAAGTCATAAGCATATCTCGGTCAAATTCTACCTTCCTAAGATCCCGCCCCTTGTTTTTTCTTGGCAATTTCGTGGAAAGCAATTTGGCGAAAAACTTTTGGAGCAGAGAACAGCCACATCAGAGGAATTAAATTGGGGACTGATATTCCCCCTAAACGGATAAAATCTCCCCCTTTTTTGCCTCTAAAACTTAACCGATAACGTTAGAGGGGGGATTTTATCTGTCACAAGGGGGGAATATCATTTCCCATTAAATCAGGGCAGGGATTTATCCCTTCTACTCTCCTGCCGGTAAACACTACTCTGCGCCCATGTTGAAATCTTTGAACAAGGTAGTAGGCCACACCCATATTTTTCAAAATAAACTGTACGACTCACACCATAGGATGATCCAAACCGTCCGTTTTAATGGGCCATAAACTAAATTGGTTAGACCCCAAAATCTCATTTCCATAGGTTGATCCTAGCCCTCCGATCTAAAGAGAAACAACATGTTATGGAAACCTCTATAGATTGGAGGGTTGTGATCATCCCATGGAAATGATTTTGGGGGCACAACCTATTTACATTGTGGCCCATCAAATGGATGGTTTGGATCATCCTATGGTGTGGGTCATATACTCCATTTTGAAAATAACATTAAGGCCCAATTATAGCCCCCCATCCATATTTTTCAAAATATCATTTCCCATTAAATCAGGGCAGGGATTTATCCCTTCTACTCTCCAGGTAAACACTACTCTGCGCCCATGTTGAAATCTTTGAACAAGGTAGGCCACACCCATATTTTTCAAAATAAACTGTACGGCTCACACCATAGGATGATCCAAACCGTCCGTTTTAATGGGCCACAAAATAAATAGGTTAAACCCCAAAATCTCATTTCCATAGGATGATCCTAGCCCTCCGATCTAAAGAGAAACAACATGTTATGGAAACCTCTATAGATTGGAGGGTTGTGATCATCCCATGGAAATGATTTTGGGGGCACAACCTATTTACATTGTGGCCCATCAAATGGATGGTTTGGATCATCCTATGGTGTGGGTCATATACTCCATTTTGAAAATAACATTAAGGCCCAATTATAGCCCCCCATCCATATTTTTCAAAATGAAGTGTACAGTCCACACCATAGGATGATCCAAGCCATCCATTGATGGGCCACAACGTAAATAGGTTGTGCCCCCAAAATTATTTCTATAGGATGATCACAACCCTCTGATCTATAAGGTTTTCACAATACGCAGTCTCTCTTTAGATCGGAGGGCTAGGATCATCCTATGGAAATGAGATTTTAGGGTCCAACCTATTTATTTTGTGGGCCATTAAAATGGACGGTTTGGATCATCCTACGGTGTGAGCCGTATAGTTTATTTTGAAACATATGGGTGTGGCCTACCTTGTTCAAGGATTAACATAATTGAGGCCTACCTTGTTCAAAGATTTAAACAAATTAATCGTTGGGCACACCAACCATTTATGTTGGAGAGAGAGAGAGAGAGAGAGAGAGAGAGAGAGAGAGAGAGAGTAGTGTTTTCTGGCTTACGGTTAGCAGTGAAATGGCTTCAAGTGAAATTGCATGGAGAAGGTTTTGTTTAATCTTTTATACTTTAACCTTCCAATCACGTGTGGCACTGAGGCCCCTCTTTTTAGGGTTGGCCTACATGTAAATTTTTAATATTAAGGAGTTTTGAACCAGCTATGATACATGTGAAACCACCAATTACTCCAAAACTTAAGCTGTTGGAGAAGGAGTTATCTTTTATACTTTAAGAGTAATGACTAACATTAGATCCATTGGCCCACTTTTCACAAGTAGAGACATTGTTATAGGAATCTATCTATCGCATATATGCTTCAAGGGACATCATAGCATAACCGTCGAGGTGAAGTAGGGACCTAAAAGATCGAATAGAACGATACAGACAAGTAAATCCCTTATGAGTTCCAAGGTATTCCTTTAAGGGGATTCATCATTCGAGGGGACGTAGGCTACTCAACAATTTCACATTTTAGACTAAAAAAATCCGACATTAACAGACAGGATTTGGGCATCGTAGCTAGATCAAAACCTTGTCCATTGGATTTGTTAGGCCTAAAATCGGTAACAGATATGACAGTGACGTAAGAGCCGAGCTGGAGGACCCGAGAAACCGAGGTGAGGGAGCTGAGTAGCTGAGCCCTGCGTAAAGAGCAAACGAGGTCAGAATGACCAACCCAGAGTGTTACTCTGGACAGGCGCTTCGACACTCAAGTCAGTATGAGCATGAGTGCAGAGCGAGTTTAAGAGCGGTGGGTGAGAAGTTATTACCCTTTTTATGAGCTTTGGAAGCCCTTTTATAGAGGGAAAACTGGGGTAGTTGGGGAGTTATTACTCCAGGACAGGTGTCGGCCAGCTATAGGTTCGAGTTCACCTATTCTGCTGTAATTACCAAACTACCCCTGCTGATGCGGGGTCTGCGGTGGGCCATCCTCGGGCCACGTGTCGACAGCTAATAGGCTGCTGTTTTTATACCCCATCAGTTGCCCCCCAGTTCTCCAAGTCATTATGGTCACTTGGGGAAGTGTGGTGAGTTACATCTCTGATTGGTGGGAGTCTGTCCGGCCTGAGAATCAGTCCGGAAATTTGTCAGTCCGGCCTGGGAATCAGTCCTGAAATTTGTCAGTCCGGCCTATGAATCAGTCCGGAAATTTGTCAGTCCGGCCTGGGAATCAGTCTGAAAATTTGTCAGTCCGCCTGGGAATCAGTCCGGAAATTTGTCAGTCCGGCCTGTGAGTCAGTTCGGCTTGGGCCGGACTGATTTTTGTCGTCTAGCGAGACGCGTCATATCCAGTCCGGCTAAGCCGTCAGTCCGGCCTGGAAAAGCAGTGCGGCAAGCCGTCAGTTCGGCCTGGAAAATCAGTGCGGCTCGAGATTACCTGAATTTTGTCTTGTAGCGCTTTGTGCTATATCCAGTTCGTCTTGAGATGACCTGAATTTTGTCCTGTAGCGCTTTGCGCTATATCCAGTTCGGCTTGAGATGGCCTGAATCTTGTCCTGTAGCGCTTTGCGCTATATCCAGTTCGGCTTGAGATAACCAGTTCGGCTTGAGATGACCTGAATTTTGTCCTGTAGCGCATTGCGCTATATCCAGTTCGGCTTGAGATGAACTGAATTTTGTCCTGTAGCGCATTGCGATATATCCAGTTCGGCTTGAGATGAACTGAATTTTGTCCTGTAGCGCTTTGCGCTATATTCAGTTCGGCTTGAGATGAACTGAATTTTGTCCTGTAGCGCATTGCGCTATATCCAGTTCGGCTTGAGATGACGGATGAACCTTCTTCGGGTTAAGTTTTACCCACGCGTTATATCCAGTCTGGCTGGAGATGTTATGAACGGCTTAGGATGACCAAGTTTTATTGAACTTGGGTTTCCGAGCAGCGAGTACCTTAGTTTTAGCGAACTGGGTTTCCGAGCAGCGAGTACCCTAGTTTTAGCGAACTGGGGTTTTCGAGCAGCGAGTACCCTAGTTTTAGCGAACTGGAGTTTCCGAGCAGCGAGTACCCTAGTTTTAGCGAATTGGATTTCCAAATAGCAAGTATCCGAGTTTTAGTGAACTAGGTTTCCAGAGTACCCGAGTTTTAGTGAACTGTGTTTCCAAGCAGCAAGTACCCTAGTTTTAGCGAACTGGGTTTCCGAGTAGTGAGTACCCTAGTTTTAGAGAACTGGGTTTCCGAGCAGCGAGTACCCTAGTTTTAGCGAACTGGGTTTCCAAGTAATGAGTACCCTAGTTTTAGCGAACTGGGTTTCCAAGCGGTGTTGGTTTTTGCATCCGGGCTGGTTTCGGACCAGGAGTGCGCTCCCGATCTTTGCGGAGACGAGCCGTGGCGAACCAACCAGCGAGTACCCAGTTTTAGCGAACTGGGTTTCCAAATAGCAAGTACCCGAGTTTTAGTGAACTGGGTTTTCAAGCGGCGTTGGTTTTTGCATCCGAGCTGGTTCCGGACCAGGAGTGCGCTCCCGATCTTTGCGGAGACGAGCCGTGACGAACCAAGCAGCGAGTACCCAGTTTTAGCGAACTGGGTTTCCAAATAGCAAGTACCCGAGTTTTAGTGAACTGGGTTTCCAAGCAGCATTGGTTTTTGGATCCGGGCTGGTTCCGGACTAGGAGTGCGCTCCCGATATTTGCGGAGACTAGCCGTGGCGAACCAAGCAGCGAGTACCCAGTTTTAGCGAACTGGGTTTCCAAATAGCAAGTACCCGAGTTTTAGTGAACTGGGTTTCCAGAGTACCCGAGTTTTAGCAAACTGGGTTTCCGAGTTGTACGAAGAGATTTGCAAAAGAGCTTTTGTCATTCACATTCAGCAGAAATTTATAAAGTCGCTTTCACGCCGGGTGGTCTACTACTGATAGTATTTTCTGAGGTCTTCGGCGGGTTCAATCACCTGTGCTTCGTCTCTCAGATCAAGTAGTTCAATCGGCAAGGATTCCGATGCATCTTTGCCTTTTGAGTGCCATGGCATAGCACTCCCTGGACTGCGGTTGATCTCCTCTGACCTCACCCACGCCGTTTGGCGTTATGAACTTCATTTTCTGGTGATACGCTGAAGCGACTGCGCGGATTAAGTTCTGCCCGGGTCGTCCCAAGATAGCGTTATAGACCGAAGTGGCCCTCACTACCTGGAAGTTGACCATCGCGAATGCTTGACAGGGCGGCTCTCCGACGAGGACTGGGAGTTCAATCTGTCCTTCCATTTTCACGACTTCCCCCGAGAAACCAAACAGATCGGAGTTCGTCGGCCTTAAGCGGTCGTCACCTATCATCATTCTCTCGAACGCATGATAGTACATAATATCGGCCGAATTCCCATTGTCGACCAAGATTTTGTTCAACTCCCAGTTTGCGACGAGCATGGTTATGACTAATGGGTCGTCGTGTGGCAATATCAAGTTGTCGAGATCCGCATCTGAAAAGGAGATCTCATTCTCTGTCTTCATTTTTTTGCTGCATGTGCGCACGGCGCTGACTCGGCGTGCGTATGCTTTTCGAGCAGCAGACGATGTGCCCCCAGCGGCTGGTCCGCCCATAATTGTGCCAATGACTCCCCTTGGCAGGGAATTGTGTGCCTCTGGTTGTGGACTTGATGGAGGAGGTGATTGGTTCTTCGCAGGGGGCGGCTGCGACCGTCGAGGGCTGCGGCCCTGAGGACTCTTCTCTCTGCGATCCGGTCTGTGGCCGTCACTTCGGACGTACTTTTTCAAATAGCCTCGGCCAATCAGCAGCTCGATTTCTTCCTTGAGCTGCCAACATTCGTCTGTGTCATGACCGTGGTCCCTGTGGAACCGACAGTACTTTGATTTGTCTCTCCTGTTTCCCTTCGAGATCATTCGGGTCGGCCACCTTACGAACTCTTCTCTACTGATAGCGGCGAGTATGTGTCTCCGGGAGGTGTTGAGAGGGGTGAAGTTCTCCTCCCTCCTCTGGGGGGACTTTTCTCTTCTGACGCCCTTGTTATCCCTACGCTGTTTAGTAGGGTTCTTGTCTTCAGAGGTTCTCTTCCGATTTGAGTCCAGGGCAGCCAGTGTCTCTTCCACTGATATATATTCATCTGCCCCGGCCATTAGATCTGCTAGAGAGTGTGGATTCTGGCGGGCCACTGCTCGGCGGAAATCATTAGATCTAGCACCTGCGAGAAGCGCGTTTGTAGCGGCTGAGGGATCTAGATTCGGCACTTGGAGTGCCTCCCTGTTGAAGCGGCTGACGAAGGGTTTCAGAGGTTCATTATCCTCCTGCCACAAGGCCATCAAGGATGCTGTTGTTTTCCTTGGCCTACGGCTGCTCATGAAGTGGTGGACCAGATCTTCCCCGAAGTCATCGAAGTTGCTGATGGAGTTCGGTTTGATCCTTGAGTACCAGTCCCTTGCCGCACTAGTCAGGGTCGTCTGGAATTCTCTGCAGAGGAAGCCGTCTGACGCACCGTGGAGGAGCATCATTGTTCTGAACGTCTCCAGATGGTCCATAGGGTCAGAGGTCCCGTCATATTGCGGGATAGTTGGCATTTTAAATCCCCTGGGCGCTGGGGCGCTCATGACATCGCCGGTAAAAGGCGTCCTGCTTGAGATCGCTCGAGGAGCAGGCCGGCTATGATCTTTTGCCAGCTCTTCTATGCGGTGATCCATTTCTTCTATCCTCCGTAGCATCGGGTCAGCTCAACAGTCTGGTCGGTCCAGTGACCTGCTTCTTTCCACCGATTGGCTCGCCGCGGAGCGGACTGGCTTTCTGAACTCCTGCGATGAGGTCGGAGTTTTTCCTGTGGCGCGCGGTCTTCCTGGGCTCGATGCTTTCGTGCAGAGCGGGACCGTGATCTTCGGCGGTGGTGAGGTTCTGTGTGGACGTGCCTTGTTCTAGAGTGATGGACTCGCCTGGTGGAGTGGTGAGTCCGGTTTTCCTCGTGACGCGCCGACTCTCCTCCATGAGCGCATGACCTTTCCTGTACAGGTCGCGGAGCTTCTGGAGGATGTTGGGGAGGCGCTTAGATCAACTGCTGGTACTGACCAACAAGGGTAGTCATCTGTTGGAAAAGAGCTTGCACCTGATCCGGAGTAGGAGTAGGGTTGAGGTGTTCCGAGCGAGCAGGGCTCTGCTCGGCTGTAGCAGAAGTAGCCACCACTTGTGAGGCGATTTGCTCACTCCGGGTCCAGCGAGGTAGCACGGTGCGAGTAGTCCGTGCAGTTCGTACTCGAGCATTCCTCCGTCCTGCCATTTTGTATATAGGGGATTCGAACAGCCTTTAGTCCGTGGTCCCACGGATGGTGCCAATCTGTTAGGCCTAAAATCGGTAATAGATATGACAGTGACGTAAGAGCCGAGATGGAGGACCCGAGAAACCGAGGTGAGGGAGCTGAGTAGCTAAGCCCTGCGTAAAGAGCAAACGAGGTCAGACTGACCAACCCAGAGTGTTACTCCGGACAGGCCCTTCGACACTCAAGTCAGTATGAGCAGGAGTGCAGAGCGAGTTTAAGAGCGGTGGGTGAGAAGTTATTACTCTTTTTATGAGCTTTGGAAGCCCTTTTATAGAGGGAAAACTGGGGTAGTTGGGGAGTTATTACTCCAGGACAGGTGTCAGCCAGCTATAGGTTCAAGCTCACCTACTCTGCTGTAATTACCAAACTCCCTACTGACGCGGAGTCTGCGGTGGGCCATCCTCGAGCCACGTGTCGACAGCTAATAGGCTGCTGTTTTTATACCCCATCAGGATTTATATCCTAAAGTCCAAAATTATCTCGGACTTTGACCCAGAAATAACAACAAAATCCGATGGAGCATCTTGATCTATGTTGAAGCCCCAACCCATGAAAATACCCTTCATATTTTTGTTCATTTATGTCTATTCACGATGGCTATTTTTGTGATTCCAAAAATCTATACTTAAAATGACAAAAAACATTTCATTTTCTCCCTCTTCCTTTCAACAATGATACTCCTCTTTCTCTCGAATTTCTTCACTTTCCTCTCCCCTCAGACCGACCTAGTATCATATAGTGACTAACTCACTAACCCCAATCTACAAGTAACAATATCTTTGTCGGTATGACAACTTTTAATTGGGTTTGGAGAAATCAACCTTTGGTCAGTCATCACGTGGCACGCGGTTGGTGACATGGCAAAAAAGATCTAGCCCAAAGAAAAGACCACCACCTCTTTCCCATCCTCGGCTTCTCACCTATATAATGTATCTTTTTCACTGTGGTCCTCAATACCTGTGTTTTAAAAGTTGTCAAGGGTCGACATCTGGGACCTCAAGATATCTACATTTTTTAACAAGCTTAGAGAACCACAAGTGAGAAGGAGATAGTCCTCCCTATCAACCATTACTTCTTGGCCATGGTTCACCAGTAGTGTGGACCAAATTTAGAATAAACTTTTTTCGTCTTTGATGTTCCCCCTTCAATGGGTGCAACTTGGGTACTGGTTCAACCTATACCCGACTGGTTCAACCCGATTTTGGCTCGGGTTGGGTTAAGATTGGGAAAAGCCAACCCGATTTAGTTTCGCATTGGGTTAGGGTTGACACCTCGGCAACCCGAACCCGACCTCTGTAATTTTATCTCAATTTTCTTTAGGTTATTATTTTCTGTTTGCCCAAGGTGAACCCCGACCAAGCTAACCTGATTTCAGGTTAGATGGGTTGGGATAGGGTTGATAGATTTAGAGGCGGGTAGGGTTAGGGTTGACCCAAGGCTCGGGTTGGGTTAGGGTTAGGGTTGGCCTCAACCCGATCCAACCCAACCGAGTTGCACCCCTACTTCAATGTCTCATGAGTGTATGGTTATTATCCTCGGTTGTAAATAAAGGGGCGGATTCATCCCTTTCCACATCATTATTGCAGAGTGTGGAAGCGTGCACACATATGGGAACAAAGGCCTATTGGGCTTTACACGATGCCTAGGCCCTACCCATTTTGCATGTAAGCAAGGTCCATAGCAGGCCCACAGATCATAATATATGGGCTTCTGGTTAGAAGCCCATTGGTGAAATCCAGACGGTTGATAGAATTTCTGGCTTAAATTGAGCCCGATGATAAGCAGCCAACTTAAAATTATATTCAAAAAACTATACACTCATATTTAACTCTCAAAAGGCATTAGGTCAAGCTTTATGGGCTATGGGCTATGGGCTTTAATGCTTTGCCCACTATTCAAGCCCAGATCACCCATGACTGACCACCTCAAAATTCTTCAACTCTTTTGTTTCTGCGTGATTTAGAATGCCACTTGCATTCTGCAGACACAAAACACAAAACATTTAAGAATTTCCAATTGTTAAAGGATGTTGATAAATTCGCACCCGTGTAGGATAATTCACACCATTTTAACGTGAATTAAAGTAAAAAATCATTAAAGTCTGCCACAATAACACATACCCTCCTTTAAAGGGGTGCGAATAATCCTATAGGATGTGCAAATTTATAATCACCCTTGTTAAATCAGTAACTAAGCCTACGGGAAACAAAGAAAGAAGAAATTAATGACCAACAGAAACTAGCTCTGATACCATGTTAACTTATAGAAATTTCACTAATCTTGATTTTCTGGATTGATTAACATAATCAGAAAAATGATAAGGATAGAAATCTTAGCTACTAAATCTAGCTTAATTGCTAATCAGCCTAATCTATCCAAAATGCCTATCCAACACATACAGTCCCTCTCAAGCCTCTCCCTACCCTTCTCTCTTCACTTGGTAAAAACCAAAATTCCGTGGAAAAAATTGTAAACCTTCTTTGGTTAATTTGAAGAAGAAAATACTATTAGAATGAACAAGAGAGAGAAATTTGCTATGAAAATATGTGAGATACCCAAGAAAAATTTTGGAAGGTCAATTCAGTGTGCAAAAACGTGAAAGCAAACACTCTAAATTTTATTCACCTTAACACATCTACTACTATACATCCACTAGTTTCAATTTAGTTTGGTAACCACGTCCAAGTAAATAGATAGAAACAAACTCTTCTATACTAATCCTCTAAAAAATCCTAAAGAAACAAGAACTCTCCAATACCTATCTAATGTAAGAGAATTTAAATGATGGGTGGCCGTGAAAACACGTGAACTCTCCATATTCAGATCAGTTCAGATCGGAGAGTTAGGATCATCCTATGGAACTGATTTTTAGGGCACAATCTATTTACGTTGTGCCCAAACAGATGAACGGTTTGGATCATTGAAAAAAGTGGGCCGTACCTTTAGACTTCACGTGTTTTCACGGCCACCCATCATATAAATTCTCCTAATGTAAAACAAAACACAAAAGCAAAAAGAACTCTTTGACTCACGTTCACAAAAATTTTCATGGTTGCTAAAATGGCCTAAAGTGTCTAAAGTTGGGGAAAAGCATGTTTTTAAAGAAGAATTGGTAGTGACACCCATAATTTTAGGCATTTTGCACCATGTTAAGTTTGTCTCAATTTCTTGCTTTATTTCTTCACATATAGGACAAAATAACATGGATATCGTGCATAATTTTAAGGACTTCATATACAAATCCCCTTTTAAACCATATATTCCTCAAATTTTTTTTTTATTTTTTTTATGGGAAATGCTAAAAAGAAAGTCACTTCTACTCGGATGGAAGTTATGGAACGACGATTTCACATACATGCTCTCCAAGCCCCTTAATAGGGGCCCAAAAATTGCCTAGAAAGAACTTTTTACAGCTATTACAATACTAATGCTATCAACATCCAATTAGAAAGTGAGTAGTAGCGTTAATGAAGTGGAGGATCAAGCGATTTTGCAAGGAATTTGATTGGTTTACTTCTAGGAGTTTGATGACATTGTCGTTGAAGGAGACTCGTTAAATGTTATAGGTAGCTTAATAATAGAACACCCTTATACACACAGATTTGCGGATGCAATTAAGAAATTCAAGAGCACATTGGTAGCCAAAGAGTTCATTACTAGAGAATTCAAGAGCACATTGGTAGCAATTAAGGAATTTGCTAGAGAATTTTGTGGAAAGGCATTTTGGGGCTGACTTTTGCATAATAAGACAAAATCTGCTGAAAAGTGGGCCTGTGTGGCTGTTGTCTCGTGCAAAAGTCAGCTGTGAAATGCCTTTCCGTGATATGCCCTAGCAAATCCTAATAATAATTTCATTACCCTTTACAAAAAAGTGAGTAGTGCCATTTTCAATACATGGTAGAGAGGATATCAGTCCTCCAAAGAGTCAAGTAAAATTAGGGGTGCAACTCGGGTCAGGTTGGGCCGGTCGGGTTGAGGCCTAACCCGATGAACCCATTTTTCCAACCCAACCGACCCAACCTGAGTTCCAACCCGGCGGGGTTCTACCCGACACAATCCGAGGAACAATTTCCTCAACTTAACCCAACCCAAACCAACCTGACCCGATTTCCCATATTGAATCGGCTTTAGACCATCTAAATATGTTGGCCCCACTCGTACTACTGCTGCAAGTATTTTTCCTCTAAAAATCAGCATGGATGTCATACAATTCATCTAATTAAGACACTAATGGATCCAAGTCAGAAATGAAGGGTCGATGATATAGTGATGCACAAGTTTCTAGTTAAGACACTAATGAATCCACTATACAAAGTCAGAAATTAGGTGGATAAATGTAGATTGAACACTACCATAAATATTGCTAAAATTTGAAAAATAAAAATAAAAAGAACGTACCAGAAAATTGTCGGGTTACAATTCAGGTCGGGTTGCTCGATACGCCAACCCGATTTCCATTCGGGTTATAAATTCCCAACCCGCAACCCAACCCAACCCAAAAAAATTCAACCCAACCAGCCCAAAAATCGGGCTGAACAGACCCGAGTTGCACCCCTAAGTAAAATATCTAAACACGGGTTTGTGTTATAATATTAGGATTGATTTATGGGTTAGGAAGGAAATGTATGATAAACTCCAACATTTTCCTTATTTTGGAACAATGAAACTTCAATCGGACTTTTAAAAAAATCTAACAACATTAAGCTGAGTAAGCATCCACAAAGAAACATAGTTGCAGTCTTTCAATCACTGTGAGAGAGAAGACATCATTTAAATATAAAAACGCCAAAGATTAGAAAACTGTGTGAGACACATTGCACAAAAAACATGAACTCCAAAAAAGAGATCCCCTCACTGCATATATATTCAATGTAGCAGAGGCAGACAAGATGATGAACCAGTGAGAAGGTGTGAAGGAGAAACCCAACATATCTCAATTTCCCAACACCCACTTTGAATAAAAAAACACCCCTCAAAAAAACAGGTTGAGTTTTGTAAGTGCTCTTAAAGCTGGACCATAAACTATTCACGTGTCTCTGCAATAGCATTTTAAATTGGTGAGATATAACACAACCATAACAAGATAGATATTTCCATGTGAAAGGCCTGAAATCTCATCCAAATCTATCAGTTGGGTCCTGTCCCTAGTTGCAACCTCAACCACAACTATTTATTTATTGGAGTATCATACCTAATCCATCATAGTCTATAGCCTCCAACAACCAAAGGCACTGATGTAGCCCACAATATCAAACCATTTCAGATTCAGAGATCCAAGAATCCAACAAAATAACAGAGTTTTATGTTCTTGACTTTCTAAAAAAGCATCTTGCTTTTTGGTGGTTATTATCATCCACAGAGTTCCTACATTATGATATATATGATACACTCCACTTTCTTGTGTGGTTTCAACTTCCATTATCTCTTGCAGTCTTGCTTTTGTCTGCATGGGTGGATGGCATCAATTTCACTCATCCACAAGTGTACCAAATATTGTTCCCCCAAATGCCAAGATCTCTACCTAAAATGCTAAATGCCGACAAAATATGTGGGCATTTTCTAAAGTTTGAAGTAGGCACAATAATTGCTATGATGTCTGTGTGTTAACACTGACATCCACAAGTTCATGAGTTATTTCATATTAAAATACCCTTCAATTCTAGATATGCATGCACGCGCGCGCGCACACACGCGCGCGCACACACATATATATATATATATATATATATATATATATGTGTGTGTGTGTGTGTGTGTTGGTCTCCACGGCAATTAAAACATCTTCAATTCTAGATTTTATATGCCAGTTTTGGTATGCATATTGGTCTCCACGGCAATTAAAACATCTCAATTTCGATCATAAATTTTGGTAACTACCATGTAATATTATGAAAGTTTATAGAGACTCGTGTAGATTAATGATGAAAATATATAAGATGAAATTTCAATACACTTAAAAAAATCTCATAAGAAATACAAAATTCCATAATGGTTTAACAACATCAAACACCTTGCAAAATGCTTTCTTGTGCATGCAAAAAACAGTGGGTTCATTACAAACTGAAAATATATGCAATATATAATAATACAATAGTATGAATTGTGTTCTTTATATAGTTGTCCATTGTGTTTTTTTTTACAAAAGGGTATATAATTTTTAAACTTTTAATACAAAATTTAATTATTTTATTTATTACTAAAGATTTTTTTAATAAAATAAATGAAATAACTAATTTAAAAAAATCGGCTCTGGCAATTGATAGATCAAGAAAGAAAACTTACATATAAAAAAGTAGAAGTTAACACGCATATATGGGAAGTTTTGTTTAGATATATAATTTTTTCTTATTTTTAAAGGATCTTTTTTAAAAATAAATAAAATAAATAATTTTTGAGTTTGAAAAAAATCCTTCAATCAGTAGCTAACTCATATAAATATATAGAACTTAAAATGCAGATATGACAAGTTTTTTAAATATATAGTATTTATAAATTTCAAATTCACATATCCATAAAAGTTAAATTTTTTTGCAGTAATCTATGTGCAACTAAATTAAATAAAAAATTAGTCGATAGATTTACATCTCCATTGAAGAAAAAAAATGCATAGCTTGAAAACTGTCAAAATTGAAGCTTTTTATTATTATTGTTATAGATTCGATTGTTGAGGGCGAGCCTTGGCGCAACAGTTAGGTTGCTCCATTGTGACCTGGTGGCCACGAATTCGAGTAAAGAAACAGCCTTTCTGCGACGTAAGGGTAAGTATACGTACATCTAGCCCCTCCCTAGACCCTGCAATGGGGGGAGCCTCGTGCATAGGGGTGCAACTCGGGCGGGCTCAACCCGAATCCGATGGGAAGTTCAACCCGGAAAAAAGTTGGGTTGGGCTGAGCTCGGGTTGGGTTCGAGTTCGGGTTGACTTTTCTCAACCCAGGTTGAGTTTGGGTCGGGTTCGGGTTGAGGGCTTGGCAACCTGACCCAAGTGAACGCGACATTTTTAATAATTTTTATTTTATTTTTAAGCATAAAACCTCGGGTCGGGTCGGATGCGGGTTGGCAAAAAGGCTTCCTCGGGTTGGGTCGGGTTGGAACTCGGGTCAGGTCGGGTTGGGTTCGGGCTGAGCAAATGGTTGCTCGGGTCTGGTTCGGATTGGCCTCAACCCGACCCGAGTTGCACTCCTACTCGTGCACCGGGCCACCCTTTATAGATTCGATTGTTATTTTGGCATATTAATTAAAATTCATACATATATATACTACGTTGATACTGTTTTGGTCGACGCAACCAAAACATCGTTGACATGACCACAATTTTTGTTGAGAATTTGTTATGGTCATACTTCCAATGAATATCGTTTTAGTGGCCACAAAAACAGAAGGTTGCCTGATTTATAGCAAGCATACATAAATTTATACTTGAAATGTAATCTCTACTCCCTTGTTTTGATAATGGGCTCTTTAGTTTATTAAAAACACTTGTGTGATTGATTGTTCACAGGACTTTTGGAATTGTAACATTCTTCATCTTCTTCATAGGAGAATAAAAGGTACAAAAATAAAGAGAGGAGTGTCATTATCAAATGTGAGATGTTATTTCCTTACACATACCTAACTCCCATGTATGTAATTACGTGTATGAAATCTGAATTCAATAAGACTTTGAAGGGCCATGACATCATTGTCAAGAAGAAAAAAGTAAGTTAGGCAAATGAGCACTCACCAAGAAGTTGACTTTGTAAAATATGTAATTTTAGAGTATATAAAGACCACCACCACTATCCATCTCTTAGTATAGCCAAGTAGCCAACCAAACAAAGAAGCTATCCAGATTTTTTTTGTAGATCAGAAAGCCTTTCATCTCCATATGGAACACAAGCCTTTGCTTCAATTGCTGATACTATTTTTGGGTTTTTCATATCTTGTGTCCTTGGGTGCTGTTCCTCTCTCAAGTAAGATATTGGGTTCTTCTTTCATGGATTTCCATACAAATTTTTGGGTTTGATTTTTGTTATACTGATGAATATGGATATGGGTCTTTCTCTTTACATCGTAGACTTAGATTTCTTATCTGGGTTTTTACTTGCAGGGAGTCTTACGTTAGTGAATCAAGAGGCCACACTTGCAGAGAGGAATGAACAGGTCTCTCTCTCTCTCTCTCTCTCTAGAAAATAATAATAATAATAACTGTGGGGATTAGAACTGGTCATCTAGTGGGGACTACCATGGATGGCCAATTCCGAAATATAAGGATTATTGGACAACCCTAACCATTGAATTTTATGTATTGGAACTATGGGCCCTAAAGCTTTCATGGATTTCTTAATAGATGAACATGGGAGAAACTTTACTGGTGGAAGAAGAATTCATACATGGAAGGATGGAAATTGAGAGCAATGACTATCCAGGATCTGGAGCAAACAATCGCCACGATCCCAAAACTCCTGGAAGAAGCTGAATCCTCTATTTTCAATATCTAGGTCTCAAGTGATATAAGGCAGGCAAAGTCATGGCCCTCATCACAATTATTTTTTCTAGAGTTCTCATCTCTTTAAGCTATATGTAATCAGAGTTTGGTATAGATTTAGACTTTTCTAGTGTGTGAGTTTAACTTGTTTGATTTGATGTAACTCTTTTTTTTTAAAATGTAGGGTAAATTGACGTGAGTGTTAGAATTAACCAAAGCACTTTGTAATAGACTAAATTAAGTTCATATTTATCTCTATAGTGTTGATTCTCCCCTCTGAATGCTATTTCCTTCTATACTAGGTCTCTATTGAAGGTAAGATATGGTTTGAAAAATTAAGGGGCCATTGTAAGGAAATAATTTTTTTTTAAAATGATGCAAGCCTAATTAGGACTGAAATTTTCCTAGAAAACAAGGGAAATATTTTATTTGAATTCTGTTTCTTTCGACGATGCCCTTTATACTTAGGGGGGAAGTAATTCATGGAAAATAAATGATTTAGCAGGAACCATTTAAAAAAAAAAAGTGAGTTATCTGGAAAATTCATTTTCCAGCAAGAAAAATTTCCCCTCCATATATCCAAACAGCCTCTAAAGAGTATGATGCCTTTTCCAAAAGACTCAAGAGCCACACATTTGGTTTGTTAGGCATTTGGGTTGGTATCATGGTAATGACATGAGTGTAGCAGGAGACATGATGAATCAAGGGGCCAAAACTAAAAGAAGAAGATAAAGGAAAGCATACAAGCAAGCGACAGTTGCAGATGGATAAAAATTAGGTCTAAGTAGGTTTGCAATTTTCCTTAAAAACAGGAATTTTTTATTTTGGAATTTTTTTTTTACAAACATTGAAAAATTCATTTTCCATAGAAAAAATTTGATAGAAATTTTTTTCCCATACATCCAAATGGCCCATAAGAGTTCTCATGATATGCAATGATTTGGTCCACCCACATGAATTAAGATGACTCAGATCATTTGGGATTGCAGGAATTTTCTGGGAAAGTTTATAACATAAAAACTTATGGGAAATTCCTTGCTTTTCCATCGTTTGATTAGGCACGGAAAAAACTTTCCGAAATTCCATGCCTTTCTATGATTACACATTAAAAAGGGTAACTTGAGCCACCTCAGTTCAAGTTTTATTTGCAAGGACCTTTAATATATAATGATACTCCTAAAACATCTCATTTCTCTCTAAATTGTGGAAACAGAAAAATTCCTATGAAATTTCGGAATCGATTGGGATCGCATGAAATGCTAGTTATTTCAAATCTGTAAATCCTACAAGGATTATATGTCTAATATTATCTTGTAATCTTGGGGGACATCTTGTCCCACCCCGATTATAACAAATTGTCATCTTTCAAAAAAAAAAAAAAAATGTTCATCTGAAAGAATTTTCTTCAAGAAATATTTTTCCTGAAATCAAAACAAGGCCTAAAGTCATTCTCATTGGATAATCTCAAAGATGGCTTGCAGTCGAGAAAAAATAGGCAACTTTCCTCATTTAGGAGATCTGATAAGATGGTCAGAAATGTCCGCTTAGAGTGGTTTAGTTTGTCCAGATCAACTTGGCATCAGGGTTATTTGGCTTAACGATCCCTAGTCAAATTGGACTAAATCTAATTTGGATTTGTAGGTCGGTCTGTCAATGGACCCAAATATTCGGACAAGAGAATATGAAATTCTGAGCTCTCAGAAATGAAAAGGGATCTGATTTTTTTGTATGTATCTGAAATGAATCCTAAGTATTTCCTTAGAAATCATATGGAAATCCTTCTTGAAAAAAATCACAAATAAAACCAATCCAAATAAGATACACCAGCTAGGATTTCATGATTATTAGTGATTTTAAACTTGTTTATTTTCATTGCTCTTCCTCACTAGAGCTTAGTTCATATAGTTGGTGTGCGTTCTAACTTAAGCATCGGAGGGTCCCCTGACTCCCTTGGAGTCCAAACTCCAAACCCTCTACTCATCCACTGCAACCAAGCCCCGCACAGGACCACCTCATCCTTCGGGCTTCAGCCCAGATTTTGAAATCAACAGTGCATCATGACCATCCAATCACAAGCGAGAATCATGATCAACGATGAAATCTACAAAGATTATAATTTAAGAGTTTTTATATTGTGCGCAAAAGTCAAGTCCCATGCTGGCGGTACCGCCTTGATATTTGATCAAACAGCAGCCCACTTTTAAGGGGGCCGTTGTTGGATCAAACATCAAGTGTGGTACTTTTGACGCTACCACCCACACGGGACCATATACTTTCTCATAATTTAATATCATAGAATTATGCATGACATTTTACATTCGTGTAGTTATTTATAAGACAAGCTTCTTGCATGATAATAGAAATAGGTATCAATTATGTACATATAGGTAATGGTCCACAAAACATTTGATATGAAACACGTCGTACCATGAGTGAAGTTTTCATATGGTGTAAGACCTTAGGGTCCCTTATTTTTCAAAAAGTGCTGTACGGACCACATCATGGGACGATCCAAACCGTCCATAAGATGGAACACAACGTAAATAAGCTGTTTCCCAAAAATCATTTCCATAGGGATGATCCCAACCCTCCTATCTTTAGAGGAACTGCATATTATGGAAACCTAGATCGGAAGGCTAGGACTGTCCTATGGAAATGATTTTTGGGGAAAATCCTATTTACGTTGTGTTCCATCTTATGGACGGTTTGGATCATCCCATAATGTGGTCCGTACAACACTTTTTGAAAAATAAAGGATTATAAGGGCTTTACACCATATAAAGTCTCCCATAAGTGTAACGAGTTTAAAATAATATTGAACTAGGTATCACTTAACTATAACTTATAGGACACGACCTCATCGACTCAGACACTGTGACTCATCATCTCATCCTGATATATGAGTAGTCATGTGCTCATTTTTGGTCTCCTGATGAATAAGACCACTAATCACCTTCCCATGTTAAATTTACTCTTCAAATAGTAAACTTGTATGGCGATGATTGTTACTTAATTATGGATTGAATTAACTAATTATCCTAGTTCCTTAACATGCATCATCATAAGGATGCATTAATCAGAAAGAAAAATAGATTAAAGAAACATAATAAGAAATATATATATATATATATTCGCCCCCCTGTAGGATTATGCGCCCCACTGTTATGTGAATTGTGGGCAGACTTTAAACGCTATTTGACGTTGAATCAATTTTTCTTGATGTTGCATTTGGTGCCTTGAGATTAATTCCTGCAAGCTTGGATCAATTTTTCTTAAAGATTGATTATATCGACAAATTTGTCAATCGAGATTTGGATATAGTCCATGTTGAGTTGCCAAAACATATTATCTGGACTTCATTTTTGCTTAGAGGCCAGTGAAGAACCACAAATTAGTGATCACGAAATCGAGAAATAGGCTATCAGATTGCTCATGGACTTACCAAAAGGATCGACTGTCGTAGCTTGATTGAGTTCTGCAAAGCTTTTGAGCAGCACATGAATTCCTTATCCAATCAAAACAACCATAATCATTTTTGTAATAAGAGACACAGCAATTCCTTAAACCCCTTGTCCCATCCATTCTGTGATCACTCACCTTTTGCCGCCATTGACATCATTATATTGATTCTGGCACTAGGTGCAATAGGGGGTTCTCACTGTTCCTTACTTCAAATTCATTTTCCATGAAGTTTCCGAGCTTCTTCTCTCAGTTTTTATCCTCATTGGTTATATTATATATCATGCTCCTGTTGCTTATGCTGTTGGTGTGGATGTAATGTTTGTGACTGTGATTGCCACATGGGAGATCTTAGATCACCGATATCGGAAATGTGGGAATCCTTACTGTAAGGGTCTTCGTAAAGCTGTTGAGTTTGATATCCAGCTTGAATCAGAAGAATGGGTGAGGTACATGCTTCCTATGCCAAAGTATGGATATGGAGCCTGCCCATTGGAATTAACGCAGGATCATAAGGAACTGGAGGCTGAATTGAAAAGGATGGCACCTCTCAATGGACGCACTGTTCTTATCTTTCGAGCACGTTGTGGATGCCCTCAAGGTAGAATGGAGGATTGGGGGCCTAAGAAAATTCGTAGAATTAAGAAGTAGTTGGGTCATTTTATGTTTTTTGTTGATATGTTAGAGCAATAAACACTGTGAACTGTAAAATATCCAGTGGTTCATTAGTCTCTCCCCACCTCTTTCAAAATAATTGACATCTCTTATGAGAGTCACATGTGATGGGGACTGTTGGATGTCTTTCTCACTGTTCTTGACATACGAAAACCATAATCTTAATTATCCAATTACTACTCAATCCTGCATATGATTAAAGATTGAAAGTTAGTTGATTTGACTGGATGGAGAATTGAATGAACTCATAATTTTGGTACCGTTTCTCTTTGCTGCAATCAGACTGTTTATTTGCACTTCATTTTCTGACCTCATTTTCATTGTATGCATTAGAAAAATAGATAGATCTTTTTTTTAAAATTTAGTGATTTTGTTTGACAAGTTGGTGGTTTTCTAAGCATTAGAAAAGTTTTTGATGTATTGCTCCTTGTGCTATTCTCAGAGAAAGCATACCACCTTGTTTGTTTAGATTTAGCGATGGAAGTTTGATGATGCTATATATTCTGAATGATTGATGGGCAAAACTCACCCCATAAATGTGCCAACACGTTCTGCGGAACTGCTCATGACTACTTATGGATAAAGGTTCATATTCATTTCAGTACCCAAGCCTGATCTATACCCAATATCTTTTGTCCTCGATTCTCAACGTCCTTTTCTCTTGGTTTCTTTCTATTATAGATGCTCGTGTCCTTTCTGGGTAGGTTGCTAGTGAAGACCGATTAAGATGCATGGTAGTGAGATAATTCATGTTTCAGTTTTCTCCATTTAAAACCTATTTTTTTCTAACTTAGCGTATTCTTTTGTACAAGAATTGATTACAACCAATCTGAATAGGACATTTTTTTTTAGATTCGATGTTTTTAGAGAGAAATTGAATCGATAATCCAAGATAGTAAAGAAGTGCAGAAATAAAAACTATCAGATTTGATGTTGTAGCACCATCAATACCTTCTATCTGAAGTTCACAGTAGAGTTGGTAACTGGTTTCTCTTTGGCTGTTTTAGGATCAGAGTGGATTATAGCTAGAAGCAGAAAGCAATAGTGTACTGCTAAAACACATTAGGTAACCGTCCTTTTTGTAAACGACAGCCTCACTGGAAAAAAATTTGGATAACGCTGTGTGTACTGGGATTCTGTTTTTTGCATCACACTCTTTATTCTTAATCTTTTCTGGTAACTACAACCCAAATTCTTTTCTTTTCGTATCCTTTGCTATCTGTTACAATCAATTCTTTATTTTTTATCCGAGATTCCTAACTAATGACCTTCTTGATTCATCCTTGGATTTTCCTACATCTTGTGTTTTTCAAATGGTCCATGATTGACTCTATAATTTGGGATCTCTATTAAAATGCGAATGCACAAGGATATTTAAATTTGGAAGTCCCAAAATGGAACTTATGGCTGTAGAAGTTTTTTTTTTCTCTGGACATGAACCTTTCATTTTATAATTACTATCAACATTCTTTCTGTGATACCATCGTAAGCACACATTTAGGTGGCTCTTAGAGCTATATGTGGGGAAAAAGAAAGGGAGATAATCTTTTCTACTCACTGCAAAACCTACAATTGTTGTGCACGAAAGGAACGTGTGTTGGAACTGGAAGAATCCCTGCGTTAAACATTCACAAAAAGCCAACGATCTGTTAAAATACGAGAAACTTTTCAACATAGACTTGAAATCAGTCTTTGCATCCATTTTAACACAGTTAAAAAATCGAGGGAACGATAGCTATGTTTTACCATGTGAGCACATTCAAAGTCTCGGATTAAAAAAAAAGGGCGGCCCAGTACATGAGGCTCCTGCCATTGCGGGGGGTCCCAGTGCACGAGTCTCCCGCACATTCAAAGTCTCGGATCTGACTTCAAAAATCAAAATTGAATTAGTGGTATAAATGGTGTATTAGTTAATTTTCACAAGTCATTTTGTAAGTCTTCACTCTGTGACTGCAATGCAATACAAGTAGATTGCGAAGCAACTTCAGAAATCACATCATATAAACTTATTATATGATGCTACTGTTGGACTATTATCTAATGGTGGGATGGGTGGTGAGACAGTTTCCGTACTGTTCACAATTGACTGTAAGCACGGATACCGTATAAAACTTGTATATGACTACATGGTATAGATGGTATATTAGTTAATTTCACGAATCACTTTTTAAGTCTTCACTCTTTGTGATTGCAAGAGGGCGAGCCTTGGCGCAACGGTAAGGTTTCTCCATTGTGACCTGGTGGTCATGGGTTCGAGTCACGGAAACAGCCTCTCTGCAAAGCAGGGGTAAGGCTGCATACATCTAGCCCTCTTCAGACCTCGCAATGGCAGGAGCCCCGCGCATTGGGCCACCCTTTTACTCTTTGTGATTGCAATGCGATACATATTGATTGTGGAGAAACTTTAGAAATCATGAATTAAACTTTACTACATAGGTTGATATGTGTCCTGTCATAATATGAAAAGCTACTGCAACATGGTTATTCACAAATAAGCCTTCTACAGGTTGAAATTTGAAACAGTAACATGAGCCTCTTTCCCGATCTCTATTATTCATTTCTACATGCAAACTTCGGTTGCTCTCCAGTCTCTACCTTACGTCTTCTTACTTTGACATCATTTTCATCTTTACCATTTTCTCCTCTTTTGGATTGCATTAATAGTTTTAGATTCATTCTTCCACTTGTGCAAACTCACCTCTTTAATTCCTGCTCTGCATTGCTTCTTTTTTTTTTAATGGCAACTCCTGCTCTTCATTGCTAGCTATGATTACTTACTTGCGTCAACTTCCAAAACTAAAGCAATTGATTTTCAAGTGAAATGGAAAATCAAAAATGTCATTTGCTAATGGACATAACTCTTGCTGCTACGTCTGCCTTGTGATTAACCCTATTAGCTCCATCTGAAACCATTCAAGTTGAACTGTTTGCAACTTGAAGCAGCATCATTTTCAGCATGGGCATTTAGATCCAGCTGTGATTTTAGGTAAGGCAATTGTTGCTCTTTGGATTGCCTCCCTATCTCTAGATGTGCACTTCTTTTCTTGTTTAATTGTTGGAGGAGAGTGTCCTCATCGCTTTCTTTCCATCTTCCCTCAGATAAGGTTCTGCTGCTTTGTTTTTCTTCTTTAACGCTAATACTCATAGATAAATCACTGGAGATCCCTCGTACTGGGAAAACTATCTTTTCTGAAGAAATCATCTTGCTCTCATTCAGGTCTTCGCACCATGAAGGTTCGGTTTCCCCAGGCCGGGAGTCCTCTTCAGTTTCTTTTGGGTACAAGGATCCATTACCATGAAATTTTCTCAACCCCATACTGACATTATTTATTTCTTGGTCCTTTTGGGATACCTCACATGAAGTCAAGCAACTATCCATTGAGTTATCTGCAATCTGGGTTGTTTGTGTCGGCTGGGTGCACAAACTTGGCATCTCAGAAAAGGCAGAATTGAGGCATTCAGTGGATACCTTGGAGACCAACTCAGAGAGTTGCACTTTGGTAGTTTCCAGTCCTACAGAACCCAAATTCTGTCTCCCGAGTGTCTCCTGAGCTTTCTCCAGTACGGACTGCAAGTATTTTCCTTGGGCCTCTATTCGAAGCTGTAAATGTCGCTGCACCTATTTCAATTCAGCACAAATCCTAGTCAGAATGACATTCTCAGTTACAGTATTCATGAACTATCCTGATTTTACAATGCGAAGTATTAGCCCTGATGATTATGACTCTTGAATAGGGAAATATACTAAACTTGAATTCTTAAAACTCTAGCTGCACTTTTCAACATTCATGGATTTGCGATGTTTCATAGTTACTCAACTTTTTGGTTTTTCTTTCACGAAAACTGGAGGCACTACAAATCTACTTTCACAGACTTGAAGATTCATGGCAAAGAATTTAGTTTCTTCAACACTAAAAATCTACTTTCAAAGATTTGAAGATTCATGAAGAAAAATTTAGTTTCTTCAATAAATTTCCCATGAATTACTCTCAGAACCTTTCTGAAATAACATTTAGGTCATGTTTGGCAACCATGAATTTTTCCCATGGAATATTAGTTTATAATGTGGTAAGAGAGGAGTAAGGAGCTTGGGAGAAGTGAGACGTGAGACGGCGAGTAAGTAGAGGGTTAGAAAAAGCTAAAAAGCCAGGAAAAGTAAATCACATTTTGAGTAGAGTTTTTTTCCCTTGTTTTTCAGCCTTTTCTCAACCTCTCCTTATTCACACCCTGTTAGATCTTTCCCTCTCCCGCCGTTTCTCACCCTTGAGTAAACTAATATTCCATGGAAAAAAATCATGATTCCTTTGTTAGGTAACCGTGGGAATTTTTATCAGTGATACATTCTCATGTTTAGAAGGCATTTTGTTCTGGTCGTCTTTGAAAATACTTTGGGTTCCGTTTAGTTTCAAAGATCTCCGTGAATTGACTATCTTCTGAATTTAGAGTTACTTCTAATTCCTCTACACATTTATTTGAATTTTTTATGAGATTTCTGTACTTCTGTCTAAATAATGCAAACCCTATATTTTCTGGCCCTTACCTCAAGCTGTTCATGTATCCTTCTCTGCACCTCAATTTGCATCTGTAGTGCTTCACTCATCTGCAAACTACTGAAAACCAAAATCCTACTGTCAGTGCAAAATTTCTACAGTGAAAGCATTCCAGAAAATTCGCTTTTGTGCCATTACTTGCTTGTCTGGGACCCATGATCTGTATTACTTATAATTCCTCCTCTTTCTGCAGACATCCTATCTGCATCCGACATACAACCTACACCAGACACCAGATAATTATATCATTAGACTCCATTGAGGGAAATCCAAAACTCCAAGAGAACTTTGATGCTATCCTCTTACCGTTCTTGTTACTCCCAATTTTAGTTTGTGCATGAAGATTTTTGCTGAGCCTGTACTTCTGCAAGAACAAAACCTAACTTAGTTTGTGGAAAATAATCATCGAAATCTTTGAATTAGAGTCAAGAACCCTATCCTTACCTGAAGATGGCTCTTTAGGTGGTATAAGGTAAGTCCCGGAATTCCCATGAGCCTCAAGACTGTTTTTGGGGTAGCCTCTGCAACATGAAAATCTTACATTATCTGCAGTTGGTTATGAAATATTTTCTTCTCAAACCATATCCTCTTTCTGTTTCCATTGTGCAATCTTCTGTTTTGGTTTCATTATGTACTTACTGTCTACTCCTCCATGCTGATGGACTGCTTCAATGAAGCGTTTGTGAAGCTCTGCCGTCCATTTTAGTCTAGGCTTGGCATCGGTCGATAGACCCAATCCCGTATCTCCTGCAACATTAGTACTTTGTAGAAACAAATGTCTCTCTGTAGGGACAGATATTCTTGAAGATAGGGAGCTATTCTTGACTTGATGATGATACATTTCCTGTAGTTAGAACAACTGTACTGTATTGAGTCAGTAGAAAAATTGAAAACATCATAACCCTTCCAAATCAAGTTGTGTTTCAGTTAATACCTCTTATTCTCCCTCTTTTTTATGTTGCTACTTGTCTAAATCTGCTTGATACCTGAACAATTTAATGTGCACTATTTCTGAAAATCATCCTATGTTCTTCTGAGTTCTTGCATCCTTTGAAAAATAACTCTCTTCTGCTTCACCCTCACCACTGTTCTGGTATTTGACTTGACGAGTGTGTTCGCAATTGTCATTATTTATAAGGCAAGTTTAGGAGGGAGAATAGAATCTCGAACAAAGCCGACAAAACAATTGGCACAATCCAATCTTCACAGCGGCACGAAAAAAGATCTTGTCCTTCCTGTTTTGGGTATCTGAAGACCATGTGCCACAGCTTCTTTTTTTTAATTCTTACCCAACACTCATTTGAACTTAGGACTACTTTCTGCAGTCTCATCCACCAAAGACTCCATGCTCACTTACACTTTGCAATGGGTACAAGAATAGATCCTTTGGAAACATTGTTTTTTCACATTGGTCCCATGCAGAAAAAGCAGGAACCCTATACCCCTTGAGAGTTATTTTTTTAACTGAATTCTGCAGTATGATGATTTGAAACCTCCTAAGTTCTTCCATTCTTAAACTGACAGGTGGGTGTATAGCTCGAACTAGGATTCAGGATTTATCCCTTTACCCACATCTGAGACTGAAATGCTTTCTTCTTGCCATTTGATGGCATAAATCCTTGTTTTGGGTAGTTGATTTATGATGCTTTCAATATTCTGTGGGATTTCTTTGACAATATGTTAGATTGAAATGGGTATAAATTCCATATTAAAGGTCTGAGATTGTGAATGAGAAGCAGAAGAGTATTCATTTGAGTAGATGAAAAGTAGGATTGGTAGAAGATTCTGTTGACTGGATGCATTCACAGTAGCAGAATTAGATACATTCAAAAGAAAATATGAAAAAAAAAAAAAAAAAAATGCTCCCTTGGGGACTGTTTGAAAGCAAAGAATGGAATAGGTATAGTTAAATATACTCAAAAGCTTACTTAATTTAAGATGGGATTTTTCATTATATTGTTCAAATCCCACTTCTGTTTCTGAATGCTACCAAACAGACATTTTCCACTGTAATTAGTTAATTGCAATGCTGAAAATACCGTTTCCGATATTCCATTCTTTGCCCATTATACAAATTCTTCTGTCACTGGAAAGATTTAAATAGCTACTTTTTGGATTTCTATCTTAATAGAATTTTCAGAAAAATTTTAAAATAGACAGAACAATGTCGACAGATAAGAACCATTAGGGGTGCAAGTTTGGCCCTGTCAGCCGTGACCCGCCCTGAGCCCGAACAGGGTCAGGGCTGGATTTTCCAACCCTGAGGATGGGTCAGGGTTCATTTTTTAGACCCTAACTCAGGTCGGGTCGGGTTGGGTTATGGGTTAATGTCTCGGGTACCCTGACCCGGCCTGACCCTAAGTTTTCTATTATAGAATTGAATCATCGCTGCATGTTTCTTTTGCTAATGTTTTCTATTATCTTGGATTGATGTTTCTTTAGATTATTATTATTAATTGTCTCTGTTGCCCGTCATGTTGTTGAATTCATATTGTCTTATTTTATTCCCTTTCTCCTTTTATTGATCATTTTGTTCTATATGATAAGTGGTTGCTTTATTTGTGGCACTCTTAACAGGTATTTGCACTAGGGTCAATTAGGGCCGGCCCGGCCCTGCCCTGCCCAATCAGGGCGGGCCAGGGCCAGCACTGAGCCCTGTAGGGCGGGCAATGGGTTGAAGTTTTTCGGCCCTGACTCAGGGTCAGGGCGGGTCAGGGCCGAGATAATGGGATCCAGGGTTGGGCTAGGGTTTTGAAAAACCCGACCCTGTTGCAGCCCTAAGAACCATGGTTCTATTATGATAATCTTGTTTTTACAATATAATTGGGTGCAAAACAAGAAAAATTCATAAAATGCAAGTAGGTTTTTTTTTTTATGGCAGAATAATGTGGACAGATAGGAATAGGAGAAAATATTTCTTTTTCATGTTTCTAAGAATCGAATGGAAACCTTTTTCCATTTATATATACTTAACGTAGAGTATAAAGCAGAAATCATTATTCTTCCTAACAAGGACAATGCATGTAACAAATCCTTACTTTGATATACTTGATAAGGGATTTGCTAAGGACCATCGACTAAGGCATTTTGAGGATGAGCTGTTGCATGTGAGAGCAGTCATACAGGCTCAGATTTTGTCTCATTCACTTAATTCACATGAGGTAGCTAGCAAGTCACATTTGAGAAAATTAGGAGAAGCTGTCTGGGACCAGAAAATAAACCATTTATTTCCTAGGCCTTGATATGTATGGGCCATGGATCAAAATCCACCCCCGTTGGATAATCCTAACCCTCCAATTTATGATGGCCACAAATTGGAGGGTTAGAACTGTCCAATGAGGTGGATTTTGCTCCATGGCACATCCATAGTATGAGACATAGCTAAGTCTAAAAAATTGTGTTTTAATAATGTAAACCCGCAGGTCTTGTTTGGCAACCATGAATTCTTTTTCCTTACCCAATGGTGAAGAAAAGCAATAGAACTGACCTCTCAACTCTCTCCTTCTCCAACCCTCCCTACTCTCTCTGACTATTTGATAAGAAATATTCTTCTATGGAAAAAAAATTCCATGGTGGCCAAACATGGATGGTGACCCACTTAGAATTTCGTTGGTTTATAAACCTTTTCCTTTGTTGAATGTTGACCATGTCTATTTTCTTTCGCTCAACAATGATCAACAATCAATTGGCAAAGATTGTTGTGACTTTGGGCCATACCCATCAGCAAATATGGTTTAGGGGAATGTAGTATGTACAGTTTCACTCAGCATGGAACCAGGACCGTGTGTGCCGGTTCATGATGGTCCAACAGATCAACGGTCCTGACAACACACACGTCCCCTTAAGGGACCCACTGGTGATCCTTTTGTACATAAGGAGTTTGAGCTAATTTGGTGTGAAATGTAGATCCTTCTGTACAGAAAATTTTCTTGACTGAGCTAGAAAGTTGCCCTCAAGTACCCAAACTTCACATAGGAAAAGGCATTTTACACGTTAGCAATCTTCTTCTTACTTAGCATCTACACCCACGTGAACTCTATAACTTGTCTATCCAAGTACCACAGAATGAGTACTTTAACTCACTTGGTTCTCCTTTTGTGTTCCGCATTTCTTTCACATATTCTCCTCTAAACATTTATGGAAGCACAGATTCATATTCCTTCCTTAGATATATATATATAGGTCCAACTTGTCTAAATATTTTCACTCAGTCATGTTCTTGTGTTGTTCATGGGCCCCTCTGCATCAGGTTCCAATCTAACTCAACCATAGGTCCCTTTCAGTGGCTTTGAAAGAGTGGAGGAGGAATTGACAAGCAATGTTTACAGAAATGGGTTAGTTATTCTTCAAAGAATTCTCATTCCAAGATACCTTTAATCTAAACGGGATGCTTTCAAAGATAAAATCTTTTCAAAGAACTTAGGTTCAAACATCTAAGAAAGTACTATGCAGGACAAATGTCTGAGAGAAATGGGTAGTACTAATTAGGCAATGATCTAGTGCAGACCTCTTGCACAAAAAAGTCCACATAGGATATTCTTATGGAATGGGATTTGCTTGGGACCATCGCAGAAGGCATTCCGGGGCTGGGCTGCTGCATGTGAGAGCAGCCACACAGGGTTAGATTTTGTCTTAATTCATTTAATCCATCTAAGTGGCTGCTCTCACATGCAACAGCCCAGACACAAAATGCCTTCTGATGGTCCCTAGCAAACCCCTTATGGAATATAATTACCTTCATTTAAAAAGACCCTTGGGAATAGATGAAATGGGAACGACTAGCCCTTCGCTAATTCCTATGTGTTGAGCTAACTAATCCCCAGCAAAGATTGCAAGGAGCTCCAAGAGATAGATTTCACTCCAAAGGCATGCTTGGGGGTAAAACCAAACTAGATTAAACCAGTCATTTTCACTGCTTTTGGTTTGAATAGCTTCCAAGGCACTCACTAAGGAGAACCTCCCACTGGTCGTGGGCTTTCAAATGGGTAGGTCATTCGCGTTTTTTTTAAGGTAAGAGATTACCTGAATCCGGGACAAGACAGATTAGAAGGTAAATGTTGGATCCAATCAGCCTGTAGTTCAGCCATTGATGCCATGATCTAGTATATGATTCCCCTCAGGCTCCACTTTGCGAAGCTTGGGTCGGCCTGCCTAAATTAAATCCAGCTAAGATAATCATATAGATGGTGAAGGTTGGCCCTCTCTTCTTCGAATGCACATGCATGTTTAAAAACTCAAAACTCGGACCTGATGGAGGTTTCGAGTTTAAAAGGTTTATGTTGATGGATGATTTTTCGAGCTTGTATGTACTACAGTTACACCTAACAGAATCAAAGTATAGAGCAAGCTGAATTGATAATGTGAATTTTCAAATACTGGATGAACTAAAACACCAGCATTACTTAGCAACATCAAGCCTTCCATTGCTCCTCAAAACATATCAAGCTAAGTTTGTTGGTAATAATTCTTCACTAATTAATACTCATAGGCATATAGAAAATGAAAAGGGTGGCAAGATAGAAATGCTAATTAGTTAGTAACAAGAGTGGGATCAAAAGAAACATTTAATATAAGTTCAGTTCAGAAAAATGGACACTAATAAGCAGAATGAGATCACCTAATGATGGGATGGATCAGAATTAAGAGCAGTTCATCCTGAAAAAAATTAAAGCGAATCATACATAATGGCAGTGGAAGGACCTTCCTAGAAGGGCTAGGGGCACCTTAAGATGTGACTTTTTGGGTATCCCTAGTATCGGTTGTAAGTAATTTTCCTTTTTGGGCATCCCTACACATTAGCTGCTAAAAGAATTCAGATGTGAATCCATGTGTTGCACCCATATCCCATCACTGTCTGATCAAGGGTGAAGACAAACTACTCCAGCATGCAAGCCAAACACTGGATCGTTTTCCCTAAACATATACTAGCTCATAAAAGCTTAATATACAGCAAAAAAATATCATGACATACAGAAATATACTTAAATCATATAAATAGGTACATACAATACCGAAAACAAGAAAAAAAAGATAAATTAAGGTTTCTTCCTAGTAACTGAATCAACAGACTTCAATCCACAATTTCTAAAAAATTAGAATATGGTGGAGAGATTCGTACTCACAATGGCTAAGTTCATCAACATAAGTAAGCTCATTTTTCAATACACACCTAAGCCGGAACTGTAAAGAAGCATGCACTATAAGCATTACCATATCCCCCAAAACCACATTAGAGAGCATTTATCACCATGTGAAAATTGCATGACTCTAAGAATCCTCAAATTTCTCGTACTGCCAGATGATTTCCACTAATGGGTAAAAAAATTAAGTTGCTAGATGCTCAGAGAGCAGAATATTCCACCCCATAGTTAACAAAGAACACCATTAGGAGAGTCCTTAGCCTTTCGGAAAGCATAAAGACTGTCATGTTAACTAAGTTATCAATCGAGACAATACTTAATAATGCCTACTGAGGAGATTTCTATTCTGCCAGCATAGAGACTCAGGTTAACAAAGATATCATTTGAGACAGTACTTATAATCCCTATTGCTGATCTGCATACAATGAATAGTGTGTTCCTTAGTAATACACAGGTTGCTTCATAAATCCATAATATACTTGTAACCTATAATTGAATGTTTCTTTGGTAAAGTGACTGCAAGCCCTGTAAATAGAACTCCTTCCACCCCAAACCCTAAACCCTAATACCCTATAAATAAAGCATCTTCCAAGCAAAAAGACTGCAGATCCTATAAATGGATGTTTCACATGCCCTCTTCTCTTGTAATCCTGAGAAGTGATGAAACCATGTTCAGATTCATTGAAGTCCGATAAATCTAGGTGGAAGACCCAATCCTAAATCACCCAAAAAGCCCTATGCCAAGCCAAAAATAGTCCATTTATGAATCCAAAAATACTAAGAAAGAGAGAATATGATCAGCATCAAAGAGCAAATACACTTCCTCTGCAACAAATCCATTTACCCATTTCATCTCCAATTTAATTTTCTCTTCTGCATAGTGTAAAGACAGTTTTAATATTTCTCCCCAGCTTTTTGAAATATGTGTCAAGGTAACATTACAGGTTACACCATGGCAAATCATGACCATTGCTACTAGGCAACCCACTGTATTCATTGGGCTTGAATTTTGTAGTAGTTACCAAGTAGATTCGGAAAGCCTAAGATTTTTTTAAAACCCTATGCCATAGTTTGCCACTTATTGCAAAATTAAGTTGCCTCCAGGCAATACAAAACAAAATATAAATAACAACCAACTTTACTAAAAAGCAAAGTATAAATATCAACCAACAATTGAACAGTCTTTACATTCACCAAAGAGTTGAGTGGGCTTCTTTCTTATGATTCGTGAAATACTGACTTTGCCTACCTTCCACAAGAAAGTAATCCCTTAGAAAGCTCAGAAAGGGCCTAAAAATTGTAAATGGCATCAACTCACTAAAAATAACTAGCAAGTAGCAACTAACAATGCTGTGATATCACCCATATGTGTTCTTCCATTTGCACAGATCATATGAGTGAGGAGATACTGGAATAGGGAAAAACCTTCAGAAATCAAGAATGTCCCCTACCAGCAAGCTAAGAGAACCTATCCCAGTTGAGTAGTACTGTGGCCTTCAACCTGGGAAGCTTGTTTAAATGGGCATACCTTTTAGACATACCTGAAAGGAAGAAACGTCGACTCGATAAAGAAATAAGATGAAATGGCAAGTATAGATCAGATCTATTAGACTAGCAGAAGCACATGATGAATGCATAGAGTAGAGGAGTTTGAATAATACTTATTTTAATTGCTACCAAAGTAATTATCATATATGCTTAAAATTCTTTCTCGTCCCTAGCATGGAAAGATTAAGTTCAGCAAATGAATGGACACCCGTCTAGGAAATATAGCCATATAAGCAACAGATATTTCTTGCAAACATATGCAGCGACAAACAGACGAAATATAAATTCTCTTAGTATAGTCTAACAACCCTTCTTTCGTAACAAACTGCTTAATACATGCAAATATAAGCATGCTAGAAGACACCCACCCACACCTCTTACCATCCCCATTAATGTGGATGAGCATGCAAACTTGTGAACATGTCAGCAGAGCACACAACCACCTGAAAACATATATGCAAGTGCATGCACCCATGCATTCACCAAATGGTCAAATGAGACAAATTCTTTTTATTCTTCAGTGGCTTGAACTCATGAGTCTGAAAAATCTCAAAAAAATGATATAGGGAGACAAGTTAGATTAACAAAATCAGCCTCTCAAACAAGCAGAAAATCCAATCACAATTTCCCAGTGTGCATAGGGTTCTAGAGCTGAAGTTAAAATCCACTGATTTCATATTGGCTCTCCAAATTTCAAGAAAGAAAAAGGAAACTAATATGATCTGTTCTTCGAGACTCCAAATCTTTAAACAAAAGATTATGTACATAATAGAGAAGGAAAAGCAAGGAAGAAAAAGATGGACGCTAAAGGAATAAGCTTTAATTCTCATCTGTATGAGTACTTCCTGGTGCTGTCGATGAGGACGAGGGTGACGAAGAAGAATTTCCACCACTCTGAGATCCTGAAAAAGAAAACAACCCATTAAATGGCCACCGGACTGAAACCCGAAACCGTCTCCCATTTCCATTTTCATTTATATTTTCATTTCCACTTTCTCCAACTACTGTCTCTCCACCACCACTGCTCTCCACCCTGTTATTGTTATTCTCAGACGCGTTTTGATCTTTCGAACCATCAGTAGGCAACTGAAACCTACAAACTGGGCATGAACTATGGAGCTCCAACCATGGAAAAATACACCCATCATGGAATTTATGTTTACACGGCATTTCTTTAACCTCTGATCCAATATTGAAATCCTCAAGACACACTGAACACTGATAATTCTCCTTAATCGTCACAGTCGGCATTGCTTCGACTGCCTCCTTCTGCGCTGGTGGAGTCCCATATCGGTTAGGATCATTTTCCGCCAGATGTTGTAAAAATAAATCCAAACCAGGCCCGATAAAGTAATCACCGAACGAGCCAGAATTGTTCTGGTTCTGATCAAAGGATCCTTGGAGAATTACAGCCTGATTGAAAGGATTGATCAGAATTACACGCTCTCTATCGTTGTCTCTCTCCCCCATTCGTTCCCTTTCCCTTTCGCTTTCAGCATTCTCGGATTCAGACCCAGTTCCTGCCCTGAGGCCTTGAAGCAACTGAAGAATTGCGGCCGAACTTCTTCGTCTTCGAAGGATTGATTCAGGGTCTCGTTCTCGTTCTCGTTCCCGTTCTGATTCTCCTTGTGGGTCCACTTCTTCTCTACGGAGTCTTCGGCGGTGTGAATTACCACCCATCATTCCGAGTAAGATAGGAGCCCAAAGAGATAGAGCTCTATCGGATTCTAGGTCAGTTTCTTGGTCTCTTCTCCCATCCATTTCTTCCACAAACCCACTTTCGCAAAATGGGCATTTGATCTCTGCCTCCATTACTGGATTTACCATCTGTGAGCACATGTGACACCAGTACCTCGCAACCAGAGCATCACCCATCTCTCTATGGAACTTCCACAGCCCACAAACAGAAACCCTAACCCACGTCAGTAAACAAGAAATCAAGATACAATTCCTACAGATTTCACAACAAAATAGACAAAAATCTCCAAGAAGAAGTTTTTTGTTATCTTCCTTTCATCTAATAGAAATTAAGAACAAGTTCAGGAAAAATGCCAGAAAAGGGGTTTTTGACTAAAAAAACCGTAGAGAGCTTTTTTTTTTTTCAATTTCACCACCCTAAGGACAGAAATATCTCAAAAGAAAGGTAATCTTCCAGTGTTCTTCCCACACATTTAAAAAAAAATAAAAAAAATAAAAATGTTTTGAGACTAAAAACCAACAAAAAAGAGATCTTTATCTAATTTACAGTAAATGGGGAATCTCCCAAAAAAGAGATGTCTTTATTTCAGAGGGGATTTCAAGTTCAAAACAGAGAAAACCCACAAAAGAGAAAAGGAACCTTATCTCCAATTTACAAAGTGGGTTTCATAAGAATTCACAAAACAAAAGATAACTGCCACCCTAAAGAAAGGTCCCCGCCCCGCCCCTCCCCCCCCCGCCTCAAACAAGGAAAAATCCCCAAAACATCACAGCCAATAGACAGAAATAACCAATAAAATTCAAGAATCAAACAGATGTGGAAGAAAAACAGAGCAATCTGCAGAGAAATTGAAACCCAGAAATAGTTAGAAGAGAATAATCTAGAAGAAGATTGAAATCCATTTTTTTAAAAAAATTTGTTCATACATATTATTTAATAGAAGAACAATTGTACAAACAAATTGGGTAAAAGATAAGGACAAATAAGAAATGGGTTTTATTGGAATAAAATTTATTACCTGGAAATGGAGATTGGGTTACCTTTTGATTCTGTAGAAGAAAAGGAATTTGCAGAGAAAGAAGAAACAACCAACGCCTCTTGGTTTTTTTTTTTTTTTTCCTTCTCTCTTTTCTTAATCTTTTTTGTCTAAATTTTGTGTTTTCTATTTCCTGTTTTCTGATTTGGGTGACGCGTTTGGTGGTGGGATTTAGTTTTCTCGGAAAAAGGGGACGCTCACCCAGCCTTACATTTTTTTAAAGAAGAAAATTATTAGTAAAATAATTATTAAACTCTACTTACAAAAATGCCCTAGATTCGTCTAGAAATTACAATATTAGTAGACCATTTGGCTCTGGTTGGTTGTAACCTGTAAGTAGTTGCGTCGTAAAGTAATGGTAAATTAGAAGTTAAGTAGTCAATAGGGGTAATAGTAGTTAAGTAGTCTCCTCGTAGATTAGTGATAAGTAGTGTTTATAGTTTCCTGTTGCGGAGTGCCATTGCCAAAATAATGGATAGTATGGCCGTGTTCATTTCAGATTGTGACAACCGATGTTGAGGGCCCCAACTCATTATTTTGGTCCAATAATCGGTTGGGGTCATAACCATGGGTTGACACAGGTGTCAATTACCAATGAAGAGAGATGAAAGAGAAGAACCTGAGAAGAGTGATAAATCCCACAACTCCAGTAGCAAAAGAAACATGTTTTCCATGTTATTTGGCTGGGGACAAAAATCATGCCGTGTGAAGAAGGGAGAGAGAAACTAATAGATAACTTGACCTCCAAGGAGAAGCTTTGAACTCTACATACCCTAATTAAATATGAGATTTGCTAGGAAATTTGCCGATTGTTCAATGTAGTTATAAACTTATAACCATGGTTTTAAATTTGACCGAAATCCGAAATTGGGTAAACTTGAAATGTAACAAAATTTCAATTGAAATTTCGTCTTCCCAAAAATTTCGGTCCGAAATTTAAGGAAAATCTCCAAAAAATCTGGATTTTATTCTTTATTTAATATTTGTCCAAAATTTCAGTTGAAATCGGTCGTTCGAACTTTTGTAGAAGATAAAATATTATTTTATTTGATTTCGTTAGATACCGTCCGAAATTTCGGTTCGGAGGGAACGAAAGTACGAAACGCATTCCGAAACCGAAATTTGAAACCTTAAGTAAACACTAGTTATAGAAAATAGGGCATTATTTGTAATTTCAAGTCTTATTAAGGTAAAGACTGTAAAGATAGAGACAGGGTTTTATTTGTCCAAAAGACCGCCGCAGATTTGATTGAAAGTTGACACGTGGTGCACTCATAGAAGAGCACGTGGAACGTCTAATGCCATTCTTTACTGCGCCTTTCGAACAGAAATATTCCTGAAATTTAGAAACCACAGATTTTTGTTTGGTGGAATGCTAAGATCAGTCGCTCTAGTATCCTTCTCGCCCCCAAAGGTGCACATGACCTACGGTTTAGATTGATCGTGGTAACAGTTCATCTTGATTGTTGACAATTAGGTTGGTTCCACTTTCCCAATGAGCTGGGTTTCTTCTGCTTGATCGTTGGATGCGTACATTTTACATTAATTGTCAATTTGATGGCTATTATTGACTAGCATTTTGGGGCCATCGGTGGGACCCAAAAGATGAATGGTCTGGATCACTCACACTCTACCATGATTTTAAATTTCGACCAAAATCCCAAATTTCGGGTTTCGATCAACCCCAAAACCAAAATTGGGGATACCCGAACGTTACATTATTTCTAGGGCTACAACTCGAGCCGGGTTTTACCCGACCCGAAAATAGCCTGGGTTGGGTTCAGGTTTCATGGGTTTCGGGTCGAGCTGGGTTGAGCATTCAAAAGCCCGCATGAATCTCGGGTCGAGCCGGATTTGAAGGGGCCCGACCCGACCCGAGTTACATAAGTTATATTATGTACATTTCTTTCTATTGTTAGTTAAAATTTAAGAGTGAAAACCCACGCACCCACTGTTATTGTATGTGAGTGTAATTTCTGCTTCTATGAGTTGAGTTGATTCAAGTGTTTGATTCATCATTGTTTGATTGTTATTACAAAATTGTTTGATTACGACATTGTTTGATTCAAGTGTAATGTGAGTGTAATTTCTGCCTCTATGAGTTGAGTTGCCTTGCCAAACAAGAATTTTCCTTTAAAAATTGCGTCGACGTGAAAAAATCCGACCCGAGATATTTCTCGGGTAGGGTTGGGTTCTCCAAAACCCAACCCGCCTGACCCGAGTTGCAGCCCTAATTATTTCGACCAAAATTTCAAAATTCTTCTGAAAATAAAGAGAATTCAATCGAAGATTGCAATTTTTTATTTATTTAATATTTTCCTGAAATTTAGACCAAAATTCGGTATGGAATAAAATATTAATTTTAATGGTTTCGTTGGATTTCGGCCGAAATTTCAGTTTCGGTGAGGACCGAAACTAAAATTTGAAACCATGCACTCTACATGAGACCATGTAAAGCAAAAAATAGTTAAGATATGTTTAACATTACGAACATCAGTGGAGCAAATTAGTGGTAAATTAATCATGCCACGTGGGTCCAGTGGGGCCACCTATTTAGTGCTGTTGTTATTACATGTGAAACGTGACGTGTCAAGCTGTTCCAAGGCTATTTATCTAGACAAAAGGTTGATAAAGGCACTAAAATCTCAAGAAAGCAAATCAAATAGAGAAAAAGGGATAAGGAAGGGGGCGCATGACCCTACCATTAGTCCCTTATCTCACCAAACCCACGTATAAAAAGTAGAGCCTTTTGGACTCTAGTGTAACAACATAAAACATGTGGTGTATGTTGAATAATCATATATTTATACCTAGATTTGATGTACAGTAGACAAATGGTCACTGATCTGTTAAGAGTCGAATCCCCGATGTGAAAACTAGAATTTCCCTACCACTTTGATCTACTCTTCTATTCAACTCTGAGATAAATGGTGCTCTCTTCCGATCTCTAAATTTCAGAGATTGTACATCTTCTATCACGGTCACTCCTACGCTGGCCGTGCATCTTCCTCATCCAACTCTTTATGCATCTTCTTCATCCGACTTTTTGTCATTGTCATGCTTATGTTTCTGTTGCACTAGGTTTTATATCTGTCTGCCCGGTAAAAAAAGAATTCTGGTGGCCACCTACTGCCACTAACTTACTGCCGCTAACAAGCAGGTGTCGTCCAGGGTTGCCGCGATCCACTAAAGACATTCAAGAACATTTCTACGAAAGAAACTGAAGAAGATTACCCATGTTACGCACTTACATACGGTAAAGACTTTGAACAATATTGATATTCGCTTGAACGCAATCTGACAATCTCTCCTAATAAAGTACTTTCTTATATCTTATTTCACTGGGTGATTGTATTAGGTAGCATAGGAACAATACTAATTTCAACTTTGACAAATAATATATAAAGAGATTATAAATGTTTAGAGCATTAATTATTAGAGCCCCAACTTTATACTAATTTTTTCTAATTAAGAGACACCAAAAGACATGAAAAGATTGTTAAGTGGGTGTCTTTGAATCTCTTGCTCACGAGATTTACAAATAATATATTAAGAATTGTTGAATTATTCATCGGTAGAGAGAGAGAGAGAGAGAGAGAGAGAGAGAGAGAGAGAGAGAGAGAGAGAGAGAGAGATTTCTTAATTTTATGCCTACCCAATAATATGGCAATTCTTTACATTATCGCCATAATATGCCATAGAAAAGACACCTAACAAAGAGATCCTTATGCCAAATGAGTTGCTACACCTAATGCTTTAGATAGAGTTTAGACCCTGTTAGTTTGGATTTTGAGAAACCGACTGTGAGTCCAAAACTGATTATTAGACCCAAAATTAAACGTAAAATAGAGTCCAATAACCAGTCTTGGACTACACAATCGGTTCTCAAAATCCAAAACAAACAGAGCCTTAACCTTGATTATTTATATAGATTACAAGCCTAATGATAGCAGATTAAGAACACCCTATTGTCTTACACAGTTATACCACCAATAAAGCAATGCTTGTTGTATTATTCATGGGATACAAAGCCTAGACGTACCCTGATTAAATCAGACTGAGCAACTAATTATTACTTACTAGAAGTCTTGAGATTCTCCAAATTAAGTTCTCATTGTTTATTAAAATAACTTTATTTGGAAATAAGGACTAATTTTGGTGAGGCATCCAAATAGGAGTTTTTGTTGCAGAGTAGTTTGTATCTGTAGGAGATGAAATATAGAAATCGGTTTGCTTCAAGGCGCGATATCGCTTTCCTTAAGACAGATTTCGCCCCCACCAGAAGTGTGCAAAGGAGATCCGCAAACTGCCTCCAAGATACAATGAAGCCAGTAGAAATGTCCTACTAATATTTGACGATGCTATGCACAAGCGGAGTCAAATCCGAAATGCCCTTTGAGAATAACAAGCCTTAGAGAATCAGTCTAATTACTGTTACTGCAGTATAATAGTAATTAGACAAATAACAATGAAAATAGTAGAAAAAACGAATTTAGAGGGATACAAAAGAGAGTATAATTACACGAGAAGTCTTGAGAATTGCACCAGAAATGGATAAATTCGTCTCTCTTGAAATGGCTAGGTTCTGCACTTTTTATAGAGCCTCTGGTGACTTTTCAGTATGAAAAGCACCCCCGCATAGTGACTTTCCAGTTCGGTTTGAATTCTGGTCGTTAGATTGCGCCCATACGCGATTCAACGATCTAGATCAATCATGGAGTGGCTGTTGGGATATTTAAAACCCCGTCCTTCCCATAACGGTTAGATTGTGACTGATCGCAACTCTATAGTTCGAATCGTATCCGATCGCCTCTTGACCGTTGGGACGATCCAGACGCAACCATTCAATCCGATGGCCCAGATCTCACTCGATCAGACACTATCCGTTGGAGTACACTAGGCCTGCTGGGCCAACCGTTGGGCCCGAACCCAATGCCCAACCCAACCGAATGGACCGAACCACTCGGTCTATCCACTCAACCAGGTCTAGATCCAATGGCTCGGATCAAATCTGGAAAAATCAAAGGCTCCAATCGCTCCTCGCTACGATGCGCCTTCCCCATAACCATTAGATTGTGACTGATTGCAACTCTATGGTTCGAATCGTATCCTATCGCCTCTTGACCGTTGGGACGATCCAGACGTAACCATTCAATCCGATGGCCCAGATCTCACCTGACCAGACACTATCCGTTGGAGTACAGTAGGCCCGCTGGGCCAACCATTGGGCCTGAACCCAATGCCCAACCCAACCAAATGGACCGAATCACTCGGTCTATCCACTCAACCAGGTCTAGATCCAATGGCTCGGATCAAATCTGAAAAAAGCAAAGGCTCCAATCGCTCCTCACTACGATGCGCCTTCCCCATAACCATTAGATTGTGACTGATTGCCGTATCTGATCCCTCTTGACCATTGGGACGATCCAGACGCAACTATTCAATCCGATGGCCCAAATCTCACCCGATCAGACACTATCTGTTGGAGTACACTAGGCCCGCTGGGCCAACCGTTGGGCCCGAACCCAATGCCCAACCCAATTGAATGGACCGAACCACTCGGTCTATCCACTCAACTAGAAGTTCAAAGTGCGCCTAAAAAGCGCCAATAAGGCACCACTATGCGCCCTATAGCCCATTGCCCACGCTGCCGTGCACGTGCGCGAGCGCGGACGGTGGGTTGCACTGTCCTGCGGTTCGACCATGGCTAAGACCTATTGTGCACTTAAACAAGAGAGGAATGGGTGAAGTAATATATGCCCATCTCCAACTTTTCTCCGGAGCAATGTGGGAGTATCTTTTCAATGCACTTCTACACTCTTTCCAAAAGCAAAAGCAAAAAGCAACTTTACAAAAAAATAGTTTTTCTTTTCTAAAACAACTTAAAGGAAATATTTTCCAAAACTTGTTTTGACCACAAAATACTTGATTTTGAAAAATATCTAACAATCCCCCACCATTTTCAAAATCTAAGAAAGTTTTGTCATCAGGCTTGGAATCTTTATGCATAAATAAAGGTATCTCTCAATTTGAACCTTTACTTAGTGAAAATACATCAAAGTTAACCAGAATTCCATAGTAGACATGTCTTTAAACTAGCCATCTATTTGGTTAACCGGACACGTCTCACACATAAGAATTCATCTCTTTAGGCAATTTCTGAAAAACCGACACACGTATTGGCCTTGTGTCTATATCTTGGTTTCATGAGCGCTCTAGAGACTAGCCAAGTCTCATACGAAGCGGCACCACTCCCACACTCACATAAGTAGACTTATCAAGAGTGCCCCTGTAACTATAACACTTCAAACACTTTGTTATAAATCTATTAAGAGCTCAAATGCTCGGCCTTTCCTTTTTATACATTACAGGTATTAAGCAATTTACCTTGGGATGGAAATATAATATATTATAGTGCTTGCAATCACTCCATATGATGTACTTTGACTCATTGAACTCAAGACTTGATATTTATTTAAGTGTTGAGTCGAGATTCCATCATTGGTGACCATTTGGTAATGGCTTTAACCCTATCCCTAATGATGGTTTTCACATCAGATCTCTCGCAAGAGCTTTAGTGAATGGATCAGCCAAATTGTGGCTTGATCTCACATAATCAATAGTTACTACTCCATTAGTAAGTAACTCTCTCACAGTACTGTGCCTAAGTCCTATATGTCTGGACTTACCATTATAAACATGATTATATGCCCTAGATAGTGTGGCCTGACTATCACAGTGAACATAAATCGATGGTATAGGTTTAGGCCATAACATAATCTCCAGTAGCAAATTCCGAAGCCATTCCGCCTCTTCACAACATGCTGCCACAGTTATAAACTCTGCTTCCATAGTTGAAGTTGTTATACATGTCTGTTTCTTAGAGCCCAGGAGACTGCTCCCCCACCAAGGGTGAAAATTCACCCACTAGTTGATGTATGATCTGTACAATCAGTTATCTAACTAGCATCAGTGTATCCTTCTATTACAGTTGGATACCCATTATAACATAAACCATAGTCTATAGTTTTCTTTAAATATTTTAATACTCTACAGACTGCATTCCAATGAGAAAAATTTGGACTACTGGTAAACCTACTAAGCTTACCTACAACAAATGCTATGTCAGGCCTAGTACAAGTCATAGCATACATAAGGCTACCAATCACACTAGCATACCCTAGTTGAGAAATAGTCCTTCCAGAATTAAGATATAACCTCCCACTAGGATCAAAAGGAGTTGAAACAGGTGAACAATCAAAATGATTAAACTTTTTAAGAACTTTTTCAATATAATGTGACTGGGTCAGAGTCAAACTACTGTTATGTCTTATGATTGTTATACCCAAGATCACAACTGCTTCACCCATTGCTTTCATATCAAAGTTTTGAGATAAAAATAATTTAGTACTTTGAATACATTCAATATATGTACTAAATATTAACATATCATCAACATATAAACATATAATGACATCTTTGCCACCTTTAAAGTTGCTATATACATATTTATCTGACTCATGTATTCTATAACCATTAGAAACTAACATCTTATCAAATCTTTTATGCCATTGCTTAGGAGCTTGCTTTAAGCCATATAAAGATTTGACTAATTTACAGACTTTATGCTCTTGACCAGGTAAAATAAAACCTTCAGGTTGTTCCATGTACACTTCTTCATCAAGTTCACCATTTAAAAATGCACTTTTAACATCCATTTGGTGAATGTGAAGTTTGTATATGGAAGCAAGAGCAATCAAGACTCTAATGGTAGAAATCCTAGCAACTGGTGCATATGTGTCAAAATAATCAATTCCGAGTTTTTGAGTAAACCCTTTGGCAACTTTGAGTAAATCCTAGCTTTAAATTTCTATATGGTTCCATCTATTTTGATCTTCTTCTTGAAGATCCACTTACACCCTATAGGTTTAGAACCAGGTGGTAGATCAACTAAATACTAAGTCTTATTACCCATGATAGAATCCATTTCGTCATTAATGGCTTCTTTTCAAAAATCGGCATCCTGTGACTTTATAGCTTCCTCATAGGTTTGAGGGTCACTTTCCACATTTAAATCTAACATTATAGAAGATTTGAGTTTTTCTCTTGTCCCTTCTACTAGGTATGTAACAAAGTCAGGACCAAAACTCTTTTTCCTTCTATCTCTTTTACTTCTTCTAATTTCACTAGGTTCACCAACTTCTGTTTGTAATTCTAAAGAAGGTTTTACAGAAGTACTAGGTTGAACTTCTGTTGGAATTGAAGTGAACCTAGTTTCATAGAAAAAGGCATCTCTAGATTCAATTATTGTATTCATTTCTAGAAAATTATTAGGTTCTATAACTAGAAACCTATAGGCCTTACTATGGTTAGCATATCCGAAGAAGATACACTATATACCTTTCTCACCTAATTTCCTTAATTTAGGTTTATGAACTTTAACTATGGCCCTACAATCCCAAACTTTAAGATAATTCAAGTTTGGTTTTCTTTTCTTCCATAACTCATAAGGGGTTACATTAGACTTTTTACTTGGTACGCTATTCAATATGTAACCAGTAGTAAGTAATGCTTCACCCCAAAAACTTTTATTCAAACCAGAATTAACAAGCATAGCATTAACCATTTCAGTTAAAGTTCTATTTTTTCTTTCTGCTACACCATTTTGTTGTGGTATATAAGGGGCAGAAGTTTCATGAATTATGCCCACTGATTCACAGAAAAGAGGAAAATGGTATTCACTACCCCTATCGGATCTAAGACATTAAATTTTTGTTTCTGTGGACCCCGATCCGAGAGAGAGGCGGCGGCGGACGTGCCCCACGCGCGAAGTCTCATGATCATCCACGTGAATGGAGAGCTCTACCAGGGAACTCTCGAAAGAATGTGTCTCTCACAGCATGAGTGGCGATATAAAAGGTGAGATACCTCTCGATTCGGGGACTAGCCCAGATTTGAGGCGTACCTTAAACAAAGAAGAGTCGCCTTCCAAGGAAGTGGGCCAAGGATCCCATACTATGCTCTGTTGCAACGGATAACCAGAGATTATAAAAAGAGGGTTCGTGCCTGGTTACGAATTCGAAAGGTCCAAAGAGCACCTCGTCCGCCCAAGTGCAAGCACCTGGTCTCTTAAGCCATTTACTTAATGATTTTGAAGAATTTTGGGCAAAAGTCATATGAAATAGGAATCAATATCTCCGAGAAGACGTCTATCTAATCATGCATGTCTCGGAGATGAAAATAATAAGCACACATAAGATAAATGAAATAAGTGTCATCTGAGAATAATTAGGTTATGAATGTCATACCTAATTGGTGTCTAAGTTCTGATGTGCAAACGCATGCATGCTGCAACTAAAGGTATAGGATCTGTACATGAAAGTAAGAAAACACAGCAAAACATACAACATAAATCAATTCTAAACATAACTGGATAAAATGAATCCTAAAACTCTAATGCATTGACTCGGACCAAGATGGCCGTCCATCCCAGCTGCTCTACGTATCCCGGCCTCAGGAAGAATCAGAGTCAACATAGTTCGATGCCCTATTCTAAACTACTATGCCTAACCATCTAGAACCGCTATCCTAGACTCAATTCCACTAGACTCGACTGATTTTTAAAGCTTTTTTGTACAATTGCTTAAGTTCATGTGAGTTGTAATTTTTAGGACTCTATATGCCCTAACTAATGCAAGTTGGTTAGCCTTAAGCTAATGCAGGTGGGCCCTACATCCTACGTGTATCTAGGCTATGCAACCTAAGGAAAACCATGGGTTGGTTATATGCTTCCTAGTCTAGCCATCGATTTGACTAAGTGTCTAACCGATCAACTTGAGGCCTTCTAACTCTAGGGACACTCACACGACAGGACACACCATATCAATACAAATCAGGACAGACTTCTAACTCTAAGACATCCCAAATAGCTAGGACAGACTCCTAACTCTAGAGGAAGATCTTTTTGAAAAGGGTTTGAATATTTTTGTATTTTTGGAAGATTTGAAATGTTTATTTTTAAAGGTTTGGCTGGACTTGGGATGTGGATCCCAAGCTGCACTACGTACCCTATGGAAAGGGATCAAGCCAACGTAGTTCCGAACATAATTCCTAACTATTCTCCTAATGACTCAAGATTTTTGAGATTTTTGGTTTTTTTAGATGTTTTTTATGTTTTCAAGGGTTTTTGATATGTTTTTGAATTTTTAAGTGTTTTTTGAAATGTTTTTGTTGTTTTCAAGTATTTTCGAAATGCTTTTGAATTTTTTTTGACACCAGAGAATAGAATCATATCATCATAAGGGTAGGGTAGACTTCTGGAATCCCGCAAAGGTCGGACATCATCCTATGCTTTGCGGGGGAAAAAGACAGAAACACGACTCTGCAAGGGTTGGACAGCATCCTATACCTTGCAAGAGCGGATAGAAGAACATGATCTGATGAAAGGTTGGATAAAATCCTAACCCCTATGATGATAGAATTTGATTCCTGAACAAGAGGACTGACTCTCTAGACTAAGGACGGATTCCTATGCTAGTAGACTATCAAACTAAGATAAAGCTCACAAGTAATAAGGAAAAAGAGACCTTGTGCATATTTGGTAAAGGTAAAACACCCAGCCGGGCCGGACAGCTACCTAGCCCTAGGGTGCAACAAATGTGCAACCCAATACCGATAAGGGTAAGGGTATGATGCCAAGCCGAGTAGGATGTTCTCCCAAAACCAAATGATGCACAAAGAGGAGGTTTAGCAAGAAAAGTCTCTTAGATACAGAGGTAGAATAGAGAAAAATTGCTAACAAGAAAAAAGAGACCTTGTGCATATTTGGCAAAGGTAAAACACCCAGCCGGGCCGGACAGCTACCTAGCCCTATGGTGCAACAAATGTGCAACCCAATACCCATAAGGGTAGGGGTATGATGCCAAGCCGAGTAGGGTGTTCTCCCAAAACCAAAAGACGCACAAAGAGGAGGTTTAGTAAGAGAATGAGACTGGGTAAGTCTCTTAGACACATAGGTAAAATAGAGAAAAATTCTAACAAGACTAGGCAAGTCTTCTAGGCACAGAGATGAGATAGAGAAAAATGCTAGCAAGACTGGGCAAGTCTCTTAGGATGGGCTTGGGCTATCACCTTCATCGCCCTTGCAATGAGAGGGGATTCTAGTATCTAAAGAAAATTAACAGCAATCTATAAGACTGTGTTAGTCTATCAAAGAGAAAAGAAAAAGCTACCAGATAATTGCAAATTCCACTCTATTCTTATAAAAATAAATCAAGTGCTAAGCAAAAGAAGAATTTTCAATAAAAAAAACAATACACAATCTATAGCAATCATAAAATGGCAAACAACATTAATTAGTCCAGACCAGCCGCTGGATAGCCTAATAAAGTAAAAGAAAAACAATATCAAACACTTCTATGCCCAACCACAAACACCACCCCAATATGGGGATGAAATCAGATGATGCTAAAGTAATCATCTGATATCATATACATATGATAATATTTCTAATCTCGCCTTGAGATCAGACAGTACTCATGTCGATGATATCGAATAGAGTAGTCATCTGATCTCCTTCTTCATATTAAAGAATTTATTTAAATAAAAGTCGAATGAGTATAATAAATGAATGTCCAAAAGAAAATCAAGACTAAAAAGAAATACTTTTATTGACATAATAAATAAAATGAACATAAAGACTTATGTTATGAACAGAACCAACATGATGAACTGAACAAGTGTATGAACCATGTAAATCAATAATATAAAAAATGAACCAATGAAAGGCTGTTACCAGATATGCTGTGATGCTAGTACTCACAAACATGGTTGAACAACTCATTAAGTAATGTGAAAGAATAAAAATAAAGGATATGGGGGTTTCCTTTCTTTTTAACTATGAAACTATAATCATAATGGACAATTTCCAAAGCAGGACAATACTACAAAAAGATAACTTGCTATACATATCTCTAAACAAAAATAAAATAACAAAAATTACTGTAAATATTTTTATGATTCTCAAAAATATTTTCTACTGAAAGAAATCTTGAAGTTTTAAATGTTCTCAAAGAGAAATCATAGCAGGCTCAATATTGTATAGATTCATACAAAATTATCAAATTGACATCTACCTGTAAACTCAAATCATTTTCCTACTCAACATGTTAAGCTTATGTATATTTGTTACTTGCAGCTGATAATAAAAAAATAAATAAAAAATAAAATATATATATATATATATATATATATATATGGACATAATAGATCATTCAAACACAAAATTTAAATAGATCATGAAACAAATCATGCAAATAAATCTATAACATGTACAGAATCATTTAATTTTTAAGTTAATAATTACAATTACTATATATATATATATATATATATAATAAATGAGAAATTTCTGAAATATTGATTTACAATTAAACACATACCTGATAAAATCCCTCTAAGGATAAAGCCTGCCTAATTGATATAAACTGAGAGTGATGTTACGGCAACGTGATATTCTGCTTGCTTAAAGCTCTCCAAAATCATCAAAATTACAGAAATCTCACTCAAATTGAGCAGATCTATCTTGAACTACTGCCGCATATTCCATTTATAATGAAATACAATCAAATCGGAGAGTGAGATGCACTGATTCTTCGGATCTTGTTAGATCTCAGCAGGATCAACAAAACTCAGGAAAAATTGGGAAAAATGGAATTCAATTCAGTTGAACAGGTCAGATCAGCTGATTTGACCGGTCGGAGCTTGACCGGAGTTCTAATTTGCCGGCCGGAGAAGAAGAAGTGATCGGAGAAAATAGAGCTTAGGGAAAATCTATCTCTGTTTCTCTGATTTGCTTTGCACAGATCTTGAGGTAACAATATTTGAACCAAAAGATTATACGGAGCTAGGGTGCTGAGGAAGGAGATTAGCCGGAGCTCGAATCCGCCGGTGGACTCACTGAAAGAAAAAAAAAATCGGAGTCTTGCCGGAGAAGAGGGAGTTTGATCAGAGAAGGATCGGATGGTGGAGGATGTTGCTGGAGATCTGATGGATCTGATCGGAAAATCCGATCGGAGATGAGAGAAACTCGAATCTCTCTCTCTCCCTCTCTCTCTGTTAGGATGAGATCTTCCCCCTCCTTTCAGCGAAAATGAGAATCTCTTGGTCGGAGCAAAAACCGGAATGAGGCCGGAGAAGAAAGAGCTTGTCGGAGAAGTGAAATAGGCCGGATTCCGATCGGATCTTAGCCAGAGAAAGAAAAGGGAGAGGGTTAATGGATTTAGGGAAAATCTCTCTTGCTCTCTCTCTGTTTCAGAGATCTCTTCTGTAACTGGAAAATGACCGGAAGCCGGCCGGAGTATTGCCGGATCTCAGGTAAATGATCGGAGAAGAAAAGCAAAACCCATTCTCTCTCTGTGCGATTTTCTCTCCTCCTCTGTCAAAATCTTTTTTTTTTTAAAATGAGCTTAAATTTGTATTTATAGAGAAAATAAGAGAGTTGATATCTGCACCACCATTTTGATGAGGCGCGCGGTTGCGCGAAAAGTGATGGGCGCACCATGCTATCGTGTCCTATTCGGCCAATGTGCGCACCGCTCCAGGATAAATTCGCCCCCTCTTAGGATAAACTCACCCTCCTTCTGCGAACTTGACCTACGACCTTGTTTGACTCGTTCGCTAGGCAAACGAACTCGGATTTTGACGAGAATTTGCAGGGACCTTGCTGGGACCCTAACCTAGCTTAGGGTGAAATTTAGAGTTTTAAAACATTGGTTTGGTTAGGTTTTGCTCAAACACGGGAGGCTTAGGGTACGGTCAAAATGGGGTGTCTACAGATGCCCCTCTTTGGCAGAGCGTACTTGTCACGCGAATGTCAAAGCTGAAAAGACAAACCATTTTGGCCGACCCGAAAAAGAAGCAAATCAAATTTTGATTTTTGGTTTTGAAAATGATATTTACAAAGATAACACAGTGAAATAGCCTTTCACCGGACTCTGACTCTGCAAACACTGGTGAGATAGCCTCTCTCCAACTCGTAACTCAACAATGGATATATGGATGAGATAACCTCTCTTACAAACTTTAAAGGATTGATTTGATTGTGAATGATCTTGAAATTTGAAAATAAAAAAAAGAATCTGGATGCCATGTGAAAATGGTTTTGAATGCCGTGTGAAAACGGACTTTGAATGCCATGGTGAAAACATTTTTTTTTTTAAATCTTTCAAATGCTGAAAGAAAAGACCAAATTCCAAATCGCGGAGCCATTGGCGAAAACAGCTTTTAAAATCTTTCAAATGGTGAAAGAAAAGACCAAACTCCAAATCGCGGAGCCATTGGCGAAAACAGCTTTTAAAATCTTTCAAATGGTGAAAGAAATGACCAAACTCCAAATCGCAGAGCCATTGGCAGAAATAGCTTTTAAAATCTTTCAAATGGTGAAAGAAAAGACCAAACTCCAAATCGCGGAGCCATTGGCGAAAACAGCTTTTAAAATCTTTCAAATGGTGAAAGAAATGACCAAACTCCAAATCGCGGAGCCATTGGCGAAAACAACTTTTAAAATATTTCAAATGGTGAAAGAAATGACCAAACTCCAAATCGCGGAGCCATTGGCAGAAATAGCTTTTAAAATCTTTCAAATGGTGAAAGAAAAGACCAAACTCCAAATCGCGGAGCCATTGGCGAAAACAGCTTTTAAAATCTTTCAAATGATGAAAAAAATGACCAAACTCCAAATCGCGGAGCCATTGGCGAAAACAGCTTTTAAAATCTTTCAAATGGTGAAAGAAATGACCAAACTCCAAATCGCGGAGCCATTGGCAGAAATATATATTTTTTTTAAATGAAAGGAAAATTCATTGAAATGATTGAAGAAATGACCAATCTTTGATCGATTTCACAAGGTGAATAAGTCATTCTTTGCCAAGAATGATTGAAAATGCATGATCTTTGCTGAAGATAAAACTCAAGAAACTTGAAGAAAATTTCAGGTATTAACCCTTTTAAAATGAGTGAAGAGCATTTTGCTGAGGGTTTGACGATTGCAGGAGCAAATTCTAGACTCCGCTAGGGATAAGATTTTCTGAAAACTGGACTTCAAAAGAAAATAATTTGATTGAAGAGACTGACTCAAAGATTGTGCTCAAGCTTCTCTGGTTTTCTTTTGCTGAGAATAGTTATCCCAGTTATCATCACGTTTGATATCTTTTATGACGTAAGTCATAAAAGATGCCCCTAGTATGAAATACTTCCATGACAGATTCGTAAGAGAGCAAAACACAGGGAAATGGTCAAAAATTTTCATTTCTTTGAATACTTGAGGTTACAAAGCTTTCAGGTTTACAACAGGCTGTATCTGCCCGACAACCGCCTTTCACCTCCGATGATCTCATGCCATTCCATTTGAGCTTGAAAACCCGCCATATGGACTTGAGAATCTACCATCTTCTGAGCTTCACACTGCTGCGCATCACCCTTGAGGGGATACAAATTCATCATTTTTTTTTCTCATCACCCCAGCCTTGGGAAAGATACTAACTACACAGGACTTTGGAGTTTAAACTTGACTCGACATAGAAAAGACCTGGACAACCAGCAAACGAGGACTTCGACGGGCACAATGATTTAAACTCTAAAAGAGACTGAATCTGCTCCTTAGCTTGATAAGTATTTTTAAAATGGTACAATCTACCACTCTTAGAATCTTTCGAAAACCGTATTTAAAGGTGTTTTATTCCTTTTTCGGTATTTCCATCATGGTTATTATTCCCTTGGATTGTTTAGTCTCAACCCCCTGGCTTAGAGAGTGTCAGAAGAATTTCTGCCGGCGCTTACTCAGACTTTGGAGTAGTGCCACCGAAGAAATGAAAGTCTTGCTGGCTTTCAGAGGTTCTGTCCTTTATGAAGTCACTGCCATGACCAAATTGCCTTTTCAGGTTTTCGATTTGGCGGACCGTATGCCTTAATTTTTGCCTGGACTGTCTGCCCTTGCAGATTTTCCATCCAGCAGGCTCTGCACCCTAATTTTTGCTTAAGCCGCCCTTTCGAGTTTTCAGCTTAGCGGGCGAATGACCCTAACTTTTGCCTAGACTGCCCTTACGGGTTTTCAGTCTAGCGGGTCTAAGACTCCATCATTTTTTTTCTTTTTTTTCTGTTTCTCTACAAACCTGGGCCTAATTACACCAGAAGGACTTTATAGGTAGGCTTGGGTTCAAACAAGTTACACATTTAGTAAGTTTTCATGTATTTGACCGAATCTGGCCCTCCAGACTGCCTACGTATCCCCAAAGAAAATGGGAATCAGGTCCGCGTAGTTCGCCCATTTGGGTTTCAAAAATTGATTGTTTTCTTTCTTTCCTCTTTTTTTAAGGATTTGAAAGGTTTGAAGGATTTGACCGAACCTGAATTGATTCAGGCTACCTACGTACCCTGTAAAAAGGAATCAGGTCATGACGTAGTTCAGGCTCAATATCTTTTATGACGCAAGTCATAAAAGATGCCCCTGGTTTGAATTTATCAAAGAAATAAGGTTTTCTCTTTCTTTCTTTTTTTAGGATCAAAGGGTTTGCAAATGGTTTTTGACTTTGAGGATATTGGCTTTTAAGCTCTGATCGATCAAGGACGGCCTCCTGGTGTATTTAAGCATAATATTTCTTTAGTTGGTCCAGGTTTGTAGGTTATGTTAATTTTTCTCCATTTTCATTGAGGAGTCTAACGGCTTTTCCAGGCAGGACTTCATCAACAATATAAGGGCCAGACCAATTTGGCCTGAACTTCCCTCTGGGATCAAACACCGGTGCCCTGTAAGACTTCAAGACGAGATCTCCTGGCTTCAACTCTCGGACCTTGACTTTCTTGTTGAAGGCTCTTTCGATTCTTCTCTGATACCCTTGGATGTGATACAAGGCTCTCAACCTCTTTTCATCAATCATCTGTAATTCCTGATGTCTGGCTCTTGCCCACTCAGACTCTGACAGATTCGCTTCCATCATAACTCTTAGGGACGGGATTCTCACTTCAACAGGGAGGACTGCTTCCATTCCATACACTAGAGAGTATGGAGTTACACCTGTAGAGGATCTGATCGATGTCCTGTAAGCCCATAAAGCAAAAGGAAGCTTGTTCGACCAGTCCTTATAAGTCTCGGTCATCTTACTGATTATGACCTTGATATTCTTATTCGCTGCCTCTACAGCCCCGTTTGTCTGCGATCTGTAAGGAGATGACTTATGATGCTTGATTTTAAACTCTTCGCACAGGTGCACTACTTCTTTCTTGAAATGAGATCCATTGTCAGAAATCAGTTCATGAGGTACTCCATATCTACAAATGATATTCGCACGGATGAACTTCGCAACTGTATTGGAAGTTATGAAAGCAAATGAAGCAGCTTCTATCCATTTCGTGAAATAGTCAATGGCCACCAAGATGTATTCATGTCCACTTGACGATTTAGGATAGACTTTGCCAATGATGTCAATCCCCCATACTGAGAATGGCCATGGCGAGGTCATAGAATGCAGCTCTGACGGAGGCACATGAATAAGATTCGCATAGACTTGGCATTTATGACATTTCTTCACGAATGCGAAACAATCTGTTTCCATTGTGGGCCAATAGAATCCAAGTCTTAGGATTTTCCTTGACAACATCTTACCATTCATGTGAGGACCGCAAACACCTTCATGTGTTTGCTCTATGAGCTCTGCAGCCTGATCTTCATCAACACACAGAAGCTGAATACCGTCAAATGACCTTCTGTACAACTCTTCACCACAAATGATGAAGTTGGCAGCGAACTTCTGAAGAGTTTTCCTCTCTTTGCTGGAAGCTTCAGGCGGATGCCCCTTGCCTGAAATGAAATTTCTGATATCTGTATACCATGGTTTACCATCTGGACACCTGGCAGATATTTCAATGGCATTCACATGTGCTGGAGCCCATTGTAATCTTACAGCTAAAGGTTGAACCTCCATTGTAGCAGAAATGTCCAACATTGATGCCAGAGTAGCCAGAGCATCAGCAAAATGATTTCTTGTCCTCGACAAATGAGTAAAGGTGACATTCCTAAACTTCCCGACCAAAGATGCGAGATAAGTGTGATATGAGATCAACCTTGCCTCTTTCGTTTTCCAATCCCTATTTATTTGACAAATAATCAGGATTGAACTCCGAACACATCGATGTCTTGAATTTGCAAAGCTAAAGCTGCCTCAAGTCCTGCGATGCATGCTTCATATTCTGCCATATTATTGGTGCATTCAAACTGCAACTTGATGGATATCGGGATGTACTCCTTTTTTGGAGATACCAAAACTGCCCCTATTCCTTGACCATGATTATTGACAGCTCCGTCAAAGTACATAAGCCACTTGGAACTCGGAATCTCTTCTTCAATGTCCATGATCTCCTCATCAGGAAAATCAGCCTTCAGAAAAGCATTCTCCTCAACAGGAGCATCAGCCAACTGCTCAGCGATGACCCGTCCTTTAATTGATTTTTGAGTGACATAAGTGATGTCAAACTCAGACAACAATAGCAACCATCTAGCTGTTCTTCCAGTAAGAGCGGGTTTCTCAAACAAATATTTCAGCGGATCCATCCGTGAGAGTAAAAATATCTTGTTCGACAGAAGATAATGTCTAAGCATTTGAGTCGCCCAAACCAATGCTAAACATGTCTTTTCCAAAACAGTATATTTGATTTCATACTCTAGCATTTTCTTACTGATATAGTAGATGGGCTTTTCTTTCTTAGACCCCACATCCTGCTGAGCAAGCATACAACCCATTGCTGTATCTGTGATGGACAAATACATCAACAATGGTTGACCAGGAATGACTGGGGATAGAACAGGCGGCAAAGACAAGCATTGCTTGACCTTTTCAAATGCTTCCTGACATTCTTCATTCCATTTCTTGGAAGAATTCTTTTTTAATAACTTGAAGATGGGTTCACATGTCATAGTTAAATGAGATATGAATCTCCTCAAATATTGCACTTTGCCAAGGAATCCACGAATCTGCTTTTCTGTCTTTGGTGGTTGCATTTCTTGGATAGCCTTGATCTTCTGAGGGTCCACTTCGATTCCTCTTTCACTGACCATGAATCCAAGCAACTTCCCTGATGTGACCCCAAATACACATTTATTAGGGTTCAAGCGAAGCTGAAACTTTCGGATTCGTTCGAAAAACTTTCTCAAAGCGATTGTATGCTCCGGCCGAGTTTTGCCTTTGACTATCATGTCATCTACATAGACCTCGACTTCCTTATGAATCATGTCATGAAGAAGAGTTGTCGCAGCCCTCTGATAGGTGGCACCAGCATTCTTGAGACCGAACGGCATCACTCTGTAGCAATATGTCCCCCACTGAGTAATAAATGCCGTCTTCATCATGTCTTCAGGCGCCATTTTAATTTGGTTGTACCCTGAGAATCCATCCATAAAGGATAAGAGTGCATGTCCAGCGGTATTGTCAACCAGGATATCAATATTCGAAAGCGGAAAATCATCTTTTGGACTTGCCTTGTTCAGATCTCTGAAATCAACACACATCCTGACTTTTCCATCTTTCTTGGGTACCGGTACAATATTTGCAAGCCATTCAGGATACTCAACTACTCCGATGAATTTCACTTCGAGTAGTTTCTTAACCTCATCATGAACTTTCAACTCCCATTCTGTTTTCAGTTTCCGGAGTTTTTGCTTCTTCGGCTTGATGCCAGGGATTAGAGGTAATCTGTGTTGGACAATGTCCTCGCTCAATCCCGGCATGTCGTCGTAAGACCAAGCAAAAACCTCCTTAAACTTTTTTAGCAAGGTGATTAATTCTTCGCGCTCCTCAGGAGATAAAATTTTGCCAATTCGTATTTTCCGAATTAAGGTTTCATCACCTATATTTACGGTTTCAATTTCCTCTTCAAGTGGTTTAGCGCGGCGACTCTCCTCTTGTTGAATCATATGCTTGATTTCAAAGGGAGTTTCATCGGCTTCCTCATTAGAGGGGGAGTCTTGATTGTTATTATTACTTACTTGATCAGGTTTAGAAGCAGAATCAGCAGAAGAAACAAGTATAGGAATATAAGCAAAAGAGTTTTTTATTTCATCAGAATCAATGATTACATCAGATGACTCGCCCACATCAGGCGTTACAAACTCTGAAACAGAATGAAAAAAAAAGTCGACATCAGTATCGACACAATGGGAAATATGTACAGACGAGGAATCCATGAATATATCCTCAGACTTGGACTCAATGCCACCAGGAACAGACTCGTCACCCACTCCAGAGGTAGACCCGACCTCTCTACAGTACATGCATCAAAAGAAAAGTTATAAATGACAGACTCTGGGACGGACTCAGAAACTGACACATACTTTGAAACAACTGACTCTTTTGAAGGGACTGGAATATACTGAAGGACTAAATGGGGTATAACCTGTGAGGTCCAGTTATCCAGAGGTCCCTCGGCTGGGGTGATATAGTCCTCTGGGTTCAGAAAAGGTGCATCTCTTCCAATCATAGCAATGACTGGTGCCTCGGTCTGAAACAAAGAATTCAAGAGTTCCGGTTCGAAGTTCTCAACCCAGTCTAAGTCTGATTCCTCTGTCACAACTGACTCTGCAATCTGCTTACTGTAAAATTCTGCTGGCAGCTCATCTGCAAAGAAAATCTCAAGACCCGGCAGCTTGGTCCCATTCTCATCATACCATGGCTCTGAAAAACCGTAATAAGGGCAATCAGCTCCCTCTTTTCGGAATCTGCCATTCATGATCATACTGAACGGTCCCATGGGAAACTCTAAACCCTTGCGGCGACACTCGGCCCATTTGAACATGTAAGCTCTCATTTCTTGCATCTCCTTGCGAGTTGGCTTGTATCCCAACCCAAATAATCCGTCAACCGCTTTCAACTCAGGCCGCTCAGTCGGACCCTGCATATTCTTTCCCAAACCTGCCCCTGGGAGATATCCAAATCGGCGCATCATCTTGACTACCCGAGTATTGGTGCTAGAGAGAAACATAATTTCTTCACTCATAGCCTCTTTCATGGTGATAGCCGAAACTTCCACTGAAAATCCTGTCAGACTGATATCTCTTGTGTTTTCAGTAACAAGCTCTTGAGATATTTGTCCGACTTCTGGCTCGGGATCTCCCTTGACTGTGATCACCCGGTTGTTTCGAATGAATTTCAGTTTTTGATGAAGTGTGGAAGGGATAACTCCAACCTTGTGCAGCCAAGGTCGACCAAGCAACAGACAAAAAGAAGTCTTAATATCCAATACTTGGAATTCAATGTCAAAGGTTTCTCCTCCGATGACAATCTCAGTAGCCAACGTTCCGATAACGTCCCTTCGAGTATCATCATATGCCAGTATGCCTTGCTCAGATGGAATGAAGTCTTCAGGCCCAAACCCCAGAGTAGTGGCAGTGCTCAAAGGACACACGTTCAAAGCTGACCCATTGTCTACCAGTACTTCTGATACTTTCTTCTGATTGCAAAGCAGGGTAATCTTAAGAGGACGAGTATGATCCTTTCCTTCTGAAGGCAAGTCCTCATCTGAGAAAGATAAGGCTTTTGAAGCCTTGGTCATGGCCACCAAACCGACCAACTCATCAGGAGTAATCTCAACTGATACTTGAGACGAATTCAACTCACGAAGTACAACTTGTCGGTGCTTCGGCGATGCCATCAGTAAGCCCCAGATAGAAACATTAGCTTGGGTTTTCTTGAGCTGATTCAACAAGTTATCTTCTTCTTCCTCAAATTTCTGCTTCTGCCTCTGACTGTCAACCCCTCTTGCAACTTCAGCGGGATTTTCAACTCTAAGCTCAGCTGGTTTGAAGACTCGTCCACCACGTGTGACGTGGCGGAGCTCATCGCATTGATCATTCAAGAGCAACAGATCTTCATCATCTATCTTAAGGATGTATGGGGTTTTTATCTCTTCTTCCTCATCATCACTCACCCTTAGGACGTACAGAGATTCAGATTCTTTCTCTTCATCCTCACACTGGAAAACATATGACTGGTTTGATGGCCCAGCCACATCAGGGTCGTTCCAGGATAATACATATGGCTTTTCTGATTCCACCCACTGATCTTCTCCTTCAAATTTCCAGACATAGGGTTCTTCGGATTCCACAGCACATATGAAGGAAGCAGGATCAATAACAGACTCTTCAGCGCAAATGACATTGACTGAAGGTGGAGGCGGCATTGCATGTGTTGGAAGAGGGTTTCTGGTAACATTTGGTAACTCGATTGACAGCTCCTTCCTATCAATCATATTTTGAATTTGGTGTTTCAAAGCTAAACACCTATCAGTAATATGGCCAGTGTTACGATGATAATCACAGAACTGATCCTCTCTCCAGGATCTCGGCAACGGGTTGGGAGGAGGCTTAATATCAGGCAGCTTGATCTTTCTGTCCTTCAACAGCTTCTTCAAAGCTACGGACAAAGAATATGGAAGGGGATCAAAATGACGAGGAGGCTTCTGCTCCATCGGCGGCCTTCTCACTTCAGTGATTACCCTGGGTGGAGGTCTGACATAATTAACATTATGTACTTCTTTTGGCGCCATCACAGGTCGCTTCCCCTCTCGAACATCAGATGGAATTCTTGATCTCAGGCCTTTAGCCAATGCATCTTCTATCTGGGTCCCAGTCTTAATGAGATGGTTGAAATCGAGGAAATACTGGATAGCCATATGGTGATAATATTGTGGTGACAGATTTTTCACCACAATCTTGATTTGATCCTCATCTGACAGACGATGAGTCATTTGCGCGGCTTTCCTTCTCCATCTGCGGATGAAGGAAGTAAAAGTTTCATTATGGCCCTGCTTCAAAGCCTTCAAATCTCTCTTAGTTACATCGATCCCCTCTTCCATAGAGAATTGTTCGACGAACCTATTTGCAATATTCTCTAGAGTTCGGATCTCCTCTGATTTCAAACTCAGGAACCACTTCTTAGCTGTTCCAACAAGGGATCTAGGAAATAGAAGAGCAACTTGCTCTGGAGATAAACCATGCTGCTGAAGAAGCGGAAGGACTGACATTAGATGGCTTCTAGGACACCCGGTCCCGTCATATTTATCCATATCCGGAACTTTGAATCTAGGGGGCAATGTGACTCCTGGATACAACATAAAATCAGCCATGTTCAACTTTTTCGGGCCTTGAAATTTTATGTTTTCCATCTCTCGGGCTAACATATCCATTCTGTCCGCCATCGCTCTGTCCTCATTGGCTCTATTCAGATTAGGATGACAATTTTCTTCTGCATACTGCTCATCATCAATATCGTCTTCGACATTTAAAACAGTAGGTCGGGCCATTGCAGGAGGGGGAGGAGGTAAAACCGAAGGGTGCTGAGCCACATGCTCCTTGGAGGTAGATTCTCTATCATTTTTCAGACGGGCTATCTCCTCATTCATGTTATTCATCTGTTGAAGCATAGCCTTCATCATCTCACTCATCTCGGCCAAAGCACTTCCAGAGTCGGCCATCTGTGCAATAGGAAATTGGACGGGCGAAGGAATTTCCTGGAGATTGGAGAAAGGTAATGCAGAGGAGGTAAAAGAAATTGGTGAGGAAGAAAAATGACTCAGCCTGGAATCAGCGGACTGACGGGACCAGGTTGATTTTGAAACAAGGATTTTCTTAGGAGCAATGACTGCTCAATCAAGAATCCTGTAATGGAAATATGAACACTAGATTAAAAATTTGATAATTGAGATAAACTATTCTCATCAAATAATGACAAGAGAAACAGAAAACACACTTTCATTGATAAGAAATTTGGGATTACAATTGATGAAAACATCAGTCTTTGATTTCAATTAGATAAACAAATGGTAATTGAAGAAATCAATACGACAAAAATATGATAAGGTCTTCAAGGTCTTTCGATACGGGCTCTCTTTCCCTCGGGTTCTTCTGAAAAATCATTCCGCTTGATCTTAGACGATAGAGCAAATCTCTGACTAATGACTTTGTTTCTCCAGGCAGTTACAATAGACTGGATGAGATCAGGAGTAAGTTTCTCGCAAAGAGGAGGGGTTACGATTCTGGGAGGATATGGTTTTCCCGTAATCTGGTAAAGCAAACGCATGGGTGCGTAGAAGGTTGATTTTTCCAAACCCATAAGATATACAAAGGAATATGGGTAAGTACTAGTAATGACCTGAAGGCATGAATGACTCACCATGTGAAGTTGGTCATGGTCTACATGCTGCAACCAATGGTGCCATTCGTCAATGGATTGGGGTTGGTTGGCCATTGATTGCCATGACGAATGATCCTTAAGGGTATACTTAATGGAATTTTGTGGCTTAAGAATAGTAAGGTTTTCACAAAGCCACAAATAAAGCAGTTTAGCACACCCATAGAAACTATTTTGGACTTTTGAAGGATCAATACGATCTAGTCCTAAGATAGTTTCTGCTAACATAGTAGGAATAGGATTTCTTCCTTTGTTAATCTGGTCTACTATGCCCAGCAGAGCCAATGGGGCAACACGGGGGTCGCCACGAATGATATGGCGAGCAAAAACTCCAAAGATTAAGGCACTACGCCGACAGCTTTGGAAACGGGAGTTAGTAGGGTCAGTGTTTTTAGAAAAAATTTCAATAAGGATATGGTGGACCTCTACATGCGTGCCTTTGAAGCAAGGTAAGGCATCAACGATATCATTTTTGAATAACCCGCAAAAGAGGGAATTAGAAGAGTTTATGTTTGCAGGTTGAATCCAGAGTCCTTCAGATGTGATCTCTAGCAAGGCGCACCAATCTTCAAAGATTGGGCAAAGTTCAAAGGAACCGAATCGAAACGCATGAAGAATGGGATCCCAAAGCTTTGCAACTGCCTGAAGAAATTTCCAATTTATACCAGATACGCTCAAGTAATTGAACGTGCTTATGAATCGATCGATCATGCTTCGCTCATGCTCACGCGGAAGGGTTCTGATGACTTCACTTATCCAAATCTTCAACATATTATTCGACATGATTGAACCTGACATTCAGATAAGATAGAGATTATGAAGGAATAAGAAGGACCTTGCAAATGATAAGAATAATTTGACAATCATTTATATAGGAAGGATACGATTGGTGACAATGGATTTTTCATCTATGATCAGAATGATCAACAGATCAGAAAATAGAACACAGTCATGGAATGACAGAAGTAGGTCATAGGCTGGATCTAAATCTGGCGATGAATATTAACTTTACGATCAAGGAGATCAAGATGATAGATCATGGTCATGAGGATAACAAAGAAGCCATCGGCCAGATCTCAAAACGAAACAGGTAGACAACAAATATATGCACAAATTGAATCTATGATACAACACAAGAATGGTTATCCTCCAAAAAAGGATAATAAAATAGATTATGACCAACAATGACATGTATGGGTCACTGACACTGACGAAAGAACGTGAACGCAATTGATCAAATCAAAGATTCCCATTAAGAGTGAACTTTTAAGCTAACTGATACTGAAAATGGGAACCGAAACAATGCAAACTGACTCTAAAGACTAGCAGTCATGCTCAAAATGATTTGGATAAAATCCGGCAGCATAACGGCTATATAGGGAGGTCAGGGTAAAGTAAACTCATGAGGCAATGATAAGATAGGCTCATGGTTATCTAACTCTATCCACAAAAGGTTCTAGGTAAAATTTGACAGCATGACAGTGCTACAAAGGGTATATGGGTAAAAGGAAATAGTAATGTAGCACTCTGAACAAGAATACTAATCATCTCAAAATGACAGTGTTATGAGAAGAAGGTAATTGGATAAAACTTGACCAAAGTTGAGTCTATGTGACACAGGGTCTAATCCAATGGCTGAAAGATCGAATGACAGATCATGACTATGGTAAGGCAAGTAAGAGTCATATATTAGATATGAAACTGGATAATGAGTGGATGTAACCCACTGAATTGAATAAGGAACTCTAATTAAAGAGAGAAAGGGAGAACCCTAATCTAAAAATCAAAACATATATATATATATATACATATATATCCTAACCAGGGGCACCAGCCCTAAATATATCCAAACAGAGTCAAGATACTTGACTCAAGACAGACATGTGAGTGTACTAGGACCGCATTGTAACCACATAAGGTGAGTTACAATAATCTATACACAGGACAAGGTTCCTAAATCTAGGTTCCAACATGTGTAAGTAACACATGTTCGCTCCTATATGAATAAAATACATATATAAGTACAAGCAAGTCCTAATTGGGTTTTTACTAGGTTAGCAAATATACTCATGTACATAATATATGTAAAAGGAAAGTAGAGCTCCGGACTCAATCAGGTACTATGCATATGATCCATACTTAGTATGTATAACACAAGTGCACCGAGTGCTATACATAGTATGCTTCATTGCTCATCGGCTGCTGTAAACACAAGTGCACCGAGTGTTTACGGGTGCAGCACGAGCGCATAGCTTGAAAATAGATACAACAGCACCAACAGGGTAATGACATCCCATGTGGCACGCATTGTTTCTATCCCGTGGAGCCAATTATAATAAAATCAATAAAAGAAAATAAAAAACAAAATGATGTATGTCTCTGTGCAGTGTGTGAATCCCTTGTTTTAAACACCTATTTGGTGCCCCTGGATTCTAAGCGATTGAATTCCAATTTATAATGATTTTAGCTCAAAATTCTTCAAAATTAATAACAAATGGCATTTTAACAGAGTTAGGCAATGTTCTAAGAGCATCCCCAGCAGAGTCGCCAGCCTGTGGACCCCGATCCGAGAGAGAGGCGGCGGCGGACGTGCCCCACGCGCGAAGTCTCATGATCATCCACGTGAATGGAGAGCTCTACCAGGGAACTCTCGAAAGAATGTGTCTCTCACAGCATGAGTGGCGATATAAAAGGTGAGATACCTCTCGATTCGGGGACTAGCCCAGATTCGAGGCGTACCTTAAACAAAGAAGAGTCGCCTTCCAAGGAAGTGGGCCAAGGATCCCATACTATGCTCTGTTGCAACGGATAACCAGAGATTATAAAAAGAGGGTTCGTGCCTGGTTACGAATTCGAAAGGTCCAAAGAGCACCTCGTCCGCCCAAGTGCAAGCACCTGGTCTCTTAAGCCATTTACTTAATGATTTTGAAGAATTTTGGGCAAAAGTCATATGAAATAGGAATCAATATCTCCGAGAAGACGTCTATCTAATCATGCATGTCTCGGAGATGAAAATAATAAGCACACATAAGATAAATGAAATAAGTGTCATCTGAGAATAACTAGGTTATGAATGTCATACCTAATTGGTGTCTAAGTTCTGATGTGCAAACGCATGCATGCTGCAACTAAAGGTATAGGATCTGTACATGAAAGTAAGAAAACACAGCAAAACATACAACATAAATCAATTCTAAACATAACTGGATAAAATGAATCCTAAAACTCTAATGCATTGACTCGGACCAAGATGGCCGTCCATCCCAGCTGCTCTACGTATCCCGGCCTCGGAAAGAATCAGAGTCAACGTAGTTCGATGCCCTATTCTAAACTACTATGCCTAACCATCTAGAACCGCTATCCTAGACTCAATTCCACTAGACTCGACTGATTTTTAAAGCTTTTTTGTACAATTGCTTAAGTTCATGTGAGTTGTAATTTTTAGGACTCTATATGCCCTAACTAATGCAAGTTGGTTAGCCTTAAGCTAATGCAGGTGGGCCCTACATCCTACGTGTATCTAGGCTATGCAACCTAAGGAAAACCATGGGTTGGTTATATGCTTCCTAGTCTAGCCATCGATTTGACTAAGTGTCTAACCGATCAACTTGAGGCCTCCTAACTCTAGGGACACTCACACGACAGGACACACCATATCAATACAAATCAGGACAGACTTCTAACTCTAAGACATCCAAAATAGCTAGGACAGACTCCTAACTCTAGAGGAAGATCTTTTTGAAAAGGGTTTGAATATTTTTGTATTTTTGGAAGATTTGAAATGTTTATTTTTAAAGGTTTGGCTGGACTTGGGATGTGGATCCCAAGCTGCACTACGTACCCTATGGAAAGGGATCAAGCCAACGTAGTTCCGAACATAATTCCTAACTATTCTCCTAATGACTCAAGATTTTTGAGATTTTTGGTTTTTTTAGATGTTTTTTATGTTTTCAAGGGTTTTTGATATGTTTTTGAATTTTTAAGTGTTTTTTGAAATGTTTTTGTTGTTTTCAAGTATTTTCGAAATGTTTTTGAATTTTTTTTGACACCAGAGAATAGAATCATATCATCATAAGGGTAGGGTAGACTTCTGGAATCCCGCAAAGGTCGGACATCATCCTATGCTTTGCGGGGGAAAAAGACAGAAACACGACTCTGCAAGGGTTGGACAACATCCTATACCTTGCAAGAGCGGATAGAAGAACATGATCTGATGAAAGGTTGTATAAAATCCTAACCCCTATGATGATAGAATTTGATTCCTGAACAAGAGGACTGACTCTCTAGACTAAGGACGGATTCCTATGCTAGTAGACTATTAAACTAAGATAAAGCTCACAAGTAATAAGGAAAAAGAGACCTTGTGCATATTTGGTAAAGGTAAAACACCCAGCCGGGCCGGACAGCTACCTAGCCCTAGGGTGCAACAAATGTGCAACCCAATACTCATAAGGGTAAGGGTATGATGCCAAGCCGAGTAGGATGTTCTCCCAAAACCAAATGATGCACAAAGAGGAGGTTTAGCAAGAAAAGTCTCTTAGATACAGAGGTAGAATAGAGAAAAATTGCTAACAAGAAAAAAGAGACCTTGTGCATATTTGGCAAAGGTAAAACACCCAGCCGGGCCGGACATCTACCTAGCCCTATGGTGCAACAAATGTGCAACCCAATACCCATAAGGGTAGGGGTATGATGCCAAGCCGAGTAGGGTGTTCTCCCAAAACCAAAAGACGCACAAAGAGGAGGTTTAGTAAGAGAATGAGACTGGGTAAGTCTCTTAGACACAGAGGTAGAATAGAGAAAAATTCTAACAAGACTAGGCAAGTCTCCTAGGCACAGAGATGAGATAGAGAAAAATGCTAGCAAGACTGGGCAAGTCTCTTAGGATGGGCTTGGGCTATCACCTTCATCGCCCTTGCAATGAGAGGGGATTCTAGTATCTAAAGAAAATTAACAGCAATCTATAAGACTGTGTTAGTCTATCAAAGAGAAAAGAAAAAGCTACCAGATAATTGCAAATTCCACTCTATTCTTATAAAAATAAATCAAGTGCTAAGCAAAAGAAGAATTTTCAATAAAAAAAAAACAATACACAATCTATAGCAATCATAAAATGGCAAACAACATTAATTAGTCAACACCAGCCGCTGGATAGCCTAATAAAGTAAAAGAAAAACAATATCAAACACTTCTATGCTCAACTACAAACACCACCCCAATATGGGGATGAAATCAGATGATGCTAAAGTAATCATCTGATATCATATACATATGATAATATTTCTAATCTCGCCTTGAGATCAGACAGTACTCATGTCGATGATATCGAATAGAGTAGTCATCTGATCTCCTTCTTCCTATTAAACAATTTATTTAAATAAAAGTCGAATGAGTATAATAAATGAATGTCCAAAAGAAAATCAAGACTAAAAAGAAATACTTTTATTGACATAATAAATAAAATGAACATAAAGACTTATGTTATGAACAGAACCAACATGATGAACTGAACAAGTGTATGAACCATGTAAATCAATAATATAAAAAATGAACCAATGAAAGGCTGTTACCAGATATGCTGTGATGCTAGTACTCCCAAACATGGTTGAACAACTCATTAAGTAATGTGAAAGAATAAAAATAAAAGATATGGGGGTTTCCTTTCTTTTTAACTATGAAACTATAATCATAATGGACAATTTCCAAAGCAGGACAATACTACAAAAAGATAACTTGCTATACATATCTCTAAACAAAAATAAAATAACAAAAATTACTGTAAATATTTTTATGATTCTCAAAAATATTTTCTACTGAAAGAAATCTTGAAGTTTTAAATGTTCTCAAAGAGAAATCATAGCAGGCTCAATATTGTATAGATTCATACAAAATTATCAAATTGACATCTACCTGTAAACTCAAATCATTTTCCTACTCAACATGTTAAGCTTATGTACATTTGTTACTTGCAGCTGATAATTATATATATATATATATATATATATATATATATATATGGACATAATAGATCATTCAAACACAAAATTTAAATAGATCATGAAACAAATCATGCAAATAAATCTATAACATGTACAGAATCATTTAATTTTTAAGTTAATAATTACAATTACTAAATATATATATATATATAATAAATGAGAAATTTCTGAAATATTGATTTACAATTAGACACATACCTGATAAAATCCCTCTGAGGATAAAGCCTGCCTAATTGATATAAACTGAGAGTGATGTTACGGCAACGTGATATTCTGCTTGCTTAAAGCTCTCCAAAATCATCAAAATTACAGAAATCTCACTCAAATTGAGCAGATCTATCTTGAACTACTGCCGCATATTCCATTTATAATGAAATACAATCAAATCGGAGAGTGAGATGCACTGATTCTTCGGATCTTGTTAGATCTCAGCAGGATCAACAAAACTCAGGAAAAATGGGGAAAAATGGAATTCAATTCAGTTGAACACGTCAGATCAGCTGATTTGACCGGTCGGAGCTTGACTGGAGTTCTAATTTGCCGGCCGGAGAAGAAGAAGTGATCGGAGAAAATAGAGCTTAGGGAAAATCTATCTCTCTTTCTCTGATTTGCTTTGCACAGATCTTGAGGTAACAGTATTTGAACCAAAAGATTATACGGAGCTAGGGTGCTGAGGAAGGAGATTATCCGGAGCTCGAATCCGCCGGTGGACTCACGGAAAGAAAAAAAAATCGGAGTCTTGCCGGAGAAGAAGGAGTTTGATCAGAGAAGGATCGGATGGTGGAGGATGTTGCTGGAGATCCGATGGATCTGATCGGAAAATCCGATCGGAGATGAGAGAAACTCGAATCTCTCTCTCTCCCTCTCTCTCTGTTATGATGAGATCTTCCCCCTCCTTTCAGCGAAAATGAGAATCTCTTGGTCGGAGCAAAAACCGGAATGAGGCCGGAGAAGAAAGAGCTTGTCGGAGAAGTGAAATAGGCCGGATTCCGATCGGATCTTAGCCAGAGAAAGAAAAGGGAGAGGGTTAATGGATTTAGGGAAAATCTCTCTTGCTCTCTCTGTTTCAGAGATCTCTTCTGTAACTGGAAAATGACCGGAAGCCAGCCGGAGTATTGCCGGATCTCAGGTAAATGATCGGAGAAGAAAAGCAAAACCCATTCTCTCTCTGTGCGATTTTCTCTCCTCCTCTGTCAAAATCTTTTTTTTTTTAAAATGAGCTTAAATTTGTATTTATAGAGAAAATAAGAGAGTTGATATCTGCACCACCATTTTGATGAGGCGCGCGGTTGCGCGAAAAGTGATGGGCGCACCATGCTATCGTGTCCTATTCGGCCAATGTGCGCACCGCTCCAGGATAAATTCGCCCCCTCTTAGGATAAACTTACCCTCCTTCTGCGAACTTGACCTACGACCTTGTTCGACTCGTTCGCTAGGCAAACGAACTCGGATTTTGACGAGAATTTGCAGGGACCTTGCTGGGACCCTAACCTAACTTAGGGTGAAATTTAGAGTTTTAAAACATTGGTTTGGTTAGGTTTTGCTCAAACACGGGAGGCTTAGGGTACGGTCAAAATGGGGTGTCTACAGTTTCACACTAGTTTTCTACTTCTGTTTTATAAACCTTAAACTTTTCCAACACTTCATCTTTATGACTAAGTAAATATACATAGCAAAACTTAGAATAATCATCTATAAAAGTAACAAAATACTTTTTGCCTCCCTTTGTAGGAACACTATGTATATCTCATAGTTATGTACTAGGTCTAACGTATTAGTAGTTCTATCTACTATGGCAAATGGTTTAGTTATTAATTTAGTTTGCATACATATTTTGCATTTATCTACTAAATCAATTTCACTTTTTGGAATTAAATCTAACTTAACCATATCATTCATTTTCCTAGTATTAACATGTCCTAAACGATTATGCCATAAAGATAAAGAGTCAACAACATAAGCAAAGACATTCACTATATTAATATTGAGTTTAAACATCCCTTCATACATATATCCCTTTCCAATAAAAGTACCCCCTTAGAAAGAATGAACTTGTCAAATTCAAATACAAGCTTGAAGCCATTCTTGTTAAGAATGCTTCCAGAAACTAAATTCTTTCTCACTTCAGGTACATGAGAGACATCGGTTAGAGTGAGGCGCTTGCCGGATATAAATTGCAGTTCAACTTTGCCTCTTCCTTTGACTTCTGCCGTCGACGAATTGCCCATGTAAATGACACTTCCATCTTCAACTATTTCATAGGTCAAAAACAGATTCCTGTCTTTGCAGACATGCCTCGTGGCACCCGAGTAAATCTACGAATTATTGGCATCTTCAAGGATATTCGCCTCTGAAATCATGGCCACAAACTTGTTGTTGTCTGTTGGTGTTTCCAACTTCTTATCTTTAAGAAGTCGACATTCACTCTTGTAGTGACCTGGTTTGCCACAATTGAAACAAGCACCCTTCATTTTCTTATTCTTATTGTTCTTCTTTTAAGGGTGTTTGTTTCTCTTCCGATTGCCTTTCCCTTGTTGGTTCGATTTATTAACATTTTCCACCAAGTGTATTTTAGAGGAAGAATTCTCATGATCTTTATGATCTCTAATTCTTGACTCTTCCTCATTCCTGAGGCATTGAGCCAAGTCATCAAGAGAAATTTCCCCTTTCTTGTGTTTAAGACTTTTTCTTAAGTCTTTCCAACTTGGCGGAAGTTTGTCAATAATTGACGAAACTATAAAGGAATCATCAAGTAAAATGCCTTCCAAATGAATTTGACTCACCATGTGTTGGATTTCATGCAGTTGATCAATAACAGGTCTATCATCTACCATGCGATAATTCAGGAAACGACTCATAGAGAACTTTTTGCTACTTGCATCCTCCGCCATATATTTTGCTTCGAGTGCATTCCAAATCTCGCTCGCAGATCCCATTCTTTGATATATGTCGAATAAAGTATCCGACATAGCATTGAGGATGTGCCATTTGCAGATGTAATCATCTTGTTCCCACTTCAGCCTTGCACGAGCCTGCGCTAATGTCTCATTTTCAACGGCTACCGGCCTTGGGGTGGTGAGAACTCGAACAACTTAGAGCGACGTTAGGATGAAGTGCACCTTCTTTTGACATTGCTTGAAATTCCCTTTGTCAAATCTCTCAAGTTTGACAAAGTCTTGGGACATATGACGGATTGAGTACAACGCCATTAAAGCAAAGATAAATATGTCTTAAGATTGTTGGAGAGTAATTTGTATCTGTAGGAGATGAAATATAGAAATCATTTTGCTTCAAGGCGCAAAATCGCTTTCCTTAAGACAAATTTCGCCCCCACTAGAAGTGTGCAAAGGGGACCCGCGAACTGCCTCCAAGATACAATGAAGCCAGTAGAAATGTCCTACTAATATTTGACGATGCTATGCACAAGCGGAGTCAAATCCGAAATGCCCTTGGAGAATAACAAGCCTTAGAGAATCAGTCTAATTACTGTTACTTCAATATAATAATAATTAGACAAAAGAGAGTATAATTGCAGTAGAAAAAATGAATTTGGAGGGATACAAAAGAGAGTATAATTGCACTGGAAGTCTTGAGAATTGCACTAGAAATGGATAAATTCGTTTTTCTCTTGAAATGGTTGGGTTCTGCAATTTTTATAGAGCCTCTGGTGACTTTTCAGTATGAAAAGCACCCCTGTATAGTAACTTTCCAGTTCGGTTTGAATTCTGGCCATTAGATAGCGCCCATACGCGATTCAACGATCCAGATCAATTCTGGAGTGGCTGTTGGGATATTTAAAACCCCGTCCTTCCCCATAACCGTTAGATTGTGACTGATCGCAACTCTATGGTTCGAATCGTATCCGATCGCCTCTCGACCGTTGGGACGATCCAGACGCAACCATTCAATCCGTTGGCCCAGATCTCACCCGACCAAACACTATCCGTTGGAGTACACTAGGCCCGCTGGGCCAACCGTTGGGCCCGAACCCAATGCCCAACCCAACTAAATGGACCGAACCACTCGATCTATCCACTCAGCCAGGTCTAGATCCAATGGCTCGGATCAAATCTAAAAAAATCAAAGGCTCGGATCAAATCCTAAAAAAGCGCTAATAAAGCACCACTATGCACCTTATAGCCCATTGCCCATTGCCCACCCCGCGCGTGCGCGAGCGCGGACGGTTTCGACCATGGCTAAGACACATTGTGCACTTAAACAAGATAGAGGAATGGGTAAAGTAATATATGCCCATCTCCAACTTTTCTCTGGAGCAATGTGGGACTATCTTTTCAATGCACTTCTACACTCTTTCTAAAAGCAAAAGCAAAAAGCAACTTTGTAAAAGAAAAGTTTTTCTTATCTAAAACAACTTAAAAAAAATATTTTCCAAAACTTGTTTTGACCACAAAATACTTGATTTGAAAAATCTCTAACTGATTTTATATGGACGGCCCTGTAGCAACATTGCGCAGCCAAAAAAAATTACCATAGGGCCCATATATTTGGATGATCTATACAATTCATTTGTGGTCCCATTAGAGGTTGGTCCTTATTTTGCAAATAAGAATATTTTGACTTCATCTTATTTGCAACTAGACATTAAGATCTCTTTCTTGTAGGGGTGTAAACGAGCTGAGCCGAGCTTGGCTCGTTAAGCTCAAGAGCTCGGCTCAGCTCGTGCTCGAACCAGGCTCAAGCTCGGCTCGGCTCGCGAGCCTTACCGAGCTCAGGTTATATTAAGGGCAATGATATATTCACACCCCTCATCTTCCCTGGACAGCCCTATCTAGTGTAATTTGACTACTCATTTTACACCACGGGGGGTGTTCCAAGTAACAAATGGGGTTCCAAAAAAGAAGTGACATATTTTGCCTCCCCCTTTCACTCCCTGGTCAACCCTTTTAGTGTGTCTATATATATATATATATATATATATATATATATATATATATAGAGAGAGAGAGAGAGAGAGAAAACGGTTCCTACACATATGTGTAGATAAGTTATCTACACACTAGCTTAAAATACAGTGGGGGCCACATTATTTGGATGATCCAAACCATTCATTTTTAAGGCCCTCACATAGATAGGGTGTCCACAAAAAATCACATCTATAGAATCATCCTAACCATTTGAACTGTGGAGACAAAAAATAGACTAATTTGTGAAGGTTTAAAGACATCCATTTTACCTCCACAAATCGTAGGGTTGGGATGATCCTATGGATCTGATTTTTTGTGGACACCCTATCTATGTGAGGGCCTTAAAAATGGATGGCTTGGATCACCCAAATAATGTGGCCCCCACTGTATTTTAAGCTAGTGTGTAGATAACTTATCTACACATATGTGTAGGAACCGTTCTCTCATATATATATATATATATATATATATATATATATATATATATACACACTAGCTTAAAATACAGTGGGGGCCACATTATTTGGGTGATCCAAGCCATCCATTTTTAAGGCCCTCACATAGATAGGGTGTCCACAAAAAATCAGATCCATAGGATCATCCTAACCATTCGAACTGTGGAGGGAAAAAATGGACTAATTTGTGAAGGTTTAAAGACATCCATTTTACCTTCACAAATCGTATGGTTGGGATGATCCTATGGATCTGATTTTTTGTGGACACCCTATCTATGTGAGGGCCTTAAAAATATATGGTTTGGATCACCTAAACAATGTGGGCCTCCACTGTATTTTAAGCTAGTGTGTAGATAACTTATCTCAAAAACGGTTCCTACACACGTGTGTAGATAAGTTATCTACACACTAGCTTAAAATACAGTGGGGGCCCACATTGTTTGGGTGATCCAAACCATCCATTTTTAAGGCCCTCACATAGATAGGGTGTCCACAAAAAATCAGATCCATAGGATCATCCCAACCATTCGAACTGTGGAGGCAAAAAATGGACTAATTTGTGAAGGTTTAAAGACATCCATTTTACATCCACAAATCGTAGGGTTGGGATGATCCTATGGATCTGACTTTTTGTAGACACCCTGTCTATGTAAGGGCCTTTAAAATAGATGGCTTGGATTACCCAAACAATGTGGGCCTCCACTGTATTTTAAGCTAGTGTGTAGAGAACTATCTACACATATGTGTAGGAACCGTTCTCTCTCTCTCTCTCTCTCTCTCTCTCTCTCTCTCTCTCTCTCTATATATATATATATATATATATATATATATATATATATATATATATATATATATAGGAGCCGTTCCTACACATATGTGTAAAGAGTTCTCTACACACTAGCTTAAAATACAGTGGGGGCTCACATTGTTTGGGTGATCCAAGCCATCCATTTTAAAGGCCCTCACATAGATAGGGTGTCTACAAAAAATCAGATCCATAGGATCATCCCAACCCTACGATTTGTGGATGTAAAATGGATGTCTTTAAACCTTCACAAATTAGTCCATTTTTTGCCTCCACAGTTCGAATGGTTGGGATGATCCTATGGATCTGATTTTTTGTGGACACCCTATCTATGTGAGGGCCTTAAAAATGGATGGTTTGGATCACCCAAACAATGTGGGCCCCCACTGTATTTTAAGCTAGTGTGTAGATAACTTATCTACACACGTGTGTAGGAACCGTTTTTGAGATAAGTTATCTACACACTAGCTTAAAATACAGTGGAGGCCCACATTGTTTAGGTGATCCAAACCATATATTTTTAAGGCCCTCACATAGATAGGGTGTCCACAAAAAATCAGATCCATAGGATCATCCCAACCATACGATTTGTGAAGGTAAAATGGATGTCTTTAAACCTTCACAAATTAGTCCATTTTTTCCCTCCACAGTTCGAATGGTTAGGATGATCCTATGGATCTGATTTTTTGTGGACACCCTATCTATGTGAGGGCCTTAAAAATGAATGGTTTAGATCACCCAAATAATGTGGGCCCCCACTGTATTTTAAGCTAGTGTGTAGATAACTTATCTACACATATGTGTATGAACCGTTCTCTCATATATATATATATATATATATATATATATATATATATATAGAGAGAGAGAGAGAGAGAGAGAGAGAGAGAGAGAGAGGAAACTCTTGGTGAGCTTAAGCTCACCAAACTTATGGTGAGCTAGCTTGCCCAATCACATGGGGGCCCACTTAGTTAGGATGATCCAAACCATTTATTTGAAAGTCCCTTACATCTGTCCATTTTTGTCCTCCACAAATGGAGGGATTAGGATGATCCTATGGAGCTGATTTTTGGTACACACCCTATCTATGATAAGGCCTTGCAAATGAATGGTTTGGATCACTCCCCAAAATGTGGGACCCATGTGATTGGGCAAGCTAGCTCACCTTAAGTTTGGTGAGCTTAAGCTCACCAACAGTTTCCTCATATATATATTAAATTCTTAACGAGCCGAGCCTGGCCTAACTCGGGCTCCTCTCATTAAGCTTAACGAGCCTGGCAGTCGAGTTAAGGATTCGAGCCGAGCTCGAGCGAGCTTCCGAGCCCGAGCCAAAATTGACATCCTTACTTTCTTGAGTTCTTATAGGATGAACAGCCTTGTAGCTACATGTGCAGCCAAAAAAGTACAGCAGGCCCCACATATTAGACTCTATGCATTTCATTTGTGTGTGTGTGTATATATATATATATATATATGAGGAAAGTTTTTCTAGTCGGCCGACTAGAGAAGCTTCTCTAGTTCGCCGACCAAATGTGTAGCTGATTTTTTGGGCACACCCGATTTATGCCAGGGCCTATCAAATGAATGTTTTGGATTATCCAAATAATGTGGGCACACTGTGTTTTTTGGTCAGCAGACTAGAGAAGCTTCTCTAGTCGGCCGACTAGAGAAGCTTCTCTAGTTCGCCGACCAAAAACACAGTGGGTCCATGTTGTTTGGATGATCCAAAGCATTCATTTGATGGGCCCTATCATAGATAGAGTGTGCCCAAAAAATTAGCTCTATAGGATCATCCTAGCCTTTCGATTTGTGGAGGTTAAAAAAGGACAGTGGAGATTAAAAACACAGTGACCCCACGTTGTTTTAATGATCCAAAGCATTAATTTGATGGACCCTGACATAGATAGGATGTGCCTAAAAAATCATCTCCATAGGATCATCCTAACCCTTCGATTTATGGAGGTTAAAATGGACGCGTATAAATTCCACAAATCTGTCCATTTTTCACCTCCACAAATCAAAGGTTTAGGATGATCCTATGTAGCTGATTTTTTGGGCACACCCGATTTATGCCAGGGCCTATCAAATGAATGTTTTGGATTATCCAAATAATGTGGGCACACTGTGTTTTTTGGTCAGCAGACTAGAGAAGCTTCTCTAGTCGGCCGACTAGAAAAACTTTCCTCATATATATATATATATATATATATATATATATATATATATATATATATATATATATATATATATATATATATTAAATCCTTAACGTGCCGAGCCTGGCCTAACTCGGGCTTGGCTCATTAAGCTTAACGAGCCTGCCAGCCAGCTCGGCTCGTTAAGGATTCGAGCCGAGCTCGAGCGAGCTTCCGAGCCCGAGCCAAAATTGACATCCTTACTTTCTTGAGTTCTTATAGGATGGACAGCCGTGTAGCTACATGTGCAGCCAAAGTACAGCAGGCCCCACATATTAGACTGATCAATCTATGCCTTTCATTTGTGGGTCCCCAACTTTGGCTGTGACCGAAAAGTCTTCTCCACAGTATGACCCTAATTTTCCAATTTCTTAAGGCTTCTATATACTGTGCCATCCATTTTACACCTACAGAAATCGGAGGGTTAGGGTCTTCCTATGGAGAAGATTTTGGGGCATGGCCTATCAACATTGGGACCCACAAATAAATGATTTTGTGATTCGATTATATGGGTGCCACTGTACTTTTGGCTGCCATTTGCAAATAAGATTATATTAAAAATATTATATTTGAAAATCAACATTAGCTTTTAAAATACAAATCTCAAAACAACCACAAAAGCTCAAACCTTTCAACTATGGCTCTCCACAGTGATAAGATTGTATCCAAAAGGCCTGTAAAGGTCTACAATACAAAGTTACAAACTACAGGGTTTTTTTTTTTCTCTTTTTTGTTCTTTCAAATGTCAAAAAAGAAGGAAACTATACTTGTTATTCAAACAACAGTTTAATACACTACAGCAGACAGAAGAGTCAGCACTCTGCAGTAATTTCAATGACCATATAAAGATTTCAGTGTAAGCAACATCATGGAGAATAAAATTAAATTTGCTTGACAGTACAGACAAAATTTTGGTTATTCAAACAACTAGTCTCACAGCAACTTACTGTGTTCTTAAGGCTTTGATCCAATCAATTTCCAGTCTGAAATCACCGGTTCCAGATTTAGCGCCTGGAATACCACCACCTGCATTAACAGAGAGGGACATTCCCACAATGCGTGACGGATTCATTTCCATCTTAACATCTATGACGTTTCCTCTCCACGTTGGTAAATATCGATCAAGAGGAATCTGAAATTTACATTAGAGGCAGTGTCAAAAGCCAGTGCCAAAATTTAGAAAGTCGGTAATAATTACGATTGTACCCACATGGCCATGTGCATGAATGCATGATCGTGTGCATAACCAACATAACTTAGGCCCTGTTTGTTAAGATTATGACAACTGATTGTGAGTGCCAATCTGATTATTGGAGTCAAATTTAAATGTAATTTTGAGTCCAATAATAGGTTTGACACTCACGATTGGTTGTCGTAATCATAATCGAACAGTGCCTTAGAGGCGGACAAGTACGTTGGTATCATACACACATTAAGTGTCAGACACTACTACTCTAGAAAGCTCACACACTTGACAAAACCAAACATTTATATGATTTCGTCTCACCGAAGAGTTTCCAAATTGTGATATAAGAGCAAGTTTTTAAATTTCGGTTTTGATTGCTACATAAATGGAAATTTTTCGTTTACGATTGGAAATTTTGGTTGAAATCTTGTAAAATCATGGAAACTTATAGGAAAGTGTGCAAATAATAGAATTTTAAGATGAAACTTCGGGAAGTGCTAGAATAAGCACAAATACACACTAAGAAACCATCACATAAGCAAGACAACCATCCATAATGATTTAATAACATCGAACACCTAGTGTCTAATAATTCAGTACATATAACATTTCACGTGTAAATCATATAAGGGAAATGATAAATGCACCCCTTTTCATCTGAAACCATGTAATAAGAGCAAGGAACTTGCCTTTGCAATATACCAGTTATCTTTGGGCACAAATACAAAAGCTTGCCATGAATTGTCTTCCTGCTGCCCAGGTGAATTTACCCAATTCTCTGTGTATATCTACATTAAAGAATAAGGCTATTAGAAGGTTGATAAATTTGAGTTGAAAGACTACTGAAAAATTACTACCACATTCCATGGAAGAGATGCATTTGTGGCTTTCTTTTCTCATAAATTTCTTTTATGGGCGGAAGAAGGGAAAAACTTACAGTAGATATATAGCACCTTCCATCTCCTTTAAGCCTCAAAGCTAGTGTATCGTATGAGTCCAAGTCAATAAATCCATCGAACTGCATACAAGTGAAGAAATTTAAGCGCACAGGAATTGAAATTCAAAGCTAGAGGTCAAGAAACAAGTGAAGAAATTTAAGTATGAACAATGCAAGTATGTATAAATCAAAGTACTATAGTACTACGAGATTGTTTCACTTCCATCGCGACTAACTGTGTCGCCCAGAAATCAGCCTTTCACTCTTTTTGTGAAGGGATGAGATTATTCTAGTACTACGAGATTGTTTCACTTCCATCGCGGCTAACTGTGCCGTCAAGAAATCAGCCTTTCACTCTTTGTTAAGGGATGAGATTATTCTCACCAAAAAACATGTTTGTATAAGCTCATCCCTTCACAAAAGAGTGAAAGGCGGATTTCTGGGCGATGCGATGAATACTCAAAATTAATACACAAGTTACATAACACAAGTATATGTTAATATAAACAAAAGTATATGTTTAAGTAAGATCATATACCCCCCTTAATCGTAAAACAGTAAAAAGTGAAAAAGGCATCCAGCACACACGTAACAAATTTTCATAATGCTGGATATGCATGATACTGTTCAATACACTATTATAGCATAGTGCATTGGAATGGAGCTAATATGATAATTTATTTATTTTTTTTGGAAAAAAGATAACATTTATTAAATAAAAGATGATTGCGTGCACTACTGCACTTCAAGGGGAAGAGACTGCCCCATATACAAAGGTAGCACTAGAAGCACACAATTTTGCAAGGCAATCAGCCAAATCGTTGGCACTTCTAGGTATGAGAGAAAAAGAGAAAGCGCCATGCATACAAAGATCACTAATATCATCCAATAGGTAGGCTAATCTCCACAGAACTACATTAATCCCTTTGACCCACAGCATAGTGTTCGATGAATCACTTTCCACTTCCACGCTCCCTTCCATCTGGTTTATGAAGATGGGCGATGCCCAATGGATTGCTCAAACTCCGGCATCTGAAGAATCAGTGGTTCCAATAGGTCTAGAAAAAGGTAGATAATGTCACCCAAAGAATTCTTAAAAACGTCATCAATACTGACTATGCCTGGGTTGCCAAGGGAGCAACTGTCAACATTGAGTTTAATGATATTTCTAGGAGGTGGTTTCAATTTTGCTGCCACTACTAAGCTTTTGTAATGCTACCTATCAAAATTGTGTCCCGATTTCTTATAACGGTGTCCGCCGAGTAGCCTGAAGATAAGAAGTACCCGTGAACATTACCATGAACAGTACCCATGAATAGTGCCGGCCGTGTACTGTACGAAGCTTCTGCATAGAGGGGTGGCCCAAGCAATAATGCCACAAGTAGGAAGCAACAGACCTGTGCAATATATGACTAGGCGAGCTACTGTCTAACCGGTAGAGTCCATCATGCTCACAGCCCGAGCCAATCGTTCAACATAGAAATGTGTTCTAGAAGATTTCTTCTTTTTTACATCTTTGGCCTGTACAATTGTCGCTTCAAATATTATAGGATAGCCAAGCTTTTGGACATGTAAAAGCTTTTCCAACTTATCCCATAATTTTAGGAGCTGATTTAACGCTTTTTGCCAGACAGCCAAATTATGCCAACCTCCTTCGACTCAATGTCTTCTTCCCACTGGGCATCCATTATCTTCTCCAGCTTCCCATCCTCTCCCTTCAACGCCTTAACCAGGCCCTGTTGAACAAAGATATCTAAGGGTGCAACTCAGGTCGGATCCAACCCAAACCCGACGGGTTCAACCCGAAAAAAGGTCGGGTCGGGTTGAGTTTTCCCAACCCGGTTTGAGTTCGGATCGGGTTCGGGTTGAGGATTTAGGCAACCCGACCCGAGTTCAACCCGACATTTTTATGTAAATTTTTTTTCTAAGCTTAAATATTCGGGTTGGGTCGGGTTGAACTCGGGTCGGGTCGGGTTGAACCTCTTCGGGTTGGAAATTGGGACGGGTCGGGTTCGGGTTGGAAAGAAGGGTTCTTCGGGTCGGGTTCGCCTCAACCCGACCCAACCCGGCCCAAGTTGCACCCCTAAGGATATCCTTCACCCTCATCGGGTGAAACTACCCTTTCCGTCAAACCTGTCGATGTTGAACTCAGTAGAAGTCAACTTTACCGCCATCTCAGATCACCCTTGATGCAAATCTCCACCTCGAATGACAAATCGCTCGTACAATGTTTTTACTTCATATGATCAATCTAACCGTGATCTAACAATGACACCCATGATCGCTCTAACCGCGGCCCAACGACGATCGCTCTAACCTGGCTCTAGTACCACCTGTTGAGAAAATATGCCAGGAAAATCTGATTCGATCATGCATGAATAAACAGAAAAGTAGATATTATACAAGCCACAAGATGAATACCGAGATTTTACATCGTACAACCAAGATACATACATCCACGGGTTTGACGATGTAAAATCTCGGTATTCAGAAGAAAAAAAATATAAGGATTACAACGGGATTAATCCACAAATACGCAAACAGCAACCCTTCCCTTGTTCTCTCAACCAAGATTGTACCCAAGTAACCCGAGAAAAATCCAAGAGAAAACCCAAGAGGAACCCGAGAAAAACCTCTCTCGCAAATAATTGGAATCACAAATAATTGGAAAGAAGAAATATGAATTGGAATGCATATGGAAAAAAACTCAATATATAACCTAAGTTGTGAAAAATTGTTAAACTACTTCGCTAAGGTGTTAATCATCGTCCGCATCTTACGCTTAATAAACTAACGTAACGATTGCGCACTAGTAAGGAGATAACGTGATAATTGAAAGGAGCACAAGGAATTGGCATGCATAAGAAACCATGATAGATAATGCATGACAAGTGTCATAAAATCTTCCAAAAGGAATTCAAATATGAAGGACATCAATTTCCATGAAAACTCCGAAATCCAGATACGTAGATACATAATCGTGTCGAAAATACTATTCACCTTTTTAGACCGCATTCCACAAAAACCACTCCGATTTATTCTCCATCTAGAGCCCTCAGTAACTTCGGAAGAAAGGTTGCCAGAGAAAATCCCTTTAGAAAAGACAAAATGGTATCATGGTTGCAGAAATCAAGAATCAAAATTGACTACAGAAGAAGGAAATGCTAGCACCAGAAACAAGAGAGCTGCATGTATGGTTATTCAAGCAAGTTACGCCATGAATGAGAAGAATCACAAGAAGAGGAACTCCATTCTACGGAGAGCAATTATATTAACATAACCATTCAAAGAAAAATAATCATATTAACATAATCTTTAAAAAAACATATAACACCACAAACTGTTACCAAAAAAAAAAATACATACATAGACTCAGCTTATCGACGGTACATACATAGACTCAGCTTATCGACGGTATATTGAATTTCATTTGCATCTGATACTTCAAAGAAAGCCAGCTGATGAAAACTATAAATCCTAGTATTCAAATAAATAAACTGAAATGCACCAGAATGGGAAAATCCTTGCTAAGAAAAGTTACCTAGTAATAGTACCCAAATAAGGCTCTCATTGGAGGATGGCCGGAATGAATCTAAGAGAACAACCTTATCATTTATTTTAAAATTATAAAATTTAGTATAGCAGGTGAGGGATTTGTCAATCTTCATTGGGATCTTGCTTGCTATCTTGACATCCATTTGGATCTAGGTACTTGTAGCCTCTTCCTTCCACTAGCCTCAGACTAATCTTCATTAGAAGCACAAGAGGCAAAAAGGGCCTGGAATATTTTGGGAGTCTTTTATGGTGAAAAGGGTCATGCATTGTTTCTTATGCAGGAAATTAAGTGAGTTTATGCCAAAATAATATGCCATTAAAAGTTCTTACCATGCAATAAGCTGATGATGACTACCTCAAACTAATCCCATGTCTCGTACAGAAATAGACATACTCTCAACTCAACTCAACTCAACAAAGCCTTTGTCCCAAACTAGTTGGGGTCGGCTAAATGAATCCTTTAGAAACAATTCATGCAGAAGGTAAAAGGAATCTACCTGGCTCTAATCCTGGTTCTAGTTGGGTTCTTCTACGCATGGTTTTAAATTTCAGCCGAAACGTTTCGTTTCGGCCGAAATATTTCGGTTTCGGTGGAAAACGAAACGAAATTCACAGTGAGTCAGGAAAGTACCAAACTTCGCCGAAACGTTTCGGAAATTTCCGGTGAAATTTTTACAAGATTTCGTCTTTCGTACCGAAACCGAAACGTTTCGGTTTCGCTGATGACCGAAACCGAGATTTAAAACCTTGCTTCTACGTGGATCATTTTCTTCCATTCTATATCATTTTCTTCTACGTGGATCATTTTTAGAAATAGACATGAGAACGGAAGTATGATTCTCTATTTTCCAAAATGTAGGACACAGATGTGGATACAGGTTTCCCATATCATGACATAAGATGCTAGACATGTACAAATAAAACACCATAAACTTAACTAGATTTACCTTATAAGATGGAATTAATATTCAATTTGGAATAACATCTATATGTCTCCCATAGTTAAAATTATGACTGCAACTATGCGACACTAACAAGCACGAGTGAGATATGTTTATTCTGACCAACACAAGTATCTAAGAGGCATCTATCACGTACCAATATCATATCGTTTCGGACAACGATAAACTGGGCCTAGTCCAATGTTGGGGTATTATAGCATGTAAGGGTCTAATGAACCTCGAATGCTCCATGCATGTAAAACAATTTATATGCTCCAGCCAGGAGTAGAACGGAAAAGGTTTTTTTGAATATTTAGGAGCACTAACTTCCATACAGAATACTAACTACAAAACTGAAAGTTATTTCACACCATTTTGGAATTATTGCAAGTTGTTTTAACAAGCTATTACACTGATAAAGGAATAAGAAATGACAAAGCAAATAATGTTTGTAAAGAAGGCAACCTACAGCTGACAACATACCACACAGACCAGCACCAGCATCTTTGATCTCCAAGGAAGCTGATGATAAACCTGAGAATATATGGAAGCAACAAACATATTAAACTATTATTAATGCTTTGCCAGGTAATCTTTTACATGACCCCTGACAAAATGGTAAGAGCAATCAGTGAGAAAAAAAAAGAGTTGGGTTCACTCATGAAACGGTCAGAAATATCAACTAAAGTAGTGCCCAATCCAACTGGTAAAGAGTGTGTGTGTGTGTGTATTAAAAAAAAGAGTCAGGTGCATTCATGAAACGGTGTCAGAAAAATCAACTAAAGTAGTGCCCAATACAACTGGTAAAGAGTATATATATTTTTAAAAAAAGAATTAGGCGCACTCATGAAACGGTGTCAGAAAAATCAGCTAAAGTACTGCTCAATACAACTGGCAAAGAGCCTCTCTCTCTCTCTCTCTCTCTCTCTCTCTCTCTCTCTCTCTCTCTCTCTCTCGTGTGTGTGTGGGTGGGTGGGTGGGTGGGGGGGACAGCAAACACATTTTACAGTTCATATACAATATACAGATTATTTGAAAGAAATATCACAGATTTTACAGTTGATATACAGTATACAGATTATTTGAAAGAAATTTCTGGTTTTCTTTAGTTCCTGTGGTAAGTCTTCCGTCTACATCTACAGCATACTTAGTGGAGAACAAATAGTCCCCTTCCAGGTACTGTTCTATCTACTTATTTAAATTTAATTTTGCTTATTTTGTGCTACCTGTATTTTCTTCCATCCTTGGCTGCATCACTAACATACCTACATTTTCACATAGCTTGTGATATGTTCTTGCACATCCATCCACAAGGACACTTACTAATTTACTTGTCTACAGATCTGAGGATTCTAATGCAAAAGCACCTTTAAAGATTCCCTGATTTAGGACAGCTACGGAAAGGAAGAGAAACCCAAAAAACTTATAGAATAATAAAAGGAATTTTCAGAACTTGCAGAATTAAAAGGAATTACATGGATTGCTGAAATCAGTCATGGGGTTTAAAAAGAGAAATGAAAGAAAACCGTCCAAAATGGAAAGTCTAAGACACTCAAAGAAATAAATAAAAAGGAACAGTGCGGCATCTGGCCACGTCTAAAACATATCTAGAACAATGTCTCACTATTCCAAATGAAAGGAGGAATGGAAGATAGAAAATAATGGTAGAAAAAATAGTTGCTAGAGTGGGAAGCAAGCGCGAGAAGTAGGAAGCGAGTGTGAAAAGCGGGAAGCGTGGGGTTTATAAAATGAAAATGCAGGAAGCTGAAAGCCATAAAGAAAGTAAGAGAAAATGTGTGGGAAGCGCCACTGAAAGCCAACATGAATCATGCAATAAGCCTCATCAGAAGCGAAGTAGCGAACTAAAAGTACATAGAAAAGTAGGATTGCAGTAGGTTAGAGGAGGGGTGTAGTATAAGTAAGGACTACAAGTAGAAAAGAAGACTTCGCGACTAATTAGAATCACAAGTTTTAGGAATTTATAGTTTCTCATGGTTTATTCATGTATATTTAATGTTAAGTTTTAGAAAAAATATCCAGATAATTTTCATTTGAAACATAAGATGTGAGTTTTCAAGTTTAAATATACTTTTTTTTTTAAATACACCCCTTCAGCATTTCAAAAGGAGAAAATACTCTTTTAGGAAAAAATAATCACTTCAATATGAAGTCTACTCCTTTTTTTTAAAAAAAAATGAGATATATTATATAACTGATAAGGGAATTACAGAGATTAGGGACCAGGAGTCCCTTTGTGATTTACAATATTTGGGATCCAGTGGATCACCAATCGGCCCTAATCCAAAAACTCCTCAGCCACTTCAGCAACATTCCCTCCATGAGGATAGCTCATTCTAAACCTATCATCATCCAAAAAAAACAAAATACCTCCAATCCAAGGCTCCTAAAGACAAACCTTCCAGCATCCTGATGTGTACTTTCCTAAGCGTGTACATCCTACTATTGAACTTCATGATGCTCTCCTTAAGGTGAGCATTTTTGTAAGTCCGACAAAAGTCTTCCATCTCAGATATAAAATCCTCCTCATCGAGATTAATAGCCGGGGCTTCCTCGACATTTAGCTCCTTTACTTCAGGTGCTCTTTTCTGTTTAATCATAGCCTCCAGTTTCTTAATTCCCGACTACCTATCTTCTTCCCATCGTAAACGCCTCAAGTTCTTTTCATCTTCTAAGACCTTGGTGAAGAAGGGGTGCTTATGCATCGGTGACTGGGTTTCTTTAACATTATGCGACCCAGTTACACAAAAAAATATTTCCGGCCTCCTGTTAGCCGCCTCTTTGAAGAGCTTCCACTGTCTCTTCAAGAAGTCCCTAATGACTTCTCTCGGTGTTGGCACATTTAGAAGCCAACTCTTCATTGTAAACCATCGCCTTTACCCTGCTCAAAGTTTCCTCTATCTCAATTAACTCCATAGTACGCTTCCTCTTCCGGCCCGCCATCATTCAAGTTTTCCATCTGATTTTCTCGAGTATTTTCTTTTCCTCTACTCTTACTATTTACAAGGAAATCAGAGGCGAAAATTCCTTCTTTTGTATATCATCATTCCAGACCACGAAAATTCCTCGATCCCCAACACCGTCATCCAAGGGCTGGGGGGATCCCAAATAGCCTTCATCCACAAGCAGCATATATCTTAGGGATTTGAGAAACCCACCAAAACTCACAAGGGTCGCGGCAATATTTTTCTTTTTATTCTTCAGCCCTTCGAAAGGAAAATTATTGGAAGCATCCATAAATTTCGTAGGTAATTTTCCTCGGGGGTATCCCCTATGATGGTTGGGCCCTTTCGCTTTAGATCTTTGCTTCTATGCAAAGCTTGACTTCAGCTTTCGAGGTCTGGGCTCTGACCCAAAAGATATCGCAGAAGAAGATAACCCAGAATTCCCAGATTTAGAGACTCCCAAAACTTTCCTTGATTTCACAAGCCTCTCCTTCCGGGTCCACAGGCGTGCAAAGCTAGCACTCCTAGCACGCCTAGGTGAATGATAAGGACCCTTCAACCTGAACCCTTCCTTAGTGGGGCCCGGTACAGTGGGTAAAGGATGATCTTGTATAGGTTGAGTGTTTGATGATCCCAAGGCACCTCCGTCAATCACAGAAGGGACCAGAGGGGGGGGGGGGGTTCTTCCTGCAGATTTCCTGACACTACAGCTGAACAGTGAAGTTTGAAATTTGAATTCAAAGGAGCGGGCCCCAAGGGATCAACGACTCTCCTTCCTTGAATATCCAAAGGTTGTAGAGGAGGCCTTAAGATGTTATGAATTGATCACTGGTCAAAGATCAAATTTCATGAAATCCAGCTTGTTTGCTATTAATCTACCCCTTTCAGAAGCTATTGAGTTTGCAAAGGTGATGGGGTGTAGGTTAGATTCCTTGCCTTCCTTGTATTTAGGACTCCCTCTAGGGGTTGGAAAACCGGGAAAGAGCTTTGGACTCCTATCGTGGAAAGGATAGAAAGAAGATTGGAAACTTGGAAGAGAAATCTTGTTTCTAAGGGTGGGAGATTAATTTTGGTTAAGGCGGTGCTAGCTAACATACCCGTGTATTATTTATCTATGTTCAATTGCCCGGTTAGTGTAGTGTTGAGAATTGAACAGATTCAAAGAAGATTCCCGTGGGGAGGTTCAGGTAATAAGGGTGGTATCCCCTTAGTAAAGTGGGATAAGGTCTGTGTTCCGTTACAGAATGGTGGTTTGGGGATCAGAAGATTGAAAGAGTTTAATCGTGCTCTTTTGGGTAAGTGGCTTCAGCGTTTTGGTGTGGAACAATCATCTTTGTGGGTAAAAGTGATCGGGAGCAAGTATGGTTTCTTGAATTGGTGTTCAAATGATACTTATAGCAAGGAGGGACTATTTGGAGAAACATTTTGAGGTTTAGGCAAAGTTTTGAAGTGGGAATTTGGTATAAAGTTTATAAAGGGGATCGAATAAAATTTTGGGTGGATGCTTGGTACTCTGATGACCCTTTGGAGGTTCTTTTCCCTGACTTGTTTTTGGTGGCTTTGAACAAAGATGCGTTGGTGAGTGATTGTTTTTAGAATTGCTATCTAAAAAGAAGTGGGGTGGATAAAAGGATTTGGATTTGGGAATCATCTGCCTTCTTCTCAGTGAAATCTTTTTATTTTCGGCTGGTGCCTGCGTCAGGTTCCCCTCTCGCAGCTGGTGTTTGGAAATTTCTCGGGCCTCCATCGGTATCGTTTTTTGGTTGGGCAGTGTGCAGTGGGAGATTTCAGACCATAGAGTTCCTTAGAAAAAGGGGTATGTGGCTGGTAGATCATTGTTCGCTTTGTATGGTAGATGGTGGTTCGGGGGTTTGGGGTTTCATCTCTTTATACATTGCAAGGTAGCAAAGGAGATTTAGGGGTTCATTCTGGAAAGGTTTGGTATTTTCTGGATCTTCCCAAACTCTATATTAGAACTATTGTTGAGTTGGGATTATGTGCTGTGGAAGAAGAAAGGGAAGTTGCTATGGAGATTGAGTTTGCTAGCTTTGTGGTGGGTTATTTGGAAAGAAAGAAACTCGAGAGTTTTCGAAGGAGTGGCAAAGTCATCTTACTGGTTATTTATGAAAATTATTGCTTTGGTTTATTTTTTGGGGTAAGAGTCTTCCTCAGTTAAAATTTGTTTCAGCGTATGATCTGTGGGAAGGATGGAGAATTGTGTGCTGGGAAGGGGTGAGGAGAGAAAAGACAATTCAAAAATGGGTTTCACCTCCTAAAGGGTTCCTGAAAGTTAATTTCGATGAGTCCAGTTTGGGTAATCCGGGCCCGGCTGGAATTGGTGGCCTTGCTAGGGATTCTTTAGGGCTGGTGTCATGGGCGTTTGCTGGTCCAATTGGTAGAAGCGATTCATCTGAAGCGGAAGTAAAAGCTGCTTATCATGGGATAAAACATCTGAGCAGAGACATTTATGATAGGGTGATTGTGGAAGGTGATTCTACTAATGTAATTAGTTGGTTATTAGGTAAAGTGCCCCCCCCCCCTCCCGTGGAGATTTCTTAGTTTCTTTGAGGAGATCTCTGATCTCGTTTTTGATTCGTCTATGGTATTTAAATTTGTAAGAAGATCAGCCAATGGTGAAGCAGACTCCCTTACTAGATCGGGTGTCCATAAAGAGGGGTTGGAGTGGTTTGATTATCTTCCTCCGTGAGAATTTTTATAGTGTTTCTGTTGTATCTTGATATTTTTCCTTTTTGTATTCTTGTGGACCATCTCGATTCCCTTTTTTCAATATATTGCCTTTTCAAAAAAAAAAAAAAAAGGATGCCCCATCACCATCGCCAATGGCTGCCTTTCCAAAATCGGAATTTCCTTCCCTTGGGGAAAGTGGTAGCCCCGAACAGTGGCCTGGCTCAGAAGGAGCAAAGTCGGAGCCCGGCTGTGATTTCTGGACTTCAATTCTGACTGTGAAATACTGACCCGAGGTCCGAATTTGGGTAAGGGAAGGGGATAACTTCCACCATGGAGTAAGAATTTTAGCGGACACAAAGGTCATACATTGATTATGGCTCCCTTCCATATTTACCTCTAGAACTCGGCCAAATATATTTCGTAAGGCTTCAGCCGTTGAGGTGGCCCAAATGTGAAGTGGGATGCCAAAGAAGTTAACCCAGAAAGCTTACGTGCCTTGAACATATTCACAGCTCCAAGTGGATAAAGAGTGCAATTGACTACCCCATACCTCGATACCTTTAGCTAAGGTCTCTACAGCCTCCTCTGAATCAAACATAAACAAAATTTTGTCCTTTGATAGGATACATGGACAAGGAAGGGAGGGCGTATCCCAAGCTCCTCTGAATCAAACCAATTCTCTCCGTTGCCACGATGATTTAGAATGTTTTCAAAACCTCAAAGGTTGAGGTTTCGAGGATTGGTGCAAGCCACCCCAAAAAAAAAATTTATTAAGGATCTCGGAAGTCTCTTTCCTCCTTCCTATCAAACAGGCTTTTAGGGTATCCAACCACGTTTCCACCTCCTTATCTGAAATAGATAAGAGCGGAGAACCACCTTCGATCGATGAGGAGATCGTCCCAGAGTCCGGCCAGCAGTCATCTTCCTTACTAGCCAAGGGGGCTTCCAAAATGGTGTGGTTTGTGTCAAGGGTTGAAGTAGCTTTCTTTCTGTCCACATGGCTTCGACATCTGCCCCGCCATCTGAAATTAAGATAGTCGCAAGATAAGCAACCTCAGTCTCCAGACCTTCAGATTGATTTTCCCTTGTTTCTTGCTTTCCACAAACCCCCCTTTAGTAACTCCAGATAAGTGATCCCATTTTCTGCTTACACCATCAACAACAACTCCACCATTTAAAGTTGCAGTAAGCACAAGATAAGCAGAACCAATCCCCCAACCGCCTTACCATCTCTCCCTGTACACTTGTTCTTTTATAGGATCACCCAATATGAAGTCTACTCTTAATTAAGAGTGTTAGATGAGTTATATAGTTTGTATATCGAGTTGAGGGTATACTGGTCATTTCACTATGTATAACTCTAGAAAACTGTACACTTATATATAAATCATATTGGTGAGGGCCTGATTAACTCTCACTTTTCTCTTTCTCCGCTCTCTCTCTCTCTCTCTCTCTCTCTCTCTCTCTCTCTCTCTCTCTCTCTCTCTCTGTTCTTCCAATCTCCCATCCAACAAAGAGGAAACACACAAGAAGCATTTGGGAAGCATGCTTCCCCTAAATTGAAGAAGCGGGGACTTAGCTTCCAAAGTGAGTTCCCAGTAACTATGGTAGAAACACAAAACCAACAAGTAGATGATAGATTTACGACTATAAGAACACAACCGATAAATAGATAAATTAGAGGGATAAAGAGATTGCAAGATAGATGAGTTTTCAAATTACGTCACCTTGAAGGTGTGGGGTTTCCACATGATTTGCCAAGATCATAGAAAACCAAATTTTATTCAATAATACACTCAATGATTATAAACAAGCTGATGTAGGACGGTTCCTAGCACATTCTAGATTATTCTTGAATTTTTTATTTTCTAGCATTTTCTATTTTGATTGCCTTGAGTTTCTAGCACATTCTAGGATCTTCTTGCTCCTCCTATTTAAGGATTGTAACTTGGGTAGGAAACAACGGTTTACTGCCTATAAATATAGGTTGTGGGAAATGTACAAACCAACTTGAATTTAATAAAATTTCAGTTTTCTCTCTCTTTTCCTTGTGGATTCGAGGGTTTCTTTTATCGAATGACATGTTCTTCTTCTTCTATTAGGTTGTAGACAGTAATCTTCGCCTTTTCCGCACGCTTCTGTTGTGTCACAAGCCTTATATAGAGAAGCTTGGAATACATCAGAATACTTAAAAGACTAGTAACTTTCACAGAAACTTGTGGAGAACCTAGAGAACTTAAAACACTTATGATTTAAAGTACATAAATGACTTAAAACACTTAGACTCCCAAGACCATAGATGACTTAAACATAGATTTTCTAGACTATAAAGGACTAGAGTGAAATAAAGAACCGTTCCTCAGCACCAAAAATGAAAAATAAAGACAATTATAACCCTAAAAATCCAAAAATAAAGAACCATCCTTTTTATGATCATGAAGGATGGTTCCCCATAATTCTTTAAGTCAGAATTCTTGCATGCACAATATAAATCCAAAATCGCAAACATATGAAAGTCAAAACCTTACTGGTTTAGGAGGCTACAATTCAATACTGGCGAAGATGATAGTTGTTAATTTAGATATTCATTTAATAGATTCACTCTCTATCTATGAGAGCTGTGGGCTCTTTTCTTCTCCCTTATTCTTTTTTGCAGCTTGCAGCTTGCAACCTGCTCCATGGACGATCCATAAGGCACTAGCCTAAGCTGTAAAAATCACTTCAAATAAAGGAATAATGAAATCAAAACAATAACACTGTCTGCAACCAGTCAGAATTCCTCCTGTTAAAACAAGATGAATACATACTGATTGAGAGAAGCAAAGAGCACGGAATAGAACCTACGGATTGAATATATATGCATTTATACATGTGGCAAGCAGGTGTTATTTTCCACTTCCGCTATAGCTCCCAAATTTGGAAACTTGGTGTTATTTTACAACGTCTCGGGTACAAATAAAAAACAAATGACAGTAACAATGTGATGGATTTCTAGAGCAAAGAATAAACATCCAGCTATATAGAAACTAGCAGACCATAGAAATTGAAAATGTAGAAGACAGTGAACAAGACAAATGGTAAAATATACCTCCATATTCAGAATCAGAATATAAATGCCACCTTTTCAACTCCTCCTTTGAATTGAAATTGAATACATATCTTTCACTTGGTGGCATCAGATCTTCAATATTCCATGTCAGAGCTGCAGTTCAACATTAATTTTCAAGAAAAAAGAAAAAAGGGCTGCAGTTCAACGTGTAAAAAAAAGAAGCAAACAAGGAGTGTACAAAGCGAAAGAGAATCCCAAAAAGAATGCAATAAGGTTACATTTCCAAAGGGAGTAATGTCCAAGTCTCAAGAATCAATTTAACCCCATATTTTCAAATCTATCAGTTACATCATTTTCTTTTCCTTGTGAGAGACATTCATTTGAATGGTTCTCAATAATTGTATTGAAAGGAGTCGAGATTCATGACTATCAGGGATGTCTTTAGGAGTCGTCGGAACATCCCCCCGAGAGGACCTCATTCGTCGGATTTCCTCTGCACCTGTGGTCCAAACCTTGAGCGGCTCTCAAAACCTTACCTGTCTTGCTTAGATGGAGGTTATTCCTCCATGGAAGTCTTTGATTCCCTCGGGATTTTTAATCTTTGCTGCAGAAGATTGTTATTCTCTTTTGGGCAAGGAGCTGGTGTGGACAGACGTCCTTGGTCTCACTGGCCCCCACTGCGTTCTCACGTCGGCTCTCTGGGGAGTTTGGAAGAGTGGGATACTAGGGGGAGAAGGTTTGATTTTGGAGCTAGAAAAGCTCCTGGCCGAAGAACAGTGGAAGTCAATTGAAGACCAGTATCGAATGGGAGTGATTGGATGTGCACCAAATGCAGCTATAGAAATTTTGGTTCGCGCACCTCGTGCAGGAAGTGTTCTGCACCACGACATAGAGAAAACTCTACGAGCCTGGAGACCTAAAAAGGTTCAAGCTGCAAATTGTAGTGATAATGACCAATGTTTGAAGGTTCCAGCCTCTGTGGTGGAAGATAGAAAGAAAAACCTTAAGAGTTGTCTTATTTGAACTTTAAAATCTAGCTCCTGGCTTCTGGAAGACGTTTGGGCATGGGCTAAACATTTATGGGGCCTTCCAGAATTGGATAAGCCTTTCTCCATTAGTACTGTGGACATTTTATTCCGCTTTGATTTCGAATCTCAAGCCACCTCTATCCTCCGTCGTGGAGGTGAGGCTTTTGGAGGGTATCTTTCTTCCCTCCAGCCCTGGTTCCCTGCCTACAACACGGGTGCCAGGCCGGTTCGACTGAGGCCCTCTCCATGCGTGGTCGTCTGGTACTGGGGTTTCATTTGGGCCAGGTTCTCGAAACCCAACTTTTTGGGAATCATTCTCACTGTCTAGCATTCGCCTCCGCCTTGATTAAATCCCCTTTGTGGAAATCAATTCCCCAGTTTATTAATTTAAAGGTGCACTCTAATATTTTTTTGGTGGGAGTTAAGGTGGTCTCTGAGGACAGTATAAATTCTATGGCATTATTAGTGGTGGGAGAGGTTAGTAGAAAAGACAATTTGCCACTTTGAGGGATCTGTCCAAATTCCTGATGATATAGGATCACCGGCGGCAGTTTTTCCACCGGAAAAGGTGGCAAAGGCCATTGGAGGTGGGTCTGTCCCGGTGGTGGTCCCCAATTCAAATTTTGAATTCCCCACCTACGCACCTGTCCCCCCTGAGGCTGTCCCATTTTCGTCAGAAAGTAGGGAGGCTAGGGTTACAGGTTTTGTGGGTCCTCCATCTGCAAGGAAATCACTGTCGGTGCCTCCAGGTGGTAACAAAAGGAACGCGGGTAGAAAAGAGGTTGTTGACTCCTTTGGCATAAAATCGGCAAAAGATTTGAAGACTTTGAAATTAAAAAATAGGTTTCTTATGGTTGGGAAACGTGATGATGTGAAAGGCACTCGCTCCTTAGAAATGGGAGATGTACTTGGGTTCTCGTATCAGGAGAATCTTGATAAGACCAGGGAGATGTTCTTCGGATCGCATTCCAGAGTCGTTGAAGATAGAATAGATAGAGAAAAGGTGGATGAATCAACCAAAATTGTGAAGGATCAAGAGGAGAAGGAGAGAACAGGGAAGGATTAGTGGAAAAGGAGAAGGAATGGTGTAGAGAGGATTGAGAAATATGAAATTGAGAGGAGGAGCTAGTAGAAAATAACAAAAATATGATTCCAACACAGCGAGACTGGATTGTCTTTATGATAAGTTATGGTGGATTTAATGGCTTCTGGAGATGTCATGTAAATCAAAGGTTCCACTTTCGGGCTTAAGGATTGGAAGAATGCTTCCCCTAGGACTTTACTAAACAGTACTAACAGGCTATATACTCAAAATTTAGTTTCTGTTTGCGGTGGACTCAGAGATTTTCTATTGCTACGTTTTGTCTGGTCGTTTTAGCTAGGTTGTTCTTGTGTGTAGGTGTGTGTGTGTGTGTGGGGGGGGGGAACTCAAACTCAAAGGGGGCAATTCCATTTATAACCCTAGTCTTGCCAGTCGATGCTTTCAAGCATCTAGGCTGTTGGCCAGCTAGTGAGTGGTGGCATATCTCACATAGGTGGTACATACTTGGTGGTTGGAAGATGATGCAAAGAATACAGTTTTTTGTGTAAATGCAGGGATGATTATAAACCAATGACAACGCTTCGCTTATCTTTTGGACTGGTGCCAGCATGTCGACCCAGTCCGCAATAATATTTTGTAACACAGGATGGGACTACTGGTCCCGATTGCTATCTTAATATTAATGAAATATGTCAATTTAAAAAAAAAAAAAATTGTATTGAAAATTTGAGCAGATCAAATTGTAAAAGCGATGAATAATTGACCATTCGATCTTTGGATAGCTTCAATCCAAAGATTAACCAACATTCGAAGTTGAACACTGCTCTAAAAAAAACACTTACGATAGCACTCAGGTGAGATGAACAACCTAAAAGAAATCCAAAAGTACATAAGAAATCGAACCCATGGACTTCATCTTCCTTTGCATAATCAAGCAACCCAAAGTATTCAAACTCGATTTCCAAAGAGTTCTTCACACTAAAGCCATAGTATCCCTAAAATTCATTAACTTTCCATCTTAAGTCAATCAACTCCCTAAAGCAAATTCCTATTTCAGCAATCAACCTAATAATGAGAATTTTAAATCCGCTAATCTTATATTTTCACATCCATGAATAGTAATTCCATGCTATGCCAGTCAAAAGGAGAGTGAAAGCCCAAAGAGAATATTAGCAAATGCCCATTTTAGAAATAGGCACCTTAAATTTTAGGGAAATAAATAAGAACAGATGGACCAATAAGGACTTTATTTCACAGTAAAGAAGTTCTAACAAAATTATCTCACTTCTTTCTCTTCTCTCTTCTCTCCAGCATTTGAGGAAGCCGACACACCCCAAAGAGCTTCCGCCTCACTCTTGCCGCAACCTCAAAAGAGAAAATCCCTCTCTTTACATATATATATATATATATATATATATATATATATATATATCATGTTTTTCCCTATATATATCATGTTTTTCCCTTTCCCACTTAAATTAAGAAACTGAATTGAAATAGGAAAGTGGAGGCGTGGAAACAAGGCAACTTTCCTAACAATCCATACCTTGGCTTGTTTCCCAGCCACCTGAAGATTTTCCCTTGATGTCGCAATCGATCCATAGTCGTTGCAAACCACTATTGGCCTTTTGAAGAACCAGCTACACACCCCCGAATCATCATGGCTCTAACTCCTCCCGATTCAATCAACACGGCCAATGCACATGTGTAGCCGCCAACCCGTTGACTCACCCAGTCAACCCTAGAGAGGAATCTTGACCCATCCTCCCCAGCATAGGTTCTGTGTCACCTTCTCACCATCATCTGCAACCTGAAAACCTGTCTCTGCACCAACTGCGAAAAAGACCCTACGTGTGCGCACACCATTACCTTGTTTCCAACTAGCCATTGAGATCTTAGGAACACCAGTCACCGTGTCCCCAACCAGACGATATAACCCCCCACACTTCTCCTCTTTCATTAGAACCATAAAACCACGTGTGATTTTCATGGCTCTACCTGTAGCTAAAAACATGTAACCCCTGCAATCCAACTGGCCAAGCGATACTAGATTCCTTCGCATCTTTGGGACATACACCACACCACCAAAAGTACAAAGCACTTTATCGAACTTCTTGATCTTCACCATTTCAATTCTCCTGACGTCACAAGTAGATCTGTCACCCAAGGACACAACACCTGCCCTTGTCTCCTGGAACATATCAAAATATTTTCTATTGGAGCATACATGAACAGAGCACCCAGAATCTAGAAACCACTCAACACGAGAAGAAGTGTGATTACCTGAGGAGACTGTGAGAAAGTTTCCAATCTCATCGCTCTGTTCATTCATTACGACCACCACCGTAGTCATAGCACCATTGTCCACATGGTCAGCTTGCTTTGGACAATCCCACTTGATGTGGCCATATTCCTTGCAACGGTAACATTGCACACCCTTTCCATCGACCCTGGATCTTGACCTGCCTTTTCTTAATCCCCTGTCAGACAACCTTCCTATTTGATTCCCACCATGAACAACCTGCCCATGCTCTTCACTTCCTCCAAGAACATGTTTCTTCCTCATCTCATTCTATAAAGAGCGATGCCGTGAGTTACTTCAACTTTACCGTATCCTTTCCATACAATAAAGTCATCACCAAGTTGTCATACGAATCATGAAGCGAAGTAAGAAGCAAAAGGGCATTGTCTTCTTCCTTCAACTTTTCATCAACTCTGTGGAGCTGGTCCACAAGCCCGTTGAACACCATAATGTGTTCCAGAAGATTACCGCCTTCATGCATCTTTCACCCGTACAATTTCCGCTTCAAGTACAACCGGTTGGCTAAGCTTTTAACATGTAAAGCTTTTCCAACTTCTCCCATAATTTAGGCGCATCTTCTTTTTCCATAATATTAAACATAACGTTCTTTACTAGATGTGCAGACTACTTTCAACTCCATGTCTTCGCATTCGGAATCTGTCATCTTCTCTGGCTTCCCATCCTTTCCCTTCAAAGTCTTAGCCAATCCCTGTTGAACTAGAATGTCCTTCACCCTCATCTGCCATAGAATGAAATTGTCTATTCCGTCAAACTTGTTGATGTTTAATTGGGTAGAGCTCGATTTTACCGCCATCTCAGACTACTTTGCACTTCTCGGTGTAGCGCTCCACCTCGAACGATAATCTTTCTTCGACAGTCTTTCTACCCTTCGACGATCACTCTAACCATGATCCAACCACAACACCCACTGTCACTCCACCCAGCCTCGACGATCGCTCCAACCACATCTTTAATACCACTTGTTGAGAAAATCCGAAGGGCAAATCCGATCAAATCGTGCACAAATTAATGGAAAAGTAAAAGTAAACACAAACCACACGATGAACACCAAGATTTTACCTGGTTCGGCCAAGCCTACATCCACGAGCGAGAAACGCGATCTTCCACTATGAGAAAATAATATACAAGGATTATAATAAACACAAACCCGCAACCCTTTCCTTGCTTCTCTCACGCAAGACCGTACACCGAGAGTAACTCGAGAGAAAACTCCAAGAAGAAACCCAAGGAAAAAGCCCGAGAAGAAAGCCTCTTCTATCTCCATTTTCTCTTTCTCTTCTTTCTCTCTCTTCTGTCTTTTCTCTCTTCTCTCCAACCCTTGAGGCAGCCAACACACCCTAAAGAGCTTCCGCCTCTCTCTTGCTGCAGCCTCAAAAGAGAAAATCCCTCTCTTTATATATCATGTTTTTGCCTTTCCCACTTCAATTAAGAAATCAAATCATGTGTAGGTAAAATTGTTTATGCACTCAATCGCTTATAGCTTATCTACGATGCCTCGTTAAAAATCATGGGGACCCACATGATTTGGATGATCCAAAGAATTCATTTGAATGGTCCTTACATGGATAGAAGGTGCACAAAAAATCAGCTCCATAGGATCAAACTAACCCTTCCATTAGTGGAGGGTAAAAATGGGCAGATTTGTGGAGGTTTATATCTGTCCATTTTAACCTCCACAAATGGAAGGGTTAGGATGATCCTATGGAGCTGATTTTTTGTACACACTATCTATCTTTGGACCATCCAAATGAATGCTTTGGATCATCCAAAAAATGTGGGCCTGCGTGAATTTTTTTTAATGGGACAGCGCAGATTTTCTATCTGCGCGCTTGAGAGCAAGAAACAGTTTTCCCATATATATATATATATATATATATATATATATATATATATATATATATATATATATATATATGTATAACCATTCAAAAAGCACTATATTTGAGAGAAGGGGAGGGCAATCCTATTACATCTGAAAAAGAGACCTAACCCTTTCCTGACCAATTTATACAAATAGAAATACTCATACACAACTAATCTCCCCAATTTAAAAGGGAATAATATTTATCAATTTCAGAATGGTTACAAGAACTCAACCTAACCATGAGAAATTTCGAGCTCATCAATTAAAGAATTGTCAAAGATGTCATGCCTCTATCACAGGAAAATAAGAAACCCCAAAAAACACAAAATAACCAACAGAAAACACCTACCTCAGGCTCAGAAACATACCCATATAGTTTTTTTCATAACAATCCATCAAAAGCAGAGAAATCTTAATTTTTCTTTACCCAAATTACCTCTTTTGGTTGCATTGAGGGAAGCTTGCCAGATTGCTCGTAACCTCGACATGTTTGCAGCCTCAAAAGCTCGGAAAATGATTTGAAAAGACCATCATTTTCCTCTGTACAGTAATTTTGCAGCAACGGGAAATGAGAGCCCGGGGACTGTGTTTAAGAATCGTGTGTTACGGTAAGATCCAAGGAGGTACGCTTAAATGAGAGGTTCTTGAGGCGCAGGCATGGGGCCCACCCACACAATGCTTAATAGTTAATAGGTTGTGCCTCTCCAAAAGATCATTTCCATGAGAATTTATATGATGGGTGGCCGTGAAAACACGTGAAGTCTTGGAAAACAGGTACGGCCACTTTTTTTTGATGATCCATACCGTTCATCTGTTTGGGCACAACGTAGATTGGTTGTGCCCCAAAAATCATTTCCATAGGATGATCCTAACCCTCCGATCTGTAGAAGATTCCATAAATGGTTTTTGGAAATCTCCATATTCAAATCAGTTCAGATTGGAGGGTTAGGATTATCCAATGGAATTGATTTTTGGGGCACAACCTATTTGCGTTGTGCCCAAACAGATGAACGGTTTGGATCACAAAAAAAAGTGGGCCGTACCTACTTTTTGAGACTTCACGTGTTTTCACGGCCACCCATCATATAAATTCTCCATTTTCATAGCCCTCTAATCTATAGAGGTTTCTATAATGTGCAATCCCTGTAGGATGGCTACGAAATGATTTTTGTGGCACAACCTATTTATCAATTTCAGTAGTTGGCCGACATTGAGAGCACCGTTTAAGATGGTTTGTGCATATCTAACGTAAGCCTTTGGATGCTCCGGTGAGAAGAAGTTACTCGTGCCAAGTTGATGGAGTAAAAAGAGGTAGGGGCAGACCGAAAACAACTTGGGTAGAAACAATGAGGGAAAGACATAATGGCTAGGAATATAACAGAGAACATAACCTTGGATAGGAGTGAATGGAAGAAAATGATCCATGTAGACAAACCCAACTAGTGTCAGGTAGTCAATTTGAGCGGGGTAGATCCTTTCACCGTCTTCATGAAAATTTTCTAAAGGATTCATTAGTCGACCCCAACTAGTTTGGGACAAAAGCTTAGTTGAGTTGAGTTGAATAGCTAGCCAACATAGTGGGCCCAATGCATGAATGACGTGTAATCGAATTACGGACTTGGATCATCACCCAGCATCTCGAGAAGCAATGGTGGAGGAATTTAAAGCTCTTATCTATAATGACACATGAATGTTGGTACCACCTCCTTCTGAGTGATATAATTAGGAGCAAATGAATTTTTAAAATTAAGAGACATGATGGTAGCATTGAACGATATAAGGCTCAACTCATGGCCAAGGGGTATAATCGGCAAGCTGGGATCGGTTTTGGAGAAATGTTCAGCCCAGTGGTAAACCTCACGACATTTCGCATAGTTTTATCCCTTGCCTTCTCCAATAGATGGTTAGTTCGTAAGCTTAATGTTAAAAATGTCTTCCTACATGATATCGTTGATGAAGAAATTTACATGACCCAACATCCTGGATTTGTTGACTCTAGATATCCAAAATATGCGTGCCATCTTAGGGAAGGCGTTGTATGGCTTACAACAAGCACTACAGCCGTGGTTCAGGAGACTCTCAACCCATCTGGAGCCGTCATGGTATCACAGTAGATCGATCCAATAGCCCAGTGCTGACCACAACCCTAGAAGCTTCACTGTCCGATGAACGACCAATCTAGCCGTCCGCCCAGCCATCCTTGATCCACATAGTTATCCGCTCTTGCACTACTTCAACAATCAAGCCGTAGATATTGTTGCAACATTTGCTTACACTTTGCCCAATCATCCTCCGGTCGTTACCCCATGGCTTCCATGGCGCACACCGACGATGCTGCTGGTCACACATGCTGCCCCTCACCATGTTTGCCATTAATTGCTTGAAACTGGTTGAGCGGATCCTGGAGCATCACAATCACATGCCAGTGCGTCGTTCTGAGGGAGAAAGAACATGGATAAAAACCATGATATTCTTTCATATTAGGGGTGCAACTTGGGTCGGGTCGGGTCGAGCTTTTGCTAAAAAATGAATTGGAATCAACCCGAACCCGAACCGATTTTAAGGGAAAAGCTCAAACCGAATTCTAAAAAATCAACCTGATATTTCATTTCTAGGATTTAAAGAAGGTGGGATTTGATGAGTTCTTACGAAAAAGAAATTACATAAAAGAAAATAACAAGAAGGATGTTAGGCCTAAAATCGGTAACAGATACGGCAGTGACGTAAGAGCTGAGCTGGAGGACCCGAGGAGCCGAAGTGAAGGAGCTGAGTCCTGCGCAAAGAGCAAACGAGGTCAGAAGAGCAACCCGGAGTCGTACTCCGGACAGGCCCTTCGACACTCAAGTCAATATGAGCAGGAGTGCAGAGCGAGTTTTAAGAGTGGTGGGTGAGAAGTTATTATTACCCATTGGTTTGAGCTTTGAAAGCCCTTTTATAGAGGGTGGTTGGATTACCTACCCCAGGACAGGTGTCGGCCTATTATAGGCTTGAGCTTACCTACTCTGAGGTAATTACCATAATACCCCTGGACAGGTGTCGGCCTGTCATAGGCTTGAGTTTACCTACTTTGAGGTAATTACCATAATACCCTTGGACAGGTGTCGGCCTGTTATAGGTTGCTTTTTTTTATACCCCATCAGTTGCCCCCCAGTTCTCAAAGTCTTTGTAGTGATTTGGGGAAGTGTGGTGAGTTATATTCCTGAACGGGCGGAGTCTGTCCGGCGAAGCCGTTTGTCCGGCCTGCGGAATCAGTCCGGAAAATCTGTCAGTCCAGCCTGGGAATCAGTCCGGAAAATCTGTCAGTCCGGCTTGGACCGGACTGATTTTTGTCGCGTAGCGGATGCGCCATATTCTGTCCGGCTTGGGCCGGATTGATTTTTGTCACGTAGCGAATCTCGTTATATTCTGTTCGGCTTGAGCCGAACTGATTTTTGTCGGGTAGCGAATCACGTCATATTCTGTCCGGCTTGGGCCAGACTGATTTTTGTCGCGTAGCGAATCGCGTCATATTCTGTCCGGCTTGGGCCGGACTGATTTTTGTCGTGTAGCGGATGCGCCATATCCTGTCCGGCTTGGGCCGGACTGGTTTTCTTGACTGACACAACCGCCTTAAAAGTTATCCCGTACACGAGCATCTTCCGGATGTCCCTTAGCCCCTTGGAGATACGCGCCTATTTGCTCATGCCCTTGCCTCGAAGTTTGTGTCTGTCATTAATAAAAGACATGAGGCACCATACAAGCGCCTTCGAAGTGCGTGCCCTTCATTAAATGCAGACCGCCTTAGCCAAGGCTTATAAAAGGAGGTTTTCACCCTTCATTTCTTACTTTTCACTTTTTACTCTCGCTTTCTACTTTTTGCTCCGCCAGTTCGGTTCGCATAGTTCGTGGTTGTGATCGTCTGCGGATTAGGAGCTTTCTGTTCTGACCGGTAATCTTCTTGAGCCTTTCTTTTTTTTGCGTTCATGTCCTGTAGTAACTTTAGCTCTGAGTCCGGTTCGGAGTCCGGTTCAGGGGAGTCCTCCAGTAGCTCAGAGTCTAGTTCGTCAAGGAGGGCCCAGAATAATCCGACCAGGACTTCCGGGCCAATAATGGCAAGTCCCGACATTAGAGTAGAGATCGTAGATAGTGATGACGAGGTGAATCTGGACGAGGTGATTTTGGATCTGACTACCACCCCGCTCCCAACGGATAGTTATCTCTGAGCAGAGGCGAGTGTTGGTAGTGACGCCGCCGAGGCGTCCACAACATTTCTCCCTGGCCGGGCCGTCGAGGTCGTAGTTAGGGCCCGGATGGACGCCAATCCTCAATACAACGTACGGGCTCTTTACGAGGAGAACTACCTTGATGAGTCCATGATGGTGGACATTAGGGATAGGTACTGTGTTCCCCCAAGGTTTGGGCTGAGGGAGGCGATAGAGGGAAATAGGGCTTGCAACGAAAGCTCCGATGTGTGTATATACGATGAGTCGTTGAGGGCGAACTCAGGTTCCCTCTGCACCCATTCTTCACCGCGGTCCTTCGATATTTTGGGCTGGCTCGGGCTCAGGTTGCGCCGAACTCGTGGAGGACGCTGACCGGGTTCGTATATCTCGTCCAGGGCCGGCTTCAGAGAAATTTGTCTGTGTTGTTGTTCTGCGCTTGTGCGCACTTGAAGAGGCACAAGGAAGGGGTTGGATTTACATTAGCCAGCGCCCGGAGGTGAAAATGATCACTAGCATCCCATCTTTCATACATTTATGGAAGAATAGGTTCTTCTACGTTGAGGACAGGGAGTCCACTGAGCCCTGGCCGGTTCCTCTGAAATGGGATGCCCCGGATACAGTTGCAATGAGTCGCAAGCCGTTCCTTGAGGACGAGGATGCGAGAGCGTTTGCCCTAGTCCGCGAGGAGCTGGACCATGAGGGACTCATTCATTCTTCAAAATTCCATGGGGAAGAGGTTCTGGTCGGGCTTGGCCTTAGTACTGCGACCCCGGCATGTATGTGGCTAGTTTTACTTTAAACTCTTTTTTCTCTTTCTTGTTTCTAACCGTTTTGTTCTTTCATGTTGACTTTCAGAGATGCAGAAACAATCAAAGATTGAGAGATTGAGGCAGGGAGCCTTTGGAAGGGCCCAGCAGGGCCAGAAAAGAAAAGCCGCCGAGATGGCGAGTCCGGCTCCAACCCAAGACACGGCGCCTCCCAAAGGCAAGACTACGGTGAAACTGGTCGGCGCCTACGGTCGAGGAGCCGGCTCTTCAAAGTCAGGTGGGACATCTACTGGAGCCCGTCCTCCCTCGGCGAGGACTGGAGATAATGTTTTTCGGCCAAACTAGGCCGTTCAGAAGAGTGACACCGGCCTTGGTGAGAGCCGGGTTGCTAAGGAGCTCCTCACCAAAGTTCTCCTCAACAATGACAAGCTCCAGGTTCTCAACGAACCTCCAGCTGCAGCTGATGAGGCCATATTCTCTTCACTTTACCAGGTAAGATGGCCCGCGAGTTTTTGTTTGCCTTTGTCTTTTGCCTCGCTTTCCTGTGTTAACACTTGTTGGCCTGTAGATTTTATTGTACTATAACGACCTCCGAGAGAAGAGCAAGAAGTTCTCTGAGGCAATAATATAGTCCGAGGAGGAGAGCAGACAGCTGATGAAGGAGGCAGAAGAGCTTCAAAGGTCAGTCGGGGAGGGGGCAGCGAAGAACAAGCGGCTTAAAGAAGAGTTGGCCGCACAGAAGCAGAAAGCAGCTGAGGCCCTCAACGCCCAGAGGGAGAGAGCCTGGGAGAGACAGATAGAGGCCGTTCAGAAAAAGGAGGAAGAACTCTTTAGCTTGTCCAGCGAGTCCTACAAGGTTGGATTCTTTGACTGCCTTGAGCAGGTTAAGGAATCCAACCCGGCCGTGACCTTGACGGGACTGGTTCTCCCTGACCCACCCCACCGGCGCCTGACGACGATGAGTCGGGCACCACCGCTGCCGCAGTAGTCCCGGAGGCGGACCCATCACTGGGTGGTAGCCATGGGGTGCCTTGAGCTTCCCTTCTTTCTTCTCTTTTGATTTTTTTTTTGTAATGGCCCTTTGGAGGCCCAACTTTTGTAACAGCCTTTTGAGGCCTCATTTTTGTAATGGCCCTTCGAGGCCCTACTTCATGAATGGAAATTAACTTTTTGTTGTCCACTCATTCTCCACTTGTCTGTCTCTGCCTATACTGTTTGATTCTACACTGTGTGTCGATAATACTCCCGACAGGCATTTCGAGGTTCGATTGAACCTGGTCCTTCCGAGGGCAAACCGTGGTGAACTAACCAGCGAGTACCCTAGCTTTAGCAACTGGCGTTGGTTGCGTCCGGGCTTGTTCCGGACCAGGAGTGCGCTCCCGGTCTTTGCGGAGACGAGCCGTGGCGAGCCATGCAGGGAGTACCCTAGTTTTAGTGAACTAGGTTTCCAAGTGATGTTGGTTTTTGCGTCCGGGTTTGTTCCGGACCAGGAGTGCGCTCCCGGTCTTTGCGGAGATGAGCCGTGGCGAACCAAGCAGCGAGTACCCTAGTTTTACTGAACTGGGTTTCCAAGTGATGTTGGTTTTTGTGTCCGGGGTTGTTCCGGACCAGGAGTGCGCTCCCGGTCTTTGCGAAGACGAGCCGTGGCGAACCAAGTAGCGAGTACCCTAGTTTTAGTGAACTGGGTTTCCAAGTGATGTTGGTTTTTGCGTCCGGGCTTGTTCCAGACCAGGAGTGCGCTCCCGGTCTTTGCGGAGACGAGCCGTGGCGAACCAAGCAGCGAGTACCCTAGTTTTAGTAAACTGGGTTTCCAAGTGATGTTGGTTTTTGCGTCCGGGCTTGTTCCGGACCAGGAGTGCGCTCCCGGTCTTTGCGGAGACGAGCCGTGGTGAACCAAGCATCGAGTACCCTAGTTTTAGTGAACTGGGTTTCCAAGGAGTATGAAGAGATTTGCAAAAGAGCTCCTATCGTTCATATTTAGTGTATATTTACAAAGTCACCTTGACGCCGGGTAGCCTACTACTGATAGTATTGGCGGAGGTTCTTTGAATTCCAGACATGGGGTAATAGGTGCTCCTCAAGCGTCTCCAGCTTATAACTCCCCGGGCGAATCACCTCTTTTACTCGGTACGGTCCCTCCCAAGTCGGGGAGAGTTTTCTGACCTTCTTTGGTTGGGAGATAGCAGCTTTTCTTAGGACTAGATCCCCTGCTCGGAATTCTCTGGGGCGTATCTTCAAATCATGATAGTTAGACACCTTCTGCTTGTAGGCGGCGACCCTGATTCGGGACTCTTCCCTGGCTTCTTCCAGTAAGTCGAGGTTTGCGCGGAGCCCATCTCCATTGAGCTGCTCATTGAAGTTGGTGACTCTAGGAGATGGGGCTCCCACATCGACTGGTATTATTGCCTCCGTCTCGAACGACAAGTTGAATGGTGACTCCCCCGTTGGCGTGCGCGGGGTGGTACGATACGCCCACAAGACATGATAAAGCTCGTCTGCCCATCGGCCAGCTTTTTGTCTAGCCTCTTCTTTATCCCCTACAGTAGGATTCTGTTCGTTACTTCTGTCTGCCCATTCGTCTGAGGGTGCCCACTGAAGTAAATCTCTGTTCGATCTTCAAGTCGGAGCAGAACTTTCGAAAGTTCCGGCAGTCGAATTGTCTACCGTTGTCTGATATCAAGACGCGGGGGATCCCAAATCTGCAAACCACTGACTTCCAAAAGAAGTTCTGCACGTTTTGCTCTGTGATCTGGGCCAGAGGTTCAGCCTCCACCCACTTGGTGAAATAATCAATGGCCACTACTACGAACGCGCGCCTTTCGGAGGCCGGTGGAAAGGGTCCCAAGATGTCCATCCCCCAAACTGCGAAGGGGAGTGGGCTGATGATTGGGGCCATGGATACAACAGGCTGGTGGATGGTGGGAGAGAACTTTTGGCATCTCTCGCACTTCTTGACCAGGCTCAGTGCGTCTTGCCTTAAGGTGGGCCAGTGCAGACCTCTCAGCAACACTTTGATCGCCAGGGCCTTGCCCCCTAGATGCTCCCCACAAATACCTTCGTGCGTCTCTTGTAGGGCTGAAGGCACTTTAGGTACAGGAGGGTGTATGACCTTTTGTACAGGTTCTCACCATTGAGGGAAAACCGGGCTGCTCTCTGTGTCACTTTGCGGGCTTCTTTCTGGGCTTCGGGAAGCTCCCCGCTGCGTAGATATTCGATGATTTCATCCATCCAGCAGGATTCGTGCTCCACCTGCATCACTTTAGCGGCCTCATTTTCGATATTAGATTTATGGAGAAATTCCATACATATATTCCCAAGAGTTGTGTATCCGGATGCGGTTAGCTTAGACATCACATCTACTTTTGTGTTTTCTGTTCTGGGGATTCTGATGACCTCAAAACTTTTGAACTTGCTGGATAACTGGCGGACCTTGGAGAGGTATTTGATCATATGCTCGTCGCGGGCTTCAAAGATCCCTTGAATCTGGTTTGCAACCAGCTGGGAGTCACAGTATGCTTTCAGTCTTTGGGCACTGGTCTGAACTGCGAGATTCATTCCGGTGAGGAGGGCTTCATACTCAGCCTCATTGTTGGATGCGTGGAATCCGAACCTCAGGGCGTAATCTAAAGTAAAGTTGTCAGGCCCGGTAAGAACCAAACCTGCTCCACAACCACACTTGTTCGAAGATCCGTCCACGTACACTTCCCATAGTGGTTCAATGGCCGGTGGACCCTGTTCTGTTGATGCGGGGACGATTTTTGTTTCAGTCCCATCTTCTGTTCGCTCCTCAGGTGTGATTACCTTTTCCACAGCTGGGGTTTGAATAATTTCGGATTCGGTGCCCTGCTGGGGGATGGTGCATTCAGCCACGAAGTCTGCCAGCACTTGAGCCTTAATCGCTGGTCTTGGCATGTACTGGATATCGAATTCGCTCAGCTCCACGGCCCATTTTACAAGATGCCCCGAGGTGTCTGGTCTGTGGAGAACTTGCCTAAGCGGCTGATCGGTCAGGACCTTTATTGTGTGAGTTTGGAAATACAGCATCAATTTTCTGGCTGCCATGATCAGGGCGTAGGCCAACTTCTCGACCCGCTGGTACCTGATCTCGGCATCATGAAGGACCTTGCTGACATAGTAGACCGGTTTTTGGTGACTGTGCTCTTCACGAACTAGGACAGCTGTCAGAGCCACGGGGCTTACGGAGAGATACAGGAGCAGGTCCTCACCCGGTTCCGGCTTTGTCAATAGTGGTGGAGAGGATAAGTACTGCTTCAGCTCTTCGAACGCGGTCTGGCATTCCTCTATCCAGGGGGGCAGTCTTGAGTCCTTTGACTGCGCTGAAAAAGGGCAGGCACCTCTCTGCAGATTTTGAGATGAAGTGCCCTAGTGCGGCCACCATTCCTGTTAGCCGTTGTACTTCTCTGATGGTTTTTGGTGGAGTGAGCTCCACCACGGCCTTGATCTTCTCTGGATTGGCCTCTATCCCTCGTTGGCTTACCATAAATCCCAAGAATTTTCCCGAGTTGACACCGAAAGTGCACTTGGTGGGGTTGAGTTTCATGTTATGCTCTTTTAGGACCTGAAATGTTTCGCTCAGATCAGACACATGATCTTGTGAACTTCGGCTTTTGACCAGCATGTCGACGACATAGACTTCCATGTTACGGCCGATCTGGTTTTGGAAGAGTTTGTTCACGAGCCTCTGATACGTGGCCCGGGCATTTTTTAGGCCGAAGGGCATGACACGGAAACAGTAAGTACCCTGATCTGTCACAAAGGAAGTCTTTGGTATGTCCGACTCATACATTCTGATTTGGTTGTATCCGGAGAAGGCATCCATGAAGCTCAGTAGCTCGTGACCTGCGGTGGCGTCAATGAGCTGGTCGATTTTCGGGAGCAGGTAGCTGTCCTTGGGACAGGCCTTGTTCAGATCAGTGAAATCAACGCAGGTCCTCCATTTTCCATTTGTCTTCTTCACCAGGACCACGTTTGCCAGCCAGTCCGGGTATTGGATTTCTCGAATGAAGTCAGCCCTTAAGAGCCTCTCCACTTCTTTTATCGCCTGCCGTCTTTCAAGGGCGAAATGTCTTATTTTCTGCTTCACCGGCCTGCAGGTTGGGTCAACACCAAGTCTGTGCGTGCTGATCTCCGGGTCAATGCCGGGCATGTCAACAGGAGCCCACGCAAAGACGTCTGCATTGTCTTGAAGAAACTGGGTGAGGCTGTGCTGGATGCTGCTGCTTAGAGAGGAGCCGATCTGAATGACTTTCTCATTGTCATCTTTGAACAGAGAGATGGAGATGAGGTCTTCGGCTTGCTGAGTCCCCCGAGATTCGTCCCTCAGATCAAGTAGCTCAATCGGCAGCGATTCCACCACATTTTTGCCTTTGAGTGCCATTGCATAGCACTCCCTGGACTGAGGTTGGTCTCCCCAAACTTCTCCCACGCCGTTTGGCGTTATGAATTTCATTTTCTGGTGATACGCTGAAGCGACTGCGCGAATCAGGTTCTGGCCAGGCCGTCCCAAGATAGCGTTATAGACCGAAGTGGCCCTCACTACCAGGAAGTTGACCATGGCGAAGGCTTGACAGGGCGGTTCTCCGACGAGGACTGGGAGTTCAATCTGTCACTCTACTTTTACAACCTCTCCTGAGAAACCAAACAGATCCGAGTTCGCCGGCCTCAAACGGTCGTCGCCTATCATCATTTTCTGGAAAGCATGATAGTACAAGTTGTCTGCCGAACTCCCGTTGTCGACAAGGATTTTCTTTACTTCCCAGTTCGCGACGAGCATGGTTAAGACCAGGGCGTCGTCGTGTGGCAGTATCAGGTTGTCAAGGTCCGCATCTGAAAAGGAGATCTCATTCTCCGTCTTCATCTTTTTGCTGCATGTGTGCACAGCGTTGACTCGGCGTGCGTATGCTTTTCGAGCAGCAGACGATGTGCCCCCAGCGGCTGGTACGCCCATAATTGTGCCAATGACTCCCCTTGGCTGGGATCGGTGTGCCTCTGGTTGAGGACTGGATGGCGGAGGAGATTAACCCCGGGCAGGGGGCGGCAGTGACCGCCGAGGGCTCTGGCCCTTGGGACTTTTCTCCTTGCGCTCACTTCTGTGGTTGTTGCTTATGACATACTTCTTCAAGTATCCCCGGCCAATCAGTAGCTCGATTTCTTCCTTGAGCTGCCAGCATTCGTCCGTGTTGTGACCGTGGTCCCTGTGGAACCGACAGTACTTTGCTTGTCTCTCCTATTTCCCTTGGAGATCATTCTGGTCGGCCACCTTACGAACTCTTCTCTACTGATGGCGGCCAGTATGTGTCTCCGGGAGGTGTTGAGAGGGGTAAAGTTCTCTTCCCTCATCTGGGGGGACTTTTGTCTTCTGACGGCCTTGTCATCCCTACGTTGCTTGGTAGGGTTCTTGTCTTTAGAGGTTCTCCTCCGATTTGAGTCCAGGGCCGCTAGTGTCTCTTCCACTGATATATATTCCTCTGCCCTGGCCATTAGATCTGCTAGTGAGTGCGGGTTCCGGCGGGCCACTGCTCGGCAGAAATCGTTAGATCTAGCACCTGCGAGGAGCGTGTTTGCAGCGGCTGAGGGATCTAGATTTGGTACCTGAAGTGCCTCTCTGTTGAAACGGCTGATGAACACCTTCAGAGGTTCGTTGTCCTCCTGCCGCAGGGCCATCAAGGATGCTGTTGTTTTCCTTGGCCTACGGCTGCTCATGAAGTGGTGGACCAGATCGTCTCCAAAATCTTCAAACTTGCTGATGGAGTTTGATTTGATCCTTGAGTACCAGTCCCTGACCGCGCCAGTCAGTATGGTCAGGAGTGCTCTGCAGAGGAAGCCATCAGACGCGTCGTGGAGGAGCATCATCGTTCTGAATGTCTCCAGATGGTCCACAGGGTCGGAGCTCCCGTCATATTGCGGGACGGTGGGCATTTTAAACCCCCTGGGCGCTGGGGCGCTCATGACATCATTGGTGAACGGTGTTCTGCTTGAGAACGCTCGCGCAGCAGGCCGGCTCTGATCTTTTGCCAGCTCTTCTATGCGGTGGTCCATTTCTTCGATCCTTCGTAGCATCGGATCAGCTCTGTGGTCTGGTCGGTCCAGTGACCTGTTTCTCTCCACCGATTGGCTCGCCGCGGCGCCGGACTGACTTTCCGGACTCCTACGATGAGGCCAGAGTTTTTCCTGCGGCGCGCAATCTTCTTGGGCTCGATGCTTTCGTGCAGAGCGGGACCGCGATCTCCGGCGGCGGTGAGGTTCTGTGTGAGCGTGCCTGGCTCTGGAGTGTTGAACTTGTCTCGTGGAGTGGTGAGTCCGGTCCTCATCGTGGCGCGCTGACTCTCCCCTGTGGATATTCGACCTTTCATGTACAGGTCGTGGAGCTTCTGGAGGAGGTTGGGGAGGCGCCTGGAGTAGCTGTTGGTACTGACCGACGAGAGCTGTCATCTGTTGAAAAAGAGCTTGAACTTGATCCGGAGTGGGCATGGGGTTGAGATGTTCCGAGCGAGCGGGGCTTTGTTCTGTTGTGGCAGAGGTAGCCACCACGTGTGAGGCGATTCGCTCACTCCGGGTCCTGCGAGGCAGTATGGTTCGAGTAGTCCGTGCGGTTGGTACTCGAGCATTCCTCCGTCCTGCCATTTTTGTAAGGGGATTTGAACAGCTTTTAGTTCACGGGTCCCACGGATGGCGCCAATCTGTTAGGCCTAAAATCGGTAACAGATACGGCAGTGACGTAAGAGCTGAGCTGGAGGACCCGAGGAGCCGAAGTGAAGGAGCTGAGGAGCTGAGTCCTGCGCAAAGAGCAAACGAGGTCAGAAGACCAACCCGGAGTCGTACTCCGGACAAGTCCTTCGACACTCAAGTCAGTATGAGCAGGAGTGCAGAGAGAGTTTTAAGAGTGGTGGGTGAGAAGTTATTATTATCCATTGGTTTGAGCTTTGAAAGCCCTTTTATATAGGGTGGTTGGATTACCTACCCCAGGACAGGTGTCGGCCTATTATAGGCTTGAGCTTACCTACACTAAGGTAATTACCATAATACCCCTGGACAGGTGTCGGCCTGTTATAGGTTGCTTTTTTTATACCTGTAGACACCCCATTTTGACCGGACCCAAGTTCGCGTTGCTTGTGCAAAGCCTCATCAAATCAGTGAGTTGGGGTCCCAAATTAAACCCTAGAGTAGCTTAGCATCTCTCATAGGTCTCCGTAAAATTTTGTCGAGATCCGAGCGCGTTTGCTCAGTAAACGAGCCGAGAGAATGTGCGCAGTACAGACTAAAAAGGGGAGTGAATCATCTTAAAGGTGGCTGTCCAAGGGAAAAAGGGAGGCAAATATATCATTTTTTGTAGGAAAATGGGATTCATTTTCGAGGAGGATTTTCATTTTTCGTAGAAAAACAGAGAGAGAGAGAGAGAGAAGGAGAGATCACCGGTCATCTTCTCCGGCAATCCTCTCCAATCTCCGGCCGATTCTTTAGCTTCACTACACCTTTGCAATCGGTCATCGTCATCAATCATCTCTCCACCGGATTCTCCCGTTTTCATCTTTTTCTCCATTGAAAACCCTAACTTAGCTTTGCAAACCCTAACTCCGGTAAGGTCCTGTCGGAATCCGACTGGGGCTTCCATTTTTTTTCCATTTCGGCTCTGTCTAGCTTCACTCCCTCAGATCCAAGTTTCTAAGCACAGATCCAAGCCCTTGAGTTCTAAACCCTAACTTTTTTTTGTTGTGTTCTCCGACCTCGCTCCCCGGAGCTCCGGCCAACGGAGAAATCTCGGATCTGAAATTAGAGGGGAAGCTGGAATTTTATCATTTGCAGAGGGTTTAAGAGTGAAAATTAGAGGGGAAGCTTCTCATTTTTAGGGTTCCTCGTTAGAAATTTGAAGATAGAGAGAAAGGAAATTACGTTTTTGAGCTTTGATCTTTTTCTCTGGCAAGTATCCGACATTTGCTCTGGCCGGTCTTTGATCTATTCTAAACCTTGTTTTATCCCCTGCTGTTTACCAAATTCGTTGATTCTCTTGATTCCTAAAATCCTTCAAATCCTAACCGAGTCTACCTTTCTTCCGATCAAATTTTCCGATCATTGCCGGCCAAGATCCATCATCTCCGGTCAATTTCCGGCTACTTATAGATCTCATTGTTAATGGACAAGATTTGAGCGTTCCACTTGATTCTGATCAAGAAGACATCATTCGCAAGCGGATCTGCATATTGAGTAATTTCAGGTTCCCTAAAGAAAAGGTAGTTCACCTGAAATTCCATTTGATTAGGTAAGTTTCTTTGTATGAGTAATTCATCTGGATCTATATCTGTTTGCCTGTTTGCCTCATGTTTGGGAATTTTTGATCTATATATGCATAAATTTTTACTTTGATACTATCTTTCTATATGAGAATTTCCGAAAAGGAGATCATAATTCTGTTACAGAGAGGTTTTAATACAAGGTATTTTTTAATTCGATTCACTGATGCTGTAGGTTTACAAATTGATTTTTTGCCTCTTTGTGCTTTGTGGTTGCTAGTTGATTAAGCAATACCCTATGCTTGTAAAGTGGATTTCAAGGATTCTGAGATTTTCTACAAATCGATTTGGGGTGATGCTCAATGCTTATAAGTTGGTTTCAGCTTGGATGCCTTGATTGCCTTATATTTGGTTCATTTTTCTTGGTATTTTGATCTAATGAAAGACAAGATGAATTAGTATAACTTTGAAAGCATAGTTGATGTTTGGCACGTGTTCTAGAAGACTTTGATGCCTCTTCAATGCTATTCATTGAAATTTGAGACGAAGTATGAGTTACCTGTGATTATCCTCTTAATATCTCAATTGGCCTGTTTTGTTTCTGACTGAATTTTTAAGATTTATGATATCTTTCAATTGTTATGTTAGAAATGAAAGATAAGAGGGTCTGAGGGTCTAATGTGGATGCCAAAATAATGATAATATCCATGGGTATTTTGAGTTTATTTCTGTTCTATGAGCAATATCAACTGATTATTATCATAATAGCTTGGCAGTTTCTAGTTTGGTTACCCTCAAGAATTCAAGACTTGAGATAGGTCGTGGGTTTTTGGTAGGAGCAGAGCTAACAATGTGCCCCCTTTTTGTTTGAGGACTTGTTGGAAATGCATCTGGAGCTTGGACCTTTGTTTCTAAAATGATAAGGCAATGATGGCGATAGTCGGAGCCTCCCCTTTAGAGAGACAATTTGTGTCTCTATAGAGCAAGCCCATCCTTAGGGGACTTGCTCAGTCCAAATAGAGCTCCCCTCCCTTTGTATACTAGACTTTAATAGTCTTTTAGACACCGATAGAAATTAGACCCCTACTAGGAGACATGCTATGTCTCATTAGGCCATGCTCCTTTGGAGACGAGCCTCATTTAGAGCCTACCCTTTAGGAAGGTCGCTTTAGTTTGGAAGGGAGTATACCCATAGGAGGCATGCCTTGCCTCATTTATAGAGCCCCTATTTGGAGACAAGCCTTGTCTCATTTAGAGAATTTCCATTTTTAGAAGGCTTACCCAGCCTTATATTAGAGCAGCTCCTTTTGGAGAGTCTATGACTCATTCCTCCTTTAAGTTGTAGTATTAGAGAGCCTTTGGCTCATTTATCTTCGTTAGTGTTTTTTATTAGAGAGTCGTTGGCTCGCTCGTCCTTTGGATAGCATTGTTAGAGAGTCTTTGACTCACTCATCTTTTAGTTGGTATTATTAGAGAGTCTTTGACTCATTTGTCATTATTAGGGAGTCTTTGACTCCATTGTTTTCTTTAGTTGTATTATTAGAGAGTCTTTGATTCGTTTGTTCTTATTAGGGAGTCTTTGACTCATTTGTCCTTATTAGAGAGTCTTTGACTCGCTCGTCCTTTGATAGCGGTATTAGAGAGTCTTTGACTCATTTCCCCATCCCTTTAATTATTTTTAGGAGCTTCTCCTTAGTGTTGTCGTCGCTTTTATTTGTTTGAGACTTGTCCAGTCTCATTAGAGCTTTGCCTTTTGGATCTTAGATCATTTCGTCATTCTTGATAGTTAGCTTATTTGGTTTAGGGGTTTCCCCTGTTAGCCCTAGGGTTTGACCCTAGGGTGTTGCTTTGCATTTTCCCTTAGGTCTTTGACCAAAAGAGTGAAATCAGAAATTAAAAATCTAAAAAACATTAGAAATTCAAAATCCAAAAACATTTGAAAACCTCAAAAGAAATCTAAAGTGTTGAGTGTTTTAGAAGTAGTAATTAGGAGAGTTCGTTTCGAACTACGTTCGCTTGATCCTCTTTCACGAGGTACGTAGTGCAGCTTGGGATCCATATCCCAAGTCCAGCCAAACTTTTGTAAATAACATTTTAAATCTTTTTGAATAAGTAAACCTTTAAAACCTCATTTTCAAAAGATCTTCCTCTAGAGTTAGGAGTTTCTCCTAGATAGAGAGTTTTAGAGTTAGGTTTTTCTTTTGATAGGTTGTTTGCTTGTTTGTTTGTTGTGTGCTTGTTTTAGAGTTAGGGGTCTGTCCTAGAGTTATAGGAGCGCCTCCGTCCGGTCAGTCGGCGATCCACATCGCCGAGTGATGACTAGGGTAGGATACGTTAGTCCACCATTTGTTTTCCTTAGGAAATACAGGCTAGTTACACCTGCATTAGCTTAGGCCTAGTCCACCATAGGTTGTAGGAATCACCTGCATTAGCTTAGGGCTAATCTGCATTTAGTTAGGGCATATAGGGTGTCCTAAAATCCACAATTAACTGGAATTTAAATAATCGTACAAGAAACTTTAATAACTGGTCCGGTCTTTTAGATCGAGTCTAGGATAGAGGGCTAGGTGTCTTAGGCATCATAGCTTAGAATAGGCGCGAAGAACTATGTTGCCTTGATTCTCGTAGAGGCGGGGATACGTAGGCTTTTTTGGATGAATACCAGACCATCCGAGGACTCGGGCTAATAATTTAGAGTCTTAGGATTTGTTGTATAGTTATTGTATGATTTGATATGTTTTCTTACTTTTTTGTACTGATCCTATACCTTTAGCTGTAGCTTGCATGTGTTCGCACATTAGAACTTAGACACCTATCAGGCATGTCACTCATAACCCAGCTATGCTTAGGTGACACATCTTTCACTTTATTTTATGTGTGCTTATTATTTGTATTCTCAGGAAATGCATGCTTAGGTAGACGACTCCTGAGGATTGTTCCCATTTCACATGATTTTTACCAAACTTCTTTGGAGTTAATTATAAATGGCATAAGAGACTAAGTGCTTGCACTCGGACGAATTGGGGGTGCTCTCAGACCTTCTCCTTTCGTAACCAGGCACGAATCCATATATATTTCTGGTTATCCATTGAACAGAGGATTTGATTTTAGGGTTCCATGGCATATCCATGGATGGCGACTCTGAGTTTATTTTAGGTATGTCTCGGTTTCGAACCTCGGTTCCGGATCAAGACATATCTCTTTCTTTTTATATCGCCACTCGTGCTATGCTATGAGGGTGGCATCTGTTTCGAGAGTTCCTTGGTAGAGCTCTCCTTCACACGTGGATGATCCAGAGGGTGTTAGGGACTAGTTCCCTCGCCGTCTATCTTGGATCGGGATCCACAGGCTGGCGACTCTCCTGGGGAGTTTTTGAAACATTGCCTAACTCTTTAAAAATGCCATTTTTGCTTACTTTGGAGAAATTTGTGTTAAAATCATTTTAAATGGGAACCTTTTCGCTTAGAATCCAGGGGCACCAGACCGGTGCGTAATTGTAGACACCCCATTTTTGACCGAACCCCAATTTGGTGTATTTGAATGAAACCCTTCCAAATTAATGGTCTAGAGTCCCAAATTTCATCATATGGTAGGTTAGGGTCCCGATTAGCTCCCTATAAATTTTCGTGGAAATCCGTTGCGGTTTGTCTAGCAGACGATCATAGTTTATGAGATAGTGTAAATATAGTGTAGCAGAAGAGGGATGGTTTATCCAGTTTAGGGGTAGTCCAGTCAATGTATATTGCAGCAGGGGGGTGTCCCTGTAATTAAAGGGACTCGAATTTATTTTCATTAAAATAATTTCCTTGAACCACCCATTTTCTTATAAAAACAAGTAGAAATATACTAATAGGGGGTGTTTTGTCAACTTGTAGTGCCCAAAAATTATCCTCATCATTTATAAACCCTAGCTTTTGTTAAAACATCATTCTCAGATATATAACCTCACGATTTCAGATCCGAACTATCAAGTCATGGAGTTATGCTTATACATGTTAGATCACAAAGATTATACCATGGCTTCAGAGAATTTATACTTGATTTGGTGAATTTCCTCCTCTGTTTTCATTCTTTGTCAAAATTAGCAAAGGCACAGTAGATGAGTAGTAGTCGCAAGCTTGTAGATTTTCATTTGAGGATTGCACTGTGATTTGAAGAGCTTGAGGTGAATTTCACTTCAGCAAGTTATAAATTTGTCTTGTTCAGGTAAGAGTCTCTGTTTTTGTTTTTACTCGAAATTTCACTAATTATTTTTTTTTATGTTCATGGATGGAAATAATCGACATATCAAAGAATTATGATCTGATTTGTTTTGAGTTTCAAGACACAGATTGAATTTCTTGAATTTTATTGCAGAAATTTGATTATAAATGATTTAAAAAAAAATAGTATATTGTGTGAATCTTGATTTTCATGTTCTGGTTTGTAAAAAGGCATGTAATTATATACTAATAAGGAAGAATTTGGAATTTAAGTCCTTGAAGCTTGATTTTAGTCTACTTTAGAATACAGAATAAGTTTTGTAATTGTGCTAGTGTTGTCATATGATAGTGTAAATTTATGGTCAACAAGAATCTGGTAGAATGAGATTGCAATTAATTTATATATATATCTGAGTTGTTGTTTCTATTTGGATAACTTTGTATTTAGTTCATCTAATTTTTTTTTTATGTAAGTGTTTATATTGTCACATGTCATTAGGTCATTTTTTTTTTTCAAAGACTATTTTGGTTTGAAAAAATATCAAAAGAATGGAAAGGAGTTGGTAATTGGATGGTGTAGATAGAGGGATAAATGTATATTTTCTAGTCAACATTGTCTGTGCTTTGATCTATCTTGTAAATATTCTTCCAATGACTGTAGAGTATACATTGGAGACTAGAAGGATATGCTCTAGATTTTTTGTTCTTTTCTCCTCTCTTAAATTCAATTTTCCCCACACTGTTCATCTTGATTTTGTGATGCTAACTCTTAGAAATATGGGTGTATACTGTGCTATTATGGATATATAAGTTTCTCCATTCCCCATTCCCCATTCCTCATTTAAATTTAGCTCAAAATTATACCTGTTGAATTCTTCAAACATTTGTTCGGTTTCACATGGGGTTGAATTAGCTACATTAGTTTAGTTTGTCTTTTCCTTTGGCCTATCTACAAAATCTGCTATGAAGTGGCTGAATTGCTTGCAAAAGTGAGCCACAAAATGGCTTTTCATAAAACTGTCTAGCAAATCCCATTTTTACTTTGATAATGGCAGCCCCTAACCCTTTTTGATATGTGTAGCCTTCTCATGATGACATGTATAACCCCCACCTTGTTTTGACATGTGTAAGCTCTCTCACCATTTTGATAATAGCAGCCCCTTTTCATTTTGGTTGTAGCAGCCCTCTTACCATTTTGGTAATGGCAGCCTCTTTTTGCTTTGGTTGTAGCAGCCCTCTTACCTTGTTGGTAATGACAACCCTCACACTCTTGCTGTTAGCAGCCCTCACAACCAATATTATATTTGACCAGCCTCACTCACTCTCATTTATATACGAAGTATATTGGCTCAGAGTTTATTCTTTTGTATATATACCTACTCGAGATCTTCAATGAACAGATTAAAGGCCATGTGGGCTGACCATTGGTTTTTCATAATGTTTAATATTGATATGAACCAGCTATGTTTTAATTGTTAAAAAAAATATAGGTCAAATATGATAATGTGGTTGAGCAGCTCAAGTTTGAGCTTTGGATTATTTTAGAGACAGAAATGTGGTTCAAATCAGCTAGATTGTTATGTTTTTATTTTGAAGAAGGTCAAAATGATTTATAGTTCAGTTTTGAATTTAAAATTTTTTTATTGGTGCTATTTGTAAGCATTTCCTGTTATAGAATTAGCATGTTCTACTCGGTTGGGATCAACATCAGTTGGTTCTAATATAGATAAATGATGAGGTGTTAGAAAATAAAAATGAGTATTTTATTTGAGTCAACAACCTTGTGTAATTTTTGTTATATATGAGACCTGTTGATAATGATGGTGTTAAAATAGAAATTTTCTGTTTTGTCCAAACTGAGGCATAGTTGAATTCTGTTAAAGCAAATAGAGTATCTACTCTCTGTATGTTTCCTATGAGAGTAGATGGCTACTTCATGTATTGCTTTGGTTTAATAGTTTTGTTTGAAATGAAGAACATGCTCCACATGAGAGAGATATTTAGTTGATAGGTTATCTTGTAAGGGATAAAGTTCCAATCTGTTAATATTGATATAGTTTGTCTAACTCCTATTCATTCTCAATGATTGATTGATTATTATCCTTGGTTGTATACATTTTACATAGTCTGGTCCTTTATCCTTCCCCTTTGATAGGTTCATAAATGTCAAGATGTGTAATTGTCATGTATTTTTGCCTACTTCTCCATAGCAATGCCCATAACACCCATTCCCTTTGTCAACATGGATACTAGCAGGGTTTGATAGTTACATTTGTCCATCTCATAGAAGAGGGTTATTTAAATCAACCTGGGCTAAGTTTTGATTGAAATTGAAATTGTTAATTGATGGTTTATCATCTCTTTTCCCCTTGCTTACCCTGTATGAAAAGATGATACTGCTCTTTAAAAGTTGATGTTTGTATTAAAAGAAAGTCAACATAGGATTTGGTTTTTGCTTTAATTTCATTTGAATCTCTTTTAGCTTACTAATGTGCATTTGAGTGATTAAGGAAAAAGGAGTTTCATTTAAGTTTTGTAGTACCTAGTGCATGTACCTGAAATGAAAATAGTGCTTCTAAGAATTCCGTATTTAAAGGCCTGAAGGTATAAGATAAAATTTTGAACTAGTGGCTTGTATAAATGATTTTTATATTTAAGTTGTTTCTCAATGTTTGAATTGACATCATTTGAAGGTTGACATGATAAACATATCAGGTTTTTGTTAGCATATTACTTGTCTTCATATGAATAGACCGTTGATACTTTTCATTCTCCCATTATCTACAGGGCTTCACTCTAATATTTCGGACTCTTATAGAATGTCTGTTGTTTACAATTGTTTAATGTTTCTAAGATCTTTTCTTTTAAGAAATTATTCCTTTATTAAGGAATTTATCCTCTTATTGCAAGGGCGATGAAGGTGATAGCCCAAGCCCATCTTTAAAGGACTTGCTTAGTCCTAGTAGTACTCCCCTCTGTTGTTTAGTAGGCTTACCCAGCCTTTTAGATTTTTTTTAATTTTTTTTAGAATCTTTCTCATTGCAAGGGCGATGAAGGTGATAGCCCAAGCCCATCTTTAAAGGACTTGCTTAGTCCTAGTAGTACTCCCCTCTGATGTTTAGTAGGCTTACCCAGCCTTTTAGATTTTTTTAAATTTTTTTTAGAATCTTTCTCATTGCAAGGGCGATGAAGGCCCAAGCCCATCTTTAAAGGACTTGCTTAGTCCTAGTACTCCCCTCTGTTGTTTAGTAGGCTTACCCAGCCTTTTAGATTTTTTTTAATTTTTTTTTAGAATCTTTCTCATTGCCAGGGCGATGAAGGAGTCATCCCTAGCCCATCTTTTATGAGATCTTGTTTAAATCGTGTGTAGTATTTCTTTCTCTTCATTTTAGAAGACTTTCCAAGTCTTTCAGATACCTCCTTTAGACATGTTTTATCTGATTGGCGTTTCACTTGTTTGTGATCATGCTAGTTTACTTATTTGTGACCGCGCTGGTGTACCTGTTTGTGAGCACGCTAGTTTACTTGTTTGTGAATCACCCTTGTGTACTTGTTTAGTGTCTTTATCTCGGAATATTTTTCGAACTACGTTGGCTTGATCCTCTTCCATTAGGTACGTAGTGCAGCTTGGGATCCACATCCTAGGTCCAGCCAAACCTTTAAAAATAAACTTTTCAAACCTTCCAAAAATACAAAAACTTCTTCAAAACCTTTTTCAAAGAGATCTTCCCCTAGAGTTAGGAGTATGTCCTAAATATTTGGGGTGTTTTAGAGTTAGGGGGCTGTCTTGATTTGTATTGATATGGTGTGTCATGTCGTGTGAGTGTCCCTAGAGTTAGGAAGCCTCAAGTTGATCGGTTAGACATTTAGTCGAACCGATGACTAGACTAGGAAGCATATAGTCAGCCCGTGGTTTTCTTTAAGATGCACAGCCTAGTTACACATAGGATGTAGGGCCCACCTGCATTAGTTTAAGGCTAACCAACTTGCATTAGTTAGGGCATATAGAGAGTCCTAAAAATTACAATTCACTTGAATTTAAGCAATCGTTCAAAAAGCTTTAAAAATCAGTCGAGTCTAGTGGATCGAGTCTAAGATAGCGGTTCTAGATGGTTAGGCATCGTAGTTAGAATAGGACATCGAACTACGTTGACTCCGATTCTTCCCGAGGTCGGGATACGTAGAGCAGCTGGGATGGACGGCCATCTTGGTCCGAGTCAAGTCGCATTAGAGTTAGGATTTGTCTTGTCCTGTCATATATAGGATTGATTTGTGTTTTATGTTTTGATGTGTCTTCTTACTTTCTTGTACTGATACTATACCTTTAGCTGTAGCTTGCATGTGTATGTCCATCAGAACTTAGACACCCATTAGGTATGTCACTCATAACCTAGCTTTGCTTAGGTGACACATTTTTTTCATTTCATTTTATGTATGCTGATTTCTTTATCCTCAGGAAATGCATGCTTAGGTAGACGATTCCTGAGAATTGTTCCTATTTCATATGATTCTCGCTTGAAATTCTTCGAAGTTAATAATAAATGGCATAAGAGACCAAGTGCTTGCACTTGGACAAATTGTGGGTGCTCTCAGACCTTCTCCATTCGTAATCAGGCATGAACCCACATTCATTTCTGGTTATCCATGGTATACAGAGCATATTTTTTTTTAGGGATCCATGGCCGTATACCATGGATGGCGACTCTGAGTTTTGTTTTTGTTTTGAGAGTTCCATGGTAGAGCTCTCCTTCATGTGTGGATGATCCAAGAGGCCGTTGGGGGCTCGTCCCCCACCTCTCTCCCGGATCGGGGTCCACAGGCTGGCGACTCTGCTGGGGAGTTCTTGGAACATTGCCTAACTCTAATAAAAATGCCATTTTTATTTTTTTGGAGAAATTTGGGCTAAAATCATTTCAAATGGGAACTTTTTCCGTTAGAATCCAGGGGCACCAAATAGATACAAAATAAAATAAGGGCTCACATACTCACTTTCATCCCTTGCATATATTATCTGTTTTGTGATTACTTTTTTTGCTGTGGATATACTATCAGGTTACTCTCGGAGAGATACTGTAAGTAGGAGCCGTGAGGGCTATACCCGCCTTCTGGTGCCACCGCACCAATAGTATCTCAACACCTGGACACCTTGTGTGTAAAACGGACATAGTTCGTATGCTGGGCGATAGTCACAGCATACAAGTAACTATGCACCGGCCAGGTGGACCTCGCGACTTTACTCTCTCTATATATTACATGGTCCTTTTGTTTGCATTTATGGACGAACATATGTGTTGCTTACATATTTGGAGCCTAGAGCTAGGGGCCTTATCCTATTTTTTTAGACTAGAGTAGCTCACTTTATGTGGCTACAGACACAGTCCTAGTACACTCACCAGTCTATCCTGAGTCAAGACCACTTTGACTCCGCTAGATTAGACTAGGGATGGTGCCCCTGGTTAGGGTATATATACGTATATATGCTTATTTATTTTGATTATTAGTTTAGGACCTTCATATTTAATGAGGTTTCCCTATCTAATTCAAATCAATTATATCAATCTAGTTTTCAGATTTAGACCTAGCCTGTGGCTCTTTCCTTGTCACTCTTATGGCTATGGTTTATATTTCGATCCATTGATGGTAAAATTTGATCCTTAGACTTGAACCTACTCATCTTGTGAGGTTTCTTGATCTAAGTTTACCTTTGATATCAATTCATTTTTCAAAATTTGGACCTGGTCAGTGGCTTCTATGTTGACACTCTTTTGACCATGGTCTATATTTTGTTTCATCGATGATAAATTCCATCCTTGTATTCCTTGATTGTTAGACCAGGACCTACTTCTTAGTAGGAGCTTCTAGTCTAAGTTGATCAAATATGTATCCATCCATCATGCAGATTTTAGATCTAGTCCTTGACCCTACTTTGTCATTATTATGGCCATGATCTATCATCCTTTGACTATCTGTTTGATCCATATTTATCATTTATCTTTTTACCCATTGGATCATATCGAGATCATTGATGAAAAAGTTTGATCCTGTTTATATCCTACCTGTATCCTTTGAGTATATGATTTATTGTCAATACCTTTCCTTTTGCAACTCAATGTTTAGGGTTGACCCTATTCTTATCCTATTTATCTCCTTTGATTATCAGGTGAACCATCATGTCTAATGCTAAATTGAAGAAGTGGATGAATGATGAAAGAGGATATCGTCATGTAGAAAACCTTGCTGGTCATAACCTTGATGCTCTCCAAAGTTTACCCTACATCAAAATAGATTGGAATTTCCTCAATGCAGCCGTTGAATTTTGGCAACCCGATCTTCACGTATTTCGCTTTGGCAAGCAAGAAATGTGTCCAATCATTGAGGACTGGTGTCATTTGTTGGGCTATGATTGCAAAGGTCCCCTAGTCAAACTTGAATCTAAATTGGGGTACAATACTAGTTTCGAGAAATTGTTTCCCACATCGCCTAACCTTGTCAGTTTCTTTTTAAATGATAAGGGTTTGTCAGTTCCCCAAATAGTCAAAGTATTTTTTGATTTAGGGAAGTGCACTCAGGAGCATCAAACCAGTCGCATTCATGCTCTAGTTCTTTGTGTTTATGCCAGGTGGCTCATTTTTCACCAGGGTGATAACACTTCCCCTGCGCTTCTAGACTTTGTTGACCAAATCTCTCGCGGAAGTGATCCAGTGCCAACTATTCTCGCCGAAACCCTTAATGGATTGGACGATATTGCCAATAAAGTTTCTACTTCTTTCAAGGGTTCTCCAGTTCTTTTATATGTCTGGCTCTACTTGAAACTTCGAATCTTCATACCTTCGACACACCATGAAATCGTTTTATCCAAGCATAGGTTGTGGGAACATAAGGCCTTCAAATTTACCAAATCAGAATGGACTGATTGGTTAAGTTCCCGTCAAGACGACCAAATTACTTGGAGGTTTTTCCTTGGTCATTGGGGAATAATCAGGACCAAAGCCAGTAGCGGTGTTCAGTTTCTTGGTTTATAGAAAACTTCTTTCTATCTCCCAGACCGTATCTTCCGTCAATACGAAGGACTCCAGACTGAATGTCCTTGTTTGAGTTTTAAAACAGAATATTATCGTCCGACACCAGTCCATCCCTTTGAAAAGTCTAATTGTCATCTTGCCAAAAGCATTTGCGAAGATTGGGTGCGTAAATCTGAAGATCTTTTGCATAGTATACGAGATAGGACTCCTAGAGGGATAATTGGAGCAACAACACCTGGAGGAGGGGTGCATGCTGGAGTGTCCCCGGGTTACTATCAGTGGTTGATTGAGGAAATTGAAAATCGTCTGCCTAAAAGGGTCAGACTAGAGGAAAGAGATGATTGAGAATTTTCATCTATCTTTTGTCATGAACATCTGTTTATCCAGAGTTTCATTTGTTATGACATCATATCTTTTATTTTACCTGTTATTATCTTTGTAACTCGTTCGAACATCATCTATGAAATATGTTCTTGCTTTATCTTATTCTTATTTGACCAGAATATATTATCTCGATTATCAATGTTTTAATCTAGTGATTATACTTCCATTTCCAGGATTCTTGACTAAGCAACCATTGCTCCAAAGAAAATTACATTTCCAAAACCAACCTGGTCCCGTCAGTCTTCTGATTCCAGGCTGAGTAGACAATCTTTGTCGCCTGTTTCATTTACTTCTCCAGTGTTACCTGTGTCTCATTTCCGAGAAATACTCTCACCCATCCAACCCACCCCAGTCTCGATGGCAGATCTCACTGATCCTATGATAGCTATCCAAGAGATGCTAAAAGGTCTTACTCGTGACATGGCGAGTATGAAGGAAGAAATGACTCACATGAAGACCCAAATTAGCGATAAGGCTTCTGCTTCTAGAGGAGGACCAACATTTCATCAACCTCCTCGTATTGCATCTTCAGAGTTTAATAGACCCACTATCTCGCCGCTAGAAGTGGACATGGATGATGAGCAATATGCCGAAGAGTATTGTATCCCTAGGATCAATAGGGAGAAAGAAATGTATGAAATATTTGAGAGAGAGATGTCTAAGAAGTTCGGGAAGTTGGCTCAAGAAATGGAACACATGAAAGTCCAGGGCCCGAAGAAATTTGATGTCTCTGAGTTGATGATGTCCTCTGCAGTGGTTTTACCACATAACTTCAAGGTCCCAGATTATGATAAGTATGACGGGACCGGGTATCCTCGGAATCACATAAGGTGGTTTATCATCCTTTCATAGCAATATGGCCTGAATCATGAACAGATGGCCCAGCTATTTCCTATTTCTCTGCTAGGGATAGCAAAGAAATGGTTCTTAAGACTGAAACCAGACGAGGTCAGAACCATGGAAGACATCTCTGACCAGCTTATTGAACAATTTTCAATGGAGGAGGGGATAGAGGTCACAAAGAGAGACCTCAAGCAGTTGAAGCAAGGTCCTCAAGAGACCTTTACCTCATTTATCAGGCGCTGGAGGCGCAAATCTGCCCAGTTAAATCAGAGGTTATCAGAAAAGGATCAGATAAAGTTGGTGGTCAAGAGTCTGTCTAGCCACAACATTATCCCAATTTTGACCATTTAATTCAGACGGGAACACAAACTGAGGATGCCATCGGCAAAGGTCTAAGGGCTAGACCATCGTCATTCGAAGTCAGAGAGGGCAAGCGGCCAATGGTTATACAGAAAGAGGTGAATAGTGTGAACTATGTCAGACCAGTGGCAAGACCAGTAACTGAGGTGTCAAGACCGGCAGAGAGGCAGGCGCCCAAGCAATTTGATCCGCTTCCTTATCCTTACCCTGTTATTTTGAAGAAACTAATTAGGGATAAGAAGATAAAGCTTCCTGATATCAGGCCAGTACCAGATCCATTGCCTAAGTATTGGAGATTAGACCAATACTGCGAATATCATCGGAATTCGGGTCATTTGACAGAAAGATGCCTAGCTTTGAAGTATGCTATTCAGAAAATGATAGATAATAAAGATTTGGAAGTGGAGCGACCAAGTACTACTCAAAATCCCCTCCCAAATCATCGTGTTGTTCCTCCGCCTGTCACCAATGCTATTTTTGTCAATGAACCTCTTCTTGACCCTTCAACTCTCATTTGTGCTATAACATCCGATAAACCCTATGTGCTGAGGTTGGATGATGAGGAGATCGAAGAATTGACGAGGGAAAAGCCCTATGTCCTTTCCCTAGCTGATGGTGATTTTGCAGAGTCTTCTTCTCGATCTTATATACTTCGTTGTGAAGACGTTGAGGAAGAGCAGATGAACAAAGCACCATATGTTTTAAGAATCGAGGATGATGATTTGTTGTTCCTCGATGACCGGTGTGATGAACTTCAACACGTCACAAGGGGTGGTCGTGTATTCAAGCCTCCAGAGTTGAGTGCAGAGAATCCAGCAGAAATAGTAAGGGCTGCATGAAATCAGAGGCTGAATAGGCCCGTTGCGGAGGAGGAGGATGATAATTTGTTGAAGCAGTTAAAGAAAACCCAAGCGAATATTTCCATATGGGGTCTGCTCATGTCTTCTTCCAAACACAGGAAAGTAATACTCAAGGAGGTAAATGCTGCACAAGTATCTGTTGATGTTACACCTGATGAGTTGGTGAGCCTGGTCACTCCGGCCAGAACATCTAAGGTTTTATCCTTCACAGATGAAGACCTTCCTCCTGAGAGTAAAGACCATACTAAACCTCTCAAAATCACCTTAATTTGTAATAAGAAGAAGGTTCCCGAGGTATTAGTAGACAATGGGTCTGCTCTGAATGTTTGCCCATTGAGCACGACAACTACCCTTGGATTCGGGCCGGAGAATTTTGTCCCCTCTGAACAAGGCATTCTAGCATACGATGGAACCCGTCGTGATGTCATCGGGACTTTGGTCACCGAAATCCAAATAGGGGGTGAGGAATTTGAAATAGAATTCCAAGTCCTCGATATCAAGGCATCTTTCTTGTTGCTGCTTGGTTGCCCATGGTTGCACAGGGTTGGGGTCATACCATCCACGCTGCATCAAAAGTTGAAATTTATTCGAAATAACAGGGTGGTTACTGTGAAAGGCGACCCTGATTTGGAAATAGGCCAAATTTCCCAGGAGTTGGTTGTTGGCAAAGCAGACGATATAAGCTTAACTGGCTTTTCTCTGGAGGTGACTGCTATCACTATGGAGGAGGCGATGAATGAAGAGATCTTCTTCCTAAGTAGTACCAATTCCAAAGTTGTCAAGATAATTCGCAAGCAAGGATATATGCTAGGTGCCGGGTTGGGCAAATATCATCAAGGTATGATTGAGTTCCCAACGCTCAAGACCTTCAATGGCCTGTTTGGGCTAGGATACAAACCTACCAAGAAGGAGATCATAAAGATGAAGCGTTATATGCTGAAGTGGGCCGAATGTCGTCGCCGTGGTTTAGACTTGCCTATGGGACCTCTGAATTTGACAATGAATGGTCATTTTCGCAAGGAGGGAGCAGATGTTCCATTCTGCGGTTTGGCTGAGGCCTGGGTTGATGAGTCGACTGAGCAAAGGTTGCCAGGGTTTGAAATTTTCTTCGACCTTGAGCTACCAAAAGATGAGCCAGTAAGTGTACAGATCGCAGAGATAGAGTCAGAGACAGATTGGGCTGATTGCATGGTGCCAGAATTTCTGAATTCGCTTTTTGAGGACGGGTCACAGATTGTAGCTGTTATTGACAAGAGCACAGTAATTCTGAACCCGACACATCTTATCATCCCGGCAGAAGGACCTTTGACTAACTGGACCTCTCGGGCCCTACCTCAGGTTACCTTTCAGTATAGTCATACTTTCCCAAAAGAGTCAGTAAAGTCTAAGTATGAGTCTGTTTCCAAGTCAGATACAGAGTCTGTCATTTCTAACTCTTCTTTTAATGCAGGTACTGTAGAGGTCAAGTCAATCCTTGGAGTCAGTGATGTGTCTCCTGCTAGTGAGGTCGAGCTTGAAGATATTTCTGCTGATGTACTTGATGTTTCTCATGTACATATTTCTGAGTATGTTGACACTAATGTCGACATGTCTGCTTCTAAGTTTGTAAATACAATTCCAGAGTTTGTAAAGCCTGATGTGGGCTATTCATCATCTGATGTATTCAATTCAACTTTCAATGAAATAAAGGACTCTTCATTGTACTTTCCTGTTTCTATTTCTTCTACTGAATCTGCTTTAAAATCTGATAATAATAATAATAATCAAGACTCCCCTCCGATGAGGATGCCGACGAACCTCCCCCTGAAATCAAACATCTGATTCAACAGGAGGGGAGTCGCCGAGCAAAACCACTCGAAGAGGAAGTTGAAACCGTGAATATAGGTGATGAAACCATGATTCGGGAAATAAAGATTGGCAAAACTTTATCTCCTGAAGAGCGCGAAGAATTAATCGCCTTACTTAAAGAGTTCAAGGAGGTTTTCGCTTGGTCTTACGATGACATGCCGGGATTGAATGAGGAGATTATTCAGCATCAATTACCTTTAATCCCTGGCATCAAGCCAAAGAAGCAGAAACTCCGAAAACTCAAGACAGAATGGGAGTTGAAAGTTTATGAAGAAGTCAAGAAATTTCTAGAGGTGAAATTCATCCAAGTGGTCGAATACCCCGAATGGCTTGCTAATGTAGTACCAGTGCCCAAAAAGGATGGGAAGGTTCGAATGTGCGTTGATTTTCGGGACCTGAACAAAGCAAGTCCAAAAGATTATTTCCCATTGCCGAACATTGATCTCTTGGTAGATAATACTGCTGGACATGCTTTGTTATCCTTTATGGATGGGTTCTCGGGATACAACCAGATCAAGATGGCACCTGAGGACATGATGAAAACAACATTCATTACTCAGTGGGGTACATATTGCTACAGAGTAATGCCATTTGGGCTAAAGAACGCTGGTGCCACTTATCAGAGGGCTGCAACTACTCTTCTTCATGATATGATTCACAAAGAAGTCGAAGTCTATGTAGATGACATGATAGTTAAAGCAAAGACTAGACCAGAGCATACAGTTGCCTTGAGAAAATTCTTTGAAAGAATCAGGAAATATCAGCTTCGCCTGAATCCAAACAAGTGTGTATTTGGAGTTACATCAGGGAAACTCCTTGGATTTATGGTCAGTGAAAGAGGAATTGAGGTGGATCCTCAAAAGATCAAAGCAATCCAAGAAATGGAACCGCCTAAGACAGAAAAGCAGATCAGAGGTTTTCTTGGGAAAGTTCAATACTTGAGAAGGTTCATATCTCATTTAACTATGACATGTGAACCAATTTTCAAGCTTTTAAAGAAGAATTCATCGAAGAGGTGGAATGATGAATGTCAGGAAGCGTTTGAAAAAGTTAAGCAATGTTTATCTTTGCCTCCTGTTTTATCACCCGTCATTCAAGGCCAACCCTTGTTGATGTATTTGTCGATTACAAACACTGCAATGGGTTGTATGCTTGCTCAGAAAGATCCAGAGTCTAAGCGGGAAAAGCCTATCTATTATATCCGTAAGAAGATGCTTGAATATGAGATAAAGTACTCTGTTTTGGAGAAGACCTGTCTAGCATTGGTTTGGGCTACTCAAAGGCTTAGACACTATCTGTTGTCGAACAAGGTTCTTTTACTTTCATGGATGGATCCGTTGAAGTACTTGTTTGAGAAACCCGCCCTTACTGGAAGAACCGCAAGGTGGTTGTTATTGTTATCTGAGTTTGACATCATTTATGTCACTCAGAAGTCCATCAAAGGACGGATTATAGCTGAGCAGCTGGCTGATTTTCCTACAAAGGAGAATGCTTTCCTGAAAACTGAGTTTCCTGATGAAGAAATAATGGATATTGAAGAAGAAACTCCAAGTACCAAATGGTTGATGTATTTTGACGGAGCAGTCAATAACCAAGGTCGAGGAGTGGGCGCAGTGTTGATATCTCCAAAGAAAGAGTATATCCCTATATCCATTAAGTTGCAGTTTGAGTGCACGAACAACATGGCAGAATATGAAGCTTGTATAGCAGGACTCGAGGCAGCTTTAGCTCTTCAAGTTCAAGACATAGATGTGTTTGGGGACTCAATGCTCATTATTTGTCAAACCAACGGGCAATGGAAAAGTCGGGAGGATAAATTGATCCCTTATAACGCATATTTGGAATCTCTGGTTAAAAAATTCAAGAATATCACTTTTACTCACTTGTCTAGAACTAGAAACCATTTTGCTGATGCTTTGGCAACTTTGGCTTCGATGCTAGACATCTCTGCGACTATGGAGGTTCAGCCGTTAGTTATCAGATTGCAGTGGGCTCCTGCGCATGTGAATGCGATAGAAATATTGGCGAGATGTCCGGATGGGAAACCATGGTATACAGATATCAAGAACTTCATTTCTGGCAAGGGTCACCCTCCTGAAGCTTTAAGCAAAGAGAGGAAAACTCTTCAGAGGCTAGCTACCAACTTCATCATTTGTGGTGAAGAGCTGTATAGGCGATCTTTTGACGGAATCCAACTCTTATGTGTTGATGAGGACAAAGCTGTGGAGCTTATTGAGCAGACTCATGAGGGAGTTTGTGGACCGCATATGAATGGCAAGATGTTATCTAGAAAGATTTTAAGACTTGGATTTTATTGGCCCACAATGGAAGCAGACTGCTTTGCCTTTGTGAAGAAATGCCATAAGTGTCAAGTTTATGCGAATCTTATTCACGTTCCTCCGTCGGAGTTGCATTCTTTGACTTTACCGTGGCCATTTTCAGTATGGGGGATTGATATCATTGGAAAAGTTTATCCAAGGTCTTCAAGCGGGCATGAGTACATTCTGGTCGCGATTGACTATTTTACGAAATGGATTGAAGCCGCTTCATATGCTTCCATCACTTCGAACACAGTTGCGAAGTTTATCCGCACCAACATTATTTGCAGATACGGAGTACCTCATGAGTTGATTTCAGATAATGGGTCGCAATTCAAGAAAGAGGTGTTACACTTGTGTGAAGAATTCAAGATAAGACATCACAAGTCATCTCCTTACAGACCTCAAACAAATGGTGCTGTAGAGGCCGCAAACAAAAATATCAAAGTCATTATCATTAAGATGACTAAGACTTATAAAGACTGGTCGAATAAACTCCCTTATGCCTTGTGGGCTTATCGGACATCGATCAGGTCTTCAACAGGTGTCTCCGTATTCTTTAGTGTACGGAATGGAAGCAGTCCTCTCTGTTGAGCTGAGAATCCCATCCTTGAGAGTGATGATAGAAGCTGGCTTGCCAGAGTCTGAATGGGCAAAAGTCAGATACCATGAGCTGCAAATGATAGACGAAAAGAGGTTGAGAGCCTTGTATCACATCCAGGGGTATCAAAAGAGAATCGAAAGAGCCTTTAACAAGAAGGTCAAGGTTCGAGATTTGAAGCCTGGAGATATTGTTTTAAAGTCCTACAGGGCACCGTATTTGATCCTCGAGGGAAATTCAGGCCAAACTGGTCAGGTCCTTACATCATTGATGAAGTCCTGCCTGGAAAAGCCGTAAGACTCCTCGATGAAAGTGGAGAAAAATTAAATGAGCCTACAAACCTAGATCAATTAAAGAAGTATTACGCTTAAGTACACCAGAAGGCCATCCTTGGACGATTTGAGCTTCAAACCATTATCCCAAATATTTTAAACCATTTGCAAACCCTTTGGGCCTAAAAAAAATATAATCTTTTTCTTTGATAAACCCAAACTAGGGGCATTTTTTTTATATATATAAAAAAAAAAGAAAAAGAAAGAAAGAAGTGTTTTGAACTACGTTATGACCTGATCCCTTTTTCCAGGGTACATAGGTAGCCTGATCACTTCAGGTTCGGTCACATCCTTCGTAAACTAAAAAAAAAACAATAAAAATCCTTTGAAACCCCAAAAGGGCGAACTACGCAAACCTGATTCCTATTTCTTCAGGGATACGTAGGCAGTTTGGAGGGTCCAGATTCGGTTTAAAATACATGCAACCAAACCAAGGTTTATCCTGCTTGAACCTAAGCCTACCTTAAAGTCCTTCTGGTGTATTTTAGGCCTAGGTTTGTAGAGAAGCAGAAAGAAAGAAAAATGATGGAGTCTTAGACCCGCTAGACTGAAAACCCGAAAGGGCGGCTTAGGCAAAAATCAGGGTACTGAGCCTGCTGGATGGAAAATCTGCAAGGGCAGACAGTCCAGGCAAAATATAAGGCATACGGTCCGCCAAATCGAAAACCTAGAAAGGTGATTTGGTCATGGCAGTGACTTCATGCAGAGAGGACACATCTTTGAAGAACCAGTTAGACTTCCATTTTCTTTGGCATCACTCTAATGTTTGAGTAAGCGCCAAAGCTTCCTTTGGTATTCTTTGAGTTAAGGAGGTTGAAAATAAGCAATCTAAAGGGATAATAACCATGACGGAAATAGCGGAAAAAAGAATGAAACACCTTTAAACACGGTAACCAAAAGAATCTAAGAGTGGTAGACTTTTACCATCTTAAAATATTTTATCAGGCTAAGAAGCAGATTTAGTCTCTCTTAGTATTCACGTCATGTGTTTTGTCAAATCCTCGTTCGTCGTTTGTCAAAGTCTTTCTTTTGTCGAGTAGAGGTCAAGTTTTGAAGTCCTGTTTAGTCAATGTCCTCCCAAAACCGGGGTGACAAATAAGAAAAGTGGGGGGAGAAAGAAGAGAATATGTGCCTCGTGTGAGTAGTGGAAAGCAGAGCAAAGTTCAGAATGTGACAGGCTCTCAAATCCATCTGAAGTATCAGCGGCTGGCAGAGATGAAGAGAATTTCTGAGCAAGACCAATTTCTTATACTTGAGAAAAGCTTTGTAACCCCAAGAGTTCATTAATGAAAGTTTTCTGTTTATCCTTTTGATCCCTTTTGTGATTGCTCACTAATGAATTTTGTCATGGAAGTAATCATGTTAGGGGCATATTTTATGACTTGCGTCATAAAAGATGTCAATCAAACAATGATATTTGAGATGGTTATTCTCGTCAAATAGAGACTAGAGAAGTTTGAACACTCTTTTGGTTCAAGCTCATCAATCCAGTCATTTTTCTTTTGGGAGTCAAGTTTTCCTAAAATCTTTCCCCCAACGGAGTCTACAATTCACTTCTGCAATTTTCAAATTCTAGCAGATTTCTTTTCAATTATTTTTAAAGGTCAATACCCGAAAATTTCTTCCTCCTTGCTTGAGTTTTGTCTTCAGCAAAGATCATGCATTTTCAATCATTCTCAGGCAGGAATGATTGATTCATCTGATGAAATCGATCAAAGTTGGTCATTTTTTTTCAATCCTTTCAATGAATTTTATTTTCGCCATTGGCTCCGTGATTTGGAGTTTGGCATTTTTCTTTTATCATTTTATAAATTTTTGCCAATGGCTCCATGATTTGGAGTTTGGCATTTTCTTTCATCATTTTGTAAAAATGCTTTCACCAATGAATTTGTGATTTGGAGATTGGTCTTTTCTTTCACAATTTGAAAGATTTTAAAAATATTTTCGCTAATGGCTCCGTGTTTTGGAGATTGACCTTTTTCCTTCATCATTTGAAAATTTTTAAAAATATTTTCGCCAATGGCTCTATGTTTTGGAGATTGGTCTTTTTCTTTCATCATTTGAAAGATTTAAAAATTATTTCCGCCAATGGCTCCATGATTTGGAGTTTGGTCTTTTCTTTCACCATTTGAAAGATTTTCAAAATGTTTTCGCCAATGGCTCTGTGATTTGGAGTCTGGTAATTTTTCTCATCATTTGAAAATGATTTCTTCTTAAAGGAATTTCCAGTGAAGCAGCTCCGTATGTTTGGAGTCTGGACTTTTCTTTAACCATGAAGAGTTTTTAGAAGTAAGAAACTACCAGTGAAATTGAGCTCCGTATATTTGGAGTCTGGTCTTTTCTTCTTCGCCTGTGACATTTAGCAGTGAAGTGCCAAATTTTGGCCTGTCTAATTGTCACTTCGCAATGTACCGCTACCTAACAAGTTAGGAGTCAGGTATATCTGCGTGGATTTATATGGAACCTTTTCTACAAGACCATATGAATCTTGGATGACCTGCTACCTTGAAAGAGAGGAGTCAGGATTATCTGGATGGCTAAACAGACGGATTTTTAGCAATGGTCTGTGTATTTATCACCCTTTTGTTTTGAGGTAGTTTTGACGACTGACCAAACGATATTTGGTCTGATCGTTAAGATTTGCTCTTTCTTTTAAATGATATCATTTTGGCAATTGACCGAACGATATTTGGTTTGATTGTCCGCAAAAACTCTTATTCATCGATACAATTGTGTGTTTGAAGTACTATTTTATTCTTTAAGTGTTTCGTTTCATGTTTTGTTAAAGTTTTGGTGTCTAGTATAGTAAAAAAAAAGTGTTTTGTGCTTGTTTGTTTTCAAAAAGGTCTTTGTTTGTCGATATAGTCTGTTGAGTTCGAGTATTAGAGAGAGGATATCTCATTTTAGATGTCGAGAGTCAGAGGGAGGCCATCTCTCAATGTTTTTAGATTTTGAGTTTTGTTGCAATGTCATTTTGTTGTTTTACTTTTGTGATTGCTGTTTTACTTTTGTGAATACCATTTTTAGAGCAAAAAACCCAAAAAAATTATTTCACTTTGATTTTGGGTCAGCCACAATGTGTTGTCAGTTCAGCTTTGACATTCGCGTGACAATCACGCTTTGCCAAAGAGGGGCATCTGTAGACACCCCATTTTGACCGAACCCCAATTTGGTGTATTTGAATGAAACCCTTCCAAATTAATGGTCTAGCGTCCCAAATTTCATCCTAGGGTAGGTTAGGGTCCCGATTAGCTCCCTATAAATTTTTGTGGAAATCCGTTGCGGTTTGTCTAGCAGACGATCATAGTTTATGAGATAGTGTAAATATAGTGTAGCAGAAGAGGGGTGGTTTATCCAGTTTAGGGGTAGTCCAGTCAATGTATATTGCAGCAGAGGGGGTGTTCCTGTAATTAAAGGGACTCGACTTTATTTTCATTAAAACAATTTCCTTGAACCACCCATTTTCTTATAAAAATAAGTAGAAATATACTAATAGGGAGTTTTTTGTCAACTTGTAGTGCCCAAAAATTATCCTCATCATTTATAAATAGAAAGAGGAAAGTGTCTCTAGTCTCTCCCCTAGATAAGTTTATCTACTCCTCCCTTTAAAAAAACACAGTGGGCCCACGCTGTTTGGATGATCCAAAGCATTCATTTGATAGGTCCTAACATAGATAGGATGTGCCCAAAAAATCAGCACTAAAGGGTCATCCTAGAACTTCGTTTTGTTGTGCCTTGTGGTACCCAGAATGGACACATATAAACGTCCACGTAAATATGCGTCCATTTTGGACATGGTGTGCCCCACAAAATGAAGTTCTAGGATGACCCTTTGGTGCTAATTTTTTGGGCACACCCTATCTATGTTAGGACCTATCAAATGAATGCTTTGGATCATCCAAACAGCATGGGCCCACTGTGTTTTTTTAAAGAGAGGAGTAGATAAGCTTATCTAGGGGAGAGACTAGAGACACTTTCCTCTAATAGAAAAGGCTTTCTCATTTTCACTGGAATTAAGTTTTCCCCAAATTAGAAACCCTAGCAAAGGATTAGAGAGAGAGTTTAGAAAAACCAAACCCTAGCTCCGTTCGATCTTCTCCTTCCTCGGTAGTTTTTCCGGCAAGCTTGTCTAAGCTCCGGCAAGATTCCAACCGACATTCTATATTCATCTTTTGCACAGATCCGTATTTTGTTGCCTTGTTTCTTCATTTTTCTTGATAAAATCCTTTCTCTTCATCCATTGAAACCCTAACTTTTCCTTGTTTCTTCTCCAGCCAAGTCTTCTTCTTCCTTGTTATATACTCAATGCTTATCTACCTTTTGTTCTTATCTAGAACCTGTTTTCTTGGTTTTTAAACCCTAGCTTTTGTTAAAACATCATTCTCAGATATATAACCTCACGATTTCAGATCCGAACTATCAAGTCATGGAGTTATGCTTATACATGTTAGATCACAAAGATTATACCATGGCTTCAGAGAATTTATACTTGATTTGGTGAATTTCCTCCTCTGTTTTCATTCTTTGTCAAAATTAGCAAAGGCACAGTAGATGAGTAGTAGTCGCAAGCTTGTAGATTTTCATTTGAGGATTGCACTATGATTTGAAGAGCTTGAGGTGAATTTCACTTCAGCAAGTTATAAATTTGTCTTGTTCAGGTAAGAGTCTCTGTTTTTGTTTTTACTCGAAATTTCACTAATTATTTTTTTTATGTTCATGGATGGAAATAATCGACATATCAAAGAATTTTGATCTGATTTGTTTTGAGTTTCAAGACACAGATTGAATTTCTTGAATTTTATTGCAGAAATTTGATTATAAATGATTTAAAAAAATTTAGTATATTGTGTGAATCTTGATTTTCATGTTCTGGTTTGTAAAAAGGCATGTAATTATATACTAATAAGGAAGAATTTGGTATTTAAGTCCTTGAAGCTTGATTTTAGTCTACTTTAGAATACAGAATAAGTTTTGTAATTGTGCTAGTGTTGTCATATGATAGTGTAAATTTATGGTCAACAAGAATCTGGTAGAATGAGATTGCAATTAATTTATATATATATCTGAGTTGTTGTTTCTATTTGGATAACTTTGTATTTAGTTCATCTAAATTTTTTTGTTATTCATCTAATTTTTTTTTAGGTATACAGAGCATATTTTTTTTAGGGATCCATGGCCGTATACCATGGATGGCGACTATGAGTTTTGTTTTTGTTTTGAGAGTTCCATGGTAGAGCTCTCCTTCACGTGTGGATGATCCAAGAGGCCGTTGGGGGCTCGTCCCCCACCTCTCTCCCGGATCGGGGTCCACAGTAATTAAAACAAGGGATTCACACACTACACATCATGCATTATCATATTTGTTATTTCTTTCATTGTTTTTTATTATTTGCTCCACGGGATAGATTCAATGCGTGCCCGACTGGGATGTCATTACCCTAATGGTACTGTTGAATCTATTTTGAAGCTATACGCCAGCGTTGCAGCCGTAAACACTCGGTGCACTTGTGTTTACAGCAGCCGATGAGCAATGAAGCATATTATGTATAACACTCGGTGCACTTGTGTTATACATATTAAGTATGGTTCATACGCATAGTACCCGATAGATTGAGTCCGGAGCTCTACTTTGTTTTATATATTATGTATATACTTACTGACCTAGTGAAATCCAACTAGGAAGTACCCGTGTTTATACAAGTATATTGCATTCATATAGGATCGAATGTGTGTTGCTTACACATGTGGAGCCTAGAGTTAGGAGCTCTGTCCCATTTGTAGACTAGGGTAGCTCATTTTATATGGCTACAACACGGTCCTAGTACACTCATCAGTCTGTCTTGAGTCGAGATTTTCTTGACTCCGCTAGATTAGAATTAGGGCTGGTGCCCCTGGTTAGGATTTGTGTATGTGTATATACCTATATATACTGATTATATATATTGAGGTCCTCCTCTTAGTTAGAGTTCCTTATTCTTTTCAAATCGGTTATACCCATTCATTATTCAAATCTAGATCTAATCAGTGGCTTTTTTATCGCCATTACCTTGGCCTTGTTTAGTCCTTGATCTGTTGATTTAGGGTTTGACCCGTTATTGAATGTTCTCACGTTTGGTTGATTACCTTTCTCTGATAACCGTTATTCATATACCTTTGATTGAGTTATAGGGATCCCTTGTATAGTCGTTATGCTGCCGGATTTTATCCAGAATATTTTTTTAGCATGACCGCTACTTCTTAGGGTTAGGAGAACCATGAGTTTACCTTACCTTGACTTTCTTGTCTAGCGTCGTTATGCTGCATGATTTTATCCAGAATATTTTCAAGCATGATCGCTATTTCTTAGAGTTAGTTGAACCATGCGTTTACCTTGCCATGGGCTTTCTTGTTTAGCTGTTATGCTGTCGAATTTTTCGCAATACATTTTGAGCATAACTGCTACTCTTTAGAGTCAGTTTACTTAGTATGGACTTTGACCTCCTCGTATAGCTTTTATGCTGCTGGATTTTATCCAAAACATGTTGAGCATGATTGCTATCCTTTGGAGTCAGTCTACTTTGTCTTGATTCCCATGTATAGTCTTGATTAGATTGAAACTCATTTTTAGTGAGAACTTCCGATTTGATCAGTTGTATTTGTATACTTTTAGTTTCACTAGGATAGTGGCCTGTACATATCGTTCTCGTGGTCACAATTTATTTGTTACCCTGTGATTATGTATCCACCTTTTTGTTGTATCATAAATTCATCTTATGTATACATTGCTCAGTAGGATTAGATCCTTACCTGTTTTGTCTTGAGATCTGGCCGATAGCTCGTTTGCTGTCCTTATGACCATGATCTATCATTTCTGATTATATTGATCGTACAGTTGTTGATATACATCATTCAGATTTTAGATCTGGTCCTTGACCTTACTTTTGTCTTCTTATGGCCATGGTTTATTATCTGAGCCATTGATTTTTCATTGATCCGTGTTTACCTATCATATATCTTTTACCCTTGGATCATATCGAAATCATTGATGAAAAAGTTTGATCTTACCTGTATTCTTTGAGTGCATGATCGTTGCTGAGATCGAAACTTATTTAGATTAGGGATGTTTATCGTTCCTGACTCTTTCATTCCCAAAAGAAGAACATTTATACTCAAATGAGACTTAAAGGAGTGGATTGAGAATTCATTGGGACCCTGTTGATGTAGGTCATATTGTCACTGTCTATTTTTCTTTAACCTTCATAGACAGTATTTCTTTGATTTTCAGAATAAAATACCCTTTGGTGTGTTTCAAGATTACTCTTTTCTCTATTTGTTCAGAATCTTTATCCCATGACTATTGATCTAGTGTGTGTGCTTCCAAGTCAAGAGTCTATGTTTACCGAAAGACCATTCTTTCTAAAGACTGACCATGTCCAATCATACTTGATCCAGGCAGTCTATTGTTTTACCCACATTGTCAACATAAGCCTTTTGTTGCCCCATTTAACCTAGACCTTGTGGAGTTGCCTTTTCTGGGATTCCTACTCCGGGATTAAACTTTATAGTTATCATTATCATGAGGAAAGGTGTATCATCTATAAACTTTTAGTGTCAGTTCACTACCTTTGAAGAAGTGTCCTGTGTTTTTAGATTTGTCTTTCATTGAGTGTACATCAACTTTCTTCTCTCTAAGTTGAAAAAGTTCAGTTATGTAGATGTAAAAAAAGAAGAAGAAGAGAGAAGTGTCATATCTGTCAGTCTTTCTTATATAGAGTCAGTGTTCTGTTTTATGTCAGAACTGATGAAGAGCCCATTGAGGTGTGTCAAAAATCATCAATGTACTTACAGTCTTCAATTCAATAAAATGGTTGATTTCGTATCTTTGATACTCTATGATTCACTCTTAGATCTAATGTTTAAATAACTAAAGACCCCCATCTTGGATGCGATTGCGGACGAAATTCACCTCGAGATCTGAAAGATGGTCGAATGAGAGGAAGAGCGTCGAGCATAGCCACTTGAAGAAGAAATCGAAGCCATTGATAGTGGTATCAAAATTCGAAACTCGGGGAAGATGGAGTGGCAAAACTTTATCTCCCGAGGAGCGCAAAGAATTGATAAACCTGTTTAAAGGGGTTTGAGGTAGTCTTGCTTGATCCTGTAAGGATAAACCAGGGGAAGGCCCTGTCGTTGAGCAAAGCAAAACTTCATCGGCTTTAGACATCCAGTTGAAGAGTAAAATTTTAAAGAGATGAGCATCAGATATCCTATGGAGCTGATGAGATAATGAGGGAAGGCTTTCATCCAAGGAAGTCGTATTATAAATTTGAGCCTTAAAAAGAACAATTGGGCTGCATATTTTCAGTATGATTTTGAGGCGGAACATTTCAAGAGTAAAGACATTCCACATGTAAAAAAAGAAGAAGAAAGAGACAAGAAGCTGTGGAACCTTAAAGCATAAATTCAAGATCTTCGAGATGGGAGTGGAGCACAGTGGTTGCAGCTTTGCCTAACATACCGTCAGACTCCTCGAAAAAAAAATTTCTAAGTCTTTGAACCTTAAGCAAAAGAGCTTGTACATCAAATACATCAGGAGAACATCCTTGGGCGTTTGAACTTTTATAGCCAAAATCCCAACATTTAAAAATCCTTCTGTAAACCCTTTGGGCCCAAAAGTAAATGAAACCATTTCTTTTCAAACACATTATAAACCCGGGGCATTATGCACCCGAACTACGTCGGACCTGATCCCCATTTCTTCAGGGGTACGTAGGCAACTTGATTAATTCAAGTTCGGTCAAACCTTGGGATAAAATTCCTTTTGAAAATTTTGAAGCTAAATGCTAAACCATTCTTTGAAAAATCCCACAGTGAACTACGCGGATCTGATCCTCCATTTTTGGGGTACGTAGGTAGTCTGGCTAGACCAGATTCGGTCCAAATCCTTAGAACCTTAGGTATTCAACCCTTTTGAACCCGAGCCCACCTAAAAAGTTCTTCTGGTGAAACAAGCAAAGGTTCGAGGCGAATGAAAAGAAAAACAGAAAGAAAAGAATGAGAGTCTGAAGACCCGCTAGGTTGAAAACCCGAAAGGGCGGCCTAGAAAAAGTCATTTTCTTGCTAAGTCAATAACCAAAGAGATTGGCTTATGTAAAGTAAGGGTAGCAGTCTGCTGGATTGAAAACTTGAAGAGACAATCTAGTCAGAGGCAAAGACTTCCCATGAAAAGTTGAGTTGAATGGAAGTAGAAAGAATTCCTCAGTGGCGAAGAATTCCAAAGTTTGAGAGCAAGTAGTGCAACCAAAAGTTGAGACAAGTAGTCTTTTAGACTGAAAACTTGGAGAGCAAAAGTTGAAACAAGTGGTCTTTTAGACTGAAAACTTGGAAATTAAAAGTTGTGACTTCTTTTGAAGAGAGAAATCAAGGAGACGGAGAAGCAACATCTACATAGGGCAGGATCTTGGAATCCGAACAGTGTCAACGAGACTTACTTTGATATCTTTTTAAACTAGGGGCATTGAATCTGAGCAATCCGAAGGTGGTATAACCATGATGGAGATCCCGATGAAGGAAATTAGGTTATCTTGACATAGTTTTTGAGACTACTCTGAGAGTGGCTGACCTTACCATTTAAAAAATTATACATTTGATTTAAGAGTGAATCAAAATTTAGTCAAGTCCTTTGAATATTGTAAATCTTCTTTGAAAGAGTCCTCAGGAGTCTGTTCCTTGTTTATCATTGTTTTCTTTTAGAATCAAAAGTGTTTGGCACTGGAGAGAATGGGTGTACACCTTTCGAAATGTAAAGAAAAATCTAGAGTAGATCCTGGTTTAAGAATCAAAGAAGGGCAAGAGATTTGTTATTCAGACCTGCCTGAAATATTAAAGCCTCAAGCACTGAGCAAAATGAAGAATTCTTACGTTCAGCCTTTGTGAAGATGGTTTTACCACTATACCAAAGAAAGAACCCATGCAAACTCAAATTTTTCATACTTACCTTGGTTCTGCTTTCTTAAGACCTTGTCATGGAAGCACATCATACTAGGGGCATCTTTTATGACTTCCGTCATAAAAGATATTACACAATGATAACTGGGATATCTATTCTTAGCAAATAGAAACCAGAGAAGCTTGAGCATACTCTTTGAGTTGAATTCCTTGATCAAATGGTTTCTTTTGGAGTCAGTTTCAGAAACTTCAATTCCCAGCGGAGTATAGAATCTACTCCTGCATCCTTCAAACCTCATCAGAATGCTTTTCACCTGTTAAAGAGAGCCGGCACCTGAAAATCTAATCAATCTACTTGAGTTTTGCTTTCAGCAAAGATCATGCGCTCATAGTTATTCTCGGTAAGAGATGACTGGCCTATTAGTGAAATCGATCAAAGATGGTAAATTCTTCATTCCTTTTGAAGGTTTTTAATAAGGATAGAAATTGATGGTTCCGTGTTCCACGGTTTGATTTTTCTTCCATGGTTTTAGAAAGTTTTCAATAAAGGAAGAAATTACTATATTCTGTGTTACACGGTTTGATCTTTTCTTCCATCATTAAAAAAAAAAAACCTTTGGTTTACACTTGTTTTGACAAATTTTTTTAATACAGCTATAAAAAAAAAACTCTTTGAGTGATTAGTGTGTACTTATCTGATTTGTACTCTTTGAGTGTTTGATTTTTGTTTGCTTTGACAAAGTTTTAATACGAAAAGAAAAGAAAAAGAAGGATGAGTTACCAAACCTGTGTTACACGGTTTGGTCTTTTTGAAAGGTTTTTAGTGAAGAAGCTCGTTGAACCTGTGCTACACGGTTTGGTCTTTTCTTTGTTCGTTTAAAAAAAAAAGGGAAAAATTATCAAACATGTGTTGCACGGTTTGGAATTTTCTTCGATCATTTTGAGGGTTTTAATAGGGGAAAATTTCTGATCGTGTGTTACACGGATTGGTCTTTTCTTCCTTCTCCCGGGTATTTAGTACCCCGATGATTAGTAATGTAATGTCAAGTAGTGACTTACCTAATCATCGTTCTGCAATGTGCAGCTTCCTAACGAGTTAGGAGTCATGCGTATCTGCGAAGAGGTTTGTATGAGACTGTTTAGCAGGACCACGAATTTGGGTTTATGTGGAACTGTTTAACAGAACCGCGTGATCCGGAGTGATTCGCTACCTTGAAAGAGAGGAGTCAGACTTACTCGGATAGTTAAACAGATTTATTTTCAGCAATGATCTGTATATCTATCGCCTGGCTTGAGACTTAGTCTCGCCTCGGGTATTAGAAGTTTGAGTTTAGCTCGAATATTCGAGTACCCTAATAAATGGTCGAGTAAGTTTTAGACTGATCGACGAGATAAATTACCGAACTTGTGTAACACGGTTTGGTCTTTTTGAAAGATTTTAACAGAGATATAAATTACCGAACTTGTGTAACACGGTTTGGTCTTTTTGAAAGATTTTAACAGAGATAGAAATTACCGAACCTGTGTTACACGGTTTGGTCTTTTTGAAAGGTTTTAGTAGAGATGGAAATTGCCGAACCTGTGTTACATGGTTTGGTCTTTTTTAAAGATTTTTAACAGAGTTGGAAATTACCAAACCTGTGTTACACGGTTTGGTCTTTTTGAAAGAATTTAACAGAAATGGAAATCACCGAACCTGTGTTACATGGTTTGGTCTTTTTGAAAGTTTTTAACAGAGTTGGAAATTACCGAACCTGTGTTACACGGTTTGGTCTTTTTGAAAGATTTTAACAGAGATAGAAATTACCGAACCTGTGTTACACGGTTTGGTCTTTTTGAATGATTTTAACGGAGATAAATTATTGAACCTGTGTTACACGGTTTGGTCTTTTTGAAAGATTTTTAATAGAGATGGAAGTTACCGAACCTGTGTTACACGATTTGGTCTTTTTGAAAGGTTTTAATAGGGGAAAATTTCCGATCCTGTGTTACACGGATTGGTCTTTTCTTCCTTCTCCCGGGTATTTAGTACCCCGATGATTAGTAATATAATGTCAAGTAGTGACTTACCTAATCATCGTTCCGCAATGTGTAGCTTCCTAACGTGTTAGGAGTCATGCGTATCTGCGAAGAGGTTTGTATGGGGCTGTTTAGCAGGACATACGAATTTGGATTTATGTGGAACTGTTTAACAGAACCGCGTAACCCGGAGTGATTCGCTACCTTGAAAGAGAGGAGTCAGAGTTACTCGGATAGTTAAACAGATTTATTTTCAGCAATGATCTGTATATCTATCGCCGGGCTTGAGACTTAGTCTCGCCTCGGGTATTAGAAGTTTGAGTTTAGCTCAAATATTCGAGTACCCTAATAATTGGTCGAGTAAGTTTTAGACTGATCGACGTGTTATAAAAAAAAAAAAAACTCTATGAGTGTTTGGTTTTGAACTTATTTTGGATAATTTTCAATGCAGTGGTCTTTGGCCTATTTGATAGTTTCATATAAAAAAAGAAAAAGAAAACTCTTTGAGTGTTTGGTTTTGTATTTGTCTTGGACGAGTCTCAATACAGTGGTTTTTGGCCTATTTTTTGCAGGTTTCTAAAAAGGAAAAACTCTTTGAGTGTTTGGATTTATGCTTGTCTTAGACAAGTTGCATCGTGGTTTCTAAAAAATTAAAAAAATGAAAACTCTTTGAGTGATTGAAATGATTTGTTTGTTTGTTTGGTTGGTGCTCTTTGAGCAATTGTTATGTTTACTTTGGCTTAGCCTGATAAAAAAAAGTGTGTTTGTGTTTTATAATCTGTTCGTTCATCTTTGATAGCTAGTTTAAATAGTTGAGTCGTGAGCGTTAGAGAGAGGCTATCTCTTTGAGGTATCTTAGTTGCCAAGTTAAGAGTCGGTGAGAGGCTATCTCCCTATTATTGGTAGAATCTTATCCTTGTGAATACCGTTCTTAGAACAAAAAAAAAACTAAAAATTTGCTTTGTTTTGTTTTCGGGTCAATCAAAATGGGTCGTCTGTTCAGCTTTGTCATTCGCGTGACAAGCACGCTCTGCCAAAGAGGGGCATCTGTAGACACCCCATTTTGACCGGACCCAAGTTCGCGTTGCTTGTGCAAAGCCTCGTCAAATCAGTGAACTGGGGTCCCAAATTAAACCCTGGAGTAGCTTAGGGTCTCTCATAGGTCTTCGTAAAATTTCGTCGAGATCCGAGCGCGTTTGCTCAGTAAACAAGCCGAGAGAATGTGCGCAGTACAGACTAAAAAGGGGAGTGAATCATCTTAAAGGTGGCTGTCCATGGGAAAAAGGGAGGCAAATATATCATTTTTTGTAGGAAAATGGGATTCATTTTCGAGGAGGATTTTCATTTTTCCTAGAAAAACAGAGAGAGAGAGAGAGAGAGAGAGAGTGAGTGAGAGAGAGAGAGAAGGAGAGATCACCGGTCATCTTCTCCGGCAATCCTCTCCAATCTCCGGCCGATTCTTTAGCTTCACTACACCTTTGCAATCGGTCATCGTCATCAATCATCTCTCCACCGGATTCTCCCGTTTTCATCTTTTTCTCCATTGAAAACCCTAACTTAGCTTTGCAAACCCTAACTCCGGTAAGGTCCCATCGGAATCCGGCTGGGGCTTTCATTTTTTTTTTCCATTTCGGCTCTGTCTAGCTTCACTCCCTCAGATCCAAGTTTCTAAGCACAGATCCAAGCCCTTGAGTTCTAAACCCTAACTTTTTTTTTGTTTTCTTCTCCGACCTCGCTCCCCGGAGCTCCGGCCAACGGAGAAATCTCGGAATTGAGATCTCGGATCTGAGAAGAGAGAAAGAGATTACAGAGAGAAAGAGGAGAAAAGGGGATCTGGAATTTTCTCATTTGCAGAGGGTTTAAGAGTGAAAATTAGAGGGGAAGCTTCTCATTTTTAGGGTTCCTTGTTAGAAATTTGAAGATAGAGAGAAAGGAAATTACGGTTTTGAGCTTTGATCTTTTTCTCTGGCAAGTCTCCGGCATTTGCTCTGGCCGGTCTTTGATCTATTCTAAACCTTGTTTTCTCCCCTGATGTTTACCAAATTCGTTGATTCTCTTGATTCCTAAAATCCTTCAAATCCTAACCGAGTCTACCTTTCTTCCGATCAAATTTTCCGATCATTGCCGGCCAAGATCCATCATCTCCGGTCAATTTCCGGCTAGCTATAGATCTCATTGTTAATGGACAAGATTTGAGCGTTCCACTTGATTCTGATCAAGAAGACATCATTCGCAAGCGGATCTGCATATTGAGTAATTTCAGGTTCCCTAAAGAAAAGGTAGTTCAGCTCAAATTCCATTTGATTAGGTAAGTTTCTTTGTATGAGTAATTCATCTGGATCTATATCTGTTTGCCTGTTTGCCTCATGTTTGGGAATTTTTTATCTATATATGCATAAATTTTTACTTTGATACTATCTTTCTATATGAGAATTTTCGAAAAGGAGATCATAATTCTGTTACAGAGAGGTTTTAATACAAGGTATTTTTTAATTCGATTCACTGATGCTGTAGGTTTACAAATTGATTTTTTGCCTCTTTGTGCTTTGTGGTTGCTAGTTGATTAAGCAATACCCTATGCTTGTAAAGTGGATTTCAAGGATTCTGAGATTTTCTACAAATCGATTTGGGGTGATGCTCAATGCTTATAAGTTGGTTTCAGCTTGGATGCCTTGGTTGCCTTATATTTGGTTCATTTTTCTTGGTATTTTGATCTAATGAAAGACAAGATAAATTAGTATAACTTTGAAAGCATAGTTGATGTTTGGCACCTGTTCTAGAAGACTTTGATGCCTCTTCAATGCTATTCATTGAAATTTGAGATGAAGTATGAGTTACCTGTGATTATCCTCTTAATATCTCAATTGGCCTGTTTTGTTTCTGACTGAATTTTTAAGATTTATGATATCTTTCAATTGTTATGTTAGAAATGAAAGATAAGAGGGTCTGAGGGTCTAATGTGGATGCCAAAATAATGATAATATCCATGGGTATTTTGAGTTTATTTCTGTTCTATGAGCAATATCAACTGATTATTATCATAATAGCTTGGCAGTTTCTAGTTTGGTTACCCGCAAGAATTCAAGACTTGAGATAGGTCGTGGGTTTTTAGTAGGAGCAGAGCTAACAATGTGCCCCCTTTTTGTTTGAGGACTTGTTGGAAATGCATCTGGAGCTTGGACCTTTGTTTCTAAAATGATAAGGCAATTATGACGATAGTCGGAGCCTCCCCTTTAGAGAGACAATTTGTGTCTCTATAGACCAAGCCCATCCTTAGGGGACTTGCTCAGTCCAAATAGAGCTCCCCTCCCTTTGTATACTAGACTTTAATAGTCTTTTAGACACCGATAGAAATTAGACCCCTACTAGGAGACATGCTATGTCTCATTAGGCCATGCTCCTTTGGAGACGAGCCTCATTTAGAGCCTACCCTTTAGGAAGGTCGCTTTAGTTTGGAAGGGAGTATACCCATAGGAGGCATGCCTTGCCTCATTTATAGAGCCCCTATTTGGAGACAAGCCTTATCTCATTTAGAGGATTTCCATTTTTAGAAGGCTTACCCAGCCTTATATTAGAGCAGCTCCTTTTGGAGAGTCTTTGACTCATTCCTCCTTTAAGTTGTAGTATTAGAGAGCCTTTGGCTCATTTATCTTCGTTAGTGTTTTTTATTAGAGAGTCGTTGGCTCGCTCGTCCTTTGGATAGCATTGTTAGAGAGTCTTTGACTCACTCATCTTTTAGTTGGTATTATTAGAGAGTCTTTGACTCATTTGTCGTTATTAGGGAGTCTTTGACTCCATTGTTTTCTTTAGTTGTATTATTAGAGAGTCTTTGATTCGTTTGTTCTTATTAAGGAGTCTTTGACTCATTTGTCCTTATTAGAGAGTCTTTGACTCGCTCGTCCTTTGATAGCGGTATTAGAGAGTCTTTGACTCATTTCCCCATCCCTTTAATTATTTTTAGGAGCTTCTCCTTAGTGTTGTCGTCGCTTTTATTTGTTTGAGACTTGTCAAGTCTCATTGGAGCTTTGCCTTTTGGATCTTAGATCATTTCGTCATTCTTGATAGTTAGCTTATTTGGTTTAGGGGTTTCCCCTGTTAGCCCTAGGGTTTGACCCTAGGGTGTTGCTTTGCATTTTCCCTTAGGTCTTTGACCAAAAGAGTGAAATCAGAAATTAAAAATCTAAAAAACATTAGAAATTCAAAATCCAAAAACATTTGAAAGCCCCAAAAGAAATCTAAAGTGTTGAGTGTTTTAGAAGTAGTAATTAGGAGAGTTCGTTTCGAACTACGTTGACTTGATCCTCTTTCACGAGGTATGTAGTGCAGCTTGGGATCCATATCCCAAGTCCAGCCAAACTTTTATAAATAATATTTTAAATCTTTTTGAATAAGTAAACCTTTAAAACCTCATTTTCAAAAGATCTTCCTCTAGAGTTAGGTGTTTCTCCTAGATAGAGAGTTTTAGAGTTAGGTTTTTCTTTTGATAGGTTGTTTGCTTGTTTGTTTGTTGTGTGCTTGTTTTAGAGTTAGGGGTCTGTCCTAGAGTTATAGGAGAGCCTCCGTCCGGTCAATCGGCGATCCACATCGCCGAGTGATGACTAGGGTAGGATACGTTAGTCCACCCTTTGTTTTCCTTAGGAAATATAACCTAGTTACACATAGGTTGTAGGAATCACCTGCATTAGCTTAGGGCTAATCTGCATTTAGTTAGGGCATATAGGGTGTCCTACAATCCCCAATTCATTGGAATTTAAATAATCGTACAAGAAACTTTAATAACTGGTCCGGTCTTTTAGATCGAGTCTAGGATAGAGGGCTAGGTGTCTTAGGCATCATAGCTTAGAATAGGCGCGAAGAACTATGTTGCCTTGATTCTCATGGAGGCGGGGATACGTAGGCTTCTTTGGATGAATACCAGACCATCCGAGGACTCGGGCTAATAATTTAGAGTCTTAGGATTTGTTGTATAGTTATTGTATGATTTGATATGTTTTCTTACTTTTTTGTACTGATCCTATACCTTTAGCTGTAGCTTGCATGTGTTCGCACATCAGAACTTAGACACCTATTAGGCATGTCACTCATAACCCAGCTATGCTTAGGTGACACATCTTTCACTTTATTTTATGTGTGCTTATTATTTGTATTCTCAGGAAATGCATGCTTAGGTAGACGACTCCTGAGGATTGTTCCCATTTCACATGATTTTTACCAAACTTCTTTGGAGTTGATAATAAATGGCATAAGAGACCAAGTGCTTGCACTCGGACGAATTGGGGGTGCTCTCAGACCTTCTCCTTTCGTAACCAGGCACGAATCCATATATATTTCTGGTTATCCATTGCACAAAGGATTTGATTTTAGAGTTCCATGGCATATCCATGGATGGCGACTCTGAGTTTATTTTAGGTATGTCTCGGTTTCGAACCACGGTTCCGAATCAAGACATATCTCTTTCTTTTTATATCGCCACTCGTGCTATGCTATAAGGGTGGCATCCGTTTCGAGAGTTCCTTGGTAGAGCTCTCCTTCGCACGTGGATGATCCAGAGGGTGTTAGGGACTAGTTCCCTCGCCGTCTATCTCGGATCGGGGTCCACAATACCCCATCAAAGGAAATCCACTGTAAGTGGGCACATGACCAAGAACATAGGGATGGAAGGAAAGGTAATAATGTCGGTCAATTTATTTCAATTTCTTGGTTGCATTTTACTTACCCTCGCAAACTTGGTAGTGGTATTCACCTTTTTTCCAATTTCTATACTTCTTTCGATTTAGAATCAGAGAACACTCCCAATATGTCTTTATAGAAATGGCATACCCTTGATATCGGTACTGGCACCCATATTAATTTTGGAATATTTTCATTTTCTTGCATACATGTCCTCTTCCTATGCAACATGCAACATGCAACATGCAACATTGCCCATGTTTGATATTTGCACCATCTTTTTCACATGCCATCCAAATTCTCCAAAGTATCGTACTACTGTTGATATTTCCCATCATCATCAGTTGTTCATTGTCCCTCATGTCATTTTCCTTTTCTTTCAAATCCTTAATTATTTTTCAAATCTCCATTTCTTATTTTAGTTAAGGTGCCTCACTCGAGGTGCATACCTGAAATATTGACTCCTATCAGTTGTGGTGCTTCGTTTCTTTTAAAGTAGGTGTCTGAAAGAGAATTTCAAATTCAATGAGGATTCGTACTCAAAGCCACCTGTAGACACCCCATTTTGACCGGACCCAAGTTCGAGTCACTTGGGCAAAACCTCATCAAATCAGTGAGTTGGGATCACAAATTGAACCTTGAGGTAGTTTAGGGTCCCACCGAAGTCTCCGTAAAGTTTCGGCAAAATCTGCAGAGAAATGGCAAATAGGACGAGCCGAGAAGGAAGTATAGTATAAATGTAAAAAGGGGGTGATTTATCCGCAGCAGGGAATATCCAGTTGAAAAAGGGGGTGATTTATCCGCAGCAGGGAATATCCAGTTGAAAAGGGGGTGCATTTATCCTGCGAAGGTCGCCCCCAAGCCAAATAGGACAAAAATGGCGGGCGCGCCTCATCATTTTTCACGCGCCTATCACATTTTGTGTGCCCATCAATTAGAGTAGTGCTAATATCAGCAGCCCAGTTTTTAGTATATAAAAAATCAAACAAAAAAGAGAGGGGACTGTTCATTTTTTGTTTTCTCAGAGGTAGAGAGAGAGTGAAAACGAGAGAGAAAAATCCCTTTTCTTTTCCCCACCGAAACCCTAACTCTAGTCTTCTTCTCCGGCTATATTCCTGTAGAAATTCTGGCCATCTATCATCTCCGATCATCGCCACGTCTTGTCCACAATATTTCCACCGATTAATCTCTCCGACCAGCCTAATTTTACTGAAAAGTTCAAGCTCCGATCATCAACCATTACAATATTCTTCTTCTCCGGCTAGAATTTAACCGGATTCTGGTCATTGTTCTAAGTTCCGATCTTCATTAAACCTATCTTTTCTGATCCAAGCCTTAATTCAAATTTCCAAACCCTAAACTTCAGATCTGTTATCTGCTTCTTCGGAAAAATTAGTTTGTAACTTTCGATCTCAGATCTGTTGATTTCAAACCCTAAGATCTTGTTCTCAAGCCCCCGCTAAAAGAGAATTGGAGAGGATTTTCATTTTCCCCTTCTGAAATTTTAGAGAAATAGAAAGTGAGAAATTAGAGAGAAAGCAGATCTCGCGCCTCAAACTCCTCTTCTCCACCCATCCACTAGCCGTACTCCGATCGTATTATAGATCTCAGATTTGAAGAATTCTCATCTTAAAGCTTGAGGGAAAGAGGGTAGGGGTGTAAACGAGCCGAGCCAAGCCGAGCTTGGCCAGGCTCGGTTCGGCTCGTTAAGCTCAAAAGCCAGGCTCGGTTCGGCTCGTTAAGCTCAAAAGCCAGGCTCGGCTCGGTCAGGCTCGCGAGCGGCTTGCGAGCCTTATCGAGCTCGAATTATATTAATTTTACACACCTCATTTTCCCTGGACAGCCCTATCTAGTGTTTTTTTACTACTCTTTTTACACTAGGGGGTGGTCCAAGTAACAAATGGGGTTCCAAAAAAGAACTGACATATTTTGCCTCCCCCTTTCACTCCCTAGACAACCCTTTTAGTGTATATATTAATATATAATATATATATTTAAATATATTAAATTCTTAACGAGCCTTAACGAGCCGAGCCGAGCCGAGCTTGGCCTAACTCGGGCTCGGCTCGTTAAGGATTCGAGCCGAGCTCGAGCGAGCTTCCGAGCCCGAGCCAAAATTGACACCCTTAAAAGAAGGGCATTCTTCCTAATAATCTCACTAGAGTTCTGATCTATCGTCAATATTCATTGGTCTTCAAAGAAAAGCTCGAGGCATTCAGGCATCTTCTAGAACAATCTAGCATTAATTTGGTTCTCAGCTAAGTAGAAACTAAGCAAATCTTGAGAGGTAATTGTTCCTTACGTTTAAAATTTGCTGAACCGTATGAGCTGCTCTGTTTTGTTTTTTTTTTGTTTTTTAACAAGAGATCTTAATTTTTTTTTAGTGGGTAAAATTCTATAGGAGTTGTGTCTTTTCTTCTTTGAAATATTTGTTGGACAATATATTATGATTATTTCTAGCTATTTTCCCATACAATGTAATAATTTAAGTTGATGAGGAGCAATTATAACTTTAATTGATGTTCTAAATTTAATGGTCTATAATTTCAAAGTCATGTGAAATGGTAATCTCATGTCATAGAAGATTCTTGTTTCAGAAAATCTACAATTTGAATGAATTGTAGTTTTGATTCCTCTTGATAATATTGCTTTATTGGATAATTTTTTGTCATCCTGTCACTTGGTCAGTTAGGGGACAGAGCTATAAACATCTAGTATATGTATTGCTTCATTTTGATAATTGATTATGTAATTCCTTGTTTTCTATTTTATGATTTTGTTGCTTTTAAAAGTGCTCGTCTTGATAGTGTTGGATTAATTGAGCTTGAGTATTTGTAGTAATTTAATTCTTGAATCATGGGATGCTTTGTATTTCATAAGCACTGAATTCTAGTTGTGCCTGAGATTATTCTTTTAATTAGTATGTGAGGATTTCTCATAAAATGTCTTCAGTTTTCATCATGTCTAATGATATGCTAATTTAGTTTCATATGAGTAATTGCTTGTGTAGTATTTAAAAGTTTTCGTATTGTGTCCTCAAATTTTGTCATGTTCTCTATGGTGCTAATGTTATTTCATAAGAGGAATTATATATTTCTAAACATATGAAAGAAAATAGTAGGAATTATTCAATCGAGTGATGGATCTAAGATAAGGAGTGCTCTAGATAATTATGGTTTGGCTGTAAATGAGGTAGCTGGAGTTAATCCTGATAATATTGCCATTGGGTAGTTTACAGTGTGACTCTTAGACCTCATTTGTATAGAATCTTAGAATAAATTTTGGAGACTTGTATGATCAAAAGCCTTCACAGCAGGTATATGGTTTAGAAATGTTTGGACCAATTTTGTATGCATGTGGCAAGCAATGCTAGCATAAGGGGTTCCACTGATCAAATATTGGTAAAACGTTTAAATAAATGATCATCCTTTTCATACTACTAAAGCTGAATGGAAATTGTTTTGTCATTTGTATGGTTATGGTTCTCAACTTGGCTTTTCTAATTTGATTTTTCTTAGCTGGTTTGGTTTCTGTTCAATCTATATATAGTGTAGTCCTTATTCTATAGCATTGCTTCTCACTCTGATTTTTGTGTGCTTGTCCTTATTTGGTTTTATGTTAATTCATATATTTTCAGCCATATATCTGATTCCATTTCAGTTATCTGCAAATCCAATTTCATTTATGTTTTATGGATCATCCCTGCATGCTAAGTATTGTCCTATTTTAATTAAAATCTATGGAATTTGATGGGGCTATAGAAAGGCTAATGACCATAGCTGCTCTTTGTGCTTATGCATTTCGCTTTTTGAGATTTTTAGATTGATTCAAGCACATGGCTGCTGCTTCACTTAGCTTATGCATTTAATTGTTAAGACTTTGGACCTGGATAGAAATGCATAATGGCTATTTAGCACTGTTTAAGTGCTGTCCCAGCAGGTTAAGTGTTCTATGGTAGTGATTTTGGGTTGGGATAAGAGCATATAATTGTTGTCGTACATCATATAGCTGCGGTCCAACCAGGGAATGCATTTAACAGTGGAGATTTTGTTTGCATAGCTGCTGTCCAACCAGGGAATGCATTTAACAGTGGAGATTTTGTTTGCATAGCTGCTGTCCTGTATGATTTATCCACTTCACAGTTAGAGCATAACTGCTATCCTATATATTATTTTACTACACAGTTGTACCATAGCTGCTGCCCATCTTTGCACATAGCTGCTGTCCATTATGATTTATTTTTATTGGTAACAGCCTAACAGGGAACAATATGCGTTTATTAATAGGTCATTCATATTAACATGGTTTGAGGTTCAATATATAAGGGGGTTCGGGACATTCTCATTATCTCAGTTTCGAGAAGTGTTGTCCATTGTTTGTCTTGTCATTATGAAGATCAATTTTTAGTGTAGTCTGGTTGGGATGTTCTATGAGAAAATCATGTTAGCATATATTTTGTGAAATGTTCAGTTAGTATAATTCTGATCATATGGGAGCATTGTGTTAGCTCATATTTTGTAGGTAAGCGTTAGCATGGTTCTAATCATGAATATATTATTTGTTAGTTTAGCATCCATGACATGCAATTGTAAGAATAGAACTGAAAATGCCTGTGTAGCTATTAATATCATTTAACTTTAGATGTTACTATAAAGTTTACTTGCTTAGTGATTTATGAGTTATTTCAATTCTTTAAGTTGGTAGCCATGCTATTATGGCATATGTTAGAAAGGGCTTTAGGTCTTTTGAGTACCTCATTACTAGTTACAGGTGAAGTCATATAATAGACTTAATTTGCCTTTGGTGATACAGAGATTGAGATTTGAGCATTATCATGAGGATATTTTGATCCTTTATAACCTTTGTTATTTCTTCTTCTGTTAAGAGACTTATTTAGTCTTATTGGTGTCTCGTCTTTTATCTATAGGCGATGAAGGCGATAACCCAAGCCCATCTTTAGGGGACTTGCTCAGTTCAAATTGCGCTCCCCTCTTTATTTAATAGATTATCCCTGTCTTTCAGACACTGTTAGATTTTCCCTTTTCATTGCATAGGCGATGAAAGAGTCGTTTAAAGCCCCATTATGAGACATGCTTTGTCTCATTAAGGCAATCCTCCCTTGGAGATAAGCCTTATTTAAGACCTACCCTTAGGGAGTTTACCTCAGCCGCATTAGATAGATATCCATTGGAGGCATGCCTTGCTTTAGTTATCTAGAGCCCTCATTTTTAGAAGACCATCGTGGTCTCATAGTGGTAGTTCCCAACTTTAGGAGGCATGCTTTGTCTCATTCAGGCGATCCTTCCTTGGAGACAAACCTTATCGTTTAGAGCCTATCCCTTAGGGAGTTGCTTTAGTTTGGTAGGGAGTTTTCTCGTAGGAGGCATGCCTTGCCTCATTTATAGAATCCTTGTTTGGAGACAAGCTTGGTCTCATTTAGAGGGTTTCCCTTTTAGGAGGCTTACCCAGCCTCATGTTAGAATAACCCCTTCCTCTAGAGAGTCTTTGACTCATTCATCTTTTAGATGGTATTATTAGGGAGTCTTTGACTCATTCATCTTTTAGATGGTATTATTAGGGAGTCTTTGCCTCATTTGTCCTCTTTAGCAGTATTATTAGAGAGTCTTTGACTCATTCATCTTTTAGATGGTATTATTAGAGAGTCTTTGACTCATTGGTTCTTTTGGTGGAGTTATTGGAGAGTCTTTGACTCATTTGTCCTTTTAAGGATATTATTAGGGAGTCTTTGACTCATTCCTCCTTCTCTTTGGTAGAGTTCTCAGAGAGTCTTCAACTCATTTCCCCCCTTTTCTTTAGTTTTTTTTTTAGTTAGGAGTTTCTCCTTAGTGTTGTCGTTGCTCTTTTTCTTTAGGGACTAGCACAGTCTTATTAGAGCTTTGTCTTTTGGGATCTTAGATCATTTCCTTGTCTTTGACATTAGTTTGCCGAGTTTAGGAGTTTCCCCTGTTAGCCCTAGGGTTTGGCCCAAGGTGTTTGCTTTGTGTGTTCTCTTAGGTCTTTGACCAAAATGGTGAAATCAGAAATTTAAAATCCAAAAATACTTGAAACTTTTAAAAAACCAAAAATATTGAAATAAGTTAAAATTCAAAAACATTTGAAAACCTATAAAAATATTTTGAGTGTTTACTTTTAGTGGTAATTAAGAGAGTTCGTTTCGAACTACGTTGGCTTGATCCTCTTTTACGAGATACGTAGTGCAGCTTGGGATCTGTATCCCAAGTCCAGCCAAACTTTTGCAAATCGCATTTTAAACCTTTTTGAATAAGTAACTTTAAAAACTTTGGTTTCGCAAAGATCTTCCTCTAGAGTTAGGACTTTGTCCTAGGTAGAGAGTTTTTAGAGCTAGGGGTTTGTCATTGGTGTATTGTTGGATTGTTGTGTGCTTGTTTTAGAGTTAGGGGTTTGTCCTAGAGTTATAGGAACGCCTTCGTCTGGTCAGTGGGCGATCCATATCGCCGACTGATTACTAGAATAAGGTGCGTTAGTCCGCCTTTTGTTTTTCTTAGGAAACACAGCCTAATTACACATAGGTTATAGGAACCACCTGTATTACCTTAAGGCTAACCTGCATTTAGTTATGGCATATAGGGTGTCCTAAAACCTACAATTCACTGGAATTTAAATAATCGCACAAGAAGCTTTAATAACTAGTCCGGTCTTTTAGATCGAGTCTGGGATAGAGGTCTAGATGTCTTAGGCATCATAGTTTAGAATAGGTGCGAAGAACTATGTGACTCTGATTCTTGTGGAGGCGGGGATACGTAGGCTTCTTTGGATGAACATCAGACCATCCGAAGACTCGGGTCAAATCGTTTAGAGTCTTAGGACTTGTTGTGTTGTCTTTGTTGCGTGTTTTGTTGTGTTTTCTTACTTTCTTGTGCAGACCTATACCTTTAGCTGTAGCATGTATGTGTTTGTCCAGAACTTAGACACCAGTTAGGCATGTCACTCATAACCTAGTTGTCATTAGGTGACACATCTTTTATTTTATTTTGTGTGTGCTTATTATTTTATCCCCTGGTCATGCATGATTAGGTAGACGTCTTTCCGGGGATATTTTGTTCTCATTTCACATGATTTTGCCCAAAATTCTTTGGAGTTAATGAAAATGGCATAAGAGACCAAGTGCTTGCACTCGGACGAATTGGGGGTGCTCTTCGGACCTACTCCATTCGTAATCAGGCACGAGCCCATATTTATTTCTGGTTATCCATTGCACAGAGGATTTGATTTTGGGGTTCCATGGCCTATCCATGGATGGCGACTCTGAGTTTATTTTAGGTACCTCTTGGTTTATGGATTTATCCTTGGATCAAGAGGTATCTCATTTATCGTCACTCGTGCTATGCTGTGAGGGTGGCATCCGTTTCAAGAGTTCCTTGGTAGAGCACTCATTTCACATGGATGATCCAGAGGCTGCTGGGGGACTCGGATCGAGGTCCACACCACCCCATGATGTCTTACCCATTGAGGATCATTTTTTCCCATTAAAACTTGTCCATAGGGACCCATTTTCAGAAGGATCAATATTTAAAACCAGCTATGTTGACTCGGCCATTGAGGCTAAAGTCCCATCAAACTAATTGAAGCTCTCAAGAGCTCATCTTTCTTGTAACACATTATTCAGCAACACGTACCGATCATCATTTTCAGCAATATTGACAACATGTATCACCTAACATCTTCCACGGATAACGGACATCGATATTCATTAGTGCTCATCAAATTGGAGCGTATTTGGGGAATTTTTTTGCAATCAAATGCATCTCAATTTTTCAATCCATATACTTTTGAAGGAGCATGTTTGAATATGTGAGATCTCATTGTTGGATTGGGTTAAGATCTCATCGTTGGATCATCTCGATGGTAGATTGGGCAAGATGGTTAAATGAGACAACTTGAATAAATTAGGTAACTAAATTGGATTAGAATAATCTCTTTTTCATAGTTATCTAGATTTGATTGTACATTTATTACCTAAGTGCTCTATGCAATCACGGTTTGATTCTGTGAATCATCTAGGATTTATAGAAAATCTTCTTTTTAACAAAACATTGTATCAAATTTCATTTTCTTTCTATGTATAGTAAAGAAGAATCAGAGGACTTTGGACGGCACAAATTCAAACTAGGAAGGCTCCAAATCATACTCATATTCAATTTGGCTGTGGATTTTAAGTAGAGTTTGGGAGGGCCTAGGCATGGTGGGCCCTACCTCGTTATAATAAATTAAGGCCACCTTGGCATAGTGGGGCCACTTTGGTAATAATAGCACGTTGTTATTACGAAAATTAGGCATGGAATTAGTCCAAGATAAGGACAATAAGCCTGTACTTGTATTCTTCTATAAATATGTGAATAGGCGAGAGCCTAGAGTGAGTATACGAGGAGATGAAGATGGCTAGCTTTTTTTTCTTCCTAGTTCATTTTTTTGCCTTAGTTCAGTTTTCTTTTTCCAGCAGTCTGAGTAGAGAGAATTTTCCGGCTAATTTCATATTCGGAACGGCCACTTCTGCGTACCAAGTCGAAGGAGCTGTCGGTCCTAAATATGGGCGGGGCCCCAGTATTTGGGATGCCTTTATTCATGAAGAACCCAGTAATTTAATTTCATCTCTCTCAATTTGATCTTTCTGATCTCTTTGTATTTTGGTCATTACAACATTGAATATATGTTTGGATTTTGTGAAGGCCGAATTGCAAACAATGGGACTGGAGATGTTGCTGTTGATGAATACCATCGCTACGAGGTATCAAATATATTCTTCTTCTTCTTATTATTATTATTATTATTATTATTTAGTATGGTTATTATTATTAGGGCAATGATAAATTCGCACCCCTTATAATGTGATTTGATGTCAAAAAGCGTTAAAGTTGAGCACTGTTCACGTCAAATCATGGTATAAGCGTTTGCGTACAGCAGGGGTGCGAATTTATCATTGCCCTTATTATTATTATTATTATTATTATTAGGGATTTGCTAGGGACCATCGTAGAAGGCATTTCGCGGCTGGCTGTTGCATGTGAGAGCAGCCACCTCAGACTAATTAAATGAATAAGACAAAATCTAAGCCTGTGTGGCTGCTCTCAAATGCAACAGTCCAGCTGCGAAATGGCTTCTGAGATGGTCCCTAGCAAATCCCTAGTTGCTGCTGCTGTTATTATTATTATTAGGGCGAAGATATTTTCACTCCCCCCTGCAGTAAGCGTTCGCTCCCCTTATTAACGCTCTTTGACGTCAAATCAAGTTAAAAGGGGAGCGAATGCGTCCTGTATGGGGGGTGAAAATATCATTGCCCTTATTATTATTATTATTGCCCACTCTTCACGTTAAAAGCAGGGCGAATGCGTATTGCAGAGGTGGTGAAAATATCATCTCCCTTATTATTATTATTATTATTATTATTATTTGATGGACTTTCTGTTTTGCAGGAAGATATTGATTTGATGGGGGATATGAGCATGGATGCCTATAGATTCTCCATTTCATGGTCAAGGATTTTTCCAGGTTGAACAAACATCCCAAAACCTCTTCTTCTTTTTTTAGTTTTTGGTTTCTAAAATCTTATTTTTATAAATAAAGGCATTAAAAAAATCAGTTGCTGATGTTTTGAGTTCCTTTGCTGTAGATGGTGTTGGTCGTGTAAACAAGGAGGGGGTCGATTATTATAACAGATTAATCGATTACATGCTCAAGAAAGGTAATTTTCATCCATTTAAGCATGTGGATTTTCTGTTTTATGCTTATGTTAACACAGAGGCGCATGAAAGTGAGATTTTTATTTATTTTACAAGTAATGGAATTTCAGGCCTAACTCCTTATGCAAATCTCTATCACTTCGATCTCCCTGAGGCTCTCGAGAAGAAATTTGGAGGCCTCCTCAGCACAGAAGTTGTGTAAGTTTCAAATCTTAAGTAGTATTTGAGAAAATCTTAAGATATATTTTTGCGATTTTCAAATCTTGTAGTAATGTTTTTAGTATTTTATTTCAATTTCTGTCCCGGTCCAAATCTTAAGCATGACGTGAAGGACTATATATGGAATAGAATTGAAGATATACGATAAGCATGCAAGGACTATAAATGGAATTGAATTCAATATATAAGATAAGCATGTCAAGGACTATAAATGGAATAGAATTCAATATATAAGATAAGCATGAGGTGAAGGACTATATATGGAATAGAACTCAAGATAAAATTTTGGTACAACAGTTTCTCCCAAAAACTATATAATTTTAGAGAAAACTGTTAGTGAGCTTAAGCGCACCTTTTTTTTGGTGCGCTCAAGTTGTTATAACGCCTCCCATTGGTGCGCGGGACCCAGCGGGACCTAAACATTTAAACGAATGGGAGGCGTTATAACAACTTAAGCGCACCAAAAAAATGGTGACCAACAGTTTTCTCATAATTTTATGTAACAAAAAAATACTCCCCGATTGAGTTATTATTAAATGACCCCTTCATGCCCTATTGTAATCATAGGGGGCATATGAATATATATTGAATAGAATCCAAGATATATATACATAAGAGGTGCAACTTTGCTTGCGCCCAATCAGAGTCTGAACCCGACGGGTTCAACCTGATTTTGGCTTGGGTTGGGTTGGCATTTCCTCAAGTTGGTTTGGGAAAGCCAACCCGATTTAACTTTAGCTAGGGCTAAGGTTGAGGCCTTGGGCAACTTGACCCAACCTGAACCGAACCCGTCCCCCTAATTTCATTGTGATTTTCAAATCTCATGGCTTTTTTTCGTATTTTTTCTCTATTTTTGCCCCATACCAAAGCCGAACCCAACTCAAGTCAATCCTTCCCGGTTTGGAAAATCTGGTTAGATGGGTAGGGTTAGGGTTGAAAGCATTAGCGACGCAGGTTGGGTTATGGTTGACCCTACTTGACCTTATAAGGCTTGGCTAGGGTCAGGTTAGAGTTATGTCGGTTGCGATAGAGTTTGACTCAACCCGACCCAAGTTGCACCCCTATTACAAACATAACACACTAAGGTCCTGCTTGTTTAAGATTATGACAACTGATTGTGAGTGCCAAACCTATTACTGGACTCAAATTTGCATTTAAATTTGAGTCCAATAATCTGTTTAGCACTCACAATCAGTTGTCATAATCTGAAACGAACGCTTACTCAATTATATTGAACAATTAGATTGACAACCTGTGGTAGTTATTAGTAAGAACCAAGGATTGATCACTTGATCCATGCGATGAAACAGCGAAGCATACGCCCGCTATGCAGAGTTCTGTTTCGAGACATTTGGCGATCGAGTGAAGAATTGGATGACATTCAATGAGCCTCATGTGGAGGCGGCTCTAGGCTATGATCAAGGTACCTTTGCACCTGGGAGGTGTTCCAAGCCTTTTGGGAATTGCAGCGTAGGAAACTCAGCCACAGAGCCTTACATTGCTGCACACAACATTCTTCTCTCTCATGCAGCCGCAGTTCAGAGATATCGCCTTAAGTACCAGGTAAAAGGAATTAATTTCAATGTGTATTTTTTTTTTAATCTTGAGATTGTTTCATACTTGGCGCAACGGTAAGGTTTCTCCATTGGGACCTGGTTGTCACGGGTTCGAGTCACGGAAACAGCCTCTTTGCAAAGCAGGTCTAAGGCTACGAACATCTAGCCCTCCCCAGACCCCACAATGGCGGGAGCATCGTGCACTGGGCCGCCCTTTTTTGAGATTGTTTCATATTTGTTTGATTGATTTTCTTTTAGAATTTGATGGGTTTGGTTTTAAAGGTGTTGATTACATGTGTTGGTGTGTGGTTTCAGGAAAAACAAAAGGGGAGGATTGGAATTCTCTTGGATTTTGTTTGGTACGAGCCTCTGACTAACAAAACTGCTGACATTGAAGCAGCTCAAAGAGCTAGAGATTTTCATCTTGGCTGGTAAGAACTATACCTCAAAGTCTATAAAATCTACTCTCCTAAGCCAGACATATATAAAAAATATGCACATATAAATTTAATTAATACATACAGGGAAATGATATTCCACCCATTTTGTTTCTCTTTTCTTGAAAACAATATAGAGGTGGAAATAACAATGAACTGCTTTCTTTATTCCCTTCTAATTAGCTATTAGATACTGTTATAGTTTCCAGGTAGGTATCAATAACCATCTAAAAGGTGTAAAATAAAGAGAGGAGTGCCCTTTTCAAACATAGGCATTCTCATATCAGAGTAAACACACACAAATAACACTTGGGGCTGCCACATATGTATTTGCACCTACATGAACTGTTTCTGTCTACAAAGACCCTAAAAGAGTGCATCTTTCTGTGTCTTGACATTAATGGGCTCCTTGTATCATCTTCCTTTGTGGTTACTGTCTGTTTTGTTGTCAAATTGTAGGTTTTTGAATCCTATAATTTGGGGTGAATATCCGAAAACAATGCAAAAAATCGTCAAAGAGAGGCTTCCAAAGTTCACAAGCAGTCAGACTAAGATGGTGAAAGGCTCCATAGACTTTGTTGGCATTAACCAATATACTTCCTTCTATATGTACGATCCTCAAACAAAAAGTCAGACCCTGACTAATTATCAAGGGGATTGGAATGTAGGATTTGCATGTAAGTCTTGTTACTTCTTATTTCTTTCAAGTTGGGCTCAATGTAGTTCTTAGGTGTTTTAAGCAAATTTACTGCTAATATATTCCTATATTGATGTATTTTTCAATTCGCAGATGAACGCGATGGGGTGCCAATTGGACCAAAAGTAAGACTATATAAGAAACTACTTTTATTCTATAGAGCTCATTTACTATCCATGCTTTTATGGGTCCTTTTGGGTTAAAAAAAAAACCCCAAAGGGCATGTATGGATAAGGTGAAATATTTTTTATGTATCTTTTTCCCTCCTAAATACTTTTCTTAAAAAAAATTCAGATGAAAAAAAGGAAGACATGCCTATAGCGTGGATTTATTTTCTCAAAATTTTAATGACAATTTAATTTTTTAAGTGAAAAAGTTTCACCTAAAAATGTGTTGTCAAAATGTAGGAAATTTGATTTTAGAGAAAAAAGATTTTCAGTTTAGACAAACATGACCTAAATGTCTCTATAAGTTGTTCTGCTTATTCTGATGGACAAAACAATGCAGGCACACTCATCTTGGCTTAATATTGTACCTTGGGGTATGTACAAAGCTGTAAAGTATGTGAAAGAAAACTATGGTAACCCAACCGTAATCATATCAGAAAATGGTAAGAACTCATCTCTCTCTCTCTCTCTGTGTTCAAATATGGGAAAATGATATTTCTACCTATTTCTTAGTATTTATACCCCTTTCAATTTGTTTTTCTTGAAAATGACTTCACTTTCATAAAAAGAGAACAAAATGGAGGTAAAGTATCATTTCTCATATAAATATATGTGTCTCCCTGCATGTATATATATTTAGAATAAGTACTCTTTTATCTTACTTTTCAAATATACGGCTTGGCAGGAATGGATACTGCAGCAAACCTCACCTTGAAAGAGAGTTTGCATGACTGGATCAGAATCCATTACTACAGAGACTATCTACTCCACCTTAAGAGGGCCATGGACGAGGGAGCTAATGTGGTTGGATACTTTGCATGGTCATTGCTTGACAACTTCGAATGGCTATCTGGTTACACTTCAAGGTTCGGACTTCATTATGTTGACTACGAGAACGGCCTGAAAAGAATCCCCAAGATGTCGGCTCTTTGGTTCCGCCAACTGCTTTACAGGAAGCACCATGCTTAGATTTTGATGGTTGTTTAGTGATTGTGATATTAAATAACCGCAAGTGCACGGATCATATGCAGTCACGGGTCAATCTCAGGGAAGAGGATGTAGACTTTCTATCTTTATATTATTTAGAAAATAAAAGTATAATAAGTTATTGCCTGGCATGGGTCTCAGGATTTTCGTGGATTTACCTCGGAGCCAACAACTTACTATAAATTTACTCCTTAAACAAAACAAAGATCGAAACTTAACTTTAATTTTATTATTACTTTGTTTCCTATATTTAGGCAAAGTGAACCAAAGATTTAATAATTATATTAAGTACCTACTAAATAAGAGAAATCAGTTCTAATTAACAAACAAATTAAAACTATTCTAATTAGAAAATCAAAAACTAAAATCTGAATTTTAGAACTCGAATTAAAAATACAGTTTACTAAAACAGTCATATCTCACTCATCTGAACTCGGATTTTAACCATTGGATACTCATTTCGAAGGATTTTGAAAGATCTACAACTTTTATGTTTATGATTTTTCCTGATTTGGTGGTTTATCTGTCCAAAATGAGCTTCGAAAATTGACTAACAGCATTAAAACGGAAAAATCATATTTGAAATAAAACTTGAAACCTAGAATTAAAAGACAACTAAAACCAAAATTTATTTAAGAGATAAATGATAGATTAAAAACTACTTAGGGGCAGGAATCCACCATTGCTCCGGTTAGATTTATGATTAAATCAAAATTTTGCTTTGACTTGGTATATAATCAATAAACAAGGTCTATGGAGGATAAGATCAAAAGATGTCATTCTCCATGAGAATTTATCGAGTATATAATCAAGTTGTAAAGTTATATATAAGGGTATATAATCTACTTCATCAACAATCAATCATACGAATGGGGAAAACTGATGGTATGAATGATTGGGATTGAGCAATTATACAACATATATATACGTACGTTATATTTGCATCATAAAAGATTCTTAATCAAAATTCTTTCCCCTTCCCCATGGTTTCATCTAAACCCCAAGTAGATGGGTTTAACTACTCATGTAGCAGGGGAAAGAAACAAAATTAAAGAAGATAGAGAAGAGAAGTACCATCAAGAACTTGAAAAGAAAAACGAAAGAAAAGTAACTTCTTCACTAACTTGAAATAAACCAAAATTACACCAAATTGGAACTTGAAATAAATAACAAAAATAAAAAGAACTTATTCTTTTTCTCCTCCAATCTTTGGTTGAATCTTCCTCCTTCAAGCTTGAATGTCACCTTGAGCCTTGAATGATGGTGGATTGGTCTTTGGTTGAGAGAGAAAAGAAAGAGAACTTGAAAAAGAGCAAGAGAGAGCAAGAGAGAAAGCTTGAGAGTGGTGAGTGTGTAGAGAGAAAAGAGAGAATGAGAATGATGGCCTTTATAGATTTTGGGGTCAAGCAAATTTGCCTAGTTTAGGCCTAAGAAATCAAAGGCTATGATTGCACCAAAATTTCCAATAGCTCAAAAAATTCCAAAACTACCTGCCAAGACTTTTTTCTTGGAAAAGAATGGGTCTATTTGAGAAGAGAGAGAGAGAGAGAGAGTGCGGCAATCCAAGAATGGGAAATATTCTAAAAAAATTATGATCGTCTTACTTTATTAACACAGCACTTCATTAACCCTCTTTTTCTAAACAACTTCTAATTTGGGAATTATCATTTAAACAAAAGGGAAAAAAACCCAAAAGCTTTATTTCCTTTTGAATCAATATGCATCCCAAGTGGGGCCCGTCAATGGCAAACGTGCCTTTAGAATGGAGAGGGAAAATTGGTCGGTTGGTGGAGTTTCTTTTTCTTTCAAATGATAAGGAATTGGAAAGATGGAGCAATCTCATTCGTTGATAAAAGGTAAGAGATCTCATTAGATACCCCACGTTTTCCAATACCAACAAATGGCAAGGTTGCCATTACTGTTTTTTAAATTCGGTGGACCCCACTTATATTGTGCATGGCTTTCCAAAAGCCACACCATACGTGACATCATTCCCACCTCATCCACAAGAGTTGCCGACTATATTGGTCTTATTGCCAAAAACAAATCATCACTCCTCTCTCCTTAGAAAGAAAAATATATATATTCCCAATTTGCTCCCCTGTAGACACCCCATTTTGACCGGACCCGAGTTCGCGTTGCTTGTGCGAAGCCTTGTCAAATCAGTGAGTTGGGGTCCCAAATTGAACTCTGGAGTAGCTTAAGGTCTCACCAAGATCCCCATAAAATTTTGTTGAAATCCGAGCGTGTTTGCTTAGTAAACGAGCCAAGAGAGTGAGCGCCATGCAGACTAAAAAGGGGAGTGAATTCATCTGAAAAGAGGGTTGTCCAATGGAAAAAAGAGGTAAATATATCAGTTATATGTAAAAGGGGGGTACATAATCCCGTCCGGGCCGCGCTTGATTCGCGCGCCCATCAAAATTTGTGCGCCCATCAAATGGGTAGTGCTAATATCAGCAACCTGGTTTTGTAGTATAAAAAAAAATCAAGCAAAAAATCAAAAGGAAAGAAGCTATTCATTTTCTCGTGAAAACCCAGAGGGAGAAAGAGGAGAAAAGAGAAAAACCCGTTTCCACTCTCCGATCATCTTCCCCGATTGTCTCCCTACCTCTGATCCGAAGTTGTGAAAGAAGGAGAGAGAGGGAGAGAAATTTATAAAGGGAAAATGGATATCACCCATTTTCATCTCCTCCGGCATGTCTTGCCGGAAACCTGTAATTATATCCGTTCTTCGATTTTTTTTATCTCCGATAAGGATCTGCCCTAGCTCTTTCTTCTTCTTCTTCTCCGGCTAGAATTTAATCGGATTCTGGTCGTTGTTTTAGGTTCTGATCTTCATTAAACCTATCTTTTCAGATCCAAACCCTAAATCAAATTTCCAAACCCTAAACTTTAGATCTGTTATCTGCTTCTTTGGAAACCTTAGTTTATAACTTTAGATCTTAGATCTGTTGATTTCAAAACCTAAGATCTTGTTCTCAAGCCCCCGCTAAAAGAGAGAAGGAGAGATTTTCGTTCCAAAAGGCAAATCAGAGAGAGAGAGAGATTTTCTTCTCCGACTAGATTCTGACGGAGCTCCGGCCGGATTGTCGTTCGCAGCAAATCTTCATTTTCTTTATCTCTAACCCCATTTTACTTCATCAGATCTTTATTTTTCAAGCTTTTTACAATTTCTAAAATCCTAATTTCCATTTTCGTTTGAAAATTCAAAGAGATCTATGAGAGAATAGAGAGATCTCATTTTTCATTAAGAGATTTTTGAGAGAAATAGGGGGAAAGCTAGGGTTTCAGATTTTCTCGTCTCCTCCGGCTAAGATCTTGCTGGATTCCGGCCATTTCCTCCTCAGCTCAGATCCAAGCTTTGACTTCATTTCATCTTCCTTTCCCCTTTCAAATATTCTCAGATCTGATGTATCAGATGAGTTCCTAAGGCATTTTACATTCTCTTGCAAGCAATTCAGCTCGGATCTATAAGAAAAAAAAGAAGAAGAAGAGGTGAGCGTATTTTATTTTAATTCCTTGATCCTCTGGTTTTCTTTTATTCATGAATGAGTTTATTCTTCTTTGTTTGTTCCTTGGATTGATTTGAATTAATTTTTGCAATAATTCCTGAAATTAATTTGAATTAGCTTAATGCCGATTGTTTAGAAAATTGATTGATCTTCACTTATTCTTTTTCTGTTTCATGTGTGGAAGATGTCATTTTCCTATGGCTGCATTCATAAATTGTGATTTTATTTTGCAGAGGATGATATGATCTTGTTATACAGAGTGTTTAGAATTTCAAGTTAATCATCTGCTTGTCTCCTGTAATTGGCATTATTTGGCTCATGGAAATATGCGTGATTATCTTGTCTCATAGATTTAAATGATGTTGGATATCTCGAACCGTTTATTAGACTCTAAATTCATGCTGAAATTGTTCAGAGCTGGTCTTTCATTTCTTCCTAGCTCACTTTGTTACGTCTCAAGGTCTATGCTGTGTCAATTTTATTGCTTCATTGAGAACATCTTCAAGTCGCCAAAGGGAATGATTTCTAATTGATAAAAATAATGATTTCAAAGAAAATTTGGAGCAGGTTTTGAGCATATTATATTATATTTGTTATTGAAATTTTGAATCATTGTCTGTGGAAAGCATTGATGAAATCTAGGGTGTGTGCATGTGACTGTGAGTGTGGAAGTCTATGTATGTATGTGATCATGTCTACCTATGAGTGAATATATATATATATATATATATATATATATATGTGTGTGTGTGTGTGTGTGTGTGTGTGTGTGTGTGTGTGTGTGTGTGCGTGTGTGTGTCTGACCAGTGGATGTATCCGAGGGTATGTGAGGTGGCAGTACTGAAATTCCTTCATATCCTGCTTATCTGGAGTTTTTACTCTACCTCTAACAAATACATGGCTGCTGTCATATGGGCTTTTGCTCTACATAGTTGAATTTTTTTCTTTCTTAGTTACGACACACAGTTGTTGTCCTAAAAGCCTATGTATTTCACTGGTGAGATTTTAGTTTGACAAATGCACATGGCTGCAACCCCACTAACTATGTACTTAACTGTTAAAGACTTTGGGGAGTAAGAGCACATAATTGAATATTTTGCACTACATTTCTGCTGTCTTGTAGTTTTGCTCTATAATTGTAATTCTAGTGGGGTTAAGAAGCACATTAGTTGATATCTGTTGTCCAATATTTTTGCTTCACAGTTTTTGCACAATTTTTAGTTCACAATTCTGTTTCGTCTTGGCACAAATCTAGCTCACTTCCTACGCAATATTTCACTTATGTTTAGGGTAATATAAGGTCAATTCAATCGCAGATGAAGATAGTTTATTTGCTTTCAGTTCAATCCATAGTTTAACTCATGTTTTGTATAGTGTGAGGCCTGTTTATTCATATAATCAAATGCATTTGTGGTTTAGCTTTTGTCAAGTGCATTTTTACAAACCCAATCCCATGCATTTATATTCCAGTTCTTTGTTTTGTGCATTTTATAAATTCAGTACATTTTTGTTTGTAACAATGTGGATGTTATGTATTTTGCAAATTTAGTCTAGCTCATTTACAATTCAGTTTAAGTTATGTATGTATTGTAAACTCATTCCAACTTATTTGTAGTTTAATGGGTTATGTAGGTTGATAAAGGATGTGTTTAAATGATATAGGGCATTTTGTTTACATTTGCTTGAGACTTTAAAGTTGTCATCTCTATAAGAAATAATGTCAATGCCACAACCTGTCTCTTTTCTTTATATAGTGTGGATATTTTCCCCTGTGAAAAAGATTGAAACCTGTTTAGTTACTTTCTCTCATTGCTAAAATCCTACTTGAGTTGCAAAAGATTTTAAGAAAGTGTGGACCCCGATCCGAGAGAGGCGGGGGGACGGGCCCCCACACTAGTCTCTAGATCATCCACGTGAAGGAGAGCTCCACCAAGGAACTCTCGAAAGAGTGCCGCTCACAGCATGAGCGGCAATGGAAAGTGAGATACTTCTCGATTCGGGGACCAGCCCGGATTCGAGACGCACCTTAAACAAAGAAAGAGTCGCCATCCAAGGAAGTAGGCCCTGGATCCCATGCTGTGCTCTGTCGCAACAGATAATCAAAGATACAAAAGGTCCGTGCCTGATGACGAATGGGGAAGGGGTTAGGCGCCTCCAATTCGCCCAAGTGCAAGCACCTGGTCTCTTATGCCATTTATTATTAACTTTGAAGAGTTTTGGGCAAAAATCATGTGAAATGGGAACAATCATCCCCGAGAAAACGTCTGTCTAAGCATGCATGACCCGGGGATGGGCAAAGAAAATGAACATCCAAATCCTAACTCATCGCATCTAATCCTAACTCATCACATCTAAGAAAGCAACAAACAATCGCATGCATAGCTACAGCTAAGCAGATAATGATAGATATAATGAGATAAGGAAAACAAATATCTAAGTTTAGACAGATAATCAAGCTAAGATGAATGGATAAACGCTATAGCTAAGCAATCAAAGGAGTAAAGTAAACACACTAGCATGCGAGCCTATGCAAGAGATAAGACTAAGAAAATGGCAATCGATCGCACGCTAGAAGAACAAACAAACTAGAATGCATGAGAAATCTAAGATAAGCACACAGCAAGCTAAAAGGTGTAAGAAAAGAAAGAAATCGGAAAATCAACCAGCATGTGAGAACCAAAAATGCAAGGGAAAAGAAGATGGAACACACGATAGGCTTAGAGGGCGATTCAAAAGGAATCAAGCCCAGCGATCCTAATCTGCTGAAGATCGGACAAGTCTCGCGATCGTCATGACCTATCGTTGGGCTCAGCGAGGACAATCCCTGTAAAGGGACCACGCTACGTCATCGCCCGTCCCAAAACCCAATAAAATGTCAGAAAACCAATGGAAACCGGAAAATCACGATGAAAACCGAAAATGGAATGAAAAGAGGGCTCTGAGTGACCTGGCAATCACCATCCTTGCCCATTTTTGCTTTTGTTTTGAAATGTTTGAAAATATTTATTAAAAAGGGTTTGATTGAACTTAGGTGGACCCAAGCTACCTACGTACCCTGCGGAGAGGGATCAAGCCAACGTAGTTCGGACGAAAAGGTGAGAAATATTTGTAAAATGGTGTAAAAAAAAGGTGATGTAAAAATGGTGATGACTAAAAGGTGATGACTGAAAGGTGATGACTGGACTCAGGATGCCAGCTGCACGCCTGAGCTGCCGACGTACCCCTCAGCTAGGGATCAAGCCATCCGTAGTTCGGACAAGATTTTCCTAACTACCCTGAATGACTCAAGATTTTTGAGATTTTTTGGTTTTTCAGATGTTTTTGATATTTTTTGACTCAACAGGACAGAATCCTATCATCATAAGCGTATGATAGACTCCTGATATCCCGCAAAGGTTGGACAGCATCCTATACTTTGCGGGGGGAAATGAACAGAATCACGACTCTGCAAGGGTTGGACAGCATCCTATTGTAGACACCCCATTTTGACCGAACCCTAATAAGCCCGGTCAGGACAGGAGCCCTATCAAACTAGTGTTTTAGTATCCCAAATTTGTTCCCAAGCTAGGTTAGGTTCCCACTAAAGTTCTCGTAAACTTTCGTCGGAATCCGATCACGTTTGCCCAGCAAACGAGCCGAGGTAAGTGTCGTGGTGCAAGTTTATAAGGGTGGCGATTTAGCCAGAAATAGGGGTGCGCATGAACCTAGAAAACCAGTTCAATTTTTTCGTAATGGGTTGTTCAGGGAGATACGGATTAGTGTGTAACAAAATTAGTTAGGGGAGAATCCTAGGAAGCTTCCTAGGTGGTTAGAGAGCTTTTGATCTCAGCCCTTCATTGATAAAGGCGGTTTAAAAGGCTAGGATCAAAAGGGAGGAGAAGATATTTTCTCAAAAATATTTCCCCCTGTTCTCTGCTTGGACCCCCCTGATAAGTTAAAAAATGGTATAGATAGGGGTTGTCCAAAGGGCAAGAAAGAGGTAGAAGATATCATCTTTTTTAAGATCATTTCTTACTTGGGCACCCCCTTGTAGACACCCCATTTTGACCATGCCCTAAACCTTTCAGTTTTGCAAAAAACCCCATCAAATCAAGCAGCTAGGATCCCAAACTCCACCCTTAGCTAGGTTAGGGTCCCAGCTAGCTACCTGCAAAATTTCATCGAAATTCGAGCGCGTTTGCCTAGCGAATGAGTCGAGCAAAGTCGTAGTGCAAGTTCATATAGGGGGGGTGGATTATCCGAAAGGTGGTTGTCCAAATAAGAAAAAGAGGTCGAATTTATCATTTCAATATAAAAAGAATCCATCGTCAAAAAAAAAAAAAATTATATATATATATATATATATATATATATATATATATATATATATAGATTATTCTCAGATCTGAAAAATAGCAGAGAGGGAAAGAGAGGGAGAAAACCAAACCTCAAACCCTTTTCTCTTCTTCTCCGATCATAACTCCGGCCAGATTCCGGCAAATTTCTTGCCGGATCCCAGCCATTTATCAGCTATCTTTATCATTACTTCCATGGATTCCGATCCCTACTAGTCATCTCTGCATCTAGATCCCCAATTTTTCTTCTTCTTCTTTAATTTCTATCACCACAAGCTCCATTGATTCCGAGGAAAAAAGAAGAAAATCAAGAGTAGAGGAGTACAGAGAAAGAGAGAGCCGATCGAGATCCTAGTGTCCTCCGATCATCTTCTCCGGCGAGGTTGCCGGAGCTCTGGCCTCGTTTTGTTATTGTACTCCATCACAGTTTTGTTAGATCTACTATTTGTCATCTTTTCTTTGCTAGATTTTAGTTAGAAACCCTAGATCTAAAACTCTAGAAACCTTTTTTATTTTTATTTTTATCTTCTCTGTGATGCTCGTCGGAATCCGGCAAAACCCCATGGAATCCGGTCAAATTACGGTCGGTTCATCTTCTTCTAGCGATCCTCTATTCACCTTTGCTAATTTCTGCATTTTGATACTATTCAAACCCTAAGCTTCTTGATGTTCTTCTCCGATCATGTTTTTCCGGTAGATCTCCGGCCGGCCAGCTCCAGTTTTCCGGCAAAGCTTTGTTTCATCTTGTTTTCCTTCTCCTTTGCCGACCTTTACATTCCTCAAAACCATAGATCCATACACTAGAACCCTAAACCAAACCCTAACTCTTCATTTTTCTCGGAATGTTTGCCAGAATCCAACCACCTTCCATGAAATCCGGCGAGTTTTGTCAAGGTTTGACTATTCCTTACAAGATTCAGTCCATTACTACCATTCCTACTCACTGTAAACCCTCAGATCTGTTTTTGAGATGAGCAAAGGGATGCTCAGCCTTCATTTTCCTGTTAAAGGGAGTTGCAGAGAGAATAACGAGAGAGAGAAAGAGAGTTTCGGTTTCTTCCTTCAACAATTTTGCTGAAGGGAATTTCTCCTAGCAGTTGTCTTCTTCGGCAGAAATTCCGCCGGAATCCTGATATTCCACCAAATCAGAGCAACCTCCATCGTCGATTCTGTTGAAAATTCTCAGATTCACCAAGACAAAGAGCTCAGCTGGCGTGATTTCTGTCAATTTGGGAGCCATTACTTGAGCTCGAATTATATACCTTCTGGACATCTCTTTGGAATGTGATAATCCGGTGACCTTGCCAACAAGCACAGATTCAACACGAATTCAGCCATTTTTGCTGGAATTTCCGCCAACTCTAGTTCAGCCCTTATGGCCTTGTAATGGCAACCCCTATGGCCTTGTATTGGCAGCTATCTCCTCCAATTTAGGTAAGCCTTTTACCCCCTGTTCTATATTTCAACCTGAATTTTATGTTAATAGTGTAGTGTGATGGTTGTGCTTTATTGTTTGTGATTTAAAAATAAAGATCAAATAATAATTTGAGGAAAGCAATTGCATTATTGCTAAAAATTTGATTGTTATACATGTCAGTTGAGAGGTTACTCTGAGTTTATTTTCGAGAAAACTTGAATGAAATTTGTGCAAAGTATTGAAGCTAGAAAAGTCTGTATGTTTTAACAAGTATTATGGAAATACAGATTCTAATTGTTTGGAATGGAAAAATAGAGAACATTAATGAGAACACAAGAATGCATGCATTGTTTCATATCTTTTTAATGCTATAATGCCATGAATAGATAACCAGATGATTGAACTATAGCTGAAATGCTATTATGATGGCACTAGTCGGAGTCTAGTAGCACTCCCCTCTTTCGTTAGAAGTCTTCTCTAGTATTTTATACATAAACCTTGAATCATAAAATCCCTTCGTCATTTGAAAGGGCGATGAAGGCGTTAGCCTAAGCCCATCTTTAGAGGAATTCACTAGGTCATAGTAGTACCTCATTCCCTTTTCCTTCCCCTTCTTAAAGTAGGGATCTCTTAGCCTTTTAGGTATCTATAAACATCAGTAGCCCTTGGTCATCGTAGAGGCGATGAAGGCGCTAGCCCAAGCCCATCATTAGGGGACTCGCTTAGTCCAAATAGCACTCCCTTCTTAGGGTTGTGCACTAGGAGTCAGTCCTTTCATATAGGAGTCAGTCCTTTAGCTAGAGAGTATGTCTTTAGTTAGAGAGTCAATCTTTCAGGAGTCTGTCCTATCATCATAGGGGTTAGGGTTCTGTCCAACCTCTCGTCAAATCATGTGATTTTTGTCCACTCCTGCAAGGTATAGGATGCTGTCCAACCCTTGCAGAGTTGTTATTCTGTTCATTCCCCCCGCAAAGCATAAGATGTTGTCCAACCTTTGCGGGATATCAGGAGTCTGTCCTCCCCTTATGATGATAGGATTCAGTCCTCTCATGTCAAAAACATCTGAAAAACCAAAAATCTCAAAAATCTTGAGTCATTAGGAGAGTAGTTAGGAAAATCTATTTTCGAACTACGTTGGCTTGATCCCTATCGACAGGGTACGTAGTGCAGCTTGGGATTCACATCCCAGGTCCAGCCAAACCTTTAAAAAAAATATACATTTCAAATCTTCCAAAAATACAAAAATTCTTCAAAACCTTTTCAAAAAGATCTTCCCCTAGAGTTAGGAGTCTGTCTTAGCTATTTGGGGTGTTTTAGAGTTAGGAGTCTGTCCTGATTTGTATTGATATGGTGTGTCATGTCGTGTGAGTGTCCCTAGAGTTAGGAGGCCTCGAGTCGATTGGTTAGACATTTAGTCGAACCGATGGCTAGACTAGGAAGCATATAGTCAGCCCATGGTTTTCATTAGGTTGCACAGCCTAGATAAACATAGGATGTAGGGCCCACCTGTACTAGCTTAAGGCTAATCAACTTGCATTAGTTAAGACATATAGAGAGTCTTAAAAATTACAATTCACCTGAACTTAAGCAATCGTACAAAAAAGCTTTAAAAATCAGTCGAGTCTAGTGGATTGAGTCTAGGATAGCAGTTCTAGATGGTTAGGCATCGTAGTTTAGAATAGGGCATCGAACTACGTTGACTCCGATTCTTCCCGAGGCTGGGATACGTAGAGCAGCTGGGATGGACGGCCATCTTAGTCTGAGTCAGGTCGCATTAGAGTTAGGACTCATTTTGTCCAGTCAGGTATAGAGTTGATTTGTGTTGTATGTTTTTGCTGTGTTTTCTTACTTTCATGTACAGATCCTATACATTTAGCTGTAACATGCATGTGTTTGCACACCAGAACTTAGACACCCATTAGGCATGTCACTTATAACCTAGTTTTGCTTAGGTGACACATCTTTCATTTATTTTGTGTATGTGTTTAATTTTCATCTCTGAGACATGCATGATTAGATAGACGTCTTCTCAGAGATATATGTTCCCATTTCATATGACTTTCGCTCAAAACTCTTCAAAATCAATAACAAATGGCATAAGAGACCAGGTGCTTGCACTTGGGCGGATGAGGTGCTCTTCAGACCTTCCGAATTCGTAACCAGGCACGAACCCTCTTTTTATAATCTCTGGTTATCCGTTGCAACAGAGCATAGTATGGGATCCTTGGCCCACTTCCTTGGATGGCGACTCTTCTTTGTTTAAGGTACGCCTCGAATCTGGGCCAGTCCCCGAATCGAGAGGTATCTCACCTTTTATATCGCCACTCATGCTGTGAGAGGCACTTCTTTCGAGAGTTTCTTGGTAGAGCTCTCCATTCACGTGGATGATCCTGAGACTGTTCGCGTGGGGGCACGTCCCCCGCCGCCCTCTCTCGGATCGGGGTCCACAGGCTGGCGACTCTGCTGGGGATATCTCTTTCGAGATATTGCCTAACTCAGTTAAAATGCCATTTGTTATTAATTTTGAAAAAATTTGGGCTAAAATCATTATAAATGGGAATTTAATCGCTTAGGATCCAGGGGCACTAGTAGGTGTTTAAAACAAGGGATTCACACACTGCACAGCATACATCATTTTGTTTTTATTTTTCTTTTATTGATTTTTATTATTATTAGCTCCACGGGATAGATATAATGCGTGTCTCATGGGATATCACTATCCAGATGGTGCTGTTGTATCTATCACCAAGCTATGCGCCGGTGCTGCAGCCGTATACACTAGGCGTACTTGTGTTTACAGCAGCCGATGAGCAATGAAGCATACTATGTATAACACTAGGCGTACTTGTGTTATACATTTTAAGTATGGATCATAAGCATAGTACCCGATATATTGAGTCCGGAGCTCTACTTTCATTTTACATATATTATATACTTGGATATATTTGTTGACTTAGTGAAACCCAATTAGGATCTGCATGTGCGTATATATATATATATATATATATATATATATATATATATATATTGCATTCATATAAGGACGAACGTGTGTTGCTTACACTTGTTGGAGCCTATATTTAGGAGCCATATCTTATCCATAGATTATTGTAGCTCATCCTATGTGGCTACAGCGCGGTCCTAGTGCACTCACATGTCTGTCATGAGTCGAGACTCTCTCGACTCCACTAGATTAGAATTAGGGCTGGTGCCCCTGGTTAGGGTGTATATACCTATTTATTGATTATTAGATTAGGGCTTACTCCTTTGTAATGTTTCCTATCTAATCCAATCAGTCATTTTCTTTGAGATTTAAATTTGGTCGGTGACTTCTATTTGTCATCGTTATGACCATGGTCTTTGTTCTGATCTTTCGATCATAGATCTGGTTCATACCTTGTATCATTGATCCTATATGTGCATTATTAGATTAGGGCTTACCTCTTAGTTAGGTTCTCCTTCGTAATCTAATCAATCCTTTCTATTTTATCCATTCTGTGGATTATCATTAGATTATTGGTTCTTTATCCATAATATATTCCTTGATCTATTGGTCTTAAAATTGATCCGTGTTCTTCATTGTTAGATTAGGGTTTACCTCTTAGTTAGGTTTTCATTCCTAATCTAATCAATTATCCTTATCTATTCATTCTTTTAGATTATGATCAGATCGATGGCTTCTAATCATCATTCTTATGGTCACGATCTATCCTTAGATCTTTTGGTTGCAAATTCAACCCATCTCTAAATGTCGTCATTCATGGTCAGTCCCTCACATCCCTCCGATGACCATATTCTGTTTTTCACTCATGAGCCTATCTTGCCACTATCATTTGAGTGCAAGTATCCTTGCTGGGAGTTCTATACTACAGTGATTATTCATATACCCTTGAGATGACTTGTGGGGTCCCTTTGTGTGGCCATCATGCTGCCAATTTTTACCCAACACATTTTCAGTGTGATCGCCATCTTTTGGGATTGTTGATGAGTCATGTGTTTATCTTACCATAATCCTTCTTCCAATTGTTATGTTGTTGGTTCTTACCCAAGGGAGAGATGTGTTTGTATTATCTCTTGTTTCAACTTGTGTATAACATTCAACGAGATTGTCTCACACTAAAATTAGTGTTTGTCATTTCCATGACAGGAGTCAGACCTAATTGACTTCACCCATTTGTTGAACCAGTTTCCTTTCATTTCACCCAGCCAGGTCAACAGAACCTATACCAGGGTTGAACCCCCAATTATGGACATTATGGAGAGAGGAGTGCCACCCATTAAACTTTCAGTGCCAGTGCATTACTGACGAAGAAGTGTCCTGTTTTGTTAGGTTTTTCTTTCGTTAAGTGTACACCAACTTTCTTCTCTCAAAGTTGGTAAGTCTTATTGTGTCAATGTTAAAAAAAAAAGTATCACGTTTGTCAGTCGTGTTCATTCAGAGTCTGTTGTTTCCGTCATTTGTCAAGTCCAATGTAGAGCCCATTGAGGCGCGTCGAAAAAAAGAAGAAGAAAGAAAGAGTGTTACCATTGTACATCCAGTTTTCAATTCAATAAAGTTGTTAATTTCATATCTTTGATATTCTATGATTCACTCTTAGATCTAATGTTTAAAATAACTAAAGACACCCTTCTCGGATGAGAATGCAGACGAAATTCCCCTCGAGATCTGAAACATGATCAAACGAGAGGAAGAGCGTCGAGCATAACCACTCAAAGAAGAAATCAAAGCTGTTGATAGTGGTATTGAAATCCGAAACTCGGGAAAGATGGATTGGCAAAACTTTATCTCCCGAGGAGAGCGAGGAATTGATAAACCTGTTTATAGGGGGTTTGAGGTAGTCTTGCTTGATCCTATAAGGATAAACCAAGTGAACGCCCTGTTGTTGTGAAAAGCAAGACTCCTTCCGCTTTAGACATCAAGTCAGAAACTAAAATGCTCAAGAAATGAGCATCAGACATCCAGTCGAGCTGATGAGAAGACATTGAGAGATGACTTTTAAAAAAAAAGTCATAGACTTGATCCCCATGAAGAGCATTTGTGTTGTAAATCTTGGTGGGATTTGAAGTCATTGTATTCAGAGAGTGGGACAGTTCTTATATCCAAAGAAAGGAAATATTCAAGAGAAAGAAAGAGCACATCTAAAAGAAACAAGAGCCTGAGAAAGACAAGAAGGAGAAGGGAATGTGTCCCTTAGACAACTCCTTAGAAAAATCAAAGACCCAAGTGATGGAGTTTATGAGATAGATTGAATATCAGAATTGTCTCCAACATTTGGAGACTATCGAGAGCGATATAATCTTGAGCATTCAAGATATTCGAGAAGCGCACAAGTTTAAGTGGAGCACCGTGGTTGAAGTCTTGCTTGCAAATACCGCCAGACTCTCGAAAAAAAAAATTCAAAGTCTTGAACCTTAAACATTCAAAAGCTTGTACATCAAAACACCAGGAAGCCATCCTTGGACGTTTGAGCCTTTATAGCCAAAATCCCAATGTTTAAAAACATCCTTTTGTGAGCCCTTTGAGCCAACATTTTAAAACCAAACAATTCTTTCAACTACATTATAAACCAGGGGCATTTTATGCACCCGAACTACGCGGACCTGATCCCCACCTCTTCGGGGGTACGTAGGCAACCTGATCAACTCAGGTTCGGTAAAATCCTTGGGGATAAAAGCCAAATCATCCCCCTTTCAAAATTTTGAAGCTAAAAAGCTAAACCATTCTTTGTTAAACCCAAAGCGAACTACGCGGATCTGATCCTCCATTTTTGGGGTACGTAGGTAGTCTGGTAAGACCAGATTCGATCCAAATCGTTTGAACTTCCGATATCCAACCCTTTTGAACCCGAGCCTACCTATAAAGTTCTTCTGGTGAAACGAGCAAAGGTTCAAGGCAATTGAAAAACAAAAAAACAGAAAAAAATAAAAGGAATGAGAGTCTGAAGACCCACTAGGTTGAAAACCCGAAAGGGCGGCCTAGATAAAGTCCTGTATTTGCTAAGTCGATAACCAAAGAAGCCGGCTTATGCAAAATGAGGGTAGCGGTCCACTGGATTGAAAACTTGAAGAGGCAATCCAGTCATAGGCGAAGACTTCCCAAAAAGTGAGCTGATAAGACATGGAAGGAGTTCCTCGATTATGGAGAACTCTGAAGTTTGAATAGTGTGAGAATTCCAGGCAAAAGCTGAGGCAAATGGTTTGCTAGACCAGAAACTTGGAATGCAATAATCATGAGCTCCCACCAGAGGAAACTTGAAGAGATGAAGAAGCAATCACTACACAAGGCAGGGTCTTGGAATCCAAGTAGTGTCAGTGAGATTTACTTTGACACCTTTCTAAACTAGGGGCATTGAAACTGAACAATCCAAAGGGGGTAATAACCATGACAAAAATCCTGATGGAGGAAATTAGTGCCTCTTGACATGGTTTTTGAAATTATTCTGAAAGCGGCTAGCCTTACCATTTAAAAATACACATCAAATCTAAGGGTGAATCAAAAGTGAGTCAAGTCCCTTGAATAATGTACAGCTTCTTTGATAAAGTCTTGGAAGTCTGTTCCTCATTCTTATCCATTTTCCTTTCAAGGTCTAAAGTTGTCTGGCACTAGGAGAATGGGTGTATACCTTCCAAAGTGAAAAAATAATACAAACTCTCAGAATAGACCCTGGTCTATATGTACCAGAGAAAAGCGAGAAATATCTTGTTCAGACATAGCAAAGATGTCAAGTTTCAAGCAGTGAGTGGTAGAAAGAACCTCAAATAATAGTCAATGAAAAGAGAAAATTTCTGGCCCAGCCATTATCTCATCTTTATTCCAAAGAAAGAACCTATGTAAACCCAAATTTTCCTACGTATCCTGGTTCTATTTTTCTTGGGACTCTTGTCATGGAAGTACAATACACTAGGGGCATCTTTTATGACTTGCGTCATAAAAGATATCAAGGAGAAAAGGCAATCAGTGCCAATATTTATAACAAGTTGAGATAAGAGAGATATGAGCACGTCTTATGCCAAATTTCTAAACTCCTCATATGAGTCCACTCTTCAAAAGAGTTAATTTTCAAAGAACATCAATTTCTCCAGTGGAGTCTAGAATTTTCTCCCACAATTTTCAAACCTCAGCATAATCCTTTTCACCTGTCAAAGAAGGGCTAATATCCAAATCCCTGCAAGTTATCTGAGTCCAATTCTCAGCAAGGAACTCGTACTCCCAATTTCCTCGGCAAGAAGCGATCAGTCTAAAAAAAATCATCATTCAAAATCAATCAATTCTCAGCAATATCCTTGTCCTTCCAAGGCTCTTCGTGGTCTACATTTAGGTATACCATGGACCCTTGCTTCCTGAGTGGCTCTTTGTGATATATCCTTTCAGATATATTATGGACCCACTATTCATGGTCATTCCATTCATATCTTTTACATGTCATTGTTTCTGTATGCTGGGCTCTTCGTGGATTATTGTCATGGACCCCAGATTCAATGCTTGGCTCTTCATGGTTTATTACCATGAACCCTAGATTCATTGTGTGGCTCTTCACGACTTGTCACCGTGGACCCTCGATTACTTCTTGGCTCTTCATAGCTTATGGCTATGGACCCTTGATTCCTAGTTTTCTAACCTACCAACCACCTCAATATCTTTCTCGTGAGGCTCTTCGTGGTTTATTACCATGGACCCTCGATTCCTGTTTACCAAATTCTCCCTGAGAGCATCCATCCTGAGTGAAAATACCAAAAATTCTCCCTGAGAGCATCCACCCCGAGTGAAAATACCAAATTCTCCCTGAGAGCATCCACCCCGAGTGAAAATACCATATTCTCCCTGAGAGCATTCACCCCGAGTGAAGAAACCGAATTATCCCAAAAAGCATTCGCTCCAAGCGTAAAATCATCTTGTCTCCTGAAAGTATTCGCTCCAAGCGTAGAACTCAAATTCTTCGTGAAAGCATTCGCTCCAAGCGTAAAATCAATTTTTCTCTTTGAAAGCTTTCGCTCTAAGCGTAAAATCAATTTGTCTATTTTGAAAAAGCATTCGCTCTAAGCGTAAAACCAAAATTCTTCCCGAAATCATTCGCTCCAAGCGTAGAACTAAAATTCTTTCTGAAAGTATTCGCTCCAAGCGTAGAATCCAAATTCTTCCTGAAAACATTCGCTCCAAGCGTAAGATCAATTTCTTCCTGAAAGCATTCGCTCAAAGCGTAAGATCAATTTATCTCTTTGAAAAGCATTCACTCTAAGCGTAGAACCCAATTTTTCCTGAGAATTTTCGTCTTGAACGTAAAATCAAATTTCTTCTTGCGATCATTCGCCCCGAGCATTGAAAAAAGCTAAAGTCTCTCTGAGAGCATCAAGCAAATAATGAAAATCCTTTTCATTCAAGACCCCTGAGGCATCCTTTCCGTATAAAGACCCATGAGGCATTCCCTTCACTTCAAGACCCCTGAAACAACCATTTCATCTGAAGACCCCTGAGGCAACCCTTCCATTTCAAGACCCCTGAGGCAACCTTTCCAACTGAAGACCCCTGAGGCATCTCTTCCATTTAAAACCCCTGAAACATCCATTCCATATCACAACCCCTGAGGTATCTAATCCTTCCAAAAGTCCAATATTCGCAAAATCATCTCCTTCATTCTTCTTTCTCTCCAATCAATTTGTGGGCCAGTCAAAATGTGTTGTCTGTTCAGCTTTGACATTCGCGCGACAAGCACGCTCTGCCAAAGAGGGGCATCTGTAGACACCCCATTTTGACCATGCCCAAAACCTTCCAGTTTTGCGAAAAACCCATCAAATCAAGCAGCTAGGATCCCAAACTCCACCCTTAGCTAGGTTAGGGTCCCAGCTAGCTACCTGCAAAATTTCATCGAAATTCGAGCGCGTTTGCCTAGCGAATGAGTCGAGCAAAGTCGTAGTGCAAGTTCATATATTGGGGGTGGATTATCCGAAAGGTGGTTGTCCAAATAAGAAAAAGAGGTCGAATTTATCATTTCAATATAAAAAGAATCCATCGTCAAAAAAAAAAAATATATATATATATATATATATATATAGATTATTCTCAGATCTGAAAAATAGCAGAGAGGGAAAGAGAGGGAGAAAACCAAACCTCAAACCCTTTTCTCTTCTTCTCCGATCATAACTCCGGCCAGATTCCGGCAAATTTCTTGCCGGATCCCAGCCATTTATCAGCTATCTTTATCATTGCTTCCATGGATTCCGATCCCTACTAGTCATCTCTGCATCTAGATCCCCAATTTTTCTTCTTCTTCTTTAATTTCTATCACCACAAGCTCCATTGATTCCGAGGAAAAAAGAAGAAAATCAAGAGTAGAGGAGTACAGAGAAAGAGAGAGCCGATCGAGATCCTAGTGTCCTCCGATCATCTTCTCCGGCGAGGTTGCCGGAGCTCCGGCCTCGTTTTGTTATTGTACTCCATCACAGTTTTGTTAGATCTACTATTTGTCATCTTTTCTTTGCTAGATTTTAGTTAGAAACCCTAGATCTAAAACTCTAGAAACCTTTTTTATTTTTATTTTTATCTTCTCTGTGATGCTCGTCGGAATCCGGCAAAACCCCATGGAATCCGGTCAAATTACGGACGGTTCATCTTCTTCTAGCGATCCTCTATTCACCTTTGCTAATTTCTGCATTTTGATACTATTCAAACCCTAAGCTTCTTGCTGTTCTTCTCCGATCATGTTTTTCCGGTAGATCTCCGGCCGGCCAGCTCCAGTTTTCCGGCAAAGCTTTGTTTCATCTTGTTTTCCTTCTCCTTTGCCGACCTTTACATTCCTCAAAACCATAGATCCATACACTAGAACCCTAAACCAAACCCTAACTCTTCATTTTTCTCGGAATATTTGCCAGAATCCGACCACCTTCCATGAAATCCGGCGAGTTTTGTCAAGGTTTGACTATTCCTTACAAGATTCAGTCCATTACTACCATTCCTACTCACTGTAAACCCTCAGATTTGTTTTTGAGATGAGCAAAGGGAGGCTCAGCCTTCATTTTCCTGTTAAAGGGAGTTGCAGAGAGAATAACGAGAGAGAGAGAGAGAGAGTTTCGGTTTCTTCCTTCAACAATTTTGCTGAAGGGAATTTCTCCTAGCAGTTGTCTTCTCCGGCAGAAATTCCGCCGGAATCCTGATATTCCACCAAATCAGAGCAACCTCCATCGTCGATTCTGTTGAAAATTCTCAGATTCACCAAGACAAAGAGCTCAGCTGGCGTGATTTCTGTCAATTTGGGAGCCATTACTTGAGCTCGAATTATATAACCATTTACCTTCTGGACATCTCTTTGCAATGTGATAATCTGGTGACCTTGCCAACAAGCACAGATTCAACACGAATTCAGCCATTTTTGCTGGAATTTCCGCCAACACTAGTTCAGCCCTTATGGCCTTGTAATGGCAACCCCTATGGCCTTGTATTAGCAGCTATCTCCTCCAATTTAGGTAAGCCTTTTACCCCCTGTTCTATATTTCAACCTGAATTTTATGTTAATAGTGTAGTGTGATGGTTGTGCTTTATTGTTTGTGATTTAAAAATAAAGATCAAATAATGATTTGAGGAAAGCAATTGCATTATTGCTAAAAATTTGATTGTTATACATGTCAGTTGAGGTTACTCTGAGTTTATTTTCGAGAAAACTTGAATGAAATTTGTGCAAAGTATTGAAGCTAGAAAAGTCTGTATGTTTTAACAAGTATTATGGAAATACAGATTCTAATTGTTTGGAATGGAAAAATAGAGAACATTAATGAGAACACAAGAATGCATGCATTGTTTCATATCTTTTTAATGCTATAATGCCATGAATAGATAACCAGATGATTGAACTGTAGCTGAAATGCTATTATGATGGCACTAGTCGGAGTCTAGTAGCACTCCCCTCTTTCGTTAGAAGTCTTCTCTAGTATTTTATACATAAACCTTGAATCATAAAATCCCTTCGTCATTTGAAAGGGCGATGAAGGCGTTAGCCTAAGCCCATCATTAGATGAATTCACTAGGTCATAGTAGTACCTCATTCCCTTTTCCTTCCCCTTCTTAAAGTAGGGATCTCTTAGCCTTTTAGGTATCTATAAACATCAGTAGCCCTTGGTCATCGTAGAGGCGATGAAGGCGCTAGCCCAAGCCCATCATTAGGGGACTCGCTTAGTCCAAATAGCACTCCCTTCTTAGGGTTGTGCACTAGGCGTCAGTCCTTTCATATAGGAGTCAGTCCTTTAGCTAGAGAGTCTGTCTTTAGTTAGAGAGTCAATCTTTCATGAGTCTGTCCTATCATCATAGGGGTTAGGGTTCTGTCCAACCTCTCGTCAAATCATGTGATTTTTGTCCACTCCTGCAAGGTATAGGATGCTGTCCAACCCTTGCAGAGTTGTTATTCTGTTCATTCCCCCCGCAAAGCATAGGATGCTGTCCAACCTTTGCGGGATATCAGGAGTCTGTCCTCCCCTTATGATGATAGGATTCAGTCCTCTCGTGTCAAAAACATCTGAAAAACCAAAAATCTCAAAAATCTTGAGTCATTAGGAGAGTAGTTAGGAAAATCTATTTCCGAACTACGTTGGCTTGATCCCTATCGACAGGGTACGTAGTGCAGCTTGGGATTCACATCCCAGGTCCAGCCAAACCTTTAAAAAAAATATACATTTCAAATCTTCCAAAAATACAAAAATTCTTCAAAATCTTTTCAAAAAGATCTTCCCCTAGAGTTAGGAGTTTGTCTTAGCTATTTGGGGTGTTTTAGAGTTAGGAGTCTGTCCTGATTTGTATTGATATGGTGTGTCATGTCGTGTGAGTGTCCCTAAAGTTAGGAGGCCTCGAGTCGATTGGTTAGACATTTAGTCGAACCGATGGCTAGACTAGGAAGCATATAGTCAGCCCATGGTTTTCATTAGGTTGCACAGCCTAGATACACATAGGATGTAGGGCCCACCTGCATTAGCTTAAGGCTAATCAACTTGCATTAGTTAAGACATATAGAGAGTCTTAAAAATTACAATTCACCTGAACTTAAGCTATCGTACAAAAAAGCTTTAAAAATCAGTCGAGTCTAGTGGATCGAGTCTAGGATAGCAGTTCTAGATGGTTAGGCATCGTAGTTTAGAATAGGGCATCGAACTACGTTGACTCCGATTCTTCCCGAGGCTGGGATACGTAGAGCAGCTGGGATGGACGGCCATCTTGGTCCGAGTCAGGTCGCATTAGAGTTAGGACTCATTTTGTCCAGTCAGGTATAGAGTTGATTTGTGTTGTATGATTTTGCTGTGTTTTCTTACTTTCATGTACAGATCCTATACATTTAGCTGTAACATGCATGTGTTTGCACACCAGAACTTAGACACCCATTAGGCATGTCACTTATAACCTAGTTTTGCTTAGGTGACACATCTTTCATTTATTTTGTGTATGTGTTTAATTTTCATCTCTGAGACATGCATGATTAGGTAGACGTCTTCTCAGAGATATATGTTCCCATTTCATATGACTTTCGCTCAAAACTCTTCAAAATCAATAACAAATGGCATAAGAGACCAGGTGCTTGCACTTGGGCGGATGAGGTGCTCTTCAGACCTTCCGAATTCGTAACAAGGCACGAACCCTCTTTCTATAATCTCTGGTTATCCGTTGCAACAGAGCATAGTATGGGATCCTTGGCTCACTTCCTTGGATGGCGACTCTTCTTTGTTTAAGGTACGCCTCGAATCTGGGCCAGTCCCCGAATCGAGAGGTATCTCACCTTTTATATCGCCACTCATGCTGTGAGAGGCACTTCTTTCGAGAGTTCCTTGGTAGAGCTCTCCATTCACGTGGATGATCCTGAGACTGTTCGCGTGGGGGCACGTCCCCCGCCGCCCTCTCTCGGATCGGGGTCCACACCCCTGCCAGTTAAAAAAGTTGCTAAAAATTACATTAGAGGTGGCTGTCCAAGTAAATAAAAGGGGGACCAAATATATCCTCTCTCGTTTTCTTTAAAAACCCAGCGAAATAGGGTTTTGAGGGGAGACCCATTTTCTAGAAAAAACAGAGAAATTTTCTTCTTCATTTTCGTAGCAAGAGAGAAACAGAGAGAGAGAGAGGAGAAAACCCATCTTCTCCGACCACCCTCCGGCCATTCCCCACAAGATCCGGCCCATTTCTTCCTTATTTCTTCTCCATTTTTACCTCCACTAAACCCATTCCATCTCCACCATTTTTATTTTTTTAACCCTCTGTTTTGACAAGACCACCCCGCACCCCTAGCTCCGGCCGCCACCATTGAATCCGGCCAACCCACCCACAACCTCCGATCGGATTTTCACCTAAACCCACTACGATCAGCCACCTCCCATCCATCTTTACCTTCATCTTCTTCAAACCCTCAAACCTCTATTCATTAAAAACCCAATCAAGAGAAGCAGAGGGAGGGAGAGAAATAGCAGGGAAAAGGGATTTTTCTCTCGTCACTCCTCCGGTGAATCGGCCGGAGCACCGATCTTCTTTTTCTTCCCCCAAACCCACCTCCATTACAACCACCACCATCTCTGACCACTTCTCTACAAACCCACTTCCTCTGGTTCCATCACTCATCACCCCATCAAACCATTATCCCAAAACCCCCTCCATTAAATCTCATCTTCAACCTCTGCAATCTTCTTCTCCGGCAACTTTGCCGGAATCCGGCCAATACCACATCTTCTCCGGTCAATATCCCATCCCCTCCACCGAAAGCCTTGAATCCGAACCTCCCCATCGTCGCAGATCTAAGCTCGAACTCCTTCTCTCAGTTTTTCTCTTGTTAGCAAATCTTGCTATCTTTGAGAAGTCCCTTGTGAATTTGTTCATTAATACCGGGTTCAAGGTGAGTTTACAAAAATTGGGTAAAAGAAATCTCAGGTACAATTTGTTTTCAATTCTTGAGTTATGGATTTTGTGATTATCTATGGTATTTGATTAGTGGACTCAATTTGAGTATGATTTCGTTAATTTTGGTTACAATTCTAATCTCAGTATTTGTTAGTGCTCTGATTTATGCTGCAAGTTGATTTAAACCTTAATGATCCATATTTGCTGTAATCTTAGACTTTGAGTTATGGTAGGGACATCAGTTTCAAATCCTAGCTTTTAGTCTGAAAACATGCCTGGATGTTTTGTGATGATGGATAAATACAATAGTGCTTGCTAGTAGTGAATGGATTTTCAGTTGGGTATCTTAAGACTCTTAGGACTGAGCTGGTCTCTATGTATTTTCTGTCAATAGTAATATTAAGATTGTTCTCTGGTAGTTCTCTGTGTTTCTATCATAGCAGAAGATGTTAATCAGTGTCCCTGCCTATATTTTGGTGACCAAAGTGATTCACCTCTATTGCATGATTTGAACTGCACTAAAAATTTCATATGGATTAAAGTGTGATTCAGTTTTGTCAATTTGTCCATATTATATTCTCTTCTCTTCTTTAATTCCTAAAATCTATGATGCTCTTGTTTGCATTTTAGTATATATAAGATGAAGTGATGATTTTCTTTTGCTATGATAGTGGTTTGGAATGAGAAATTGTCTCAGGTTCTTTGATTAGAATTTTTGAGAATTTTGAAGATTCGTGATTTCATTTATCGATCTATTTTAAAATGAACCATGGGTTCACCTCTAAATCTGTGGGTAGTGTTGCTCGTGGTCATGGTTGCTAACTGTGCCATGCAAGTTAGATAGTCATTATTTCGTTGGGCCAACTCTTGCTGTAAAGGTATCATCTTTTAAGGATTGGTTTTTAGAGGGCCTTGACTGCTTGCATTGCAATAGCACTAAAGCATGTTAGAACCTATCCTACCAGGGTCTGTTTTCTCCTTTTAGGTTCAGAATTTCGATTGAAAATTTAACTCATGTGAGATCCCATAGACATGCAGTTCACCCCAAAGTTTCAAAGCTTTTGTTTTATTCTATTTTTATTCTTATCGCCACTTTGGAAAGAATTTTAAGGCTCGCATTCACTAACGATCATATTCTTGTTCAAGTTGTTTGATTGTACCTATAAATAGGTTGGTCATTTGTTCATCCCTATATTCATGTGCCATCTTGTTTGCAGTTCATTTTAATATACATTATCTCAGCCCCATTTAAGATCATTTTGACTCAACGAGATATTATTCCCAATATGGATATTTATTTGGTTTTAATACTAATTAGTGAGCGCAATGTTGTACACTAAATGGTTTGAGATATTATTACCATCAGATTCATGGTAATGATGGAAACCCCTATTGTCCTTTGTCACCTTGAATGCAATATGAAACACAAAACTAATTGATTGCAATATGTTTATTTAGACAAAACAGGTTATGCGATATGACCTGTTAGGATGGTTCAATTGGTTGAATGTGAGGTTTGGGTGAGGCAAAAGCTTGCGGATTCACGTTGATAGTTCTGAATAGGGTTATTTAGATGTCAGGAGTCTAAAAGCTAAAGCTAGAGCTTTGTAAGCCCAATGGTTTTTACCTTGGCATTCCCATCTTGTTTTGATGATTCCAATACACAAGTGATCATTTATCACTAATGTGTTTGTTTGTCTAAGTTGTAGATCTTGATAAAGTAAGATCAAGGATGCTTGGATTGAAGGCCAAGAAGCCCACATTGGACCACTAATTGGAAGGCCAAAGTCATCAAGCAAGAAGTCATGAAGACTTGAAGACATGAAGAAATTAATATTGAAGACCATTTTTTAATGTAATTGATCCAAACCTAGATTAGGTTTTTAGAGGCATAATTAAAGTAATCTCACACACCCTAAATAAACAAGTGATTGTATTTGTGGAGTTCCAACACCTTGGAACCCTCATAGCAATCTCATCTTGGTTGAGAACTGGAAGCCCAAAAACAGAATTGAAAATCTGCTCTGCATAGGCTTCTCGGAACTCCGAGAGTTTTTCTCGGAACTCCGAGAATTCTCGGAACTCCGAGAATTATTCTCGGAACTCCGAGAAATGGTCCAGTAGACTTTTTCCAATTTCTGTGTGGCTTCTCGGAACTCCGAGAATTATTCTCGGAACTCCGAGAACACTCCAACGGTCTGAAAAAGAGCCGTTTGGAATTTTGCTGGATTTACCGTAATGCCATTGAACGGTCATATTTTGTTTTTCCTATAAATATGGGTGTTCTAAACATACAAACAATGAATCCTAACACTCTTAAACTTCATTTGAATACCCAAGAGTGAATCAAGCTTCAATTGTGCCTCTCATCACCAACTCTAGGATTTGGATCATAGGCTCTCAATTGTACATCTTTTGTAACCCTTGTGAAGGGATTTTTTAGTTCTTTCCTTCATCTTTCAAGATTTGTATTCGGGCGAGTATTCGGAGAAGCGGAGCCCTTTTTCTCCGTGGTGAGGATTGCCACCAAGGTTAAAGCAATTGTAATTGGCACCGATCTTCGCCAAGGTTAAGAAGATCAAATAGTGAAGCCATCAACGGGTTTGGTTGGTGGAGTGGAGTAGGCCTCGGGTTTGAGGACCGAACCACTTTAAATCTCGGGTGCACTCTTTCTATCTCTTTGCTCTTTCATTTGCATTGCACCATTAGATTTAACTTGTATGCTTAAAATATTGTTTTTGATCTCTTAATCGGTTTAAGTTTTTCGAATTGGTAAATTCTAGTTTTCTTAAACAACCGTATTCTCCCTCCTCATAGTTGCCATTTCTATTATAACTTGGGACCCCCTATATCGGATTTTCAAGCTTTGTGTCTTCTGTGGGCTTTAGTTTGTAAAAGTTCTTTCACCTTATTAGGTATTGAAGTGAAAATTCGGCACCTGAATTCAATCTGTTAGCATCTTGATTTCTACTCTTTTGTTTTTAAGGGGAGGTGAGGCGTCCTTGGAGTTATTCGGAGTTTATTTTTAGCTTTTATTTTCCTTTCGCTCAAGTTCGGGCGATGAAGGCGCTAGCCCAAGCCCATCCTTAGGGGACTTGCTCAGTCCAAGTAGCATACCCCTCTTTGTATATAGGAGATTTGCCCAGTCTTAGCAGAACCCTTGTTTACGTCATTTGTGTCTCGGAGACAAGCCTTGTCTCATATAGAGAGTTTCCCCTTTAGGAGGCTTACCTAGCCTCATGTTAGAGTGGCCTCCTCTTTTAGAGCGAGTCTTTGTCTCAGTGGTGTTATTAGAGAGTCTCTGACTCATTTGTACTCCCTCTCTAGTGTTATTAGTTAGGAGTATTTCCATTTAAGACTAACTCAGTCATATAGAGCCTTCCCTGCTTGAGATCTTAGATTGTTTTCTCTGTTCTTGGGGCACTATCTTTCTTGTTGTGGTTTGTCTCTTTGAGACGCTAGTTGCTTATTTGGGGTTTCCCCTTTAGATTTAGGGCTTTGCCCTAGTTTGTGGTGTTACTTGCATGTTCCCTTTAAGATTGAAAATATTTAAAGGTTCAGAGCATTGGAAAAGCTTTAAAATCCAAAAACATTAGAAATTTGAAATTCAAAAACATTTGAAAACTTTAAAAAATATCAAAAACATTTGAAAAATATTAAAAAAACCTTAAATCAGCTAAAGTGTTGAGTCTTATAGTGTAGTAGGAGAGTTCAATTTTCGAACTACGTTGGCTTGATCCTCTCTCACGAGGTACGTAGTGCAGCTTGGGATCTTTATCCCAAGTCCAGCCAAACTTTGTAAATAAATATACTTTAACCATTTTTCTTTAAAACCGTGTTTTCAAAAAGCTCTTCCTCTAGAGTTAGGAGTTTGTCCTAGATAGAGAGTTTTAGAGTTAGGGGATTTGTCCTTGATTTGTTGTGTGCTTGTTTGTGTTTGTTTTAGAGTTAGGAGTTTGTCCTAGAGTTATAGGAGCGCCTCCGTCCGGTCAGTTGGCGATTCACATCGCCGACTGATGACTAGGTATTGGATACGTTAGCAATCCTATTGTTTTCCTTAGGGCATACAGCCTAGTTACACATAGGTTGTAGGAACCACCTGCATTAGCTTAGGGCTAACCTCCATTTAGTTAGGGCATATAGGGTGTCCTAAAATCCACAATTCACTGGAATTTAAATAATCGTACAAGAAACTTTAATAACTGGTCCAGTCTTTTAGATCGAGTCTATGATAGAGGTCTAGGTGTCTTAGGCATCCTAGTTTAGAATAGGCGCGAAGAACTACGTTGTCTTGATTCTCGTGGAGGCGGGGATACGTAGGCTTCTTTGGATGAACATCAGACCATCCGAGGACTCGGGCTAAATCTTTTAGAGTCTTAGGATTTGTTGTGTTGTTATATTGTATATTTTGTAGTGTTTTCTTACTTTCTTGTGCGGACCTATACCTTTAGCTGTAGCATGTATGTGTTTGTTCACCAGAACTTAGACACCAATTAGGCATGTCACTCATAACCTAGCTGTCATTAGGTGACACATCTTTTACTTTATTTGGTGTGTGCTTATTATTTTATCCTCAGGAAATGCATGCTTAGGTAGACGACTCCTGAGGATTGTTCCCATTTCACATGATTTTTGCCCAAAACTCTTCGAGGTTAATAATGGCATAAGAGAGCAAGGGTCGCACTCGGGCGAATTGGGGGCGCTCTTCAGACCTTCTCCATTCGTCATCAGGCACGGACCTTTTTTATCTCTGGTTATCCATTGCAAACAGAGCATTTGTTTTGGTTCCATGGCGCATCCATGGATGGCGACTCTGAGTTATTTTTAGATATACCTTGGTTTCGAGCCCTGGCTCTGGATCAGGATGTATCTCTTTCTTTTTATATCGCCACTCATGCTATGCTGTGAGGGTGGCAGCAGTTTCGAGAGTTCCTTGGTAGAGCTCTCCTTCACGTTGTGGAGATCTTTGAGGATTGCAGGGGGACCTCGCGTCCCTCGCCGCACTCGTCCTTCTCAGATCGGGGCCCACACCTATACCTTGCAAGAGCGGATAAAAAATCACATGACTTGACGAGAGGATGGACAGAATCCTAACCCCTATGATGATAGGACAGACTCCAGAAGACTGAAGGACTGACTCCTATGCTGAAGACTGACTCTGAAAGATGGGAGGATGGAATCCTAAATTTTATGAAGGGGTAGGACAAAATCCGAAACTCTACAAGGGTAGGACAAATTCCCAAACCCTAGGATGGTAGGTCAGACTCCTAAACTCTCTAGGACAGACTCTAAAGAGGAAGAAATGCCTTAACCTGCGAAGACTCTAAGGCAGGAAGGAAAGGGGTTGGCTCAAGAAGCATTCCGTCATAGCCCGGGGGATATTTACTTACTAAGCTCGAAACCGATACTCGAATGAAGTAAAACTAAAGGAGAACAAGTTTCGCCTTTGCGCTGCGAGGAAAGATAGTCAAATTCCTACGGTCATATCTTTCACACCATATTTTGAAGGCACCCACTAGGAACCCCAAGGTAAAAGTCCAAACTAAGGCAAAGGATGGACCCCAAAACTGAGTCACATAAACATATATATTGAATTCTAGAACCCAAAGAAGACCAGTAAAACTACTTCCCCGTGCTACTTGGGCATACACCTTGAAAGATTAAGGAGCCCAAATGAATAGTGACACCCTATAAATCAAGTGAGTTATTAAGATAAAAATCTATATATCACCAAATGCCATAAGTAATCGGGATCTGTCGATCATTTTGGCTCACGGACTAGATGAGAAAGCATCGAAATACCTAGACTTTAAATTCATAAAGTAAAAGATCGGATGCTTGAATAGAAGTGTAGAGGTATCTGAATGTATAAATCAAGGCATGCCCAAGTCACAGATCTAGTTGAGGAAAAAATTAGGACAGAGCATAGGGGTTATGGACATCCGAACCAAAACAAGTTAATTTGATACACACTGAAACAGTGGTGCCAACATTACTGATCAAAGGGGCATTGTGCCTACACCAAGCTTCCTCTCTGTCTTCATTTGACCATGATAATGAAAACTTGGGACAAATTTATAACCAAAAGATCACAAATCCAGTCTCCGCTACCATTCTCCAAGGTTATAAAATCAAAACCCCAAAATTCAAGTGGCTACCAAAATTAGAATAATCCTGACCCTTTTCAACCAAAGCTTAAGACCTAAAATTGTGGAAACCAAAATAGAAATGCCATTGTAGAGCACACATATATAAGAACAAACCAACATGAGATTGTAAGAAAATGATAGAGACTCTACCTCTAGCGCCGCATTGACAAAGTCACAGTGGAATCGAGACATCTGCCACGACGGCGACGGAGCAGAGATGGTAGCTGACTCTCTGCTCCTCCTTTTTTTCTAGCACTTTCCGCTAGATCTGAGCCATTCAGTACCATAAACAAAATATGCTTTCTCCTTGCTAATCTGAGAAAAGAAAAGTAAGGAGGTGAAGAAGATGGTGGTTAAATGGGTTTGATGGTCGGGGGAAAATGGAGTGGTGTCTGCAATAGTATTGGGACTTATGGATGAGATCGGTAGATAGGTAAATGGGGTCTGTGAAGATAATGAAACGAAATGGGTTTGGGCTGATTGGGCTTTTAATGGGGGTTTGGATTTTGAATGAGATTGGAAGATATGGAATAGGTTTTTGCTCGAAACTAAGATGGAATCTGGGTTTTAAGAAGTGGTGGATGGTGAAAATGTTTTGAAATAAAGAAATGGGAGATGCGGCAGAAGAAAGAGGTAGAAGGAAAGTGGGGATGATAGATCTGGCCGGATTCCGACGAAAACGAGGCCGGAGAAGATGAATAAAAAGGATCGAACCCTCCTCGCTCAAGCCCTCTCTCTGCTTTTTCTAAAAATTGGAAGATCCCCCTTTTTGTTGAAATGAGAAGAGGGTTTGGATGGGGTTTGAGATGATCGGTGGAAATGGGTTTGATTTGCAGAGGAGGTGGGGTTTCAACGGTTGCCAATAGGGAGAATCCAAGTGGGTTTGGGGTTGAAAGGAAGGAGTTGAATGCGGTGAAGAGAAATGGTGGATATTGAGGTTGAGCAGCAGAAATGAGGTTCGGCCGCCAGATCCGACGAGGATGACCGGAAAAGAAGATGCCACCGGTGGTAGCCTCCCTCACTCCCTCTTTCTCCCTCTCCTTTCTCTGTTTTTCACGAAAAAATGGAGGGTCGGGTGGTGGAGAAAATCTGGAGAGGTGGTGGTCTGTGGTGGTACAGGGTTGGATCGGAGATGGGGTGGGAGTGGAGGTGGCTGGCCGGAGATGGGTTTTGGTGGAAAAAAAACTGAAGTGGGTTTTGGCGAAAATAGCAGAGGTGGTGGATGAAAGGGGTTTAATGGGTGGCTGTGGAGTGGTCGGAGGTGGTGATGGCTTGGCCGGAGGTTGGAGGCGACGATGAGAGGAGAAGAAGGAGGAGGAGGTGGAGATGGTGGCCGAAATGGAGGTGGTTATGGTGGTTTTGACATGGGTTTTGCAGAAAACAAGGTATTGGTTCAGATTCTGGTGGGGTTTGCCGGTGGATGTGAAGAAGAGGGTGGTTGGTGGCGCTGGAATGGGATGAAGGAGAGGGTAGAGAAAAGGTGGCTTGCCAGAGGAGTGGCCGGAGGAGGTGGATTTGGTTTGGATGGGGTGCGGTGGCTGGGTTTTTGGGTTTTTCGTAATGGGTTTTGATGGTGGCTCGGATTTGCAGAGGTGGATGTTGCGGCCGATGGAGGTGGGCGGCTGTGGAGATGGGTTTGGTAGATGGCGGCTGCTCTTTCCCTTCTCTCCCCTCTGTAAAAAAAATGAAGAGGTTCTTTTCTTCTTTTTTTTGGTGAGAGCCCTAATTCGATGGCATATAAAGGGCATTATATATGCCCCCCTTTTTTCACTGGGACAACCCCTTCAAGTGTTATTCACTCCCCCTTTACATTGGCCAAATTACAATAATAGCACAAACCTGGCTCGCCCTATTCGCCATTTTTTATCCGATTCCTGCAAGATTTTGCAGGGGCACTCTTAGGAATATTAACAACTTCTTAAGGAATTTGAACCTATAAATGTACACAATAAGCTGGTAAAATTCGGGTTCTCTCCTCGCTTGGGGTCTGCTTCCTCAGGAATTTATTTAACTTCAAAGCTTCGACTCAACTTTGGGACTTTTGGGGCCTGTCAAAATGAGGTGTCTACAGAAAGGTTACAATGAATCATTAAATTAATAAGTGCTGACATATTAAGTTCTTATTGTTGTTATGACTTTTCGCATGTTGTGGCTCTAATTTCTGTTGACCTCCAAGGTTTCTTCGCAGTTGTGGCATTGGTTTCAGCCTCGAGATATAGGAGAATAAAAATCAATTGCTAGTTTTGATTTCTAATTTCATAGTCATATAAAATTTTATTTATTTATTTATTAATGATCTTGTAGTCGTTGTCCTATATATTCTGCATTTTACTGTTACAAGTTGTGTTTGACTAGAAGACATACTTTGTCTCTTTAGGCACTCCTCCTCTGGAGGCAAACCTTATTTAGAGAATTTACCCTTAGGGGGCATAACTCGCCTCATGTATAGAACTCTTTCCGGGCTATATCCTAACTCGTCCTTTGGATGGCATTGTTAGAGAATCTTTGATTCGCTCGTCCTTTGATAGCGGTATTAGAGAGTCTTTGACTCATTTGTCCTTGTTAGGGAGTCTTTGACTCAGTTGTCTACTTTAGCGATATTATCGGAGAGTCTTTGACTCATTCATCTTTTCGTGGTATTATTAGAGAGCCTTTGTCTCAGTTGTACTCCTTCCTTGGTATTATCTGTTAGGAGCTTCTCCTTAGTGTTGTCGTCATTCTTCTTTGTTAGAGACTAGCACAGTCTCATTAAAGCTTTTCTTATTTGTGATCTTAGATCATTCCCTCGTCTTTGGCGTTAGTTTACCTGGTTTAGGGGTTTCCCCTGTTAGTCCTGGGGTTTGGCCCAGGGTGTTGCTTTGTGTTTTCCCTTAGGTCTTTGACCAAAAGGGTGAAAATACTTAAAAATCCAAAAAACACTTAAAACATTTTAAAAATCCAAAAAAATCAGAAATTCGAAAACCAAAAATATTGGAAAAGCTTTAAAATCCAAAAAAAAAACATTGGAATATTTGAAAACTCAAAAATATTAGAAATTTAAAACATCAAAAACATTTAAAAATCTTAAAAAAATCAAAAGTGTTATATGTTTTAGAAGTAGTAATTAGGAGAGTTCGTTTCGAACTACGTTGGCTTGATCCTCTTCCACGAGATACATAGTGCAGCTTGGGATTCATATCCCAAGTCCAGCCAAACTTTTTGTAAATAGCATTTTTTTAAATCTTTTGAATAAGCAACCTTTAAAACCTTGTTTTCAAAAGATCTTCCTCTAGAGTTAGGAGTTTCTTATAGATAGAGAGTTTCAGAGTTAGGAGTTTCTTTTAATAGGTTGTTTGTTTGTTTGTTTGTTGTGTGCTTGTTTTAGAGTTAGGGGTCTGTCCTAGAGTTATAGGATCGCCTCCGTCCGGTCAGTCGGCGATCCACATCGCCGAGTGATGACTAGAGTAGGATACGCTAGTCCGCCCTTGGTTTTCCTTAGGAAACACAGTCTAGGTACACATAGGTTGTAGGAACCACCTGCATTAGCTTAGGGCTAATCTGCATTTAGTTAGGGCATATAGGGTGTCCTAAAATCCACAATTCACTGGAATTTAAATAATCGTACAAGAAACTTTAATAACTGGTCCGGTCTTTTAGATCGAGTCTATGATAGAGGTCTAGGTGTCTTATGCATCATAGTTTAGAATATGCACGAAGAACTACGTTGCCTTGATTCTCATGGAGGCGGGGATACGTAGGCTTCTTTGGATGAATACCAGACCATCCCAGGACTCGGGCTAATGTTTTAGAGTCTTAGGATTTATTGTGTTGTTATTATATGTTTTGATGTGTTTTCTTACTTTCTCGTACTGATCATATACCTTTAGCTATAACTTGCATGTGTTTGCACATCAGAACTTAGACACCCATTAGGCATGTCACTCATAACCTAGCTATGCTTAGGTGACACATCTTTTATTTTATTTTATGTGTGCTTATTATCTTTATCCTCAGGAAATGCATGCTTAGGTAGACGGCGCCCGAGGATTGTTCCCATTTCATATGATTTTTACCCAAACTTCTTTGGAGTTAATGAAAATGGCATAAGAGACCAAGTGCTTGCACTCGGACGAATTGGGGGTGCTCTTCAGACCTTCCACATTTGTAATCAGGCACGAACCCATATATATTTCTGGTTATCCATTGCACAGAGGATTTGATTTTAGGGTTCCATGGCATATCCATGGATGGCGACTCTGAGTTTATTTCAGGTATGTCTTGGTTTCGAGCCTTGGCTCCTGATCAAGACATATCTCTTTCTTTTTATATCGCCACTCGTGCTATGCTATGAGGGTGGCATTCGTTTCGAGAGTTCCTTGGTAGAGCTCTCCTTTAACGTGGATGATCCAGAGGGTGTTAGGGGACCCGTTCCCTCGCCGCCCTCGGATCGGGTCCACATCCCCTTAGCATGTGCTCTTGGAAATACCACTTTTATTGAACTTGTGCATGCATGTACTCATTTTCAATTGATTAAATTCCATCACTTTACGTGCATGTCTTCTTTCAAGCTTGGCCAAATCTCACTTGCTAAAATGTAATGACCCTTTTTTTTTTTTCCAATCTAAATGACGGGCCTTTAGCTCTCACCAAGCATGGCTACATTGCATACACATACTACAAATGAAAACACACTCATTTAACACACCATAGATACAATACCACAATACAAGAAGTAGATGGCAGATGGGCAATCTCACTCTAATATCTTCAATAGCGATTCATTCACATACAAAAAGGGGGCATTACATAGGGGAATGTTTTAGAGAATATGTAGGGAAGGAGAAGAGTAGATGGGGAAGGATAGATGGTTGCCGCATCCAAGGGCGCACTGCTCATGGAGGGGGTGTCCTCTTGAATGATTGTGGAAGATGGGCGATCTCCAAGTGCACACTGCTGCGAGGAGGATGGGGGATGGAGGATAGATGGGGTGCTCACTGCACCTTCACCATGTAGGAGATGCACTATCTCACTACCACGGCTGATCGGCTACACTAGCCAACTTCACTTCGAGACGAGGAGATAATAAAGCAAGCATAAGCCCTTTCCTTACCTATCCAACCTACTTATAACCAATACAAAACAAGGTGCCCATATCAAATCAATGCCTAAGCAAAAATGTCAAAGAGAGTGGCTTTTGCCTAATGCACACAGAAGGGGTGCCCCTATCATTTCAGCACCATGAAGAGATTGCCCAAAGGGGCCCTTGCATAATCGTGTATTTCTTGGCCCAAACCCACCAAAAGTTCCACTCACCCGTACATGGGTGCCAATATCATTTAATCCCCCAGGCGGAAATAGTGCAAAATAGTACAAAATATGGCCACCCCTCATACCCTTTGGACTCTAGATGGCTCTCCGACCAATGCTCCAAAGACTCCCACTCCAATGGCCCCACAAGTGGACCATCTCCACCCGATCTAACCCCACAGATGATGCCAAAACACACAGAAAGCGGTCACACACGGCCCAATCCCTGCACTTCCATCCGATCCGTAATACTCGTTCAATGTTCCTAAAAAGGAACATTACAAATCTCCCCCTCTCAAATTGCTTGCCCCCAAGCAATTGCAAGAGGGATGGTACTACCATGTAAGTGTATCGTCCACGATCAAATGGGAACCTGGGTGGTACGTCGGGATCATCTGCTTGATGTCGTCTATGAGAATGGAACAAGAATCGAATGCAACATTGTTGATCGATGTTGGGGCCCAAACGGTCCCATGACATTTCCTCTAGACCAAGAAGAATTACCCATCGAGATCCTCTAGATGGCATGCCCACAAGAACTCCTTCCATTGAGTGGGTTGATGAGCAAGGAGTGTGCGAAACAAAATCCCCATCACAGAGTGAACCATACACCTTGATTGCCTCCTCTTTATACAGAGAAACATTAATGATCTCAACCTGAGGTGTGCGTGCCTCGTCCTTGTCGTCACCCACACTCTCACCACATTCCTCAAGGACCTCTTCACTCTTGACCTCGAAATCAGCCCCAATGGTCTCAATGTCTATTGGACTCTGTTGTGTTGGCGACTGTAGTGGCTGTGTAGGAGTGCAAGTCACCATGGCACTCACATAGCTATTGACCGATGTATTAGTAACAATCTGAGCTATTGGTCGGTATGGATGCTGCGTTGGTATGTCTATGGTAAGGGATGAAGAAATGGATCTTTCAAAATCAGGAGGCTCTATCACTGCCATGAACTCAAAACCCCTCTTGGACTCAGCCGCCAGCCTCTCTATAGCCTCTAGTAGGGTGTGCTCAAGACGGGCAAAGCGGTTGTCAATAGCCTCGACGAAGCGTGCTACCAACCGTGCCTCTGTATTGTCATCCCTAGACCTCCTCCAAATTGACTCCATGAGGTCTTTCCAAATAAGTCCACCTAATGTGTAGGAAGTGCTTCGAATAACTCTAGTTGTGGCGTCTCACAGACCACATAACGGATACTTTGTGTGCAGCCATATATTGGATGTACAGTCCCACACAGCCCACTCAACAAGCAGTTGGTGTGCAGACTAGAAGGCCTTGCTATCCATTGTAGAAAATCATGTACAACGCTTGCATTTCTAAGATCCAGTCCCAACTGCTTCTAGGGCCAATGCTTGATGCCTCATAAGAGGGGTGGCATGCCAAGTGCTCCAATCAGACCAGTCAACAAAGATGGAGTATAGATGTGCCAACTACACATTCAACTATACATGCCCCTCTCACAAGCAATAGGTGTACAACTTCAAGCTTCAACTTGGTGCATGCGGCCTCGTGGGCAAACATTGACACAACACAACCCACCTAATAACAGCACTTTCAACAACTACAGATGTGTCACAGACCAAACAATAAGCACTTGTTGTGCATGCCTTTCTAACGTCTCACAGGGCACCCAACAAATAGTTGGTGTGCAGGTTCGAGCAAACAAGTTGTGTTGAATAAGGTATGTAGGTTTACGCTATGCCCCTTCACAATATGGTTTGCATAGACGTTTCTTCAAACACCTGGTGGGCATCACTGCTGGAATGTCCCTGCAACAATAGTTTGCAAGTCTCTTGAGGCATTTCATCAAACATCAAGGAGGCGTCATTGCAAGAGTATTTCTGCAACTTTAAACTGCCTAGAACCGTGCCCTTCACTGGAGAATTTCCTCAAACAGTTGGAGAGTGTTGTAGGTAGAGCAATTCGGTCACCCAATGCGGACCAAACATTGCTCCATTTTCATCGCAGCTCTTGTGTGACGTCGACTATATCATCGGCAGGAGGCTTTTGCAACAAATAGTTGGCAGGCTTAGTGAAGCATTTCATCGAACATCTAGGGGCGTCCGTGCCTTGGCATTTCAGCAGCCCAAAACTGGCTAGAGCTATGCACTTCTCTTCAGCTTTTCTACAAACAGTTGGTGTGCAGTCCCATTTTGGATGTGCAGTCCCTCATAGACAACTCGATGAATTGTTGGTGTGCCTACGAAAATACCTTGATACCTTGTTGTAGTAGCTCTTATACAACACTTGTGTTTGTAATTTCTGTCCGCGTAATCACCGCTTCAAGGAGCGATGCTTGAAGTCTCACAAACTTCCCAACAATAATGGTTGTGCAAACTCCTTTGATGTCTCACAGAGCACCCAACAAACAATTAGCATGCAAGCTTTATAGATTGGGGTGTGCTGTTTTGAGTTGCCCCTTCCTATACGGTTTGCATAGCCCTTTCTTCAAGCAGTCGGGGTACACCACGGATGATAGTTGTCCCTTTGTAGAATGGTTCTTGTAGGACTTTCTTCAAACACCTAGGGGCGCCAATGGAGGAATGTCACAACAACTCAAAATTTGCTAGTCTCACTTGAGCAATTCGTCGAACACCTAGGAGGTGTCAGTAGCTAGGCTTCTTTTTTTTTCTTTTTTTCTTTTTTTTTTTTTTTTCCAGCCCAAACATCGACCAGAAAACGTATTTGCTCTTGGGCCTTTTCTCAAACAGTTGGTGGGCGTTGTTGCAAGTGTATTTCTGCAGTTCTAAACTGCCCAGAACTGTTACCTTCACTTGGGAATTTCCTCAAACACCTAGGGGGCGTAGTGGATGGAGCAATCAAGCCACTAAAAGCTGTCCAAACGTGGACCAATTTTCTCGCAGCGCATTTCTGAGTTCCCTTGGGCACCAAGGCTGGCAGGATGATGCTTTGATACCACTTGTAATGACCCTTTTTTTTTTTCCAATCTAAATGACGGGCCTTTAGCTCTCACCAAGCATGGCTACATTGCATACACATACTACAAATGAAAACACACTCATTTAACACACCATAGATACAATACCACAATACAAGAAGTAGATGGCAGATGGGCAATCTCACTCTAATATCTTCAATAGCGATTCATTCACATACAAAAAGGGGGCATTACATAGGGGAATGTTTTAGAGAATATGTAGGGAAGGAGAAGAGTAGATGGGGAAGGATAGATGGTTGCCGCATCCAAGGGCGCACTGCTCATGGAGGGGGTGTCCTCTTGAATGATTGTGGAAGATGGGCGATCTCCAAGTGCACACTGCTGCGAGGAGGATGGGGGATGGAGGATAGATGGGGTGCTCACTGCACCTTCACCATGTAGGAGATGCACTATCTCACTACCACGGCTGATCGGCTACACTAGCCAACTTCACTTCGAGACGAGGAGATAATAAAGCAAGCATAAGCCCTTTCCTTACCTATCCAACCTACTTATAACCAATACAAAACAAGGTGCCCATATCAAATCAATGCCTAAGCAAAAATGTCAAAGAGAGTGGCTTTTGCCTAATGCACACAGAAGGGGTGCCCCTATCATTTCAGCACCATGAAGAGATTGCCCAAAGGGGCCCTTGCATAATCGTGTATTTCTTGGCCCAAACCCACCAAAAGTTCCACTCACCCGTACATGGGTGCCAATATCATTTAATCCCCCAGGCGGAAATAGTGCAAAATAGTACAAAATATGGCCACCCCTCATACCCTTTGGACTCTAGATGGCTCTCCGACCAATGCTCCAAAGACTCCCACTCCAATGGCCCCACAAGTGGACCATCTCCACCCGATCTAACCCCACAGATGATGCCAAAACACACAGAAAGCGGTCACACACGGCCCAATCCCTGCACTTCCATCCGATCCGTAATACTCGTTCAATGTTCCTAAAAAGGAACATTACATAAAAATCCCATCACTTTCTAAAAATGCTAATAGTAGTCCCCACTTTTAGAGAAAGTGAATTGCGCATCATGGCATGATCCAAACCGCCCATTTAATTGCCCAAAATTAAATTAACTTGCACTCCTAATTCATCTTAATAGAGCAATCCCGACCACCCATTTGAAATTCCCCATAGTGGTTTTCATAGAACAATCTAACCGTCCAAATGGTGGGCGATAATGTAAATTGGTCGCACCCCTCTAATTCATCTCCATAACTTGATCCGAGCCGTCCATTTTAATGAATGTAAATTAATAAAGCCCCTCAAATCATCACCCAAGGCCGATCCAAACCGTTCACTTTATTGGGCCACAATGTAAATGTTGATTGCACCTTTTTTACAATTCCAATAATATAATCTTGTCCGGATATATCAACAAATCCAACAGTTGGGTTGCCCAACGAATGGTCCGGGTCATCATATATAGTCAAAATTTCCACCCTCTTGGTCTCTTGTGAAATTCGGCCAACATTGGAAATTGGTTGTTTCTCTTCAATATTTCATCTTTTAGCTTCAATTCCTTCAAAACTCTAATTAGAACCCTGAAACACCAAAAACAAGGAAAATACATCAAATAACACTGTTCTAGGTATAAAATATGCATGATTTCCTACCCTAAAATTCACACATAAATGTGCTCATCATATAGTGTTTGCAGATTTAAGTTTAAGAGAATTGGATGTTCAGTGGTCACGTTAGTTTGGTTTTATAGTTTGATCTGAAGTGGAATGGTAGTTTGGATTTTATTTGGATTAGCTAGCTAGGATTAGATGCTCCTTAATTTGTTTCTTTGGGGTTTAGTACATGGTAAGATTTTGTTTCAAATAATATTATTATTTGATACTATGAAATGTTTATAAATCTCTCTCTAAAATAATGGGAATCTTCACTAATCTTAATTGATTACAAAGAGACCTTATGAGTGTTTATATAGAACATTTAAGGGATAAACACAGAAAGATCTTAAGATGAGTATACAATAACAAAATAAAGTTTATCCTACTCAATCCTGGTTGGTTAATCTACCCTAGCTACCTACCTAATCTACCATTCAAGCAATCCAATGATTAAAACTTAGAAGAGTTGATATAATCTCTCTCTCTCTCTCTCTCTCTCTCTCTCTCTCTCTCTCTCTCTCTCTCTCTCTCTCTCTCTCTCTCTCTCTCGCGCGCGCACGTCTGCCTTGAATCCTTGGTTGTGATCTGGAATTTTCAGCTTCTGATTTGGTGCATACACTCCTCTATGTTGACTATTGCAAAATATAATTATTAAGAACAAAATTTGATGAAGAAATATGTGAATCAACAGAATAGGAAAGAGGAAGAGATGGTGTTAGAATATATCATGTCTTAGTAAGATGGTGTTAGAATATATCATGTCTTAGTAAGTGATTAAGATAAATATGGAAACAACGAAAATAGATTATCTTAATCTAACTAAGCTGTCTAATCCACCCAATAGGCCCTATTCATTTTTAAATTTTTTAAAGCGATTGCGGGTCCAGAACCTATTAGTTTTGAGTCCAATAATAGGTTTTATGAAGGAGAGTTTGGCCAATGCTGAAGTGTGACTGGTGGCCCAACCCAGCAATCTGAGAATCAACAGAACAACAAAGAGAATTGGGATAGGGGATTTATAGGGAAGAGTTTGGAGGGTTCGGCCGTGAAGGAACCAAATCCTCTGGACATATCCGAGGAGGCAAAGGCATAGAGATGGTTCAGTAGGGTCACTCAGATCAATGACATCTCGAAGCTAAGCAAGATCCCTGATGAAGATTTTCGTTTGATAATGCCGATGAGGAAAGCAGTGAACTGGTTCATTGTGAGCAAGAGGAAGACGCCATTGGAGAGGAGGCTGACTTCCCCACAGTACAGAAGAAATCTTCCTATTGTAAATTCTGACCTACCGGAGAAAGACACCAACTGAAAAAGAGGCAGCGTCAAGGTACTTCCTTCGAGATTTTGCAGTACTAATTTATGTGGCTATAAATTTCATTCTTCATATATAATCTGTAAAAGAAATATGTTGCAGGGTGTTGGAATGAAACCAACTAGGTTGGAGGGAGAAGATGTGATTCAAGAGAAGAAAATTATTCTCTTGATGCTAAACACACACAAAGAAAGAAGTCCAAGTTGTCATACTATTCAAGAGACTTCAAATTTCACTAAAATGGCTTACAAATGAGCCTAAAATATACCCTACACTTCAAATCCGAGATTAACATATCATAACTATTCTTCCCTAAGCTACCACTAACACATTAACAAAGGAAAAGTAAAAGGGTCACGCAATTCCAAAACATGAAACCTAAGTTCCTAGAATATTAACCCACAAAATGAGTTCCAATGTAGTCAAGTCAAGTCAAGGGTCAAGCGGTCAAGCTTACATTTCCAAAACAGGGGTTTTGAATTCTTAAATAAGAACATGAGATTGGCTTGCAGTTGCTTTAATGAACTGGGTGGGATTTCAAATCATCAAGAAGATTAAAGAGCTGTTTGGATACGTGGATTTCAGAATCCATATTTTAGCTTGAAAGTGGTGTAAAATTCTGGATTTTAAAATAGAAGTAGGTTACAGATGTGGGGGAAGTAGGTTGCAGATGAAGCGTTTAAGTAAGAAATCCAGGTTTTAGAAATCAACCTCCCCCCCCCCCCCAACATCATGAGATTTTTAAAACGTGGAAACACGGGACGTTCTCCTACTCTCTTGCTCGACAGAAAGAAGGGCGAAATTAGAAAATGACAAACAGTCTCCTTCTTCTAGCGTCTCTCATTCAGGATTTTTGGGAAATCCAAGATTCTAAAATCCGCGTATCCAAAAGGGCCCTTAAAGTGCGGCTTTGGTGTATTACATTTTGTCTTCAAAAGTATACGATCAATGTCAAGTATTGGGGGATACCGTTCAGTTTATTGGCCTAGTAATCATGGCAAGTTCATATTATTTTTTAGGAATTTGATTTCTTAAATAAGAACATGAGATTGGTTTATGGCTGTTGTTGGGAAAGTTGCCTCATTTCCCACAACTATAGTAAGAAAGCAAGAAGGCAGAAAACAGATTTAAGGAAGTGGGTTTTTTTTAGAAAACCTAATGTAGAAAAAGAGAACGGTTTCTCTTGTGGGTTGCGGCTGCACAAGAGGCTTGGGGTGAGTCAGCTACTCCAAAGAGAGAGAAAAAGAGAGAAACAAAAGGGAAGAGAGAGGAGAAAAGAAGAGACAGAAGGAGAAAGAAGAAGTGGGTCTTCTTCTTGGGCTCTCTCGGCTTCCCTCAGGTCTTCTTCTTCTTGGGCTTTCTCTTGGGAATTTTCTCAGGTTTCAATTTGTGTGTACGGTCATGGTTTGAGAGAAGCAAGGAAAGGGTTCTCGGTTTGGGCTTAATTCATTATAATTCTTTTATATTTCTTTGTTCTCATATTGGAAGATCGAGTTTCTCGCCCGTGGATGTAGGCTTGGCCGAACCAAGTAAAATTTTGGTGTTCATCATGTGGCTTGTGTTTGTTTCTACTTTCCATTTAATTTGTGCATGATCAGATTGTTTTGACTAGCAGATTTTCTCAACAAGTGGTATCAGAGCTGTGGTTGGAGCGATCGTTAAAGCCGGGTGGAGTGAGCGTAGGTGTTGTGGTTGGGTTGCGGTTAGAGCGATCTTTGGGAGTGGAAAGATTGTCCAAGAAAGATTCTCGTTTGAAGTGGAGCGCTACACCAAGAAGTGCTGAGTAATCTGAGATGGCGGTAAAATCGAGTTCTACCCAATTCAATATCGACACGTTTGATGGAAAGGGCAGTTTGACCCTATAACAGATGAGGGTGAAGGACATCCTAGTTCAACAATGATTGGCTAAGGCGTTGAAGGGAAAGGATGGCAAGTCGAAGAAAATGACGGATGCCGAGTGGGAAGACATAGAGTCGAAGGTGGTCAGCACGATTCTGCTACATCTGGCATATAATGTTATGTTTAATGTTATAGAACAAGATGAAGCGCCAAAGTTATGCGAGAAGTTGGAAAAGTTTTATATGTCAAATAGATTAGCCAACAGGTTATATCTGAAGCAGCAATCGTACGGGCTGAAGATTCAGGAAGGCGAGAATCTTTTGGAGCACATTACAGTGTTAATGGGCTTGTGGATCAGCTCCACATGGTTGATGAAAAGTTGAAGGAAGAAGACAAGGTCATTTTGCTTCTTACTTAACTTCTTGATTCGTATAACAACATGGTGACAACTTTATTGTATGGAAAGGATATAGTGAAGTTAGAGGAAGTCATGGCATCACTCTTGTCGAATGAGATGCGGAAGAAACCTGCTCTTGGTGGAAGTAAAGATCATGAGTTGGTTGTCCATGGTGGGAATTAAAGAGGAAGGTTGTCTGACAAGAGATCAGGAAAAGGAAGGTCAAGATCCAGGGTCAGTGGAAAGGACATGCAATGTTACTGTTGCGAGGAATATGGCCACATCAAGCAGGTTTGTCCGAAGCAATCTGATCAAGCGGACAATGGTGCTACAAATACCGTGGTGGCGGTAAAGGATGAGCATAACGAAGTGGTTAGTGATGGTCTCATAGTCTCCTCAGGTAATCATACTTCTCATGATGAGTAGATTCTAGATTCAGAGTGCTTTGTTCATGTATGCTCTAGGAGGGAATATTTGGATACGTTCCAAGAGACATGTAGTTTCCTTCTCTGAGTGGTCTACTTGTGACGTCACAGGAGTTGGAACAGTATCAAGATGTTCGATGGAGTGGTTCGTACTTTAGGTGGTGTCGCGTATGTCTCAAAGATGCAAAGGAATCTAGTATCGATTGGCCAGTTGGACTTCAAGGTTTGTAGTAATTTGGCTGTAGGCAAGGTTTTAAATTTCGGTTTCGACCGAAATTTCAGGGCTAATCAAAACCGAAATTTTTGCTGAAATCCCGAAATTTCGGTAAAGGGGCATGAAATGTCATTTTTTTGGGCCAAAATTTCGGCTGAAATTTGGTAAAGGAACAAAAAATTAATATTTTTTTCCAAATTTCGACCAAAATTTCAGCCGAAATTTGGTAAGTTCCCGTTGTTTCAGTTTCAGTACGTTTCGGTGTCGGTCTCGACCGAAATTTCAGTCAAAATTTAAAACCATGGCTGCAGGTGGAGCTAAGAAAATCACATGCGGCTGTACGGCTGTGGCGGGTTATATCGTTTGGTCAGGGACACGATGACTAGTGTTCACAAGATCACGATGACTTAGTGAAAACAGGGTAATGGTGAGTGGCCATAGGGTCGCTTTCGCAGTTGGTGCAGCGACGAGTTTTCAGGTTAAAGACGATGGTGAGAAGGTGACAGAACCTGCGTTGGGGAGGATGGATCGAGATCCCTCTCTAAGGTTGATTGGGTGAGTCAACGGGTTGGCAGTACACATGTGCATCGGCCTTGTTCATCGAATCAGGAGGAGTCACAACCAAGATTATTCGATGGGTGTGTAGTTGGTACTTTGGAAGGTCAATGGTGGTTTGTGGTGACAGTAGACCGGTGGCGACATCAACAAAAAATCTTTAGGTAGCTGTGAAATAAGCAAAGGTGGAGATTGTTGGGGAAGTTGCCTTATTTCTCATGGCTATAGTGGGAAGGCAAGGAGGTAGAAACAGATTTAAGATAGTGGGGTTTTTTTAGAAAACCTAATGTATAAAAGAGAACGGTTTCTCTTGTGGATTGTGGCTGCAAAAGAGGCTTGGGGTGTGTCGACTACTCTAAGAAGTGAGAAAAAGAGAGAAAGAGAAGGGAAGAGAGAAGGAGAGAGAAGAGAGAAGGAGAAATAAGTGGGTCTTCTTCTTGGGTTTTCTTGGGTTCCGTCTGTTAGAGTTGGTGCCCTAAAACCCAGTATATTTCACATATTAATCAATGAAAGTTTCTTTTCATGACAATTTATGTGTAACTAACAGTTAAATATGTGTGATATGTTATTTATTATTGACACGTATTTGTCCTTAGGTAGCAAAGTAGGAAACCCATGCTCATGGATTCACAAATCCTAGGGAGCAATGAGATATGAGATTCCGGTTCTTTACAGACCTTTATAGTTCCTAGTGGGGGTTGAGGATTGAACACCTCCTCCTGTATAGAACCAGCATCTATCTTATTTACATCCACGAGATGTGGAGTGACTTATCTCAATCACTTGTGTAGTGGACCCTAAGCAAGATAGAATGGGTATGACAATGAGATTGCGTACTGAACATGATCACACTAGAATGGCTTGTGGACAAGAGACAATTGAGCTATTCTACCAGATAGGACCCTTTACATGTCTTTTGACCTGAGGGGTCATATTAGTCTGTTAGCGAGTCTCTCATATTTTGTCTATGTAACTGTGATTCTTTTGAAATCACCAGAGGGTAGTACTGGAGTGTTGGGCAAACCTTCGAGGTTAATAGTGATACCCGACATGGAATTCTCCACCTATTTTATAGGGTAACATCTACGGTTTTGGTCAGAGCAGTAGGCCTAGAAAAATACCTAGCCAGATGGATTTGATAAAGTGTGTATCAAAAAAGATTTTACAAAATAAGTTTTGAAATATTTTAGCAAATGCATTTGCTGGTCAACACTGTTTGACTGAAAGGTATACTGTGAGTGAGCCCAGGGGTAGTGGATGTCCACTCCCCGTAGGACTCAACTCGGTAGATGTGGACTTGGAGAAATGACTTGCACATTTGATGTGATTGGGGGTATGATGATTTGACGGTTATCTTCAGGATGGAAGCCACTGACTCAATGCAATTATAGCATTAGCTACGGAGCAATAATCGCAGTGGGGCCCTCTTGTGGGTTCTGTAGCATCTACCGTTAAATTCCTGCTACATTCACACTCACTACTTGATTGACCTATTATAATCTAATAGGTAGAGGTCCCGCATTTATTTAGTTACTTAAACGAACTAGTTTCGTGGCATTAGATTCATTGAAAGGATATATACAACGTATATAGTGTATATGCACTATGTGATACATTGGGAATACCAAAATGGTTAAGTATTAATCATAAAGGTTATTTTGGGAATTATAGAAAAATATGGATGGAGCTTTTATCCCATTGGATGAGAGAAAATATGTTTATTTAATTAAAAAATTAAATAAATAATTGTAAGTTTAGCTTATAGACTGGTTTTACTAAAACAATCATAACTTACTCATTTCTTGGCCAAAAATTAATGTGCATGTACTTGTTTCTAAGAACTTTGAGAATTCTCTAGAAACTTTGGATTGTGCATATGAAAATTGAGAACTCTATAAATATAAGACATATTGCTGGAGTTTTCAACAACTCTTCTATAATTCCATGCACTGGAAACTGGCAGAGACACTCCAAAGTCTTTCTCTTCTTCTTCTTCTTCTTCAATTCGATCAATTAGTTATGTCTTTTCTAAGTCAAAGACAAACATCCAACCAAGCTCCATTGATCTAAATACATATTCCCTTATTATAATTTTGTTTAGATCAGACTATAAAGTAAACAAATAGTTGTTTACAAGATCCTTTGTGCAACAAAATGAATCCATCGATTCAACTTGCAATTTCGCATCGATTATATCGTTGGTGGATTTTCGAGGAGTGGATCACGCTGACATTTTTCTTCTCATCAGTAAAATAAGGTATTTATATTTATGTTTATTAAATCACTATAAAATCAATTAGTCCCTAGGAATCCTGGGTTAGAGCAAAAATTTTGTTCTACACTGTTTAATTTTTCGCTACGTGTAGCAATTTTGCTCGAGGTTTTTCCAACCTTTTCTAACACCGTCAGGTCCTTTTCTTCTTGGGTTTTCTCTTATGAATTTTCACGGGGCATCTCTTGCGTGTATGGTATTAGTTTGAGAGAAGCAAGGAAAGGATTGTAGGTTTAATCTATTGTAATCCTTGTATATTGTTATTTCTTCATAGTGGAAGATCGTGTTTCTCGCCCATGGGTGTAGGCTTTGCCGAGCCACGTAAAATCTTAGTGTTCATCTTGTGGCCTGTGTTTGTTTCTACTTTCCGTTTAATTTGTGCACGATTGGAGGATTTTCTCAATGGTTGCTTCATTTGATGATCTAGGGAGGATTTCAAATCAGCATGAAGATTAATAGGGCGTGCTTGATGTATTTACATTTGCTCTTTAAGAATTGCGAGATCAGTGTTATGTATTGTGGGATAATGTTCAGTTTACTGGACTAGTAATCTCGTTTATTTCATACGATTTTTTATTTGAAAAATAATATAGGAACCGAGGGGGAACTAGCACTAGGATTTCAACATGTGTGACGTTATTTTTTATTTATTCCTTTTCTTTTCCCTGAAAATGCTAAAACTAGTCATTCACAGCAATGTCTATTTTATATTAGGGCCTGTTTGGATACCTCATATTTTGTTTTTGGATTTGGAATCGAGTTTTGAATACAAAATGAATAAATCTGTCAGCTCATGTTGAGGGAGATAGAGAGCGAAGGGGGTACTTCCTACTTGAGGGAAGCTCTGTGGATTTCCAATTACTTATTTCCACAGCATATTTGGAAATCTGATTACTTTCACTGTCAGCTGCTGATTTGGAAATCCAAGGATTTGATCCGGATCCAAATCACAAAGCAAAAAGGGCTGCAAATGTGAGAAATCCAAATCAAAATCTTCTCGGCATCCAAACGGGCCCTTAGGATGCAGAGAAGATTTTGATTTTGGTTTCTCACATTTGCAGCCCTTTTTGGATTGTAATTTGGATCCGATTGAATTCTTGGATTTCCAATTCAGCAACTGACAGTGAAAAAAATTAGATTTCCAAATAAGTTGTGCAAATAAGAAATCAGAAATCGAAAGAGCTGGTAGTTTCCTTCACCCTCTTTGCTCCTCATCCTTCTCCCCTCCAATAGGAAGTACCCCCTACCCACTCTATCTCCCTCAACATGAGCTGCCGTATCTATTCATTTTGTATTCAAAACTCAATTCCAAATCCAAATACAATATATGAGGTATCCAAACGGGCCCTTATTTCTTTACCATGAAAATGCAATTGAGTTTTGTATGGTGGACGTGCATTTAGCCACAGGAGGAGCAAAAAAAACAGTGGGCCCAGATTTTTGGACGATCTAAACCAATGATTTGTTGGGCCCCTACATAGGCTGTGCTTCAAAAATCTTCTTCATAGAAGACTGTAACAATCCGATTTGTGGAGGATTGGAGGGTTAGGATCATCCTATGGAAGAAGAATATTTGGGGCACAACCAATCTACATCGGGCCCAACAAACGAATGGCTTGGATCATCCAATTATGTGATCCTTGGCTAATTTGTCGGTCAGTAAAAATAGACTCTATGCTGGGGCCCAGCAAATGAATGGTTTGGATCATCATTATGGGGGCCCGGGTTTTTTGTTCCACCCATCGTATACCTAATAAGAACTCTATGTGTAACCGGATGGTGGCCCCACTGCATGAATAATGTGTAACAGGATGAGCCTCTACATACTAAGATCATCACCGTTGGATCTCTACCTATTCCAGAAACAGATGCAATTACAAAATATTCACAACCTGAAATGATATATTCGCCCTCTCTACTTCCCCTGGCCACCCCCTGGTAATGTAAAAAGAGTAGTCATAATTTCATAAGGGAAATGTTATCAGCACTTTTGTATTTTGATGATCGCACTCCTCACTTATTAGAAGTCCAGTATGGCCCACACCATAGGATGATCCAAACCGTCCATTAGATGGGCCACAGCCTAAATAGGTTGTGCCCCAAAAATTATTTCCATAGGTTGATCCTAACCCTCCGATCTATAGAGGGTTAGGATCAACCCTCTAACTTTCAGATCGGAGGGTTAGTAACAACCTATGGAAATGATTTTTGGGGCACAACCTATTTAGGCTGTGGCCCATCTAATGGACGGTTTGAATCATCCTATGGTGTGGGTCATACCGTACTTCTAATAAAGTGAGGAGTGCGTACACTAGAATTCGAGAAGCGTTTGGAGGGCAGGAAAAGGAGTCCAGGTAAAACACAAATTGTAATTAAATTCCAATTTGGTGCACATGTATGAATTGCACTGAAAAGAATTTGAGAGGACTTTGGACAGTGCAAATTCAATGTAGGAAGACTTCAACTTGAGGTGAAATTCAATTTGGATGTGGATAAGGTAAGTATTGGGAGGACTTAGTTATAGTGGGCCCACCTCGTTATAATAAATTGAGGTCACCGTGGCACAGTAGGTCCCATCTTGATTGATCAAACCGTTCATCCTATAGCATAGAAAAACGGTGTTATTACCAAAATAAGGCAGGGAGTTTGAATCGGTTAAGGACAATAAGAAGCCTGTTAACCCACCCAGGCGTTGGCTCGTCGGCATAAAGTCACGGGTTTGCTCCCTGTTGACGAGTGTTCGAATCTTGCCCCCGACTTACCTGATACACGTGGTGAGTGGGTCGTTGCGTGTATCCGTAGCAGGGGTGTAAACGAGCCGAGCCGAGCTTGGCCAGGCTCTGCTCGGCTCGTTAAGCTCAAAAGCTCGGCTCGGGCTCGAACCAGGCTCTTGAGCCTTACCGAGCTCGGGTTATATTAAGTTCACACCCCTCATCTTCCCTGGACAGCCCTATCTAGTGTAATTTGACTACTTTTTTTACACTATGGGAGGTGGTCCAAGTAACAAATGGGGTTCCAAAAATGAAATGACATATTTTGCCTCCCCCTTTCGCTCCTGGATAACCCTTTTAGTGTATATATTAATATATAATATATATATATATATATATTTAAATATATTAAATTCTTAACGAGCCTTAACGAGCCGAGCCGAGCCTGGCCTAAATCGGGCTCGGCTCATTAAGCTTAACGAGCCTGGCAAGCCAGCTCGGCTCGGCTTGTTAAGGATTCAAGCCGAGCTCGAGCCGAGCTTTTTTCGAGCCCGAGCCAAAATTGACACCCTTAATCCGTAGGGACTAGTCCTACTCCCGAAGGGGGTGGGGACATCCTACGTCATCAAAAATAATAATAATAATAAGAAGCCTGTAACGTAGGGTACAAAGAAGTCTACTTGTTCTAGGATATGGGGTATTCTTCTATAAATAAGTGAATAGGAGAAAGCCTAGTGATTATACATCAGAGATGAAGATGTTAGTATTTTAATAGTTAGAAAAGAGACTTTTAACTTTTTTTTAAAGATTCCTTTTCTTTTGAACCTTTTTTTTTTGGTGGGTAAGCTGGGGTTAGGCAAGACCCCTACCAGATATATTGAAAGAGAAAGAAATACAGCTCAAGGGGGCTCAAAAGCCAGCATGGAGGGAACAAGCTCCCATACAAAACTAAGCCCATGCAAGGCCTCCTCCCGCGAAATAAACAAAATTACATGAGAATGAATGGATCTCCCAAGGAGCTCAGATTTACAGATTGATTCTTTCTTTTGAACTTCCCACCCAAAATTTGAAGTTTTCAAATTGGTTCTTTCTTTTGTACTTTTCCCACTAAAAATTTTGAAGCCTTTGGAGTGTGCTCTCTTTTCATTTGTGAAATTTAGTCCAAGATGGGAAAGTGAGAGATTCTTCCATCCATATAAGATGGAGTGTTGAGACAAAGGCTTGGGCCTTTCAAGGGCATTCAATTTGTTTGCCTGGGGACTTTTACAAAGAACAGTAAGAACAAAAAACAAAACACGGGCGCGCCGAGTCGTGGCGTGTCGGGGCGCATGTGGGTGTGGGTTGGGTTGGGAAACGAGATTATCCTTTCTAATCACCAAGAGTTGTTTTAAAAACGGCTAGTTTTTTAAGGATGCGTTTATTATATTAAAAACCTTTTCTAAAGGGTGTTTTCTTAAAGAGTGTCTTTAACAGACACGTTTCTTCTTATAAAAACCCATGTTTACCAACGTGTGCTTGTGTTTCTTAAAGAGTGTCTTTAACAGACACGTTTCTTCTTATAAAAACCCATGTTTACCAACGTTTTTCTACACAACATTTTCTGTTTTGTTGCTCTCTGTTAATAGAGAATATTTCTTACTCTGTTTTTTCTGCGCTATTAGCAGAGGACCATTTCCTTTATCTGTTAGTGATAAAAAGTGTTTTTCTTCTCTCTGTTGTTGAAAGAACCGACTTACTCTCTATATTTCATAGTGTTCTGCCATTTTATTTCTTCTTTGTTTTATTCCATTTGCTGGGCATTCAGAGTGTTCGCTATTTGGTTCAAATCTATCTGATCGTGCACTTCAGATAGATACCGACGGTGCATCGGGCTGTTGTATCCTGAGAATTGCGTTTAGATTTGTTGCACCGGAGGCTTTTCCACATAGGCCCAAAATCACCTTAAAGAGAGCGACCTAGTCCGTGCTTCATCTCGCCGCATCGAAAAGGATCTACTCATTAGTTTTCTTTTCAAGATGGGTAGCTTTCTCTTTTTCCTAGTTTACTCTTCTGCATAAGTTCACTTTTCTTTTTCCGGCCATCTTTATGATACCAGAGGTCTAAGTAGAGAGAGTTTTTCGGTCGATTTCACATTCGGAAACGGCCACTTTTGTGTACCAAGTCGAAGGAGCTGCTGGTCCAAAATATGGGCGGGGCCCAAGTATTTGGGATGTCTTTATTCTTGAACCAGGTATATAATTTTATCTATCTCTCTCAATTTGATCTTTCTGATTGCTTTGTATTTTGTTCATTACAATATTACATGGGAAATGATATTTGCGCCAAGTGTTTCAATAAACATGCACTCCACTTGTTTGTTGTGTAGTATATTTAAAGGGTTTAAAGAGCCTTTTGAGAATCGTAATATCCTCTGAAATCCCTTTAAATACTACACGACAAACAAGTGGAGTACTTGTTTATCGAAACACCTTGGCGCAGATATCATTTCCCTATTACATATATGTTGGGATTTTGTGAAGGCTGAGTTGCAAACAATGGGACTGGAGATGTTGCTGTTGATGAATACCATCGCTACAAGGTATCAAATCAATCCAATCGTGCACAAATTAAACGGAAAAGTAAAATAAGCAAAAGCAAGCCACAAGATGAACACCAAGATTTTACGTGGTTCGGCCAAGCCTACTCCACGGGCAAGAAACACGATCTTCCACTATGAGAAAAAACAATATACATGGATTACAATGGATTAAACCCAAACCTAAAACCCGCAACCCTTTCCTTGCTTCTCAAACCAAGACCGTACAAGAGAGTTACCCAAGAGAAAGCCACAAGAGAACCCGAGAAGAAAGCCAAAGACAAACCTCTCTCTCTCTCTCTCGCAGCCCACACACGGAAGGAAAACCCACACCCAAGCTCTTGCCAAAAACCCACTAGTCGTGTGAATAGAAGGATTTCTATAACTAGGTTTTCACGTTCCAAAACCTAGAGAACCACCTTCTATTTTGCTTCAGTCTTCCCACAATACACGGTGGGAAATAAGGCAACTTTCCAACAGTCCAGTCATTGGTTTCATGTTTTGATCTTTAGTTGCTGATGATAGATGGTGGTTAAACATATTTGCGAATATGTTATGCCAGCACTTTGTGAAATGAAATTTTCAAAGGTATCACTTAGTGATATCCTTTTGCTTAGATACAATGGTACTTAGCTTCTAATATATGGTGATCTACTTTTGTAAATTGTTAATCACATATCTCAATATTTAGTGGGGTTTTGTAGATATGCTTACAGATGAAAATCACCCTTTACGGCACTTAGTGATGCCATCAAGAAAGTAAAAGGTCATTGTGTGTTTCTATGTCTCTTTTTGGCTCCCAATTTTTTTTTTTTCAACTTCAGTTCTCTTAAGAAATTCTAATTAATTTATTATTCATTTCATTGGGGCGGTTCAGATGTTCAAATAACTTTGTAGACATGGCCCACGTACACCAATTTCTGTTGCATCCGTAAGTTTGTACTCTTTTTGAAATTTCGATATGTGATAGGATATCAATTAGATCTTGTGAAGATAACCCATTTTGGAAATCCTTCTAATTTTTTTTATAAAGCATCAGCTTTCTTTCCATGATTTTCAGCAAAATTATGATGAATTTGATTGTTGGATAGTTTCTCATAATAATTTTCACCTTTACTCACACACATTTGAACATTGCCTTTTGGCCTGCTCTTAGACAGGATTGTCACTCCCAACTGAATCAGAGGGGAAATTCAAGGTTGTCAAGGTGGCTTCAATGCACTGGAAGCTTAGATTTCCTTAGGAGCATTTTTGCAACTGAAGGTGAGTCAGTCTATGAATTCATTTTTCTTTATTCGGTTTTATGTAAACAGATTGCATGCTTCCTTTTCCAGTCAATTTATTAATATTACTCCTTCTTATTTAACTATTTTTTTAATCCCATTAATTCTTCAGCTTATTTGGTGAATGTTGATCAGCACCATAGCTTTCATAGTTCTAACCCATCAATTTTGAGCAGATGTAAGAATTATCGGCATATGCAGCATCAACATGTAACCCTGGCAAAGGACCCACCCAAGCATTGCCACCAAAAAATTTGGATTACTCCTTTTGTTTTCATAAGATGATTTTTCTTTTTAACAGTCTTAATGTCTCAACTTGTTGGAAAAAAGCTCTATTGCGGAATTATAGGCTCGGATAAAGTTTTTCTGAGTTAAAGTTGTGAAAATTAAATGGGATAAGATATGGAAGTAAAAAAAAAAATGACAAATAACACCAGATATTTTTACGTGGAAAACCCTTCGGGGTGAAGGAAAAGACCACGAGACCGTAATCCACTTGAAAAACTTTCACTATAGTAAATAATGAGTTACAACATCACTTGTAGGTGGGTCTCTTACAGAGTGCATACAAACTTATGCCTTCAGTGTATGACTATGAGTAGCTAACACTCCCTCACACACTGGCCTCCCTCACACACTGGCTTTCACTATACAGCTATTAGAGCTGTATTTCTCTCTCTCTCTCTCTCTCTCTCTCTCTCTCTCTCTCTCTCTCTCTCTACACTACTCTGTTTGTACTCCTCAACTCTGTACTTCTGCTTGTGTCTTCACCCTGCCTTTGCCTTTGCCTTTGCCTTTGCCTCTGCCTCTGTATTTATAGGTGCGCAAAGGCGAGTTTGCGCATGCAATCGCCGAATAAATCAATCTTCATGCGCCTTAAATGAATTCGGCACCGATTTCTGACTTTTGCGAACGCACGCGCTAAAAGCAACTATCTTTCGCGCGTGGTTCACCGAAAGAGTAAGATTCTCACGCGCGGAATACGACGATATCACATATGCACTTCAATACTTTATTATTTACATCGCCATCATCATTTAAAAAACTGAAAAATAACTCTTCCTTGTCCCCCCTTTGTCCCCCTCTTATTTCTTATACATCACCATCTTCATTAATGCAAAAAAAACCCACTACTATTACACCCTTCCATTCTCACCATAAGTGTGATCGGCACTCCCAAATGGGAGGGACCCACTCCAACACAACTCCACCTTTGTCCCAAGCCAGTTGGGGATATTTCATATGGCAGTTTGGTCCTTTAGATCTATGACTTTGGTTATTGATTTGTTTTTGAATCTGAGTTTCCTCCCTTTTATAGGAAAAATCTGCATTTACAAATTAAATCCTTTTAAGAAAAACATTTTTTAAATCATATTTTTGTGGTCGCGCCCGTGCAACGGGGTGGTCCCACCGGTACTAAAAGACTCCTATATCAACCTGTTCCTAGTTTCCCAATTAAGTGAAAAAAAAGATAAATAAAAACTAATTCCACTAGGAAGAATATAAAACAAAAAAGAGACTGAAGAAAAATAAAAATAAAACACCTCCTTCCATCATTTGATTCGTCTCTTGTAATTGTGCAATTGGAGATTGTTCCGTTGCAAGTTCAAATTCTCATCATTAAGCCTTTGGATTTCAGTAAATACTCCCCCAACCGAAAAATGGGCCACGTATTTGAGAGATGTGACGAAGTGGGCTATGTTTTCCACCGGAACTATGAGATTAATGAGGTGTTGTCTATGCGAATGCAATCTTCATATGCTGTCAGTTCATTCAGGGGAAGAAGAAAGGTGCTAGAACGCAGGACGGCCCCATCCGTTTTTAGAAGATCTATATCCAGAACTGGCCATGGATCTGATATTAGAGGGAAAGGAATGAGAATGAGGAGCAGAGAGGGAGAGCAGAATTTTCAAAAGAAAGCGAGAGAGATGGACTTTCAAAACAGAGAGAGACAGAGGTCGTTTGTGGTTTAGTGGTGAGTTTTTAAAAGAAGGAAAAATTGCCAATAGGGGACGCCAAAATACAAGAATTATCAATGGAGACATAATTTTGAAATATTGTTAGAGAGGGTTGATAACCCCCTTTTGAGAGTTTGATAACCCCACTTAGAACTCGATGTATACATTTACTAATTTGAATAATTGAAGAATTTGAATGTAAAAAGAGAACACCATATCATAAAGAAACAAATGTGTTATTTCCTGAAGCAAAAATGCTCGTCTCAATTTTGAAGCAGCATAAATCTGCCATCCTTGCAAATATAACATTTATTTTCTCTATCTAACGTCAATAAAGAATTGGGATCTTGCCTTATTCAATTTATTGACCCAACCAATCCCATTGTTCATGATAAATGAAGAACATGACACCTAAAACCCCAAAAAACCCATATGCCTTGAAAGAACATTCAAGCTATTTCCAAACCATCATTTACATGAACCCAAAACAAAACAAAGAGAGAAAAACTAACAAGAAACAGAGAACTCATTAAAAAAAACAAACAAACAAACAAAGAAAGGATTAGGGTTTTCCTTACAGAATCGAATTGGGGTTTCGTGAAGAAAAAAGTTAGAAAGGGCAAGATGTAGAAAAGGTGGATGAGACTTTTCCCTAAAATCCTGATATTCCGACTAACTATATATTTTACAATGGAATGTAAAAATCTAGTAATGATAATATTGACAAAATGAAGGTATGAAGTTGAGACCAAAAAATAAAAATAAATTAGACTGATCCCTTTTTAGATTGAACTTATGCTACATATTACTCTTTCGGACGGGTAAATCACCTTAAGGGATAGTTGGAGAATTACGTATTTACCTTTTAATTTTCCCCATTAATTTAGTTTCCTCCCATGTCTCAATTTTGATAGTTTATATCTATAGCAAGCATGTGTTTTTTTTTAACTTCACCTAAGGGAAATTAGAAAGGAGAGAGCTTTATACAAGAAAATCATACTAAAACAATGCATATTTGTTTGTTGTAATTTCTAATGAAAATGCATGAATTAATCATTCTAAAGGCATTGGAATAACAAGTAGCTAGCAGTATTCTCACAATTATCATTCTCACCATGCTTTCTTTTTCTTTTTCTTTTTCTTTTTTTTGGTCATTTCTCATACGAAGCTTAAAACATTAACTTATTAATTGACTTAAAAGGAAGAAAAATTATCAAAATCCCGTTGATGGCGTTTCTCGACTAAAGCAATACATATTAGGGATAATTACATTTACACCCCCTCTAGTTTCTCACACATCCACTTCCACCCCTATAGTTTAAAACGTGACAAATACACTCTTGTAGTTTCAAATACACTCAGCTGAAGGTTCGTCCATAGATTGAAGGGTTAGGATGATCCGATAGAGCTGTAGCATGCATGCGTTTGCACACCAAAACTTAGACACAAATTAGGTATGACACTCATAACCTAGCTATTCTTAGGCGACACTTCTTTCATTTCTTTTATGTGTAATCAGCTCCATTGGATCATCCTAACCCTTCAATCTATGGACGAACCTTCAGCTGAGGGGGCAAACCTTAAACAAATTGAAACTACAGGGGTGTATTTGTCACGTTTTAAACTATAGGGGTGGAAGTGGATGTGTCAGAAACTAGAGGGGGTGTAAATGTAATTATCCCTACATATTAACAATATTACCTATTTTAGCCATTGATTTTTGCACATCTTTATCTAATGGGTGTGATCTCCATTCAACATGAGATTTAACTAATAGTGTCGCATGGCAATGGTGATCATCTAACGTGCTGCTTGTATAACATGCTTTTTCTATTAAAATTAGAGAAGCCCTTGGCATAAAGTCACTTTTACATTCAAAATCAATTGTAGGTCCAATCATCTAAATATGTTAAATAGAATAATGTATCAAGATTAGGAAGAAAAGGGACTATTGCCAATTGCTAGGGTACATTGTTAAGCTAGTGATTAGCAATAGTGTACATTGTTAAGCTAGTGTACACTTGTTTTCGAAGCATTGTTGCTAGTGTACATTGTTAAGCTATTCAATAAATAAAACAAAGATATCAGACCATTGGTTCATAACATTCGCAAGGCAAGATTACAACTCATTTTAAGGTCTCGAGAGATGCTTTTCGGTACATTCTGCTACATGTTACATGAGGCTGAACCCATTAAATCTGCAAGACAGTTGATGTGAGTACCTAGTTGCAAGAAAAGTATGTAAAATCATGAATAAAAATACATAATAAAATCACACCCAAAGGATCAAGAACTGGATTGATTATTTAAAACCCATCAAAAAGATAAAATAATTGCAGGAAATTATTAAAAGAGAAGCACACACTCCAAATATATGTCGCAGAAAGATACGGGCATGATCAGACCCCATGGTACATACAAAGTTTAACAAATGAAATCGGAGAGAACAAGAAAACAATTTTTTTTGCAAAGAGGAGGCTACCAATATCCCAATCAAATGAAATAGCCAAAAAAAAAAAAAAAAAAAAATCTAAGAAAAACATTGTCATTAGTTAGTTATGTTTACTAATATCTTATAGATGACACTGATAACAAATCTGCAGCAACTATATTTAATATCCTTTTCCACTGTTAGGGAATCTCAATAGATAAATACTTTTTTTTAGAAATAATAAATACTTTTTTTTTAAATTGTAATAATAAATATATTTTTTAAATTGTAAAAATAAATATTTTTTTTAAAATTGTGAAATTATATTAAAAAGAAGATCAAGCCTCAAGACTGAGAAGATCTTGGGAAGAGATACAAACCAAGGAAACTAAGGTAAAAAACACTTCTTTATTCTTCAATGTTGCCAAAAGAGAAGGCAAAAGTCTCGTCCAATTTCATCTCTGATTCTGTCTAAGCTCAGGCACATTGTTTCCCAAAGCTTCTCTGCCACATGGAGCATCCTGAAAGAGAGAATGCCATGTTTTAACTGCTACGAACTGACGTGAATTGCTCTTAGATCTTATGGGTCACAGTTTGAGAATGCTCAGAAAATTTGGTGTCGCATGGAATGCGACTCATAAATATGATGCTAAGCATTAGCGTGTTTTCCCCTCAATAATGAAACAATTTCTGCCATTCATTACACTTGCGTTTTTTAGTTTCTCCTAAACTTTATAAATCTTTTTTTACCCACATTATCAAATTAAGAAGCAGATTTGAGTTAGCTTCAAGTTTGAAGTCTACTCTGCCTTAACTGAGAATCCTGACCAAATTAGATATATTCAAAAGACAAATAAATTAGATATATTAAAAAATTGATAGAATCTGCCTTCTAAACCAAGTTAATGAAGCTTCCAGGGTAGAATCAAGGAACATGTGTAGAATGAGAAGAGGGACCTTCTAATTTTGTACCCAATAATCAGTTTTGGACTCAAAATCAATTATCAAAACCCAGGATGAACCAGGCCCTAACAGTGATGCATCAATAGGTGCTTCAAAGAATACCATTGTTGTGAGCTTCGAAAAAAAAGCTAATACAAAGGTCGAAGGATGTACCAAAAATTCGAGGGTGTCACAACTGTTATAAATTTCTTAAGCAGGAAGACGCCAAAAGTCTAATATCCCTTTGAATTGCAAAAACCAATCAACAAAAAAATGAAGAAAAAAACTTCCATCACAAATTGTCGCGGAGTCCCATTTCACTTTCCATTTTTAGCCTTTCTATAGGAACTCAGTTGAATACGGTGGGTAGGGGGTGCAGCTCGAGTTGGGTTAGGTCGGTTTGAGGCCAACTGGAACCAGTGAGGTTCAACTTGATCCAACCTGAGGAACCCTTTTTTCCAACCCGAACCCGACCCTTAAAAAAGGGAAATGATATCATCACACCCATATTTTGATATTTTCACAAACCATCATGTCTTTTAGTATTTAAAGAGACGTCAAAAGGTTATTACATTTCGCAAAAAGTGATCACGAGCCGATTAAAGAATGAAAGACAGCTTGATTTGTTCAAATATCAAAATATGGTTGTGGTGATAACATTTCCCACAAAAAATGATAAAAAAGAATGTCGGGTTTCACTAGGGTCAAGTTGCCCAAGCCATCAACCTGAACCCGACCCGATCTTAACCCCGTTAAGAACACATGACCTGAACCCGACTCAAAAGACACCCAACCTGACCTTTTTTCAGGTTGAACCCGACCTGAGTTGCACCCCTAACGGTGGGTGAATCAAGGAAGGAGATTTCCATCCAAAATGTAATAGGTAGTTTTTATATGGTGTAAACACGTATAGCCCAGTATTTTTTAGAAAGTACTGAACGAATTACACCATAGGATGATCCAAACCATCCGTTTGATGGGGCAAAACGTAAATAGGTTGTGCCCCAAAATTCATCTCCGTAGGATGATCCCAACCCGTGAAATCTATAGATGCTTCCATATTCCATAATAAGCGGTTCTTCTATAGATCGGAGAGCTAGGATCAACCTATGGAAATTATTTTTGGGCACGACCCATTTACAATGTGGCCCATAAAATGGACGGTTTGGATCATCATATCCCGAATTTAGGCGCCATGTCCCATCTCGGATAGGTTAAAGTGCAAAGATTTAAACATGCATTGATTGGATGAAGCTGTCCATTGATTGCATGTAGATAAAACATAGATCTTGAACAATGAAAAGCACTACAACCTCGAGCGTTATGTGGGCCATGAGGAAATGATCATCATTTCCATTGATCAAGCGGACAAACACGTCTGCCCCAATTCCATTAAGCATGGAAACTCTTTCAATCAGCAGTACTGTATTTTGATGATGGCACTCCTCACTTAATTAAAAGTACGGTATGACCCGCACCATAGGATGATCCAAACCAAGTGTCCATTAGATGGGCCACGGCCTAAAAAGGTTGTGCCCCAAAAATTATTTCCATAGGTTGACCCCACCGTCCGATCTATAAAGGATTAGGATCAACCCTCTATTCAGTAAATCACCCAAAAATATACAAAATTGATGATGGAAGAAGGGAAAAATCCTACAGCATTTGAAGGACCGAAAACCCCTAACAATGAAATCTCTGGGAAAGCAAGATCACAAAAAAATGAGATTTTCTTGACTTCTCGAGATGAAAGAAGAGGGTTATACTTCTCTTCTTAGATACCATTAGAGCAAAGCAACTGAAAAGTTGCACTTTATGTGTCAATGGGCACTAGGGCTGCAACTCGAGCCAGGTTTTACCCGACCCGAAAATAGCCTGGGTTGGGTTCAGGTTTCTTGGGTTTCGGGTCGAGCCGGGTTGAGCATTCAAAAGCCCGCATGAATCTCGGGTCGAGCCGGATTTGAAGGGGCCCGACCCGACCCGGCCCGAGTTACATAAGTTATAGTATGTACATTATTTTCTATTGTTAGTTAAAAGTTAAAAGTGAAAACCCACGCACCCACTGTTATTGTATGTGAGTGTAATTTCTGCTTCTATGAGTTGAGTTGATTCAAGTGTTTGATTCAGCATTGTTTGATTGTAATTACAACATTGTTTGATTCAACTGTAATGTGAGTGTAATTACATCATTGTTTGATTCAAGTGTAATGTGAGTGTAATTTCTGCTTCTATGAGTTGAGCTACCTTGCCAAACAAGAATTTTCCTTAAAAAATTGCGTCAACGTGAAAAAACCCGACCCGACCCGAAATTTATCATGGGTAGGGCCGGGTTTGGAATCGTGGGTTTTCCGAAAAAAAACCCGACCCGAGTTGCATCCCTAATGGGCACTATAAATACACCAATTGTCATAGGTATCCTCATAGTCATAGGATGTTGTGACCCTCCCAGACTAATCGAATACCTCTTTATAATGGTATCTTTGGGAGTATGACTGGTCTTTATGTCATATTTCAACAGTTTACTTTATGGGGTATGATTAACATAATTGCAAACATCAAATACTACTGAAGGAATTGTATCCAACAACCACAACTGAATTTAAAGAAATATGCATATAAATTGAAACTTAACCAAAAAATACTTTAAATTCAGATTGTATAATTTTAAGCAATTATTAACTTTATTGTAGAAGTTTTGGATTGATCAGATTACCTTAATAGAAAATTCAAATCAGTTTTCAAGAGCCTTTAGGTTGTAGGCAAAATTGACCATAAACAGCTTAAAGCTCTTCAAAACTGAAATCCATTAATCCAATTAGTCCGAAACTGATACACAAGTACCTTAGGGTGCCGATAATATTCTATCAAAATTTGGGAGTGTTTCCCAAACCCTAGGGACAAAATCTGAAGCCCTTTTATAGTATGAATAAAGAGAAAACAACATATTGATCTCGGATTGTTCATAAAACTATACCACTGCGTCCGAAATGCCGAAAAAATTTAAGGTACAGTTCAGAACTTTTTTCTGTTTATGATCATAAACCCAAGAAAAGTTAGAATATCCAGTGCCCATGAAAAGCGGAGATTCGCGAAAAAGCAACCTATAAGTCTCAGATTGTTCCGAAACTAGTACCATTGCGTCCGAAACACTGAGAAAATGTAGGGTACAATTCCACACTTTTCCCAAATCTCAAATTTAAGAGCCCAAAATTGGAGTATGAAGTAAATATGAGGAAGAGGACAAAATAAACTAAAGACAAAGAAAACATACACGTTAACCTTTTTTTCAAGACTCAAGAAGTGGGCTGAGTCATGGTGATGCAATAAATATACTTTTGCTCTTTTCTTTATTTATATTTTCCTTTTTGTTTTATTGTCTGTTTTGTCCTCCAGAATTGTGTGTGGGACCGTGATGCTCGTTGTGTTTCTACCCACGAACCGATTCCATACATCTTCTAGCTTCAAAACCCACTTTGAAAATAAAGTTCATGGAAAATTTTGGAGGTCACCGAAGACGATCCAACCGTCGGATTGACTCGCCGTTTGGGCGGTCAACCTCGTCCGGTGGGCCGGCAATTCACTTATGACGTCTGATTAGTGGCTGGACCTATTTAGTGCCGAATTTACATAATTGCAGAAAAAACCCAAAGCTTTATTTTCTTCTGAAATTTTAACAGTTTTCCTATGTATTCAAAACTACTTAACATTTAAAGTGATTTTACCACTGTTTCTTTATTCTGAAAATTATGAATCGAATATATCAATGTTCATCCTACTCATTCAACAGTATTGCTATAAGCAAACTCTTCGATTCAAAATTCAAAGAGACAAACATTGATAAACCAATCCAAAGTTCAGAAATTGATTCAATCGCCACACCCGAAGGGCGGCTTTAATACCAACTGAAAGCTTTATTTAATTCAAAATTAATGCGGAACTTACCTCCGGCCGTGGCGATTAGAATCAAAGATCACGAATCCCTCTAGCTTTGGCGAGCTACGAACACGAAGACCTTAGGGCTCGATCGATGGAAACGCAGGCACAGTTTTCCTCTCATATTAGGGACCCTCTTTATTATGGAACTTTGCTCTTTATGATGGAACTTTGCTATATCGTATAAGTGTTGTTCCATGCAACCCATATTTATTGATTTCGGATCACAAGAGTTTGTGTCCTTCCACGACTCTAACACTCACATGTTTTAGAGATTCAAAACACTTGGGATTTATCCATAAGACTCCCTTGGTAAATAGAACACAAATGCTCTGTTTGGTTGGCCATTTTTAAGGAGATTGAGGGGAGAACATCTTCTTGAGATCTTCTTGAGATTGTTTGGTTGCCTTTTAAGGTCTTTGACCACTAGCACTGTCGGGCGACGGTCGGGTGATGTGGCGCGCTCGAGATCTTCTCTCCAAATTTCTTCAAATCAAAGAAATTTGTGGAGAAGATCTTGGGGAGATCGTTTTGCCCTTATCCCAAACCACCCCCCCCCCCCCCCCCCCCCCCCAATATTTGCAAGACAAACCAAACAATGTTTCTTTCTTCCACCCTTAATCTCCCCGTTGACTGATCTGTTTTAGATCTCCCCTTTAATCTCCCCTTTGACCGCTGGGATATAGATCTCCCAACGAATTACCGGCATCCAAACAGAGCACTATAGTGGATAAGAAAAGCCATACGTTTTCTCTTAAAGTGGGTCCCAACAATGTGGGCCACACTAAAAAATGCCAACACAGAATAGCAAGGATGAAGAGATGGGGTTAGGATATATCATGTCTTAGTATTGGGATACCTTTGATCATGAAAAAAATGGCTCAAAAAATGGGGTAACTGTACAAAGCTCACTTTCTGCACAAAAGCATGGCCCAATTTGGGGGAAAAAAAGAAGGCAAGAGCGAGATGGATTGGATGCTGAACAGAATTTACAGCCAATGAGTCCAAAATCAATTGTTCAAAAGCTTGCTTTGTGCACTATCGTCCTGCATTAAAGAGTATAGTACAATTATTAGTGCAAAAGAAGAGAAATGTCAGCCTTTAGCATACACATCCTTGTAGGCTACTACTGTACATGAATATAAAGCAAAAGGAGGGGATAATCCGGAGTAAGGTTCAGAAACACATACCTATATTAAAATACAAATAAAAATAAAATGTTCATAAGCTCAACTAGTGTTCAATAAGTTGCTGAGTTAAAAACCTAGAGTACTTGCTCGAATGTTCTTAAGGTTTTGCTGTCATTTGTTTTTATATTTTTTGAAAAAAGTTTCAAAATTCTCTGTTTTTATCAATGTATATTGTTTTCTCTCAAGTTTTCGAAATGATCAATTCAGTTTTTCAAGTAATTGAATCAGTTTTGTGGCGTTCTTACCGAGTTATCCCCTTGAACCAAGTCTCCAGATAAGTGACAAGTTTTTTTTTTTGGTGAAATGGAATGAGATTTGACCTTCTTCCTTGAGTTTTATATTTCCTAAGTCAAGGGAGGAGGGGAAAAGGATAAAACCCTATTATAAAGCCTAGATAAGTGACAAGTTTTGGGTGCCCACTTTCTCTAATTATGGTTTTGCACGGATTGTTCTGCGTCAATGTGCTAATGCCTACAAATTTCTCATGGTTTCATGTGCAAGTATGTGGGTGCCTAGGTCAGTCATTGTACCAGAATCATACATTTGACTAAAAGAACATGTATGGATGAAGCATAAAAAACTGGGATTACCATATTCACAAATCACAAGTGAGAAATACATGGGGTAGTTAAAATGGCTGGAGGAGTGAATGAGTGATGCTACTTAGAGATGCACATGGTTAAAGAACAATCGAAACTTAAGAATGCAAGATCTTATCTCTTCTAAATTCTTCACTGTTAATTTCTCCTAGTTTAGCAGCACGGAATCAGACTGAAATTCTTCATTAAAACAATTGATCCGGACAGAAAGGCCAATGTTGTACAGTATGAGTCGAAACCCATAGAAAATCCATGATTCAACTTGAATCATAAGTCAATTTCAGAAGATTTATGTTATGGATTGAAGGGAAATGACTAGAGTGGCAGTTAGAGGACTAAGATACAGTTCCTTATAAAACGCTAATTTGCAACATTCTATGACCTAATGGCATCTGTGTGATAATGAATTGCATATACAGCATACACGTGTTCTAAGAAAAAAAAAATGCCAATGGTTGCGGGATTGTGGGTTTGGGTTAATCCAGTGTAATCTTTGTAATTTTGTTTTCTCATAGTGGAAGACATGCTCGCCCGTGGATGTAAGCATCTTGGCCGAACCACATAAAATCTCGGGTGTGCATTTATCCGTTAAGTTTTAAAGGCAAAGAAAAACGTTAAAGGGGGTGAATTTATCCTCAAGCACAGAAACCGTTAAAGGGGGATTTTATCCGTTTAGGGGGGAATATCATTTCCCAAAATAAAAGAAAATCAAAACTCTAAAAATGTAACAAAATGCAATCCATCAAAAGATCAGACAAATCAGCTGACATCAAAATGGAAAAAAGAAAAGGGAAATTGGATCGAAATCAGCACTAATTGAATGTAAATGAGAAAAACCGCAACACTCTGAATTTTATCATAATCCCGAAGCCAAGATCTAATCGGCGGCCATGTCAATGAAGAACATAGCATCATAAATTGGAAATTCGATGCCCTAGAAATATAAAAATGAGAATTTCGGGACAAGGGGAAGAAAAGAAATAAAACAAAGCTCTCTGCGTACTACATTGATGCTTAGAGATGGGTCGAGAAAACGTCCATGCGGATTCGGAGATTGAATAAGAAGAAAAAGCATTCTCTCTCTCTCTCTCTCTCTCTCTCTGATTTTCGGAAAGAGAGCTTAGATACTATGGTTTTTCATTACTGTCTTTATGTTTTGCCTCTTTTCAGAATGAGGGGGAGAGGGAGAGAGTTATTCCCGCGATGTGTATTTTGATATTTTCACAAACCATCTTGCCTTTTAGTGTTTAAAGAGCTGTCAAAAGTACGGGTGTCAACGGATCCACTTCAGATCGGGTTCACCCATGTCTTAGTCATGATCCATTCAAATCCCTTATTGGTCGGATCGGTTCAGATTCGGAGGGTTCTTCGGATCCTACTTCTTGCGTCCCAGTCATGATCCATTTCAAATCGGACCGTCCATCGGAGTCGTAAGCTAAGCAATATTTAGTTCAGATTTATGAAAATACTCCTCCTTTAAGACTTAACATAAGAAATATTTTGACGGTATTTTAGTAGAACGACTTCAGATTGTCACCATCTATCGAATTTTTTTGCCATGTCTCGATCATGATCCCGAATTTTTTCAAATGATGCAAATTATGTCCATGAATCCTGTCAGTATGCTACGTTTGGTTGCCGGAATTTTTTTGATTCTTGGGACTTTTGTGGAATTTCCGCAGGAAACCCACAGTTGGTTGGTAGGCCCAAAATAGTCCTAAGAACCAAAATAACCCCGCACGAAACCCCAGGAAGGAAAAAAAATACTCCCAGGAACCAAAAATAAGCTTGCAGAAGAATTTTTTTTCTTCCCAACAGTTCAAGCAACCAAACAAAGCAATTTTTTTCCCACCATAATTTGGTCAACCAAACATGGGATTTTTATTTTATCGGGATACTTCTAGGGAGTTTTTTTCCCACCAATCTCTCAGGAAGTTTTTTGTTCCACAAAAATCCCAAGAACGAAAAAAATTCCGGCAACCGAACAGATTCGATTCCATTCTAGTCAACGGGTGATCGGGGACCCTTAGGAGTAGTAGTCCTTTTGGCTTAGTCCTATTGTAACTTGTTCAAGACTCAGCAATCAAGATTAGCATTTGCCTATTCGTGTGCCCCATTATTTTTTGCTTGCTTGCAAACTTAGCATTTCTCCTTCTGCTTGTTTTGTAGGTTTGATCCTCACAACCTTACCAGGCTTACTTGCTTGTTGTGAGACAACGCAAGTGCCGTAGGGATTTTGCTCCCAAACCGAAGGCCCGTGACAATTGGTATCAAAGCCAGGTTCCAACTCAATCTTATGGTCAACTGCTCTCCTCGGCGGCAATGTTTTAGGCAGTTTCTCCGGCATGACATCCGCATATTCATCCAGGACATGTTGAATGCTGCGGGGATGGTACTCTCCCCACCAGTGTCTCTCCCATATTCAAGGTTACCACGAAAGTGAGTTCCCCTCTCTTAAGGCCTTTCTTCAGCTGAAGGGTTGTTAAGTGCCCAACGCCTTGCTTCTCCTGTCTAGTAGCAGAAACCATGCAAGGGGTCTTCTCCCCAAACATGCACAAAGAATTGAGCCGAAAGGTTATTACATTTCCCAAAAAACTCTCACGAGTCAATTAAAGAAGAAAAGACAGCTGGATTTGTGCAAATATCAAAATATGGTTGCGCTAATAACAGTTCCCCTTTTTATTAAATGCGAAAATATCCTTACTATATTAGCTAAAAAAACCACTTTAAGTAGAAGCCCATTTGCCCATTGTGAGCAGAACCCTAAAAAAAAAAATGGCGGAAGAAGGAACATCTCCTTCGGAATCTGGACCTTCTTCGGAGGAAGGGAAACCATGGAATGCATACACAGCAGAGGATCTGAAAAGAACTGTTTTCGAATCCACTGATTCTGCTTTTCGATCTGCTCGTTCCTTCCAAGAAAACTCCTCTACCCATCTCCGTACAATGCAGGTTCTTCTTCTTTTTGTCATTTCATTAGGGTTAGGTTCCATATAAAATCCCAGTTTTGTTTTCATGAATATTGCTTCCATTATTATATTTTCTGGGGTTTTGGTGTTTTGGATTGTGTGGTATTGGTTTTGGAGTTATTTTACTTTCTTTTATCTGTTCTTTTTTTTTATTTAAAGTTTTCTTTTTTGGTTCCATGATTGCTGAATTTTGCTGTTTTCGATCACCGAAATTCGTATAATTTCTGGGTTTTAATTTTATCTTTCATGATTTATTCAATTTATAGGTTTTACTGGTCTCTCTCTCTCCCCTTCTCCCTCTCTCTATTTTTTTTTTCATTTTTTCTATGTAGGTATGTCTAATATTTTTGAGTATTTTAGTACTTTTGGGTTATTTGATATGGGAATTGCTGGTATGCAATAATCTTCCTTTTTATATTGAACTTTTTGTGTTTGGATCGATGGGAATTATTCTTTCCTGATCTTGGTGTTTCTTGTTATTTCGATTTTTATTATTTATTGGTTTCCTTATATACTCTTTGCTTCTTCAGTGTAAATATATCTATTTTCTCTTTACTTTTTGTCCCCTATTGGATTGGGAATACTGATTAAATAAGTTTATTTATGAGAAATTATGGGTAAGAGTAATTCTCGATTTGTTTGCAAACTGCTCAGAAGAGAAGGTAATTGATTACAAGTAAATGGTTAATAAAGATCAATTGAACATTTTTTATTTGGAAATATTTATCATAGGTTCCAACTATGTTTTAGCCGACACTTTGAATTTAATCCTGTCACACATGTCGTGCCATGTGTATTTAATCATGTCACATGTGCCGTGCCGTGTGTGTTTAATCCTGCCACACGTGTCGTGCCGTGTGTGACTCGACACGTTTGCACATGTTGACACTCCTTTGGACACTTTTAAATGCACTGCTTTAAGTGTTAGACTTAATGTGGGCTTGTGGACCCGTTCTTTTGTACCGTGTCAAGTGTGACATTCTATTTTATTATTTAATATTGAGTTTACCGCTTTTATTATAAATTCTTCCTTTAGCTCTTCTGTAACTAATATTTGCTGTTATATCCCCTACTCCAAACCTAAAACCCTAAACAAACTCTTATTCCAATATTATATTCATTGTATCATATTAGTCTCCCTTCTCGTTGTATATCGGAGATGGGAGAGAACTAGATTAAATTGATCAATACGTTGTTATTTGATTATCCCATGTTTGTTTTAGATTATAGTTGATTAATTCTAAGATTTATTAGTTGTTAAATGAATTCCATATTTATATTGTTACAATTATGATAGTAACCAATAGTTTTATACGTATGTAGGTGTCACCATTTCTAGATTTTTAGAAGTTGCCATGTTAGACATAAAACAACTCGTATCAGTGTCGAAACTTGACACATGAATCCGTATCCACAAATCATGATTATGTATGCTTCCTATTTTAGCCATGTCCCCGTTTCTAAATTTTGGGAGTTTTCCGTGCCCGTCACTCCGTGTTCGTGTCGACACACGACACTCCGTGTCCGTGTCCACAATCATGGGGTTCCAATCTTCATAGGCTCCCTCGGTTGTCCCTTGATCAGGAGAAAATGCATTTGCAGAAAGATCATGTATTAATACATTCAGCAAAATCAAAAAGAAAATTTTGGATTCTGTGCTATTAAAGCATTTAGCAATGTCCTCACATGGATTTTTTTTTGTGTGGATGTTCCAGTGTTACAATGTCTACATTAGCTCCTCTTGTTTGGATTTTACTGTTCCCTAATATGCCCTCTCACCATTTAGTAATTAGGACTAAGGTAATTATGCCCTTGGTTTCACCATTTAGACCTATGGTTTCACTAGTCATATCCTCATTTTCACCATTTAGGACTATTGCAATATCTTATCAGTTTCGCAAAGAAAGTCAAGAAAAATTAGAACTAATCCTACCATTTATTTATTCTATGCCTTCAGTTTTGTCACCCTCCCCCTGTTATTTTAATCTTTTTTATCTTTGACAGAATTTAAGGAATTAAAGTTATTTTCTACATGTCTGAAAGTGCATTGAATTTCATGAAAACTGCCAAGAATCATATTCACATGCTTATCCGCTTAGATTGAATCATTATGAGCCACCCCTCATTCTTAATGTTTTGCTCAAATAGAGAAGGTGCTTGTTCAAAATTTTCTTCTCTTTGGGCTGATAGTTTTCCTCTATGCTTTGTAGGACTTTCTACCACAGGCTAAGTACCAATATAAAGTTTATGAAGATGCTTTCTTCAAGAAATTTAAAGGTGAATTATTTTCTCTCTGAATCAGTCTAGTGTCTTAAATGGTTAGCCTTCCTTCTTTGACCACAATTGCAAATGAGTGCAAGTGTTGCCCATAGGAGTGTTACAATCTTTCTGCGTGGTGGAGACGTTGATTTCTGAATTTTTTTTTTCTTTAAGATGAGTTGATGAGTGCACGGGAGCACCCAGTTGCTGTGTGTGGAGTAGCTGTTGGAGCAGTTCTCCTTATGCGAGGTATATCTTGCATCTTTATGCTTTTAATTGCTTTGGCACCATCCAGCTGTTTAAATTTATACTAGAATTGTGTTGTATCTGTAGGGCCCAGGAGATTTTTCTTTCGCCATACGTTAGGTCGTTTTCAGACCGAGGAGGTAACCTTTCTTTATCTGATTAGTTTCTAAAAATGTTTCATTTAAACTGTGAAATGCTTTATACCTCTGTAAATGTTGTATGAGTAGCTCATAGAAATCATTTCCTTTCCCATGTCCTAATTGCTTACCTATATTATACCTTTTCTGTTATTGATTCTTGGATCAACAAATGTTTAACTTTACATATACCAGCTGTTTTCTGTACCCCCCGCCCCTCACACACACATCTAAGGAGAAAGTTGTGTACATGGCAAATAATTGTTAGGTTTCACACAAATAAAGGGAAGTTGGTTAATCATCACACACACACACACACACACACACACACACACATATCTAAGGAGAAAGTTGTGTACATGGCAAATAGTTGTTAGGTTTCACACAAATAAAGGGAAGTTGGTTAATCATCTGAACTTAGTGACAGGATTGCTGCTATGTTGAACATATTTTGACTACTTAGGTAATGGTATTGTCATGGAAATTGTCCTAGAAGTTATTATAGGGTCTTGAGAATAGGCATAGAAGTTATGGTGGAGTCATTTTCCATGTACCACATTTTCTACACTTGTATCTCTATACATATCGATGTGAATGAGCAAAGAATGGATGGTACTTTTGATTGAAATTCTCTATAGCAAATTGCTGTCATCTGTCATCTGGAGTTGAGTGATTCCTCCCAAGGGTTGAGTGATTCCCCTTTGGCGTTGAGTGATTTTGCCTTGCTAGTCGAGTGATTCCTAGCATCCTACCAGGCATCGAATGATTCCGCTTCAAACCTATCGAGTGATTCTTGGTTCTATCTTTCTTCTTATTTATGTTTATTGATCAATTCCTTATTGTGTTGTTATTTGCGGGTTACGGCCTGCACCAAATTTGGTATCAGAGCGGGAAGATTTTGTGGCGCACTTTGATATTCGGCACAATCCAGAATTTTTGCACTCCAGAAATTTTGGGTCTATTTCGTGGCATATTTGAAGGGGTTATCGATATCCGATCTGAGCTAGCCATATACCAATAGAAAGATCTTCGAGTCTAGTTTTCAGCACAACAAACGGATCATAAATCGGAGTTTTGTATAAGGAGATATTAGCATTTTACTAAAGGCCGACGGAGGGGACTGCAAATCCAAATTTCCTTGATCATAAAATACCTCGTGGACAATCTATTACTGAAATATATGATAACAATGTGCGAGCTGAACTTGCCGAACTCCGTCAATCTAATCAAGAGCTTCAACAAATGGTGAATGAACTTTAGAAATAGCATCGGTCTCCTCTTCTCTGCGAAGTAGGAGAAGTGCATCATTTGGTCATGAAAGGAGGAATACGAATGAAGACGGTGACTCCTCTACTTCTATTGAAGCTCTAGCAACCCTGCCAAATGACCGATGGAGTATGGAACTTTGGCTAGAGCTCTTGAAGGAGGGAATAGAAGCATCCAAGTGAATGTTTCGGACTTTGAAGGTAAGCTCAATCCCGATGACTATTTTGATTGGATAGCATCACTAGGAACATTCTTTGAATGAGAAAATCTCTCGGATGGAAGAAAGGTGCAATTTTTTGCTACAAACTCAAAGGACATGCTCTTGTGTGGTGGCAACAATATCAAAACAATCTTGAAAGAAGGGGGATTAGAAGGATTAGTACATGGGCAAAGCTAGATGACAAGTTTATACCCTTGGACTATTCTCAATCTCTTTACAAAATGTTTCATCAATTGAACCAATGAAATGATGAATCCGTGGGTGATTATACAGAGCAATTTTATAGATCTGAATGAAAATGATGACCAGCTTGTGGGACGATATTTGAGTGGATTTAAATATGGTATTTTTTGAGAGCTTGTGATGCATTCTCTTCACACTCTTGAAGAGGCATACCAAATGGCTCTTACGGCCGAAGAAAAGTCCAAGTGGAATTCTTTCAAGAGGGGTGAATGCTCTAAGATAACAAAAGAAAAGACATTTTTTCAAGCTAAAAAGAATTCTTCACGTGGTTTTGAACGTCTAAACCCACGTGACGGGGGAGAAAACAAGGAGCATAACGAGATTGTTATGTCACCAAATTCTTATTGCTTTCGTTGTGGTGTGGTGAACCTGGGCATAAGGCATATGAATGCTCTAAGAAAAGGGCTGAAATAAACTTTGTTGAAGAGGAAGTTGAAGAAGACGAGGAAGAAAAAGAACCTATCTATGATGAAGAACACGAAAATGAAGGAGAAGAAGAGTATTGTAATCCTTATTGTGATGTTGAGAGACTTGATATTCGTCGTGTGTTGTCTGTCCAAGAGGATGACAAGCGGCTTAGACACAATATTTTCCGAACATATTGCATATCGTATGGGAAAAAAATGTGTAGTGATGATTGACTATGGAAGTTGTGAGAATATGGTGTCTAAAGCCATGGTTGAAAAACTTAAACTCAAATGTGAGCACCACCCTAAGCCTTACAAAGTTTCATGGTTTAAACGGGGAGGTGAAGTCATGATTTCTAAGAGTCGTTCATTCAAGTTCTCAATCGGAAAATATGATGATGAAATTTTCTTTGATGTCCTTCCCATGGATGCTCGCAATCTTCTTGGAAGGCCGTGGCAATTTGATAGATGTATTCATCTTGATGGGAAAAGAAACACCTACTCTCTTGTCAAGCATGGGGTGAAGTATGTGCTTAACCCATCGAAAGACATGCTGACTACGGTGCAATCGGATAGTCAAATCAGTTTGCTACCCTTGAACAATGTTGCAAAGAAAAGGACGTGATCTATGCTTTGGTAGCTATGGGAGAATGTCAAGAGTTTGAGAAAGAAATTACAGCAAGTGTCTCTAGCTTGTTGAATGAGTTCAAAGATTTAGTTCCAAATGAATTGCCTCATGGCTTGCCACCTATGCATGATATCCAACATCGAATTGACCTCATTCCAGGAGCTACACTCCCTAGTTTGCCTCATTATAGAATGAGCCCAAAAGAACATGCGGAATTACAAAGGCAAGTTGAGGTCTTGTTGCATAAAGGACTCGTGAGAGAGAGAGAGAGAGAGAGAGAGAGAGAGAGAGAGAGAGAGAGAGAGAGAGAGAGAGAGTCTTAGCCTATGTGCAGTTCCGGCCCGTTTTACTCCAAAAAAAGATGGGACGTGGGGATGTGTATTGATAGTCGTCCTGTGAATAGGATAATTGTGAAGTGTCGGTTTCCAATTCCTCGTCTTGAAGATATGATTGATATGCTTGCCGGTGTAAAAGTATTTTTCAAAGATTGATTTGTGAACTGGCTATCACCGAATCCGAATTCAACCTAGTGATGAATGGAAGACAACACTCAAGACAAAAGATGGTCTCTTTGAATGGCTTTTAATGCCATTTGGATTGTCTAATGCTTCAAGCACTTTCATGAGACTTATGACACAAGTCTTGAAGGAGTTTTGAGGAACATTTGTCATGGTGTACTTTGACGACATATTGATTTACAGCAAGGATGAAAAGTCGCACATTGAACACTTGAAAAGTGTGTTCAAAATCCTCCATGAGAACAGTGGCATCGAAATGGATAGTGATAAAGTCCAAGCCATCCTTGATTGGCCTACTCCTAAAAGCATTACTGATGTGCGAAGTTTTCATGGTTTGGCTTCATTCTATCGGCGGTTTATAAAAGGTTTCAGCATCATCGTCGCCCCCATGACAGATGTGTTAAAGCAAAAAAGCATTCCAATGGTCCAAGGAGGTGGAAAAGAGCTTTGAATTGCTGAAATCAAAGCTTACAGAAGCACTCACGTTGGCTTTGCCCGATTTCTCTAAGACATTCCAAGTTGAATGGTGATGCCTCACATGTTGGCATTGGTGTTGTCCTCACTCAAGAAGGAAGACCGGTGGCTTATTTCAGTGAGAAACTGAGTGATGCCAAAAAGAAGTATTCTACTTACGACGTTGAACTATATGCTATAGTTCAATCATTGCGGCATTGGCGTCATTATCTTATCAACAAGGACTTTATTCTCTATTCAGATCATCAAGCACTCAAGTTTCTCAATGCACAAAAAAAGTTGGATTCTGGCCATGCGTGTTGGGTGTCTTACTTGCAAGAATTCACTTTTGTCCTTCATCAGAAAGCTGGTATAGCGAAAAAGGTAGCGGATGCTTTCAGTAGAAAGTATAGTTTACCCACTACTCTTTCTTATGAGGTTCATGTTTTTTATCTCTTGCCGAAATATTACACTACGGATCCATTCTTTTCCAAAGTGTTGCAAGACTATCAAGGAACAAGCAAGGCTGTAGCGTGATTAACGGCTATCTCTTCAAAGCAAATCGGCTATGTCTACCTGCAGGTTCACTACGATTGCAAGCTATCACTGAGTTACATGGTGGTGGACTTGGTAGGCATTTTGGCGAGACAAAACAGAGACTCTTGTAAAGGAGCGGTACTTTTGGCCTACATTGAAGCACAATGTAGCTCTTCTTTCGAAGCGTTTTGCCAGGATAGCGAGGGCGCCCTTCTGGGGTGGGGGCGTTTCCTTTCAAATGACACTTTGTGCAAAGGTGTCTTATTTGCCAACTAGCTAAGGGAGGATCTCAAAATGTGGGTTTATATCAGCCCCTACATATATCTGAATATCCGTGGGAAGATCTCTCTATGGACTTCATTCTTCACTTACGTAGGACTCAACATGAGTGTGACTCCATTTTTGCTATTGTTGACCGTTTCTCTAAGATGGCTCATTTTGTGCCATGCAAGAACTCTACAGATGCATCTCACATAGCTAACCTATTTTTTTGAGAAGTTGTTCGCTTGCATGGAGTGTGCCAAGATCAATTACATTGGATAGAGATTTGCGATTTGTAACTCACTTATATTATACTCTATGGCGACTCATGGGCACTCGTCTACAATTCTCAAGTGCATATTGATGCAATGATGCAGATTGTAGGCCCAATAAGAGGCATATTTGCCCATTAGGACTTTGTGGCTTTATTTCCATGTTATTTCGTTTCTAGGATTTTATTTTGTTTTCAGGGCTTTTATTTTCTATGGACTTTTATTTCTATTGCCTATATATAGGCCTCATGTATTAGGGTTTTTAACTTTTGATGATTAATTAATTGGAATACAAGTTTTATCCCCTCTAATCCGTCTTTTCTTCTACTTCTAGTTCTCCTCTCCTTCTCTGCTTCCCCTATTCTTCTTCTTTCTTCTTTCTTTTTTCTTCTCCTGATTTTCTTCCCCAGCCTACTTCAACTTCCTTTCTTAAACCTTCACTATACATGAAAAGTGTCTCACGGGTATAACTCTATGTAATATTGTTGAGTCTTATGTTCAATTCAACTTGCTAAATGTATAAAAGCCTGCAAATGTCCACATGTCATGTGAATAGATTTTAAGAGCTTATGTTATTTTTAGTTTTTCAGTTTCATTCTTCAAGCTAGTCTTTTCTTTTCTTTCTTTTTTTATAACTTTTTTTGGTTGCAAATCCTTGGGACAGGCACGATTTTCTAAAGCTGAGCAAAATGTAAAAGACCTCAGTTCATCTTGTGGTTTAATAAAGAAAGACAGCGAGAAACTGCATGAAAGAGTCGCTTTTGCTGAAGAGGAGATGAAGAAGGGCCTTAACAATCTCAAGTAACTATGCTTTTTACCACCCTGAGTTTATACAGCTACTTTGGCCATGCTTTGCAGTCAGGAATTTTTTTTCCACGATAAATTAGTGTCTCCAAGTGGTGAGAGAGGCGTAGGGCAGGTGGAGAAGGGGAGAGATTTTATTTTTTTTGAATGGTAGAAGGAGAGAGATTTGAGAGGGCATTGATTGAGATGAGGGTGAGAAGCGGCTAAAAATCAGGAGAAAGTCGATCCGTATTTGAGTGTAGTTCTTTGTTTCCTGATTTTTAGCCACTTCACCCGCCTTACTCCTCTCTCACCACTTGGAGACGCTAGTTTATCATGAAAAAAAAATCATGGTAGCCAAACATACCCTTCATCTGCATTATAACAGATATTGTCTTTTGCTTAGTGTTCTATTGAAGCAGTGTGTCACCTTGTATATTAAACAGAATGTTGAAATATTTCTGCAGGAACACCGGAAATGAGATCCAAAGGCTTGCTAAATCCATTAACAAGCTTGAATCCCAAGCAGCTGGTAAATATGCCTGTTTGTTTTCCTTTGCTAGTGTTATCTATCTATCTATCTTCTTGGTTAAGGTGTGCAAGCACTGTTGAATGGCTCAAGGCTTTACTTGGTTTTTGGCTAGTTTGCTGGGCCGTTGCTTATTTTGGCTACAGATGCTTGGTTATGCAATGCATCTTTTGATCTAATAGACTGTTTTTCTATGAGAATGCACTTTATATGTTAGGCTCCGTTTCTTTCGATGTAAAATGGGTGTAAAAACAAATTTTACGCTCAATTTTAGACTTAAAAATGGGCATAAAATTTGTTTAATGTCCATTTTACATCGAAAGAAACAGAGCCTTAGACAAAAATTTGGTTAAGTTAGAGTGATTTCCATACCTTATCTAACATTCAGAATTTCCAATGTCTAGATTTGATGGATGGACTCCGGGAAATTCCTGGTAGGGAAGCAATAAAACTCCGAGCAGAGGCAAGTACAATGTCTACTGTGGACCATGTCTTTGAAAATATTTTGTTTCCTTTCTGATATGTGAGCATCTATTTTACCATTCTGCATTATTTGATGTAATGGTTAATTTTGTGGTTTTTATTTCTCAGGTTGCTTCGATAGCATCCCTTGCTAAACAACAAAAGAATACACTGGACAAAAGGATCCTGAAGATATCAGAATTAGGGATCTCAGTATGATGGTTTAGATCCTAAGGCTATTGAGGGAAGGTGGTTGTCCAATTCCCTTCTCCATGACAATGCCTCAACAGATATAATAAAAGTTCTTTTTTCTCCTTTTTCTTGTTCTTTTTTCTTGTTTTGTTTTTCAATATTGGGGTTTTACACACTTTTGCCAGAGGCTCTACTCTGCTTCAAACCATGTACTTTTTACTTTAATAATCGCTATTGTTTTTTAGAGATGGACATGAAATGTCGGAATTTGCGCGGGTGAGAGTTTGTGACTATATTGAGATAGTTGTATGGGTCCAATGTATGGGAGATACAACTTGGGAGGAATCTAAAACAAAGTGAAATCGGTGGTTTTGTCAAAATCTTTCAAGGGTCATTGAAAAAATCTACATGTCATCAAGAACTCGATTAACAAGTACATTATTTCTCCTGTCTGTTCTTTATTTTTTCAAAGCATGTTCGATGCAGAAGTTGGTAAATTACCTACTGCAAAAGTTTGATACTTTAGTTCCGCCTGGAGTGTCAAGCTTTTTGCATAGATGGTAGCTGAGTGAGAAGGTTCCAATTAGCAAGTAGGTGTGCATTATGCGTGCTGGTGAAAGAAATACTAGATCAAGTGTCCCCTACCAAGGAAACTATGGTGCTTCTCAGTGAAAGTTTTGGTGTTTTGTGGGTGTTCTTAGACTCAGTTGAGAAAGTCATTTTTGATTGGGGAGGCCCTTTCGGAAGTGTCGGAAAAGCCCTTTGGCGCCTCTTCTCTTTGTAGCAGTGTGACACATTTGAAAGGAAAGAAACAATAATATCTTCAATGACAGTTGAGAAGATAACCAAAATAACGATTGATCTAATCCTCAAGAATTCTTAAGAAGTCAGAAGAACCTCGGACCCCAGGGCCGAGGGGCGCTTGGACTTGTTCTAATAAACAAAACTGAATTTTGATGGCAGCTCTGAGGGTAAAAAACCAGGACGTAGAGCTTGAAGAGTTTTGGAGTAGAACATGCAGAATCACTAGAGATAGATCTGTTACTCAAAAAAAGGGGGGGCATTCTTTTGAAGAATATCACAATTGCCGGCATACTTAATAGTTTTGATAGCTTGGTTCTATTCCTCTGATCTGTAGTAGCAGAATTACCCATTCACTTCACATGAAGGGTTGAGAGCAATAACAAAAAATTGAACATGGCTGATGTTAGCCTCCAAAATCAGTTCATTTTTGCGCGAAGAAGCTAGACACAGATTTTAGATCACTTGTTTTTTCTTCTGTGATTCTTGAGCATGTTAAATTCTGTTGGGGATTCTGGAAGAAATAGAATTAAGACCCACATGAGAATCAGCCCTCACTTTTGAGGAAGTAACAAGAAGACCCATTAACTAGAATTTCTTTCATTGCTTTTTTAGATGGCAGATTTCTTGTTGCAGAAACAGTTTAAATGTGATAATAAGGAAACTTATATGATCTAAGAACAACGTATACCACCAGTGGCCTCCACTGCTCCACATATTTTTGGATTCAACTACAAGTTCTCGGAGTCCTTCGATGAGGTTTACTGCTAAAAAGTACTGTAACTGTATATGCTTGCTGAACCATTTTTTAGCAATTCCAAATGGAGTCTCAAAATTCTAATTACTAGCCAAACCGGTTCGCAGAGCATCATAGTTAGAAAAACATGTGCAGATAATGCTTCAGAAGGGATTACCTTTGATGACCATGCAGTAAATAAAAATCAACATGAGCAGCATAAGTAACAATGGAAAATGGCTATAGCCTATTGATTTCCTGTCCATGTAACACAGAGTTAACACTGTATTACATATAAATCATATTTTTTGGGACTTACATAAAGATCACCGCTGCGATCAGTTAATCCCTGCTAAACTTTGCATAAACAGTTCTAAAATTTGAAAAGCTTTTTGTGAACCTTTGACACTAAGCGACATGTTAATGAGACTCTGGTAGTTGTTCTATGAATGCTACTATGCTGTTCAATGCCTTCAGTTTCTATTGCTTCTGCCGAACTCAATGAAGAATTTTGTTCTCGATGTTTCAGAACTTCCATAACATTCGCAGCCTGGAAAAAAAAGGTTCACACAGAATCCATGAGTAGACTCGTATAAAAAATGACCAGAAGTATTATCCGTATTAATTTCTTTGGATGTTTGATTATCAAAACATAAAATATGAGCTTCAATGGATTCTAAGATATTGTAGGAAAAAATAAATAAATTTTATCAGATCAGACAATCTTACATTCTCTAAACTCTGCACTTCGGTATCTTCTATTCCATGCAGGTAATCTGAAAATAGTCAAGCCAATCAGGAATTTTTCCAACTTGAAAAAGAAATACTGAAATAGCCTAAATGCCCTAACCTGAGTATGCTGCATCTTTGAATATCAACAAACTGCAAGGCATCAATAGGACGGAGAAGGGGTAGTGGTCAATTTTTAGTCTGCCAGTCACCTCCTTGGACAATTCATCGGTCTTGGTCTCGACTGCTCCGTTATCAGATATTGAATCTTCCGTACTGTTTCCCACTTTGTTTGTACAGCCTCTTAATCTCGAATGAGGAGTGAAATCCATTACAGCAGATGACCCAAGTGACAAAATTGCTACTACAGGAAAATAAGCAGGACCATCTTGGTGCGGCTGAAAAAATTACTTTAAAAAAGTCATGGAAATAGTGACGTTCACAAGAAATGCATTGCAATTCGATGGTGCAACAGAAAAAATGGAAACCATTGCATTGGAATAGCACGAGGGGAAAAATGATTCCAACGACTAACACTTCAACTTTTAGGTCAGGTAACTTTAGTATAAACAAGAGGTTATGGGGACAAACCATAATGCCTTGGTCGGGCAGGTATTCATTAATGAGAACATGATTGATTGCTGAGGGAAACAACCCTGTTTGTTCACATATTCTCTGAGTGACCTTCGTCAACCAAGACGGCACTGCACAAATGAATTAACCAATTCAGAATGGCATTAACCTGTAGTGAGAAGTCAAAAACTTCCATGTAGGATTACTATGGGCCAGGATCTTCCCAAACCCAAGGCGGGCCGGAATTCCTAGACCTGGTCAAGTAACAATATCCGTAAGCTTATGTGGCATTAACTGGACAGGGATAGGGGTTGCTGCAAGTGGGTTGTTACACCTCTGGCCTGGCTTGGTTTGTTTAAAAGTATTGATTTCAAGAAAAATATAGAAAGAAACATTATGTGTGCTTAAATTTTCTGTAAACATTTGAAAAGTGAATGAGAAAGAGCTGGGTTCTGAATGTAACACCACATTCTCTGCAAAGTGAGTTTTCACTGAAGATATATAAGTAAAAATAATTCAACAAAATCCAGAGAATGTATCATAAACAAATCATCAGCAGACATTTGGAAGAGAAACGATAAGACAACAGAGCTTTAAAAATCTCCTTCACGCTACGTATTTCATAAACAAGGTATACAGATATTATAGCCTGACATATACAATACAACAGTGTTTGCTGCAAACTTCAATCCGTGGTGTTTGTGTGGCCATCCATAGAAATTTAGACCAAGATGACAAAAACGTATCATTTTTTTTTTTGAGTTAATAAACATACTGTCATGAAAAACCCCCAAATAGGAATCTACTATTTCAATGGCAAAGCAAAACGAAAGAACAAACACAAGCAAACGCACAAAGACACAAAGATTTGTGTGGTTCGGCAAAGCCTACGTCCGCGACAGAGGCAACAAGAAAATCCACTATATAAATAGGATATTACAAGTGAAGATCAGTATCTTTCACCAAAAAACCCACAAGAAACCCTAGCACATCCTTTCCCCCCTTTTTGAGCTCTAAACCCTCTTCCAAGACAAGAATGAGAAAAAAGCCCTTAAAGCTCCTTTGTATAAACTGGGCCATAGGCCCATAACTTATTCTTTTCGGGCCCGAAAACACATAAAACGAGCCGGGCCAAATGGCCCGAGGCTTCGCCCCCGGACCCCGCATCCGGGTCGCACACAATATTTCGGACCCCGCATCCGAGTCGCATACAATATTTTGGACCCCAAATGGGTTGAATTCAAGAGACCCAACTCAACACATACAAGGCCAGAGAATGTCCAACACATAACGATTCATAATGAAATGCCTTCCTAGGAAGCCTATCCACCATCTCATTAGAACTCCTAGGAATGTGCTTAAAGGTTGCCATGATCTTCTCTAATAGCAAGCTTTTTATATTTAACGGTTAAACTCTTTATAAAAAACAGCAAACAGCACGAACAAGCAAACAGCAAGAACAAACTACAAAGGGATAGAGATTGCCCAATGTACAAGGACTCCCTATTCGCACCCTCTACCGAAGCACATTTGACCGGAGCGTATTTTGGCACCAACACAAGGCATGGCACTTGCTTATCTTTTCAAGGTTTCAGTAGCTAGGAACTTGAAAGTTGAAAATGGGTACCATACAGCACAAATTATTAACAGTGTGTGTTCTCTTTGCCCATTCAACAATTTTAGCAAGCAGCTACCGTGCACAAGACATACACACCAACAAAATGTATCAATCAATTATAACTATGTCATTTTCAACAACTGGTATCACAATGCCTTTAAGATTCGGTTATGAGTTAGCCTAGTGAATCACTTGACATTCAAAAACACTCTTAACATTCAAATAGGAATGATTAATAGATAAGAAACAGATTAAGTTATGATTAATAGATAAGAAACAGATCAAGTTAAGAGCAATTATCACTCAATCAAATAATAGACATCAATATTATGGATAGTCTCAACACATACTAATTTACAGATGTGGTTAAATCTTGGTTAGTTCTCACAGTAAGATTAAATAAAACCATTGTGATCACAAGTTTGAAGGGTGTCAGTGTTGTGGATGATTTAGAAATCACAGAAGTCGCAAGGGTATTAGAAGTGATGTTTCTACTAACAGTCCTGTGGCAGAAGACCCTTTTCATGCACCACACCTCCTGTTATATTCCAAACAAAAAAAGACCTATCAGCAATAACAAAGAAAGGGAAGAGATATTTCCCCCAAAGAACAATAGCAAGACAGTCACAAAAAGAGAGAGAACAAAGGAAACTGACATACCCCAATTTTGTAGTCTCCTGTTCTTCAAAGATTTCCACTTGGATATGGGCACTTGATAAATCTAAAAAGAATACAAGACCCATATAAATGTTGTAATAGAAAACCCACAAAAGAGAAACAAAAGAAAGATAAAAAAAAAAAGTAAGAACAAGCTACTATACATTGGCATTAGATAGAAGGCTGTGAAGGAAAAAACAAAACCCACAAAAATGAAAACCATGATTACATGATGTAGGAGCTGGGTCTGCTCAGACTCTGAAATAAAGTTGGGGATGTAAATTATAGTGGGAAGTGATCCAACACTGAAGCCTTTCAGTTGATCATCTCCTTCCATCCTGTAGAGTGAACAAGAACGAGAGAAAAAAATCACTTGTTACCTTGTATAGACAGAAATTATTAAAGAAATTTATAGGGTTTGTACATATCAAAATTTCAGGAAAGAGGCTGCACAAGAAAGTTTACTTTTAAAGATTGGTAGGGTTGCGCCAGGCCCGTGCAGTAGTGCAACACATGGGTGACGCTTAAGAGCCCCCCCAATAGGAAGCTACTGGTAGTGGGCCCTACCCCAAAAGAAATTAGGTTAATATCATGTGATCCAATGGACCACGTATCAGATATTAAACTGATAAGAACAGATACTACACTTGATCTTAGCCAAAAGGCCGAGAAAGGTATGCTTTGATAGAACTCTTGTACCCTGTCTTATACATGGCCCTCCCCTCCCTACCCAATCATCACTTCCGATGTGGGACTAAAACAAGACCAAGGAAAAACAAACGGTTCTCATGGTTCTCTCTACCTACAAAAGAAGGGGAATCATTCGTGGCTTTCATACCTTTCTTGTATGAACTTGATGGGGTGTAAAAATTCCAGCCTCTCAGAGGCCGCCACCTGTCTTGGAGTAGGTGAACTCCAGCCTCTCACAGGCCGCCACCTGTCCTGGAGTAGGTGAACTCCAGCCTCTCGCCACCTGTCCTGGAGTAGGTGAACTCCAGCCTCTCACCACCTGTCCTCGCACAGGTCATCTCACGTCACCACGGTTTCCCCTATAAATAGGGGTTCAAAGCTCAAACCAATGGGTAATACGAAAAACCCTCTCTCCACCCAAAACTCTTAAGACTAGCTCTGCACTCTTGCTCATACTGACTTGAGTGTCGAAGGGCCTGTCCGGAGTAAAACCCGGGTTGGTCTTCTGACCTCGCTTGCCTTGTGCAGGACTCAGCCCTCATAGCAGGACTCAGCCACTTCGCTCCCCTTCACTCCGGTCCCTCAGGACTCAGCCACTTCGCTCCCCTTCACTCTGGTCCCTCAGGACTCAGCTCCTCTGGTCATCCAGCTTAGTTCTTACGTCACTGTCGTACCTGTTACCGATTTTTGGTCTAACAGATTGGCGCCATCCGTGGGACCCCAGAACTAAAAGCTGTTCAGATCTCTCACAAAAATGGCAGGGCGCAAGAATGCGCGGGTACCAGCTGCACGGACTGATCAAGCCGTGCTGCCTCGCAGAACTCGAAGTGAGCGAATCGCCTCGCTGGTGGTGGCAGCCTCTGCCACAGCTGAGCAGAGCCCTGCTAGCTCAGAGCACCTGAATCCCCTACCCACTCCGGAGCAAGTTCAAGCTCTATTTCAATAGATGACAGCTCTCGTTGGGCAGTACCAGCAACTGCTTCAGACGCCTTCACAACCTCCTCCAGAGGCTCCGCGATCTGTCCAAGAAAGGCCAGACATCCACAGGAGAGAGTCGTCGCGCCATGGTGAGGATCGAACTCACCACTCCACCAGACAAGTCCATCACCCCACAGCAAGGCATTCCCAAACAGAGCCTCACCGCCGTCAAAGGTCACGGTCCCGCTCCGCACAAAGGCGCCGAGCTCATGAAGATCGTGCACCACCAGTGAGTCCCGGCCTCGTCGTAGGAGTCCAGAGAGTCAGTCCGGCTCCGCGGCGAGCCAATCTATGGGAAGAGTCAGGTCCTTGGAACGTAGAACGGATCCGCTCCTACAGAGAATGGAGGAAATGGACCACCGAATAGAGGAACTGGCGAAGGATCAGAGCCGGCCCGCCTCCAGGGCGTTCTCAAGCAGAACGCCGTTCACTAATGATGTCCTGGGTGCCCCAGCACCCAGAGGGTTTAAAATGCCCGTCGTCCCGCAGTACGACGGGACTACTGACCCCGTGGACCATTTAGAGATGTTCAGAACAATGATGCTCCTCAACGGTGCTTCCGATGGCTTCATTTGCAGAGCGTTTCCAACGACGCTCACTGGTGCGGCAAGAGACTGGTACACCAGAATGAAACCAAACTCTGTCAGTAACTTCGACGACTTCGGGGAGGATCTGGTCCGCCACTTCATGAGCAGCCGCAGGCCAAGGAAAACAACAGCATCCTTGATGGCCTTGCGGCAGGAGGATAATGAACCTCTGAAAGCCTTCGTCCGCCGCTTCAACAGGGAGGCACTTCAGGTGCCCAATCTAGATCCCTCAGCAGCTATGAATGCGCTCCTCGCGGGTGCCAGATCTAATGACTTCCGTCGGGCTGTAGCTCGACAAAACCCGCACTCACTGGCAGACCTCATGGCCGGGGCAGAGGAGTATATAACGGTGGAAGAGACACTGGCAGCTCTTAATTCAAATCGGAGGATAACCTCTGAAGAGAAGAATCCCCCTAAGCAGCGCCGGGAGGATAAACCTCCCAGAAGAGAGAAGTCCCCACCTCCGCAAAGAAGAGGAGAGAACTTCACACCCCTCAACACCTCCAGAAAACATATATTGGCTGCGATCAGCGAAGAGGAATTCGTGAAGTGGCCTGCTAGAATGATCTCCAAAGGAAACAGGAGAGATCCCTCAAAATACTGTCGGTTCCATAAGGACCACGGTCACGACACAGATGAGTGTTGGCAGCTCAAAGAGGAAATTGAACAGCTGATCGGCCGGGGTTATTTGAAAAAGTATATCCGAACTGACGGCCGCAAGCAAGAGCGCAGGGAAAAGAGCCCCCGAGGCCGCAGCCCTCGAAGATCGCAGCCGCCCCCTGCTCGGAACAAAACTCCTCAGCCGCCCAGTACGCAGCCAGAGGCTCCTCGATCTCAGCCAAGGGGTGTCATTGGTACAATCATGGGTGAACCTGCCGCTGGAGGCACGTCCTCCGCTGCCCGCAAAGCGTATGCACGACGGATCAACGCCGTGCACACGACCAGCAAGAAGACACGAACATAGAATGAGATCTCCTTCTCAGATGTAGATTTGGACAACCTCATACTGCCTCACGACGATGCACTGGTTGTAACCATGCTCGTCGCCAACTGGGAAGTAAAGAAAATCCTCATTGACAACGGGAGTTCGGCGGATATCTTGTACTATCACGCCTTTCAGAAGATGATGATAGGAGACGACCGCCTGAAGCCGGCAAGCTCAGACCTGTTTGGCTTCTCCGGAGAGGTGGTGAAAGTAGAGGGGCAGATTGAGCTCCCAGTTCTTGTCGGAGAGCCACCCTGCCAAGCATTCGCCATGGTCAACTTCCTGGTAGTAAGGGCCACTTCCGTCTATAATGCTATCCTCGAACGGCCTGGCCAGAACCTGATCCGTGCAGTGGCTTCGGCCTACCACCAAAAGATGAAGTTCATAACGCCCAATGGCGTGGGGGAAGTTCGAGGAGATCAACCTCAATCCAGGGAGTGCTATGCGATGGCGCTGAAGGGCAAAAATGCAGTGGAATCACTACCAATCGAATTATTCGATGTAAGGGACGAACTCAGCGGGACTCAACCCACTGAAGACCTCATCTCCATTCCGCTGTGCCCAGAAGACAAAGAGAAAGTTGCTCTGATCGGCTCCTCTCTCAGTAGCAGCATTCAGCACCAGCTCACTGAGTTTCTCCAAGACAATGCAGATGTCTTTGCATGGGTTCCCGCTGATATGCCCGGCATTGATCCAGAGATCAGTACGCACAGGCTTGGTGTTGATTCAACTTGTAGACCGGTTAAGCAGAAGAAGAGACATTTCGCTTTTGAAAGGCGACAGGCGATAAAAGAAGAAGTGGAGAGGCTTCTGAAGGCTGACTTCATTCGCGAGATTCGATATCCGGACTGGCTGGCAAATGTAGTCCTAGTCAAGAAGACAAACGGAAAATGGAGGACCTGCATCGACTTCACCGATCTAAATAAGGCCTGTCCTAAGGACAGCTATCCGCTCCCAAAGATCGATCAACTTATCGACGCCACTGCGGGTCACGAATTGTTGAGCTTCATGGACGCCTTCTCCGGATATAACCAGATCAGGATGTACGAATCAGATATACCAAAGACCTCCTTCATCACAGATCAAGGGACTTATTGCTACCGTGTTATGCCCTTCGGCCTCAAAAACGCCGGAGCTACCTACCAAAGGCTGGTGAATAGACTCTCTCAGCACCAGATCGGCCGTAACATGGAAGTCTATGTGGACGATATGCTGGTCAAGAGTCGCAGTGCGCAGGATCATGTATCTGATCTCAGAGAAACATTTCAGGTCCTGAAAAAGCACCGCATGAAGCTTAACCCTACCAAGTGCACTTTCGGGGTCAGCTCAGGAAAATTTTTGGGTTTCATGGTAAGCCAACGAGGGATAGAAGCAAATCCAGAGAAGATCAAAGCTGTGATGGAGCTCACTGCTCCAAAAACTATCAGAGAAGTCCAGCGGCTCACGGGAATGATAGCCGCACTGGGGCGCTTTATCTCCAAGTCCGCGGAGAGGTGCCTGCCTTTCTTTAGTGCGGTCAAAGGACTCAAGACTGCGCCCTGGACGGAGGAATGCCAAACCGCATTTGAGGAGTTGAAGAAGTACCTGTCCTCCCCACCACTACTAACAAAGCCGGAGCCGGGCGATGAGCTATTTCTATATCTCTCCATTAGCTCCACGGCTCTGGCAGCTGTCCTCGTCCGCGAAGAGCATCGACAGCAAAAGCCTATCTATTATGTTAGCAAGGTTCTTCACGATGCAGAAATAAGGTACCAGCGGGTCGAGAAACTGGCTTACGCGCTGGTAATGGCGGCCAGGAAGCTAAGGCCTTACTTTCAAGCCCACACCATAAAAGTCTTGACTGATCAGCCACTCCGGCAAGTACTCCATCGACCAGATATCTCCGGGCGACTTGTGAAATGGGCCGTGGAGCTAAGCGAGTTCGATATTCAGTACGCGCCTAGGCCAGCCATCAAAGCTCAAGTACTCGCTGACTTCGTGGCTAAGTGCACCATCCCCCAGCAGTTCGTCGATTCTGAAGCTGTGCAGCTCCCAGTTGCGGAGGAAGCAGCCCCTGAAGAATGTATAGCAGAAGGAACTGAAACAGAAACCATCCATCCGCCAGCCGAGTAGGGCTCCGCGACCAACGCACTAATTTGGGAAGTACATGTCGATGGGTCTTCAAACAAAAGTGGTTGTGGAGCTGGCCTCATCCTCACCGGACCTGATGACTTCACTGCGGATTATGCCTTAAGGTTTGGATTCTGCGCATCCAACAACGAGGCAGAATATGAAGCTCTCCTAGCAGGATGAGCCTTGCAATCCAAACCGGCGCCCGGGACTTAAAAGCATACTGTGACTCTCAGCTAGTTGCAAACCAGATTCAGGGGGTCTACGAAGCTCGAGACGAGCGTATGATCAAGTACGTCGCTAAGGTCCGCCAACTCGCCAGCAAGTTCGAAAGTTTTGAGGTTATCAGGGTACCCAGAACAGAAAATGCCAAGGCAGATGTGCTATCAAAACTGGCTGCCTCCGGATATACCACCCTTGGGAGCATATGCATGGAGTTCCTACCAAGATCCAGCATCGAAAGTAAAGCCGCGGAAACAATGCAGGTAGAGAATGAGCCGTGCTGGATGGACGAGATCATCAGTTATTTGCGCGAACGGCAAACTCCCCGAGGATAAAAAGGAAGCCCGCAAGGTGACATAGAGAGCTGCCCGATTCTCCCTCAGCAGTGACATCTTGTACAAGAGATCCTATACTCTCCCATATCTGAAGTGCCTTAGGCCGGGCGATGCAGCATATACACTCCAGGAGACGCATGAAGAAATTTGCGGAGAACATCTGGGGGGCAAAGCCCTGGCGATAAAAGTGCTGCTCAGAGGACTGTATTGGCCTACCATAAGGCAGGATGCACTGAGTTTGGTTAAAAGGTGTGAGAGGTGTCAGAAATTCTCTCCCACCATCCACCAGCCCGCCGTAGCAATGGCTCCAATTATCAGTCCACTCCCCTTCGCAGTATGGGGGATGGACATCTTAGGCCCTTTTCCACCGGCCTCTGGAAAGCGCATGTTCGTGGTAGTGGCGATCGACTATTTCACTAAGTGGGTGGAGGCAGAACCTCTAGCCTAAATCACAGAGCAAAATGTGCAGAACTTCTTCTGGAAATCAGTAGTTTGCCGATTTGGGATTCCCCGTGCCTTAATAACGGACAACGGCAAACAGTTCGACTGCCGTAACTTCCGGAAGTTCTGCTCTGACCTAAAGATCGAACAGAGGTTCACTTCAGTAGCTCACCCCCAGACCAATGGGCAAACGGAAGTTACTAATAGAATCCTGCTTCAGGGGATAAAGAAAAGACTGGACGACAAAGCGGGCCGCTGGGCAGACGACCTTTATCACGTTCTATGGGCATACCGCACTACTCCTCGCACGCCAACTGGTGAATCGCCATTCAACCTCTCCTTTGGAACAGAGGCTGTGATCCCGGTCGATATAGGCACTCCGTCTCCTAGAATCACCAGCTTCAACGAGCAGCTTAACAGTGACGGGCTCCGCGCCAATCTCGACCTATTAGAAGAGATCCGGGAAGAATCTCAAATCTGAGTCGCCGCCTACAAACAGAAAGTATCCAACTATCATGACTCCAAGATATGCCCCAGGGAATTTCGGACAGGAGATTTAGTCCTGAGGAGGGCAGCAGTATCTCAACCAACTAAAGTCGGGAAACTCTCCCCGACTTGGGAGGGGCCATATCGAGTAAAAGAAATCATCCGCCCCGGGAGCTACAAGCTAGAGACGCTGGAGGAGCACTTATTACTCCACGCATGGAACTCCAAAAACCTTAGAAGATATTATCAGTAGACACACCGCCCGGCTTGACAGGTGATTTTGTAAATTATGTTTATAATAATATGAATAAATAATTCTTTTTGCAGATTCAAATTTTCCTCTTAGAACTGGAAACCCAGTTCACAAAACTTGGGTACTCACTGGAAACCCAGTTCATGAAACTTGAGTACTCTCTGAAAACCCAGTTCACAAAACTTGGGTACTCACTGGAAACCCAGTTCACAAAACTTGGGTACTCACTGGAAACCCAGTTCATAAAACTTGGGTACTCTCTGGAAACCCAGTTCACAAAACTTGGGTACTCACTGGAAACCCAGTTCACAAAACTTGGGTACTCACTGGAAACCCAGTTCATAAAACTTGGGTACTCTCTGGAAACTCAGTTCACAAAACTTGGGTACTCACTGGAAACCCAGTTCACAAAACTTGGGTACTCACTGGAAACCCAGTTCATAAAACTTGGGTACTCTCTGGAAACTCAGTTCATAAAACTTGGGTACTCTCTGGAAACCCAGTTCACAAAACTTGGGTACTCACTGGAAACCCAGTTCATAAAACTTGGGTACTCTCTGGAAACCCAGTTCATAAAACTTGGGTACTCTCTGGAAACCCAGTTTATAAAACTTGGATGCTATCAATCGTCTCCAACCCCGGGTTATTAAAACTAGGGGCAAGCCGGGCAAGTCATTCAACTAAAGCTTATCAGAGACAGGAGAAACAGATATGGACAAATATGATTTCATTCATCAAAATGTAGGGCCTCGAGGACCATTACAGGGTTGGCCTTGAAGGCCGTCAAAAAAAAACAAGAGAGGAAGAAGAAGAAAAACAACAAAACAAACAAGAGATCCTATGGTCTCAAAGACCACTACAGAAAGCAGAAAGAAATACTAAGAGGCATCTGGAACGGTGGCAGTGTCAGCAAGGGCCTCTGGCTCCTCGTCGACAATCGTCGGCCTGGAAGGAAGAGTCAGATTAGCCATCACCAAGTTGGGGTTGCACGCCTGGAGCTCCTGGAGGCAGTCATAGTACCCAAGACTATAAGCCTCACTCGACAGGCTGAAGAGTTCGGCCTCCTTCGCCTCCGCGGCCGCCTTTACTGCCGCTTCCTGTCTCTCTTGGGCTCTCCTCCTCTGGGCGTCAATGGCCTCGGCAGTCTTGTTCAACTTCTGCCTCTCTAGGGCCAGATCATCCGTCAGCAACTTCTTCTCAGCTTGCACCCGTCCGATGCTCGTTTGGAGCTCCTGGACTTCGCGGGCCAGTTTTCCGTTCACCTCTTCAGATTTGGTGATGGCCTCGGAGAACTTCTTGCTCTTCTCCTTAAGATCGTTGTAGTACAAACCGATCTGCAGACAGAGACAAGCGTCAGTATAGGAAGAAAGCAAAAGACGGACAGAGAGTAAACAAATTTATCACCTGATAGAGTGAAGAGAACACCGCCTCTTCGCCAGTAGCCGGCGGTTCGTGGATAACTTGTTGCTTATCCTTTACAAGGAGACACTTGCTCACAATCTCAGCTGCGACTCGACTCTCGCCCAGTCCGGTGTCATCCTTCTGAACGGCCCAATTGGGCCGAAAAACATTGTCACCCGTCCTCACGGGAGGGCGGGCCCCAGCTCCAGTTCCTGTGGATGTACCACCAGACTTAGAAGAACCACCTCCTTGAGCAAAGGGGCCCACTAGCCTCACCGTGGTCTTTGCCTTCTGTGCCGGGGGTGGCGCCGTGTCTCGTGAGGGGGCCGGACTCGCCAGCTCGGTCGCCTTTCTCTTTTGGCGCTCTTGGAGAGCCTGTTGAGCCCCTTCCTGCGCCCTTGGCTGGGCTCCTTGCCTTATCTTCTCCACTGTTGATTGTTTCTTCATTTCTGCAAGTAAGGAAGCAGTCAGAAGCAGATAAAAAAAATAGCAGTTTTTAGAGTCCAGCTACATACGTGCCGGAGTCACGGTACTTATACCAAGTCCGACCAGAATATCTTCTCCTGAAAATTCCGAACAGTGAATGGGACCTGTTCGTTCCACTTCCTCCCGCATCAGGATTAATGTCCTTTTATCGTTGCCCTCAAGAAGCGGTTTGCTGCTCAGTCCGCTGGTATTCGGAGTATCCCACACCAGAGGAACCGGCCAGGCTTCCCTGGACTCCAAGTCCTTAACATAGAAGAATCTATTCTTCCACGAGTGTATTGACGAAGGGATACCAGTGATGATTTTCATATCAGGGCGCTGGCTGATGTAAATCCAGCCCCCTTCTTTGTGCCTCTTCAGATGAACACAAGCACGGAATAGAGGCACGGACACGCCCCTCTCCAGCCGGCCATGAACAAGATACAAAAACCCAGTCAGTAACCTCCATGAGTTCGGAGCCACCTGGGCAGGAGCCAGTCTATAATATCGGAGCACCGCGACATAGAAGGGGTGCAAAGGAAAGCGAAACCCTGCTCTCAACGACTCTTCGTAAATGCAGAGATTAGAGCTTTCATTGCACGCCCTATCTCCCTCTATTGCCGCTCTCAGCTCGAAGGATGGGGGCACACAGTATTTATCCCTAATGTTCTTCAGCATGGACTCGGTGAGGTGATTTTCCTCAACTAGAGCCCGCATGTTGTACTTAGGGTTGGCCTCCATCCGTGCTCTAGCAATGACCTCCACGGCCCGGCCAGAAAGGAACGTTGTGGACGCCTCAGCAACGTCGCTGCCCCCACTCCCCCCTACTTGGTGGAGACTATCAGTCGGGAGCGGGGTGGCGTTCAGATCTAATATCACTTCACCCTTGTCCCCTCCGTCGTCACTGTCTATAATATCTACGCTAGCGACCGGAGTAGCCATTACAGGCTCCTGTCGCGGCCCAAGCTCTGAGCTACTACTGGTGGAAGACTCAGAACCGGACTCGGAACTTGAACTACTATCAGACATGTAGAAAAAGGAGGGACTGAGAAGAATACCGGTGAGTAGAGAGCTCGCGCGATACTCCAAACCACGAACTGCGAAGCCGAACTGCGGAGCCGAACTCGCAAAGCAAGAGAAGAGAAGGTAAAAGGTAAAAAGTGAAAAGTGAAAAATGGGAGGTAAAAACCTCCTTTTATAACCTTTCGAAGGCGGTGGGGCATTAAATGCGAAGCACGCATCTCGAGGGCACTCAAAGGACGCCACGTGTCCCTCATTTATGACGGACACATTCTCCCAGACAAAAAACTGATTGAGCACGCACGTACGAATACGCGTACCCCCACCACCAAAGCACTCCGGACTGAATTCTTCACTCCGGACTGAATCTCCGCCCTCCGGACTGAAACTCCAAAGGGCAACCGGACCAGATTTTCGCACTCCGGACTGGATCTCCGCACTCCGGACTGGATATAACGTGTTTCTACAAAACGACAAAAATCAGTCCGGCCCAAGCCGGACTGGACGCAAGACGACAAAAACATGTCCGACCCAAGCCGGACTGGATATAACGCGTTCCTACAAAACGATAAAAATCAGTCTGGCCCAAGCCGGACTGGACGCAAGACGACAAAACCAGTCCGGCCTAAGCCGGACTGGATATAACGCGTTTCTACAAAACGACAAAAATCAGTCCGGCCCAAGCCGGACTGGACGCAAGACGACAAAAACCAGTCTGGCCCAAGCCGGACTGGCTCAACTCCTTACTGGATTCCCAGACTCGTTTCTAGCCGGACTCCGGACTGGATTTCCGGACTCACTTCCAGCCGGACTCCGGACTGGATTCCCGGACTCGCTTCCAGCCGAACTCCGGACTGGATTTTCGGACTCGTTTCCAGCCGGACTCCGGACTGGATTTCCGGACTCACTTCCAGCCGGACTCCGGACTGGATTTCCGAACTCGCTTCCAACCGGACTCCGGACTGGATTCCCGGACTCACTTCCAGCCGGACTCCGGACTGGATTTTCGGACTCGCTTCCAGCCGGACTCCGGACTGGATTTCTGGACTCATTTCCAGCCGGACTCCGGACTGGACCTCCCGACTGAACCCTTCGATTCACTTCCATACGGTGCCTGCCCGTCCAGATAATCCATCAACCACACTTTCCCAAGTCACTCAAGGACTTGGAAAACTGGGGGGCAACTGATGGGGTGTAAAAATTCCAGCCTCTCAGAGGCCGCCACCTGTCCTGGAGTAGGTGAACTCCAGCCTCTCGCCACCTGTCCTGGAGTAGGTGAACTCCAGCCTCTCGCCACCTGTCCTGGAGTAGGTGAACTCCAGCCTCTCACAGGCCGCCACCTGTCCTCGCACAGGTCATCTCACGTCACCACGTTTTCCCCTATAAATAGGGGTTCAAAGCTCAAACCAATGGGTAATACAAAAAACCCTCTCTCCACCCAAAACTCTTAAGACTAGCTCTGCACTCTTGCTCATACTGACTTGAGTGTCGAAGGGCCTGTCCGGAGTAAAACCCGGGTTGGTCTTCTGACCTCGCTTGTCTTGTGCAGGACTCAACCCTCATAGCAGGACTCAGCCACTTCGCTCCCCTTCACTATGGTCCCTCAGGACTCAGCCACTTCGCTCCCCTTCACTCCGGTCCCTCAGGACTCAGCTCCTCTGGTCATCCAGCTTAGTTCTTACGTCACTGTCGTACCTGTTACCGATTTTTGGTCTAACAGAACTTATACTATAGACCATCTGGCTGGTTTTCGGATTGCCAGAATCAGAATCAGATTTCAATTCCTATTCTGATTCCCCCCATAAACAGAATAAATAAAAGGGAAGTGATATATCCGCCCCTTTTTATCACCAGGAACACCCCATGTCACTGTCTGTGGCAACCAGGGGCATTGAATTCTTTTGATGTAAGTACAACAGCCCCTCTTTAGTCATTGATACACTAACATGGGGTGTTCCCGGTGATCAAAAGGGGCGGATTTATCATTTCCCTAAATAAAATTAAAATAAAAGATTTAATTAGAAAAAAGTTGAAAAAAAAAAAATCTTCCCTACGAGTAGGGGTGTAAATGGATATTCGAAAATTCGATTACCGTTCGCATCCGAATCCGTTTAAAGCGAATATTATCCGAATCAATTTCAAGCGGATATCATCCGAATCCGTTTATGAGATATCCGGCTCTTAGCGGATGCGAATCTGGTAAATGGTATATCTGATCCGTTTAACATCCGAATCCGAGAAGTAAATCCTTTTTATTTATTATTAATAATATCATTAATATTTATTTTTAGTAATGACACACTATCTTTTGTTTCTAAAAGAAAAGTGAATTTTCTTTTTAGAAAAAAAAAACAAAAACAAAAATAGCCCAAACCCGTTCCATCAAAATAGCCCAAACCCATTCCATCATATACAAAAAAAAAAGGGAAAAACCCAAAGACCACTACCAACACTATCATCCATCCCCACCGCCTCCCTCTCTCTGCCTTTGTTTTAAAAGGAAGAAGAGGATCTCATATATTTTAGGGTTTGGGAGCTAATTTTGTGAAGAGAACGTAGAGGTCTAGTTTTAGGGTTTGGAAAATTCATTCGAGTAAGGAGAAAAAAGATAAAGTGCTGCAATAAAATGTTCGAATTTACCGGATAAACGGATACGGATAATATCCGAATTCGAACAATATCCGGCGGATACGAATTCGGTAATAGATATTAAATATCCGTCGAATCCGAATCCGAATTCGGATAGTTTATACTGTAATCGAATTCGGATATAGCCATATCCACTCCGAATTCGATCCGTATACACCCCTACCTACGAGGGTGGAATCAGAATACCACTTCTTGGGGCGGAAAAGAGACTCTGGCATTTCCTCCCCTCCACCTCAATGTCAATTCGGCCACCTTGATTCTGTTGATTTTGGTGCCTGATCTTGCAATCCAAACACACCCTCTCTACCTACAAAAACCAAAAGCATATGGAACCGAAATTGTGATTGCCCAAGTTTTGTTATAGTCATTGAATCAATGGACTCTTCTTTGGCAGCATTGCCTGCAGAACATTGATCACCATCCAAAATCAGTCTAGTGATCGTACGATAAACAGTATAATTACTTATTCGTTCTTGAATAAACATTGAGAACACAATCCAGTTTGCACTTGTATTTTCTTGTGGGCGCACTCTTATTTTAGAGTTTCTACTATGTAGAACTCAACATCCTCTCCTTCATATATGAATTTCATAATTTTTTATTTTAAGGGGCCGTTTGGATACATGGATTTTAGAATCCTGGATTTCCTCAAAATCGTAGATAGGAGACAAGAGAAGAAGGAGACCTGCCGTCGTTTCTGATTTCTCGCCCTTCTTTCCATCAGCAAGATAGCAGGAGATCATCCCATGTTTCCAGGTTTTAGAAATCTCAGGCAGGGGAGAGATTTCTAAAACCTAGATTTCTTACTTAAAATCCAAGATTCTAAAGAGAAGTGAAACGGACAGTCTCCTTCTTCTCTTGTCTTCCATCCAGCCTTTTGAGGAAATCCAAGATTCTAAAATTCGCGTATCCAAACGGCAAAAGAAAGCAACTGAGATGGTCAATACGGAAGAGAAAACAATACAACAAGGAAACATATAAGGAAAAAGGCAAAATCAACAATATATGTATGTCCCTCAAGGGGGCAGGAAATAAAAAATGGCAAGGCTATCCCTCTCTACGGCCAATCGAGCTAACCGATCAAAGCCAGAATGTTCCAATCTCCGCACATGATGGTAAACCACTGGAGTATTGTTCACTCATCATATATCTCATCCATCATATGTGCAACTCTCCATGGGCATGGCTGGCTCCCGCTCGCCCACGGTACTACATTGAGAGTCCCCTTCTACTATCAATTTATTGAGGTTGTTGCTCTCTACATTCCTCATGCTATGTAGAAGCGCTCTAACCTCAGCCTCATTTGAATCAGTGATTCCAATTAGACTCGATAGCGCCGATTTGATATGTCCCCTCTCATCCCCATGAACACCACCAACCCCAGTTGGACCTGGGTTGCTTATTCCCGAGCCGTCAAAATTGAACTTTAGCATACCTTGGCCAGAGGTTCCCGAGATGGATTGGGGACATTCACCTGCTCTATGCTGGCACATATTTCTCTCCATCCCCTCCAAATATCATGTAGTTCATAATCTTTTAGAACACATAACAATATACTAAGAAAGAACGAAGAGAATAAAATTCTTCTAGTGATAATACTATTGAAGGGAAAACAAAAATTGGTATACATTCTTTATTTTTTTAACCTAGAATTTATCGAGGTACCCGACTACCCGGGGTGGCACCTTAAATTTTATTAATAGGAATAAAAGATACAATAGGAGGACATAAATCCTTGCCTCTAACCCGTGATACAAGAAAAATGTAACAATGAATCCTTTGCCCCCCAAAAGAAAAAAATAATAAGAAGTCAAGCATTATTACTTACAATTATAAGGAATAAACATTTGGTATACATTCCTGTATGCATGGTTGTGGTTGTTTTTGAAGTATATTCCTCATGACTTGCTTTGATAGCTGAAAATGTATAAAAAAACGGAAATATAGCAAGATTTAGACAGATAAACCACATAGAGTTCTATTGCGTGGAACTCTAGAAGGACTTTTTTTTTATATAAATATAGGGTTGGTCTTTGCTCCCATCTAACCTGATCAAAGGAGATCTCTCCCACCAGAGATCAGAGAGGCAGTAAAGATCTAGTCTGGTAGATCAGTGCATGGCTGATCGATATAAGTTTTCTATCTTTCTTTGTATACTAGTTATTTGCATGGTTAGATCCTTAATTTAATAGATTTGTACTATTAAATCGGTTGTGTTTATGGTCATGGCTTATTCGAGATGCATGTTAATTGAATACCATGATCACTAGGTTTACACACCCTTCACATGGGGTTATTGTAAGGGCATCCTTGACTTCTTTCATTTCTCTCCGAAGATTTATTAATCATTGCGCTCCCAAAAAAATACTCCAAAATTGAAGAGAGAGAGAGGGAGAGAGTAGCCGCACCAGAACTATGAACAGAAAAAAGATTTCCACTTCATGAAACCAACAGTACAACATTGACAAGGAAAAGAAGATTTAGACACCCGTAAGGAGAGAAAATCAGAGGAATCTTGAACCAATTTCAATATTCCTTAGAAACACATTTACATATACTAGTAGAGTTCCATATTCTATAGTGCCATCTCTCAGACACTCCAAACTGCCTTCTATTACATTATATTAAAGGACATATTTCAGCAAGAAACTTGTTACAAACTTACAATGACCTTCTAACTCAAACAAAACAAAACCAATACACATTTATCTCTGTGTTATCTTCCACAAGAACACAAAGCCAGCAACGAGTGAGTGGCAACCCATGCCCACCTCACCCAATTTCAGCTCACCACAATACAGACAGACACAACTCTTGCCTAAATCTAGTAAAAGCCCTCTAAACGGCGGACCTCTTCACACCAAGTTTTATGGTGTGGAGCACTACACATTCAAATAAAACCCATCCAAGACCCATTTCAATAATGGGGTCTCACCACTGCATTATCATCAATCCTATTCCTATATATAATTTCAGAGTGTTAAAAAGCTAAAAAGTCGCTGGTAAAGTTATAAAAGAGCCTAAACATGGAGGAGTTGTCTTTGTTAGTTAGGAGTAAGATGTTTAGAACTGTCCACCACTATAGGTCTGGCCAAAAGCCCAGTTGGAAGGAGCAGCATTGTTGGAGATTAAAGAGTGGCCATCGCTTGTGGTAACCTTGAAAGAGATGGATTGGCCATTGAGGTAGTTATTGTTCTGCCAGTTCATACCCCAATTCCTAGACATGGCTTGCCACCCAGTTCTGGAACCTTTGATGGACACAGCCACAACATCACCAGCTCCACCCACATTGGTGATGAGTATCAGATTGAAGTAAGAGTGGCCATTGATGGTGAATCTTATGCCGCCCATCTTCGTGCAACCAACCCTGCATTGAACAATAGAGAAAAGGGAGGTAAAAGACAAGTGGTGTTTGTTGAAGTATAAATGATTAAATAACACCAACTCTAACATCTTAAGCTTTTGGAGTAATTGGTTGGTTTACATGGTATCAGAGCTATTGTCTCACAGCAGGTCCTGGGTTCAAACCCCAACAACTCCTTGATATTAAAAATCCGTATGTATGGCAGGCAAACCCAAAAGGAGGGGCAGCATGTGCCACGTGCACGACCACCCCAAAAAAAGAGGGACCACGAGTGAGGATGAGTGTTGAAGAAGGTGTTATCTCAGCTGTTGGAGAAGGTGTTATCTTATCTTTTATACTTTAACACTCCCCCCTCACGTGTGGCCCCTCTTTTAGGGTTGGCCTACACATGGCACATGTGGCCCCCTCTTTTTTTTGGGTTTGGCCATTGCATGTCGATCTTTACTATTAAGGAGGTTTGAACTCGGGACCTGTGGCTCTGATACCATGTGAAACAACCAGCAACTCCGAAAGCTTAAGCTGTTGGAGAAGGTGTTATCTTATCTTTTATACTTTAACAAGGCAATAAAATAAAATGTAAGTTTTTTTTCTTGATTAGTTTAAACCTATTGAATATAGTTGACAGGAGTTTTAAGTTGAAACCTAAAGGCAAGAAAGGAATTGAAACAAGGAAAATTTTTTACTGCTGGGATTAACCAGATAGAGGGATTTGGAAGTTTTGAAATAGAAAGATAGAATAGAGAAGAAGAAAAATTGTGGGGGGGGGGGGGGGGGGGAGGTCGGGGGGGGGGGTCTGAAAGGACAACATTTAGTAGTTTTTCTTACCTTCTATATTGAACAGGGACTATTCCTGCCTTGTACTGAGCAAGGTGTTGGAAAACTGGCTGAGAGAGATCGAAGTGCTCTTGGGGAGGATTGCACCATCCTCCTGCATTATTTGGCAGCGCATTGTTTGGTGGGCAAAAGTTTGTTGCAGTGACTATGATGGATCCTGAAAGACACCATTTCGGATCTTTTACGCATTTGATCTCATAGCAAGCTCCACAGCTCATTCCATTGTTGAAAAGAGCAGTACTCAGAGCAGCTGTGTTAGTCCCATACCCCTGACTATATAGATTACCATACCCGCAAGCTCCTCCTATAACAGAAAGTGAAATAGAAAAACATAAAGAAAGGTTTTGAGAAAAAGAAGATAAGCATAATGAGATTTTGATGATTTTCTTGTGGTTTTTGAGTTTATTTTTGAGTTTATACCCATTGTCCCAGAAGCATCACCACCACCATAGAAAGTGGCATGTGCACTAGACCATCCACTTTCATAGCCATGAACAAACCTAAACATGCTGAGAAGTGCTACTAGGGAAACCCCAAGAAAATCCATGACCTGCAATGGAAAACCCATTTGAGATATCAGTTTTTATGAAATAGGAACAATGGAGAAAAGCTTGAAAAGTTGAAAAAATGGTGGCTTTTGAGGAAGTGCAGATGGGTTTGGGCTTACAGATGTCTAAAACTGAAAGCCCAGTTGCCCAAGAGGATAAAAAGAGTGAGAAAGGTGAGAGGGAGGGCAAGGTGTATTTATAGACATGGAATGAAGGGTGCTGAGAGGGCAGAGGATAAACAAGTGAATAAAATGAGAAAAATGTACTGTAAAGTATCCTAACAACTAACTGAAATTAAACCGCCCATTACTCAACAGTAGAAACCACCAATGTTACTTTTTTCCTTTCTCTAATTTGATCACCCTAGCACTACTACTAATAGTATGTAGACTTTGACCTATTTCCACACCAAGCTGACAAAAGATGAAATTACTGAATGTTTTTTTGTGTTCTATAGCTATATTCTGAGAATCTTATCCTATATGGATAATTCAGATAATGGCAAACACTAAGGTAAAGAGCCCACATGAATATCATCAGCACTGAATAAACATTAGGAGGTGGAAACCACTTAGGATGGATCTTGAGGCAGACAGATAGTAACTAGCCTTTTTGGTCTGCTGCTTTGTTCTATTCTCTTTTAGAGAAAAAAAATGCTAACTTTAAGTCTTTTTCTCTCAATTGAAAAAGGTCAATAATTAACTTTAAGCATAGTTTGAAGTTAAATTTAGAGAAAAAATCCAAGTTCACTAGTTTATAATAATTAGGTTAACAGTCAATCTTATCATCGGTTTCCGGTTCGAGCAAGAAGCACTTCTAATTTTTATTTTTATTTTTGGAATGTTCTTATGGGTATTTCTCTATTTTCAAATTCAATATCCATAGATGCTCCCAACTAGGCACATGGGTGATGGGTTTTGTACTAATTTTTCCTTTGGCCATTCTTGTTGGGAATCATGTCTGACTTTTGAAACCACTATTGGAATAAGAATACTTAATTTATTTATTTTTTTAAAGAATTAGTAGAGAACCTCTCTACCTCAAATCCAGATTTAAAAGATTTTATCAAACTGATTTGCATGTGGCAAACATCCAGCTTGAAAAGTAAGAGTGACAATCAGCTTTATAGCACAGCTACTTTTACCACTTTTCTCTTTTGTTTTTTCCTTCTCTTTTTTCTGCACTCTTAGCTGTACCCACATGATAGTCCCCAATGGGTTTTCATGTTTCAGCTCCATTAAATAGAGAAGAAACTACTTATCACTGCATAAGAACACCAAAACCTTGAATGAAGAAGGTTACAGAATACATATATGCAGTCCATTACCAAATTCCCCCATTTCAATGTACCAGTTATCACAGTTAATAATTTTATTTTTTTTAATTATCCCAACATGGGTATTTAATTTTTGGGTTAGGTATTGAGATTTTTATTTAGAGTTTGAGTTAGGCAATTATCATCCTCTGTCATGACATTGGATTGTTGTCACTACCATGTTTTGGGTGATCTCACCCCTTTACCTAGGTGAGTTATATATTAAGATGCCATGTGGATTTCCTGTAACTACCATATGCACTTTTCTTAGTAATTTAAGTGTATTAGTTCAGTTTCTATCCCCTCATTTTCATCATTTGGGGTGAAGCCAAAGATGTATGGATAAAGATGTCAACTTACTCAACTGACACATTATAATATCACCCATGCCTTCCAAGTCATTAACGGAATAAATTCAAATTAATAGCCCAAAGTTTCCAAAGAGAAACCATGATGTTACCTGTGGCCAAAATTAGAGAAATTTCTTCCTTATGACTAGTATAGGACATCAATGCTCTGTATTAAACCATGATCCAAGCTTTATATTGCATTTTTACAAATGATGAATGGCTCCTTCACTTCCAAGATTCAAATCTCCATGATATAGAGCATACCCAGCATTTATGTAATTATTCCTTGTGATTTCATTTTGTTCTTTTTTCTTTTAACATTAAAAATATAAAGCCTGCATTTATGTTCTTTTTTATTAATCCTTGTGATTTCATTTTGTTCTTTGTTCTTTTAACATCAAAAATATACATTGCTATTTCAAAAAAAAAGCATTAAAAATATACAGATTCTTGTGATCTTTCTACTAAGCTAGGGGTACATTTTTCATCTTGAAACTTCTCCAAATCATATTATCTCTTCTCACACCTTCACATACTAGTGCTTTCATAATTAATTTTCTCCTCATTTTGTTGATAGTTGATGGCAAGAATCAGATAGTATGGAGTGAATAGTCAAATCAATGACCCATTTCTCATGTAACACATTTCTCATGTAACCCATTTCTAATACTTACATCATGGAGATCACAAGAAGTTGAAAATCATGGAGTACATAATTGGAAATACTTTATACTAACAAGTTTGGTAGACCACTTGAGTTTTCTAGCATTATTTTTTATTTTAGAACAGCAAAACACATGGAAATTTCCATTTGCTGTATAGGAGAAATGACAACCCCCCACCCTCAAAAATAGATAAATAAGCAAACTCTATCTTCAAAAGATATAGAAAGTCCAAGAAGAGTTGTAATGGTAAATAGTAAGGCGCACATGGGATCACATGGCCACTTGAAAAGCTTAAAATGGATAGAAACTAGAAAGGGAAAGCCTACTACCCTAATGTCAATAGACCCTTATCCTAACTATGCTCTCATTTATATTTTATCCAAAACCTAGTTTTTCCCATTCTACTAGGACATTTTCTTCTTCTATATCTAGAACATACAATCTGTTAGGGTCCTAAGTGGGGGTCTGCCTTGAGACTAGGTTGGACTCAGCCTGGTATGGGGCATGTTTAAAGGGCCTAGCATATTGTGTTGTATCAACCCTGTGCCTTTTGGTATTATTGGTTAGATAGCTAACACAATGCAACCCAATCCAATACCTAATCTTCTATCTTCTTATGGTAAAAGCAGTGTTTACAAACTCGGACTCTCACTCTCGTCCAAGATGAAAAAAATAGAGTCTACTCAGGCAATTAATGACTTAGAAAAGAAACCCAAGTGTAGAACCACTTGCACACATGTTTAACCCCCTTCAATCCCATAGTGTGACATGCACCCACTTGTGTAAATGATGGATAGCTCATCGAACAATCACAACCATTCGATCAGGTTCCTTTATCTTGTGTGGCATTTGTCCTTAAAGAATTGTGACCCAAGATGATTCTAGGCATGGTGGGGCCACAATATCAACCACAAGACATGTTTGGATTGCAGAATCCCGCCCTGGATCCGATTCTATCTGATTAGGAATCAGAACAGGATGCCGATTCCAATTCCTGATTCCGACAATCCAAACACAGGACGAAGGCTATTATGATCTATCATAATAGCCAGTTTTTTTGTACACGGATGTGATCAGGTCTGTTCATTTGACCATGAATACAGATCTGACCCATAGGCATTTGCCCCACCTTGATTGGATGATCCCAGCCCCTTGATTGGTTTTTTATCACAAATTTACCCATCTAGGCCCACCAAAGCACTGATTTTGGTGTTCATGTCGCCATAAGTGAATGATTTACACTCTTGGATTCTGGTGCTTCTGGTGCCTGTGTTATACCCAAGGTTTAAAATTTTGGTTTCGTACCGTTTTCGGACCGTGAAATTTCGGTCGAAATCTGGTACTTGACCCGAAACTAATATTTTATTCAATATTAAATTTCGGCCGAAATTACCAAAATTTTGGTAATTCCAGCTGAAATTTCAGTGAAATATTAAATTAATATTAAAAAAAACATATTTTTTAGGTCAAATTTCGGAAAAACCGATATTCCGACCTAAATTTTGACTGAAATTCCGAAATTTCAGCCGAAATAAATGACGGTTTCAGTTTTGATGCATTAATTTCGGATTTCGGTCGAAATTTAAAACCATGGTTATACCCAAGGTTCTAAATTTCGGATTCAGGGGTAATTTCGGACGTAGCCGAAACCAAAATTTCAGCTGCCGAAATTTGTTAAAGACACACGAAATGTCAATTTTTTGGGCTGAAATTACCGAAATTTCTGTAATTTCGGCTGAAAGGAATAAAAAATTAATATATTTTTTTTTCAAATTTCGCCGAAATCCGAAATTTCGAAACGTTTCGCCTATTTCTGATTTCAGACGTTTTGGTTTTGGTCTTGACCGAAATCCGAAATTTGAAATTTAAAAAGTAGGTTATACCGTATGTTGTGCCATTAGCTGTTGGATCGTAAGAGCTCTAGACAAGCCCAATTGAGCGATTATTGGAATCATGATTTTTTTTTAATTTTCAAAATAAATCCGCCATGAGTGGTAAATGGTGCAATTTGAGCTTCTGATAAAAAAATTAATTGGAATCAACCCCATTAGAACACCTTGATTGGATGATCCTAAGCCCTAGATCCATCTATCCTCCCACCTAGATCCATCTCCATGTTGGTTGCATCATGATGTTCTGCAGGATTGACGGTCTTGATTTCACATACATGCCTACTTATGCTCCCTTGTAGGGCCAAAATTTTCATTTTACCATTAATCGTTAAAGCCCTGGATTTAAACACAAGGAAAATTATCCCTAATAAAAGTCATTTTTTCTCTTCTTTGTTGCCAACTCTAATTTAGTACTACACAAGTTATCCGATCCTGACCGTTCATTCAATGGGCCCCACATGGATGGTTCTTCAATGGCGGAAAAAGCCACACCAATTGGAGATTCTAATTGAGATATTAGGTACTTATTAGCAAAAAAAATCCATTTAATTAATGTTGCAAGCCCCTCACAGTGAGAATCCACAAGCTTTTTTCATTTATTTACGTCGGAAAATATTTCCATAAGATGAACGGTCTAGATCGCGTACGTGGGTGCCACTTCTACCGGATTTTGAACCCGTATATGGAGAAGAAAATGAAGTATTTATCTTAGTATAATTTTCCCTTAAAATAAATTTGTATTAGAACAAAAAACCAATCTTCTCGTATAAGAGAAGGTGACAAGAAAAGAAAACTACTTCCAATTACAGGATAGTTGATTTATGATAGTTATTTTTTATAGGGATTTGCTACGTCCATCGCAAAAGGCAATTCGCAGCTAGTCTGTCGCATATCAGACCAGCCACCTCGTGAATGAAGACAACAGCTTTTGCCTCCATTCACGAGGCGGATGATCTGACTTCGCGAAAAGCCTTTGGCAATGGGCGCTGGCAATTCCCTGTTTTTATATGGACTAAAACAAGATAAAAAGCAAAAGATGGTAGGAGAAACAGAGCATGAATAAAATGAATGAAGGTGGTTTGTTAAGAGCATTCAAGGGAGAAAAGAGAGAAGACTCAGACATTTTATTAATGAAGACAGAAATATCATAAAAGATGCATGTAGACCCTGTTGAAGTGTTAAGGCAGCTAACAGTAGAGGCCCAGAAATACATATCCTAAGATGGATGCAAATAGGAACAACAGCAGTGCAGTGGATCAACAGATGTCAGCATTCAAGATACCAAAACCAGTCAAGCTTGTTTTTCCTGCCCTGAAACTTCTGGTAAGTCTGAAAACAAAGAAAATATGTAAAAGGTGTAGTTGACATGATCATATGAGAAAGGAATCTGTCTAGGAAGAGAGCCACAAATGTGTCTGGGAATAAAACCCAGACTTTCAGCAGCTTGAATCTATGACTGACAAACAGATTGCAAAATCAGATGGATTGGGGCCTCTGATGGCTGTGCAAACAATAACAACAGAAATTTATACATGGGTTTATAATTTTATTTTATTTTATTTTTTCTTTTGGTAAAAGGTAACTTATATGAAAAGAAATAAGATTGCAAGCTCTCATCAGAGAGCAAAGATCTACAGACTCCTTCAAACTAAATGGGTTGATTGATTCAGGTGAATTTATAGCTAAAATTAGTCCTCATATGCCATATGCACTGATGTTTTAGGATGTCTTTGAACAAAATCAAGCTTAGATCTTAGACTCTTGAACATAAGTGTACATGGGTTCCTACCACTGGTTCCAAAAAGAGGAAAAAATGCAAAATTATTGAGCACATGGTTATCAGATACATCCAACAACCATCTCCAGTGCTCAACTACTTTTTAGAAGATTGACCTGTTCTCGAGCACCCAACTGCGTTTTGGTTGACGGGGAGTTCAGAAGAAGACCCAGATCGGCAAAACATTTTCGCACCTAAGAGATCCTTTCCTGCCTTCCCCTTGAAAGAAAAATGTTTCTTGAAATGATTTTTTAACAGGGAATAACCACCTCGACGAGGCACTGGCAGAGACCGGTTTCTACTCAGAACACCCTCTATTTGATCTGAAGATTGATTACTACTGGTCCCCACACCATCAACAGCAATGCTGACTCCTTGATTTCGGCGTACGGATCTTAAGGCCAGCTCCAATGGTTCTGAAATCGATGAGGATGAGTCCGTCCAACTAGCAGTCTTCAGACAAGTGGGGCAAGGGGGGTCGTGAATTTGGGTTTTGGGTGTTGTCTGTTCCAGGCAGTCAGCGTGAAAAACATGGCTGCAAGGGAGTATTCCAGCAATAGGCATATCACTGCTCCTAACAATCCGGTACGAGCTCCATGGAGACTTTTGACACAATAGTCTTCCACACAACCCACATTTCTGATCAAAAGGTCTGAAGTTCTCTAAGTCTATGTTTTCGCTCATATCGATGCTTTCTCGATCGAGACCCATGTCATAACTGCTAGCATTGCTCCACCTGAATCCTTCCCTTCTAGAACTCGCTCTGGGGTCCGGAGAAGCTTCCATTTTCTCGAACTCGGTGAGGGTTTTATGGAACTTAAGCTCGAGATTTGAAGTGCTACTATTGGCCCACACAGGTGAGGTTCTATTCTCACAGGGCGTCAACCTGCTATCACTAGCCGTGTCAGATAATCCAAAAACTTCACTATCCGAAACGGGATTCTGAAACACAAGCGGGTAAACGGGTTTTGACATGAAAGAGCGCCTGCCCGAAAAGTTGCGCTGAGGTAAGGACACAGGTTGCTTGCTAGAGGATTCCCATAGAGCAGATTCAGAAAGCGGTGAAGGGGACTCGAAATTGTTGGACGTTACCTCGGTAGACTGGGCAAATAGAGGGGTATCGGGCCTTGATCCTGATCGCATGATAAATCTCTAGGTTAGTAGCGCAAGAAGTATAAGCATGTAACAAGGTAAATGGATGAATCTTGGGAATTAGTAGGAAAAATAAGTTTAATTTAGGAGAGAAAAGATGGTGCAGATGATAATTCAATAAGAAATTAAATATCAGAATTTTACTACATTCGCAAATGGCAGAAAATTGGCAGTGATATCAATTAATACCCAGCTTAATGTGAAAAATGAAACCACAACATTTTCAAACAAAATTTTCAGTTCCTACATTTTGAAAATCAGTGCTAGACTGACAGAACTTAGAGACGCTACTGTTAACTATTTTCAAATCACAATATAATTAGATTATTAGAATATAGCATTAGTGTCACTGTCACATGACAAGGTTTTTTGGTAGCAAATGAGGACTAGTAATGGGCCCTGCACTCCATGGCCAGGTGTTGTACTTAAGATCGAAATGAAGAGCACTGAACCTTAGATCTCCAACGACAGCATGTGGAGGCCATAGATGGATACAAAAGAACTTTGAAAGCAGATGTTCAAAAAGCCAAGATATTAAACCATCAAGATAGACCCTCAGGTACATGATGAAATAAAGACATCCAAAGTCCGAGGCTAGTTACCACCTAAAAGTAGAGAACTTTCAGAGGCGAGCATGTTATCATCAAAGAACTGAAATTGTAATAAAGTTCGGCAGCAGCAAGGTAAATTGAAGATTAAAAAAGGTAACAGGGTATCTGATTAATAAAGAAACAACATTAAAAATGAAGGCAGAAAATAAAAAGGGAAGAAGAAGATCGCCAGCCAGTTCCAATGCAATTTAAAGAAACAGATCGTTAAAATAAAAAGAGAAAAAGAAGAACACCAGCCAGTTCCAATGCAATTTAAAGAAACAGATCGTTACCATATGTAACGAATGAAGATTTAGAGAACAGCAATCATATTCAATGGTTCTTGTATCAACCAATGGAGATAAGGTAATACCTTAATTTTAGTTCTACACATGGTTATAAAGGGAGGCAAAAAACAGAGGCAAGTACAGAAGTGAGAAAAGGGACAAAATGATGAAAATAATCCATTTTAGGCGAGTTGCATCTAGGAATTATGTGGTCCCTAAGAGTCTAGGAATTGCAAGAATTTGAAGGAGGCATTCCACCTAAAAGCAGAGGAATAACGCAACCAGTACCTTGAATTCTTGTTCATTTCTCATACGGAAGTTGGTAAAGCATTCAAATTTTTGTCAAGCATGGAAATGGTCTATAGGAATTATCATAAACAACAAAAAAGAGGGATCAGGTGAAGCAGGAGTGGCAACAAAAAATATTAAAATAATATACCTTGGAATGGTTTTAAATTTCCCCGAAACGACAGATGTTTCCGTTTACATCCCCACCAAAATGAAATCTTAATGAATTCATTCCACCTCATTATTTCCGTCAAAATTCCCAAAATTCGACCAAGATGGTCGGAACGACAAAAAAATTGAAAGATTATTATTTTATTTTATTTTAATCATAGAAAAAAAATTGAAAGGCTTATGATTTGCATTTCATTTCATTAACGTAGAGAATGATATTTGGAAGTAACATATTTGAACTACATAACAAAGTAAATCTAGCATTTTCCAAGTTTCATCTTAAAATTTCATTATTTGCATAAGTTTCCATATGTTTCCGTGATTTTACAAGATTTCTACCGAAACCGAAAATTAAAACCTTGCCTTGGATGCCAAGCATCAAGCAATAGCAAAGCTGGAAATAAGGGTGGCAACACGGACACGAGTGTCGCGTGTCGACACGGACAAGGAGTGTCGGACACAGCAAACTCCCAAAAATTAGAAATGAGGACACGGCTAAAATAGAAAGTTTGTAGCATCATGATGTGTGGACATAGATTAGTGTGCTGAGTTTCGACATGCATACGAGGTATCTGACATGGAAACCTCTAAAAATCTAGAAATAGTGGCACACTCATACACGTACATACATATAAAGTTACTGACACTTCTAGCAATACACTTAAAAGTGTCTAAAGGAGTGTCGACACGTGTGGACACAGGTGTCATGTCGGACGTCCGACACGGATGTTTGCAATAAATTCAAAGTGTCGGCCAAATCATAGGTGGCACCTAAATAGGAAATCATGAGACTAAATATGACAACCAACAAATTTCTGATTCCACTTCATCCCCGACACATTTCCATTTAACCCCAAGCAGTGTCCACTACCCTAATACAGCAAATACAAAATCCATAAAAATTAATCTCACCCTACCCTTACAAAACAGAGGAAAATCATGATGATATCCTCATGCAACACATTCTCTAACTGGGGCCACATACTGACAACTAAAATGATGCTTAGAAAACACCATCTAAGACAATATAACGACAGGACAAGAACAGTACATTAAATTACCTAGTCCTCGGGATTCTTAGTTTAATATCAAATCCTTGGGAAGTTGAGCTATCAAAGATAAATATAATACAAATATAGATTCCACAAGTTAAGGGACTTCAACTCATCACACCACCGTATACCAGCACAACAGCAATGACAGCTAAGCAAGCAGAATAGCAAAATATTATTGCACTTCAAGAAAATAACAACTACTAGCCCATATGAAAGAAAGAGGCAACTATAAACGAATATAGAGAGAACATCATGAAGAATGATATTTTAACCCAAAGTAGCCACAACTTTACATTGACAACTACGCCATGTCTATTTAAAAGAGATCGAATGGGCTTCAATTACCTCCCACGGGAGTAGCAAACTCGGTAAAATTGAAATTTTGCACAGGTGGCGTCCAATGAGGATCCTGGAAATTGTCCGATGGGCTTCCAAAATAAGAAAGCACGCCATCAGACACAGTGTGTTGATGGTTGGGATACTGCTCACTGCTCACCCTGCTTCTGCTTCCTTTACTATTTGACGATAGTGATGACCCAAATAGAGGAGCTCCATGAGATCCACGAGATAATCCATCTGACTGGTATCTACAATCCCATCTCCTTGATGGTGGAGGAGAAAAGCTTGAGTTTGTTCGCCAATGAGGTTCGGTGGGGTCCATGGAACAGTCTCTACTGTTGGTATTTGATTTAGGTCCATGTGGCCTAGCGGCCACGCAACAAAGTGCCCCCGTCTTAGCTATTTTTATGATAACACGCAAAGATAAAAAGGCAGCACTTCAGATTCAAGTTCTCTGCTTTGAACCCTGGAACAGCTACTCCTCTCTATAGCTCTTTAATCGCAGAAATATACACCTTTGTCCTGTAAAAGGAAGAACTTTGGTTCAAACAGGGGCCAGTACAAGGGGAATAAAAAGGAAAAGACCAAATTTTTCCAAGATTCAAAATATTAAAATCAAACAGATGCTGAATTCAGGTGTGCGAAGCCTTCATTCTTGGAATGCTGTAATGATATTCATCTACTTGCTTAAATCCTAAAACAGTGTTGTTGACTTTCTGTCACAAGACTCACAACAGAGGGGTCCAGAAAGGTGGATTTAATAATTTGCCATTCAAAAAAAGGTGGATTTAATAAAAGGAAATGGCTCAGCATAGTGGCAAACTTTCGTTGGCATGCTATAAAAAAAGTGGTAAGGTTAGATCCTAGACAGTAAAGGCAGGCAGTTTGGGATGAGGACAACGAACTCATATATCTCATAAAGATATTAAATGCAATATCCAAAAAAACCAGTAACAGAGGCAACCCTCTAAGTTGCTAACATAATAATCACCTGAATACAAGTACAAGTCTGGATATGAGAAATTTCTTCTGAGATCAAATGATATTAATGGAAACATAATGAGATTTCTATTGTACAAGTAGCGTAACACCATTTTGGTAAGCAAGCATAACAAGAAAATGAGGCAAAGAAGATTTAAAGGTTTCACTGTGTCAGAAAGGGTCTTTTGCCCTTCAAATATCATATATGTAGTTTGTGATATTTTTTTTGACTGCCACTTTCAAAAAAATATATATATATTTGAAGGGTAACATTATGATATTTGTCAATTTCTTTATATCTGTATCTGAATTACATCGCCGGGGACAAGGTGCCCCCGGTATGCAAAACTTATCCAATATAATATACCAGAATAGGAGTTCTACTGTTCAGGTTGAGGTGGACAGTCTCCATTCTTTCTCTTTCTTAATTTTCCAGATTGACCCGTGTAGAATTATTAGATTTCCCTCGCTATCCTTGACAAACAACCAAGAAAACATCTCCCTCCCTCCCTCTCTAGCCTCAAACCCACCTCCCTACTGAAGCTGCTCTTTTTAGTGACTGACTTTATTTGCTCTGCAATAAGCAAGAACCGGCTGCATCAAACCCCGTCTCCCTTCCGAAGCCAGCGCCGCTGGTTGACTCTTCCTCCCACTTTTATCTTTGCCATGCCTGCAATCCATATTTGCATTGCCAAACCTTGTCGCCTTCGCCCCAAATATCGTCTCCAGTGCACTGCTCTGCAATCTGCAAGGAGATTCTCCTTTCCTGACCTCACTACTCATTACGGCTGCTCCTCCTGATGCCGCCCAACCATTACCTTGAGCTCAGCCACGGCAATCTCAGTCAGAAAGACTGGAAGGAATGACACCATCAGTACAACGTCAACAAGCTTCTAAGAACCCGAACCTTCTTGCTCCCTCAAAATGGCCTCTTTATACACGCCAAAATCATTAATCGGCACCACCACCAGCAGCCAGCAACAAGAAGTCACTCAAAACCCCCACCTCTGTTCTGATGTTAAGCCCTTTTCAAAACCCAAGAATCAATTTTCCGTGGCCTAATCTCTTCATAAGCTCACATTTACTAGGCCGGATATTATTTACATAGTAAATCAGGTATGCTAGCATCATGGAATACAAAAGAGGCATCATTCATCATGATATATTTTATGGGACAGATCAAAACATATATATTAAGGTTGAAGAAACAAGAAACTCTACTGTAAATTGGGCATGAGATCCTAATACCAAACCATCAGTCATAGAATTTTGCATTATGGTGAATGGTTGCTTAATGTCATCGAGAAGTAAGAAATAACGCATTGTAGCTAGATCAAGAGTAGATGCCGACTAAATAGTATAGCGTCAACCATAACAATGCTTACATGGATTGGACTCGAACTACAGAAGCTACAACTCATATTACATACCCATACTCTTTTCTGTGACAATTGGGTGCTATCAGAATGTCACAGAATCATGTCTTTTATGCAGAACTAAACATATTGAGACCAACTACGACTTTGTTGGAGAAAAAATGAAGAATCGTAAGGTATTTCCAGCTCACATTAGTAATCATGATCAAGTTGCAGATGTATTCACAATAGGCCTCACTACAGACCATCACATATGTTTGATTGACAAGTTGATGTTCAGAGGAACATATCAGCTTGAGGGGGAGAGATAGAAAAGGTGGCGTAAGATAACCAACTGAGAAGGGGTGGGGAGGTTTAAGGTGGGCTTTAGATGGTAGTAGTGTAGGAAAGGGACTGATTAAAATCTGCAAATAAGGTTTAGGGACTGGTAATGGGGGTAAGAGGGACTGGTTTAGGTTGAAAGTACGCTGTAACAGATTCTGCAGGATGAATAAAAGCAGGTTTGAGATTCTAGACAGGCTCAGGAAAAGGAATTGATGTGTTGGCCATGGGTGAAATAGGTTCTTGGACCTGTAATAGATCAGGAGTGATGTAAAGGGGTCGTAGGGTTAAAAGCAAAAAGTGATATTTTTAAAGGTTTGCAGCCAATAAAGTTGCAAGTTTCAGTTTAAGGGTTTGGGCGCTGATTTTGGATCTGGATTGATCACAAATCAAATATGGGTCGGCAAAACTGTTCGGCAGGTTTGGGAATTATTATGGGAGGTTGCAAACTGCAGGTTGAGTGGTTCAGGAATCTGCAGATTTGACAGGGGTCAAGGGGACTAGGCAAACTGCAAAGGTAGTGTAGGTGGTGGCAGCAGGTGCAGCTGGGCTGCAAGACATCAAACTTGAAGAGAGAATATTGAGAGAGAGAGAGAGAGAGAGAGAGAGGGGGGGGGGGGGGTTGGGGGGTCTCCCAAGGGGGGGTTTTCTCCTAGGCTAGGGTATTCCAAGCTTTGGAGAGCGTGGTTTAATTTTTATTCCACAAAAACACATGACGGATTTCGGTCAAGACAGAAACCAAAACATTTTGAAACCGAAATTGGCGAAATGTACCAAATTTCGGTCGAAATTTCGTCAATTTCGGCAAAATTTGCAAAAAGATATTACTTTTTTATTCCTTTCCCAAATTTCAGCCGAAATTTCGGTAATTCAGCCAAAATTTCGTCCCAAAAAATCGACATTTCGTGCACCTTTACCAAATTTCGGCTGAAATTTCGGGATTTCGGCTAGGTCCGAAATTTATGCCGAAACCGAAATTTCAAACCATGATTATGACTAAGCTTCTAATCCTATTATAACTTTAATAACAACTTAATACAAATTAAAAATCCTAGTTGAAACTTACTATTTTTAGCAACCCATGTTTACTATTTTTAGTAAATCCGAACTTACTATTTTTAGTAAATACGAGTTTACCATAGTTAGTAAATACAAACCTACTATATTTAGTAAGTTTTTAAGGTACTATACTTAGTAAGTTCGATAAGGAAGCCCAAAAAATACGTTAATAGTCCCCCTCATAATTTGCTAATGGCACCCCTACTTCAACAAAATGTCCATCAACATCCATCTTCATGCCAAACATGCACGCCTTGGTTGAATTCCCATGACGACTTCCAAAGGACTTCACCCTATGGATATATTAGCAGAGCTATTGTAGGCGAACTCCGGCATTGGTAGCATCAAATCACATCTCGCCACGTGATCACCGACTAGGCATCTCATTAATTCGCCCAAACTAACGTTGACGACTTCAGTTTGCCCATCTGTCTGGGGTGGAAGGCTGACAAGAATTGTAGCTTAGGGTTGATTATCTCCCATATTATGCGCCAAAAATAGCTAGTGAATTTCACATCAAGATGATAACACATTGAAAGAAGCAACATCCCATGCAAGAAACCCTAACCCTAAAACTCCTTTAATCTTCTATTTCAGTTGCTCATGCAAGATGTAATGGCAGAATCAGACGTGACTAATTCTCCTCTCGCCACGTGATTTATTTTTGTTTACGGCTGCATTCCGTTCGAGAAACCCTCCTTTTTCTATGAATTCAGAATTTAAGGGTTGAAACAGGTCATTTCGTAGAATTATTGTTTGAATGTCGTCTTTCCTTCTGTCCTTTTTAGCTTGATTGTTTTCTTTTTCTTTTTCTGGATTGTTTGCACTGCGATACACAAATTAAGGTCCATCGTGATGTGAGTCTTCCATCTCTCAATTGCAGAAGTAGGGAGGTAACTACTCTAGTTCTTGCTCATAATTTTACTACTCCATTTCATATTCCTGAGTTTTATAAACCCAACATATAAGGATGATAGCAGGAAGGTTTCATCCGACTTCTAATTACTGCTCCATTTCACAATTGTACAGTTCCATTTCAGTTCTTACATCCGACTTCTACTGCTATGGATGAAGCCAAACATAAGAATTGAAAATTCAAGAAATTGATGAATGTGAAGCAAAGAGAAGAAAAAGAAAATTCAGAAAAAAATCCATAAAATGTTTCCAGGAAAAATTTACTTTCCATAGATCCAAACATGCCCCTAGAGTTTGTTCATTACTCTAGCATAACTAGCAGGATATAAACCTTCACACTGGAAGGAGAGAAGTTCTTTAGCAAACAACTTATTGGTCAAGACAAACCGAAAAGTAGGAATTGGTGATTGGTCTACTTCTTCCCGGTTACAATCAGAAGACTGGCTAAGGAGAATGCCGAGTGAGGATTTACTCAGCTCAATTTCTTATCAAGATCTTTGGGCCTTTTTATGGTGAAAGGGGACTATCAAAATGTGATAATTCAGACTAGAGAGGTGGAACCGTGTAGAGGACACGAGCTCTTTCTTAATGAAATCAGCTCCATAAGCTTAAGATTGCTTTCAAACTTCAGTTTTAAGGGCAAATACAATAAAGAATAACAATACCACTCAGAGGAGGAATTACAAAATTTATGTACAGAGAGTTAGAAATCTAACTGGAAAGTGACAAGCATCCACCCTCCCTCCCTCCCCTCTCCCCCCAACTCCACATATTAAAAAGCTAAAAAAACAATGGGAGTTAAATGATTTCAAATATCACTACAGAATATAAAACGAGCACTAAAATGAGTTTTACAAGCATGTGAAGTTTTGTTACTGGATCTGTCCAACAAACATATAGAAGATGTTGATGATAAAGCATAAACCCATTGTTGTCAGGGCTCATGATATCACCACTAAGTGGCATGTTAGGAACTCTATTGACAGGCAAAGCACAATAATAAATTTAAAGGTATGTAAGTTGTGTCATAAGTGAAAGATCATTGATTAATAAAACCATCAAACCATTCACTGCTCAGGCGAAAAAATCACAAAATTTGAGAAATTTTGATAAACTATTAACAATGTCTAATACTAACCCTCGAGGAATGAATAAAATTCATTCACAATCAACCAGCATAATAATTCAACCTTAACTCAGACATGAACAATCTAAAACACATAACAATATAAAACTCCAATTGTTTAAAAGATATGAACCGTCTCAAAACTCCAAAGTAGAAAATATCGCATAACCATGTGTTATCAACAGAAATAAAAGGAGTACAAATGGCCAATTACAAATCAAATATCATAAACATCACCGATAAGAAGAAGAAAACAATGCAGATCAAAATCCAACAAAAATTGCATCTTGGCAAAAAAAATTCACTTGAAGACATGAACTTATAATCTAATAGTTAATTGATTTGGTAAAGCTGATAAAGGATATCACTAAGGAAAGTCACATACTGGCCAGAAAGGATACAGAAATTACAGGCATGAAGTTAATCCTACAAAATAACATATTTTACTAAGAAAACAAAAAATGGACATTACTCTAATGACAAAAAAATAGAACCCAAAAAAAAGTAAAGACAAGAAATTATAAAATGAACCTTTAAGAAAAGATAAATAAAGGACATGATTTCTAAGAATGAAGAAAAGGAAGAGTCCTACAATTAAACAAATCAGTAGAACACACAAAGACCACGAAACCCAATAAAAATTATATCTCGAGGGAAAAAAAAATCAAAGGCGTGAATTTGTAATACCAGAAAACCTTATCCAAACGAAAAATCGACCAGAAGACAAAAAAAAACAGAAATAAAATCTAATCTGGGTCAAAAAATTCAATCAATGACGTGAACAAAAACAATACAAAACTACATGGTTTCTAAAATAGGTATTATTTTAATGAAAATCAATAAAACACACAACTAGAGAACAAGACATATCCAATAAGTAGTGCATCTTGCCAAATAAAAAAAATAGACACCAATCAAAGCAGTGAGCTTATAATCCTACAAAACTTCATTGTTTCTAAGAAACCAAAAACTGGGTATTGCTCTAATGTAAAATCGGTAAAACCCAGAAAAAAAAAAAAAGATGCTACAAAACTACCTTCGTGATTTCAATGAAACCAGAAAAATTAGTATTAACCTAATGAAAATCTATTAAATACACATAACAAAGCCAATAAATCCCACAAATTTTGCAACTTAAGTAAAAAAAAAAAAAAAAAAAAAAATCAATAGATGTGGGCTTATAATCATTCAGCAAGACATGTTTCCTAGAAAAACACAAAAAGGGTAATCCTTTTAATGAACAATCAGTAAAACCCACAAAAAGAATTTCCAAAAAAAAAAAGAATATATACAAATATTATTATAATTGGTTGAATATATGCTTATCAAGAAACAAAAAAAAACAGTCAGATTTAAGTGGAAAAAAAAAAATTAAAGGCAGTGAGAGAGCAAAATACCTCTAAATCGACAGTGGGTTTTTAGGGTTTGATGCTACAAAGAAGAGAAGATAAGAGATAAACCCTAGTTTTGATGATTGGGTACAGCGAGAAAGCGAAGATTTCAAGTCGGCCTGAGAAAGAGATGGGCAAAACCCATGAAGAAGAAAAAAAGCAGCAAAAAAACGTGTGGGTTCTAAGTTTCTATCCCCACATATATAGATTTCTTTATGTAAACACTCTATTTGTGTTCTAATCGGACATGAAAATAATTTGGAAGGAGACAAGGAGGGTAGTTTTAGGAGTACCCGGATCAATCGCAGCCGTACACGTGGCAAGTGTTTCTATTTTGGGAATTAGTTAGATGATTGATGGCACACTAGTTCTCGTAATTTGGGGATGTAAGAGTTTTAAATTTTTATACTAAACTTGATTGGTTGTGAAGTGGATTACAGGTAATCATATGGTTTTAGAATTACCATTAAGTTAATAGCAGCATTAAGGCATATTGTGGGGATGAATTAATAATGGCTGTTAAAGAATGAGTGGCACCACATATTTTGGATGATCTAAACCATCCATTTGTTGGTCCCCACCCCCTATATAGATCGTGTGTGTGAAAACATCTCCACATGATGATCCAACTATGGAGGTCATCCATATATGGGCCCAAATTTTGCTCAGGGGGGGGCAGACAATTGTCTTTATATTATAATATCCACCAAGATAGCTAGTCATTTTCCCTATAAACTGCCAAGATTTCTTAGAATTAAGGAACGCACAACCTAAAGCTTTTAGAAAATATCTTGAACTCACAAAGGTACTTTCATGAAATTTATGACTAGATTGGGGAAAATCTTGGGATATATCTCTCTGATGCGGTCTTGGAGAAAAATAAAATTACAAAATCATTTGAAGGGGATCAATTGGATTATGTCCCTTGTTTAGAAAATGATCTTGAACTCGGCAAGATATTTTCATGAAATTTATGACTATATTGGGTGAAATCTAGTAGTGCTGCAACTCAGGTCGGGCGGGTCGACCCAACCCTACCCGAGAAATATCTCGGGTCGGGTTTTTTTTTCGGAAAACCCACGATTCCCAAACCCGGCCCTACCCATGATAAATCTCGGGTCGGTTCGGTTCGGGTCGGGTTTTTTCACGTTGACGCAATTTTTTAAGGAAAATTCTTATTTGGCAAGGCAACTCAACTCATAGAAGCAGAAATTACACTCACATTACACTTGAATCAAACAATGATGTCATTACACTCATATTACACTTGAATCAAACAATGCTGTAATCAAACAATGTTGTAATTACAATCAAACAATGCTGAATCAAACACTTGAATCAACTCAACTCATAGAAGCAGAAATTACACTCACATACAATAACAGTGGGTGTGTGGGTTTTCACTTTTAACTTTTAACTAACAATAGAAAAAAAAATGTACATACTATAACTTATGTAACTCGGGTCGGGTCGGGTCGGGTCGGGTCGGGCCCCTTCAAACCCGGCTCGACCCGAGATTCATGCGGGCTTTTGAATGCTCAACCCGGCTCGACCCAAAACCCACGAAACCTGAACCCAACCCAGGCTATTTTCGGGTCGGGTCGATGCGGGTCGGGTAAAACCCGGCTCGAGTTGCAGCCCTAAAATCTAGGGATATCTCTCTCATGGATTTTAAGTGGGTGAGAGTCCTCCCAAAAATTGAAGGGGGTCAATTGCATTAAGTCTCTTGTTTAGAAAATGATTTTGAACTCGGTAAGATATTTTCATGAAATTTATGACTATAATGGGGGAGATCTAGGGATGTATCTCTCAGAGACGGACTCCGAGAAAAATAAAATTACACAATCACCGAAGTTCAGAATTACTAGGAGTAATTGAATATGGAACATTCAGCATTATCAGAACTAAAAAAAATCAATAGAATCCTATTTTCTAAAAATTTTAGAACTCGACTTGAAAATATGCAAAGATTCAGAAAAATCAAAATCTCCAACAAGAAAGAATACATGCGATTTAATGCGTAAAATCCAATAAAATAATCCACAGCCCTAATCGTGAAAACCTAGATCCAAAAAACTAAAAATCACGATCATGGAATCTTTTTAGGCCCTAAACCATAGTTAATTTTTGTCAATTCTTTTCCCTAAGAAACTGACATTCTCAACGCACGATATGTACAGTACTTCCATTTTCAATAACAGGTGAGAGAGAGAGAGAGAGAGAGAGAGAGAGAGAGAGAGAGAGAGAGAGAGAGAGAGAGAGAGAGAGAGAGAGGGAGAACCTGGCTTAACCGTAACCGTGGGATAGCAGAAATAGGATGCCATGAAAGAGGGAAAGAAGAGGGGAAATCAGAGAGATAGGAGTGGAGATCCATTTTGAAAAGGAAAAATTTCTGCTAATAGGTTTTTGGAAATGAATCATAATTGTGTCCCTCTTTGCAATAAGTAAAAAATCAAAGAGCAGCAAAGGTAATTTTGACATTTTAAGTGGCCGAGAGTCCTCCAAAATTTGCAGGAGGGTGTCAACTGCCTCCCCTACCCTCTCCCTCCGCCTTGGCCCTGTCCTTTTAAGGGCCCTACTTGTAATTTTGTTGCCCTATGTCAAAAGCCTCAAGATTGATGAAATTTGTTAGGCTAGGCCCTTAAACCACTTAGGATTGTACCATTCCACCATGTTCCGTAGTCGATGTCTCCCCAACAACCCTCTTTATGATGCTTTTTATTTTGGTTGTTCTCCAAGTAGTATTTTCCACATGTCGCCTCTTCCATGCTCGAACACAAGATCTGATGTTGACGGGCTCTGATACCAAATGTCAGCTTCCTAACCAATACGCCAAAAGCCCCATGACCAATGAAATGCGTTAAATTATGCATTTGAACCACTTAGGATCATAGCAATGAGGCTAATAAGGCAAATGTTGTTGCAGTAGATGAAAGTTGAGGAGGTAGGAGCTATTAAATAATACCCAATCAAAATTAAGGGCACTTTAACTATGATGATGAAAATCCCCACCCCTCTCCCCCCTCGAAAATTTTTCTAAACAACAATATAATGGATTTTTCAAGGTATCTTGATCAAAAATTTCACCTAAAAAAAAGTTTTAGTAGTAAAAACTATTACCATACGCCAAAGAACTTAATTTTGTTGCAAATTTTTATCAGGCAAAAAAAAATAAAAATCCGTAGCCACTTACGCCAAGGTCCTATTTGGCAATCATAAAATTTTATTTTTAATCTGTTCCCTAAAAAATGAATTTATAAAGTTTGCTATCCCTTTTTTTCTGGCCTCATTTGTTTTACAAACGTAAAACAAACGGGCTTATACAAGTTTACGGGGGTAAAAAGTGAATCCGATAATGCTTCATACCTTAAAACTTTCACACTCACTACCCCTGTAAGTCACTTCGGCCCGTGAATGGGAAATTCCTTTATTTTTGAATATTTTCATTTCTATCGAACCAAATATGATAAAATGTGAATAGAATGTAAAACCCATGTCTATCGAACCCAAAAAATTATTCCATGGAATAGTTGTAGACACAATTGTGAGAGAAAGACACAAGAGACGAGGGAAAGGGAGAGATTCAGGAGGGCTGGGGTGGAGAGAGCACAAGAATTCCTTAAAAACAGTGAAATACTTAAGCAACTTGAAGAGCGCCCCTAGAAAACAGGATTTTGTTTGGAAAAAAAATAAAATACGAAAGCCTTGCTTTGACACATGCACAAGAAGACAAGGAAGTGCGCTCGAATCCTCTCGAAATGCAAAGAAAAAAAAAGAAAAAAAACCCGTGGAAACGACCATTTTTGTTGCTCAATTCCACTTTCGTCTTTATTTTCCAAAAGAAATCCCATTTTGGAAGTGTTCTCCCAACGTAGGAGTTCAAATTGTTATTGTTTTCCTATTTTTCGTGGGCTTTTGATGCTCCCCCCACTCCCCACCTTGTCTCTCATAAGTGACCCAACTAATACTGTATGGAATATTATTTCATTGTTGCAAAACATGCCCCATACTCTGCATATAATTGGGAATTGCTACTTGACTTGTATCTCTAGTGTAAATCAAGCCCGTTGATTTAGTGGGGACCACATAATGGCTCCAGAAAACATTAATTATTTGATACGTGGGACCCAGTATGAGTTGGTCAACCACTCCACTTTAACCGGCAAATACGTTGTGATCCTTGTTTATGTAAAGCAATCATATATTGGGACCCACTATTGGTGGGCCATTCCATAGAATGGACAATCAATATGGACTTATGGAGTAGTTCCATCTGAATGGAGTAGTTCTAATCCTCATAGGCATGCCATGTGCATTAGTGTTCTAATCATAAACCTAATTCCTTACCCTCGTGTATAAAAAAACAAAAAGGGAAGTGATATATTGGCCCATTTTTTTTTACTTAGGACAACCCCTCTAGTGTAGGGGTGCAACTCGGATCGGGTTGAGGCCAACCCTAACCCAACCTGAGATAGCATTCCCTCAACCCTAACGAACCCAACCCGAGTCTCGGGTTGAGGAAGGTCAACCCTAACCCCAACCCGCTGCCAAATCGGGTCGGATTGGGTTCGAGTTGAGGATGGTTGGGTTCGGGTTCATCTAGGCCCAAACAGAAAAATACAAGGAAAAAACATATTCATAAGAAAATCATGAAAAAATTAGAGGCCGGAGTTCGGGTCGGGTTGGGTTGCCAAGGCCTCAACCCTAATCCAACCCGAAATTAAATCGGGTTGGCTTTTCCCAACCCTAACCCAACCCAACACGAGAAAATGCCAACCCAACCCGAGCCAGAATGGGGTTGAACCCGTTGGGTTCGGGTTGAGCCTGACCCAAGTTGCACCCTTACTCTAGTGTATTTATGACTAATCTTTCACACCAGATGGGGGCTGTCCCAAGTGAAAGAAAGGGCTAATAGACTAAATGAATGAAATGACAGGGCGCGCCCATGTTTGAGCAGAAAAGCAAAACTTATTGTGATTGTCCTTGGAATCTATTTTCCCAATAATTATGGATTGGCTACCCTACTTCTATGTCAGAGAGAGATTGGAGCTGTTGTGGCTAAGCTGTTCTTGGGATAGGCCATCCTATTTGTTTGTTTTTTTTGTTTTTTGTTTTTTGTTTTGTTTTTTTTTTTTTTTTGGGGGTGGGGGGTAAGCTGGGATTGGAACCACTTCAAGGTTGAAACCCAAAGCCTTACCCCAGCGGGCTAAAGGCTCGCTCAACCTCTATTTGATTGGATTGGAATTCTTGGGAACCATGCTTCCTCTCTCTCTCCACTCCCCTCTCTCCATCTTCTCTCTCTATTTTGATAATGACACTTCCTACTACTATACGAGGTTGACACCCAAGCACTACCTACCACTATTCCAGGAGTTCAGTTTCAGGTAAATCCAAATGCTTGTCTCTTTTGCTTTTATCTATGTACACCACTACTTTAATAGGTAAATACTTGCAACCGATCAGAGCCTAGGATTGGCTACCCTACTTCTACAGTATATAACAGAGTAAGCCTTACAGGCTTCTCGATTCTCACAGACATGAACTCAAAGTTGGAGACAAATTGTAAAATCTCATGTCCTTCACCAATCTGAATGCAATATTACCTTTTTAGCGGCGCAATCACCACCAACGATGTCATGTCTGCTTCGGTTGGTTTGACATTACTCACTAGCATGCGATTAAAGACTAAGTCATTGATATCTATTTGATGCATCTCCAAGACGCAAGAGGTTTATTTTTTTTTGTGAGAGTAGGGGCATCCTTTTGGCATCTGGAGTCTGGACTGTCTATCTCATGTCCCAAAAACCACACCAATCAGATAATTCTAACATTTAATTGTATATATCTTGTCATTAGTTGAGTAAAGGAGTTTTTAAATTGTTTACGGCCGTGGTTTTTAAAAAAGTACCGTACGGCCCACTCTATAGGATGATCCGAACCATCCATTTGTTGGGCCACCACATCAATAGGATGTGCCCCAAAAATCATCAATATAGGATGATCCTATCACTCCGATTTGGTGAGGAACTGCACATAATGGAGACTTCTAGGATTATCCTATGGAAATGTATAGTGGGCTTCCAGCATTCTTATTTCAGACCAAACTCTAATAGAAATCATAACTCACTCAATTCAACTCAGAATTCGGTGAAATCTATATCTACTTGAAGCTATCGAAGTCTAGTTTACATATACAGGAAACAGTGATTTCATAACAACTTTTGATTGAACGACCATAATTCACTCAATTCAACTCGGAATTCAGTGAAATTTGCGCCCAATCAAAACTGTCGAAGTCTAGTTTATAACAAAAGAAATAATTCAAACGAAAATTGCATACTAGTGGATATTAGAGATCCAACTGGACCCAACGAGATGGATGGTCTAGATCAACCAAAGATGGGCCTTCAACATAATAGTGCGCGTACCATCTTCCTAAAATACCCTTCCAAGACAGATAAATGACGAGCGTGTATTAGAAAAGTACTCTTTTTACTCGGACGAGACGAGACGAAACGAAACTGGGCTTCTCTCTCGATCGGGAAACGAGAGAAAGAAAACTCGATCCATATCTGTTCTTGTTCGATTTCACAACTATAAAATCTAACCTACAAATCAGCTCTTGTTCAGGTAAATCTCATTAACAATCTCCTTTTTTTTTTCGCATTTGAAAAATACTTTCACCATTAAAAATCCTTTTCCCAACGTATCTCTTTTTATAGATCCGTTGGGATTGAACAATTGAACACCCGTTTGAATATCTTTCGATTTGTTTCATTTGTGAGATTCCTTTTTTGGTTGTTCGATTGAATTTTGAATTGGATGCATAATTTAATTATTTGTTTTATCATTCTTAGGGTTTCTATGGTGTTCAATTTACATTTGTAGATCTTTAAATTTTGTTTATGAGATCTCATTTTCTGTTTTAGATAGTTCGATTGAATTCTCAGCTGTTTGTCAGTAACCCTAAGTGTTCGTTTGGATACATGGATTTAATAATTCAATATTGTAAAACCTAGATTTTGAATGCGTAAATAAGGTGTGTTACCACTCAGTCTGGTAAAATCCTGATTTTACCTTAAAAATATAGGTTCATGGATTGTAAAATCCAACTATCCAAACGGCCCCTAAGTGGTGGTTGTGCACTTTTAAGTTCTAAGTTAGGGCTTGCAGATTTTTTTTACTATGATGTTATATTTTGCTCAAAAAGTGGAATTGGGCATGATAAAAGCTATATGTTCTGTCTTGAATATTGCCCTGATTTTTTGTTTGATTCTGTCATTGCCATCCTTTACTCTCTGGATGGTCAATTTTATTTTTTGTAGAACTTTAATTGAGGCTGCTTATTGTTATTTGATGTTGTTTAATTTTCATTGAATTGCTGTTTAGGAAGAGATGGGGGGATTTATGGCACTCCTTGTGGCGTTTTTGTTTGCTGTGGTAAAAATTTCACTCGCGTCTTCCTCATCAGTCACAGTTCCGGCATTTCTTTGGTCGTCTCACCATGATAAGTATGGTTTCTTATCTTTTTTTTTTTTTTTTGTTTTTGTTTTTTTTTTCAGTTTGGTTTTTGTGAATATTAGCATGAAAGAGACGAAGCTATGGGTGTTTTTTGTTTTTCGATGCTATTTCCAGTGAAATGGGGTATATTCTTCTGAGCATTATTTACTGTAATTATAGCTGTTTTTTTGTTGGACGCCTTAGTTTTTGTTATATTGCAGAGGGAATGGAAACTATGGCATCCTTGAATATCTGATTTTTGACTGGTGGGGTAACTTTTGGAACTGATTTGTTTCTCACAGTGTCATTGGAAAGTATATAAGCACATTCTTTTATAATGCCCAACTTAACAATTTTAACCTTTGTACTTATCTTCCTATAATTAGTTTTTTTACTCCATTTCTTCTTATTCTTTGAAGTTCTATAAATTTTCTCGACTCTCATTTTATATTTACTCAAAAAATGATTACACTTCTATTGGGTTAATTAAATGAAGAGTCATAATTATCTCAGTTGTTCCTTCCAAATGTGTATATATCGTGCGTGGATTGGAAAAACAACAACACTTAGACGCCATTTGAGTTCATCATATACTTTGAAGAATCTCCCCTTTCAATTCATTAGAAACTGGGACATGCTGGTTAGATGTACTTCTTTTCAGTCCCCGTCTACTTATCCTCATGGTCATCCAATTATTCATTTTACTTGTCCATTTATCTCATATAAGGAATTTGGATGGATCCATTGTGGTTTCCATAGGTTTTTATGTGACCAGGTTGACGTCATTCCCTGCTCTTGCCTCTAGTAGTAGTATGGTAGAAAATTTAAAGCCGTAAGAGGTCCCCTCAGAGAAAATTTTAAGCCTTAAAGCCCTATCCTTCTTTTTTGAAAGGTAATAATTATTTTGTTAATACAGGTGAAGAAAATTATGATTTTTTTTTGAATGGCTTCAAAATTTCAATTAGCCAATTAGGACATTAATTGCCTAACTCCCAAAGCGTTTCTATTTACACCTTCTATTGCTAAACCATCCACAATTTCATTAATTCTCCTCAACTCATGGAAAAAGAAAATATCACTCCCTATACAAATGCCAACAGTTTTCTTTCACTGAAGAATTTTCTTTAACTTTATTTATTTTGCTTTGGATTAGATGAATGGTTGAGATTAAATGCTTAGGTCTTAAGTTATCTTCTAGGGTTTCTTTTCTTATAAATACATCTTATGAAAGCAATGTAAGGGACTTTTGAATAAGGAATTAACGTTTTTGCAAAAGAAGCTATTGAAGCTTGGAACTTCTTCTCTTCTCTCTTCTTGGTGGCTTGGAGCCATTCTTCTCAATCTCCTCTCATCTTCTCACTCCTATTCTCCTCTCAAATCAGCCATAAACAAGTAAGTCATTAGTTCTTCAATTTTTTTGTTTTGTTTTCTTGAACCGTAAAATACAAAAACCCAAAATGCAAATATCTCCTATATCGTTTAAGATCTCATTTTGAACCTTTGAAGGACTTTATTTGGGACTAGCCTCATCCAAAGCATCCAAGATCTATAGTTTTAAACCCCTTTGCAGCCAATTGAAAATTCACACCCTTTTCAACCCTAGAACACATTTTCTTGGAAATTGATGATACAACGGCTATCAAAACTGAACCCTAGGTCTGAAGTTGGTTTTCTTTTCATCTTTTAGATCATACCCTATGAACCATCAGCCCTAAATCCCGAAATTACAGCTATGTCCAAATTACCAAAATACCCTTTTGGCCTAAATTGGACCGATTTGCCCCCGTTTTGTTGCTGCAGAAATTACTGTTTTTTCATTGGATTATTGCTGATTTCTCATCAAAATAAAGTTTAATTCATAGGTTTTGGTATTGTTTTAATTATTCTACTTGGTCGCACGTTTAAAACCCCGTTTTGAGCTAATTTTACCCTTAACTATGTTGATTTCATGCTGATTGTGTTCTTTCTCATTATTTAATTCAAAGTTAAGTCTCGATATTGCTGCTGTCCGCCAATTAATTCTGCCTTAAATAAACCCTAGTTAACCCGTAGGTGTCTTTAGCCTCTTAAGAATCAGCACTAAACTTTTCTAGAACCCATTATCTCATTAGGAGTGTAGGATTTTCCCTAAATTAGGTATTGTCCTGCATCAGGCCTATATTTGCTATAGTGGTATTCCCTTCATCTGCACACTTGGGTAAAAGTGGCTTGCAGTGCATTCTAACTAACCTTTTGAGTTCCAAAGATTTTATATTTCGTTTTCGAATCACTTTCTAATCGATACTACCACCTAAGAGTGCTTAATTATCCAAATTAATGGTCACTGCTCTTCCTACACAATACTGTTTTTCTCTATTTATTGTAGGTTGCCTTTCCATCTGGATTCGGGCTTTAAGTTGACCGTACGATGTTCTCATGCTTATATTTTTTGAGTAATGTTCTCATGCTTATATCTCCAAGTTGTAGTATGTTCTTCAGTACTTGAATGCTTTGAGGCCATGCTTTTTCAACTGTGGCAGATGGGAACCTATGTAAAAGGAACTGTTGATTGACATCTCATATTTTTTAACCGTATGCTTTTGCAGATTATCATATAATGGGGTGAAAGAAATTGTTAATTACCGTATTATCTCCCCAAAAGATTTAGCCAAGACTGTTCTATCTGAAGGAGGCTGGTCAAACTTAGTGGTAATTTGTTTAAGAATAATTATAAGAAACATGGTCATGTTAGAGTTTTGTTGATGTGGTTGGGTCCACCTTACACATTTCAGTATTCCACTTTAGGGTGACTGGCTCTTTTTTTCTGTTGGGTCACCACTAGTCTGGGTCCATTGCCTCTAGTCCTTCCATGATTGGATGTTCTTACACCCTTGATTATTTACGATGATAAAAGAAAAGGTGCAATTTTAGGATTTAAAAAAAAATAGAAAACCTACAAAGATGTCATGTGGATCAAGTTGTTCAGCAGAATAATCCAATCCTGGTGGGACCAGAGAGGGCTCTGTGGTGGTAGCCTACCAGATCAATAGAGCCGATCAACATAAAAGGTGACACGTACAGTGGGCCACACTGTGTTACCGGAAAGCGGTAGCACAACCTTGTTTTCCTTGGATAGCTCTTTATTCAAGTAAGGACTCTGTCAACTTTCCTGCTCACAGAGCGAATTTTGGTTGTGTTTTACTTTTGAATTTCTTTTCCAATACAAAAACAGTAAATTTTTAACAGATTTCTCTTCAATCTCTTATATTGGATGTTTTTTTTCCTTAGTGCTCTGTGGAGAACCTTCAGCAGTCTGTGGATATAGCACTTGTTTTCGTTGGCAGGAAGGTAAGAACAGTCATTACTTTTAGCATATTTAGCACTTCAATTTTTTGCTTAAGCGGCCACTTTCACTGTCCCCATTGTCTCATTGCTTTTGACCAAAGTGTGAGTAGGATTAGTGAGACTTCTCAGCTGTTACAACAGTCGATCTTTCCATATCTTGCTAAATTACCAATAACTTGGGTTCCAATTTTGTGAAAACCCACGCTTCTTTTGATTAGTCTGTCATGTACTGATGTACTGCACTTACCAATTACCTGCCGAGATTTTTCAGCCTTGGGAAAAAGACAAGAAATCGTCATCCCATTCCTGCAGTTTGTCCTTTTGAATGCGAAACTGGTTGTTTCTTTCCTGATAACTACTTGTGCAAAATTTTCATCTTGTTAGCTAACTCAGCCAGCTAAGAATGTGTGGGATACATGATTTATATTCCAATCCTTGTTCAAACTCCTGCCTACTAATGAGATGCTTTCTCCATTCGTAGCTTCAATCTTCAGATATTTCGAGAAATGCACACATGGATCAAGATCTTATAGACCTGCTTAAGGTAACTCTAAGCTGATTTGCTGAATTTTATCGATAGTTTGCATGGACAAAATTACCAGGCTCATTTACTTTGCATTAATGGCAATGTAAGTTTTTAATGATTTGGCATGCCATTCTTCATTGATTGCCAGGTGTCGTTCACAGGATCCAGTTTTTCCATGGCATTTCCATATGTTTCTGCATCAGATGAAAAGGAGACAATGGAGAGTTCTATAATCTCAGGGTTCATTGAGAATTGTGGGCATCAGTTAGAAGTGACTAATGTCGCTCTCATGGATACGTGTTCTGTAGAGGGTGATGGCCTTAAGAAACTTGCAGGATTTAATGCATTCCATGTAATTGAACTCAATTGATATTGTATTTTACTCATTACACTATGCTATCTGGGGAGATCTAGGGTGACAATCTGATACTAAATTGCGGAAAACAGGAGTATGTGGGTTCAAGGATGCAGACAAAGCTGAAGGGTCAGACAGATTTGATTGTGTTCTGCAATGGTGGCTCAGAGTCTTCTGAAGAATTTGACCAGACTCAATCAGAAGGTATAATCTGGAATCCTTACACTCGTCTATTTCTTCCCAGTTTCCTGTATAAGATGGTGTTCGTGATGTGATTTCCAGGAAAGATCTTATCGGAACTCATCAGTTTTCTGAAGCAGTCTGGTGCAACATACACTGTTCTGTATGCTTCTGATCCATCTAGAGCAATTCAGTACTCTTCTCACCAGGCAATTGGGAGGTTCCTTGCCGAAGGCACCCTTGGAAATGGTTCTGCCGATGCAACGAGTTGTGATGGAGTTTGCCGGATTAAATCATCACTTTTGGAAGGGGTTTTTGTTGTAAGTTACTCCGTACCTTTTCTACTTTCGTGTTATTAAATGATCTTGTTTGAGTGGAGTTTCAGGTGCTAATGGATAGACGAGAAGGTTAATTAATTGAAATTTAGTTCAAACTTTTGTGCTCATTCTACTGAAAACAAATTCAGGTCATAAAATCATTTGTAGACCCCATCAAATCAAATCAGTGAACCAGCGTGTTTTTTAATTTCTAAAAAATTAATAAACATTTGGCCAAAACAACAGTATTCTAATGCATAACATCATATTTTTACCCTAACATTCCATGCCATTTCTATGGAGTAATGAACTGTACAGAGCACCCAGAACAATTAGATATTACATAGACGTTGGCTTTAGTATGTTATGCACCCTTTCAATTATATTGCCCCTCCATCCATAAAGATAAACAAATTACGGAAATTGGAACCATAAACTGTTATAAAATCCTATGTAATTCCATATTTTGAGCAATTACTGTGATTGTTTCATTTGCGAACTTATCCTATGACTCATGTATGCTTGTTGTTGATTGAATCGTGAATTTTCTTCTCTTGGAAATTAGCAGTCGAGTTTTAGTGGCAGGACTGGAATTGTAAATTTTAGAATTTTAGTAATATTGCTGCCACAATTAGTGCTACTATAGAATATGCTTTAATTATGTCTCATTATCGATTGTCCAATTTTCCTTTTTCGTTGAGAATTAGGCTGCCGACCCCAACTAGTTTGGGACAAAGGCTTAATTGAGTTGAGCTGAGAATTAAGCTGATTAATTTGTAGAATCAATGTTTGCTTGCTCGTGTGAAAATTTTGAGTTTGTAAATTAAGCTGAAAAATTTGTAGAATTAAGCTGATGAATTTGTAGATTCAAGTCCCACTGATGAGGTCTCTCTCTGGCTAAACATTTTAGTAAAACTCCTAATCGGTGATTGACTATCTCCGTCGACTCATCTACTTTGGAATGATAAGTTCTACAAAACTGAAGTTTTTTTTCAACTTGGAAAGGAATGCAGCCACTGGGCGGACCCCCAAAATTTTATAAATGGTAGGGGACAAACAAGCGGAGGGCAAGCCTCCTAGCCTCAAATGCAAAAAGGCTCTATCTCTCCACTCCTAGGGATTTGTTCTCCGGCATCGCGTTTCGTCCTCCCCTCGGCAGAGGAGATAGAGGCCGTAGCTTGATGCCTCTGAACCCGAATCTCCCTGACCATAAGAAGTCCTCTTGTGTGTCCCACAGATTCAGAGTCTTATGCTAATGATCCATCAATAGATCCTGCAGAGCCTAAAGAAGTAGGGGGCTATGGCTAAAGCACTAGTAGTAGATCTGATAACTATGTCACTAGTCACAGAGCCTAAAGAAGTCGTTTCGGTAGCACCCTTAAAAATAGTATATAGAAAGGCATGTGCATTACTAGCCAGTTAGAAATAGGAATATAGATATAGATCTAGACCCATATCCATACATAAGTACCAGAGCCTATTGATCCATAATTGTCATTAACAGCGGTAGGATGAAATAAGCCTATATCCATATTCCTTTTCCAGAGCGAGATCCAGTTGCTGGACCATCAGTAGCATATCGACCAGCTTCACGAACAGGCCTTTATACATCAATACCGATCTGGTGTTAGTAATGGTTATGCTGCTAAATCAACTGCAAAATCGATTGGATCAGCAAGCAAGGTCAATTGGATATGCTATTAGTGGATCATATGTTCCTTTCTATGCCTCTAGTGATGCTTCAATCTTCGTCTCTGCTGCTCCTGCTAGGGCCCCTCTTTTCTTTGTCATTCTTAGAGGCCTCGTTCTGTGGAAGCCTTAGCGACTCGTTTAATTGATGGGTTCAGTTTTTAGTGAAAAGGAGATGAACTCACCAAAATAGAAGATGAATCCGAGAAGTGGATTCAATCTTTTCTTAAACTACGCAACAGACTTCATAAAAGGGCATTCAAACTACCCTTTTTAGATGGTTTGTTTTCAATAAAACCTCATATACTAAATAATCCAAACGTCTTTCAAAAGAAAAGTATGATACTACTGTGACTTAAAATTGTATAAAGGTGAAGCTGTGAAGCACCTCGTTTGAGAAGTTGCGATCTCCCCGCTCGTAGAAAATGGTGGTCCCTGGTGCCAGAGTGGAACGAAAGGAGTTCCGCTCAAAACCAGTAACATGATCTTCAAAAATCTGTCCAAGAGTTCGACCAGACATTGATCATTTGATCCTCATTCCCTCGGAAAACTCCCATGTTGATGGAGATCTATCCGTTGGGGCAGCAGAGGTTCATTGCCTTACTAACTAAGATGGCAGAAAGTCCGCCAATGTGATTAAAGGAATTGGCAATTAGGATTGAGATTAGCAACGCCCGGTTGTGGTTCCCGAATGCTGCTTCGGCATAAAGTTGGGAGGGGATCTATATTCTTCTCAAAAAAGTCAAGGTCAATAGCTGAAAACAACTTATTTGCATACTGGGTTCGGTGAGAAACTCTATTCTTTAATTGTAGAGCTATATATTCTGCAAGAATATTAGGTTGTCCATAAGGTTTTGCAACTCTTGTGATAACAATGTTAAGTCTCTGGTTCACAGTACGAAACCCTTTTTGTACATTGATCTGTAATTCTTTGGTTCCTCGCGTTCGACCTTCTATACAAAAAAAATGACAACCAATAAGAGGAATATAATGACTAGCAGCCTATCTTGCGTCACAGGGCCTCAAGACCTAGGATACCTACCACCCCACTCATTCCATGCCAGGCCTTAATCACGGTGGAAGGATGGTTTTGAGATTCTCCCAGACTAGGTTTTAAACCCAATTTTCTGTTTTTTCTTGATGCTTCTAAGTTGTGGTCGAGGAGGGGCTGAATCTTCAATGAGATCATCTGAACTAGCTTCAAAACCTTCTTTTCCCTTTGCATTGCAAACTCGAATGTATCTTCTTTGACTTTTTCAGAGAGGGCGTGAACTCTCTATTCAATAAGGTCCATCCTTTAGTAAACCTGCTCTTGATGGGGGCTTAGATAGAGCTCTTCCTTGCGAGGAAGGGCCCCCAAGAGCAGGGTGTTTGTGAATTATAGGGGGAAGTTGAATGGCTCTTTCCATCATCTTCTTCCCTTAATCATCTGACTTGTATCTGCCCTATATCTTCATTAGTTTATGCCCATGCTCTGGGTAGGAGGCCTGCATTCGAGGCTAGTTGATTGATAAAGGGTCAAATGGTGCCCTATTTGAGAGAAGGGATTTGTTAGAGTCCATCGTAGAAGGCATTTCGTGGATGGTTTGTTTCTGTGGGACCCGATCCTGCGAGAGGGCGCGACTCGCCTCTCTTGGTCTCTCGGTACCCACGCGAGCAACGTGCGCTTTTGATTATTGATATGAATCATCTTTTCCGTGAACTTGGGATCACTAAAGAAATCCGAATTTCACGCAAAAGAGAATGACCAGAGTCGCCAGTCTGTGGGACCCGATCCCGCGAGGGGGGCACGACCCGCCTCTCTTTTCCCAGAGGATGCAAGAAAGCCTTCGTCATCTGAATCACTGTCACTGTCACTGCTACTACCGAGTTCGATTATCGGATCCGGTTTGGAAAACTCAAATCTCTAGTTTTCCATATCTGAGATTTCCTGTTCCTCACTTGTACTCATTTCAGAACATCAGATCGTGGGATTGGCAGGTCGATGAATTCTCTTCTTGGTTTTTAGATGATTCTCCATGATCATGTTCATGAGTTAGAGGCCTGAGAGGTTCTTTAGAACTTTGACTGGCCGAGTTCCACATAACAGCACTTTGTGCTCTAATGTCCTGGGGGTCGGAGTCTTCAGAATTTCGAGATTGGGAATAATACGTTTGCAATAGCTGCTTCATTTGACGAACCTCATGAGCCAGGGCGGCCACTTGCCTATAGAGATTCACAATCAATTCTTCTGAACCGATAACCATTGAATTTTGAGACCACTCAGATGCCATGGGGAAGCTAGGACCTTTTCCCTTAGAAGCAATAGTGGTTGGACCAAATTTCTCAGTCAGTTGAGCTTTGATGGATTGATTTTCTTCCTTCATTTTCTTCATCGGTTGGACAAGCAGGGTCAAGGCTTCCATGATATAAGCGAACTGAGATTTTTTCATAGAATTTGCCATGACTATGGAAAGAGGAGATGAAGATGCTTCCAAAGAAAATGGAGAATTAACTTCCTCACTAATCAAACCTAAGGAACTTCCCTGGATTCTCAGTGGTGAACAATCCTGACATGGAAACAATAAAAATGGTGTATGAGCTTGACATTCACAGAGTGCTATTTCTCAATGACTGAAAATGATTATGGAGTAAACATGTAATGGGGGATGATGAAATGAATCATAAATGACTGAGACATAACAATGATGACACGACTGTGCAGGGGAATGCCCCTAAAGGACCATCAGAATGAACTCTGAAGGGCTTAGCAGATAATTTTGAAAAGGGTTGCCCCTAGAGTAAGAAGGGACTGTCCCTAAACTAGGGATGCAATGAATCTAAGAGAATGATAACCTAGGTTGAACAACCGAGAATGGAAACCCTATCTTAGATGAATGACATGACCCAGGGAAACCCTAAGCTACATGACGCATGACCTATAATGACAGGAAAATGAGTATAATATCCACACATAGACTAGGATCTAGAAGATGAAGACTGGATGAATGACACTAAGGTATCTAGAAGATGAAGACTGGATGAATGACACTAAGGTAACAATCCACGAGGAAGACTAGATATCCCAAGAAATGGATTTTATCAGTCTAAAACGGGGATAAAGATTAGACAAATTGAGATTGCCTAAAACTAAAAATGATGGAATGTAATGATACGGAATGAGAGGACTAAATGAGAGAAGGAATTTATAGAATCTGAGAATTATGGAATTGAATGAGCGGGAATTTGATAGATTTAAAGATGATGGGATTGAATAGGAAGAACTGAGGAAGGATGTAAGTATGGCTAGACCATTAGGAGAAAGATCAAAATTTATGATCGAATGATTTGGCGAGATCGCGCACGATTGAATTGGAAAATTTATCAAGGAAAGATTATCCTATGAGATCTTGGGAAAAGATGATGAGATTTATATCCTAATCTCGAAGGGAAAGTTTTTTAATCTTCTTAAATTTTATCAGGTGCTACTTGAAGGCATAAAATCTTAGTCCTAATCTAGCGTAGAGGAGAAGGGATCTCGACTCATGACCGGTAAGTGTACCTAAAAACCGATCGTAGCCATTGGTAGATGGACTACGGCCTAGATGCAAATAGGTAGGATATCCTAATCTAGGTTCACACACGTGATGCAAATGTGTCCGTACTATATGCTAGTGTGGTGTAATTTAGGGGTAAGGCCAAGATTCTCCTTAGCGCGAATCCGGGTTCGGTGTATTCCACCAGTGTCCGGGTAGAAGTACGTGAACCGTTGGATCCGTTTTTGCACCATGAAGGTACTAGGCTAAGGGTGAAATGTTTATCTAACACGAGAGGCACTGGGTCATGACCTCCCAGCCCACCATGCTAGATAGCACTCTGGGTTCTTAAATAGGACGTGTGTGCACGTGATATGCAAGGGTGTGGATGAAGTGTTGATGGTGTGTGCAAATAAGTTTCCGAAATCTATGATGCCTTCAGGTTTTGTTAGATTTAGTCTGTAGTGTAGTGTGATATAGAACAAAGCATACAAACTAATCTATCTATAGCAACACAAACATAGAAGATAGAGTTTTTATGAGCCTTTTAAATTAAATTCAAATGAGTTATCCTTTGAAATTTTAATGAAGTTAGGTGGTCCCCAGCAGAGTCGCCGGTCTGTGGGACCCGATCCCGCGAGAGGGCGCGACTCGCCTCTCTTGGTCTCTCGGTACCCACGCGAGCGGCGTGCGCTCTTGATTATTGATATGAATCATCTTTTTCGTGAACTTGAGATCATTCAAGAAATTCGAATTTCACGCAAAAGAGAATGACCAGAGTCGCCACCTAGGTAAGGGACCTAGGGCCCGTAAATGATACTCCAATGATCTGCGATCCCAGAGTCTAGATCCGTTACCTGATTACGTGAACAGAAGGTATGATGGATACCACCATATGCACCGTTCTCGCCCGGTAATCCGGTCTTCAATTCCAAAGGTTAACTCACTTGTCTTTCTTTTAAAAGGCTCATTTAAACTCTCCTGATGTAATTTACTGGACATGCACCCTAAGTGATCTAATTTCGATGTGGTTCCTAGATGCATCTTTTGGTTTGGTTTGATTAAATCTATGTGAAAGTTCTCCTAAAATCTAATTTGGAGGAGATCCTAAGTGAACTTTTCGATTTATGCTTAACTTTAGTTTAAATAAATTAGTTAATTTAGGGTTTGAAAATGATCAAGAAATAAAACACAATCCTAAAATCCTACTGGAGTTTGTGTAGGGTCGCTCTGAGCTTGGAGTGTCATCGAAGTTGCCTACGTACCCAAGCCTCACTGGGATCAAGATCGACGTAGTTCGGTGACCTAAACTAAGCTACGTATGCCTAACTCATCTAGGACACCGCTCTAGACTGGACTCAACTGTTTCAACAGTTTACAAGATATGCTTAATTAAGTTAAAGTAGATTATGTTTTCTTATCTTAGGATTCAATCTAGGATGCTATTCCTATATGATCCTATCTAAATGCAAAGATTTTTCCGAACTAATGCAAGTGGGCCCTACATCCTAGGTTGACTAGGCATGTCCTATAGGGGAAGATGGTTGACTATGTGAAACTTAATCTATGGCTCAGTTGCTAACAAGAGCAACCGGCTGTGTTGAGGCTTACCGGACTTCTAACTCTAGGACTCCCTAAGACCTAAAAGTCAATTTGACCTAAGTGCTCCTAAAGGGGGCTTTAAAGGTTCGTACGAGGTGGGACCGTGATCCAACGGTTCCAAAATTGATCTGAACTTAGGTTTGACCAACCAAAATTATTAAGTTGGTTGATTTCAGCTTTTAGGGGTTCCTAACACCTAGAAATTCAAGGTATTCTAAAGCTCTAAGGGTTCTTCACTCCAATTAGGATTATGACTGATTTAGCATGGTATGAAGACATTTATCGATTTTTAAGGTTTTTTACTTCAGTTCTTTACACATTATTTTCATTCTGGAATATTTCATCACTCTCGAATTTTTAAGAATTTTTTGAGTTATTACCATTTTTTAAATGATTTTTAACAATAATCTCAATTTAGCAAAGTTTGGATAAAAAACATATCAAATCTCATTCAATTCGGTCCAAAACAGTAACATAGTATGTTCATGACAGTAGAAAACTACAGTAAAAATTTCACCTATTTTTACTGGAGTTGTCTATTTGTAGTGAATTTCTTTAGATTCATGCTGATTTGAATAAAAATCATTAAAAATACTAAATCATGCTAAAAAATCCTGAAAAATTCACGGTATGATATTAATAGATCAATCCATGTAATCCCAGAAGATTGGCTTCTGAAAAATTTGTTTGATAATAAAGCCTTTACACATGTAGAAAACACTTATTTTCCGTTAAATAAGTCAAGAAAAATAGTAAATAATTACTAAATTCCTTGAAAACTTTTCTATGATCTTAGAATATCAAAAAGTTACTGGAAATAAAATTTCATCGAATTTCGACTTGATTTGATATACAATCGAATTTTTCTTCGAAAAATAGTTTTTTTCGAGGCATTTTTCGAAGAACTCTTAAACCATCGAGATGAGAAGAATTCAACTGAAATTTTGGATTTCCAATATTCTTTTGACCCAAATAGCACTCAGAAAACATAAGCCACGAAAAAAATTAGAGTTCTAGATTAGTTGCTTTGGAAAATAACTCAAAAAGTGATTTGACCCACATTTCTTTAAATCTCATTTTTTATTAATTAAAATGACTTTTCCTCCACCAAAATCAGTAATAACATGACTTGATCTATTGAATATTATATTAGATCCATAGCAAAAAATATCAAATGTATTTTCTATGAAAAAGCATGGAAAAACGAGAAAAATACACCCCTAAGTATGTCACTATGATCTAACTATGAATAGTAGATGTACCGACCTTTGATTCACTAATCCAACGGCTCGAAATCCTCGTTTAAGAAAGGGTCTCTTATAAAGCGTCATCAAAGGGTTTCTTAAGCGAGGATTTCGAGCCATTGGATTAGCGAATCAAAGGTCGGTACATCTACTATTCATAATTAGATCGTAGTGACATGCTTAGGGGTGTACTTTTCTCTTTTTTCCATGGTTTTTATTAGAAAATATATGTGATTTTTTTTGCTATGGATCTAATATGATATTAAATAGATCAAGTCATGTTATTACTGATTTTGGTGGAAGAAAAGTCGTTTTAATTAATAAAAAAGAGATTTAAAGAAATGGGGTTCAAATAACTTTTTGAGTTATTTTTCAAAGCAACTAATCTAGAACTCTAAATTTTTCCGTGGCTTATGTTTTCTGAGTGCTATTTGGGTCAAAAGAATATTGGAAATCCAAAATTTCAGTTGAATTCTTCTCATCTCGGTGGTCTAAGAGTTCATCGAAAAATGCCTTGAAAAAGACTATTTTTCGAAGAAAAATTCGATTGTATATCAAATCAAGTCGAAATTCGATGAAATTTTATTTCCAAAACTTTTTGATATTCTAAGATCATAGAAAAGTTTTCAAGGAATTTAGTAATTATTTACTATTTTTCTTGAATTATTTAATGGAAAATAAGTGTTTTCTATGTGAAGACTTTGTTATCAAACGAATTCTTCTGGAATAACATGGATTGATCTATTAATATCATACTGTGAATTTTTCAGAATTTTTGAGCATGATTTAGTATTTTTAGTAATTTTTATTCAAATCAGCATGAATATAAAGAAATTCACTAAAAATAGACAACTCCAGTAAAAATAGGTGAAATTTTTACTGTAGTTTTCTACTGTTATGAACATGCAATGTTACTGTTTTGGACCGAATTGAATGAGATTTGATATGTTTATTATCCAAACTTTGCTAAATTGAGAATATTGTTAAAAATCATTAAAAAATGGCAATAACTCGAAAAATTCTTAAAAATTCCAGAGTGATGAAATATTCCAGAATGAACATAATGTGTAAAGAACTGAAATAAAAATCCTTAAAAATCGATAAATGTCTTCATGCCATGCTAAATCGGTCATAATCCTAATTGGAGTGAAGAACTCTTAGAGCCTTAGAATACCTTGAATTTCTAGGTGTTAGGAACCCCTAAAAGCTGAAATCAACCAACTTAATAATTTGGGTTGGTCAAACCCAAGTAAAGATCAATTCTGGAACCGTTGGATCACGGTCCCACCTCGTAGGGAACCTTTAGAGCCTCTTTAGGAGCACTTAGGTCAAATCGAGTTTTAGGTCTTAGGGAGTCCTAGAGTTAGGAGTCCGGTAAGCCTCAATCACAACCGGTTGCTCTTGTTAGCAACTGTGCTTTAGATTAGATTTCACATAGTCAACCCTCTTCCCCTATAGGACATGCCTAGTCAACCTAGGATGTAGGGCCCACTTGCATTAGTTCGGAAAAATCTTTGCATTTAGATAGGATCATATAGGAATAGCATCCTAGATTGAATCCTAAGATAAGAAAACATAATCTACTTTAACTTAATTAAGCATATCTTGTAAACTGTTGAAACAGTTGAGTCCAGTCTAGAGCGGTGTCCTAAATGAGTTAGCCATACGTAGTTTAGTTTAGGTCACCGAACTGCGTCGATCTTGATTCCAGTGAGGCTTGGGTACGTAGGCAACTTCGATGGCACTCCAAGCTCAGATCGACCCTACACACACTCAGTAGGGTTTTAGGATTGTGTTTTATTTCTTGATCATTTTTCAAACCCTAAATTAACTAATTTTATTTAAACTAAAGTTAAGCATAAATCTAATAATTCACTTAGGATCTCCTCCAAATTTTAGGAGAACTTTTACATAGATTGAATCAAACCAAATTAAAAGAACCAAAATGATGCATCTAGGAACCACATCGAAATTACATCAGTAGTTTACATCAGGAGAGTTTAAATGAGCCTTTTAAAAGAAAGACAAGTGAGTTAACCTTTGGAATTGAAGACCGGATTACCGGGCGAGAACGGTGCATATGGTGGTATCCATCATACCTTATGTTCTCGTAATCAGGTAACGGATCTAGACTCAGGGATCGTAGATCATTGTAGTGTCATTTATGCTCCGTTTGGTTGCCGGGTTTTTTTCTTTTCCTGGGATTTATGTGGGTAAGGGTAGGAGACAAAGAAGGGGACAAGCATTAATTAGAGAAAGATATTATGATGAGTGGAGAGAGAAGGTAGAGAGAGAAAGAGAGGCCACCATTTTCAAGACAAGATTTTGCTGATGTCACAAAGAAAAAGCTGATGTGACCACTAAATATTCTCCCACATAAATCCTAGGAAAAAAAAAACCCAGCAACCAAACGGAGCAATAACCCTAGGTCCCTTACCTAGGTGACGACTCTGGTCATTCTCTTTTGCGTAAAATTCAAATTTCTTTAATGATCCCAAGTTCACGAAAAAGATGATTCATATCAATAATCAAGAGCGCACGCCGCTCGCGTGGGTATCGAGAGACCAAGAGAGGCGGGTCCCCCAGTTTCATGTTAGAGCATCCACACAGGCTCACTTTTCAACCGATTTTGTCTTCATTCATGAGGTGGCTGTACTCACATGCAACAGACCCTCCGCGGAATGCCTTCTGCGATGGACGCTAGCAAATCCCTTGAGAGAATAGATAGCCTAAAAGTATCCTCAATTATCTCTCTTTAGAGCTTGAATTATGGCATAAAATAGATCCCTTTTTACCGAGAGGTTTGAGGGAGATGAGGCAATTGAAGGGGTGGCACCTACTTATGCGCAGGGTGATGGGGACATCAACAATGGGCGTGGATTCAAGGTTTACAAGCGTAGACGTGGGCGAGACTAATGGCGGGGACTCTAGGATGGGCCACAAACATGGACGTCTTTTTTTTATTATTTACTTTCTATTCTCATCATTTTATTTGTAGCCTAACTTTGTAGGCATCAAATGTTATCCGTTTGACGTGTTTTTGTACTATTAGAAATGTTTTTCAATTACCTATCTATTGAGCCCAAGATCACATGATTTGCATGTGTTTTGAGTAAGCTATGAGTGTTCTTAGGAAGTGGTATAAATCTATTACGGGATTACTAATTTTGGTAAGTTTTTAATTTTAGTTAGTTTACTTTGGATTAGATGAATGGTTAAGATTTTTAAGTTATTTTCTAGGGTTTATTTTCTTATAAATATATCTTATGAAAGCAACGTAACGGACTTTTTGAATATTGAAGAGAATTGACGTTTATTTGTGAGAGTTATTGTGGCTTGGACTTCTTCTTCTCTTCTCTTCTTGGTGGCTTGGAGCCATTCTTCTCAATCCCCTCTCATCTTCTCACTTCTATTCTCCTCTCAAATCAGTCATAAACAAGTAAGTCATTAGTTCTTCATTTTTTTTTTTGTTCTTGAACCCTAAAATACAAAAACCCAAAATCCAAATATTTCCTACATCGTTTAAGATCTCATCTTGAAACTTTGAAGGACTTTATTTGGGACCAAACCTCAGCCAAAGCATCCAAGATCCTTAGCTTTAAACTCATTTTCCAGCCAATTGAAAATTCACACCCTTTTCAAGCTTGGAAACTATTTTTAAAGATCCATAGCCTAAATCTACCATCAAATCAGAACCTAAACCCTAGAATTACCTTTTTTTTACCTACCTAAATCCTTACCTAAGATCTGGACAACAATTTCCTTCAATTTCCAGATTTGCAGAAAGTACCAAAATACCCCTACTAACTAAATCTGGACTGTTTTGACCCAACCCAATAATTCGTGCCGCTAGACATTTTTTTTTCATTTTTCTTCATTAATTATTATTAATTTCTCATGCTTTTGTTACATCTAATTGATAGGTTTTACATTATCTTTTAGTTCTTTTAATTGGTTTCATGCGTAGGTTTTTTTTCAGACTAATCCTTCTATTATCAATTCATCTTACGAATCTTTATCGCTTTGATTGATTTGTATAAGGTTTAGTTCATGCTTATGCTATTTAAGTCTCATTAGTGCTGCTGCCCATAGATTAATTAGGCGTTAATTCATCCCGAGGTTAGCTGTTAAGTGTTCTTTTAGTTTTCCACGTAAGCCCTAAACTGTCCTAAAGTTAATCCCATTAGGAAAATAGAATTTTCCCTAAATTAGATATTGTCCTGCATCAACTTGGTATCAGAGCACATAGTAAGTTTTTAGGAAACCTTTTTAGGGTGTTAGTGTCCAAACTTATGTTTAGTTTTCCCATGCATGCCCACTAGGAGTGGTAAAGATTACCACACGATGGCATCCAGCAATCAGGTGTCTAATGATGAGTTGGCCCAACTCATTAGAGACACTAGGGCAGATCTGAATCTTAGCTGCGAGGAGAACCGGCTTAGTAGAGCGGACCATAAAGCCCACAATTGAGAGTTACAAGTCGTTTGTAATGAGATTCAAGCCAATGAGGCTGGGAATGATGAGGAAAACTCTGTGGCTGATGGCTATATTACTGAGGAAAAAGAATTAGAAGCAGAAGAAAGTTCGAACAAGGTTTGTTTGATGAGATGTATGATCACACAACCAAAGGCAGATGAGGACTGGAGAAGAAGAAGCATCTTTTACACTTTCACTAAACACCAAGGTAAGAACTGTAGAGTTATCATTGATAGTGGAAGTTGTATGAATGTAGTTTCTCCCAGTGGAGTTAGCCGAATGGGACTTAAACCCGAGCCACACCCAAACCCATACAAGGCTGCTTGGGTTGATCAGTCAACCATTCCATTTACCTAGAGATGTCGTGTGCCTCTTCAATTCTTATCATACCCCGACACAATCTGGTGTGATGTAGTTGAGATGAATGTTGCTCACATTTTACTAGGACGGCCGTGGTTGTATGACAGATATGTTGTACATTATGGGAAATCCAACACATTCATTTGAGCACAAAGGCAAGAAAATTACTTTGCAGCCATGCCCACCGCAACCATTCAAAGCGGCTGAAAAGAAAGATGTTGCTTCCACTAGTAGGTCCACGAAACCCTTAGGTATTCTTAATCAAAAGGGTTTTGAAAAGGAGTGTAAAGAGTCTGCAAATATTTACGCTCTAGTGGCAAAAGAGGATTATGTCCTCCAGAATGAAGTCGTTATTTAAATTCCTCCTGAGGTGAAACCGTTAATAAAAGAATATGAGGAATTATTTTCTGAGGAACTACCAGATGAACTACCTCCTATGTGAGACATTCAACACCATTGATCTAGTTCCTAGATCCTCTTTGCCGAACTTGCCCCACTATCGCATGAACCCCAAAGAACATGCCGAGTTAAAGAGGTAAGTAGATGAACTTTTAAGCAAAGGCTTGATTTGAGAAAGCTTGAGTCCATGTGCATTGCTTACGCCAAAGAAGGATGGAAGTTGGCGCATGTGCGTCGATAGTCGAGCCATAAACAAGATCACTGGTAAGTATCGATTTCCAATTCTCAGGCTTGATGATATACTTGATATGATGGCTGGCTCTGCCATCTTTTCAAAGATAGATCTAAAAAGCGGGTATCACCAAATTAGAGTTCGAGTTGGTGATGAGTGGAAGACCGCCTTTAAAACAAATGATGGTTTATATGAATGGTTAGTTATGCCTTTTGGCTCAACAAATGGTTGTTTACTTTGATGATTTACTAATTTATAGTAAAACCAAAATTGCCCACTTGTCACATCTTCGACAAGTATTTGAAACGGATCGTCAAACAGAGGTCATTAATAGGAGTCTAGGAAATCTTCTTAGGTGTCTTATTGGTGATCATATTTCTAGTTGGGATAGAGTCCTTCCCCAAGCTGAGTTTGGCTACAATAGTTATGTGAATCGTAGCACATGTTTTTCTCCTTTTCAGATTATCATAGGCTACACCCTAGGGAAGCCAGTAGATCTTATTCCTGCTGTAGCTAATGCCAGTTCTAGAGTTTCTAAGTCTGCCGAGTCCTTTGCGTAGCATATTCGAGACTTACATGCAAAAATAAGAAGAAAGATAATAATTAGTAATGAATTTTACAAATCTTATGCAGATGTACATCGAAGGCTACAAGAATTCAAAGGTGATATGGTAATGGTAAGAATTAGGCCTGAACGTTATGGTAAACGTGTAGTTAGCAAACTACAAGCTCGTGGCGCATGACCTTTTAAAATAATAAAAAGATTAGTGTTTAATGCCCTATGTTTTAGATTTACCACCAGACATGGGAATTCATAATACTTTCAATGTTGAAGACCTTTCATCATATCATGAACCCTTTTCTGCATTTGATAACCCCAAATATGCGCAATCTCCACCCATCCCAGTTCTACCTTCTTCTACCCTACCATTACCCAGATTTGAGAAAAGAAAAGTAGTAGTAGAAGACATTTTGGATGAGAAGATTGTCTCCAATCACACTGGAGGAACTAGGAAGTTCTTGTCAGATGGCGAGGATGGCCAAATAGCGAGGATTCTTGGATTACAGTTGACGAGCGTCAGGAGCTTGAACCAGATTGGTTTGAGCAGTACGAGCAGTTTAATTCACTGGAGGTGAATTTTTCCAAGCCGGGGAGAAATGATGGGGCATCAACAATGGGCATGAATTCAAGGTTTACAAGCGTAGACGTGGACGAGACTGATGGCGGGGACTCTAGCATGGGCCACAGACATGGGCGCCTTTTTTTATTATTTATTTTCTATTTTCATCATTTTATTTGTAGCCTATTTTTTAGGCATCAAATCTCATCCGTTTGATGAGTTTTTGGTATTATTAGAAAGGTTTTTCAATTACCTATCTAATGAGCCCAAGATCATATGATTTTTAGGAAGTGGTACATGTTTATTACGGGATTACTATTTTTGGTAAGTTTTTAACTTTATTTAGTTTACTTTGAATTTAATGAATAGTTGAGATTAGTTGCTTAGGTTTTAAGTTATCTTCTAGGTTTTCTTTTCTTAGAAATACATCTTATGAAAGCAATGCAAGGGACTTTTTGAATGTTGAATAGAATTGACATGTATTTGTGAGAGCTATTGTAGCTTGGACTTCTTTTTCTCTTCTCTTCTTGGTGGCTTGGAGCCATTCTTTTCAATCCCCTCCCATCTTCTCATTTCTATTCTCCTCTCAAATCAGCCATAAACAAGTAAGTCATTAGTTCTTCAATTTTTTTGTCTTCTTGAACCTTAAAATACAAAAACCCAAAATCCAAATATCTCCTACTTCGTTTAAGATCTCATCTTGAAACTTTGAAGGACTTTATTTGGGACCAAACCTCAGCCAAAGCATCTAAGTTCCATAGCTTTAAACTCCTTTTGCAGCCAATTGAAAATTCGCACCATTTTCAAGCCCGTAAACCATTTTTAAAGATCCATAGCCTAAACCTACCATCAAATCAGAGCCTTAACCCTAGAATTACTTTTCTTTTACCTACCTAAACTCTCACCTAAGATCTGGACAGCAGTTTCCTTCAATTTTCAGATTTGCAAAAATTACCAAAATACCCTTACAGCCTAAATCTGGATTGTTTTGACCTAATTCCTGCTGCTGGGCATTTTTTTAATATTTTTCTTCATTGATTATTATTAATTTCTCATGCTTTTGTTTTTTACATTATCTTTTAGTTCTTTTAATTAGTCGCATGTGTAGGCCTAGTTTCAGACTAATCCTTCTATTATCAATTCATCTTACGAATCTTTATCACTTTGATTGATTTATATAAGATTTAGTTAATGCTTAATTACAATCTTTACAATTATTTATGCGACTTAAGTCTCATTATTGCTGCTGCCCATAGATTAAATAGGCGTTAATTCGGCACTAGGTTAGTTGTTAAGTGTTCTTTTAGCTTTCCGCGTAAGCCCTAAACTGTCCTAAAGTCTTAATCCCATTAGGAGTGTAGGATTTTCCCTAAATTAGGTATTGTCCTGCATCATAGGGCCTGTGAGGGTTAGACTTTCCGAGACCTTGGGGTATAGAGGGGCAGGGCATTGGTGAAACTAGGACAATTGAAGTTTTGTTTTTACTATAAAACTGAAGTTTATTTCCCATTTGGCTCCATAGAGTTCTCCTGAAACTTGACACATTGGAGAACTTAGCGACACAAATCGACATGAAACATTGGAGAACTTAGCTACAGAAATCAACATGAAACGAATCACATCTAAGAACTTATCAACACTAATAATGATTAACGCATATCTCTAAGTATTCCTGATGATAGGGGAATATATGACTGTGTTTGGAGTTTGATTTTTAATGGACCGATCTACAGTGGACTGGGTAACAAACCATCCTCACAAGATCTCCATCAATTACCGTTTCATCCTGCTCACCCTCACATGATTGCTCATTTATCCCCTCATGTGGAGCATCACCATCATGGAGATTATTTCTTCCTTCACAGTCATTTCTATCAACATCATCTACGGGTTCTACCTAATTGGGCTGAGGATTAAATGTCCTCAAATGCCTGTCTTAGACAATTTGATGCTTGCGATCTGGTTCACCACATGTGAAATACTTGATGGTAGTATCTTGTGTTTCATGACCCAGAAGGCCATGCATCTAGAGGTTATCTCGTGGTTGTAATTTTAAGAGGAAGAGTGGAGTTTGAGCGAGTATCCATGGGACCTCTTTTGGTTGAGGTAGAAGGGACTCTATCAAGGTCATTTCACCTTGCCTTGCACAAGCGGGTAGGCTGCACGAGTATTCCTAGGAGTCATGGCATCCTTGGATGCCTAAAGCCTAAGATGTTTGTTAATGCGATTCAGCTAACATGTCCGAGTGTTGATCTAATGTAGCTTGAAGGCGTTGTTCTCAGGTCCCTCGGGGTTTGACCCATCCTTGCACCTGATGTGAGGTATTAACCTTGTAAGCCATTGTTGAAGGTGGATAGTTCAACATGAGGAGGCCCTAGCACGTAAACAGAAACAGAACAACACAATACTAAGTAATTCACACCTAAATAACCTAGGACAGATCTTACGTCCTAGAGACAACAGTAGAGACTCAACTCCTGCCAGGATGCCTAACTAATGGTGACAAATATGCTAGACTCTAAGAGGAATTTTATCAAGCACGTGGAGGGCGCAAGATGAACTACCTCAATTATATAACCCAGGGTGACTCTAATTGGACTTTTACCAAACAATTGGGACTGAAATGTATTACCTGGGCTCTCTGATATAACTTTGGTTGTGCAAATCTTCCCTCCTTTTGGACATGAAGCAAGTTTGAGTTTTCTCACTAGCCGTCCAAGGAGAAAACCCTAGGGTTTTCTTCGTATCTCTCTCCTTCTTCCCACTATTCCTCCTTCCTCTTGCTCCCTTTTCTCTCCTACTTTCTCGCTTACTCTTTCCTTCTCCTCCTCTTCTTCTTCTCTCTCTACTACTTTCTTTTCTTCCTATTCCCCAGTTTTCTTTTCCTTCAATTGTGCGCATATTGCTTCCTTCTATTGCAACAACCCATGATCTCATATTTTCCCAGCAACCCTTCTATCTTCTCATCTTACCTATTCTTCTCTCTCATTTTCATTTTTCCTTCTTCCTGGCTTTGTTAGTTGGATAGGGTCTGTTCTTATCCAAAATAGTCCCCTCTTACCACCTTCTCACTGATTTTATTGATCCATTCCATCTTGCTGATTTTTTTCTCTACACTGGGGGATATTTCTTACCTTGCTGGATTTGACATTCCTCTTTGATTATCTTTCTGTTCGGGAGTGCACACGTGCCAATTATGTTTTAATTTTCCTCTTCGGACATGATGTGGTGTTGGTTGTTGTCAAGGTTTAAAATTTCGGTTTCCGGGGTAATTTCCTACCTAGCCGAAACCGAAATTTCAGCCGAAATCCCAAAATTTCGGCCTAAATTCGGTAAAGAGTAAAGACACATGAAATTTTGAATTTTTGGGCCGAAATTTCAGCTGAAATTTGGGAAAGGAATAAAAAATTAATTTTTTTTTTCAAATTTCGCCAAAATTTCAGAAATATCGGCCAAAATTTGGTTCGTTTCGCCAATTTCAGTTTCGGTCTTGACTGAAATCAGAAATTTCAGTCCGAAATTTTGGATTTCGGACAAAATTTAAAACCTTGGTGGTTGTTACCTTGGGCTGTTCGGACATTCCGGGCTCCTCCACCGCTCTCTTGGGCTTCTGATGCATGAGATCTTAGGTTGATGTGCTGCTTTGCTCTGGTGAGATCTTTCCTATTTCTTTATTGATTATTTCAGACATCATTTGACCTACCACCACCCTTGAGATTCCTACCATCACCCCCCGTCCATTACCCTTGAGACCCTTATTTCCTCAATAGGTGGTTTTTTTTGGGCCTTAGATTTATTTTTCCTCTTATTATCAATTTGTATTTAGCCCCTTTTGTTTATTGCAGCAATTTATATATTTTCTTCTTTAGATGAAAATTGTTACGGTCATTGCCGCTGAGGTTGATTTTAAGTTCATTGATTGAATCATCTAATTAACTGCTAACATAAAATAAGCATCCTAGGCGGGTTGATTAATTTTGAATGCTTAATACGAATTATGGGATTGATTTGTTCTATTTTTAATTGGAAACTACTTCATTAAGTTCCTAAGGTTCATCGAAATTACCTGTGAACCTTCGAGTATGCACGACCTAAGCTGCTCCTGGTCACTTCTATTTATCCATATGTTCGAGAATAATATGTGCTATTGAATTGAAGTGTAATCCCTATTTTGATCCATAAAGTTCTCTAAAAATGACTCGGGAATAACCCGGCTACACAAGTTGGCATGAAATGAGATGCCTCAAAGAACTTATCAATAATGACACCGATGAACTTGAATGGAAAGTGAAGGATCGGATTGAGTGCAAGTAGGATTCCAGTGATGCGTAAAAAGTGAGATGCTTAACACATGGGCTGGGAATTCTCCACTCTCTTCCCTCCTAGCAGTCTTTAGTAAAACTGTATAAACGACTGTTTTGAGTTTTATTCCTAGTGGACTGACTGACTCATCCCTGGATCACATCACGTTTTATGTCACAAATATCTCCGATATTTTCAAAATATCGCGTTTTTATCGCGACATTTTGATAGAATGACAAAATCCCGAGATTTTAATAATATAGTGATATTTTCGTTTTTATTATAAAATATCTTGATATTATCATGATAATTTTACGATATTTCTATTTTATATTTTTTTTCTTAAATTTATATATTTATATATTTTTAAAATAATTTTATTTATCATTTTTCCCGATATAAACACCAATAAAATAATTTTTTTAATATATTCCGAGATTTTCCCTTGCCGAGAAATTCTCGAGAACTATATTTGTGACATATATCACGTTTTAATCTAGGCCAATGCCCTACAACACCTCTGTTCCACTGAGGCGTTGGTCTTAGCTTGCCCAAAATGGCCTACTAAGTACTAATTCTCTACTATGACACTCAGGGATAAGGCTCTCTGATAAAGATTCCTCAGAAATGCACAAGCAAGTACGACAAAGTAGGAAGTGCTGAACAACACGTAATGAAACAAGACTAGAGAATGAACCTGAGGATATATACCAACTCAAACCAAAAATGCCAACTTCTTTCCTATGCGCATAGTATCATCGCTTGTCACCAGAGATGCCTACACATACTTTAACTTAATTTTCTTACGATCTTTGTTGAAGGAATGTGTTCTTCTCACCATTATGGATGGCCTTACGATCTTATAGCCAAGGACGACCCAATAGGATATGGCATACCTCTAGTGGAGCGATGCCACACCAAACTGTGTCTTTGTAAACATTTCCAATGACCGAGTTTGATCCACGTGATGTCATATGACCGAGTTAAAGTATCTATTTTCAGCTTCAACTTATCCACCATTATATACGACACCAAATTTTCAATACTTCAACTATCAATGATAACAGTGTAGAGCTTCCCACTTGCCATGCAAGTGTTGTGGAAAGTACTGCTTCTCAACCACTCATTTGTCCGTGGGGTCTGAGGGGATATCACATCCCGACGGATCACACAAACTCTCCCCACATGATCCCCATCAAATCTAGAATAGCAAAAGTAGGTTGGGCAACTGCAATTTATAGCTGTTCCAAGAATGACTCATTTCTTTTGATGAATATCATCATTCTTTCAAGCCCTTTAGCACATTTTCTTTTTCTCATATTGAACTGGTATTACTCAATTAGTGGTGAGATCTCTCACAGTATTACACTTCAGAGACAATTATGTATTTATGTGGGTTTCCCACTGTGAGGCTATTTGTATCTAAGGAGAGTAGCCTTGTTTTCACAATAAAATTTTTTAGTAGGCACATGCTTGCTCCATATTGGTAGGTCTGCCAATACATTTCAAAATCTTTTTTCTTCCCTTCCAATTGATGCAAGTACTAAAAACTTACCTTCCATTTATGTCTTCTGTTTCCATTTGTATCTAAGTTCTCTGACTCATCACTTTAACCTTCAATTGTAGTGGGATATTGTGATAGTGGAACCCATTATGCAATGTCTGTTTCTAGCATCGCATGACTCTGATCAACAAATTCCATTGCATCCACCCAGGGTTACTAGTGAATTTTCTCAATCTCTGCTTTTCAGAGGCTATTTTAGGGCTTTTGAAATGCATGACATGCATTAACTCTTGATAATTTGAGTATTTGATTAGATCCTTGGTTCTGTTGATATTCTTAACTAATTTGACACTAGTGGATTCAAGTTCATAATTAAATTGATCAATCTTTCGAAAACCTTTTTAATAGAATGTGCGAGCACAAGTCCATTTGTTGTTTGATGATTTTGATTCACAGAGTCACATCACTTTCACCCGAGTCCATTTCAAAGTTATAAGACAAGAATTTCTCAGTTTCCATGATACGGTCCAAATCTTGTCACATAAAAGGCAGATAATCACAGAGCTGCCACTAAATTTGTTGAGCACCCAAATGCACCACCATTTGAATTGTACCCATTAAATATCACAATTTTTTAGAGTCTCATGCCTGCTTCATTGGAGCTTGCTTAGGTTTATAGAGGTTTGATGCGACACCATCCTTTTGCACAGGTAACTGAAGTTCACATAGATCTCTTCCTAAGTCAGTGTTAAGGAATTTCGTTTCCACATTTATTGGTGAATTACATGGCTGTGGATAGATGGCAGGGAAATTAAAATAATAGTATATCAGTATCTATTACATAATTATATTTACATGGATTGCATGTGAAATGCTGTGTATGTATTACGTATGAATATTTATATGAATTACATGTGAAATATGATGTGTACTTAATTATCGAACATGCACGACAACGCATGTCACTAGGTACTCGATGTCATTAAACTTTATGGATTATTGTCTTACTTATGTGATGGTTTTTAAGTGCATACTTGTGCTCATTCTAGCATTTCCTCAAGTTTCATCTTAAAATTCTATCATTTCATATGTTTCGATACATTTTCATGCGTTTACAGGATTTCCATCGAAATTCCCAACCGAAACCGGTACTTCTGTGTTTCCTTGGCGACCGAAACTGAAACTGAAACCGGAATTTAAAACCTTGGTTAAATCCTCCTCTTTTTATGTTTTCAGCTTTTTGCTAAGACAAGCATTTGTTCGTATTGTTTTCAAAATTTTTAAAGAAACCCTTTTAAATTTGAAACACTACAACAATAACATTCATATTTTTTTTTACTCAAAATTCTTGTCACTGCTTCTATTCTAATTCTTTGGATATTTCTGAAGCTTATGGTTTCCATACTCTGTTTAGAATTCTAATACTGTTTATGCTCATGGCTTTCAGGGAATTGTTCTACTTTTAATCTTGTTGTCAGGCCTGTGCTGTATGATGGGTATTGACACTCCTACAAGGTTCGAGGCTCCCCAAGACTCCTGATAAGTTTGTTCAGAGATGATTCCTTAGAACCCTGAACTTGAATCTTACTGCGGGCACTGGTGAGTGATATCAGTACTGTAATCCTTATAGCTTTCCATGTCTAGGATCTGGACGATATGTATTCTATCATGTTGGCATGCTTTGTTATTGTTTCTGCGTCATAATCTCTTTCCTCAGTGCATCCATGGATTGAAAAGCGGATGCAAAAGAGAGCTCTCAAGCACATATCATTGGGAGGATTCTGACCTTTTTTTAGGGAAATGATTTCAGCACAACCATGTTTTGATTCATGTGAGATTGTGAGCTCCTACCTTGTTGTTTAGTATTTAATTGGCTTGTAAGTGCTTTTTGTGCGCGCATGTATCAAAACATGTTTGCGCTGAAATCATTTTCCTGTTTATATTCCTAGTCTATGTTTGGTTGCAAGGACAGTAAGCACTTTTCCTTAAAAAGTCAATGAAAAATGGGTAAATTCATTCAAAATAGGCCAATTTGGGGAATTTTTCTTATCAACTCCTTGTTAACTGAAGTGACACTAGATTCTCCTGGTCTTATTTTTCATCACTAGATTCTCCTTGGCTCTCTCTCTCTCTCTCTCTCTCTCTCTCTCTCTCTCTCGATGATCTATGCCATCAAACTGTCTGTCCTTCAGCTCGATCATTGATTTGCTGACCGTCTCAAGTTCGAGATCCATCAGAACGATACAGGGAAGGAATCTCCCGCAGATGTCATTGTTTTAGTATACATTAGTCCCCTTGAGCTGCAGATCGGGGTTGCGCCTCTCGATGGTGTCTATTTTGTACTAGGCATAGGCAACTTCCTAAAACTTGGTGTGGATCTGGTTGCTGCACTAATTGCCCTAGATGTGCACTATCTCACACTTTCGTTAGAATTAAGGTTGAAATATAGAAGAATCAGTGGGGATCGAATTCTTCTAACAACAGCCCTTTTCTTCACGTCGTTGAACCTTCTTTCTTCTTCCAACCCTAAAATCGGAAAAATGGTGTCGAAGTTTTGCTACAACCATCTCACCTCATTCATATGGCTGTGGGAGAAGGTGTAAGAATACATCTTCGCAAAGGCCAAAAAGAGGGGACACAATGTTAAAAAAACTAACGGGTTAAAAGCAAGGAGTTGTTGAGAAAGGTGTTGATTGGGAGTGAAGAGCAGGGAAGATCACATTCAATTCGCCGACCGATCTCTGTTGAACCTTCCGTCTACGTTTATTACCAAAGGGAAACCTAAAAGACCATGAAATCATTTGTTTTACAATCCTTCTTTGCAGTTTGCATGAATGCTTCATTTCTCAGGGTCGACTTGATTGCAGGACGGATTCCATAAGCTCTTTCTCGGTCAAATCTTTTTTCAGGCTTTGGGGTCATCCTTCTGCATTCTTTCCATCAGTAGATGGTTTGGAAACTTTTAATCCCTCCTAGAGTTCAGGCCTTCTGCTGGACGAAGTGCTATCTATGTGTATCGGAAAAAGAATACTTTATTCATTGTAAAGAGGCTTCTTTTATTCTGACTAAGGTGTTTTAGTGGTATGGTATCGACTGGGAACTGCCCAATTCGATTTATGGTTTGATTTTGAGCTAGCATATCTCAGGTTTTGGTTCTCTTGGTTTGATTCTTTGGCACCTTACCCCCTTTGCTGTTTTTTGTGAAATTTGGATGTAGAGGACCTCTTCCATTTTTTTAAAAAAAGAGCTCCCCTCCCTCGTTGATTGGAGTGAACAATCAGATCCATGGATCGCGACCAAACCTTGGAACCTTGAAAACCACCAAATAAGAGTTTTCCACCCAGCAAACCTTGAAAACGCCACTGATATTTGTCATGGCTATCGATGTCATGGCTATCGGTGGCGTTTTCAAGGTTTTCTTAGGTAACATTATCATCAACCCCTTCGTTGGCTTGATCAACATCAATGATTCCTCGGAGGCTGAGTTTCGCTCTCTCTACAAGGGATTTATCATCTTTCTTTACCAAGATGGAGGGGAGCTTGGAATTTGGAGCTGGAAGGCGACTCATCTAACGCTATATCTTGGGCCAGAGGGTGTTAGTGACTGTCTTTGGAGACTATCCAATTTCATTGATGAGACAAGAAACTTATGTTTGAATAATATTTTTTCCTTTTAGCTTATCCCTAGAAGTGCTAACGATTTAACTATAGACTGTATTTTGCACAATCTTTGCCTACCTGAAGTGAAATTGTAATCCCTTCTTTCATTGATCATCACAAAAGAGAGCAGATCCTTACGCCCCAAATTTTCCTGTTACCAAAACAAGAGTGCTTAGCTTGGCAAAAACTAAAGCAAACACATGAATGATGAGGGGATTTGGCATCCTTAGAAACAAAGCAAATAAGGAAGCTTCCATCTTCTAAAACGAAGTTGAAATGAAGAGACTTGACATAACGAGTGAAGCAAAATAAATAAAGGGAGTAGAATCCTTACGTCAACTATGATTGTTAACACTTAACACTGACTATATGACAATTTCAAGTGGAACTCAAGTTTCAATGGGAATGGAGCACCTTAGTTTTACTGGAAATGACATCCACGTGAAGTTAATAAACTAATCTCTTGCCCTTTGGGTGTTTTGGGTACCCTCTCCAACTAGTCTACTGATTTCAAGAAAACAATGTTGTTTGAAAATGAGAGTTCCTAGGTGGCTTTTGGAGTTCACCAAGAGATTTGTGATTATTATGCTAACAATATCAATGTAGCCTGCATGTTTCCTCTACGCAAAAGTGCAAAAAAGGACCTTGCTTGGTTCAAAATATAAGAGTTCCTAGGGTTACCTCATGGGTTTTAAAATTTACCCATGGATTATGCATTTCTTAAAACTTGACCCACTGGCCATTAGAGGCCATTAAGTGGTGGTTGTTCCAATGGCCATTAGAGGCACACACGTCCTCTCTGTTTCTTTACAGTTAGTCTTGTGCTTAGGAATGGATCATGCAGTAGGGCCCCCTTAGTTTGATGATCCAAACCATTCATATAGTGGTACTCGCCATTGATAGATCGCGGCCCAAATTTTTTTTTTTTTTTTGATAAAATGATCCTAGCCCTCTTATCTGTTAGGTGTAAAATCAATGTTTCAAAAAACTAAATACATTTTCCCTAAAGCGTATGGTCACTGGAACATTGGAAATCAAGTACCCCTCGTAATTTATCTTTTATGTTGGAACAATGGAAATTATTTTAAAGGTAAACGAATGTGGGGAAATTATATTCCTCTAGAATCGTTTAATAGGGCAAAGATTGGGGGCAGACAATCTGGCAAAGGCGGGAGTTCTTAGAAATGAAATTTTGTTTTTATCATCTTTGTAATCTTATGAATTTTTGGGTTACCTTGGGTCTTTGACCCTCTTCTTGTAATTGGGAAGGGGCAACTTGTCCCCTCCTATTCATTTAAAGATTAATAAATTATCAATTGTTTTCTTTAAAAAAAAGAGAGGGCAAAGCTTGGTTTGGGAGGGTGGGGATATTGTAATCTCAGCTCAACCTTGAGACTACAATATCTAGGGTTTTGGTGATTATTTTGTTCTGGAAGCTCAACCCCTCATCTCTCTCAGACACCCCACTTTCTATCCATTTAAAGAATAGAGTATCCTATCTATTGTTAGAGATAGAACAGAGTATCCTATCTATTCTACCACTTAAATTTGAGCAATGGTAGTTAAAATCATTTGCAATCTTAATTTTAAAAGTGAGATTTTAACTAGCATAGTTTTGCTAAAAAGACTGATTCCTTTTTAATTTTTTAGCTAAAGTAAACACAACAAAATCAGTAGAACTTATAAGTTAGCTGAATTAAGTGCGGAAATCCAAAGAGATAAAAAGTAGCTGAATAAGAAAAGAGACAAAAAATAAAAAGGTATACAACCACATGTATTGTAACAAGTTGCCCATTAGGCACATGGCACACATGTACAATTGTCTATAACATTTATCCGACAGTCTTACCATTGATTGGCCGTAGCATAGAATCTCAATGGTCTATCAATCATAATTGTTTGACTGGTGGATTTAATATGGACAACTGAAAACTAAATACATTAACAATCAATACTAAACAATCATAAGTTTTCCAAATGGGGAATCCAGATTATTTGATAGCATCTTTTGAGGTGATTATTGGGCATTCATGGCCTGATCTAATAGATAGATATATAGTTTCAAAACTCCCCTGTGTCATTGTCGGTCCACTCGAGTTGAGTCCTCTTTTTTTCTTTTTCTTTCTTTTTTACCTCGGCCTAGTTCTTATTGGAATTTTCACTCTCTTTTACCTTGTCCGAGTTCCTATTCATGTTTGCATTTTGTCCTGCATAGTCAATCAAAACTCCTTTACGAAGTACTTGGCTGCAGCAAGTGACTACTCCATCTCTTGATTAGCAATAATTCTACAATTCAAGTTGTGCCAATTATTTGCAAAGAAGCCGCCCAAGACTATCCCAAATTGGTGAGGAGATCAAGCAATCACACCCAATTCATACCATTCACGCCCATGATGAAGGATTCATTCAGCTTGTTTCCGAGTTAATTATCATGTTTGAATTTCTTCCTTTTATTATTTACGATCCTTGTAAGAGGGGACTTTTATTTGATTTTCTAGAGAATTACAGAGAATGGAAAATGTCCAAGGTTTTTCTTCCACCTTTGTCTCCAATTTGCACTAGTAGGTGTGATTGTCCATACGTGCCGCCATTACCCCCTTCTAGTGTAAGCCATGATAAGAAAATATGGCGAAGATTTTTCAACACTCAAAGCTTGAATATATAATTGGGGAGTGATAAATCGACTCCCGTATATCTTAAATCGACTCCCCCATGTGTCTTTCTCTCTCCTCTGGGTTAGAGAGAGAAAGAGGAGAGAGATAGACACATGGGGAGTCGATTTAAGATATTTGGGAGTCGATTTATCACTTAATTTTATCAACTTTCTCAACAAAAGGCGCAACAAACTTATTTAGGGGCTTGATAATTAAGCGTCTGATGTCAGCTTGCTTATCTTTTGTTTTCGATCTCAGTGCTTCATTTTAGATGGTGTATTAATGATAGCCTCTCTCTTTCTCTCTGAGTACGTGAAGAGTAAAGAGCATATTTCTTCCCCTAAAATAAGAGATCTCGAGATACCTTATTCTTGGGTTGGCCATAAGGGATTTTCATGTTCATTGTCCAACGAAATCTGACCCTCCTTTTTGTCTATTGATCAAAGGCAAATACTTTATCTTTATTAATGGCAGCCAACTTCAGAAAAAAAGAAGAGGTGCATTTCTTTGCTCAAATTGAGAGTTCCTAGAGATCTCTCTGCCCGGATTGGAAATTTACACTAGAATTCTTATTAACCGACCCACTTTCTTCTCTTTTGATTAGAAATTTTTTATTTATTGAGAAGGTACCCCACCTACCTCTCTCTTCTTTCTGTAATATATATTATATTATACTATAATGTATCAATCTGTGGGCCTTTCCATGAAAAGAGCCAAAAGAAAGCACATTTCTTTGCTCAAAATGAGAGTTCCTAGAATTTTCTCTTTTCTTTCAAGGCTAATATTGTTAGTGATAGCACACTTTTATTTCTTTCCATCAAAAGAGCAAAGGAAGTTCATTTATTTGCTCAAATTAGAGTTCCAGGAGATCTAACTGATGGGTATGGACTTCATAAAGAAGCTTTTTTCCTTTTTATGGGAAATGATGTTGGTGTGGGTCCCTCCCATTTGGGGCTACCGACACCTCTTTTGTGGAAGTGTGTGTGTGTAATAAGTAGGGTAGCTATGGTGATAGTGATAGATATAAAATGAAAAGAAAAATAAAAGGGGGGACAAGAGGAAAAATGATTGATTAGACAATTCAAAGAAAGAGAAATGAATCTCTTCGCGAAATTCGACGAAGCACTCGCCGAATTTCGACGACTTTCGCGGTGCATACGCCAAGAAAGCGAAGCCCGCGCCGAATTCGGTGCCGAATTTGACGACTTTCGCTGCGGAATTTTTCATGGTGCATGCGTGAAGATTTGTCATATACGGCGAGTGCATGTGCAAACCTGCCTTCGCACAGCTATAAATAGAGAGCCGAGGCAGAGGAAGAAAGCAGAACAACAGAGTGCGATCAGAGCGAAGTGAAATCAGCAGAAGCACAAGTGAAGTGCTTTGCACACACACACACACACACACACACACACACAGAGTTCTCTAATAGCTGTGTAGTGAGAGCCAGTGTGTAAGGGAGTGATAGCTACTCATAGCCATACACTGAAGGCACAATATCTATATGTACTCTGTAAGAGACCCACCCTGTAGGTGATGTTGTAACTCATTATTCTACATATTGAAAGTTTCAAGTGGACTACGGTCTCGTGATTTTTCCCTTCACTCCGGAGGGTTTTCTACGTAAAAATTTCTAGTGTTATTTGTCATTTATTTTTCCGCTTTCATATTTATTTTATCCCATTTAATTTCACAGTTCAGATTTGGAAAAACATCATCTGGGCCTAAAATTCCACAATAGTAACATTTTCCAACAAAGTGGTATTAGAGCCCTGGTTGCTCTAGATTATTTTTTGTGCAGAATTAAATGGAGGATAGCTCAGGCAACATGATTAAATTGACCGCATCTAATTATGCGATGGAAGCCTATTACAATGGAAAAACCGACAACCTCGACCGATGACAAATCGACAACGCCAATAGACGGCAAACCGGCGACCATGTTTGAAGGAGATTGGACAGTGTTCAGCCGGAAGTGTGCCGCTCTGATCCGACAGTGAATCGACAAAAGCATTTTCCAAAATTTTGCCAATGAGCACGATTCTTACGTTCTTTGGCAGAAATTGAAGAAAATGTATGCTAGGACAACCGTCCAGAATAGAGCAAATCTGATGCGCAGACTTGTAAATTTAAAGTACAAGGACGGGACTAGCGTCTCGGAACACATGAGCGAGTTCCAAGGCATGGTGGATCAACTCAATTCTATGAAGATGACAATAGAAGATGAGTTGCAGGCATTGCTCCTATTAAGCTCCTTGCCAAAGAGCTGGGACACACTAGTTGTGTCAGTCAGCAACTCAGTACCTGACGGAACGCTGACCATGGAGATGGTAAAAGACAGAATGTTAAATGAAGAACTCTGACGAAAAGACGAGGGATATAATCCTGAGTCAGGGGCACATGTCAGTGATAGACAAGAAAAGCAAAATCGATACGGAAGGAGCAAAAGTCGAAATCCCTACAGCCAAAACCAGCAAAGAGGACGTTCAAAGTCTAATTTCAGACGAGACAAAAAGTGCCACCACTGTGGCAAGCCAGGACACTTCATCAGAGAATGCAGATAGTTCAAGGCAGAGCAATTCAAAAATAATGAAGAAGGTAACAGAACAAATGACACCGCAATAGCTGCGGATGAAATTGTCATTGTTCGAGATGATGACTGTGTTAATCTCGCATGCCAGAGTTCCACCTGGGTAGTTGACACAAGTGCTTCCTTCCACGTCACTGCATAGGAGGATTTCTTCACATCCTATACAAGTGGCGACTTTGGCCTCGTAAGGATGGGAAATGAAGGGGCATCCAAAATAGTTGGCATCAACAATATTTGTTTGGAAACTAAAATTGGATGCAAGCTACTTTTGAAGGACGTGAGGCATGTTCCAGACATCCGCCTCAATCTAATCTCTGTCGGAAAGCTCGACGACGAAGGCTACAGTAATTACTTTGGTGAAGGAAAATGGAAGCTCATCAAAGGTAATATGGTGGTAGCCAAAGGAGTAAAAAGTAACACCCTCTACCTCACAGAAGCCAAGCTATGTGGAGGTGAAGTGAATGCAATGGCGAAATAAGTACCGACCGAGCTGTGGCATAAGCGGCTCGGCCACATGAGTGAGAAAGGGCTCAAGATTCTCGCCAGAAAAGAACTCTTGCTGGGAATGAAAGGAACACCCTTGCATACTTGTGTTGACTGCATCATGGGAAAACAAAACAGAGTTGCATTTCGAAGTTCTCCACCATCTAGAAAGGCTAATCTTCTAGATCTGGTGCATACTGTTTGCACCATGCAAAGTAGAACACTAGGAGGCGCTCTCTACTTTGTAACTTTTATTGACGATCACTCCAGAAGGTTGTGGATGTTTGCCTTGAAAACTAAAGACCAAGTGCTGAAAGTTTTCAGACAGTTTCACGTGAAAGTTGAAAGAGAAACTATCAGACGATTGAAGTCTGTGCGTGCAGACAATGGCGGCGAGTACCGAGGACCATTTGACGAGTATTGCAAAAACTTCGGGATAAGACTGAAAAAGTCGGTACCGAAGACACCCCAGCACAACGGTGTCGTAGAGAGGATGAACAGAACCATCTGTGAACGAATCAGATGTATGCTCTCAAATGCAAAACTGCCAAACTCCTTTTGGGGGGAGGCAATGAGGACAACAGTTGACTTGATCAACCTTTCTCCTTCAGTTCCACTTGACGGTGACGTACCAGAAGCTGTCTGGACAAGCAAGAATGTTTCCTATGGCCATCTGAAGGTGTTTGGATGCAGAGCATTTGTTCATATCCCGAGAGATGAAAGATCCAAGCTCGATGGAAAATCGAAAGAGTGTATCTTCTTGGGTTGTGCCCACAAATAGTTCGGCTACAGACTTTGTAATCATGTCAGCAAAAGGATCATCAGAAGCAGAGATGTGATATTTCTTGAAGATCAGACAATTGTGGACTTCGAGAAACATGAGGAGCCGCAATCATCAGATGATCATCCAGTTAATCTGGAACCAGTCTCCCAACCCACAGATTCGGATGACGGGGGAGATATATCAGATACTGATGGTGACAATACTTCACCAGATGACGGTTCAACATTAGAACCGGATGCAGAACAGGTCCCACCAGAACCTCAGTTAAAGAGATCTACCAGAGTGTGACAGCCCAGTCGCAGATATTCTCCTAATGAGTATGTGATGCTCACTGACGGTGGAGAACCGGAGAGCTATCCGGAAGAAGTGTCCAACGAGCACAAGAATGAGTGGTTAAAAGCCATGCAAGAAGAGATGAAATCCTTACATGATAACCACACATATGACCTAGTCAAACTACCGCAAGGTAGAAAAGCTCTCAAGAATAAATGGGTGTTCAGACTAAAAACTGAAGAAGCCAGTTCACACCCACGATACAAAGCAAGGCTGGTTGTGAAGGGATTCAGACAAAAGAAAGGCATTGACTTTGAGGAGATATTCTCACCGGTGGTAAAAATGTCTTCTATCCGAGTTGTTCTTGGCTTAGCAGCCAGCTTGAATTTGGAGGTCGAACAACTTGACGTGAAGACAACTTTTTTACATGTTGATCTCGACGAGGAGATTTATATGGAGCAGCCTGAAGGTTTCAAAACCAAAGGAAAAGAGCATCTTGTGTGTAGACTAAAGAAGAGTCTATACGGGCTCAAGCAGGCACCGAGACAGTGGTACAAGAAGTTTGACTCATTCATGGAGAAGCACGGCTATAACAAAACCACTGCAGACCACTGTGTATTTGTCAAGAAATTTTCAGACGGTGATTTCAGTATCCTCTTGCTTTACGTTGATGACATGCAATTGTTGGCCATGATAACGACAAAATTAGCAAACTGAAGAAGGAGTTGAGCAAGTCATTTGCTATGAAGGACTTGGGAATAGCGAAGCAGATTCTTGGGATGAGGATATCACGAGACAGACAGAATCATAGAATTTGGCTATCTCAAAAACGGTATGTTGAAAAGGTTCTTGAAAGGTTCAAAATGAGCAAAGCTAAACTAATTTGTTCTCCACTTGCAAGCCACTTCAAGCTCAGTGTGAAACAGTGTCCTTCACGTGAGAAAGAGAAGTCAGAAATGGAAAAAGTACCTTATGCATCGGCAGTCGGCAGTTTAATGTACGCCATGGTATGCAAAAGACCAGATATTGCTCATGCAGTTGGAATTGTCAGCAGGTTCCTCTCAAATCCTGGTAAGGAACATTAGGCAGCAATGAAATGGATACTCAGGTATCGTAGAGGTACATCCAGCACTCAATTATGTTTCGGTAATGGTAAACCTGTATTAGAAAGCTTTACAGATGTAGATTTGGTTGGTGATGTGGATACAAGAAAGTCCACATCGGGGTACCTATTAACCTTTGCAGGGGGAGCTGTATCATGGCAGTCCCGATTACAAAAATGTGTTGCCTTATCTACCACAGAAGCATAATGCATTGCTATAACAGAAGCATGTAAGGAAGTCCTGTGGATAAAGAAGTTCCTACAAGAATTGGGCCAGAAGCAAGAGAAGTATGTCCTATACTGTGACAGTCAGAGTGCAACCCATCTCAGCAAAAATTCAACGTTCCCCTCTAGATCTACACACATCGATGTGAGGTATCACTGGATACGTGATGTGTTAGAAGAGAAGCTGTTACACCTTGAGAAAATCCACACCGACAATAATGGCGTCGACATGATGACAAAGACTCTACCCAGAGAAAAGTTGCAAGCTTGTACAAAAGAAGCAAGCTTGACGACAACCCCAAATTGGTCGTGAGGGGGAAATTTGTTGGTGTGGGTCCCTCCCATTTGGGGCTACTGACACCTCTTTTGTGGAAGTGTGTGTCATAAATATGGTAGCTATGGTGATAGTGATCGATATAAAATGAGAAGGAAAATAAAAGGGGGGACAAAGGGGGGATAAGAGGAAAGAGGATTGATTAAACAAATCAAAGAAAGAGAAATGAATCTCTTCACGAAATTCGGCGAAGCACACGCCGAATTTCAATGACTTTCGCGGTGCATACGCCAAGAAAGTGAAGCACGTGCCGGATTCGGTGCCGAATTTGACGACTTTCGCTGCGGAATTTTCCATGGCACATGCGTAAAGATTTGCCATATACGGCAAGTGCATGTGCAAACCTGCCTTCGCATAGCTATAAATAGAGAGCCGAGGCAGATGAAGAAACCAGAACAACAGAGTGCGATCAGAGCGAAGTGAAATCAGTAGAAGCACAAGTGAATGGTTTGCAGAGAGAGACACTGAGAGAGAGAGAGAGAGAGAGAGAGAGAGACAGAGAGAGAGAGAGAGAGAGAGAGAGAGTTCTCTAATAGCTGTATAGTGAGAGCCAGTGTGTGAAGGAGTGTTAGCTACTCATTGCCATACACTGAAGGCACAATATATGTATGCACTCTATAAAAGACACACCATGCAGGTGATGTTGTAACTCATTATTCTATATAGTGAAAGTTTCAAGTGGACTACGGTCCCGTGATTTTTCCCTTCACCCCGGAGGGTTTTCTACGTAAAACTTTATGGTGTTATTTGTCATTTATTTTTCCGCTTCCATATTTATTTTATCCCATTTAATTTCACAATTCAGATTTGGGAAAACATCATCTGAGCCTATAATTCCGCAATAGTAACTTTTTCCAACAGTTTTTACCCCATTTCTCAACATTTTCACCCCTTTTGTTTGTCGTTACTTGAAGATGAATTTGTTTTCAGTAAAGGTAAACAAAATAAGGTGAAAATGCAGCCAATTTTTAGGAGCAGAGAAAATGGAGGGGGTGAAAATGTTTAAAAAGGCTATGGAAATATCAGTTTCATACATGTGTTAGTTTTTTATAGTGTAAGCACATTGCTGCATGTAATCAGGTCGCCACCATTGATATTTGATCCAACGACAGCTGACTTTTACAGAGGCTGTAGTTGGATCAAATATCAAGGGCGGCACCTATATTGTACCCCATTATGTGACCCACCCACCCACACACACATCCACAGTAATAATAATAATAATAATACGGGAAAATTACATGTACACCCCCTCTATTATTCTGACACATTCACTTCTACCCCAATAGTTTAAAACGTGACAACTACACCCCCTGTAGTTTCATTGGGTTTTTTTTAACTGGACGGTGCAAACGGCGCGGGGGAAATGACCAAACTGCCCTCGTCTTCCCCAAAGAGTCAATATTTTTAGATCTCTTAGTTTCTGCAATTCTCAACTTTTTTTCACCTAAAATTCGTAATCCTCCCAAAAACGCCTTCTAAATATTTGCCAAAATGTTCCCAAGGGATAACTAAGACAACCAATCAAACTGAGAGGGGGAAAAATTCAAGATCTGAATTTGGTTTTAAATCACAATCCCTTCGAACAATCACAAATTGCAAGAAGAACAACAATGAAATCACATAAAAAAAAGTTCAATTGAAAGGAGATCCCAAAGAAAGCAATCGGAATTCAGTTAAATCTCAAAACAAGAATCTCCACAAATCCGTTCAATCTCAAACCACAACAAACTCACAAACCATAACCGAACAATCGTAGATCAAAAAAACAAAACCATCAAACGACCCTAGATCAGCTGAAACTGCATCTCAAACTAAAGAAAAAAGACAAAAAAGAACAGAAAAAAGGATCTACACTGATCAGGCCTTCTCCGGTACCCTCTTTCCTTCATCTTGGACGCCACAAATCGCTATGAAATCCCTCGTCTCTGGATGGCTCAGCACGGATCGCTATGAAATCCCTCATCTTTGGATGGCTCCATTGAGGGACCCTCTCCTCCTTTAATGACGCCTCGCTGGAGATCACCGCCGGATTTAATTGCAGCCATGGGGTGGGGTTTCATTGTATGTGGTGGAGGTGACAGTGGTGGCCGGAGATGGCGACGACAGCAGTGGCCGAAAGTGGCGACGGTGGCGGTGGACAGAGGTGTGACCACGACGGTGGGAAATGGCGTAACCCTAATCCCTCTACAAATGAGGGTATTTTGTCCTCAAAATATTAACGATGGTTAGTTTCAGTCTTTCCGTCAGGTTAAACTGCGGACCGTTGACGAAGGGGGTGTACTTGTCACGTTTTGAAACGACAGGGGGTGTAGTTGTCACGTTTTAAACTATAGCGGTAGAAGTGGATGTGTCAGAAACTAGAGGGGGTGTAAATGTAATTTTCCCTCATAATAACACAGCCACTTTTTAAAATTTGCTCAAAGGCAGCTTGTCTTTTCTTTTTTTAATTTTTTGTAAGAGCATTTTGAGAACTGTAATAACCCTTGATAACTCTTTAATACTAAATGACAAGATGGGTTAGTCCAATTATAAAACTTGGTTGTGCTGATATCATTTCCCTAATAATAATACACACGTAATTTCATTTAATTAAGAATCTGACCCACCTCTCTTCTATCATGAAAAGAGAAGAAAAGCACCTTTTCATGTCTAAATTGACAGTTCCTAGAAATTTGTCATATGGGTTTTAAAGTTCACCCACAGGTGTATGAATTATCGAGTAAATTAACTGCTACATGACCCTCTCACTCTCTCTCTCTCTCTCTCTCTCTCTCTCTCTCTCTCTCTCTCTCTTAAAATTACCCCCCATTTTCATGCAATAAGTACAAAAAAAAAAAGTCCTTTATCTGATAAAGGAGAAAATCCACCCTGATTTTTCTACTGAGTTTTCTCACACATCCCATTTGGTGACTGAAGTTCATCCAAGCCTAAATTGTTATACTCTTAAAATTACCTCATCTTCATGCAACTTGCAGGAAAAATGATCTCTCTTTGTTCTAAAAAAATGGACCCACATTACCTTTCTAATTTTTATACTACTTTTATCTCATTCTGTGTTCTTACTTATTTACCTGCCCAAGTCCTTTTTAAGTTTTTCTCCGTCCTGGGTTCTTTTTTCATCTGTTTTCCACTTTTACCTCCAGAAGCAAGGTTGTTTTTTCCGGTATCTGCTTCTCCTTCTGTAAGATTTATGACCTATCACAGACTGTGAGACCCACAAATGGATAAGGTACTGATGAGGATCTTAAACTTATCATGTTAGAGAAGGATTACACATAGGAAATTGGTCGAGAAGATACTTCTTTCTTTGAATTGCAACTTAGCTAATATGTAATTTTGGTGAAGAAAATAGAAATTCTTTTTGAAAATAAAAAAAAAGGGTCTGTTTTCTCTTTTTTGCAAACCAAGGAACATGGGCCTTTCTACCATGAGTGGAAAAGGAATCAAATTTTTATATGAGACTATTAAAGCAAGAGCCAGGCCTAGATTCACGAGTCCCTCTCTTCCCTAGATTAAACATATCCCTGCACTATACACTGCCCTTCTATCTTTTCCTTCAACACTCAGAAATCTAATCTCCCCTCCCGTAAATGCATTTGAAGAAGGCCTTTTAATCAATAAATATGGGTTTCCTACTATTGGGAGAGTAAAAAAACACCTCTGTCAACTAATAGTGCTTAAAATATCCTCTACCCTCTTTTTCTTTTTTTTTTGCCATTGTTCCTGTCTTTTGGAGAAGCTGTAAGGATACCTTAAGTTGCAGAGAATTATCCCTGCACTGCAGTATCCACTTGCCACAATATCACCATTGAAACCTTCAACTCTTATGTATTTATTTTCTCTTAAAATGGTAATGCTTATTGACACAAAGGGGGTACCTTGCTAACCTATCTACAACTTAAATTAGCAGCTTTTTTCCCCCTTGTCTCAACTTCTAAGTTGGAAAGGAAATTAAAGGAAATTAAAGGAAAAGATTTTCTGTGAAACAACCAATTACTCGAAAAGCTTAAGCTGTTAGAGTTGATGTTATTTAATCATTTATAATTCAACATCTTCCATCTAAGTTGGGTATGAAGAATGTGAACTAATTATTTCTTAATTGATCTAAGATCCTAGAATGTGTATAATTTCCTCTCTAATCAAACAGTTCAAGGCTTAATAGTCTTTGGTTAAAGAGGAGAGAGAGAGAGAGAGACCTTATCACTTGCTTTTTATTCTATTGGGCCAAAACTAGATCCTTCTAGGTGTTGTCCTTTCTCCTCGATTAAAGATAATGCATCAACTTGCATCATTTTTTCTATTTTCATCACTACTTGAAAGTGAACTCTATATAAGGGTCATGACCCTCCCTCTGGTTCCATCCACTCCTCTTCTATATATGGTCCATACACCCCCCTCTTCTAAGCCACTCCTTTCTTCGTATTGTCTTTCTCCCAATGACTATAGAAAAAGCCAGCTTTTGAAGCTTCATCTGTTCTCTCATCTTTGGCCTTGCATGTTGGCTCATAAAGTGGGGTGCAGCCAAGGATGACTTGCCGACTCTTTGTAGAATATGCTTTCCACATTGAATGGATTTTCCAAAAGAAGAGGTTGGCAAGTTGTCTTTGGCTACATTTTTCTTTCTGCTCCTCATGCTAGGCTATGGATGATGATTAACTCAGGAAGTAGAAAACTCAATTAGCTGATTCAAGAGTTTCAATTTTCCTACTAAAACTTCTATGAAGTTTGTGTTGAGATTTGAACCAAGGTAATCTACTTTCCTTCCCTCTCCACTTTTCCTTGATACAGTTTCTGTTACAGGTTTGCATTTAAAAAGTACATTACAATCTTCTATAGTATTTTCTTCTTTTGATTCATTATTATTCAATAAACTCTCTTCTAAAATCCATTCTTGACACATTATACAAGAGCTCTACAAATAGCATTTCCTAATTTACTGTACTGAATTGCAGGGTTCCCCATTAACAATTAATGTTGATTTTACTTGTTTTCTAAGAGCTTCATTTCAAAGCTACTTTATGTTTGTATATGGTCCATGATGCTATTTTTCAGTAATGACTTTAGTTTTGGAATTTAATCAAAAGAAACAGCTATTTTATCAGTCATGGGTTTCAATACACACAAACACACACACACACACACACACACACACACACACACACACACACACACACACGCGCACACACACACACACACACTCCATTGGTATGGGTTTTAACTTATATCCCAATGGATCCATTACCAAAGTATCTTGAAGGGCGTTTCTTTCTTATAATTTCATCATCTCTACTGGTTAAAAGCTGGATACAGGCTGCCTTTATCACTTGAGCATTGGTTAAAAGTTAAAATTTTCTAAACTAGCTATTCCTTATGGCTAGCTTTCACTAAGAATTTTATCACCGGATCCCATTTTCTTCTTGAACAATCTATCTATTGAACCCTCTACAATGCCTCACAAAATATACCGTGATTTAACCAGTGAGATAATACCTACATTTTCATAGCTTACTGGTTTGAGAACTCATTCCATTGCTAGTATGCTTTTCTGATGAACAAAAGCTCTAATGTTCCACATTAGCAGCTCGTTATTAGAAATTACATTAATGTCAGAGGGCACACTATATTGATGGATTTTGTTTCTGTTAATGCAAGGGCTGTTCTTCCCATGTGGGTGGTGAGTAAAAATGGCATATCTCCCAAATTTGCATTTCTTTTTTGAGTCTTAGGATCATCCAATGGCCATCAAAATAGCATGGTTACAGTTCTCTTAATTATGTGTCTGAGGTACTTACTGCCTCTACAATTTATTTGCCATGATCTCACATTCCCTTTGTAGTACATTGTGTCAGCAATGTCCATTGATCAATTTTATTCCCTTTGTAGTACATTTGCAGCGTTTAGGCAGAGAGAGAGAGAGAGAGAGAGAGAGAGAGAGAGAGAGAGAGAGAGAGAGAGAGATGGTGCGTCCATACAGTAAAGGTCTCAAATTTCGGTCCTCACCGAAACCAAAATTTTGGTCGAAATGGGACGAAATAAAAAAAAACTAATATTTTATCCCGTACCAAAATGCAGCTGAAATTTCGGGAAAATATTAAGAATGAATAAAATCCAGATTTTTTGGTGAAATCCCTTAAATTAAATTGAAATTTCAAAATTTCTGTCGAAATAATGTAACATTTCGGGTATCACATATTTTGATTTTGGGTTGACAGAAACCCGAAAATTTTGGATTTCGGTCGAAATTTAAATCCTTGCATACAACACGAGTTCTCCACCATGGGCATAGCTCTCAAACATGTTCTTGCAACTGGTAGAAGAAAATAAAATGAAAACCCTAATTCAATTTTTCCATTGAAAAAAAAAAACGTAGCATAGCCAACACACGGGCACGTTTGGCTTCCATGATTTTTTTTTTCATGATAAATCGGTGTTTCCAAGTGGAGATTTAAAAGCAAAAAAAAACCTTTACTCAAAATAGGATAAACTTTTTCCTGATTTTTAGCCACATGCCCTCTCAAATCTTCCTCCTCCCACTGCCCTACCCCTCTCTCACCACTTGGAGACACCGATTTATCATGAAAAAAAAATCATGTCCGCCAGACATGGCCTGCATCTTGAGTTCGACTCACGGAAGGAGCGATGTACAAAACTATTTGGAGAACAACCAGAGTGAATGCCTACACAAAGTGGGCTGTCTGGGATGTTGAAACGTAATGGATCTTTGGCTGTTGAACTCGGAGAAAATCGAAGCGATTCATTAGTTTCTTTAATTTTGAAATGTAATGGGCAAAGATATGTACTAGATGCTATTGGCGGTGGAGGCTTAGGCTAGCAGCGAGTATGTGCTCCGAGAACACAAGATCGAGGACCTCCCTTGGCCCTTCTACTCACTCCACAAGCACTTGGTGATGGGGACCGATGCTTCGGTGTTTGTTCGATGGATTGCAAAACAAACCCAAGCAAATGTGCTCTTGTGAGTATGAGGAGGGGACCAATGAGCTCTATTTATAGAGGGAATGGGGGATGGGAAAAGTCCCCTCATCAAGCCTATCGACTGCCCAACCAATTCCTAAAACACTGTTCGTTGTAAGTACCTTCTCATGCCTAATGCCAACTACCTTATCTCTTCACCATGTGATCTTGGCCTTTGATCTTGCATGGCCACATCAATGGTTTGAAATTTTTCCTAACATTCTTCCACTTGGACAACAAGAATCTTTGTGCCAATCATAAGGATCACTACCTCAGGTGGTTAGGCATAAATCATAATATTTCGTTCAATAAAAATTACCAATAACAAATCATGTAACCATTGGGTGACAAACTCTACCCAATAGCCTACCCCATGATTATATCATTAGCAATCCTTACCAACATGAATACAAATGCGAACATGGTCCATAACAATCAAAATTGGACATTCTGCTCTTATTACAATCCATATAATGTGCATAAAACAAATAGAGTAGCAGGAAAATAACATTAGAATAAGAAAACTCATATGTGATCACATCAGTGTATTAAACCATTGTTGTGGCCATGCAAGATCAAAGGCCAAGATCACATGGTGAAGAGATAAGGTAGTTGGCAATAGGCATGAGAAGGTATTAACTACCAACGATGTTTTAGGAATGGGTTGGAAAGTGGATAGGCTTGATGAGGGGTCTCATCCTATCCCCCATTCCCTCTATAAGTAGAGCCCATTAGGTCCCCTCCTCATACACACAAGGGCACATTTGATTGGGTTTGTTATGCAATCCACGTCGAATAAACGCCGAAGCATCGGTCTCCATCATGGAGTGCATATGGAGTGACTAGAAGGGCCAAGGGAGGTCCTCGATCTTGTGAAAACACAGCACATACTCACTGCTAGCCCAAGCCTCCACCGCCAATGGGATCTAGTATGTATCTTTGCCCGTTACGTTTAAAGAAACTAACGAATCGCTTTGATTTTCTCCGAGTTTGACTGCCAAAGATCTATTAGAGATGTCCCTAAGGATAATGGGCATCTTACATGTGGTATCAGTCTTGGAGCTTTTGGCAAATTTGTTAGGTACCTAATATAACCAATTCAAAAAATACATCAAAAATTGAGGGCAAAATGTTGTATATTGAGTGGAATTTTGGATTTAAATTGGTTGGAGGCTCCAAGGAATTGACTTTGCAATGTTGGGCATTTTTTTTGAATGGTGAGATTAGATTCATTGAAAAAACGGAGACCGAGGAGGTCCCGAAGATTACAAAGATAGAAAGAAAAAAAATCAAAGAGAAATACTAACAAAAGCAACATCAGCTGGGGAGGAAGAATCATAGAGCTCCACTCTCTCCCTAAATACACCCTCTCTCATTGGGCATTAAAGGATAGAAAGAAGAAGGGCATGCTTTAGGTGCATGTTACTCTCTCATTGGAGGTTGGGGGACCAATGGGATAAATTCAATCAAGGTGAATTGTGCTTGAGAGCGACGACGAGGTCATTGATTGAGATTGCTATTTTGGTGACAATTGAGAAAGATGGATATATACACTTTGCAATTTTATTATTTAAGAAAATGCCAAAGGGCAGATTGACTAAAAATAGGAGTGAAATATCATTTCCCACACACACACACACACACACACACACACACACACATATATATATATATATATATATATATATATATATATATATATATATATATATATATATATATATATATATATACACACAGAGAGAGAGAGAGAGAGAGAGAGATGCTAGACTCACAGGCGCCCATGCATAAAAAAGGGCAAAGGGCGCCCCTATTGGTCAGATGCCATTTAAGATGGTTATGATCTCAATTTTCTGTGCCATCTTAAATGGAATTTGACCAATAGGGGCGCCTGCCGCCCCATTTTCTGCAAGGGCACCTGTGAAACTAGCATTCCTCGTGTGTGTGTGTGTGTGAAATTATGTGGTGTGTCTGCACATTGCTCGGTTTAGTGGGGGGTACGACATAAGCGTTGCCCTTGATATTGGTCCAATAGCAACCTCTTAAAAATTTGAATGTCGATGGATCAAATATCAACGGCGAGACCCACACATAAAAGTTTCTAACAACCAACGTATTGTTTAGGAATTTCTAGCATTGAAATTATATGGAGCATAAAAAATCTGTCATTTTTCAATTAAATTCCATTTATTCAAAGAATAATGTAACAAAAATGCACGAACATATTTTGATAATGAGATGAATCACTTTGTTTTACACTGTTTTAGTTAACTGTCAAAAGCTATACAATTCTCAAAAATCTCTCAGCATTCAATTACAGAAGTGTAAATCAAGGTGATTCGTCCTATTAATCAACTTTACAATTGCCACATGTTTTGAATTTTATTCATTCTAATTGTAAGTTGTTTATACAGAAATAAAACATTATATTTACTTATTTGATTAAATTTTTTAATGTTTGTAACCATATTATTATGCTATAATGTATTATTTGTTGTAACCATATTATTATGCTATAAACTAAAATTTCAGAATTGATTTAAATACTTTAGGCCACGTTTGGATACCCACAAGATTTATATTTGGATTTCTCACATTTGGAGTTGAGAATTGGAACTGGATCAGATCCTTAGATTTCCAAATCAGCTGCAACAGCGGAAAAAAAATCTGATTTTCAAATCTGTTCTGCAAGACATTATTTGGAAATCAATATGTGGCAATTACCTTCACCCTCGCTGCTCCTCGACCTTGCTGCTGCAGCAGCCGGACGTCCCTCCCTCCCCCCTCTATCTCGCACAACATCAGCAAGAGGATGATTGATGTATTTTGTATCCAAAACTCAAATCCAAATCCAAATACCAAAACATGAGGTAGCCAAACGTGGCCTTATTGGATTCACAAATATGTCTTTTTGAGGTTTGTCGTCCGACAATCGTACCAGTACGGATGCAACATAACTTATTAGTAAACCTTCAAATAGTAACATGGAGTTAAAAACCTTGAAAAATCATACAAATTGATTAGTTTACAAAAGTGAAACCTTTTAACCTTACAAAAAACAATCTATTTAGTGTTGAATTTTGCTGTATTAGTATATTACTGATATGTTAAAATTAGAAACATAGAAAGCTAATAATTCACATAAAAATTAGTATTCAATATAAAAGAGTGGTGTACCTTCATATTCAATCTTTGCGAGTTGCGATCATAGTAGTATTCTAAGAAACTGGAGTACAGAGGATCCTTGAAGAACTTGACCCAGTACTAGTACTCATTTCACCAAGATTGGAACAGAGCTTTATAACAAAACAAAGAATAATCTATGAACAAGTTATTGCATACATGACCTGATATAGTTTGACATCTGCACCTCAATGTGTACTTCCCATGAACTGCTCTCAAAAACCCCTCTTTAAGCTTTCTTTGAAAGCTTATGACTGTTACAATTTTTTCATTGATGATAAATATGGCATAACATGATCTACAGCTAACATTAAATCAGAATTAATTAGTAATGAGATTCTACTTGGCACCATACTAAACAAATCCTGAAATTTCTCTTCATCATATGCAGCATGAACTTGACTGGCTGTTATAGATTTGCTACAAATTAGCTTTGTCATTATTATGAACTATGGTGGCGAGAAAATGCTCTAGAACGAATTGTTGGCTTTGCTTCTGGTTTCTTTATACAGCCCATATAGAAATCATCATTTTTTTCTCTAATTTCCAAAGCGCTGTCTAAAAACTATCTTAGTGTCCACACTGTGTGCTAATGGAAGAGGTCCATCCATCCATTGCCGTCACTGTGATTAAGAAATATCACTTATTAAATGAAAATTGAAACATGTGGAACATGAAACTGTCTCATCTGTTTCCAAATTCCAACTATAAGTGAAATTGTCTTCTGAGATCCCCCAAAGGCAGTTAATAGCCAAATAGATTAGAACCCATTAGTACTGAAAACAAAATGATAGGTAGAGTTATTGCCTTACCCCTCATCTAAATCAAGAAGCCCCTCACGTACTTTTGGCACATACCCAGCCATCTTTAACTGGCTGTTGATCTCACATACAACTTCATATATCCTCTTAGACTGAGGATGCGAATCATCTCCTACTATGAACTCATGAACTGTGCTGTTTAGTTCAACAGAACTCCCACCAGGCACTTTCTTCACACCCCTATCTCTCATCACTTTCCTCACCGTCCCAACATCCTCCCACTTCCCAAGGGCTGCATATATGTTAGATAAAAGCGTGTAGTTCCCACTGTTATGTGGCTCTACCTCAATCAGATGCCTCAAAGCACACTCTCCGAGTTCTAAATCGCCATGGATTCTAGAAGCCGCAAGCAGAGCCCCCCATATAGCTCCATTGGTTTCAAATGGCATCTGCCTAACCATATCTTGTGCTTCTTGCAAGTAACCAGCACGTCCGAGCAAATCAACCATACAACCATAATGCTCAATTTTGGGTGTGATCTTATACCTTGAATTCATAATCCCAAAGTGCCACCGGCCCGTTTCGACCAATCCCACATGGCTACAGGCAGATAGGATGGCTATAAAAGTGACATCATTTGGCTTAACTTTCGCTCTTTCCATCCGAGAAAACATTTCAAGAGCTTCAGTCCCAAGCCCATGTAAAGCCAGGCCAGCAATCATTGTAGTCCAAGTTATCACACTTCTATGACTCATATTTTCAAAAACTTCTAGAGCCTTTTCTATGTTACCAGACTTCGCGTACATATCTATAAGCGCATTGATCAGAGGAACAATCTTATGTAATCCATGTTTATCTATATAATTATGAATCCATTCGCCCAATTCAAGAGCACCCAGATGAGCACAAGCCGAGAGCACAGCCAACATGGCAATCTCATCGGGCTCAACTTCTGCGAGCTGCATTCTCCTAAAGATCATGATTGCATCATTCGGCCGGTTCATCTGAGCATAACCTGAAATAACTGCAGTCCAAGAGATCACATTCCTCTCTGGCATTAGCTCAAACAGTTCCCGTGCAGTGTCCACGTTGCCAATCTTGGCATATCCCGCAACCATTGCATTCCACGAGACCACATCTCTTTGATGCATTCTATCAAACAGTTGGCGAGCATCAGTGATGGCCCCACAGGCTGAATACATTTGAATTAGACCAGTCAACACATGGATATCTGAATTTAACCCAATTCTTATTATCTGCCCATGAATCTCTTTCCCCACTTCAATGGAGGATAAACGCGTAATCGCCTTTAATACAAAAGGAAATGAATAAGTATCAGGTCTAAAGCCTGCAAGTTGAATTCTATTGTACAAAAGGATAGCCTCTTTCGCGGAGTCTGTTTGAGAAAGACCCCTTATCATGGTGTTATAGAGGTAGATATCTGGTTGGGTTTTTATTGTGAAGACAGAATAGGCGTAATCCTTAAAACCCAAGAAAGAACAGGTGTCGATAAATTTGCTTAGAAGAATGTTACTCTGATCTAGGCCTTTGGAAACCATGAATCCATGGGTTTGAATTATGTGTTTGAAGGTGGAGCATTGATTTAGTAAGGAAAAGAGATGGGGATCTGTCAATGAATGGATTTGCTTTTTGAATGAAGGTGATAATGGGGAGATGGAGAGGATTGAGGAAGTGGGTGATAAAAATCGTGATGACAGACATTGAATCATTGCTTTCAGAAAGCAGATTGGCTTTCATCGAACATTTGGAGCTCTCATGCCATCTTTTAATTTTAGTGTTTTTGGCGGTTTTGAGACGGGAAGTTTTAAATTTTTGAACCAAAGTGGCCGTTAACCTTTGAACCTTCCTTGAGAAAGCATTAGACATGAGAAAACATAGCTTAAAAGAGGCCCGATAGCCTGTTAAAGTGATGAAAGTTTGTTTCCTTTTTCAAAGGTAATTTTGAGTCCAATCATGAGTTTTGGATTGACAATCGATTCTCAACATCAAAATCAAGGTTTTAAATTTCGACCGGAGATGTGGGTCATCCAAGACACATTAGCATATCGTACTCCTCCTGTTCGAACCGGAGTTTGAAACCAATATGAATATGATTGGAGCGGGACGGGCAAACACTGAAGGCCCATCCTGTTTTTTTTTATTTTTTTTAATTCAACTTTGATCTATGTTCCCTCCTACCTAATATCAAAAAAGTAAAAGATGTTTATTTCCATCCGCAATTTACATTCGATTCTTTTTCTTACAATTGGAAGTTGAAAGGAATCTATGATTCATAGAAGAATCATTAGAACTCAGAAAGAAAGATTGGATCATATTGTATCCAACCTTATGCCTTGTACTCTTAAAGAGAAGATTGTTAAAAAGAAACAATCTTTGTTTTGATAGAATCGGTCTGGGACGGAAGGATTCGAACCTCCGAGTAACGGGACCAAAATCCGCTGCCTTACCACTTGGCCACACCCCATTTATATTTCAATTCGACACTAATAAACACTAATATTATTATTGGTTATTCGTCAATTCTAGCCCAAATATCTATGGAATAGGTTGTTGCTAGGATTCTATACGTGTAAATGTCGAACTAAAATGAATTCATTGATCATTCCATATAATTCAATTAAGATATTGTATGAAAGTATGATTCCTTCTATTCTCATTTGAGAATTGAAGGATTTTTTATTGGGGGAAGTTCAAAGAAAAAGAAAGAAGGATTTTTTGTCTTCTCTTCTTTCTTAATTTTTCCCTTATATCAATAACTCAATAAAAATGAAGAAATCTGAAAATTTGGACCTAAATTTTGGGTTTCGGTTGATTCCGAAATCAACCGAAACCCAAAATTGGGTAACCCGAAATGTTACATTATTTCGTTCGAAATTTCAAAAATTCGGTCGAAATTTTGTTTTCCTTCAATTTCGGTCCGAAATTGAAGTGAAATCACTTTAAAAAGTATAATTTATTAATTATTTAATAATTCCCTAAAATTTTACTTTTTTGATTTCGTGGGATTTCAAACAAAATTTCGATATTTCAGCAAAAAATTCGGTTTTGATGAGTACCAAAACGCATTCCAAAACCGAAATTTAAAACCTTGCTCAAAACCCAAAACAAACAACGCTTTAATTTTGAGTCAATAATCAGTTTTGAGTCACAATTGGTTCTCAACTCAACTCAACTCAACTAAGCCTTTGTTGGGTTTGTCTACATGAATCATTTTCTTCCATTCTATCACTTCCAAGGTCATGTTCTCTTCTATGTTCCTAGCCCTCAAGTCTTTCCTCACTGTCCTACCTCTTTTTACTCCATCAACTTGGCACGAGTCACTTCTTCTCACTAGAGCATCCAAAGGCCTACGTTGAATATGCCGAAACTATCTTAAGCGGTACTCTCTCATCTACTCCTCAATTGCTGCCACCCCACCTTTTCACGGATGTCTTCAATTTTAATTGGATCTAACCTTGTGTGGCCGCACATCTATCGGAGGGTTAGGATCATCCTATAGAAATGATTTTCGGAGCACAACCTATTTACGTTGTGGGCCATCAAATGAACGGTTTGGATCATCCTATGAAGTGGGTTGTACAGTGCCTTTTGAGTATGTATTATTCTTACCCCTCTCTAGTACCGGAATTAAGTTGAGTAAATATTGTTCATATCCCCACTCAAAATTAAACTCATGGGTAGTCCAAATTTAAACTCATTATGTGGTGGCTTCGCTAAGAAAATCTAAATGGCTGATTTTTGTCGGCATTGATCGTACAGATGGGTAGTCCAGGAGGTATGGGACGAAGATCACGTAATGGGAACCCAACAAATCAACAATCTCAATAACATAGGGACACAATGCTTATTTAAACTCATGCCTTGTCAATGATACGTTGTCAAGTGTGTAGGAAATGTTATATATATATATATATATATATATATATATATATATATATATATATATGAGAAAAGTGTAGTTACACATACGTGTAGCTAACTTAGCTACACCGACGGCTTAAAATACAGTGGGCCCCACATTGTTTGGGTGATGCAAACCATTCATTTGATGGGCCGTCACATAGATAGGGTGTGCCCAAAAAATCAGCTCCATAGGATCATCCCAACCCTACGATTTGTGGAGGCAAAAATGGACGTGTAAAAACCTTCACAAATCTGTCCATTTTTGCCTCCACAGTTTGAAGGGTTGAGATCATCCAATGGAGCTGATTGTTTGGGCACACCCTATCAATGTGAGGTCCTATCAAATGAATGGTTTGGATCACCCAAATAATGTGGGCCCACTGTATTTTAAGCCGTCGGTGTAGCTAAGTTAGCTACACGTATGTGTAGCTTCACTTAACTCTCTCTCTCTCTCTCTCTCTCTCTCTCTATATATATATATATATATATATATATATATATATATATATATAGAGAGAGAGAGAGAGAGAGAGAGAATCTCAGACGTTCAGATAAGTAATGAGTATGATCAAACAGCCAGTAATGAAAGAAGAAATAGCTGAAGGAAACAAGGAGGTTGTAGTTGAGACTGAGGGCCAAAGCAAAGGAAAACGAATCAAGTGTAAACCTGTGTGGATGAAGGATTACATCGAGGATTAGTTAATAATAAGAGAGGAGGACTCAGTAGTATTAGTTACTTTCTGTAATTAAGGCACCGTATAATACGGTAGGTAGAAGGCAGAGAAATAAGTAGTTTGTTATGCAGATTTAACAAGATGTGATAGTTCGTTAGGATTTTTCTCTATAAGAATGATTGTAACAAAAGAAAAAAGGCAATGAGAATATTTCCTCTTCAGCTTTTCCCTCTCTTTTCTCTCTTCTTCTTTAACCTCTAGCTCTTTTCTGATCTGAAACTCAGCATCTTTTGCTGAGAATCATATCATTGGTGCTTTCATTGACTTCTCTATTCCACTCATGGCAGATAATACGAGGGCTCAATCCAAAATCGACTAGCAATTCAAGCCGCATCAGCAGTAGCTAAATGAATTGCATCTCATCCAAGCTCAACAACATGAGGAATTGATCGCTATGATCAAGCAATTACAGAGCAGACCAAACCCAACTCCACTTTCGCGCTCCAATGGAGATGATCACTCGTCCAATAGTGCAGATGTGGAAATTGTTCCAATTCAGCACAATTACAGTCGATTTATACGGATGGGTGTACCCCGGTTTGACGGCACTGATCCGATCGGGTGTACGTTCAAGGTCGAGCAATTTTTCCATTATTACAGTGTTCCAGAGGAACAACGACTGACCATCGCTTCGTTTCATCTTGACGGCCCAGCTCTCTCATGGTTTCAATGGGCGAAATCAAACAATCTACTGAATTCATGGAAGGGTTTCTTAGAGGCTGTACAATTGCGTTTTGGCCTTCACTGTATCAAGATCACAAAGGTGAGCTATCCAAACTCCATAAGATTTCAACGGTTGACGATTATCAATGTCGATTCGAAGAAATGTCGAACAAAGTTATTGGATTACCCGAATATTTTCTTATTAGTTTTTTCATCTCCGGCCTTAAACCGGATCTGAAACGAGAATTACTAGTAATTCAACCCACTTCTCTTTTGCAAACATTTTCTTTAGCTAAAATTTATGAGCAAAAGTATGATGCCTTACGGAACTCAGGGAAAATGGCTTGGCCCAAACCTATCGGAGGTCCGGGGTTGTTGCCCACACCAGCAATTCCACCAGTCAGAGCTATTGCGGCTACGCCATTACAACAAATTCCGATCCACACAAAACCACTCTCAAAAGAAGAAATGAAATCAAAAAGGGAAAAACGGATTTGCTATTTTTGTGATGACAAATATGCCCCCGGGCACGATTGTCGGCGCCGTTTGTATCATCTAACTGCCCTAGATGACGAAGATCCGCTCCTCACAGAGGATTGGGACGTTGCTGTTGATGATAGTCCACAAGGTGGCCAAGATGACTAGTCTGCTGAAATTAGCTTCCATGCACTGGTTGGTCAACAGAACCCAAGTACAATCCGAATTATGGGGGTAACTGCTAACAATTCCATTCACATTTTAATTGACAGTGGTTCTACGCATAATTTCGTTAAAGAAACAGTTGCTCACATGCTCAATTGGCCTATTATACCCACAAATTCGTTTAGAGTTATCATAGGTAATGGAGAATCATTGCTCTACAACAAAAAATGTGTTGATGTTAAATTCACTCTTCAATCACATGAGTTTTCAGTTGATCTCTTCATTTTACCTATCAAAGGGGCAGGTGTTGTTTTAGGCGTTCAATGGTTAGCTGAACTGGGTCCAATTCTTATGAATTACAAAATCTCGACCATGGAATTTCAGTGGAAAGGAAAACCAATTAAACTTGTTGGTGAAGCAGCGTTAAACCCTCATCCCTTAAAGGCCAGTCACTTGAAAGGTCTCACCAAGAGCAACGCCATAGCTTCATATTTCACTCTCCTCTGCGTTGATGAGACACATGCGAGTTTTTTACATGTGGCTCTGTTTGGTTGCAAAAAGTAGGGAAGACGGCTGAGCATTTTCTAGGAAAATGAAATACCAAATGTTGTTTGGTTGTCATTTTTTAGCTCAAATCCCATTGGACTACTAGACATGGAAGAGACATCATTATTAGTTTTTTGCTGAGGTGGCGCCTATGTGGCGGGATTGTCCCCTCCCCTACTTTTCCAATGCCCAACCTTGTTTTTGGTAAATTTTAGAGGGAAGAAGAGTAGAATACGATATGCCACGTGTAATCATTACTTTTTTCTCTCTTTCTCTCTCCGCTTTCTCTCTCTTCTACTATTTATTTTGTTAATGACACCCCTCCATTCTCCCACATGCTTTGACATCTAACCAAACACACTACCAAAATTCCCTCTAATCTTCTCTAGACAAGTCTACACATATCCCACCCTTGTCACCTCCTTGTTGACCACTACTTCCACTAAAATCTCATCTAACCAAACAGAGCCGAGCTTCAACCCATTGATATCCCAAGCAATTTACCAGTTGCTGTTGCTGACCTTTTGAGGCAATTTCATCAAGTTTTTCAATCTCCATCTGGGCTACCACCACACCGTGTTGGGGACCATCAAATCCACCTCATCCCTTGATCAAATCCTGTTAATGTTAAACCATATCGCTACCCCCATTTCCAAAAAAATGGAATCAAACGATTAGTAAAGGAAATGCTTCAGAGCGGTCTCATTGTTCCCGCCCACAATCCTTATTCATCCCCTGTTCTACAGGTTAAAAAGAAAGATCAAACATGGCGTTTTTGTGTCGATTATAGAGCTTTGAATTCAATCACAGTTAAGGATCAATTGCCAATACCAACGATTGACGAGCTTATGGATGAATTACATGGATCCATGGTGTTTTCTAAATTGGATTTACAATCCGGATATCATCAGATAAGAATGAGGCCAGAGGATTGTTCTAAGACAGCGTTTCTGACCCATGAAGGGCACAATGAGTTTCTAGTTATGCCTTTTGGGCTAACAAATGCCCCATCTACTTTTCAGAATACTATGAACACTTGTTTATAGTAGAGCTTCGTCATTTTGTCTCAGTTTTCTTCGATGATATACTTGTTTATAGTAGAGCTTTTGAAGATCATATTCAGCATTTAACTTCTGTTTTGCATTGTTTATCTTCCAACAACCTGTTTGCCAAAATGTCAAAGTGTCAATTTTGTCAACACAAAATTGATTATTTGGGACATTTGGTCTCGGGTGTTGGGGTTCAACCAGATACTACCGAAGATTTGTGCAACACTACGCAACAGTGGCATTTCCTCTCACCCAGCTCTTGAAGAAAGATGCATTTAAATGGTCCTCGGAAGCTCAATCTGCCTTTGACAGATTAAAAGTGTTAATGACACAAGTCCTTGTATTAGCATTGCCCGATTTTTCTCAGGATTTTGTTCTAGAAACTGATGCTTCCAGCATTGCCATCGGGGCCGTATTAATGCAACAATGCCATCCAATAGCCTATTTCAGCAAGAAAATGTCCCCTAGCATGTCTGTTGCCTCAACGTATGTTAAAGAGCTGTTTGCCATCACTGAAGCTGTTAAGAAATGGAGACAGTATTTGCTTGGAAGACAATTCATTATCTATACTAATCATAGAAGCCTAAAAAATATTATGAATCGGACTATACAAACTCCCGAGCAACAACAATACCTGTGCAAGTTACTAGGCTACAACTACACGATTTCTATAAGGCTGGCAATGAAAATCGGGCTGCAGATGCCTTATCTAGAGTAGAAGAAGTTTCCTCGCTTCAATTTCCTCCAACGGCCTCTTCTGCTATGCAACTGCAAACAACAATATCTGGACATGTGTTTGACATATCAAGCCAACTTCAGTTGGAAAATGCTACCGGCCCAGAGTTGTTAGAAATACAGAGTCAGAGTCAGAAAGGCGTAGCAACTTCTGCATTTACACTGCAAAATGGACTCATTTTTCATAATAACAAGTTGTTTATCAGCTCTACTGTTAGTGATTTTGGATTTTCAAAATCATATGTTTTGCATGTTTTAGTGTTTTGGAAAATGTTTTATCAAAAGCGTTTGGGAAAAAGAAAATATTTTCTTGGAAAGATTTGCTTTTACAAAAGGATGTAGAAGTGTAGTTGAAAAGATAGTCCCGTACCGGATGAGAGAAAAGAAAAGAAAGCACCAATAAAGCGCCACTATGCGCCCTATAGCCCATTGCCCACGCCGCGCGCGCGCGCGTACGCGTGTGCGAACGGTGCGTTGCACCGTCCCGCGGGTCCAACCATGGGTTCAACCCAATGTGCAATCAAACAAGTAATAGAAAAGTGTAGTGCTTTATAAGCCCTTCTCTTTCTTTTCTCTCATCCGGTACGGGACTATCTTTTCAACTACACTTCTACATCCTTTTGTAAAAGCAAATCTTTCCAAGAAAATATTTTCTTTTTCCCAAACGCTTTTGATAAAACATTTTCCAAAACACTAAAACATGCAAAACATATGATTTTGAAAATCCAAAATCACTAACAATCCCCCACCATTTTCAAAATCAAAGAAAATTTTCTCATCAGGCTTGGAAATCTTATGCATAAATGAAGGTATCTCTCGATTTGAACCCTCACTTAGTGAGGACACATCAAAGTTAACCATAATTGCATAGTAGACGTATCTTTGAACTAGCTATTCTATTTGGTTAACCGGATACGTCTCACACATAAGATTTCACCTCTTTGGGCAATTTCTAAAACCGACACATGTACTGGCCTTGTGTCTATATCTTGGTTTCATGAGCGCTCTAGAGACTAGCCAGGTCTCATAGGAAGCGGCACCACTCCCACACTCACATAGGTAGGCTTATCAAGAGTGCCCCTGTAACTAAAACACTCCAACACTATGTTATAAGCCCATTAAGAGTTTAAATACTCAGTCTTCTCCTTTTAAACATTACAGGTACCAAGCACTTTACCTTGGGATGGCAAATAATACAGATTATAGTGCTTGCAATCACTTCATATGATGTATTTGGACTCATTGAACTTAAGACTTGATGTTTATTCAAGTGTTGAGTTGAGGTTCCATCATTGGTGACTATTGGTTAATGGCTTTAAGCCCATCCCTAATGATGTTTTACACACCAGATCTCTTGCAAGAGCTTTAGTGAATGGATCCGCCAAGTTTTGGCTCGATCTCACAAAATCAATAGTTACTACTCCATTAGTAAGTAACTCTCTTATAGTACTATGTCTAAGTCCTATATGTCTGGACTTACCATTATAAACATGATTATATGCCCTTGATAGTGTGGCCTGACTATCACAATGGACATAAATCGATGGCATTGGTTTAGACCATAACGGAATTTCCAATAACAAATTTTGAAGCCATTTCGCCTCTTTACAGCATGCTGCAAGAGCTATAAACGTTGCTTCCATAGTTGAAGTTGTTATGCATGTCTGTTTCTTAGAGGCCCAGGAGACTGCTCCCCCACCAAGGGTGAAAATCCACCCACTGATTGATAAATGGTCTATACGCTCAGTTATCCAACTAGCATAAGTGTATCCTTCTATTACAGTTGGATACCCACTATAACATAAACCATAGTCTATAGTTTTCTTTAAATATTTTAAAACTCTATAGACTGTATTCCAATGAGAAAAACTAGGATTACTGGTAAAATTACTAAGTTTACCTACAGCAAATGCTATGTCTAGCCTAGTACAAGTCCTAGCATACATAAGACTACCAATTACACTAGCATACCCTAGTTGAGAAATAGTCCTGCCAGTATTAAGATACAACTTTATATTTGGGTCAAAAGGTGTTGAAATGGGTGAACATTCAAAATGGTTAAACTTTTTGAGAACTTTCTCAATATAATGTGATTGTGTTAGAATAAGACCATTATCCTGTCTTATGATTCTAATATCCAAAATCACATCAGCTTCACCCATATCTTTCATATCAAAGTTTTGAGAAAGAAATAATTTAGTACTTTGAATGCTTTCAATATCAGTACTAAAAATTAACATGTCATCAACATATAAACAAATAACAACACCTTTGCCACCCTTAAATTTAGTGTATATACATTTATCTGACTGATGTATCTTATAACCATTTGATACTAAGACTTTATCAAATCTTTCATGCCATTGTTTAGGGGCTTGCTTAAGCCCATACAAAGATTTGATAAGCTTACATACTTTATGCTCTTGGCCTGGCAGAATAAATCCCTCAGGTTGTTCCATATACACTTCTTCATCAAGTTCACCATTTAAGAATGCGGTTTTAACATCCATCTGGTGAATGTGAAGTTTGTATATGGAAGTAAGGGCAATCAACACTCTAATGGTAGAAATTCTAGCAACAGGTGCATATGTGTCAAAGTAATCAATACCAGGTTTTTGAGTAAACCCTTTAGCAACTAACCTTGCCTTAAACTTTTCTATGGTCCCATCTACTTTGATCTTCTTCTTGAAGATCCATTTACATCCTATAGGTTTAGACCCAGGTGGTAGATCAACCAAAATCCAAGTTTTATTACCCATGATAGAATCTATTTCGTCATTAATTGCTTCTTTCCAAAATGCAGTATCTTGTGACTTTATGGCTTCTCCATAGGTTTGAGGGTCACTTTCTATGCTTAAGTTTAACAAGACAGAACATTGGAGTTTTTCTCTTGTCCCTTCTACCAGGTAGGTTACAAAGTCAGGGCCAAAACTCCTATCCCTTCTATCTCTTGAACTTCTTCTTATTTTACTAGGTTGTACACTAGGTTCACCAACTTCTGTTTGTGATTCTAAAGGATGATCTACAGAAGTTGTAGGTTCAATTTCTTTAGGAATTGAAGTGAACCTATTTTCATAGAAAAATGCATCTCTAGACTCAATTATGGTATTGACATCTATGAAATCATTAGGTTCTATAACTAAGAACCTATAGGCCTTACTGTGACTAGCATATCCCAAAAAGATACACTCAATACCCTTTTCACCTAATTTTCTTAACTTAGGTTTAGGGACTTTAACTATAGATCTACAACCCCAAACTTTAAGGTAACTTAAGTTTGGTTTTCTTTTCTTCCACAATTCATAAGGGGTTATATTAGATTTCTTACTAGGTACCCTATTCAAAATGTGACAAGCCGTAAGTAAGGCTTCACCCCAAAAACTCTTATTTAAACCAGAATTAACAAGCATAGCATTAATCATTTCAGTAAGTGTCATATTCTTCCTTTCTGCTACACTATTTTGTTGGGGTGTATAAGGGGCAGAAGTTTCATGAACTATGCCTACTGATTCACAGAAATGAGGAAAGTGATATTCACCACCTCTATCTGATCTGAGACATTTAATGCTTGTTATACATTGGTTTTCGACTTCAGTTTTATAAATCTTAAATTTTTCTAAAACCTCATCTTTATGACTAAGTAGATAAACATAACAGTACTTAGAATAATCATCAATAAATGTAACAAAGTACTTTTTACCTCCCTTTGTGGGAACACTATGAATGTCACATACATCACTATGAATTAAATCTAACAAGTTAGAAGTTCTATCTACTTTAGGAAATGACTTAGTGATTATCTTGGTTTGCATGCATGTTTTACATCTATCTACTAAGTCATTTTCATACTTAGGAATTAAGGTTAACTTAACCATATTATTCATTTTCCTAGTATTTACATGTCCTAAACGATTATGCCATAAAGATAAAGAAGAATCCAAAACATAAGCAAAAGACATTCACTTTATTGATATTAAGTTTGAACATCCCTTCATACATATATCCCTTCCCAACAAAAGTACCCCCCTTAGAAAGAATGAACTTGTCAGATTCAAATACAAGTTTGAAGCCATTCTTGTTGAGAATGCTTCCAGACACTACGTTCTTTCTAACTTCTGGTACATGGTAGACATCGGTTAGAGTGAGTCGCTTGCCGGATGTGAACTCAAGTTCCACCTTGCCCTTCCCTTTGACTTCTGCTGTCGACGAATTTCCCATGCATAACACGCTTCCATCTTCAACTGTTTCATAAGTTGAAAACAGGTTCCTGTCTTTACAGACATGCATCGTCGCACCAGAGTCAATCCACCAACCATTGCCATCTTCAAGCATATTTGCCTCTGAAATCATGGCGACAAACTTTTCTTTGTCTGTTGGTGCACCCGACTTCTTATCCTTAAGAAGTACGCACTCACTCTTATAATGGCCTGGTTTGCCACAGTTGAAACAAGCACCATTTCTTTTCTTATTCTTATTAGTCTTCTTTTCAGGGTGTTTGTTTCTCTTCCAATTGCCTTTTCCTTGTTGGTTCGAATTCTTGATATTTTCCACCAAATGGATCTTAGATGATACATTTTCATTTTCTTTCTTGTCTCTGATTCTTGACTCTTCCTCAATCCTGAGGCATTGAGCCAAGTCTTCAATAGACATTTCCTCTTTCTTGTGTTTTAGACTTTTCCTAAAGTCTTTCCAAGTTGGTGGAAGTTTGTCAATAATTGAAGGGACAATGAATGAATCATCAAGAAGGATGCCTTGCAAATGAATTTGACTAATTACATGTTGTATTTCATGTAATTGATCAATAACAGACTTATCATCTACCATTTTAAAATTTAAAAATTGACTCACAGTGAATTTCTTGCTACTGGCATCTTCCGCCAAGTATTTGGCTTCAAGTGCATTCCAGATTTCACTTGCTGATCTCATGCCTTGATATATGTCAAATAGTGTATCTGACATAGCATTTAGGATGTACCCTTTGCAAATGTAGTCATCCTGTTCCCACTTCATCCTTGCACGAGCCTCCGCCAAAGTTTCATTTTCATTTGCTGACGGCTTTAGAGTAGTGAGAACCCGGACCACTTTGAGTGATGTCAAAATGAAGTGCAACTTCTTCTGCCAGCGCTTGAAATTTCCTTTGTCGAAACGTTCGAGTTTGACAAAGTCTTGGGTCATTTGACGAACCGAATAAAGTGCCATTGAAACAACAGTAGAAAATCTTGTCTTAAGATTGTTGAATAATTGAGGGTACTGTTGTTGATAGAAAATAGAAACTTGTTGCTTCAAGGCGTGATATCACTTTTCTTAAGATAAGATTCGCCCCTACTAGTAGTGTGCAAAGGGGATCCGCGAATTGCCTCCAAGATACAATGAAGCCTAGTAGGGAAGCCCTACTAATGTTTGATGACGCGTAGCACTAGCGGAATCAAACCCGAAATGCCCTTCCCAACCTTCAAGCCTTAGAGAAATTTCTAGATAATGTTTCTGCAGAAAAACAGTATCTAGAACAGTAAACAAAAGAAAAACAGTATGTAGAAATACTTGGGGATTTTGTAGGAGTGTAGAAGAGAGTGTAAAGTCTCTCAGAATTTACAATTCGTTTTTTCAATATGAAATGACCGAATTCTGCACATTTTATAGACCACCTGGTGTCTTTTCAGTGTGAAAAACACCTCTACAGGGCACCTTTCCAGAATGTTTGAAATCTGACCGTTAGATCGCACCCATTGATATTGAATGGTCCTGATCGATCCTAGATGTGACTGTTGGTTTGAGTAAAACCTGTCTCCAACCCAGTCATCGTTAAACAACCATCTATGGTGTGGATCGCACCCCCTTGGCACTTGACCGTTGGGGGAAGGGACACAACCCATTTGATCACACCCTTTGACCGTTGGAGTTATGGGCCCGTTGGGCCAACCGTTAGGCCCGAACCGAAGCCCAACCCAACCGGTCGGCTTGATGGGCCTACGAACCATTTGGCCCATACCCATCCAACCGGTCCACCTTCATCTTAATCCAACGGTGCAGATCAAATCTGGAAAGGTGCCCTGTAGAGGTGTTTTTCACACTGAAAAGACACCAGGTGGTCTATAAAATGTGCAGAATTCGGTCATTTCATATTGAAAAAACGAATTGGAAATTCTGAGAGACTTTACACTCTCTTCTACACTCCTACAAAATCCCCAAGTATTTCTACATACTGTTTTTCTTTTGTTTACTGTTCTAGATACTGTTTTTCTGCAGAAACATTATCTAGAAATTTCTCTAAGGCTTGAAGGTTGGGAAGGGCATTTCGGGTTTGATTCCGCTAGTGCTACGCGTCATCAAACATTAGTAGGGCTTCCCTACTAGGCTTCATTGTATCTTGGAGGCAATTCGCAGATCCCCTTTGCACACTACTAGTGGGGGCGAATCTTGTCTTAAGGAAAGTGATATCACGCCTTGAAGCAACAAGTTTCTGTTTTCTATCAACAACAGTACCCTCAATTATTCAACATCTACTTCACCTTTAAGATACCAAATCTTACATGAGTTCCATAGCAAACCTCAAGTGGGACATGCGGGTACGCTTCAGACATTCCTAAGGATCTCTGCTAGTTTCTTTTGGTTGAACCTTCGAGCTGACGTCAAACAATTTATTAAGAATTGCCTTGTTTGTCAGCAAACAACGTATTCAACTTCACCTCCATTGGGGTCATTACAACCCCTAGCTGCCTGTACCAAAAAGGATATGGGAAGATGTTGCTATGGATTACATAACAGGGTTACCATTGTTGAATGGTTTCACTACTATCTTGGTCATTATTGATCGCTTGTTAAAATATGCTCATCTGGGAGCTTTACCAATGACTTACAATGCCGTAAAGGTTGCAAAACTATTCATAGACATGGTGTTTAAACTTCATGGTATGCCTAAGTCGATCGTATCTGATAGAGATCTCATTTTTACAAGTAAATTTTGGTATGCATTGTTTGAGTTAGTGGAAATACCTTGAAATTGTCTTCAGCATACCATCCCCAAACGGATGGTCAATCAGAAGTGTTGAATCGATGTGTTGAACAATACCACCGAGCTTTTTCCCAAGACAATCCAAAGCAATGGCATACCTATATACCTTGGGTGGAATACTCTTACAACACTTCTGTCCATACAGCAATCAAGATGATCCCATTTGAAGCCGTTTATGGGTGACCTCCACCAACCATACCTTTATGTGTTCCAGGTTCTTCCCCTATTGAGGCCGCAGACACAGAGCTTATCCAACGGGATGCCTTACTAGCTAAATTCGTGCTCCATTTGAGTCAAGCTCAGTCACGAATGAAATATATGGCTGACAAAAAAAGGCTAGATAGGGAGTTTGAAGTGGGCAGTTGGGTTCTTCTTAAATTGCAGCCATACCGCCAGCAGACAGTAGCTAACCGACCTCTTAGAAATTGAGCAAACGGTATTACGGACCTTATGAGATTGAGGCAAGGGTGGGGAAGGTAACATATCGGTTGAAACTTCCAGAGGGAAGCCGACTACATCCTATCTTTCACATTCCCCTATTGAAACAATTTCATGGGACGATACCTCAATCAGTTTGCACTTTGCCTGATCAAAGTTATCGTAATTACCCACTCATCTCACCCCTAGCTCTCGTTGGAGATCGAACTATACTCAAAGGAGACAAGCCAATTAAACAGGTACTCATTCAGTGGAAAGGACTTCTTCCAGAAGATACGACATGGGAAAAATCTAGAGGACATACAGTTGGAATTTCCAAATCTTAACCTTGAGGACAAGGTAAATTTCGATGGGGTAGGGAGTGATAGAATCTCAGACGTTCAGATAAGTAATGAGTATAATCAACAGCCAGTAATGGAAGAAGAAATAGCTAAAGGAAACAAGGAGGTTCTAGTTGAGAGTCTTGAGACTGAGGGCCAAAGCAAAGGAAAACGAATCAAGTGTAAACCTGTGTGGATGAAGGATTACATCGAGGATTAGTTAAAAATAAGAGAGGAGGACTCAGTAGTATTAGTTACTTTATGTAATTAATGCACCATATAATATGGTAGGTAGAAGGCAGAGAAATACGTAGTTTGTTATGCAGATCTGACAAAATGTGATAGTTCGTTAGAATTTTTCTCTACAAGAATGATTGTAACGAAAGAAAAAAGGCAATGAGAATATTTCCTCTTCAACTTTTCCCTCTCTTTTCTCTCTTCTTCTTCAACCTCTAGCTCTTTTCTGATCTGAAACTCAGCATCTTTTGCTGAGAATCATATCAGAGAAAAACTAAAGGGCGCCCTTGTGAAAACCCAGCTGCAAGGGCACCCTCAATGGATCCATGTCACCACCAAATTGCATTTATCATTCTTTTATTTTTGCATTCTTTTAGTGACCCTTATAAATGCGATTGGGTGATTATATATATAGGTGTTATATATTTTTATTAGGTGACAGGGAATGTGGGTCCGTCCCTTCACCTTAGCTTAGGAAGTCAATATTGTGTAGTATATATAATGTTATATACGAATTGCTAGCGTCCATCGCAAAAGGCATTTCACGGCTGGTCTATTGCATGTCAGACCAGCCACCTCGTGAATGGAGCAACAACTTTTGTCTCCATTCACGAGGTGGCTGGTTCGAGGTGCGGCAGACCTGCTGTGAAAAGCCTTTTGCGAAGGACCTTAGCAAATCCCATTTTATATATTACCGTAAATGATATTTCCACCGTCATTTTACTAGGGGATTTGCTAGCGTCCATCGCAGAAGGCATTTCATGGATGGCCTGTTTCATGTGAGATCAGCCACCTCATGAATGAAGACAAAATTTGCTGAAAAGTCCCGTGTGGCTGTTCTCACAAGCAACATGCCATCCGCGAAATGCCTTCTTCGATGGACGCTAGCAAATCCTACGCTAGCAAATCCCTTTTACTAGACTTTTCCTAAAACTGATTGTGTTTTCACACTATTTGATTGATTTTTAAGGAAAAGATAAACATAGGGGCAATAATGTTGAAAGAGTTGGAAATATCATTTCCTAATGTATATGGGCAGCCGCGCAGGTACACATATATAGACTAAACTGAAGCACGCCCTTGGATGTCCCACTGGATCACGCCACACAATTGTATTTTCATGATAAATTAGCTTCTTCATGCGGTGGGGAGGTTGGGAGAGGGATTTGTTTTCCAGAATACAAGAGGGACTGAATGAGGAGAGGGTAGGAAAAGCCTGAAAATCAGAAAACAAAAAACTCCACTACAAATGTGATTGACTTTTTCCTAATGTTTTTAGCCACTTACCTTCAGCCCTCTCAGATCTCTTTACTCCCACCTGCCCTACGCCTCTCAAACCACTTGGAGACACTTATTTATCATGAAAAAAAAAAAATTTGGTGTGGACCCCGATCCGAGAGAGGCGGGGGACGAGCTCCCGGAAAATCTCTAGATCATCCACGTGAAGGAGAGCTCTACCAAGGAACTCTAAAAAAAATGCCTCTCACAGCATGAGTGACGATGTAAGGTGAAATACCTCTTGATTCGGGGACAAGCCCGGAACCGAGACGTGCCTAAAATAACTCAGAGTCGTCATCCAATGAAGTAGGCCCTGGATCCCATACTATACTCTGTCGCAATGGATAACCAGAGATACAAAAGGTTCGTGCCTGGTTACGAATTTGGAAGGTCCGAAGAGCACCCAATCCACCAAAGTGCAAGCACCTGGTCTCTTATTCCATTTATTTATTGATTTTGAAGAGTTTTGGGCGAAAATCATGTGAAATGGGAACATATATCTCCGAGAAGACGTCTATCTAATCATGCATGTCTCGAAGATGAATAATAAGCCCACATAAAAGAAATGAAAGAAATGCCACCTAAGAATAGCTAGGTTATGAGTGTCATGCCTAATTGGTGTCTAAATTTTGATGGGCAAACACATGTATGCTACAACTAAAGGTATAAGGTCTGTACATGAAAGTAAGAAAATACAACAAAATACACTACACAACTTGACTCCACTCACGACTCAACACGACAAACCCTAGACTCTAATGTGATACTCAACTCGGACCAGGATGACCATCCATCCCGGCTGCTCTACGTATCCCGGCATCGGAAAGAATCAGAGTCGACGTAGTTCAGGTGACCTATTCTAAACTACGATGCCTAACCATCTAAGACTGCTATCCTAAACTCGATCAACTAGACCTGACTAATTTTTAAAGCTTCTTGTACAATCGCTTAAGTTCAAGTGAATTGTAATCTTTAGGACTCTCTATATGCCCTAAATAATGCAAGTTGGTTAGCCTTAAGCTAATGCAGGTGCTTCCTATATCCTATGTGTAACTAGGCTGTGTGTCCTAAGGAAAACAATGGGTTAAGATCGAAGGATTTACAACTTGGAATTCGGATTTAAAAAAGAGATTTACAAGTGATTTGTTTAAATCACAGATTTTGAAGACAAAGGAAACAAATCTAAAGCCTTTCGAGCTTAAGATAAGGTTTCAAAAGAGAATTAGGATTTAAATGAGAGCAAAAGGAATAGAGAAGCTAAGTAGGCAAGGTAACCTAATGGAAAGTATAACGCCGGAAAAAGAAACTGATCGGAGGCTAGCCGGAGTACTGACGAATTTGATCGGAGAAGGTGAAGAATATTAGAAACCTTAGTTTTCCCCCCAAAATCTCTCTCTCTCTCTCACTCTGATTAGTTTTAGAAAATCCTAATTACCCAAAAAATGAGGTTTAAGCTTATATTTATAGGCATTTGATGGTGTTGATATTGGCTCTACTGATTGATGGGCGCGCGGTTTTGTTCGAATTTTTGATATGCGTACCGCCGAATCGTGTCCTATTCGTACCATGCTCTGCATTCTCCAGGATGATTCACCCCCTTTTTTTGTATTTGCACCACGACACCATCTCAGTTCGTTCGCTAGGTAAACACACTCGGATTTCGACGAAATTTTGCAGGGACCTAGATGGGACCCTAAGCTAGCTTAGGGTGAAATTTGGGGCTTTAAAACTCTGATTTGGTTGGGTTTTGCACAAATATGGAGGGTTTAGGGCACGGTCAAAATTGGGTGTCTACACTTGGCTACCAGATATAGCATTAATTTTGCCATTTTTTCATTGCCCCTTGTAGCAATGTTTAAGGCGCCTTGCAGTTTAGCATTCCTCTTGTAACGAAGATGAGAATTGTGCAGTTAGTTCTTATTTTCCGTGACTTAAAGAAAGATGCCTTCACAAAAAAACCACACATTTTTATACCTCGGATACCTTCACGAGTCCAAGATTAGACCCTGTGGGGTTTCAACTACTTTAAGTAAAAAAATGGAGTAATGAGACCCAACCAATTTACCATCATCATATTAAAAATGCATGTCGATACTGGTTGATGTACCCACATGGTTGGTGCAGTTGGTGAGCCCATATATTACCCCATTGATTGCATCAATCATGTTAGCTTGTCAACCCATGAGGAGATCATACTTTCCACAAGGTATATATTGTACTTAGTCATGGAAACTACACTACCAACATGATTTTGGAACCACCCATATTAACTAGGGGTGTAAACGAGCCGAGCCGAGCCGAGCTTGGCCAAGCTCGGTTCAGCTCGTTAAGCGCAAAAGCTCGGCTCGGGCTCGAACCAGGCTCGGCTCGGCTCGGCTCAGTCAGGCTCGGCCATGCTCGTGACCCTTATTGAGCTCGAGTTATATTAAGTTCACACCCTCATCTTCCCTGGACAGCCCTATCTAGTGTAATTTGACTACTCTTTTTACACTACGGGGGGTGGTCCAAGTAACAAATGGGGTTCCAAAAAAGAAGTGACATATTTTGCCTCCCCCTTTCTCTCCCTGGACAACCCTTTTAGTGTATATATTAATATATAATATATATATTTAAATATATTAAATTCTTAACGAGCCCTCACGAGCCGAGCCGACCCGAGCCTGGCCAGCCGGCTCGGCTCGGCTAGTTAAGGATTCGAGCCGAGCTCGAGCCAAGCCTTTTCCGAGCCGAGCTCAAGAGAGCTTCCGAACCCGAGCCAAAATTGACACCCTTACCCATATATGATTTGTTGCCATTAAAATATCAAATAGAGGGCTTTAATATGTTGGGCTTGGGCTGGGCCTATGGCCATAACCAGCCAACAGAAATATACTAAACCCAAATTGAGAGTTTTGGGCTAAGCTTGGTAAGACTAGCTTCTGATATTTAAGCCAAATTTAGGCAAATTCAAGGCGGAACACAATCTAATTGAGGAGGTTTGGCGAGTTATATGGAAAGTTGCATTTATAAGATTAGAAATAATATTCGGGAGTTGCATGGGAACCAAAGTTGAGAGCTTTATTTTATTACGAAAACTTACATTGCTAAGCTTTTAAATTGCATAGAAACTAGAAAGTTGGCATGGCAACCCAAGTTTCCCCACTAGATTAGATATGGTATAGATAACGTATTCAATAATTGATGAGAGATTTACTTTTATAAGATCTTTGATAACTAATAGATTCATATTTGTAAGGTTAGAAAACTTTATAAAGTTTTAAACAACTTGGGGGAGTGGATATCTATTATATATCTAGTATAGGATAGATATAAATAAGGTATTTAATAGCTAAGAGAAATTTAAATTTATGAGATATTTAATAGCTACAAAGAAATTCACATTTATAAAGTTTCAAATCAATCACTTGAGGTGGTAGTTTGTTATTCTTAGAAACATAGTTAGCAAAACACAATTAAAAAAAAAATGGGACGGGTAAAATTCAAGTTTAATACTGTATTGGTTAATGGTTGAGGCTTTGTTTCTCAATCTTGAAGTCTCGGGTTTGAGCCCAGCTTACCCACAAAAAAAAAAAAAAAGTGGGGGTAAATTTGGAAAGTTGGCCAAAAAATATGTTTAATACATTTAAACGCGTTTAAAATATTTTTCTTTTACTGTAAGATTTTTAAATGCCAAACCAATAAAACATGTTTTATTTTTTTTTCAAAAGAAACGCAAAATAATGTCTTTTAAATTCTTATCATTTAAAAAACATATTTAATACGTTTTAAATGTTTTAAAAATGTTTTCCTCTTACTGTAAAAGTTTTAAATGGCAAACCAATAAAATTGGCTACCCTGCTTGGATAATTTTAGGACTGATAAATTCGCACCCCTGCAGTACACATCCGCACCCCTTGTAGGGAAATTTGACGTCAAAAAGCGTTAAAGTTGCGCACTGTTCACGTCAAATCAAGCTACAAGGGGTGCGGATGCATACTTCTGGGGGTGCGAATTTATCATTGCCCTAATTTTATCTTGAATAAATCTCTGAATTGGCTTAGTAGACCCTACGCGTATTGGGGCGGTTCTCAAATGTTAACCAAGGATAGCAAGCCTATGGAAGGATAAGATAAATCCCTATTCCCATGGAGAATAACAACCTCTAACAACCAATTAGAGAAGTGTAAAATAAGGAGAGTACTGTAGTTGTCAACACGGGTGTGCATCTTCTATGATATTATTGTGTTATAATTTTTGTAGTTTACCGGTGCTGGTTAGATGAGTCTCTAGTAGTAACTAGTAACTTAGTAAGTACATTTGATCAATTTATCAAGGAAAATGATAAATCCACTATTTTATTTACATGCCCCCTCCCTCCATATAGTGATTTTATAATTAAAAAAGGATGCTGATATTGGCACTACTACAATGTTTTAATAATTGCACGAACTCAGCTTGTCTTTTCTTTTTTAATTGGCTTCCAAGCTTTTTGTGAACCGTAATAACCTTTGACAGTTGTTTAAATAATAAAAGACAAGATGGGTTAGTGCAATTATAAAAAAAATGGCAGTGCCAACATCACTAGCCTTTAGAAAAAAAGGTCATGAACCCCTTCAATTGTCTGGTGACCATTCTCTTTTAACAAAGTTTATGCAATTATCAAGATATGCAACAGATGTTCCGTGAAATGCCTTTTTGCGATTGACCCCCAGCAACTCCCATTATAAAAAGTTAAAAACACACCATGGGGTACATTTATGAGGCATGGGGTACATTTATCATCATCATTTATTAGGGGGTATTTTAGAATCTAGGAATTAGTTTGAAAATAGTGTAAAAGAGGGTTCATGATCAACCTCTTGTATGATGCCCTCACAGCGTTTCTTGGATTTTAAGTTAGAAATCCAAGTCTTAGAAATCTCTCCCGCATCATGAGATTTCTAAAACCTGGAATCATGGGACAATCGCCTGCTCTCTTGTTGTTGGAAAGAAGGGTGAGAAATCAGAAAATGACGGCTGGTCTCTTTCTTCTCTCGTCTCCCCTCTACAATTTTGAGGAAATCCAAGATTCTAAAATCCGTGTATCCAAACGGCCCCCTAAGGCTACTGGTATTGGCCCTGCCGTGTTTTGATAATTGCACTAACTCATCTGATCTTTTATTATTTAAACAAATGTCAAAATTTATTACAATTCCCAAAAAGCTCTTAAAAGGAAATTGAAAAAAGAAAAGTCAAGCTGAGTTTGTGCAATTATCAAGACATAGTAGTGCCAGGCGATATTTACCGAAAGGTAACATTGTGCACTGGAAGGGGAGGAGTAAAAACGCGATTCGTTAGGAGTGAGCCGTTAAAAAGGGCGTGACTATGGCACTCTATCAAAGACCATGGCCTCTAACCCTAACCATAATTCTCTCAAGAAGAAGAAGAAGAAGATACAGATTTAGAAGAAGAAGAAGAAGAAATCACAACAATGGCTAATTCTCTCCCTCTCCAAACCCTAATTCTCCCAACTTAGCCTCACGGTTTTCCAAATTCTGAAATGTTTAATTTGTAATAAAGAGAGTAGAATTTCTTCTAGGGTTAGGGTTTGAGGGGGCTTTGTTTTGGGAAATGGAGGGGGGATCTGGTGGAAATGACGTAGAGCTAGTTTGCAAAACCCTACAGGTAGAACACAAGCTATTCTACTTCGATCTGAAAGAGAATCCTCGTGGTCGATATCTCAAGATCTCTGAAAAAACATCGGCAACGAGATCTACGATTATTGTGCCGGTCAGAGGTATTGAATGGTTTTTGAATCTCTTCAATTACTACTTGAATTCAGATGATCAAGAGATTTTCAGCAAAGAATTGCAGCTTGATACCAAGGTATTCAAATTCGAGTTTTTAGTCATTTTTTGTTCTCTATGATTAGAAAGTTTTTGCTTTTCTGTCTTTTTTCTTTATTTTTTTTGCGGGTTATGGAAATGGGTATATATCTGTGAGTCTGATGGGTATTGTTTATCTATTAGGTGTTCTACTTTGATATTGGTGAGAATAAAAGAGGGCGATTTTTGAAGGTATTCTCACCATTCTTCTGTTTTTTATTTGAGCAAAAAGGATTTGGTAGTTTTACATGATTTAGTTGATCTTGTTTCTGAACATTGAGTACGGAATGGATTACATATCAAGTTTTTTATTATTATTGTTGTAATGCTCATTCAATCAAACATTCAAGTGTTTTGGTGCATATATAGGTAAGCTTGGCGAATTGGGGTTAATGGACATAGTTGTGATTTTTTTTTTCTTATTATTGTTGTAATGCTCATTCAATCAAGCATTGTGATTTTTGGCTCATATATAGGTAAACTTGGTGAATTGGAGTTTGTATCTTTAGTTGCGATTCTTTACTTTGCTGCTGCTTCATATCAGAATTTGAGTAACTAGTGTGATGACTGCAAGCAATTGTATGGAAGGAAAAACTTGAAATTCAAGCATTACTTTACACTTTTAGGATCCTATCTTGATTTTTGCTTTTCATGTTTTGACCAATTTCATTTCTGACCTACATAGTACTTTGGGTCTGTCCTCTTCTTAATCACTCTCAGTTGGATCTATTTTCTAGTTATGCCTAGTACAAAATAGCCGCAACCCAACTTTTGGTGGATGTTTAATGGTTATATGTATAAACAACAAATATTCCTATTTAATTCCTCTCTTTATTTAGATGCCCGGTTGGTGTGATTAATTATATCGGGTAGATTCAGAGGGACTTTCTATGGGGCGACTCAGAGGAGAAGATGAAGAGCCACCTTGTTAGATGAATTTGGTGGCCTAGGATTCTGAAATTTGAGTGACGTTAAAAAAGCTTTGCTTCAAAAGTAGTTGTAGAGGCATGGCTTGGGAGACATCAACTTTGGACTAGAGTTATTGATAGTATGCAGGGAGCCTGCAATGGTTATTGGACATATGGTTTAAAATTTCGGTTTCGGTACCAGTTTCGGGCCCCTGAAATTTCGAAATTTCGGTCAAAATTTGGTAATAATTAAAAAAGCTTATTGAATTCATTTCGAAAAATTCCGAAAATTTGGCCTAAATTTTGTAACATTTTTTTTTTCCTTTTTAAATTGCATTTTCTCGAAATTTAGGACCGAAATTCCGAAATTCCTGTCGAAATTTGGTAAAGGCCGAAATTCGAAATTTCGCCAAATTTAGGTCTCGGTCCCCACCGAGATTGGACATGTGATGACAAGAACAGAAGCGGTGGAGTGGGTTGACTGTATGGAGAGACATTTGAGACAAAACATAGGTTCTCCGAAGGGATCGGGCATATTTTTCAAAGGAGATATCATTAAATTTTGTGCGACGTATGGTGCAAAGAGATGCCCCTAATTGTGATGTTCCTTGACATTTTCGCTGTGGCTACTGACAATGAATCCTTTGTCCAGGACTACTTTAGTGGGAGGAGGAGCGGATCTCATGGAAGATTAACTTTAGGCGAAACTTCTTTGATAGAAAGATTTACCGAATTGCTCTTCTCTTGGACACTCTTGACTTCATTTACATTAAGGTGGGCAGTGACATGACCAAAGAGATTGGATCTTAAATACATTTGAGGTTTTTAGCGTCAAGTTTTTCGATCATCATATTGTTCTTGGCCATCTCTCTTCGCATCTGTGATTTGAGTTTGGCACACTCCTGCGCGTTCTAGAGTTTGCTTGTTTGGTTGCACCGGTTTTTTTTTTTTGAACTGAACCTACCAAAGGTGCTGCATATGCAACCCTATGCACATAGCGCGGGGGCAACTGCACGTTTGTTTGGACTGCTTTTCAGGGTAGGATTTTTTTTTTTGCTTTTCAGGATAATATTCCGACGGTTGATTGCCTACTCAACTGTAAGTCTTTATTGTGGACCATTGCGCCTTTGACGTGCGGGCAGGTGAATTAGTGGACCATTTGTTCCTTCATTACAGGTTAGCCTGAGACGTTTAAAGCTGCATCCTAGGCAGATTTGGGGTGTCATTGGTGTTCCCTACACGGATGGCCGATTTATTGGACTGCTAATCATGGATGCCTTGGCCCAGAAAAGGGAGGATTTTATGGATAGTAGTGTTGCTGGCTGTTATCTTGGTCTTATGGAAGGAGAGAAACACCCGCATGTTCAAAAGTTCTGCGAAAGGACCGCACTTTTTCGACATGAAGATTACGGTACTCGCTGTATCTTGGGTGGAACCCTTGTCTTGCTTTGGGATTACCTATATTACAACCTTAGACTGTGCTGGATGAAGATTTGTGCTAGCAAGGAAATGGTTGAGATCTCGTTAGCCCATCACCCAGTTGGACTCCTATAGACCTTGGTTTGGTGAAGCTAAATTTTGAAGGGTCGAGCATTGGTAAACACGGACTCGCAAGAGTAGGGGGAGTTCTGAGAGATGAGACAGATCTCACAAAGTGGGCCTTTTTCGCCCCTTCAGGGTCAAGGACTCCAATGAGGCGGAAGTGAGGGCGCTCTTGCAGAGTATCAAGACCACTGAGAGCAGAGACATGGGAAGACTGATCGTGGGACGAGACCCGTTCAACGTTATCGGGTGGAATGATGGGAGCCATACTCACTTGTGGAGGTTTGCAGATATGATTGTAGAGATTCAGGAGCGAGTTGAGGGATACCTGATATGCTATTAGCATGTCAGGAGATCGGCTAATAGTGTTGCGGACAGGCTTGCCTGATCTGGAGTTGTTAAGGATTAGCTGGAGATTATTGACTTATTTCCCCCTAACTTCTTTGTCTTGTCTGGTTTAGTATGTTTTGTAGATTGTATGCATCTTTGTCTTGCTTGTATAAGATCATCTCTGTCGTGGGTTCTTCCGCTTTTTCATTAATACAAAGCTTGATCATTCTATATATATTAGATTTTTCACTTCGGTCCCATGCTATGCTCTTTTTTTCTTACAAATCATTGTGGTTCAATATATATAGGTTAGTGATATCCGCATGAACATGTTATGATAATGGGGCCAACTCACTTTGTTTTACACTTACTGGTTGGTTTTTTGTGGTTTTTAACGGCATTTGCCTTGATGCAAAAGACTTACATCATGGTGTGAAGCTATGAAAAATCGTCGAGGTGGTAAAATGCCTTGTGATTTTCGTGATGCCTTAACTTTAGTTTGGAATGGCATATGCCTCTCCAAACCGAGCTAGGAAAGGGCCAGGTCCTTTGTGCATCCAATGTCTCTCTTGGACTATTTTCCTCAAGAAAATCAATGCAACTGACCGGTTGCCCAAAAGAAGCCTTTACTTGGTGAACCTTTGTATCCTTTGCAAGAAAGAGGAATTGATTGATTATTTGCTGCTTCACTGCTCCTTTACTAACAAATTTTGGAATCAGGTCCTTATTTGGTTTGGGTTCTTGTGGGCCATGCCAAGATCTATTACTAATTTGTTTGTTGGCTGGAGATGTACTCACACGGGTTCCGGGCTGTTTCTTGTGGAAGGTGGCTTTTAGTGCAACAATTTGGTGCATTTGGAACAAAAGAAACAAGTGAACGTTCGATGAGTAAGAGTTATCATCCAATCAGTTTCTATGTAAGATCAAAGCAAACATTTTTTTTTTTGAATGGTAGGATCAAAGCAAACATTACTCAAAGGGATCTGGTTTGAAAGGAGTTTGTCTGCTTCCTTTATCGCGATTTCCTTAAAAAATGACCTGAACTTCTTCTTAGGAATGGTTTGAAAAGGAAATTTACCGCCATTTGGAAGCGGCCTCCAGCTGATGTAAATAAGTTGAACTTCAATGGAAGTTCGTTTGCAAACCTAGGACCAGCTGGAATAGGGAGAGTTCTTAGAGATAGCGACGGGAATGTTCTTTGGTGTTTCTCTTGGCCCATAGGAAGGGCTGATTCTAATGAAGCGGGAATAAGATTCCTTCTCATTGGAATTAAAATATTTAAGAGAAAGTTTGTGGGTGAGCTTATTGTGGAAGATGATTCGTCCAATGCTATGTTTTGGGCCGAAGGCAACTGTAGAGGGCTTTGGAGGATTGCTTGTTGCATCGACGAAGTGGTTGGGAGCTCTGTACAGATAACTCTTGTTTTTTTACTTGTAATTTGACAAGAGCTAATTAACTTCCTTTATCAGGACTTCTTTTAAAAATGACTTGAAGTTCTTCTCAGCAACATTTTGAAAAAGAAAGTTTGAAAAGAAAGTTACTGCTGTTTGGAAGTGGCTTCCATCTGATGTAAATTAGTTGAAATTTGAAGTTAGTTTGCCAACCCCAGACCAGCAGGAATATGGGGACTTCTAAGAGATAGATATGGGAATGCTCTTTGGTGTTTCTCTGGGCCCATAGGTAGGGCTGATTCCAACGAAGTGGAGATAAGTTTCCTTCTCATGGGAATTAAAATATTTAAGATAAAGTTAGTGGGTGAGCTGATAGTGGAAGATGAGTCAACGATGTAGTTGAGAGCTGCACATATAATTATGTTGTTAGTGTAATCATGAGAATTGAGCAGATTCAAATGAACTTTTTATGGGGAGGTGCCAATGATAAGAAGATGCATCAAGGCAGTTGGTAGGAAGTCTGTAAACCTATCAAAGCTGGTGGGATTAGGATTCGTCGTCGGTTGAGAGACGTCAAACTAGCACTGCCTGGAGGGCCTTCACCACTTGATCCCAAAAGGGCCTTGGAGGGCCTTCAAAATCAAAGTATGCCTGAGATAGGTCGAGGGAATGAAAGCCTTGGAAGGCCTTCAAACACAAAGGAAGCCCGAGATAGGTCGAGGAAATGAAAGCCTTCGACGGCCTTCCAACCATAGTCATAAATATGTCCTATAAATTTCACAAGAAGGGTGTATCTCGAGATATTTTATTTTTTTTGTTATTTTGGGGTTTATGTTGGGTAAAACTGAAAACAAAATTTTAAAAACCCATTCAAAAAATTTTAAATTATATAAATATAAAATCTAACAATTAAATTCGAACAACAAATAATATTGTGAATTTATCGCGATATTTCATTTTATTTTCTCAGTAAAAAATAAAAAATAAAAATATTTTGATGATTTTTCAAAATCTTTTGAAAAATTTGGGATTTTGTCGTTTTATTAAAAAATCACAAAATATTGTGATATTTTCAAAATGATATTTTAAAAAATATCAGAGATATTTTTTAGCCACACGGCATCCAAGAACGTCGGCCATCGAAGCAACATCCAATTCCCCTATGAGAATGTCCATCAAAACATCCCAAAACCGCCTCACAGCATACACGGGTTCCCTTGTGACTACGAATCTGATCCTTTTACGCATCGCAAAAGATCAAAATGTGTCCTCAACATATTGCAGGCTTTATTGCACGGATTCTTTGCCCCCCTCTGCCGAATCTGTGTCGACACGTCTCCGCATCCGAATCGGACATGTATTCACGTGGGACACATCCGGATTCTTGTCGTAGCCTTGTCCTGCGCGAATCCTGTTTTTTCGGGCGAATCCGATTCATCATTGCCTCTTTTGAAATGCGAATCCTATATATTTTCCCTTTAAACATATTTTCTTCTTAACTTTATTTTATATGAAAGTACAACCGTACTCTTTCAATACAAACCCTAGCGCCTCGACCCTCGAACATCGACCCCCTTCCTCCAATACAAAACTCGCTTCATCCTCTACCCTCAAAATTTTCATAAATATATATATATATATATATATATATATATATATATATATAGAGAGAGAGAGAGAGAGAGAGAGAGAGAGAGAGAGAGAACGGTTTCTGCACACGTGTAGATAAGTTATCTACACACTAGCTTAAAATACAGTGGAGGGCATATTGTTTGGGTGATCCAAACCATTCATTTGATTGGCCCTCACATAGATAGGGTGTCCACAAAAAATCAGCTCCATAGGATCATCCCAACCCTACGATTTGTGGAGGTAAAATGGACGTGTATAAACCTTCACAAATCTGTCCATTTTTTGCCTCCACGATTCGAAGGGTTAGGATGATCCTATGGAGCTGATTTTTTGTGGACACCCTATCTATGTGAGGGCCAATCAAATGAATGGTTTGGATCACCCAAACAATGTGGGTCTCCACTGTATTTTAAGCTAGTGTGTAGATAACTTATCTACACTTGTATGTAGAAACCGTTTTCTCATATATATATATATATATATATATATATGAGGAAACTGTTGGTGCACACCAAGCTTATGGTGCGCTCGAGTGCCCAATCAGAGGGGTCCCACATTTTTTGTGGTGATCCAAACCATTCATTTGCAAGGCCCTATCATAGATAGGGTGTGTGCCAAAAATCAGGTCCATTGAATCATCCTAACCCCTCCAAAAGTGGAGGGCAAAAATGGGCAGATTTGTGGACAAACAGTGTCTGTCCATTTTGACCTCCACAAATGGATGGGTTAGGATGATCCTATGGAGCTGATTTTTGGTACACACCCCATCTATGTAAGGGCCTTCAAACGAATGCTTTGGATCATCCTAACAAAGTGGGCCCACATGTGATTGGGCACTAGAGGTAGACCATAAGCTTGGGTCTACCTCTAGGCTTTGGCATCCCATCGGCCTCCCAATGGGACCGGTAGTAGAAAGAATTGAAAGGAAATTGGCTACTTGGAAGAAAAGATATATCTCTTTTGGGGGAAGGATTACATTAATCAAAGCAGCCCTCTCCAATTTACTTGTATATTTCATGTCTTTGTACAAGATACCTGTTAAGGTGGCACTGAGAATTGAGCGACTACAAAGAGACTTTTTATAGGATGAAATGGTACATCAAAAAAGGTAAGGCACCTAATTAGCTGGGACAAAGTAACACAGTCAAAGACTAACGGGGGCCTGGGTATTGGAAAGATTAGACTATGCAATAAATCTTTGATTGGCAAGTGGCTCTGGAGATATGGCAAAGAGAAAACTGCTCTATGGCATCGGGTGGCAGGATTAAAATACGGGTCTGAATGGGGGGATTGGAGTTTCAAAAAACCTACGGGTGGTAAAGGTTCAGGTGCTTGGAAATCCATTTGCTCTGTTAAAGAGGATTTTGATCGGTCAATCCGTTATAGAGTTGGAATAGGTACCGATGTAAGGTTTTGGTTGGACCCGTGGCGTGGTCAATCAAAATTCTGCTTGGAATTTCCGGGGCTTTTTAGACTTGCTTCGAATCAAGAAGCAACTGTAGCGGATTACTTGGTAAGAGAAGGACAGGGTGGAAGAGGGTTTTTGGATATTCGCTTGCGTCGAGATCTCAAGGATGATGAAATTCAGGAATTCCAAAGACTACTTAGCCTGGAAGGTACCTACTGCTCGCAACATAAAGAGGATGAAAGAATTTGGATCCCCTCTCCAAGTGGGGACTTCTCTGCTAAGTCTTTTTTCTTTTTGTTAAATGAAGGTGATCCGTCCCCGGCAAAACGAATTTGGAAGTCACTGGCCCCACCAAGGGTAGTAGCTTTTGGATGGACATTGATCCACAGGAAGATAAACACATGTGATCGTCTCAAGAGAAGACATTTTAGTATGGCTAGTATGTGTGTCCTATGTCACCAAAGCGAAGAGACCCTGGACCATCTATGTTGCATTGTCCGTATGCTTATCATATTTGGACTACAACGATTGCATCTTTTGGGGTCTCCTAGGTCTTCCCTCAGTCGATCTGCTCCCTCCTCTCTGGATGGCGCTCTGGACCTTTTGGAGAAATGGGAAGATGCCTCTGGACAACAGCTCCATATGCCATAGTCTAGAATATCTGGAAAGAGCGCAATAGACGTATCTTTCAAGAAAAAAGTAGAAGTGTGACCCGTGTAGCATCGGATGCTAAAGTGGAAATGATTTCATGGACAAAAACCAAGAAACAGACTCCTTATGTAATGGATGACTTTATAAGAAATTGGTGGTCAATAATCTGGGACAGAACTATTCGCTCCAAGCCCAAACCAAAATGGTCATGCCCACCACCGGGATGAATGAAATTAAACTTCGATGGTAGCTCTAAGGGCAATCCTGGAAGAGCGGGGATCAGAGGAGTTATTAGGAACTCTTCAGGCGCAGTAGTTATGTCCTACTCAGGGCCATGCGGAATATGTGACTCTAATGAGGCTGAGGTTAGAGCTCTACTCTTTGGTCTACAATGGGCATCCGAACACGACCAACGCCCGCTCATCATTGAAGGCGATTCCTCAAATGTGGTTGCTTGGGCCTCTGAATCTTCAAAAGGCCCTTGGAGGCTACAAGAGTTTGTGGCGGAAATATTGGATTTAATGCGAGTGCTCAACACGCGACTTGAGCACCGAAGACGAACAACAAATGAAATGGTTGACACTTTGGCTAAAGCGGGGGCAGAACGGGAGGGTTTGGAAATTATTTCATCTCTTTAATGTGCACTTCGTTCATGAGAAGGATACCTGTATCCTTTCTTCTGTAAGAAGGTTTTTGTAATCTACTGGTCCTGTCCGAGATCTCTAATATTTGTACAAGCAGGCTGGGACCTCTGGTCCCGATTGCATTCCAAATATTAATGAAATTATTGCTTTTCAAAATATATATATATATATATATATATATATATATATATATATATATATATATATATATATATATGAGGAATGTGTTGGTGCGCTTGAGCGCTGGAATCAAATGGTGCGCTTGAGTGCACCAATGACATGGGTCCCACAATTTCTGTGAGGATCCAAACCATTCATTTGCAAGGCTCTATCATAGATAGGGTGTGTACCAAAAATCAGCTCCATTGAATCATCCTAACCCCTCCAAAAGTGGAGGGCAAAAATGGGCAGATTTGTGGTCTGTCCATTTTGACCTCCACAAATGGATGGGTTAGGATGATCCTATGGAGCTGATTTTTTGTACACACCCTATCTATGTAAGGGCCTTCCAAATGAATGCTTTGGATCATCCTAACAATGTGGGCCACATGGGTTTGAGAGCTCAAGCGCACCATAAGGTTCCAGCGCTCAAGCTCACAATCCTTTTCCTCTATATATATATATATATATATATATATATATATATATATATATACTGTTGGTGAGCTTAAGCTCACCAAACTTATGGTGAGCTAGCTTGCCCAATCACATGGGGGCCCACTTTGTTAGGATGATCCAAACCATTCATTTGAAAGTCCCTTACATAGATGGGGGGTGTACCAAAAATCAGCTCCATAGGATCATCCTAACCCCTCCATTTGTGGAGGACAAAAATGGACAGACACAAATTTGCCCCATTTTTGTCCTCCACAAATGGAGGGGTTAAGATGATCCTATGGAGCTGATTTTTGGTACACCCCCTATCTATGATAAGGCCTTGCAAATGAATGGTTTGGATCACTCCCCAAAATGTGGGACCCATGTGATTGGGCAAGCTAGCTCACCATAAGTTTGGTGAGCTTAAGCTCACCAACACTTTCCTCTCTCTCTCTCTCTCTCTCTATATATATATATATATATATATATATATATATATATATATAAATTTTAAATTTTGAAAATTTTATTTTATTTAAAGATTACTGAATCCGACTCCTACTTTTGGGGGTTTGCCGAATCCGACACCTCGAATCCGTGTCGGATCCTGACCCGCGAATCCGAATCCATTCAACACTGACTGTAGGTGGGTAATGTCAGCTGCACCCACCGAAACCAAAATGGCCGAAATTGGCGAAATGTACCAAATTTCGGAAATTTTTGTAATTTCGCCAAAATTTCGGAAAAAAAATAATATTTTAATCCCTTCCAAAATTTCAGCCGAAATTTTGAGCCAAAAAACTGAAATTTCGAGCCCCTTTACCAAATTTCGGCATTTCGGCTGAAATTTCGGTTTCGGAGGGGACCGAAATTAACCTCGAAACCGAAATTTGAAACCTTGGCTGCATCGTGTTGACTTGGAGCTATTTCCTCATAAATTTCACTTCATTTGACTTTTTCACTAGTTTCCAATCCTTTTATGCCATGTTCATTTTGTTCATTAAATGTAATGTAGTATGAGCTATGGAATGATATTTTTGCAAAAAAATGTATGAAACCATATGGACATATACATACATATATGTGTTTGTGTGTATGTATGTATGTATATTTGCAGTACTAGAGCGATTCGAATTAGCGCTTCAAATCCACCTGCAATCACGAATAGCGAACCAAGTAAGCCTACCCTCATTGTACCACATACCTGTCTACCATCATACCATGTAGCCATTCTCATACAACGTATTGGAATGGACCATGTTATAGGTAACATTGAGCCTTACACCTTTCTGCCTTATCAACTCTCCCAATCGTCTCAAGGACCTCGACTCTCTTGTACTCCTTATTGATTCTTCTCTTGCTGTCCCCTTCAACCTGCAATTCATCTACTTCGCACAGAAATTTCTCCCCAATCCCATCAGCAGAAGCCTCCATCCAAAGGAAGCAGGAATCTCTAGTCAGAATGGGGAATCACAATTCCCTGAAACGCGATTCGGAAACGGGAATCCTCTCGATTCCCCAATTTTTGGGAATCCCGTTTCAGAAACGTGGGAAACACGTTTCCTATCTACCCTCCTTGTCTCTTGCTAGTCTTCCTCTCTTCTTGGTGGTCCTCTTCTCTTCCTCTTCTCAGTATTTACATGTAAAGTTATTTAAGTAAGGGATTTTTGCTGATCAGTCCCTATATGACAAAATAATTGCTAATTAGTCCCTAAGAAACGCATATTAGCTGAACAATCCTACTTTTAGAAAATATTTGCTAAAAGGTCCCTAAAACTCACAAACTTGCCCGTTAAAGTTTTTAAATGGCAAATTTAGCCCCCAACCCATTTAATCAGTTTAGCGTTTTTTTATTTCCCTTCCATTTTTTTTGGAAAAAAACTAGGAAATAAGCAACAATATTATCTCTTCCAATATTCTTGTCAAAAAACCTTCGACAAAAAAATAATTTTAGGAATTAAATAAATTGAAAATCCCTCTAAAATAAATTAAATAAGTAGGTTTGAGTTTTAATTTAAATCAAATACTAATGTGCTACAAGTTTCAGAATCCTAATTCAATCAAATACTAATGTGAACATCATCAAGCCCCCTCCACGTCTGTTTCCGCAGTGTATCATAGTTAGGTTTATACACTAGTCAAGACCAATTTGATGTGGTTATCTGCATGCGAAAGGACGGAGACCGAAAAAGTGCCAACGGGCCAATCTTTGAATGTCATAGTTGACTGATTCCAGGATACCAGCACCCCACGAGCAGTTCCAACAGCATCCAAGTTTACCCACTCAATACTGCTATTCAGCCCCAGGCCCTTCAACACATATCTTGACATACCTTGTAGCTTTGTTTCTGGGAGGGCCACGATAGGGGGTCTTTACCTTGCCACCATCTTCATCACCACACCCTCTTCTCTGTATTGTCAAACCCCCGCACATTCCATCAAAAAATCTTCAGCTTCATGGATTAACTGGCTTGTAGCCTCACCTCTTCTCCCGCCGTATAATTGCAAAGGGGACCTCACCCTCATTGGCGTGCACCCACTGACACTTGTGTGCCGTGTTGTACTGCTCTTATTAGACGGTGCACTGGAGTGGGTTATGCTCTCCAGTTTTTCTTCTTCTTCTCTCTCTCTCTCTCTCTCTCTCTCTCTCTCTCTCTCTCTCTCTCTCTCTCGTGTTTGTGTTTGCCTCTGCCAGTGCTTCATTCCTCCCTATATATAGTTCCACAATGATTTTATCTTTTCCTATTATTTAGCCGACACTTTGAATTTATTGCCTCGACACGTGTCTTGCCGTGTCCGACACAACACGTGCACATGTCGACACACCTTTGGACACTTTTAAATGCACTGCTATGAGTGTTAGAGTTAATGTGGCCGTGTGGACATATTTTTATACTGTGTCAAGTGTGACATGTTTTATTATTGAATAGTGCGTTTACCTCTTTTTTTTTTTTTTTTTGAATGACAGCAGGACTATATTAAATTAAGCAACGACCAAGATGGTCAGTACAAAGGGAAGCAAAAAGAAAACAAAACAGAGGAAAATACACGCCTTGGACTACACCCAAAGCAAAAAGAAAAGAGAAAGAACCCACCTCTTTTATTATTATATCTTTTATTATTATTAACTCTTCTTTTAGCTCGTCTTTAACTAATATTTGCTGTTATATCCCCTCCCCTAAACCTAAAACCCTAAACAAACTCTTACTGGAGATGGAAGATAACTAGATTACGTTGATTTTTTTGAAAAGAAAACTAGATTAAATTGATGAATGCATTGTTATTTCATTATCTCATGTTTGTTTTACATCATAGTTGATTACTTCTATTTTTTTTTAAAGGTATTAATTCTAAACTTTATTAGTTTATTAAATGAATACTTACCATTCAAAAAAAAAAATTATATGAATACCATATTTATATTGTTACAAATTATGATCAATAATTTTATGTATATGTACGTGTCACCATTTCTAGATTTTTAGATGTTGCCTTGTCGGACAACTCGTATCTTTGTCGAAACTCAACACATGAATCCGTATTGACAAATCATGATTATATACTTTCTATTTAGATGTGTCCCCATTTCTAAATTTTGGGGGTTTGCCATGTTTGATACTCCGTGGTGTCGACACACGACACTCGTGTATGTGTCCACAAATCATAGATCTTTTCTGCGCTAGTATCACAGTTTGGTGCTGCACATGTACTTCAGTCTGACTCTTACAGTTATCTGAACGTCATCTGAACGTCAGGATTGTGGGAGTGTTTCATGTACATTCTTCTTGCAGGTATTGCAGATACCAGCATTGTACTCTAGCAACCAGACTAATTAGTTTTTGAGCTACCTTTACCATTTATGCATTTTCTTGTTGCCTGATGACTAAATGTTTTTACATTACCCCTGTTCCCTTTTCAACCCCAACCCCATACTATTCACCATTTTGGGATTTATCTGTGGCAATATGTGATTTCTCTCTTATTCCTACATCTGCTATTTACGTTGACGATTTGCTTGCGAAGAGTGGAAGCCACAGGGAATGCATGTATGAGGGCAATCTCTTGTAGTTCCTTTTTCTTTTAATAAAGTTTCTTCCCACTGTCTCAAAAAGGAAAAAAAAAACGAGACAATTATCCACCATTTAAACTCATTATTTTCATGACCATATAGCTCCCAATTCAGTTAATAACATTTTTCACATAAAAAGCAGACTTATGGGGCCTCCTCCCAATTCACTTAACAACATCTTTCAAAAAAGCAGACTTACGGGGGCCTCTTGTTCCCTTCTTCGGCATATCTGCAAAGCATCTTCTCTGGCATAGTTTTGAGCCTAACTCCATATTTTGTTTATTTATGTTGTCTATCTTTTCATTTGCAATTCGATCATATCAAAGAAGCCATCTTTTATGCCCTGAGTCCTTATGTGTCAAAGTCTAAGCTGGGTTTGCCAAGTTTCAATATGAAAAATGATAGAAGTTGTAATATTTGTCAGGTTTCAGAGGCATCAGTTAGCAGAAACCGCAGCACAATTATCATTCCTGCAGGAAGTGTCCGTGATGAAGGGTGGGCTGCATTTAGGAACATTTTGGCTGAGATCAATGAAGCATCTCGTCTTTTCATCCTGCCCAATCAGGTTTTTAATATGTGAATTTTTCTTTTTTGGTTGTATATATTATTTTGTACTTTGGAGCTTCGTCTCCTCATTTTGTGGGTCATTGTCTTTTCATATGAAAACAGCAAAATTCGGAACCTTCTGAACGACTTGCAGGGCTTTCAGATGATGTGGGTGCTGGGTTTATATCAGGACACAATAGTCAGCCGGCACCTGCGTCTGATTTAAATGTTGACCGGCCGATTGAATTGCCCCCACAGGACGAACTTGGAAGCTTGGGGGTTTCCAAAGTAATCAGAGCTGATCAAAAGAGGTTTTTCTTTGATTTGGGGAGCAACAACAGGGGCCATTTCTTGAGGATATCTGAGGTAAGCAGCCGCCACTATTTCTTCATTTTTTTACTTTTATTACAATCATTTCATCAGTGTCTACAAACTTGAATGAGTACTTTGATAAACTAACCAAGTTGGCTAAACACCATCAGAATTCAGGTCAATTTAGACGACTCCAACTTTGTTTGGAGTCGTCTTGGACTCTGGTCCTCATCATATCCAAGTGGAATTTCACGTTTAAAACCTTTTTTTTTTTTAACTTTCATTTGATCATGACTATTGTCATTTTGACAGTGATTTTTCCAAAATGCTGCTGCAGGTAGCTGGTGCAGACCGATCTTCCATCATTCTTCCCTTGTCTGGGCTGAAGCAGTTCCACGAAATGGTGGGCCATTTTGTGGAGATCACCAAAGATAGAATCGAAGGTATGACGGCTGCAAACATCCGGACCGTGGAGCCTTCACAAAGATGAATTTGATGGAAAGTTGGGTTTCAGTGGGTTGGGTTCTGTCTTTTACGTTTGCTAGAGCCGCAGTTTGATTAGGGTGACGCGATTGTGCAGGGTATGTTCTCTCTCTCTCTCTCTCTCTCTCTCTCTCTCTTTTCTTATGTCCAATAGCAATAATCTCATTTCTCTAATTGGTCCCAGAGAAATCAGAATTGTTTTCCTTTCGACCAAAGGAATATTGAAAAACAAAACTGTTCTTGTAATTCTTGAATCTGGTCGTATAAAAGAGTGGAGCCCTATTTATCTGTGAAACTGCAACAGAGCCCTGTGCCCCTGTTTCACCTCACCAAAATTAAATAAGCAACCAAATTACATAAGCAACCAAATTAAATACTGAAGGAAAGAAAATAAAATGCTTTTATTATTATTTTATGACAACAGTCAAAACAAAAATGGGATAGTAAAAGAAATCTGATGATCTTCCTCTCATAATCCTTCTGCAAGTTACAGAAGCAGGCCTAACGCATTCTTGTTACTTCCTTATTAGTCCCTCATCTGGCAAGGATTATTTGCTACCTCATTTATTGCTCTTGGATCAAATCTTGAGGGAGTATTTTTTTTCTTGGAAATTGCGGAAAGTTATTAAGGAGAAGAAGAAAGCCCACGAACTGATGAGGTCATGCAAACAAAGAACACAGAGAAGCAAGTAGCTACAAGACCAACTGTAATCAAGGTGGTTAAAATTCAAAGATCTCCAACGAGGGGTAAACCACTCTAGCCCAAGCAAGCCGGTTTGCCTTTCCATTAGCTGACCTCCTAAAATGCTGGTAGCAAACCGGGTGGCCCTCCACCCGGTCTAAGATCTCATCTATCAGCTCTGAGAATCTCCATAGATGGGGTTGTCTCGCATCCAACCATTTGACAGTGTTGAGGGAGTCACCCTCCATAATAAGGTTGTTCAAATCTCTTGTGGCAGTTAATCTAATGCCCTGAAGAATAGCTCTTACTTCCGCCTCGTTAAAATCCTGGACTCTAATTGGACCAGAAAAAACACATTTACTTGAGCCAGTTTCGTCTCTCAAGTGACCTCCAATACTCGTCGGGCTAGGGTTGCCCAAGCTACACTTGTCAAAGTTAAAGCTATAACCACCCAGGCTCAATAGGAGGAGTCTATCTGGAGGTCGTATCCACCTCTCGGTCCTTTGCTCACGCAATTATCTCTCCAGCATCTGTAGCCAAGTACATCTTGAAACAAACAATGGAGGATCTTTGCCCATGAATTCACTAAAGATAAGGTCCTAGAAAAAGTGAAAGGAATATTTTTTTACTACATTCTCGAAAGTGTGAGCATTTCTTCTTTCCATAAGACCCAAATAGTGACTAGCAGCACAAGCTACTGAAGGATCAAGCACTTCCTAGGCTAAGGCATGAAGAACCAAGAATCAAGGAGGTCGGATACATGGGCGTGGAAGACCCATGAAATCCTAAATCTCTCAAGAATCGTAGCCTGCGCAACTCTGGCATACCTGCAATGGATAAATATATGGTCCACAATTTTGCCAACTTTCACACATATGGCATAATGATCAATGATGAGCATGTGACAACGGCGGAGATGTTCAATTGTCTGGATAGAAGAATTTCAAACTCAGAACGCTGTCTACCTGAACGTGCAGATTCTGGGTGGGGCTAGAACACTCCAAACTCTAGATAGCTGCGACAAAGAGGAGGAAGAACGGATGCAGAGATAGAATAACTTCACTAAGAACAATTCGGAGGAGTTCAAGATCCAAACCCTTTCTTGAGAGATGAGTTTGGAGAGCAACTCTATCAACCACCTAATCAAAGAAATTCAAATCGAGTTCCAAGAGACCCTATCTCCTTCCCTCAAATAAAGTCTCGAGGGAGTAAACATTGTACTAATGGTCTAATGTCTGTATCATTGACATTTCTTTAATGCCCAAACAATTGAATTTGCAGATCTCCTTTTACTTATAGTGGACTCAATCTCTGTTGCATTTGATTTCGTAATGCCTTGAGGCTTTGTTTGGGTTAAATGTCCCTCTTAAGTAAAAAATTGAACAAGGTTGGCTCATGTTCTCTTTCATAGTGTACAAAACGGTAACTTTCATAAATATTTTTCGAACTCTTTAAGACAATTCCTGCAATCCAAATAGGGCCTTAGGATCTTTGGTTGCCACCTAAAATTATAATTCCCTGGGAAAGTAAAATGACCCTAGCTATCCAAAGTTTGGTTCATTCCAGTTCCTCTTAGAGTTTGGGCTTTTGGATGGACAGTTTGCCGGTATAGGATCCAGACCATAGACCACCTTCGCTGATGCCAGATGCTTATTGTTGATCATTGTGCCCTATACGTGGGGGCGGGAGAGACTGTGGATCATATGTTTATTCATTGCAGGTACGCTAGAGAAGTTTGGGCCAGAGTTTTGGCTTTGTTCGGGGTTTCACATCTCGAAGCTCCTACATAGTTGGTTTTTTGTGTCGTGGCCTAGCAAGGGAAAGATCCTATGGAAGCTTGTCTTGTTGGCCTTTTTATGGGTGCTTTCAAAAGAGAGAAATGCCTGCATGTTTAGGAATATTATGAGAAGTACATCCTCTTCCTATGCGAAGATTCTATCTTGAGATATTTCTTGGGCTAAAATCCTTCCTAGTTTCAGTTTATACTCGGCTACTGACATCAAATGATACTAGAAAGAGATTTGCTGTACCAAGGACTGAATCCCCATGCTTCTGGTAGATTTAAGTTAAATTTTTACAGTTCTAGTTTGGATAATCTCGGGCTGGTAGGCATTGGGGGTATTCTTAGAGATTGGGTTATCTTAGAGATGGTAATGGCTCAAACAAGTGGGTCTTCTCAGGGCCGATTGGTATTAAGGATTCTAACGAGGCGGAAGTTAGGGCAGCTCTTCAGGGGATTAGATTGGTGGCTGGCAGAGACTTGGATAACCTCCTAGTAGAGGGTGATTCCCTCAATGTTGTCAGATGGTTGGATGGGAGATTCCCTTATCCCTGGAGATTTTCAGAGTTTATTGATGAGATTCTCGATCGTGTGGAAGGTCATTAGGTCCAATACCTCCATGTTAGGAGATCGGCGCATGGAGAGGTGGATCGGCTTGCCCGGGCGGGAGCGGAGCGCGTCGAGATCGGCTTTAGAGATTTTTGATTTTCTTTCACCTTGAGATATGTAGTCTTGGTTGCATTGTTTTCTCTTTCGTTAGTACTTTTTGTTGCCTTGACTCTCTCGGTCATGTGCTTTTCAATGAATCTCACCGTTTCAAAAAAAAAAAAAAGGAAAGAAAGAAAAAGAAAAAATGACTCCATTTTCCCCTTTCCTGGGTTGTTTGGTTACCAGGAGGGTTTCTTCCAGCCAGCTCATTTTTCTTGTCACCTGAGGTGCATTCCGTCTCGGTTCAGGTGGAGACGGAATCCCATTCTTCCAGCCAGCTTAAAATCAACAGTTGTTGCTTCTCTTTGTAGAATCCCATTTTTGCTCCTATTTTCTGCCCAAATCTAGCAGGAAATAGGATTTTCCAAATGGGATTCTACAAAGAGAAGGAACAACTGTTGATTTTTGTGGTTCTTCTGTTGAATGGGTCTCTATTTGGTATAGGACCAATAGGGCTGCAACATGAGCCGGGTTTTACCTGACCCTCATCGACCCGACCCGAAAATAACCTGCGTCGGGTTCAGGTTTCATGGGTTTGGGGTCGAGCCGCGTTGAGCATTCAAAAGCCCGCATGAATCTCGGGTCGAGCCGGGTTTGAAGGGGCCCGACCCGACCCGAGTTACATAAGTTATAGTATGTACATTTTTTTCTATTGTTAGTTACAAGTTAAAAGTGAAAACCCACGCACCCACTGTTATTGTATGTGAGTGTAATTTCTGCTTCTATGAGTTGAGTTGATTCAAGCGTTTGATTCAGCATTGTTTGATTGTAATTACAACATTGTTTGATTACGGCATTGTTTGATTCAAGTGTAATGCGAGTGTAATTACATCATTGTTTGATTCAAGTGTAAATGTGAGTGTAATTTCTACTTCTATGAGTTGAGTTGCCTTGCCAAACAAGAATTTTCCTTAAAAAATTGCGTCAACGTGAAAAAACCCGACCCGACCCGAGATTTATCATGGGTAGGGCCGGGTTTGGGAATCATGGGTTTTCCGAAAAAAACCCGACCCGAGATATTTCTCGGGCAGGATTGGGTTCTCCAAAACCTGACCCGCCCGACCCGAGTTGCAGCCCTAAGGACCAAGATCACTTGGGTGGCCCCATGCTGCTACATGTTCAATAGTTTGGATCACTTGGGTGTCTGCTATTAATCTGTCATTCATAAAAAATTGAATAGCAAATTATAGTGCATAAGAAGCTCCGATGGCAAGGGAGATTAGACCACCTCTATAGTAGATTATCTTACACTTCGTTATTCATCTCCCATCAAAATGGTTTAAAGAGATATAGGCTTCATCTAGCTTTTCAGCTGTTCCTGATTGAAATTTCCTTCAGGCTCGGTTTATTTGGATGAAAAATGGGTGCATCCTCCTCTCATGAAAAGATCCTTGAGTAATTTCATGAGCTAAAAGACATCCCTAGCTTCAGCTTGTACTCTGGCTCAGACATCAAAAGCCTTCTGAACTCGGATGGTTAAAATTACTTTGATGGGTACAGTTTGGGTAACCCAGGGCCGGCGGGCATTGGAGGTGTTCTTAGAGATGACAATGGCTTCACCAAGTGGGCCTTCTATGAGCTGCTTGGTATCAAGGACTCAAAGGAGGGAGACTTTGTATGCTTTCTAAGTCCTTTATGTTAGATTCTCCAAGAGTCTCTTTAGGGATTTTTATGAAGTTGTTTGGGTTACCAAAAGGACTCAGGGGCACTGCAATTCTATTTTTAATGTGGTTAGCCATTTTTAGGAGTGATTTGTACCTTCAAATGTGTTGTCATTGGTGTATAGAAAGAGGCATGAAACAAGAGAGAATAAGAAGTTGTATAGACTTAGAAGGATAGAGAAGAACACCAAGTTTCTTTTTAAGTGTTTTTTATTTATATAAATATTTATGCATTGCAACGCTGCAGATTTTTATATTCGATCCATTCAATTTGGGGCCTAAAAATACAATCTAATATGGTGTCATGCTTGTCGACACATGATAGTTAGGCCTTGTTTGGCAGTCATGAAAGTTTTTCCATGGAATTTTAGTTTATTAAGTAGTGGGAGAGAGGCAAGGAGGGTAGGAGAGAAGAGAATTGAGAGGGCACGAGTGAGGAGAAGGTGAGAAGTGGCTGAAAAATAGGGAAATGAAAAACTCTAATGAAAATAGGGTTTTATTTTTGCTCATTATTCTAGCACTTCACATCATCTCTGCAGTCACGGCCTCTCAATTCTTTCCCCCTCTCACTATCCGTACCCCTCTCTCAACACTTGGTAAGCTGATATTCTCTGAAAAAAAAAAAACAATTTCATGGTCGCCATACAAAACGGGCATGTTTGGCAACCATGGAAAATTATTCCATAGAAGGTTCGTGAACCCATTTGTGAAAGAACACCTTAGAATGAGGGAGGGGCTTCCAATGCTGCCCTCGCTCCCATCCTCTGAAGTCTCTTCCTCTGCGCTCATCTCTCAGAAAATGCCTTCCATCATGCGTTCGATCACTAATTATCGAGCTTGCAATGCAGCTTATGGGCACGTTTGGCTGTGAGGAATTTGTTTTCATGATAAATCGGCCATCTTTAAGTGTGAAGTCCCTAAAAATCAGGAAACAAGATCCACTGTTTCCGGGATCCTGTTTCCTGATTTTCAGGGTCTTCACTCTCATCTCCACTTGAAGATGCCCGATTTATCATGAAAACAAATTCATGACAGCCAGACGTGTTTTCAAAACGAACAAGTAGGTGTGTATGATTGAGCAAGAGGCATAAATTGGGCATTATTTTGATAATGGATCCTTACAAAGAAATTTTTCCATGTGGCCTTAGATGAATTCCACTGGAAAAGTCCATTCGCATTCAATAATATTTTGTTTATTTAGGCATTCCTCACTGAAAAAGACAAACTAAAAAAATGAGTTTGTAGGTCTTCAAATAACTAGATGACCAACTTTATAAGAATCATGAAATTCTCTTTAAATTTGCTCTCATTTAATAATATCATGAACCTTATCAAAATAGTTAGGTTAATCTATTGATTGTATTATATTCAATTTATATTTTGAAAACTATGTATGTCTTAATGTGCCAAACTATTAAAATATGTTAAGTCACGTTGAAAAATGTAACCCCATTTGTATTACCCATTGAATCCATAGACAAGTGCCAAGTATCTAGGAGAATATGAAAAAAGAACAAATATCAAAATCACTAGCAAATAATATTTTTAATGATATGATGAAAACACCCATACTTCATGAGATAGGAGTCTCTCTCTCTCTCTCTCTCTCTCAAAGACTTATCTAATATTATATTTTAATAGAAAGAGCGTGATAAATTCTTAAGAGAGGTTGTATTTTTGCCATATTTCATGTGATATGGGTATCTTTCAACTTTTCTTTATGTTATCTTACTTTTTTTTTTATGAAATGGTAAATCTTTATCATGGTTTAAAATTTTGGTTTCGGTAACTGTTTCGGAACCCACCGAAAACCGAAATTTCGTAACTTGGTTCGAAATTTTGTAACACTTTTTTCTTAAATAAATAATGGCATTTAATCGAAATTTCGGACCGAAATTTCCAAAATTTGATAAATGGCGAAAAATGAAATTTCGGTTTCAGTCCCCACCGGAATCTGAAATTTCGGATTTCGGTTGAAATTTAAAACTATGATCTTTATTAATGTTATCTTACTTCTTAAAATGGAGATCCGTTTTCAAAGAATTATCCAATATTTTATTTTAAAATGGAGTTCCAGTTTCAATGTTTTACATCTTGAAATAGATTACCACAAAAACCCACTACCAATCCCTACCACATAAAATTAATTTATGTGGAAATCAATTTCATCCAATGTGCGGCATGGCCCACATCCAAATGTTACCTAAACCAAGAGGTGTTGCACTTTTTCCCTTGAGATATTTGATATCACATGATCACCGTGCACATGTGTGCATGATTGAACCATTTATACATTGTGTTTCATCATGATTTGGCCATATAGGTGCAGTCCCCAATTCTTTTTTGTTTTATGTGCAGCTGCCATGGTAGAAAATTCCCTTTTTTTCAGCATGGGATCCCATTTTGCTAGCAACCCTCTTTTGATATTTTCGTTGACCCATCCTGTCTCCTTTTGATATTTTCATAAACCCATCTTGGTCTTTTAGGTGTTTGGATACATGGATTTTAGAATCCAGGTTTTAGTTTGAAATCAGTGTAAAAGAGGGGTGAGAAATCAAATAACGCTCGACAGTCTCCTTCTTTAAAATCTTGGATATCAATTGTTTTCTTGGATTTTAAGTAAGAAATATCTCCCCCATTTAGAGATTTCTAAAACTTGGAAACACAGGCTAGTCTCCTACTCTCTCGCTTGATGGAAAGAGGGGCGATAAATAAGAAAACAATGGACGGTCTCCTTCTTCTCTCGTCTCACCTCCAGGATTTTGAGGAAATCTAGGATTTTAAAATCTTAGTGTTTAAAGAGCTGTCAATTTCCCTGAAAGCTTTCTTCAGTCAATTAAAGAATAAGAGACAGCTGGGTTTGTGCAAATGTCAAAATAAGGTTGTGCTGATAACATTTCCCAAAAAATATCTGTATTTGGTAATCTGGTCGCAAATGGATTTGCAAAATTCACTCAATGGGACAACTCCATTAGTAAATTTTCAAACTAGAAGGCTGCTTTATAAAATAAGGCAAAGTAGAAGACTTATTTTGGAAAAACTTCTTTACGAAATGGCCTAGCAAGTACCTTAAAAATATTATATGTCCCCCAAGGGAAATAATATATTTGCCCCTTTTTTACTTGGGAGTTGGGACAGCCCTCCAGTGTAAAAGAGCAGTCATAAGTACACTACAGGGACTGTCCCAATTAAAAAAAAGGGGGTGAATTATATCACTTCCCTTCCCCAAAATGCTATTAACAACCAATAATTGGATTGTTTAGTAAATTGAGATTTGGCAACTATGAAAAGAAGGGAGTGAAGATATCATTTCCCCAGTATAGTATAAACTAATATAAACATATGTTTATGCAATTCTATATGAAATATAGACTCGGACATTATTTCTATTCTTGTGCCCACTCCTTCCCACGTCATAGCAATTCTATTTTAACATGTTTCCTTTCCATAACAGTGAGATATTAAAGAAGGGGAGTGATAAATGGACCCCCAAATATCTTAAATCAACCCCCATGTGGCTTTCTCTCTCCTCTGGGTTAGAGAGAGAAAGAGGAGAGAGAATGACACATGGGGTCGATTTAAGATATTTGGGAGTCGATTTAAGATATTAGTGATAAAACCTCACCAGTTCACCTCTGCTAATAATATTTTATTTTATTTTCAATATTTGTTTTTTATTTGTGATACCTGTAACTTGTATGATTTTTTTCTGTGGATACTTGTTACATGTTCTTCACACCATTAATACATAACACAATAAAAAAAAGGAAGGAATTAACATATGGCACAAACATGGTTTGATAATAGCTGTAAATTCACCTTGTCAACTATGCTTAACCAGCTGTTACAATTCCCCAAAAGTTATCAGCAGACTTAATAGCTAGGGGTGCAAGTTTGGCCTTGTGAGCCCTAACCCGCCCTGAGCTCGAACGGGGTCTGGGCTGGGTTTTCTAACCCTGAGGGCGGGTTAGGGTTAACTTTTTAGGCCCTGACTCAGGGTCGGGTCAGGTTCAGGGTTGATACCTCAGGTCAGCCCGACCCGGCCCAACCCTAAGTTTTCTATTATTGAACCATCTGTGCATGTTTCTTTTCTTAGTACTTTCTATTATCTTGGATTGATGTTTCTTTAGATTATTATTGTCTCTGTTGTCCGTCATGTTGTTGAATTCATATTATTTTATATTGTTCCCTTTCTCTGTTTATTGATCATTTTATTCTATATGATATGTGGTGGTTTTATTTTTGGCACTCTTAATAGGTATTTGCACTAGGGTCAATCAGGGCCGGCCGAGCTTAATTAGGGCCAATCAGGGTGGGCCAGGGTTGCGCTGAGCCCTGCAGGGCGGGCATTGGGTTGAGGTTTCTTTGGCCCTGACCAGGGTCAGGGCGGGTCAGGGCGGGTCAGGGCCAAGATAATGGGATCCAGGGTTGGGCTAGGGTTTTGAAAAATCCGACCCAACCCGACCCTGTTGCAGCCCTATTAATAGCTATTCGAAGCATACAGGACAGGTTGAGTTCGTGTCGATAATCAAAACATGGTTGTGCCTTTATCATTTGCATAAAAAGAAATACAATTCTAAAACAAGTAATCTATCAACATTACTAAAAAAAAAAAAAAAATCATTGTTACAATAAATAACATGTAAGCAATTTCATTATATATGGTTGTGTTTCCAGTACTCCCTTGTTTTTGAATGATGAAATTTTATTAATAAAAAGAGAAAGTGACCGATCGATTGAGGAAACTGCATTTCCACCCTTTTTGTTTAACTATTCATGAAACGACAATAATAAGGAATGGAAATGCATGAAAAGGGGTGGAAATATCATTTCTCGTTCCTATATACTTATATATTACCTGTATAGGGCTGATATATATAGACCCATTTATAAGTACGTATGACACCCATGTTAATTTGTCCTATAGTACAACATATCAAACAAGGCAAGCTAGCATGGTGTGAATGCATAAGTCAATTATAGCCATACAATGCGTACCCTTTAAACCTTTTTGTGACAATAACGACCTCTTAATCAAATCCTAAGTCAAATGCTTGCTGTAAGCATAGAAAAATGAGCCCACGTTAGAACAAAACATCCATACTATCCAATCATCACAATCCACCGTGACCAAAAGGCTACTAGGAGTCACCCGCACCGTAATTCGGCGCGTCTTTCCCACAAGATCCACTTTTCTCACTAATACAAAAAAGGATATATGGTTTGTGAGCTAGAGCTCAGCCCTGAGCTAGAGTTAGAATACACCATCTCTTATAGTTGTTTGATTCATCCAACCCATTCATTCTATAGGTTATGATTAGATTATGATTTCTGGTTATGGTTAGGATTATAGGTTATGGTTAGGGTTATGATTTGTTGAGGTTTAAAATGGATGGCTAGAAAATGGGCTTCTATAGATCCAATAGTTAGGATTATGGTATGGAGATGGTTTGTTAGTACATCCTATCTACGTGAGGTCCTATAGAATGACTGGGTTGGATGACTCAAAGAACATGGAGATGGTATATTTTTCAGTTCTACCTCAGGTTGAGCTCTAGCTCACGAACCGGGCCGCCTAAAAACAATCTAGTCTGAAAACAATTAACAAGAGAGGTATCCAGTTGAGCTAAAGTCGACCTTCATTGACATGACAATAATAACTCACTTCATTCACTAAACAAATCCACCAAACGAGGGCATTTCACAATGGCGAATGGCTAACTGTATTGCTCTCTCTCTCTCTCTCTGAAATGGTAATAATTTACTACTGAAAAGATGGAAGAAAATACAAAGAATACAAAGAAAGAATACAAAATGGTAATGACATAAAAAAAGACAATACAAAGAAAGTAATCAACATAAGAGAACAAGTGTAGTAAAGGTAGGAAAAATCGTATATCTCCAATGACTAAGTGTTAGGAATAAATCGAATATCAACACATGACATGGGTCCCATGAGAGCTCCTGAACGAATGACCATCACGTGGCATGAAAGAAATAGATCTTCGGTAGGCACCCATTGATGCAGAACGTGCGGCGTGGATCAAATCTTTTATTTTTTATTTTTTATTTTCGTCATTTTATATTGTGGTATTTTTTTGGGGTGTCAAAACTTATCTATTTAGCTTAATTTGGTGTTTTAAGAAAGGTTTTTCGATTACCTATTTAAAGAGCCCAAGATTAGGAGATTTGGACTTGATTTGGCTAAGTTATAGGCAGTTTTAGGATATGGTTAGTGTTTATTGCATGGATTACTATTTTAGGATTATCTTAGTCATATTTCTTGCTTTTTATTTATGTTGCTTTAGTTAGAAGATTGAGAATAATAGTTAGGCAAGAATTTAGGATTGCTATTCTTAGGTTTTGACTTTTTATATAATGTAGTGGAATGAGGAAAGAAGAAGATTTGAAATAAGTTTATTTTTGGGACATCTTTTGTGAAGAGCATTGGCTCATTCACGTGGGTAAAGGAGCTTAGCTCCTGTCATCTGTTATGTTGGAGCTTTTCTCCAAACCGTGGCATGGGTTTTCAAACCCCGCCGCGAGAATATTTTAGTTGCTGCTTGTGTTGATCTCCATCTTGTGTTGCCGCTCTCCACTCGACCTGTGTCAGCTGGTATCAGAGCACAACTTCCTGGCTATTTCTTTGAGAAATCAACAAGAAGAATTCTTCTTGGCTATTTTCAAGTAAAATTGACAAGAAGTATGATTCCTGGATATTTCCTTATGAAATCAACAAGAAGTCGCTACTATAAACGTCAGAGAACGAAGAACTCCAACAACGGGTGAAGACTTTCACACAATTAATACTAATCAAAGCCTACATCCATGAGAAGACGGCCATGGATCTGAGAGTGCCTTCAAGAGCCCTTTCATAGCGCTATGCTTCATGTAAGGGATCATTATCAAAAAAAAAAAAAAGAAGCTTTATGCAAGGTATCAAGAAAAGATGAAAAATGAATTGAATAATGGAAGGTTGGTGCAACGCTGAAAATCGGATTTGGAGGACAATGGCCTTAAACTCAAGGTCGAGTTTTCTTCAAGCGGGGGTGAATGATGCAGAACGTGCGGCGTGGATCAAATCTATTATTTTTTATTTCTTATTTTCTTCATTTTATTTGTGGTATTTTTTTGGGGTGTCAAAACTTATCTATTTAGCTTAATTTTGGTGTTTTTAGAAAGGTTTTTCGATTACCTATCTAAAGAGCCCAAGATTATGCGATTTGGACTTGATTTGGCTAAGTTATAGGCAGTTTTAGGATATGGTAAGTGTTTATTACAGGGATTACTATTTTAGGATTATTTTAGTCATATTTCTTGCTTTTTATTTATGTTGCTTTAGTTAGAAGATTGAGAATAATACTTAGGCAAGAATTTAGGGTTGCTATTCTTAGGTTTTGACTTTTTATATAATGTAATCATGGTTTAAAATTTCGGTTTCGGTAACCGTTTCGGACCCCACCAAAAACCGAAATTTTGGTCGGAAATTTGGTAATTTGGTTCCAAATTCCGGACCCAAAATTTGAAATTTCGGACCGAAATTTTGTAACACTTTTTTTTTTTAATAAATAATGTCTTTAAACTGAAATTTCGAACCGAAATTACCGAAATTTCGGACTTTCCGAAATTGGGTCCGAAATTTCGGTAAATGGCGAAAAATTGAATTTCGGAAATTTTCGGTTTCGGTCCCCACCGGTATCCGAAATTTCTGATTTCGGTTGAAATTTTAAACCATGAATGTAATGGCATGAGGAAAGAAGAAGATTTGAATAAAGTTTATTTTTTGGTCATCTTTTGTGAAGAGCATTGGCTCATTCACGTGGGTGAAGGACCTTTGCTCCTATCATCTGTTATGTTGGAGCTTTTCTCCAAACCGTGGCATGGGTTTTCAAACCCCCGCAAGATTATTTTAGTTTCTGCTTGTGTTGATCTCCATCTTGTGTTGCGGCTCTCCCCGCTCCCTGCGCGTCACCCATCCCCTCAACCAGCACGGAACCTCTAGCCCACATGGCATCCAGAAGCCATGAGCCACCTCACCACCCAATCAGTCGTCGCCCTGAATTTCCTAGGGCAGTGCAACATCAATGCTAATCATGCCATTAACATGCGGCCACTGAACAGTCCTTGCAGGGCCGATGCAAGCACCAATGCCAACAATACCAATGGCAGCTACGCCATCTCAACCCCATGAAATACATAAACCACCATAGATAAAAGGAAGACCCTCACACCATAAATGCAGATGGAGATCCATTCAATTCGACTAGTTCATTGATTGAACGCAAGTACGAGAGGGGCATTCCTCGGAGTTACGACTCTGGGCATTCCTAGAATTCTTTTGCCCGCAAATAGTCCTGATGGCCGCTCCTCTGCCCTAGCTAGACCTGAGGTGGGCCTTTCGATCGACCTGAGCCGGATTTGATCAGCAACAACAATAGATCAACTCTGGTCTGAGCGAGCCCATCAGTCCCCCATTTGCCAACCTCTGAGTATGTTGAAACCGAACCGAGTGCCCCCGCCCACCCCCACCCCCCCCCCCCCCCCCACCCACACACACGCACACACATAATTTCCAATATCTCTTCTACAGGCTCAGCGAACCTCCAAGGGGGAATGCACCTCTCATCTAACCACATGTTTACATTCAAGGAGTCGCCTTCCACAATGAAATTTTCTAGATCTCCTCTAGCCAACAATTTGAAACCTTGAAGCACAACCCTTCACTAGAGTCCTTGATTCCAAGAGGCCTAGAGAAAGCCCACTTGGTGGCACCAGACTTATCTCTGATTAGGCCTCCAACACCGGCCGGACCCAGTTTCCAAGGCTAGAGCCGTTGAAATTTAACTTCACCTATCCGGGTTCAAGGGGGCTCCATGTAGGGACTATCTCCACCTCACGATCAAGACTCATACAAATCTCCCTCCAACACTAACTAATTTCTGACAGTGATCACACTTTTTAGCAAGGGAAGATTCTAGCCCGAGAAATTATTAACAAAATAATTGTCTCAAAGCGGTAAGGAGCGCTTCTGAATAAATTTTTGAATGTGTGAGCGTTTCTCTCCTTTCATAAAACCCAAGCTGTGGCTAAAAGGACGTGCTTCCATACGATCAAGCCTCTCCTACGCTAAGGCACAAAAAAAAAAAAGCGATCCAATACATCGATGATATGTGTTGGGAATAGCCAAGAGATTCCAGCCCAAACCGCTCTCGCATACTTACAGTGCAGCAGTAAAATGGTCTATGGACTCCCCGCCTCCACACAGAGGGTACAATGATCTTCTATGAGCATATGGCGGCGACAAAGATCCACACAGAGGGTACAATGATCTACTATGAGCATATGTCGGCGACAAAGATGATCGATGGTCTAGATTATTTCCTAGAAGCTTGTCCATAGAAAAGTGTAGACTCTTGGGGAACTGGAACACTCCATACTCTGGATAGTTGCAACAAAGGGGTAGGAAGTGAGGTGAGAGTGGAACGACTTCACTAAAAAGGAGCCAGATGAGTTGAGGATCCAAATCCGTTTGCTGCTGGGATATTGTCAAAGATGACATCGGGGGTTTCTTTAAGGAGTTCTAAGAGGTTCTAGATTTAAATAGGAGCACATGCCACGTTCACGGTCCTCATTCCCAAAATCAAAGGCTAGAGAATTAAAGAGGTGGTTTGCAAAATAAAAATGGAAAAAGCCTACCATATAGTGAAATGGGATTGCTTGGACACTCTCTTATGGGTTGAATGGGTTTTGGACAGAGGTGGTGATCCTAGATTATGAAATGAGTATCATCATTCTTGTGCTCCGTTCTGGTTAAACGGTTCCCCTAAATGTTTTTTTAAGTCGACTCGTGGGTTGAGGTAAGGTGACCCACTTTCTCCCTTCCTCTTTGTGATCATAGTGGAAACCTTGAGTAGAATATTGGAGAAAGGGAGAAGCAACAGTAGTCTAATTGAAGGTTTTAAGATTGGCCCTCAAAGATTGGAACTCTCCCATCTTCAGTTCTCAGATGACACCCTAATTTTTAGCAAAGGAGATGATGAAAAGATCCCAAATCTCAAAGCCGTTTTGAGATGCTACAGGTACTCTCTCTCTCTCTCTCTCCTTTTGTTTTTTTAAACACTTCGAAAGTAAGGAGGAGAAAGAGATGAAATTTCCACGAAATGATTAGGTAGTTACATGTTATAATATGTTGTTTGAGGAAGAACTATCTCTTTGATATTTTTAAAAGAGAAAGAATGGAATAAGTTCACTAAAGTTACCTTAGATGGGTATTTGTTCTACAAAAGGATAATTGGACGCATGACTTGATTTGTTAGAAGGCCGAGATAAGTGATTTACAATTCCATGACAGGGATAGTTCTACAAAAAGATAAGTGATTTAATTGAAGGTTATAATATTGTATTTCAAAAGATAGAATATTTTGTAAGAGGGACTTGCTAGCGACCATCGCAGAAGGAATTTCACGGATGGTCTGTTGCATGTGAGAGCAGCCACCTCATGAATGAAGACAAAATCTGCTGAAAAGTAAGCCTGTGTGGCTGCTTTCGCATGCAACAGACCATCTGCAAAATGCTTTCTGCGATGGATGCTAGCAAATCCCACAACTATTTCCATGGAAATTGAGGAAGATCTATGATTAATGCTTCTAAGAGATAAGAAGGAAATAAAATTTGCTGAAATTAGATATAAGAATTGTGGTTTGTTCTGAAATAGAATAAATGCATTACTGTTTTGGAAGGAGTGGGAAGATTCAAAGAGCATTTCACAAAGCTTATGAATTTATTTATGGCATGGAGACCCAAATTTTTAACATTTTAAGGGAGGCCTATTTAGCTAGCATCTAGAATCTTCATTTCCCAATATACAAACCATTCAACAGGGATCCTAAGATTAGGAACTACAAGTGCAACTAGGAATAGGTTGCAGATTGGCAAGTTCATCCCATATCTATTTATATCTATAAAGTTGAATGTGGTAAGCTGGGGTGTCGCCACGTGGCACCCCCATGTGGCATCTCGAAGTTTAAAAACGCTTGAATCCCCTTATGTAAAAAACGTCTTTTTTTAAGGATAATACCGCGAGGAATTCCAAAAGTTACTCTTTCCAAATTACATGGCACGTTTCCTAATGCCTTAATCAATAAATTATCGATATTTATATTGTTGATAATTTATCTTTCACTGATTTGGTTAGACGACCAATCTTGTTTTTCTCCGTTCCCATCTCAAACATGTTTAATATTCCTAAGCAAGAGTCGAAACCCAAACGACACTTCTCTTTCTCTCTCTCTATCTCAACGGATACGCCCCGTGCATCGCACGGGACTGCAACTAGTTGCCTATATAATTGGTTGCGTAAAAGAAATAATATCAAAAATACAAGAAGCATTTACTTGAGAAAATGGCCCTTCATATTGGACCATATCTCTTGTGCACTTTCAGCGTACAAAACACTATTAGTCAATTCTTGAGACAATTAAAAATTGTGAATCCAAGATATGACCATGTTGCTGCTTCGAGCCCACCGCACATGATCAAGATCATTTGAAACAGTGGGCTTTTCGATGGAACCATCGATGGAGTTAGTTTTATTCTTTGGACTGAGGGCCACAACTATGCTCTACTCCATGTTAGATAATTGTCTGTTAATGGTTAAGATACAAGAACCGAACCGGCTTCTAAGATTAGGATTATGATTTCAGCGGCAAGGACCTAATCGTGATCGATTTCAGTGGTTTCCTAATAGATGCACAAAAATTATATGCACTGGAAGGGGTATTTATGATAATTGAGGTTCAATTTTTTATTATTATTTGAAAGTAATTAGTAAATGAAAAGAACATCTCATTAGATTCATGAATTCATTTTTTCACAATGAGATGAGAATTCCATGACAAGAACAAGTAACAGAGCAAGAAACGGTAATCAAACTCATCTCTTTAATACTTCAAAAGCGCGAAAAGAATCAGTAATGCAACAAAATTACCTACACGAGAAGGGTTGAATTAAAAAAGAAAAGAAAAGAAAATATGTACATGGGTGCTATAATCATGGGATTCTTTTTATGAGTGAGTAGGAAAAACATTTCAAACAGTTCATGAGTTCAGGTTTACCATGTCATAAAAAAAACACTGATACAGAATTTGAATCAACCATTTTAATATTTCAAAAGAGGGAGAAGCTAGAAAAACGAATAAATGCACAAAAATTACATACATCAAAAGAATAAATGTATGTAAGTATATTCAATGGGGTTTTTATTATTTCTCTATAAGGCTTTAATCTGTTTGATGTGCAAATCTGAAATCTAGACACCATTTCTGAATCAAGGGCCTTCTTTTTTGCCACACCTGACCATAATTTTCATATTGGAATTGATGCCCTTTTTGTTACTCCTTTTTAACTCCATAGGCATTCCAAATCTGCTACTGGGCCAGCAGGACCCTCAAGATCATTGTAAGACATATCACTGCCCATCTCTTGCTTTGAAACCACTGATGAAATCTCTTTGTTTATGTTCGTAGATATCCTGGTATCCGGAGAAACCATAGAATGGTTAGAGAACTGCTCCACCTTACACTGAGTCTTCAACCCGAATGTTTTGTTCATGGAACCAAGACCACTTAAAATTCCCTGATCAGATGACCTAACCCTTGGGGAGTTTGGGATTGAATTGTTCCTGACTTGGTGCAAGTAGCCCAAATTCGTCGATCCCTTAAGCGATAAGAGAGGATTTTGGGGAGAAATCTGTGGGTAAGATAAGTAATTTTGAGGTGGGTTCTCTATAGAATTGATGTTGGAATAAGTGTTAGATAGGAAGTTCTTGTGGTCTTGGTGATCATCCATGCCTAAGGAGTAGGGTATATAAATCCCATCTGATCCTTTTATTCCTGATGTTGTGGGGCCCACTTTGAAATCACCATTGAAGAATGGAAGATCCAATAGATGTGGCAAGGAAGGAGTATCAAACAGATCATCTCCAAAAGAGCTCATCCTTGGCATATCAGAGATTGGATTTTTCTTGATGCCTGTGCTCTTATGGAACACCCTACATACAACCCATTCATCCTGCAATGATAAAAGACACCATATACTTACACACATAATAAAAAGAAAAAAAAAAAAGAAAAAACCCATGATTTGGATAGAAAGATAAAGAGGAAAAGGCTTGTACCTTTGCAGTCTTGGGGATGTTGTAGTAAGAGAATTTCCCTTCTAGTCTGTACTCATGCATTACCCAGTTGGTTTTCTCTCCTTTGGGTGCTCTACCTCTGTAGAAAACAAGGGTCTTTTTCATCCCAACAAGACAACCTTTCTCTTTGTAAATCTCCTTATCTTTTCCAGTAGCCTTCCAATACCCAGCTTCTGTAGCTCTATTTGTTCTCATACCTGTTGGGTACTTTCTATCTCTTTGGAAGAAGAAATACCATTCCTTCTCCCCCATCTTAGCCTTCTCTGCAAAGAAAATTCAATAAAAAATAGACCCTAAATATGAAAAGAGAGAAAGAGACAAGACTTACTTGGTAGATCCCATGGCTCACACTTATTCATATCCACTTCTCCAATAGCTTTTGCAATGAAGTTACAATTCAAAATCTTCTTTGAAAGATAGTGGGTTATGATTTCTTCATCTGTAGGATGAAATCTAAAACCAGGTGGCAGATCCATATTGTCATCTCCTTTTTTAACCATTTGAATCTCTGCCATGGTTGCACCACCCTAAACAACAAACCACCTTGCAAAAGGAAAAAATAAATATATTGAATCGAAACCCAATATTCCAAATCCCAACTAAGAAAATAATCACAAACGTAAAAACCCAGAAACCAATAAAAACAAAGTAGAACAATCAAACTAGAATATTAGAAAAATCCCAGACCAGAAGAGAAAAATAACAAGAGAGAGGGAGAGGTATGTTCTATTGTTTTTCCTTGAAGGAGGTTTTGAGGAGAAGTTAAGAAAAAAGATATAGACTTGAATATAACTTTTTGGGAGCCTAAGATCCGTGCTTTGTGAGGCACTTGTCAAGGAAGCTTATTTTTCTTAATTATGTTGTTTTGTCTTCATATTCTCTAACTTCTTTCTTTTTCTCTGTGCTAGTTTGAAAACAGTTGCAGAAGATATGCCCACAGTTTCAGATATTTAAAAAAACAATAAAAAAAAGAGCAGAAAGTTCCATGAGGCTAAACCTAACCCTTAAAATTCATCTTAGTTTCTGTTCAAGTAAAGAAATTCTCCCTCCTTTGATACCTGCCTTTTTAGAAACAGGGGTTTTTCAAAAAGAAATCTTCTACTTTGCTTTATTTGCAAAAAGAGTCTTCTAATTTCAGAATTTGCAAATAGAGTCGTAACGTTTGAATGAATTTTGCAAATCAGGTCATGCTATCAAATAATACCCATAGTAGATTTTTGTTTGACTCATTAAAAATACCAAAATGTCCTTACATTGGAAAAGACAAAAAAATCACCTTGTAAAAAGACCAAAATACCAGTCAATTCATTGATGAGTTTTGAATCAAGGGTGTGGTATCATATCTATGAGAAATTATATGGTGCCGGAGTGTTATAGGTGGCACGTAATATGTACCACCCTTGATATTTGATCCAACAGCGGCCTCTTAAAAAGTGGGCTGCTGTTAGATCAAATATCAAGGGCGATACTGCTTTCAAGGTACTTGACACTCAGGCACGTTATAAAAACTCCATTTCCATATATACTAGCTTTCCTATGCATGGTGTAAAAAAAAATGGGCCCACCCCATTAAACACATGACAGGTAAAATTGTGGGCCCCGCCATACCCATAGGCTTGGGTGGAGATTGTGGGACATACCCCTTCAAAACACAAGGCAAAATGGTGGCCTCACCCGGTGTGTGGAATTGAATTTAGTTGTTTGGACCCACCCTATGATTGAGCATCACGGGTACTTTGCCCTCTTCCCAGGTAATTTTCATCTTTTCACGTGTAAGGATATTTTGGTCTTTTGGGAGTTAAAAAAATCTCGCATGAGTATTTTGGTCACAAACTGATGGCACGACCTGATTTGCAAAATTCATTCAAATGTTAAATCGGTGGGGGTGAGTCGAAGCAAGAACTAGGTCGATTTAAAGGGGGTTAATTTAGTGGAACATGTGGTGCCATGTTGCAATATCTGGCTCTTTAATGAGGGGTCAAAATGGCACATTACACATCATGTGGAGTCATATGCAGTTCTATTTAATAATTAAATAGAAAATCAGAACGTTTTTAAATTAAAATATGAAAAGGGCAGTGATAAATGGATAAATCGACTCCCCATGTGTCTATCTCTCTCCTCTTTCCCTCTCTAACCTAGAGGAGAGAGAAAGATACATGGGGAGTCGATTTATCAATTTGGGGAGTCGATTTATCACTCCCCATATGAAAATGGTAAAACAATTTATTTGATTTGTTTTCTTCAAAAAAATAAAATAAATTAGAACCCCTCTATTTAATAATTAAATAAAAAATGGAATGTATTTAAATTAAATTATGAAAATCGTAAAACCATTTATTTCAATTTGGTTGTCAAGAAAAATAATAAATAAGCTAATGAACTGCTTAGTGGAAAAATACTTAAAATCAGCCTAAATTATTATGAAGAAAATGAACTATTCATTTATCATACTTGTAGGATAACGAAACCTCAACCACCAAATATTTTTAAGAACGACTAGGCAAAAACTCACTTTTATGATAAATGGTAAAAGGCATTTTTTGGGTCTTACAAGAGGAAGTATGGGGACATGTATGTAAGATCAAGACCGTTGATTTTGTTGAACATCACGATACAACCCAAATGATCAAATGATCTTTGGAGGTTTTCATAATTGCAGTCCCTGTATAGTTCAGAGGGTTAGGATCATCCAATGAAAATGATCTTTGGCGAACCCTATTTATGTTGTTGCCCAACAAATGAACGGTTTGGATCATCCTATAGAGTGGGCCGTATAATGCTTTGTGAAAAATACAAGACTATTAGGCCCCACACCTTACAAGTATTTTCCATTTTCCTCCTTGTAACTTTCAAAACTTCCCAAAATTTCTGTACGAGTAAAGTGTTTCTGAGCTCAAGGTCAGATAGCTTATCCGAGCTAGAGCATCAAAAATACATGTGGGATCACAATTTTCGGGTGATCCAAAGCATTCATTTGAAAGGCCCATACATGGATAGGGTGTGTCCCAAAAATCAGGTCCATAGGTTCATCCAAAAGTAGAGGTAAAAATGAACAGATACTGTTTCTCCACAGATCTGCTCATTTTTTCACCCCACAAATTGAAGGGTTAGGATGATCCTATGGACCTGATATTTTGTAGGCACCCTATCCATGTAGAGAGCCTTTCAAATGAATGTTTTGGATCACCCAAAAAACATGGGTCTACATGAGTTTTTGAGCTCAATCTCCTATAAGCTTATCCGAGCTCGAGCTCACAAATACTTTCCTCTTTCTATATTCTTAGAGTAATGCTAGGGAGACCGGGAGTAGGACCTAAAAGCCGACCGAATAAATTGTTTCACGCCACAACATCACTAGTGATATGAGCAATCCCTTAAGTTTAGGAAAATAATAAAAAGTAAATTTTTCTTTAACACATGGCTTATTTTCATTGCAGGTCCCGATTTAGGTCCTACTCTAGGTCTCCATATCATTTTCCTTTTCCAAATGTATTAAACTATTTAAATAGAAAAAATATGACTCGGGCGAGTCATGTTCGGCTCGGAGCGATTTCGTTTATACCGTCCGATTTCGTGGAAAACCCGATAAAAAGCGGACTGAGATTCAGCAACGTGTCAGCCACCTCATCCCGTATATATCTCTTTATTTTTTCTAGAAACAAAATACACGTGGATCGAGACGCGAAACTAACGGAAAATGATTAAAAAAGGAAGTGATATATCCGCCCCTCCTTTTTTAACTTCGGACAGCCCACTCCAGCTTATCCATGACTGCATAGGGGATGATGGAAGGATTCAACGGGTTTGATTGTAACGTACACTACAGCTGGCTGTCCCATGTAATGAAAGGGGGCATTTATCATTTACTTTGATAAAAGAAAGCCGCGTGGACCCCACGTCGCTATTGGGAGACGTTTTGAGCAAGTGGCCTAACTAATTCCAGCATTGACTTTTGGGGAGATTACTTGGTGACAATGGCTGACATCAGCAACCTTATTCAGTAAAAAAAAAGTAGTGGGGGCAATTTACAAGAATGATCTACACCGTTCATTTGTGGGCCCACAACATAAACAGGTCATACCCTAAAAATCTTTCCCATAGGTTGATCCTAACCCTCGGAATTATCCGAATCACCATTTATTTCGTGAAATGATAAATTGATCTCTTTTCCTTACATGGGACAGCCGGCTGCAGTGTAAGCACCCAAAATTAGGGGTGCAACTCAGGTCGGGTTCTGGTATGTTTCGGGTCGGGTTTTTCTAACCAGGGTTGAGTTTGGGTTGGGTGCTGGTTGAGGGTTTAGGCAACTCGACCCGGGTGAAACCTGACATTTTTTTTTAGTTTTTAGCAAGCTTAAAAACTCGGATCGGATTGAAAAAAAGAGTTCCTCAGGTGGGGTCGGGTTGAACCTCATCGGGTTGGAACTCGGGTCGGTTTTGGGTTGAGTAAATGGTTCCTCGGGTAAGGTTCTGGTTGGCCTCAACCCGACCCAACCTGACCCAAGTTGCACCCTTAGCGCCCATTGAATCCATCCCACTTGACGTTCATCAGCCCCTCTGCAGTCATGGATACACTGTAGCTGGCTGTCCCTAGTAAAAAAACGGGGTTGTTATATCATTTCCTTTATTTCATGTCTACTAAGGTGGAGTTCTTATCCTCTCCTTATAGCTTTCAAATCAAATTCACCAAAAAACAGGTGGAATCTGGCTTTAAATTTTTTGAGAACTCTCTCTCTCTCTCTCTCTCTCTCTCTCTCTCTCTCTCTCTTCCTTCTCTCTTCTCTGCAATTTTGGTAATGGCACCCCTTATTGATTCTCCTACTCTATGAGTCTACGTTGCGCAACCAAACACTACTTACCACTACTTCCGAGGTAATTCCTGACAAATCCAATGCTTGTCTCCTCCCTGCCGACTGCTTATTCTATTACTCTCGCGAGTCCACGCCGTGCATCCAAACATACCATAGCTCGAAGAGTTAGGATCATCTTACAGGGATGATTTACAAGGTACACCTATTTAAGTTGTGGCCCAACAAATGTACGGTTTGGTGACATTGCTAATCAAAAATTGGAATTCCCTTTATTACTTTTTGGCAACGAGAGTACGGCAAATTTCTTATGGGCTCTTTCTGTCCCAAAGTATATTGTCAAGATCTTCTCTTCACACAAAAATGGATAGGGCCAGACCTTGCAGCACACCATGGCTTCTGCATTATCGCTTTCTCATTTCTCTGGCACTGCTCTCTCTGCTCTCACTGATGCTTCAGAATAGAAGTTAAGTTGCCACCCTGAAGTACCCATTACTCCAAAAGCTTAGGCTACAAAAGTTGGTGTTATTTAATCATTTATACTTCAACACTCCCCCTCATGTGTGCCACCTCCTTTTCTGGTTGGCCATACACATGGCAGATATGGCCCCTCTCGTGGGTAGGGGTGTAAACAGATCGAATTCGAAGCGGATATGGCTTTACTCGAATTCGATTACAGTATACACTATCCGAATTCGGATTCAAATTCGAATTCGATGGATATTTAATATATATTACCAAATTTGATTCTGGCGGATATTGTTCGAATTCGGATATTATCCGTATCCGTTATCCAGTAAATTTGAACATTTTACTGCAACACTTTATATATGAATTTTCCAAACCCTAAAACCAGACCTCTACCTTCTCTTCTCAAAATTAACTCACAAACCTAAAATGTATGAGATCCACTTCTTCCTTTCCAAAATAAAGGCAGAGAGAGAGAGAGAGAGGCGGTGGGGATGGATGGTGTTTGTAGTGTTTTTTTTTTGGTATATGATGGAATGAGTTTGGACTATTTTGAACAGGGGAAGTGGGAGTTAGGGCTGGCAATTTCACCCGAAAAAGCGAGGATCTGCCCCGCCCCGCCCCGTTTGGGGCGGGGGATTCCCCGATTTGAGAGGGGAAGGGGAAGGGGATTTTAAAAATTCCCGGTGCGGGGAGGGGAAGGGGAAGGGGATGGAGTTGTCCCCACCCCGCCCCGTTAATCAATGCCATTTTTTTGTATTTAAGTGTTTTTTTATAGGAAAACTACTATAAACTCTGTGGATCGGCTACAAGATTCCCCCAAACATAAACTTAGCTTGTCTTTTCCTTTTAATTAGCTTCTGAGAGCATTTTGGGAACTATAATAACCTTTTGACAGATGTTGAAATAATAAAGACAAGCTGAGTGTATGCAATTATCAAAAAATCGTAGTGCCAACATCGGTAGCCAAAATAAAATAATAAATTGCATTTTTATTTTGGTTAGGGTTTCCTTAATTCCTTCCCATGAAAGAAACCTCCGTCGTCCCCTCTTTTTTTCGACCTCCTCTCTCGCTCTCACAGAAGAGACCTCCGTCGAGCGTCACATATTCTGTAGGGTGAACCGAGTTACCATCTATTTGGGTTTATAACGCCTGTTGGTGCGACTGCTGCAAGGGCACTCAAGAGTCAAGTCAGTACTTCAAGGAATTTTGCTATCTTCTGAAGAGTAAGAAATATATCTCCTTCGTCTACAAGTATGTTAGTTTATAACATTTTTATATATTGAAATTGTATCAAGTTGATTAGGGACACCCAGCATTAGTGTATCAATGACTAAAGAGGGGGTGATGTTGGGGCGGGGCGGGGATTTTGTCCCCGAAGGATGCGGGGAGGGGAGGGGGATTCCCCACCATCCCCGCAGAGGGGAGGGGAAGGGGAGGGGGAAAATTCCCCGCAGAGGAGAAGGGGTAGGGGACCCCAACATCCGGCCCCGACCCGCACCATTGCCAGCCCTAGTGGGAGTGCTGATGGTGGAAGATGAAGAGAAATGGGGATTGGGTTAGAGATGGAGGTGACTTGCGGTGATGGAGGTGGCCGTGAGAAGGTGGAGAGGGGCTGCGGTGGATTTTGGTGGGGGTTGGGAGCACTTAGGAATGTCGAAGATGGTGTCTCAGCCTCCTCCTTTCTCGTCTCTCTCTCTTGCTTCTCCTTGCAAACCTTAGAAGTCTCACCTTTTAATTGCATTTTTGGGTTTTTATATAACCATAAGTTTGAAAATTTACCCGGGCTGTCCATTTACCATCAATGACCTGATGGCCTTTCTACTTTAGAATTCTCTAGAAGCTATGCCATCTTCTTTCAATCACCATCATCCATTTGTCTATTTCATCCTATAGTCCACATTTGTTGCTTCATAAGGAAGACATGTCAAACTCCAAGAATGCCTACTCTATTTCCCACCCAAAACAATTTTTGATTTTGATTTTTTTTTTCTAAAAAGAAAATTCAATTTTCTTTTAGAAACAAAAGATAGTGTATCATTACTAAAAATAAATATTATTGATATTATTAATAATAAATAAAAAGGATGTACTTCTCAGATTCGGATGTTAAACATATCAGATATATCATTTACCAGATTCACATCCGCTAAGAGCCGGATATCTCATAAACGGATTCGGATAATATCCGCTTTAAACGGATTCGGATGGAGACGGTAATCGAATTTTCGAATATCCATTTACACCCCTACTCGTAGGTTGGCCATGTACACATGGTTGTTGGGTTTTGAATCCAGGACCTGCTGTGAGACAAAAGCTCTAATACCATGTGAAATAACCAATTACTCCAAAAGCTTAAGCTGTTTAGAGTTGGCATTATTTAATCATTTCTACCTCTACAGTACTTTCCTGTTACTCAGCCGTGAAGTGTACAATCATGTCTAGCATTCTCCTTCGTCGTTACACCCTACACCTTTTTTTTATCCATGCCTGCAATGCTCAACTAGTAAGTACAGGATCACAGTGGGGTGTGAGACGGTGATCCCAAAGTCTCATGCCGATTGCCATATCAACGGCCCTGATCACTATGCAGCAAATCTCTCCATGTAACTAAAATTTACTCTTGAGCACAGCTTTCGGAATGGTTTTCGTGCACAAAAGTGTTGTGGGCTGTAGGCCCATGATATGGGCCCCACACCCGCTATATTGAATCATAATATCCTATTTATGATAGGAAAGGTCTCCTACTAAAGAGAAAGGGAGAGACCGTGTGGATGTGCAAGTGAAAACTGAAAAAATGCGAAAGACAAACAACAGTAAAAGAGAAAAAGGAAGAGAAGGAAGAAATGGGGGTGTGCTGTTTTTTTTGGATAGAAAGTGAGATTTGTTATTCCGTACAAAGTAACTCTTTTATCTCTCTAATTTCTTGTATCTCTTCAAGTTTTGGGTGAAAACTTGAGAGAGACGTTGTATTATCTATTTTGATCAGTAGATGTTGGATTCGCCCAGTAGTTTTTCGCTCACTAGGGGGGTTTCCAAGTAAATCTTCTCCTGTGTGATTGCTCTCTTGATAGTTTGATTCTTTAACTCACATATAATTTTGCTTCAGAATTTAAGTGTTTTTTCTTCCAAAAGCTCGACAAGCAGCAGCAGGACAAAAAAAGGGGGGAAGAAAAGGGATACATAAACTTCAAACTCATAAGTATTACCACAATATGTTAATATTAAGTGTGAAACAGTATATAAGTTCAGCATATCAAAGCCTCCACTCAAAGTTTCAAACTAAGAAAGAAAATCACACCAAAATAAAGGACACTGTCTCAAAACAGTATAAAAGCTCACCAGATAAAATCACAACACACATCCGTAGTTGCTTCACCACAATTATCCTGCATCCGGACAAAAAATGAAAGGAAAATTTTGAGATATGTGAGAAAGGAAAATAAAAAAGAAAGCAAAAGCAAAGTAGGCAAAGAAAAGAAAAAAAGAGTGTTTCAATTTTTCTTGAACTAAGAAAAAACTTGTTTTCTAGTTTTTATTGTCTCATCTATTTGAGAGGAAATGGAATGAAACACATGGTCCCTGGTTTCTTTTATTAAGAGAAAGTTTACTGTATTATTTTAATTTTTAAATATTTATTTCAATGACCCTGCATTCAGAAAATGAAATGAAAGAAGCAAGTGAATATTTGGATAGGCATGGTCACAGTTTCATGAACTAAAAGAAAGGAGTTCTACTTCGAGTTCTACTCTTTTTATTTCTTCCCTCTTTAATTCAGGGTCTAGTGAAGGCAATGGAATTGTGAAAACTTACAGTAGGGGACAATCTTCCATTTCTGGTTATCTCCTTTCGTCCATTCCCACAGCATGAGAGTCGTGCCATCATGCACCCCTCCATGGTCCTTATCTCCATGAAAAGCATCAAAATTCAAGCGTATGTTGTTGACCATTCTTATAGCTCTGAATCCGTCGCCTGTATCCTTGCTCTCTGTCCACAGTACTGACTCATCCAGAATATCGGGATTGTAGGGAACAATCTGAACCTGCAACAGTTTTTTTTCGCCACCAAATTGACAAATTAAGAAAGCTCAAGATCACCAACTAGACAAATTAAGATATACGCGGCTTATTTTCAGCCATAAAGAATAAATAACATAGGAATTGGGATGAATTGCAGATCTTATACAGGGAAAATAACGAGAAAGTATCAAACACCATCCATTCTTAGTCAAAATTCAAGACCAAGCTGTAATTTAGGGAAACAGAAGAAGAGAGGAGGCACAAGTTTATGGAAATACATCTTTACAGTCAATATATTTAGGCAGCCAATATCCACGCTACCATATTTTAATAATGGCAGTACTCACTTTGTTTTACACTTTTCTTATTGGATTTAGATGGCATCTTGAGCATTCTAACAGCCTTTAAAAGCTAATTAGCACGTGTAAAACAAAGTGAGTAGTGCCATTATCAAAATATGGTATTGTGGATATCAATCTCCTATACACACAATATAAAATAAAAAATAGGGAATGAAACCAAAGTGAGTAGTGCCATTATTTCACCGAGATTCTTGCCTTACAACAAAAACATCATATAAAAGAAATATTATAAAAATTAATAGATGACTACTCTAAAATATAGACCAACCAGCAATTAGGAAAAGAGAGTTGATATTCCCACTCTTCAAAAGCTATTAACAGCCAATGAGCAAATTTAACATAAAGAAATGGATGCCAATTTCAAAACAAGGGAGTGTGGATATTGGATTGCAAGAAAATCTTGGAAAGGAAACTATTTCTAAAATTTCCTACTTTTTTAACACGCGAAAAATGGTAACTTGAACCTACCCTAATTAATTTTTGTTTAGAGAGACCTACACTTTATGATGATATCCCTCTAAATTAACCAGAATCATACTGTTTCTTTCTAAATTGTAGAAATAGGGAAAAACTTTTCCATCAGAAATGTTTTTCTTGCAATCCAAAAAGGGCCGTAGGAAAAATAACAAGATGGAAACAAAGAAACATATGATTATAAACAACTATTTATGTCTTAAGAGGCCAAAATGAAAGTAAAGTTGTAAGAAATTGCGTCACCTCCATTCACAGATTGCAACTAACTGCTGCACCCTGAAAAGATTCTTCAAAAAAAATTAAAGTAAAGATGTAACATGCGCTTATTTATTTTTATTTTTTTAAATAAAGATGTAACATGCGTATGGGGTAAAGAAAGAAAAAATAATTACCACTGAGATGTACGACTCATACAATAAATATCAAGAAAATAACAAAGTTGACATCTTCCACTAAAAAATATGCAAGATTATGAACAAGTATCTATTATATTTGATAAAAAATGGAAAAAAAAAGAAGGAATTGCAATAGAAAATTTTCCCCAAGCACTCGATACTGTTGCAAAAATGGTCAATCTAGGGTACAATGGTGGCACAAACAAATAGAGAAGTTTCACGGAAAAACCAAACCCAACAATATATTTTCATCACGTTATGTGACTACGCCCACAAGCGAAGGATATCCAAGAGCTTCTGCTACAGGCAAAGCTTAGCAACTATAATATACAAGACACCCAAAATGTCTAACAACCAAACCTCATATAGAATTACAATCCTAATCCCACTATTACAGTTTCACCCAAAAATTGAACTATATGATTTTCACATGATCCCTATTTTGTGCGTTAGGACCCTCGTGGCAGACTTCATTTGGGGTACCTTCATGCTGGCATTGCATGGGAAAGAATTAGAGATATAAATGTAACAGAACCACATAGAAAGAAATAAAAAACTAATTAGAATAGTAAATACTGTTTGTATGGTGAATTGTATAACTCAGTAGCCATCACCTACCAAGTCTTCATAGACAAAAGACAGCCTACTCGATGTATCCACCTCTCAAAGGACGTCAGCCTTGGGAGGACTGCACTTTTAACACTCAACCCTGGACCCTTTAAATGAACACCAAGAAGTTCATCAATTGTCCATCTCGACGATACAAGGGTTCAGACTATTGCCTGTCCAACCATCTCATCACTGGTCATGCCGATTCATTACTCGACAATCTTCAACACACAACAATGTTGCTGCACCTTGGCAACTGCCCTACATAAGCAATGTTACTGCACTATAATTGCATCATGACTTGTGTCACAGGCCTAGGCCTTGCGAGCTGTCACTGGACGAAATAGCCAAGACACTTGTCCACTTGGCTCCTGCTGGCATAAATTGCACACATATACCATAGATGCAATTAATGCACAAGGAGGCCCTGACAGATGATTAGTAAGAGAGAAACAAAATGAAATTGGAGTATCAAAAGTATGCAGTTCACTGCACATTAGACTGGTTGCTCGATGGCAAACACCATATTTAATGTCCAACACCTTCCATTTTGTATCAAAAGTATGCAGTTCACTGCACATTAGACTGGTTGCTCAATGGCAAACACCATATTTAATGTCCAACACCTTCCATTAAAATTTGCATATATGACAATGGTGAATATGGGATGAACCACCTTGTCTGTTAGCCCCATGATTTTGCAGAATTCTGCATTGATTCCCCTTTGTAGGTGCCTAACTTCAGTCTTGGCGAAGATCCAATCAATTCCTAGTTTTTGACCAAAACCATTGTTCATATGTATTCAGAGTTCCATAAGAGAAGACGAAAAGACAAGAGAAAAAGTACAGGAGAAAGCGAGAGAAGAAATAGAGGAGAAAGAGAGAAGGAGATCCCTTTCTCTCTCTAAAATCTATTATACAAGTAGGGAATAATGTTTCTGCTTGGTCAAGCAGATAACGTTATCTGCCCAGTTATCTGCTCAGTCGGCTAAAAACACAGTGGGCCCACATTGTTTGGATGATCCAAAGCATTCATTTGATAGGCCTTGACACAGATGCCCAAAAAATCAGCTCCAGAGGATCATCCTCACCCTTTGATTTGTGGAGGGTAAAAATGGATAGATTTGTGGAGGTTTATACCCCGTCCATTTTAACCTCTTCGTCGCTACCTAAATCCCTAGGGATCAAAACCTACAACTCTTGTCGATGCTCAAATTTGGACGAGAGTGTGAACGGCCTAGATCTGTTGGTTCTGCCTTCTACTTGGTCTGACAGCAAGAAGGTTGGCTTGACCTGTGACCTTCACTCACAGACAAAAGGTTAGGAACCCCTAGAGGTCCACCTCCGGGGTAACCCTTCGACACGTAAGTCAGATAGGAGACAAATAGAATGAGAACTTAGCACTGGAAAATTGTGCATTACCTTGAGCTTGGAGTGGAGGGTTCCCTTTTATAGGCAGAGGTTCCGTATTCCAATGGGCAATGTGACCACGAGGTGGGGCCGTGTCAATTGCTAGTATGGGGCGCCGACACCTAGCGCAGTACGACCGTTGAGGGGCGAAGATGATTGGAAGCTTTTGGGGCGTGGTACGACTGCCAGGAGTGGTATGTAGGTGATATGACATGTTCCCTGGGAAGCGACGCATGTCAGTGAGTTGGCGAGCAATGGGGGCACTGTATGGCCCTGAAAGATTCTGTGTCAGTGGGTTAGCAAGTGATGGAGACCCGGCACGCTCTTGGACGGCGATGTGCCAGTGAGCTTGCGAGTGATCCGGTAGATGATGGGTAGGAGGGGCAATGGGCAACGATGTTCCTCTGAACCCATGAACACTAAGACGGGAGTTTGGCCCTGGAGGAGAGCTGCTCGTTGGGTGAGCCGACGACGAGCTTGAAGTTAGTTCCGGCGGATGAGCAAAGAACGGCGAGGTCGGCGTCATGGAGCTCGACTTGCTCCATATTAAAGGCCGCGTTCACGGATTTTTCCATGGCAAGCCCACCTTTCCTGTGCACAGAAGGTATCCCATCTCCAAAGAGCTGCGTGGAAATGGTCGAAACAACCTCTTTAATAACGCCACTTTTACCAGACATCTTCGCGGGAGAAGAAGTGTATGCCTCCAAGGAGGAGGAAGGAGAATAGAGGGAGAGCAGAGAAGGAAGCACCAAGATGAAGAAGTAGAAGCGTGTTGTCTCCTTGTCTTTTGTTGCTTGGAGCTTGGGCAAAAACCCCATCCCCCTTAAAATAGTGTGAGATGGGGTTTTTATAGGAAATGACTGATTTGTCCCCCCCCCCTCTCATGTTTTATTTGCATCCAACACACTCAAATTGGATGATTATGATTCTCTAATTTGTGGCTTCTAAAAGGACAGTGAGAAAAAAAATCAACGATGTGTATTTATCAAAAAAACCTCAACAAGGGTTTGGGCTTGTAGCTCAATGATTGAGGCTTTGTTTCTCAAATTTGAGGATTGAAGTTCGATCCCAGCTTACCCACCAAAAAAAAAAAACCCTTAACAAATAGGAGGGTTTGAATCATTCGATGCGGGCATGTTTTGATCCATAGCTCATCTATCGTCCAAGAGCGCACTAAGTCCCCATCACCCGTTAACCCACTGACATATGGAACCTCTCAGGGCATACAGTGGCCCCATTGCTCGCCAGCTCACTGACATGCGCCGCTTCACAGGGCACATGTCACATCAACTACTTGCCGCTCTTGGCAGCCGTACCACGCCCCAAAAAGCTTCCAATCATCTTTGTCCCTCAGCGGCCGTACAACACCAGGTGTCGGTGCCCCATACTAGCGATTGACAAGGCGCCACGTCGCCATCACATCGCCCCTTGGAATACGGAACCTCCGTCTATAAAAGGGAACCCTCCACTCCAAGCTCAAGGTAACACATAACTTTCTAGTGATAAGTTCTCATTCTGTTTGCCTCCTATCTGACATGAATGTCGAAGGGTTCCCTCAGAGGTTGACCTCCAGGGATCCCTAACCTTGTCTGTGACTCTCTGAGCGTAGGTCACAGGTCAAGCCAACCTTCCAGCTGTCAGAATCAGATAGAAGACAGAACCAACACATCTAGGCCGTTCACACTTTTGTCATATTTGAGCGTCAACCGCTCGGATACCATGTCTGATTGCATTTGTAGTTCCATTGGAGAAGAAGAAAAGAGAAGAGAAGTAGAGGAGAGAGAGAGAGAGGAGATACCTCTCCCTCTCATAAAATGTATTATATACATATCACAAGGGTTACATGTGAAATGTCAAGAATACCCCTAATCGGGTATATTAATTACACCACTTCTTCAACAACCATAACCTCGATAGTGTCAAAGAATGGCACAAAATGGCACAACAGACAACACCATGATTCACCATCCACATCATCCCCACTTTACAAATGGCACATTCACGTGGATGAGCCATAGCCCTGGTATTGAATGAAAAGACTATCTTAACGATCTGATTAGTGGCCTGCCCATATGTGGTCAAAGAATGGACAACAATCCACATCCAATAAGAAGACCCCCAACAATTGAGTTGTAAGGAATACAAAAAGTATTGAAAATTGGATTTGAATCATAAATCGTGATATGGGCCAAATCATATCCGGTTGTAAATCTATTAATTTAAATAGAAAGTACAATGATTGGTTGTCCAATATCATAGTACAAATTGTTTGCTAACATACTTGTAACATACTAAACATCTATTTCTCATCCAAGCATATGCATATGCATAATGGATAATAATCATAAAAGTAATAAAAGACACAAGATCATATTAATTCTCAAAGTCTCAACCATCAAATGACAAATATCAATTATAAAAACTAGTAAGTCACCGATGCTGTCCTCATTATAGCCATCACCCTCAAGCACATGCACTGTGCTTGATTGGTTCAGAGTCGTTCAAACTCCTCCTTTGTCTTCTTCCTTCTCACAATAGGGTTTTTGAAGATTTCTTCTAATGCAGAAAAGAAATGGGAACGTTTGAAAGAAAATCTTGTTTCCTTTTACACAAAACTTAATTAGGATAAATCACATGAATTGTACGATTTATGATCGAATCGAAAGATTCAATTGAAGATTGCAAGATTCATATAAATTAAGATTCAATCATGGGACTCAAATAGTGATCCATTAGATTTGATTTGAATCGTAAATCATAAGATTTTCAAAGCAATGCCTTGGTTGCCACAACTTTTGTGTATATTGAGCTATTGACATGATTTCCCACCAGATTAAAAGTCCTGATTATCATACACATACCGAGTGTACAATGGGGATGGTGAGTTGCAGAGGACAGTGGCCTTACAAGTCATGAGTGGGGTCTCCAAGTCACAGTAACATCTCCTGGAGACTGAATGTAGATCATACCCAAAACAAAAAAGGGGGAAATTACAGATGCCCAACTTCAAGTCTAGATAGTTTGGGTTCGAACAGCCAATAAGATTGAAAAAGTTTGGTTACGAAAGTCTATTATATTTCATAGATATATAAAATGAAAATAAAGAAGTTAAAAAAAAATTACACGGATGAAAGCACTTGGCACAAACGGCTGATCGCTTCAAAGGAATACTCAAATTTTCTTTAATTCAAAAAAACTATATCAAGCTACAATTTGGAGAAAAAAACTGGAACTGAAAAGAAATATAAGTTTTAAACATCTATTGAACATCTAAATGTATAGAACAGTAGTTAAATGTACGTGTTTTCTAGAATAGGTTGTAGGTTCAATTCCTAGTATAAGTTTTAAACATCTATTGAAAAAGTTATATTTCTCCTCGTTTAAAATACATTGAGCCTGTGGCCCAATTGTTCGAGGCATTGAGCCAGAAGCTAGAGGATTTGGGTTTGGTCCCAGCTTCCCTTTCAACCATAAGAAAAGAAATCATTCAGATTCAACAGATATCAAAATGAGAGCTGGGAATAAAGAAAAATCCATTTCCTCACTTTTCTAACCACTGAGATAAATAAATATATAAAGAAATATGAATTGCAGACTATGTTGCATGGATTCTTTGCCCCCCTATGCCGAATCCGTGTCGACACATCTCCGCATCCGAATCGGACATGGATTCAAGTGGGACACACCTGGATTCTTGTTGTAGCCGTGTCCCGCACGAATCTTGTTTTCTTTGGGCGAATCCGATTCATCATTGTCTCTTATGAAATGCGAATCCTGTATATTTTCCCTTTAAATATATTTTCTTAACTTTTTTTTTATATGAAAGCACAACTCGTACACTTTTAATAAAAACCCTAGCGCCTCGACCTTCGAACATCGACCCCCTTCCTCCTTCAACTCTCTTAATACAAAACTCGCCTCAACCCTCAAATTTTCATCAATGAATAAATAAATAAATAAATAAATAAATAAATATATATATATATATATATATATATATATATAGAGGAAAAGGATTGTAAGCTCGAGCGTACCAACCTTATGGTACGCTCGAGTGCCCAATCACATGGGCCCACATTTTTTTGTGGTGATCCAAAGCATTCATTTGCAAGGCTCTATCATAGATAGGATGTGTACCAAAAATCAGCTCCATTGAATCATCCTAACCCCTTCAAAGTGGAGAGCAAAAATGGGCAGATTTGTGGACAAACAGTGTCTGTCCATTTTGACCTCCACAAATGGATGGGTTAGGATGATCCTATGGAGCTGATTTTTGGTACACACTCCATCTATATAAGGGCCTTTCAAATGAATGCTTTGGATCATCCTAAAAATGTGGGCCCACATGTGATTGGGCACTCAAGCGTACCATAAGGTTGGTACACTCGAGCGTACAATCCTTTTCCTCATATATATATATATATATAAATTTTAAATTGGGGAAACTGTTCGGGACCTTGAGCTCATATAAGCTTATATGAGCTAGAGTGCCCCCAAACACATGGGTCCCATATTTTTTGTGGTGATCCGAACCATTCATTTGCAAGGCCCATCATAGATAGGTGTCTACCAAAAATCAGGTCCATTGGATCATCCTAACCCCTCCAAAAGTGGAGGGCAAAATGGGCAGATTTGTCGTATGTCCATTTTCCCCTCCACTTTTGGATGGGTTAGGATGATCCTATGGACCTGATTTTTGGTACACACCCTATCTATGTAAAGGCCTTCCAAATGAATGCTTTGGATCACCCCAAAAAATGTGGGACCCATGCGATTGTGGCACTCTAGCTCATATAAGCTATATTAGCTCAAGCTCACGAATAGTTTTCCCACTTTTAAGTTTTGAAAATTTTATTTTATTTAAAAATTACCGAATCCGAATCCTACTTTTAGGGGTTTGCCGAATCCGTGTTGGATCCCGATACGCGAATCCGAATCCATGCAACACTGATTGCAGATCTTACACAAGAAATATCATGAAATGAGAGGCATATATATACACTAAATTTTATTATAAAACTTAGATCAAAGTATTTTGGGAAATAACACAATGGAAAAACTTAGATCAAAGTATTTTGGGAAATAACAAATGGAATGAGGAATGAAAGTTTATATATTTAACAGAGATGCAAATGAAAAGAACTGGCTCTGAGAATCCCTGTTATTTCTTGATATACAAATTTATCAAGAAATAACAGGGATTTTCAGAGCCATATCATGATTTAAAATGGTTAATGTAGAGACACTAATATATCGACTTACTGGATGGCTGGCTCCTATGGAGTGCTTTAGGGCCTGGCCAGTAGCTTTATTCACCAGAGCAAAGCTAGGAAAACTCTCTTCGTCCTTTACTCTCGTGCTGTATTTCTCATCTTTGAACCAGTGCTGCAAGCCAAAAAGCCATATATATATAAGAGAACTCGGAATCTAGTAGTAGGAGATTAATATACTATTAATTTAAATTTCGTGGGTTTCATCTGATCTAAACGATTTTTTTAAATGGCAATGAGATATAGCATTAAACTAAAAAAGGGCAAATATGATGTAAACGATTGCAAGCACAATAGAAATAAAAACCACATAGAAAAGTTTACATGGTTCGGAAAAAATGCTTACGGCTATGGGAAAGAATATGATCTTCCACTATATGAGAAATACACAACTATTAAAAAAGATCAAAACCAATCCCGAAACCCCAATCCCTCCCTCCCTCCCCCCCTCCCTCCAAGAAAAGACAGATCCATCTCTCTTCCTAGTGTACAAAAACCTCTCAACCCCAAGAGAAAACCCACATCCCTATCTCTCTTCTCTTCACATACGGTATATAAGACACCTTATATACTTAGGTTTCTTGGAGGAAACAAGACACCAACACCTACCAATCTTAAAACGTTAGCTTGTTTCCAAGCCAGCTTGAAGATTCTTTCTGTTGGCGTGTCTCCTCCAATCTGATGTCACTGCAAACCACAATTGCCTTTATGAAGCACCAGCTACATATAACATCAAATCATCCTATATCTGAATCCACCTGACTCAGTCAACACAAGCAAATGCATATGTTTAGCTATCAAGAGTCAACTTGTTACGAACCCAATCAGTTTGCAATATGATTGATCTTCTTAGAGGGAAGATCGACCTCCTGACCAACTTCGAGGGAAGGGTCAGTTCTCCTTTGTGTGCAAAAACACAATTTCTGTAAATTTCTTCATTAATTTGAAAAAGACTACTAAATGTAATTTATACCAAATAGGAAATCCACTTTATCATTTACTCTAAAACTTCTACCCAAACTAATCCAGATAACCCTTATCTCTAAGATTCCTTTGTCCATACCAAACAAACAAACCGCACAAACTACAATAATTCTAAACTAATTTATTATATCCCAAGCGGGACCCCTCTAGGTATGTAACATTCCACCCACCTAGAAATCAACCTTGTCCTCAAGGTTGGAGATCTTGCACAGATCTTTTCTCAAATTCTTCTCTCTTTTCTTTTTCTTTTTCCTTCTTGATCCCTTTGTTCTTGTCTTCGTATTGCGATGAGTCAATTTCTAGGCATGTAACACAACTCTACTATTCGACTCTAGAGAAGGACCTTGATCTGTCCTTTTCTAACACAAAAAAGTTGAAAGACATCACATTTGTCTCTGCTCTAACAGTGAAGAGATCCTATGCAAGGTCTTGTTACTCCAACTAGAGATAGAACCTGCCAAGCGGGAAATAAGATACCAAAACACAGCGAATTACAAAGAGATCGGAAAGGGAAAAAATGAAAACAGTTTTTTTCTTGATCTTAATTTTTGCAGGTTAAGCAAAAAATTGTGGAGAAGAAATCAAGGTGGATGAAAAAAAAAGACAACTTTACTAAGAACAAAGCAGGGATACAGGCAAAAAAACCCACATGAAAATTGGAAAACATACGATCCAGATGTAATAAGGTTAAACTCCAAATGCAATGATAGAACACCGTTCTATGAGAAAAAAAAATAGGGAAGAAGATACTAGAAAAAAAGGGAAAGAATGAGCTAATTCGAGGAAACGCAGGTATCCGATTAGTCAATTTGAGGAAACTCGGCCTCCAATATGCTAACTGCACTAAATTTGATTATTCCTTTCTGAATAGCCATACGGCATCTACATTGTATAGAAATTAGGGGAAGCAAAATAAGGAAACAAAAATCAGCAGAGTAGAAAAAAGGAAATAAACAAAAATCAGCAGAGTAGAAAAAAGGAAATAAAGGAAACCCTACTCTGGTATGACAATAACTTAAATAAAGAATACAATCTCAATTAGGAAAAATGATTCTAACACGCAAAACCAAAAAACCCAAAACCCAGATGAAGAAAATGAGAATCCCATATGAAAGACAAACGCTAGCTGAGGAAAACAGTAACAACGGTAACATAAATTGTAGACAGAAGAATCAGAAGAATCAGAACATGAAATCAAAACCACAGACAAAAAACACATAACCCAGATGGAAAACCCAAAACCCAGATAGGAAAGAGATAGATCTCATACCTGGGACTCATCGTCTGGGTCTGTTCTTGCAAGAACAACCTTCCCATCTCGGATTGAAAGTGAATAATTCGATTCTGCCCGGCAGAAAACCTTCACAGTCTTCTTCCTCGAAACCTCAGAACTCTCATGGGTAAGATGATGGAAGGCCGAAGAGAAAGGATTATGACGACGATGATGACCTTCTGGTTGGAATTCAGATGGCTGTGGTTGGAATTCTGAGCTTACCTCATGAGAAACATGTTGGACAGAAGAATAACCAGGTTGGGGCTCATAAGGAGGAGGGTAATTTGGGGATTCTTCAGGGAAATCAGAGTAATTGTAATCAGACTGTTGTGGTGGTGGTGGTCTTTGGTACCTGTTTTCATTATACCCTTCTTCTCCTTCTCCTTCTTGTCTGTAAAAATCAGGCCTTTGATGTTGATGGGTTACTGTGTATTCAGTCTCTAGTTCATCTTCTCTTATGTAGTCTGGTCTGTTGGGGTGATGAGGTGGAGGTGGGTATTGTTGTTGTTGTTGTTCTTCTTGTCTGTGGTGGGTTCTCTGATGCCCAAATGGGAATTCCATGATCTTTGTGGTGTTAGAAATGTGAGGGTGAAGATGGATTTCTCGTCTTCTCAAGTTGTTGGTTTATCAATTATGAGGAAGGGGACAGCTAGAACAAAGTGTGATTACTTGAGTGGGTCAAATAATTGGTCCCAAATCGAATAAAAGATATGGCTGATGATGACAGGGAATCCAATAAAGTTTGGTAAAGTAAATCAAGGAGTCCAAATCATTGGATCCAGCACATTTTGTTTAATAGAGACTGTTAATCTTTGTAAACTAGGGGGGGATTGGATCTGAACTATTTATATGATCTTATCCCGTTAATTTGTTGGTCCTTGATGATCCTAATTGTTTAGTGAGGTTTTTAATGTGAAACAACCAATTTCTTCAAAAACTTTAGATGCTAGAGTTGGTGTTCAACTTTACCCATCACCAATGGCCCCTTTAAACCAGGACCTGTCGTGAGGCAATAGCTCTGGTGCCATGTGAAACAACCAATTGCTCCAAAAACTTTAGTAAATAAGTACTATTTAATCATGGGATTTGCTAGCATCCATCCCGGAAGGCATTTCGCGGATGGAGTGTTGCATGTGAGAGCAGCCGCACAGGCTTACTTTACAGCATATTTTGTCTTCATTCACGAGGTGGCTGATTTAACATGCAACGAAAAGACTTTTCCGATGGACGCTAGCAAATCCCTTTAATTATTTATATATGTAGACACCCCATTTTGACCAGACGCAAGTTTGCGTTGTTTGTGCGAAGTCTCATCAAATCAGTGAGTTGGGGTCCCAAATTGAACCCTAGGGTAGCTTAAGGTCTCCCATAGGTCTCCGTAAAATTTCGTTGAGATCCGAGCGCGTTTGCTCAGTGAACGAGCCGAGAGAATGTGGACAGTACAAACCAAAAAGGGGAGTGAATTCATCTGAAAAAGGGGTTGTCCGCGAGAGAAGGAGGCGATTATATCATGTTTGTATAAAAGAAAAAGGGGGTTGAACAGCCTATTCGAAGCCGAGCCAAGTTCGCGCGCTCAACAAATTTTGTGCGCCCATCAACTGTGAGTAGTGCTAATATCAATTTTTGATATAAAAGCCCAAACGAAGAAATCAAAGAGAATTTTCATTTTTTTTCGTCTGAGGGGAGAAGAAGAAGGGGATTTGAGAGAAAATCTCAGATCTGGATCTGGAGATTTTCAGAAATTAAAGAGGGATGAGGAGAAAAGAGCAGAGGGAGAAGAGAAAAATCAGAGAGGGAGAAAGGGATTTTGGGGGAATCTTCTTCGCGAGCACCATCTCCGGCCGGCCACCTCTGTCATCTCCGCCCATCTCTCCATCCCAAACCCCATTCCATTTCCGCCCAATCCACCACCTCCATCTCCACCTTGCCACCGATCATCTTCTTCTTCTTCCCCAAACCCACCACCATCTCCGACCGAGACACCACCTCCTCCCTCCAACCTCCACCTCCATGAAAACCTCTAAATCATCTTCACAACCACCACCGAACCCACCACCATCTCCGGCCCCCATCATCTTCTCAGACTTCCCCTGTTTTATCCCCATTCTATTGAAACCTCCTCAGCCATTAAAACCCATCTCAACCACCATACCCTGTTTTTTTTAACCCCTTTCAGTTTCCCTCTGTTTCTACCACCACCTCCACCAGCCATCTCTTCCACCTCCTCTGTAACTCCGGCCGGCCACCTCCATCAAAGCCACCCCAAACCCATCACCCCACTTCCACCATCGCCATTTACACCACCCAGCTCTCCTATTGCCGACACTTCCATCTCCCCCTTTTCTAGAAAACCCTCTTCCATTTCCCATCTCCATTGATTCCGGCAATTTTGCCGGAATCCGACCAAACCGCCTCAAATCTGACCCCATCCCCTCTTCTCAGAAACCACCCTCTCAATGAAACCCTAACAGACCATCATCCCTACCTTATTTCTGCAAATTGAGTTGAACCCCCACCATTTCAATGTCCCTACCCTCGTCGTGGCTAATTTAAGAAGAAATGGAATCTTGCGGGTCACTCGGATTTCGTCGGAAAGAGAGCGTAGTCGCAAATTCCCTATCAATTCTGGCCATAATCTCTATCAGGTAATCTTTGTGGTTTTGGGTATATTTTCATCTTCACTACTTTGAAATGGTCTGAATTCCATTGTATTCAATCGGTTTGTTCAATTAATATTCCACAATTACAAACCGATCTGGTAATTTCATCTGTTATAAATTGACTTCAATTTCAATCATCTGTGAGTACAAATGCGTTGGATCATGCCCTGTCATATAAGCCAATTCCAATTTCTCTTGCCTAGAAGCATAAGTTGGTTTGATGCCCCTTTTATAATTGTGAGTGAATTCCATTATCTTATAGATATTGTGAATTAATTTCCATTTCTTGTTGAAAAAACAGCTTCCTGTTGCCAAATCACTTGTGAAAAATGGTAGACTCAGGACAATTTATTCATTTCATGAAATTTTGTTGATTCAATAGTTGTTCTTTGAGTTTTCTTGTGATGTTTGTGTTTGGCCGTCAGATAACTTGAGCTTGCTTTGTTGAACCGCTCAATGGTATGGAATCGCGATGTTAGTTTTCCAAATAATGTATGTTTGCTTTGTTGGATCTTAGGACAGCAACATGGTGAGCCTATTATGTTTTTACTTGTCAGATGATGTGGATCCAGCAGGGTAGCAAAGTAAAAGGGGCAAGCATGCACTTCTGTTTTTCTAAGAAGCATGAGTGTAGTTAAATCTGTTCTTCTTAGGCTGTTGGACCTCATTCTATGGTTAGGGGTTAATAGTACTAGGGGGCTTGCAATCAGAATTCTTTCAAACCTTGCATCCCTTAGACCTGTTTTGAGTTTGAAGTTCTAATAGAAACGCAGGGTCTTATTTTTTTAAAATCCAACTTTGTAGAGTTTCCTACTGCGATCTCATCACTTAAGCATAAGGGAAAGTAAAAGGGCTACAATGAGGCTACTTGGCCCCTTTTTTTTAGAGTCCTTGTTTGGGGACTAGCCTTGTCTCATTTAGAGAGTTCCCATTTTAAGAGACTAGCTCAATCTCACACCCCCCTGTTTATCCCCCTTTATAGAGTCTTGAAGAGTTTTTGACTCATTTATCTTTTTTTTAATGGTAGCATTAGAGAGTCTTTGACTCATTCCTTCTTTAAGTTGTAGTATTAGAGAGCCTTTGGCTCATTTGTCTTCTTTGGTGGTTTTTATTAGGGAGTCTTCGACTCGCTCGTCCTTTGGATGGCATTGTTAGAGAGTTGTTGACTTTCTCATCCTTCGAGTAGTGTTGTTAGAGAGTCTTTTGACTCAGTTGTCTTTAGGTGGTTATTAGAGAGTCTCTGGCTCATTCGTCCTTAGTGGGGAGTCTTTGACTCAGTTATTTTGCTTAGCAGTATTATTAGAGTGTCTTTGACTCATTTGTCCTTGTTAGGGAGTCTTTGACTCAGTTGTCTACTTTAGCGGTATTATCGGAGAGTCTTTGACTAATTCATCTTTTCATGGTATTATTAGAGAGCCTCTGTCTCAGTTGTACTCCTTCCTTGGTATTATCTGTTAGGAGTTTCTTCTTAGTGTTGTCGTCATTCTTCTTTGTTAGAGACTAGCACAGTCTCATTAGAGCTTTTCTTATTTGTGATCATAGATCATTCCCTCGTCTTTGGCGTTAGTTTACCTGGTTTAGGGGTTTCCCCTGTTAGCCCTAGGGTTTTGCTATGTATATTCCCTTAGGTCTTTGACCAAAAGGGTGAAAACTCTTTAAATTTCAAAAACATTGGAAAGAGTTTTAAAATTCAAAAAACATTGAATATTTTAAAACTCAAAAACATTAGAAATTTAAAACATAAAAAACATTTGAAAAACCTTAAAAAAGCCTAAAGTGTTGAGTGTTTCAGAAGTAGCAATTAGGAGAGTTCGTTTCGAACTACGTTGGCTTGATCCTCTTTCAGGAGGTACGTAGTGCAGCTTGGGATTTATATCCCAAGTCCAGCCAAACTTTTGTAAATAACATTTTAAATATTTTTGAATAAGCAAACCTTTAAAACCTCATTTTCAAAAGATCTTCCTCTAGAGTTAGGAGTTTCTCCTAGATAGAGAGTTTTAGAGTTAGGTTTTTCTTTTGATAGGTTGTTTGTTTGTTTGCTTGTTGTGTGATTGTTTTAGAGTTAGGGGTCTGTCCTAGAGTTATAGGAGCGCCTCCGTGCGGTCAGTCGGCGATCCACATCTCCGAGTGATGACTAGAATAGGATACGCTAGTCCCCCCTTTGTTTTTCTTAGAAAATACAGCCTAGTTACACATAAGTTGTAGGAATCATCTGCATTAGCTTAGGGCTAATCTACATTTAGTTAGGGCATATAGGGTGTCCTAAAATTCACAATTCACTGGAATTTAAATAATCGTACAAGAAACTTTAATGACTGGTCTGGTCTTTTAGATCAAGTCTAGGATAAAGGGCTAGGTGTCTTAGGCATCATAGTTTAGAATAAGCGCGAAGAACTACGTGGCTCTGATTCTTGCGGAGGCGGGGATATGTAGGCTTCTTTGGATGAATACCAGACCATCCGAAGACTCGGGCTAATCATTTAGAGTCTTAGGATTTGTTGTATTGTTATTATATGTTTTGATGTGTTTTTCTTACTTTATCGTACTGAGCCTATACCTTTAGCTATAGCTTGCATGTGTTTGCACATCAGAATTTAGACACCCATTAGGCATGTCATTCATAACGTAGCTATGCTTAGGTGACACATCTTTCATTTTATTTTATGTGTGCTTATTATTTTATCCTCAGGAAATGCATGCTTAGGTAGACGATTCCTGAGGATTGTTCCCATTTCACATGATTTTTACCCAAACTTCTTTGGAGTTAATAATAAATGACATAAGAGACCAAGTGCTTGCACTCGGACAAATCGGGGGTGCTCTCAGACCTTTCCCATTCGTAACCAGGCACGAACCCATATATATTTCTGGTTATCCAATGCACAGAGGATTTGATTTTAGGGTTCCATGGCATATCCATGGATGGCGACTCTGAGTTTATTTTAGGTATGTCTAGGTTTCGAGCCTTGGCTCCGGATCAAGACATATCTCTTTCTTTTTATATCGCCACTCGTACTATGCTATGAGGGTGGCATCTGTTTCGAGAGTTCCTTGGCAGAGCTCTCCTTCACACGTGGATGATCCAGAGGGTGTTAGGGACTTGTTCCCTCACCGCCTATCTCGGATCGGGGTCCACAATATACTTCCAACATTTATACTCCTTTTTTAGGCCTGGCCGACTGAAAAGATAGGCTTCGCCAATGACAACAGAGGTCCCTTACACCGAAGTTCTAGAACACTCAAATAGAAGTGTCTTATAAGAGGGACTCATTGAATGGGCACTTATTGAGACCTCAGTGTTTTTTTTTTTTTTTTTTTTTGCTTTTTTGTTACTACAACTTGTTTACGAGATTTTGCATCATTGTTTTTTCATGCTTTTGGAGTTAACGGTTGCTTCTCCACCCCTTCATAAAAGTTGACGAAAACTGTTAAAAGAGGGAGGGGGGGAATATCCATCTGGAGGGGAGGGGAGATATCACTGCCCTTAATTTATTCTTCAAAACCTAAATTAATCCAATAACTAGGATCTTTGGCAGGATAAAGAGAAAATTTTAAAATATAGTTATTTAGCAAATTCGTTTGTTTTGCGGCTGCACTTGCGATCTCTTTTTCCCAATAAATGCCACTCTATTGGGCTAATCATTGCCATGTATCAGTGGGTACAAGGTATGGTGATCTTGTTCAATGAATCGATTTCCACATATATATAGCAAAAAAAGAAATAAATTGATCCATTTTCTATGTGTAGACAATCATCAAATCTCAATAACCAGCCATTCACAATGGGATTCATATCATTCATACAACATACATTCTCAGTCTTATCGAACATTAGCCTTTAGGATTATAACCATGTGACCAAAGTTGTACAAGAACAACAAGTCTCTGTTGGGTTGATCAGATGCCCTGTACAACTTTCTGTACTTTTAGGGTTTGATGGCGTCTGAATCCGGGTCTGCGATCACGCGGTCGGTAGAGGGCCTCCGCGGGGCTGCAATCACAAACAAAGGGGATCAGGGGGGTCCGGGGTGGGTCCCGAACGACCACTTCGACACCCAAGTCAGATCCTTCGACCAATCAATATAAAAGACAGCGAGAAGAGGAGAGGGTTCGGTCAGGTTTACCAGGACCAAGGCGCAGGTTCTTTTCTAGGTGTACGGATGGATGGGTCAGAGGGGACTAACAGGGAGAGTGGAATTAAGTTCCTAGTCTCCTCTGTCATTGCCTTGCTTCTTTTTCCGGTTGTTTTGTGGGAGCTTAGAAGAAGAAGAAAAAAGGATCCTTCTCTTCTTCCCCTCTCTTCCTTTTTAAAGGGTGACGCGCGGACCTTTTCATCATTATGGAGAGAAAACCTTCCTTGGCGGGATTGGGCCGTTCCCCTGCCTGGACGGCGCGCGGACCTTTTCATCATTATGGAGAGAAAACCTTCCTTGGCGGGATTGGGCCGTTCCCCTGTCTGGACGGCGCGCGTGGTTTCGCTAGATAATCCCTTTCATGATTTGTGATGATAAGGTTTGGACGGTAAGAAGGTGATACGTGTCGTAATCGCACGGTCTAGCTGTTTCCCCGCGCCTTTCTTGGGAGAACGACAATGTTTTATCGGTGCATGGACGACATGTGGCAAGATTTGGGAGTGGCGCCGTATTTATGTCCCATCATAACACCCCCTTACTCCTTTGGTCCATTGAATGGGCCAAGGGAGTAATGTCTGGTCAAGCGACGCCATGGTGAGGGCATTTATGGGGGCTCAGTAGTACGAGGAGACGTGCCGTTTCATCTGGCGGTTATCCGTGGGAAATGGTAGCGTTATTATGGGTCGCCTTGTTTCGAGATACAAGGTTTTCTTCCTCGAGCTTGAAAAGGAGGACTACCCCGGCACTCTGTTATTGCCTCTCTTTTTTTTTCTGAGATAGGTGTTTCTCCGGGCCTTTTTTCAACGACATGTCCGGTTCCCCTTCGCGAGTTAGGGGCAAAGACCCTCTTTCCCAGGAATCGTCGAGTGACCCTGACCTGTCTTCTGACTTGGAGGAGGACCTTACGGCCCGCCGAAAAAGGGCTAGGACGGATTTGGGCCCTTCCTGGGGCTTTCCTCCCCTTCGTCTTTCCTCCTTGCCTAGAAAGGACAAGTCGTCTCGTTCCCGTGTTGCCAGGGAATGGTCTTTTTTCTCCCGGGCTTATCACCAGGGGATGGAACTGCGCGGCCGGGTTTCGAAGATGGGTAAGGAGATCGAGGATTTGAAGCGGGAGATCGAGGATTTGAAGCGGGAGAACGAGTTGTTGCAGAGAAAGGTTCACTCTCTCAACGAGCAGCTGCTTGAGTACGAGGTGGACCCCTTGCTGGAGAGTTCCTGGGAGGAGGAGGGGAGCCCTTCGGGAGAGGAGTCTTCTTCCGATTAGTTTCTGGTTTCTCCTGTTTTCCTATTGTTTTTTTTTCTTTTTCTTTTTTTCCTTCCCCTTTCTTGTCGGGGATTTTTGGGGCCTGCGCGCCCTACGTTCGGTTTCTTATCCCCCCCTTTTTGTAGGCATGTGGGCCAAGAGGATGTGAATGGACGGTTTTATGAATTTGTGCCGTGTTTCTTATGTTGCTTTTTCCATCTGTTTGGTTGCTTTTCCACTGTGTTTGGCATAAATTATCTTTGTTGCGAGGAATTGTGGCATTTTGTTCGAGCCTGTGCGGGATTCCGAGCCTTTTCCTAGCGCGTTTAGTTTCCTCTGCCTGTTGTGTTTGTGCGTCGTGGTCTCGTGCCGGGGCTCTGGGCCTAGGCGCGCGTTTTTCCTCTAGTGGAACTGAGGTCGGATCTCTCTGCTTGGTTTTCCACCTCCGGACCCTTCCCTTTCATTAGGTTGGGAGGAGTTGAAAGTGATTTGTGATGATGAGGTTTGGGTGGAGAGGAAGTGACACATGTCGTACTCGTAAGGTCTTGCCGTTTCCCATCGCCTTTCTTCATGATGGTTAGGCACTATTGGTGCATGGGCGACATGTGGCGAGATCTGAGAGCAACGCCGTGCTTATGTCTCACCATAACACTACCTTTGGTCCATTGAACGGACTAAGGGAGTAATCTTGTTTATCTGGTTAAGGAATATCGTGACGGAGGCATTTATGGGAGCTTTGGGATACGAGATGACGTGCTATTTCGTTCGGCGGTTCCTTCCCGAGGAATTGTGGTGCCATCACGCGGTGCTGGCCGATTATCCAATAGGAAACGGACACCCGTAGGGCAAGATGCTTCATTTTCTTACCCAAGGGTTTCTCCTAGGGTTTATAAGGGGTGAGTTCTTCCGTCTTTTATGCAGATCGCCTTTTCGCTCCTTTCTTCTTCTTTGCTTTCTTTCGGCCTCTCTTCGGGCTTGCCAGAGATGTCGTTGTCTTTCCAGGGTCTCTCTGTAAGTGACGAGGGGAAAGTTGCTACCGAGGGGAGTCCTCCCAGTAGCCCTGTGACAAACCCTGACGGGTTGGGGCTTCAGCAAACAATTCCTGAGAGGAACCCGCCTCAAGGGCTTCCCCCGCGCTCTCATCATCCTCCCCTTTACGAGAGGGAGTCCCATGAAGCCTTTGCTCATCGCAACCGGTCGTTCTTCTCTTATGTTCATCGTAGGGAAATGGAGGTCTGTAGCCGGATGATCGACATGGATCGAGAGATACCAGCCTTGCGTGCGGAGAACGATTTGTTGAGGAACCGGGTGAGGTGGTTAAATGACCAGACCCGATTTGTTGATGATCCAGGTTGGGGGAGCTCTTCGGAGGAGGAGCATAGCGATAAGGAGCTCTCTGACGCAGAAAATTCTTTCAGTGGCTAGTCGCTTTAGGAGGGAGGGAGTGGGTTGAGGGGGACTTTGGAGGAGCTCTTTTTCCTCTCCCTTCCTCTTTTTTTTTTATTTTTTTATTGGGGGTCTTGGGGGCCCGGGCCTGCGTGCCCTTATTTTGTCTTTACTCTCCTCCCCCTTTTTTGTAGGCCCGCGGGCCAGAAGGAAATAGTTATGAATGGCTCTCTCTTTTTCTTGTATTTACGACTTGTACCTTATGCTTCATTTGCCTTTACACAGGAGCCGAATTATTTCGAGCGGAGTGGTAGAAGTAAGACCGGGCCTTTGCTATGCGACCCGAGCCCTTTTCACTGTGTTTGGTATTTTTCCTCTGGCGGTATTGTATGCCAGACCCTTGTGATGGGTCCTGAGCCTTTCCCCACCGTACGTGGTATTTTTCATCTTGTGGAATTGTATGCCGGGCCCTTGTGATGGGTCCCGAGCCTTTCCCCACTGTACGTGGTATTTTCCATCTTGTGGGATTGTATGCCGGGCCCTTGTGATGGGTCCCGAGCCTTTCCCCACTGTACGTGGTATTTTCCATCTTGTGGGATTGTATGACGGGCCCTTATGATGGGTCCCGAGCCTTTCCCCACCGTACGTGGTATTTTCCATCTTGTGGAATTGTATGCCGGGCCCTTGTGATGGGTCCCGAGCCTTTTCCCACCGTACGTGGTATTTTTCATCTTGTGGAATTGTATGCCGGGCCCTTGTGATGGGTCCCGAGCCTTTCCCCACCATACGTGGTATTTTCCATCTTGTGGAATTGTATGCCGGGCCCTTGTGATGGGTCCCGGGCCTTTCCTGACTGTGCGTGGTATTTTCCATCTTGTGGAATTATATGTCGGGCCCTTGTGATGGGTTTTCCCTCTCCAGACCCTTCCTTCCCCTTAGGTGGGGAGGATATAGGGATGGCTTGCTGGAGAAGTTACTTGGCGGTGGGGTAGCAACGTCTTTTCAGTCGGGGGCATGGCGCTTCGATTTTTGGCGGTTCCCTCGAATTTCCCAATCGACGCCACGTGTGCGTGTCCCATCGGATTAGACGGAAAGGGAGATTAATCGACGCGTGTCAAAACCCTAGGTCTTTTTAAAGCCTTTTTGGAGATTTCGTTCTTGTCTTATTTCTTCGTTTTCCTCGGGTGAAGTGGGCTACTTCTGCGGCGATTTCTCTGGGTGCTGCTCTTCACCAAATTTTTCTCTGGTTTTTGCCCTTCCTCGTCTATCTGCCTCGGTGAGTTCTGTGCTTTTTATTTCGTCTGACATTTGATTATTTTACGATGTCTGTCGCAACCGGTTCTCAGAGTCCGTCTTCCGAGTCGGTAGAAGTAGTGGAGAGGGCTCCGCCAAGGAAAAGAAGGCGGTTGGTAAAGGCCGGGGGCGGCGACTCTCGAGACGTACAGCAGCCCAGGGAGTTGGAAGATAGCTCCGGGGCTTCTGGATCGTCGGTGGGGGCTGCTCCCTTTGAATCTCCCGCTTGAGTCTCTTCTGCTCATGAGGCGGAGATTAGGGACATTCGGTCTAGTGCCATTATCCGCCCTGGTCGGGTGGCGTGTTATAAGTACTTTGGAAAAAGGGGTGTAGACACCCCATTTTGACCGTGCCCTAAACCTCCCAATTTTGTGTAAAAACCCCATCAAATCAATGCTTTAGGACCCCAAATTTCGCCCAAGGTAGCTTTGGGTCTCATCTGAGTCCCCGCAAAATTTCGTCGAATTCCGAGCGTGTTTGCCTAGCAAACGAGATGGGAGAGTGTCCGTAGTGTAAACCAGAAAGGGGGGTGAATTATCCTGAGAGGTACAGATCGTGATCCGAATACGACACGATGAACTGCGCGCCTCATCATTTTTTCGCACAATCGCGCGCTTTTCAATAGCGATGGTGCTAATATCAGAACTTTATTTTTTCTATAAAAAAAAAGCTAAAGAACTCGTTTATAAATTATTATTTTTTCAAAGAGCGAGAGCTTTCCCCAAATCCGAAACCCTCTTTTCATCTTCTCCGGCTCATGCTCCGGCCAGCTCCGATCAGCTCCGGCCGACTATCTTGTTCTAGCTTTTCACCTCCTTTTCTTTTCATCCTTCATCTACTATTCTCAGCTACGAATCTGTTGCAGATCTACTCTTTTGCTTAAAGTTTCAAGAGCTGAAACCCTGCTTCGAGCTCTCATTTCTCATAGATCTAGGTCTTCAAAACTATAGATCAAGTTGTGAAAGCCTTAGATCTGCAGAGAGAGAGAGAGAGAGAAAGAGAGAGAGAGAGAGAGAGAGAGAGAGAGAGAGAGGAAAAGAGGATTTTCAAGCCCTAACCCTAGATCTGAGGTGCGAATCTCCGGATTTGAGTCATCGCTTCTTTGATTTGTTCAAACATCATCAAGATCTGTAAAAGGGAGCCGAGATGAACTCCTTTTCTCATCTTCTGTGGCTATACTCCGGCGAGCCTCCGGTCAGTTTCTTTTTCCGGCGATATATTTTCCATTAGGTTACCTTGCTTACTTAGCTTCTCTATCCCTTTTGCTCTCATTTAAATCCTAATTCTATTTTGAAACCCTATCTTAAGCTAGAAAGGCTTTAGATTTATTTCCTTTTGTCTTCAAAATCTGTGATCTAAACAAATCACTTGTAGATCTCTTTCTTAAATTCTAATTCCAAGCTGTAAATCCTTCGATCTAGTTCCAAAAATGTGTTCGTCTGTAAGCGAATTTCATTTTCTATTTTTTGCTTGAGCTTAGGACCTTTTGTCAAAGGATTATTATTATTTTTTTCGAGTAGAATTACAAAGGTTAGAATTTGATTTCGTCTATGAGCATGAATCTGGAAGATCTTCCTCTGTTTTGAGATTTTGGCAAGATCTAAAAAAAGAAGAAGAGGTAAGCTATTAAAGTAAAGTCGTTCTCATTTTTTTTGAGCTCACTGATGATTTTCTTTCAAAAATATTATCTGTATGGCTAATATTTAGATCCTGGATCTGTTTGGAGCTAATTAAATGAGAAATTTGGGAGATCTGTGATTTGCAACTGTAGTTTTATTTCTTTAAATCATTGATCTATGGTTTAACCATGTTTTTAATGATCATATTCTTTGGACAAATATGTATTGGTAAGGAAATGATGATAACAATGTTTCATTTTTGCTGTGGATGAAGTTTGTGTGTGTAAAGTTTTGTTAGTTGTTAAATAATTCCAAAATATATTAAGACCTGAAAGTATTCAACTCATGATTTTGATGTGAAACATTGCATTTTGAATCAATCAATTGATATAATGGTATACATCAGGACGGATCTAGCTTATTTTTTTTAACAAAAGTGTTGTTTCCTGTAATTGTAATAATATCTTTCACATGCTCTTTGGAAGCTAGGGTTAAATTTGTCTTGAAAATTCCATGTCATGAATTGATATATTCTATGGGAATGTATGTTAAAGGTAGTACGGAAAGTCCATGTGCTTCATAAGATTGCATGTTCCATAGGATAAACATGTCTTGATAATCGTTTAACCCATGCTCTGCGTGTATAAAATCAGCACATTCATGTGTGATCCAATTCATATTCTGTGTGTTTAAAATCAGCATATTTATTTATAGCTCAGTCCTCCTTTTGATTGTTTACACCAATAGAGGTACAAGATCCAGTCTCCTCTTGTTTTAAATGCCAAATGTTTTAATTTGAAAAGATAAGATGATTGTGGTATAATTATTAAAAGAAGGTAGTGCCCATAGTAATACTTTTAACCCCTAATATTCACACAATCATATCCAAGGGTTGCATAAACTCAGCTTGTCTTCTTTATTAGATTGAGTGAATAGAAATTGTACTGATGGTATGATATTTTTTTATGGTTCATAATGGATAGAAGAGACATTGGTATAGGATAATTTTGAAAAACACAGTTGTGGTGATGTAGCTGTCTTAAAGTGGTACTAAAGGCGGATACTTACATTTCTCCTTTGTGAAGGGGATTGTTATATAATTCGGCACTCATCAGTTCTTGTGGACAGCTCATATGCATGCTTATCTCATTAGCACAGTCGACTTTCTTATGGGGCATTCCTAGCTTACTCTTATCACTTCAATGACAGATCCCTTCACCATTGCTAAGAGTGGATGTTTGTGCTTGTATCTCTTTCTACTACTTAATCCATGTTGTTTGGAATCCATTATTTTTTCTTATCCTCTTAGACTATCAATATTACATTACTGTGTTCTAATATTGGAACATACTTGTTTCTTGATTCCCTGTTTGGTTGTGTAGACACCCCATTTTGCTCTGCTTTAATCAACAAAGAAGTTAGTATTCTTGTTATCAGTCTTTTTCAGTGTTTCCCATTCCCGTATCCGTCCCTTATGCTTTCTCAATCTTTCCGATCATTTCCGCAATGTTCCGCATTTTTCTTTTTGCTAAGTGTCGAGAATGATTATTCAGAAGAATCCAAGCCAGGGGAGAATTCGGACCCATTCGGTGGGCCCTCATTGAACATTTATTGAAATTTGGACCCGTTTGGGGGGCCCATATTGAGCATTTCCTATTAAAATGAGATCAAACAGGTGTGCCCTGCATTGTTTTTAATGAAGAATATGGTTTTTAAATTCATTTGGATCGGATAAACAAGATCAATTTCCATGATGGGCGGAGTGTATTTTTGCCAATCTGATATGGACCCATCATTGTGAAAAATTAAAATTTAAAGCTGTGGCTCGTCAAATTGGACAATTTAGATCGTCCCATGGGAGTGACTTAGGGGGCCCACGTTATGAGTAATCCTAGCCAATTAATTGATAGCCAGTTATTTGAACGGCTCGGATCGGCCCACCGAAATGATTTAGAGGGGCGCAACTAATTCATATATTGATGCATGTTTAATGGACGGTTCAGATTATGCGACAAAAAGGATTCGCTGGGTGCAACTAATTTGCATTGCGGCTCGTCAAATAGTTGGTTCGGATGGCTCCATGGGGTGGGCCCCTCTTGAGATATGCTTGGCAATTGAACATTGTAAGAAGAAGGTTGCTATATGGGTTCGATCAAGAAAGGAAGAATGGATTGATTTAAGAAAATATCCTATTTTGTAAGAAAAGAAAAAGAAACAAAAAAGAAAAGGGGATAAGATATAGCAACAGAGAGCACTCTCGGCAGTTGTTCGGGCAACATCATTTTTCCTCTATTCTAAGAAAGAAAGAAAAAAAAAGAGAAGAGAAAGAGAATTAAAAAAGAGAGCAACATTCTACTTTGAGAGGAGGAGGGAACGGCAACTCTAAAAAAAAAAGGAAGGAAAAAAGAAGAAAAAAAAGGAGGAGAGGGTTCAGTTTTCTGAAAAAAAAGGGGAAGATCTCTCGGCTTCTTCCATCGCCCAACCCCCTCACTCTGTTTTGGCTCCATCTCCAACATCTCTGTTTCTCACTCCATCAACACAATTTCATCTCACCCTCTTACCCACTCCAGCCCATCAAAAAGAATAGTGGCTCTGTTATTTTTTGAAAAGAGAAAAGCAACAGAACATCGGGTATTTTCCTCCCTCTCCATCCCTCTAACTCTTCTCCCTCACTCTCCTTCATCTACCACTCCCCAACATCAGCTTTTTTTTCCACGTTTTTTCTCTCTCTCTCTCTATCCGTGTCTAACTCTCCCTCTCTCTCTCTCTCTCTCTCTCTCTCTCTCTCAATCTCTCTATTCTTTTTCACTCTCCTCTCATCAACCTCTTACTCCCACCCTCTTTACTATTCTGTCATTTTCCATCTCTCTCTCATTCTCTTTCCCCATCTATTTCTCACACTCTCTCGGCCTCTCTCCCTCGGCTTCTCTCCCACTCTCTCTGTCTCTCATCCGGGCTCTCTCTGCCTCACTCATCTTTATATCTCTCTCTCTCTCTCTCTCTCTCTCTCTCTCTCTCCCTCTCCCCATCCACAGTGAAGATAACAAAGGAAAAATAAAGAAAAAAGCAAAGAAATAAAGAGAAAGAAAGGAGGTCGGATTGCACGTCGGCGGAATTTTCAGATTTTTTGGCTCTTGGATTGGGCGAGGATCTCGACTACAGGTAGGTACACGATTCTCAGATTTTTCCAGGATTGTTTGGTATTTTTTATGTATTTTGCATGATTTTTAAGCATTTAATTGAATTTAATTCAATATTATATGTGTGCGCTAAAAATCATGATCTGCATGAGTGTTTCAAATCCGTTTCGTCCCGAAATTTAATACAATGTTTTACTTAAATAGACTAAAATACCTATCGGATCGGATCGGACATTGAATCAAAGGGTTTTGAAAATTTGAATGAAGAGTGGAATTTTATTTAAAATAATGGCAGAAAAATTACAAAATTTGAAAAAATAGCCATCTCAGGATGATCTATTGTTTGGAATTTAAATTTTTTCTTGTGTTCATCACATTAGAACAAGTTTAAAGGATATTTTCCGGAGTCGTAATTTTCTCGAAAATCGTGTTTTAAAAATAGAAAACTCTTCAAAAATATCTTTTCGACGAAGAAAAATAAAATATATACTAAAAAGATTCCAAAAATAATGAAATTTTCTGGGAAAATAATATAGTACTAATACATTCTACCATGAATATTTGACAATTTTTGGATTTTTTTTGGTATATTATTTTATGCTTTCTTTGAAAATTTTGGATTTTGTGAGAATTTTTACTGACAGCAGATCTCAATTAAAATTCACAAAATTTTTACAGTAGTCTTATATTCTATATTTCTTGTTTTTGTAAAAGTTTCAATTTATTTGGATCTTGTTTCCTATGGGATGTAGTGTTAGTTCATAATCTGGTCTGAAAATTGAAAACTTCGAAATTGATAGTAAATAGTTTCTAAAATTCATAAAAATCTTACAGCATGCTATTTTTACTTATATCTTGTTACTGTAGAAATTGCAATGAATTTAGATTTCTATTTCTAGTAGTTTTTATGTTATTTTTGCAATCTGGTCTTATTATTGTTAAATCAAAATTAAATATGAGCTTAATGTAAAAATCTGCAAAACTCTTTCAATAAGCTACATTCTATCACATCTTGTTGCTGCAGAAATTTCAAATCATTTCGAATTCGTTTGCAACAATTTCACTTGTAAAATCACTCATATGGTTTAAAATTGATAAAATCCACTCAAAATTGAAATTAATCAAAAATCATCATAAAGCTTCTAAAGAACCTTAAAATTCTGTCACATATTCACTCCTTATCCATTGAAACAGAAATTTTAGGATCTTTAGATTTTCCTGGAAAAATGGCCAGTGCGTCCATAATCGTATCTCAATTGCAATCGATCTTTGACAATTTGAATATTTAAGCTATAGCATGTTGTTGGCTCCGAGGTTACTGTCCACGGAAATCCTGAGATATGCCAGGGAATAAGATGCTATAATCTAAGTATTAAATTGCACAAGGAAAGAGCGTACGATTCCCTTCCTTGGATGCTATTCTAGGCCGAAATTGGCGAACCCTAGAACCATTGGTATTCCTTAAATGTCCAGAAACCGAAAATCCTTAAAATCTGAAATTAATTAACTTCAAGAACTTGAATCGTATTGTCTCATGTCGTTCGGAACCATTGGATTATGGTTTCCGATATAAGAACCATTAGAGCCCAATTTAGGAACACTGGTGTCTGGTCGTGTCCTAGGTTTTAGGGAGTCTTAGGTTTTAGGGAGTCTTAGAGTTAGGAGTCTAGCCTCATCACGTACGTTTGCTATAGATAGCAACCGTGCCATAGGTCTAGTTACACTAGTCACCCAATCTTTCCCTAGGACAAGCCTAGTAAACTAGGATGTAGGCTAACCTGCATTAGTCTAAGGAACAACTGGCATTTAGATAAGAATCATATAGCATCTTAGATGAAATCCTAGGATAATAAAATCCTCAACTTGAATTAAATAACTCCTCTTAAAACTGTTGAAACAGTCAAATCAGTCTAGATCGGTGTCTTAGTTGAGTTAGGCATAAGTAGCTTAGCTTAGGTGCACCGAACTACGTCGACTCTGATCCTAGTGAGGCTTGGGTACGTAGGCAGCTTGGATGTCTGATGGCATACCAACCGCGAGTCGGCTCCACAACAAATTGTGGGGTTTTGTATATTAATTTTCTTGTAAATGCTTAATTAAATCACTTAGGATTTTTCCATGAAATTAGAATTTTAGAAAAACTTTCACTTAGATTGAATTCAAACAAATTAAGAAATCAAGATACACATTTATGATCTACATTGAAATTAGATCATAGGATGCATGTCACATAGTTCGCACATTAACAAAGAGTTGAATGAGCCATTTAAAATAAGTTTAAAAGAGTTAACTTTTGGAATTGAAGACCAATTATCGGGCAGGAATGGTGCATGTGGTGGATAACTCCCCATACCTTCCATTCTTGTAACCAGGTAACGAGTCTAGATTTCTGGTTAATTATGGGTCCTAGATCCCACATCTAGGTGGCGACTCTGTCACTCTCTTTTGTGTGGAATTCGGATTGCCTTAGTGATCCAAGTTCACATAAAAGATGAATTAAAATCAATAATAAAAATGCACACGCCAATCGCGTGGGTACGAGAGACCAAGAGAGAGTGTGGCGGCTCGCGCCCCACCCCTCTCGCGGGATCGGGTCCCACAGGTTGGCTGTCAAAAGTTGTAACAATCCCAAGTGAATTTCCATAAGCCAATCAGTGAAGAAAAGGCAAGTTGAGTCTGTCCTACAATTTTCTTTGCTTTACAGCTATGATTCATCTTGCTTAGAAATATATAGCTGCTGCCCTTGTTGGCTCAAATGCGCACTTTATAAATATGATTTGTGTTGGTCTAAAAAACCCATAGTTGCTGTCCTATAATTCTTTACACTCTACGGTTATTAATTGTATTGATTCAAAAGCTTATAAGTATTGTCCTTTGGATTTCCACACTTCGCAATTATGATTAGTAGTTGCTGTCCTACAATTTTCTTTACTTTACAGCTATGATTCATCTTGCTTAGAAATATATAGCTGCTGCCCTTGTTGGCTCAAATCCGCACTTTATAAATATGATTTATGTTGGTATAAAAAACCCATAGTTGCTGTCCTATAATTCTTTACACTTTACGGTTATGAATTGTATTGATTCAAAAGCTTATAAGTGTTGTCCTTTGGATTTTCACACTCCGCAATTATGATTAATAGCTGTTGTCCTACAATTTTCTGTACTTTACAGCTATGATTCATCTTGTTTAGAAATATATAGCTACTGGCCTTGTTGGCTCAGATTATTTTTTGGTATCTATTTTAGATGGTTTAGTATACCGTCTTCTCATTCAATTGAAGAGTAGTTGAGCAAGTATTTTAGACTCCAATTGTTTCAGGTGTTGATTTATTCAAACAAGTCCAAATAGTTTTTTCATAAAAAGTGAGAATTGTCTTCGAGTTTTGTAGAAATTCCGTTTCTTTTGGGGAAAATTTTCCAAGTATAGAATTTTGTCTCATAACATTAGAAGCTCATTCATGGCAAGGGCGATGAAGGCGTTAGCCCAAGCCCATCCTTAGGGGACTTACTCAGTCTAAGTAGCATTCCCCTCTTTTGTTTAAAAGACTTGCCTAGTCTTTTAGATGTTCATTCCTTAAATCTTAGGTCCCCTTTCATTGCAAGGGCAAAGAAAGAGTTATCTAGAGCCCTGTTAGGGGACAAGCTGTGTCTCAGAAAAATCAAATCTTTTTAGGAGACAAGCTATGTCTCAGCAGAGAGGTCAAATCTTCTGGAGACAGGCTTTGTCTCTTTGGTCATTGTGTTCTCTCTTTTAGGAGACTTTTTCAGTCTCACTAGCATCCTTCTTTATCTCCATTTCCTTTAGGAGACTAATTTAGTCTCATTAGCACTCCCCTCTTAGGTTTGTGCGTTAGGAGTCAGTCTTTTCGAATTTGAGTCAGTCTTTAGCTAGAGAATTTGTCTTTAGTTAGAGAGTCAATCTTTCAGGAGTCTGTCCTATCATCATAGGGGTTAGGGTTCTGTCCAACCTCTCGTCAAGTCATATGTTTTTATCCAGTTCCTTGCAAGGTATAGGATGCTGTCCAACCCTTACAGAGCTGTGATTCTGTTCTTTTCCCCCGAAAAGCATAGGATGCTGTCCAAACTTTGCGGGATATTCAGGAGTCTGTCCTCCCCTTATGATGATAGGATTCCGTCCTCTTGTGTCAAAAACTTCAAAAACATCTGAAAAACCAAAAATCTCAAAAAGCTTGAGTCATTAGGAGTAGTTAGGAAATTCTATTTCCGAACTACGTTGGCTTGATCCTCTTTCACGAGGTATGTAGTGCAGCTTGGGATCTTTATCCCAGGTTTAGCCAAACTTTTAAAAATAAACATTTCAAACCTTCCCAAAAATACAAAAATCTTCAAAACCTTTTTTTTTTTAAAAAAGATCTTCCCCTAGAGTTAGGAATCAGCGAGTACCCAAGTTTTTAGTGAACTGGGTTTCCAAGCAGCGTTGGTTTTTGCATCCGGGCTGGTTCCGGACCAGGAGTGCGCTCCCAATCTTTGCGGAGACGAGCCATGGCGAACCAAGCAGCGAGTACCCAAGTTTTAGCGAACTGGGTTTCCAAATAGCAAGTACCCGAGTTTTAGTGAACTGGGTTTCCAAGCGGCGTTGGTTTTTGCATCTGGGCTGGTTCCGGACCAGGAGTACGCTCCCGATCTTTGCGGAGACGAGCCGTGGCGAACCAAGTAGCGAGTACCCAAGTTTTTAGTGAATTGGGTTTCCAAGCGGCGTTGGTTTTTGCATCCGGGCTGGTTCCGGACCAGGAGTGCGCTCCCGATCTTTGCAGAGACGAGCCGTGGCGAACCAAGCAGCGAGTACCCAAGTTTTAGCAAACTGGGTTTCTAAATAGCAAGTACCCGAGTTTTAATGAACTGGGTTTCCAAGCGGCGTTGGTTTTTGCATCCGGGCTGGTTCCGGACCAGGAGTGTGCTCCCGATCTTTGCGAAGATGAGCCGTGGCGAACCAAGTTGTGAGTACCCAAGTTTTTAGTGAACTGGGTTTCCAAGCGGCGTTGGTTTTTGCATCCGGGCTGGTTCCAGACCAGGAGAGCGCTCTCGATCTTTGCGGAGACGAGCCGTGGCGAACCAAGCAGCGAGTACCCAAGTTTTAGCAAACTGGGTTTCTAAATAGCAAGTACCCGAGTTTTAGTGAACTGGTTTTCCAAGCGGCGTTGGTCTTTGCATCCGGGCTGGTTCCGGACCAGGAGTGCGCTCCCGATCTTTGCGGAGACAACCTGTGGCGAACCAAGTAGCGAGTACCCAAGTTTTAGCGAACTGGGTTTCCAGAGTACCCAAGTTTTAGTAAACTGGGTTTCCAAAGTACCCGAGTTTTAGTGAACTGGGTTTCCAAGCGGCGTTGGTTTTTGCATCCGGGCTGGTTCCGGACCAGGAGTGCGCTCCCGATCTTTGCGGAGATGAACCGTGGCGAAACAAGCAGCGAATACCCAAGTTTTAGCGAACTGGGTTTCCAAATAGTCTTGCGAGGAGATTTGCAAAAGAGTTTCTATCATTCACATTCGGTATATATTTACAAAGTCCCTTCCACGCCGAGTGGTTTACTACTGATAGTACTTTCAGAGGTTCTTTGAGTTCCAAGCATGGGGTAATAGGTGCTCCTCCAATGTCTCCAGCTTATAACTTTCCGGGCAGATCACTTCTTTTACTCGACACGGGCCCTCCCAGGTCGGGGAGAGTTTTCCGACCTTCTTTGGTTGGGAGATAGCAGCTTTCCTTAGGACCAGATCTCCCGCTCTGAATTCTCTGGGGCGTATCTTCAAATCATGATAGTTGAAAACTTTCTGCTTGTAGGCGGCGACCCTGATTCGAGACTCTTCTTGGGCTTCTTCCAGTAAGTCCAGATTTGCATGGAGCTCATCTCCATTGAGTTTCTCATTGAAGTTGGTGACTCTTGGAGACGGGGCACCCACATTGACGGGTATTACGGCCTCCGCCCCAAAGGACAAGTTGAATGGCGACTCCCCCATGGATGTGCGCGGGGTGGTACGATATGCCCATAGGACATGATAAAGTTCATCCGCCCATCGGCCAGCTTTCTCGTCCAGCCTCTTTTTAATTCCCTGAAGCAGGATCCTGTTCGTTACTTCTGTCTGCCCATTTGTCTGGGAGTGCCACCGAGGTAAATCTCTGTTCGATCTTCAGGTCAGAACAGAATTTTTGGAAGTTCCTGCAGTCGAATTGTCTGCCGTTGTCCGTTATCAAGACGCGGGGGATCCCGAATCTGCAAACCACTGATTTCCAGAAGAAGTTCTGCACGTTTTGCTCTGTGATCTGGGCCAGAGGTTCAGCCTCCACCCATTTGGTGAAATAGTCAATTGCAACTACTACGAACGCGCGTCTTCCGGAGGCCGGTGGAAAGGGGCCCAAAATGTCCATCCCCCATACTGTAAAGGGGAGCGGGCTGATGATCGGGGCCAAGGATACATCAGGCTGGTGGATGGTGGAAGAGAATTTTTGGCATCTCTCGCACCTTCTAACCAGATTCAGTGCGTCTTGTCTTAAGGTAGGCCAGTACAGGTCTCTCAGCAGCACTTTGATTGCCAGGGCCTTGCCCCCCAGATGTTCCCCACAAATCTCTTCATGCGTCTCTTGTAGGACGTATGTGTAGACACCCCATTTTGACCTGACCCCCAATTCCCCCCAATCTCCCCCAATTTCCAAAAAAAATTGAATAAATCCCGAAATCGATCCCTGAAATCGAATTCAAAGTACCCCAAACTCAACTTTCAAGTTTCTGAAACCGATTCCCGAAGTGTTTAAAACCGATTCTCGAAGTGCCCTGAAAACCAAGTTTGAAATTCCTGAAAAATCGAGGTCCAATTGTAAGAAGAAGAACCTGAAAAATCCGGAAATTATCCATTCGCAGAATATTTTGAAGTCTCCGCAGAACCCAAGTGATCCCCAGAATCAAATAAATGTCCCGAGACCGGATGCAATCCCGAAACTCGAATCCTAAGAAATTTAACCCGAGTTGCACCCCAACCCTTTATTATCTCAAAACCAATCAAAAAGGGTGTGAAATATCAAGACAAGGTGTACCCATATCAATCTAAAAAGGAAGAGGGGGTGAGCATATATACGCTCAGTTTTAGGAGTCTTTTGCTAAGCAGGATCATCCCTTTGGCGATGGGAAATGAGGCGAATTACCCTAGGAAAAGGGCTGTCCAAGGGAAGAAATGGGAGCTATATTTAGTCTTTTTGTTAGGCCCCTTTTCCATCTCGAGCCAACCCTGTAGAAAAAATATATAGTAGTCACGAATGCACTATCAAGGGCTATCCAGGGAGCAAGGAGGGGGCTGTATCTGCAGATCAAGGGGGTGTTTATTTCACCCTAAAAGGGGGCAAATGGGCTGATCACATCCCTTAAGAGAGAAAGAACCAAGGGTGAGGATCAATCTAATGAAAAAAACCCTAATCGCATCTTATAAAAAAGAGGAGAAAATCGATCGCCTGAGGGGGGAGCCTCATTTTCGTAGAAAAAGAGAGAGAGAGGAGAGCTGGAGAGCTGAAGGAGGGAGAGAAAACAGAGAGAAAGGGAGAGTTTGAGCTCCGCCTCCTTTCCATCGCCACCACCATTCGGCCGTCCTCATCACCATTTCCATCCTCTCCCCACCATCATTTCCAACCCCATCACCCATCTCACCCACACCTAGCAAGACCCAAACCCAACTTCGGTCATCTTCTCCGGCTGGCCCGCCGGAGATCCAATCGTTCCCATCTTCGGCCGCACCACCCTCGCCACCGCCATACCCTCCATTAAGAATCACCATCTCCTTCCCCATCCACCAGCAACATCACGGCCACCAACCTCCACCTCCCAAAACCCAAACCCTCTTCCATTTCTCTGCAAACCCATCTCAACCTCCATTTCCATCGCTCCTCTGCAAACCCACTCCGCCGATCCGACTACCACCACTGCGATTTCTGCGCCTCAAAACCCCATCCCCTCGCCAGCCGAACCACCACCTCCCATCTAAACCCATCATTTTCATCTCCTCCACCCACAAACTCCGCCAACCTCACCGGAATCTGGCATTCCTCCCTGCCAATATAACCCCAGCTTCATTTCTCTGCCATTAAAACATTAAACCAATTTTCACAAACCCACCCCTGCAAATCACCACCTTCAACCCAGAATTCGACCAACCCCCATTTTTTCAGACCTCCATCTCCGATAACCCTCTTCAACATCTTTCCAAACCCACTTCGAAATTCGGACACCATTTTCTCCGACCACCACCACCATAACCTCTACCGCCGGCCAGCCATCTCCTCGCTTCCACATCCACCGCCACTTAAAACCCATTTCCCTTACCCAAACCCTAGCTCTGGCAAACCCCAAACCCGTTCTCTCCAGCCCAAACACCTCTTCGATCATCACCCTCCTCATTATCCATTGCAGCCCTTCCATCGTTTCTCACCTTGAAATATATCCCTCTCTTTAATTCCTGTGATTTGCAGGGCTATAAAGAAGAAAAGAAGAGGGTTTGATCTCCATCTCTTTCTCTTTCTGATTTGCTTGTGAAATGAAACCCCTTCATTTTTGTTTGGGGATTGAGAGTATAAAAGCAGAGAAAAAGTAGAGTAGTAGAAGAATAGTTGGTTGATCTCTCGAGGGTTTGGTTATTGGGGATTTTGTAGAGGAAAATGATTTAGTCACATACTGGAATCATGGCCATCACCTCCATCTGAGCGGAACCACCTCTTCACGGCCACCATATCCGAGCTCCATTTGATCTTCTCCGGCTACGGCAACTCAAATCCGATCACGGCACTCTGGTCGTCATCGCAAGCCCCATCAGACTTCACTGTATGATCAACATCTGGTAGCTTGTTCACCATCAATCCCGGCCGTTAGCATCACGGATCGCCGACGGTCATTCAGAAATTGTAACCACTTGTAACCCGATACAGAGAAGTGAAGGTGTTTTAGTCATCAGAATGGGGAGTTTTCGGTCATCTTCCCCGGCCATTACCGCGAGCCCCTTTGCAATCCTATTGATAAATACAGGTAATTCTTTTGTCTCCTCTTCTTTTTAATAATTTTGCCTTCTTCTCTATGCATTTTATTTCTGCTGGATCGAATGTGGTTGGATCAAATTGCTTGTTGGATGACCTGTGTAGTTGTCTAAATCACATTGTCTGTTGTCATCCACGAAGCATTACTTAGGAAAATGAAGAAATCAAATTTTGATTGCTAATTAGATAGTGATTTAATTTTCATGGTTTTCTTACCTCAGCAATAATATAGAAGTATCTCCCTACAAAGCAAGATTTCAGTTCCTTACTTCTATGAATCAGTTTGATTGATCCTGGGGAATCATCTGGTGTCATCTTGCCATGTAATTCAGATCCCCTGTCGTCAAGAGTCATAAAATATAGGATTCTTGATTTTGGGCCTTCTACTGCGCCTAACCTTGGTTCAAGTTCAGCTCAAGTAATCGTCTACCCTTCTCTACCATTTATGAAATTATGAGTTTAATGAAAATCATGCCCATCTTGCTAGTCTCTGGTTTTATATTGTTTTGCCATTCATTGCTTCAATTTCTCAGCACAATTGGATGTCAATTAAGTCTGGGAATTCAAGGGACTGGTTATGCACTGTGGACCCCGATCCGAGATAGGCGGCGAGGGAACGGGTCCCCCACACTACCTCTGGATCATCCACGAGTGTGAGAGCTCTGCCAAGGAACTCTCGAAACGGATGCCACCCTCATAGCATAGCACGAGTGGTGATATAAAAGAAAGAGATATGTCTCGATCCGGAACCGAGGTTCGAAACCGAGACATACCTGAAATAAACTCAGAGTCGCCATCCATGGATATGCCATGGAACCCTAAAATCAAATCCTCTGTACAATGGATAACCAGAAATATATATGGGTTCGTGCCTGGTTACGAATGGGGAAGGTCTGAGAGCACCCCCGATTCGTCCGAGTGCAAGCACTTGGTCTCTTATGCCATTTATTATTAACTCCAAAGAAGTTTGGGTAAAAATCATCTGAAATGGGAACAATCCTCAAGAATCGTCTACCTAAGCATGCATTTCCTGAGGATAAAGATAATAAACACATATAAAATAAAATGAAAGATGTACCACCTAAGCATAGCTAGGTTATGAGTGACAAACCTAATGGGTGTCTAAGTTCTGATGTGCAAACACATGCAAGCTACAGCAAAAGGTATAGGATCAGTACGAGAAAATAAGAAAACACACCAAAACATATAATAACAACATAATAAATCCTAAGACTCTAAATTATTAGCCCGAGTCCTCGGATGGTCTGGTATTCATCCAAAGAAGCCTACGTATCCCCGCCTCCACGAGAATCAAGGCAACGTAGTTCTTCGCGCCTATTCTAAACTATGATGCCTAAGACACCTAGCCCTCTATCCTAAACTCGATCTAAAAGACCGGACCAATTATTAAAGTTTATTGTACGATTATTTAAATTCCAGTGAATTGTGAATTTTAAGACACCCTATATGCCCTAACTAAATGCAGATTAGCCCTAGGCTAATGCAGGTAGTTCCTACAACCTATGTGTAACTAGGCTGTATTTCCTAAGGAAAACCAAAGGTGGACTAGCGTATCCTACTCTAGTCATCACTCGGCGATGTGGATCGCCGACTGACCGGACGGAGGCGCTCCTATAACTCTAGGACAGACCCCTAACTCTAAAACGAACACACAGCAAACAAACAATCAAACAACCTATCAAAAGAAAAACCCTAACTCTAAAACTCTCTATCTAGGAGAAACTCCTAACTCTAGAGGAAGATCTTTTGAAAACAAGATTTTAAAGGTTTTTGAAGAAGGTTTAAAACGTTTATTTACAAAAAAAAGTTTGGCTGGACTTGGGATATAAATCCCAAGCTGCACTACGTACCTCGGAAGAGGATCAAGCCAACGTAGTTCGAAACGAACTCTCCTAACTAATACTTCTAAAACACTCAACACTTTAAGCTTTTTTAAGATTTTTCGAATGTTTTTGAGTTTTAAAAATATTTAATGTTTTGGGATTTTTAAATGCTTTAATATGTTTTTGGATTTTAATTGTTTTCACCCTTTGAGTCAAAGACTTAAGGGAAATACACAAAGCAAAACCCTAGGGCTAAACCTGGTCCAAATAGGGGAAACCCCTAAACAAATAACACTATCAAAAGCAAAGGTAAACGAATCAAAGATTCTCTAATAACACTCCTAAAAGGACAAATGAGTCAAAGACTCTCTAATAACACCGCTAAGAAAGACAAGAGTCGAAGACTTTCTAATAAAACTACTAAAAGGACGAATGAGTCAAAGACTCTCTAATAAAATCACCCAAAGGACGAATGAGTCAAAGACTCCCCGACAAGATCAATAAAGATAACTAGGTCAAAGACTCTAATAACACTATCTAAAGGACGAGCGAGTCAAAGACTCTCCAGCAAAATCAACCAAAGGACGAATGAGTCAAAGACTCTCTGAAAGAAACGGAAACACGATTCAAAGACGCTCTAAGAGAGAAACACGAGTGAAAGACTCTACTGACAACAACTAAAGGATATACGAGTCAAAGACTCTCTAAAAGATAGAAACACGAGCCAAAGACTCCAAAAAACACCGACTAAAGGATATACAAGTCAAAGACTCTCTAAGAGATAGAATCACGAGTCAAAGACTCCAAAAACACCGACTAAAGGATAAATGAATCAAAGACTCTCTAAAAGAGAAAGATTGAGTCAGAACTCTTTAATAACAACACCTGAAAGACAAATGAATCCAAGATTCTCCTACAACACTACTGAAAAGACAAATGAATCAAAGACTCTCTAATAACGCCACCTAAAAGGCGAATGAGTCAAAGACTCTCTAATAACACTATCTAAAGGATGAATGAGTCAAAGACTCTCTAATCAAGGCTGACTCCTATGCGAATGGACTATCGACTAAGGAGAAGCTTACAAGCAAAAGCAATAAGAGACCTTGTGCATATTTGGCAAAGGTAAAAACATCCAGCCGGGCCGGACAGCTACCTAGCCCTCAGGGTGCAACAAATGTGCAACCCAATACCCATAAGGGTAGGGGTATGAAGCCAAGCCGAGTAGGGTGTTCTTCCAAAATCAAAAAGCACACAAAGAGGATTAACGAGGGAATGAGACCGGACGGGTCTCCCAAACACACAAAGATGCTCTAAGCAACCTTATCAATGCCCTTGCAAAGGGGGAAGCGAGGCTAAGACAACTAATTGACCAAATTGATCTCTAATTAACAAAGGAACAAACTGAAGTACAACCTCAGAGAGGATTCTACAAATGAGGCTTGCCTTCAAAGGAGGATTGCCTAACGAGACAGAGTATGTCTCCTAGTACAGGTTATAGTATCTAAAGAAATCTAACAGAAATCTAAAAGACTGTGCTAGTCTAATCAAAGAGAGAGGAAAATGCTACCTGATAATCGCAAATTTCAATCAATTATTATAAAAACAAATCAAATATCAGCAAAATATGATCTACAACTAAAGAGTGCACAATCTGTAATAATAGCAATCATACAATGATAAACAATATTAATTAGTCCAGACCAGCCGCTGGATAGCCTAACAAAGCAAGAAACAACATTAAACACTTCTATGCCCAACCACAAGTACCACTGCCCCAATATGGGGGTGAAATCAGATGATGCTAAAGTAATCATCTGATATCACAAATACACAGGATAATATTTCTATGCCCGCCTTGAGATCAGACAGTACTCATGTCGATAATATCGAATAGAGTAGTCATCTGATCTCCTTCTTTCCTAAAACAATTTATTTAAATAAAAGACAAGTGTATGAACCTTAAGAGAGTCTCACCTGAGCAGTCCATTTATTATCATCTTCAAAACCTAACTCAAAGATTAGTACAAGAGAAGAATATATATAAAAAAGAAATCAAAAGATTATGATAATTCTAATTTATACAAATTGTAGTGCGTAACAGGGGACATATCTGAAAGGTTGAGTAGGCCTACTAAACAAGAGAGGGGAGCGCTACTTAGATTGAGCGAGTCCCCTAAAGATGGGCTTGGGCTATCGCCTTCATCGCCCTCATCTTAAGATCTTAATACCTCCCTTTCAGGTTTATCAACAACAATGGAACCTTACTACCATTCTCTACTAAATGGAGACAAATTAGTGCCAGACAGGTGGCAAGACACGCTCGGGCAATGATTCAATGAAATAAGAGATTCTCTTAACAAGAAAGCAAAATAAAAAGTTCTCATCATATAACTTCTATTTAAGAGAGTAACTCTTATAATGATAGTACCATTAGCTAACAACTAATATCTATGCTACACCATTTAAATGGCAGCATTATCAACCCCATACCTATTTCAATATACACAATCCAACAACCCATGCATAATTTCCCAAGCCAAATTTTACTATTGGAACTTAAAGAGAAATCAGGCCAGACTCTATCAACATTAAAGTGTAAGCCTGAACTGAACTCGAGAATTACTAGCAGACACTGTCTGTCAAAAGTAAAGTACGAATATAGTAGCCAAAACCATAGTGAAATATAGACTACACCAACTCAAAGTGAGATGGTGGCTGCCAAATGACAAAGTGAAATGTACGAGCACAGAGAAGAATCTTCACTCACAGCAGCTTCAATGCACCAACAACAAAGCTAAATTTTTTTTGCGACTCCATGGATTTACGAGGAGCTTAACATGTCATCAGATGAAATTAGCAAATAAAGGGATAATAGAGAGATTGTAACCTGAATATGCTATCATTCCAGATCGAAATCAAAATCAACAGAAATTATTTGCAATTGTAGGAAACCATAATAGATCTTGAAAAGATTGGCATAATTCTCAACTAAAATTATGATCATGCATCATTAAATGAATTATCACATGAATATCATAAACTATCAAGAGCTGAATCATACGAAATTAAAATCTGAGATCCAAATCAAAATTTCTACAGCTATGACAATTCAGGGGAATCTCAAAGGGAAATGATCTTCTTCTCTTATTCATACCTTGAGCTAATGAGGAAATGTAACTAGCAAATTCAAGCTGCGAAAATGAATCTGCTTCATCATCTGAAATTTCTTTTACCTCTGTGAATATCCAAGCCCCCTTTTTTTTCTGCAAAGGGATTATGCCCAGATCTGCTCATGATCCTTGGAATTTCTGATCCTCTTACGCAAATCTTAAACTAAAACCCATCAGATCTGAAATTTTGCCCGGAGTTAATGTCGGAGATGAGATAACGACCAGAGAGGATGGAGGATTTCGGCAAAAATTATCGAAATCAAAGGGTATTCGGGACGGATCTGAGGAGAAAAGGGGTAGATCTAGGATTTAAAACAGATAGAAGTTCTCATGGCTTAAACTAGGGTTTGAGAAGAGAATAAGGCTGAGAATAAGGTAAGAGGAGAGGGCTATAGCTTAAATATCTGCCGATCGGAAGCTAGAATCAAACTCCGGCCCGGTTCCGACGGAACCTTGCCGGAGAAGATGATCCAAAAAAGAAGAAGAAAAGAAAACCCTCCCTCGTTCTTTCTTTCTCTCTCTCTTTCTCTTTTCTTAGATCAAAGATCTCAGATCTGAGACTTCGCAGGGATGTGATCGGAGCTCCGGCACCGTTGCCGGAGGAGAAGAAAACCTTCCCTCTCTCTGCAATCTCTCTCTCTCTCTCTCTCTCTCTCTCTCTCTCTCTCTCTCCGTAAAAACCCAGAAAATGAGCTCCTCTCCCTCTGCTCTTCGTATATTTTTTTTTTATTAAAAATTTGAATGCTGATATCTGCACTACCCATTTGATGGGCGCGCGAATCAAGCGCTGCCAGGACGGGATTATGTACCCCCCCTTCTTCATGTAAATTATATATTTAACTCCCTTTTTCTCGCGGACAACCCCCTTTCAGATGCTTCAACCCCCTTCTGGTCCGCATTGCGCCCACTATCTTGGCTCGTTCGGCAGGCAAACGCACTCGGATCATGATGAAATTTTATGGGGATCTTAGTGAGACCTTAAGCTACTCCAAGGTTCAATTTGGAACCCCAGCTCACTGATTTGACGAGGTTTCACATCAACGCTACGAATTTGGGTCCGGTCAAAATGGGGTGTCTACATGCACCTAATCCAAATTCCTAAATCCCATAGATGATAAAGAGAATCCCTTTGTCCGTTTCTTTGAGAACTGATATTACCATAATCATGTTTTATTCGACTGCACTTTTTCTGCTTGCGAGAAATTTTAGGGAAGGGCAAGGACTACTTGGCACACCTTTGCCCTTCGTGTCCTTTTTCTTATCTCATCATTTTCTACAGGGCTTAGAGGTTTCCCCTTTTTCGAGGTCATTGCTTCTTTTACGGTTTAGGAGCTTCATCACTTGCGAGATCATTTCTTGCGCGTTCCTTGGGATCCCTTTTGAGTTTCGGGATTCTCTCGATTTTGGGAACACTTTGTCGGGCTTTGGCGACGATGGAACGTTTCTTGAGCCAGCCTCTTCCCTTCCTGCCTTAGAGTTCTCGCAGGTTAAGGGATTCCCTCCTCTTAGAGTGTTTAACTAGTTAGGGCCCTTCCTCAGTGGCTGATTGTTTAGTAATTCTTCTTATAGGGTTTTTGTCTGTCCCTTTTGTTTAGAAGTCCACCCTTAGGGTTAGAAGCTTTTTCATCTCTCGTTTGTTAGAATTTTCCCTCGCGGGTTAGATATCGTCTCCTTTGGAGATTGATTAGGACTCGTTAGTTTTATTTTCGTCTCTTCGAGATTGTTCTTTTCTTTGGGATTTTAGTTACCCCTATTTTGATTTCTTTCCCCTTAGGCTTTAGGGATCCTGTTTCCCTCTTTAATACCCTACCGCGATATGGTGGGTATAGAGGCTCTTCTATCGGATCCCCTTTAGCCGAAAGGATGTTAACACACTTTTAATCGTCAAAAAAATATAAAAGCACTTCAAAAACATTTGAAAACATCAAAAACCTTTAAAAAATCTAAAGTGTTGAGTTTTATAGCGTATTAGGAAAGTTCGTTTCGAACTACGTTGGCTTGATCCTCTCTCACGAAGTACGTAGTGCAGCTTGAGATATTTATCCCAAGTCCAGCCAAACTTTGTAAATAAACATACTTTAACCATTTTTCTTTAAAACCGTGTTTTCAAAAAGCTCTTCCTTTAGTGTTAGGAGTTTCTCCAGATAGAGAGTTTTAGAGTTAGGAGTTTCTTTTGATAGGTTGTTTATTTGTTTGTTTGTTGTGTGCTTGTTTTAGAGTTAAGGGTTTGTCCTAGAGTTATAGGAGCACCTCCATCCGGTCAGTTGGCGATTCACATTGCCGACTGATGACTAGGTCTAGAATGCGCTAATGATCCCATTGTTTTCTTTAGGAAATACAGCCTAGTTACACATAGGTTGTAGGAACCACCTGCATTAGCTTAGGGCTAACCTACATTTAGTTAGGGCATATAGGGTGTCCTAAAATCCACAATTCACTGGAATTTAAATAATCGTACAAGAAACTTTAATAACTAGTCCGATCTTTTAGATCGAGTCTAGGATAGAGGTCTAGGTGTCTTAGGCATCATAGCTTAGAGTAGGTGCGAAGAACTACGTTGCCTTGATTCTCGTGGAGACGGGGATACGTAGGCTTCTTTGGATGAATACCAGACCATCCGAGGACTCGGGCTGATAATTTAGAGTCTTAGGATTTGTTGTGTAGTTATTGTATGATTTGATATGTTTTCTTACTTTTTTGTACTGATCCTATACCTTTAGCTGTAGCTTGCATGTGTTCGCACATCAGAACTTAGATACCTATTAGGCATGTCACTCACAACCTAGTTATCATTAGGTGACATTTATTTCGGTTCTTTTGTGTGTGCTTATTTTCATCTCCGAGACATGCATGATTAGATAAACGTTTTCTCGGAGATGCGTGTTCCCATTTCATATGATTTTCGCTTGAAACTCTTCAAGGTTAATAATAAATGGCATAAGAGACCAAGTGTTCGCACTCGGGCGAATTGGGGGCGCTCTTCGGACCTTCTCCATTCGTCATCAGGCACGGACCTTTTGTATCTCTGGTTATCCATTGCAAACAGAGCATTTGTTTTGGTTCCATGGCGCATCCATGGATGGCGACTCTGAGTTATTTTCAGATATATCTTGATTTCGAGCCCTGGCTCCGGATCAGGATGTATCTCTTTTCTTTTATATCGCCACTCATGCTATGCTGTGAGGGTGGCAACAGTTTCGAGAGTTCCTTGGTAGAGCTCTCCTTCACGTCGTGGATGATCCAGAGGGTATGGGGACCCGTTCCCGCACCGTCCTCGGATCGGGGTCCACAGTATGCGGCGTTGCTTGGCCGGAGACACATTAGGTACGGGAGGGTGTATGACCTTTTGTACAGGTTCTCACCATCAAGGGAAAACCAAGTTGCTCTCTGTGTCACTTTGCGGGTATCCTTCTTCGCCTCGGGGAGCTTCCCGCTACGTAGATACTCGATGATTTCGTCCATCCAGCAGGATTCGTGCTCTACCTGCATTATTTCAGCGGCCTTACCTTCGATACTGGACTTCTGTAGAAACTCCATGCATATATTCTCGAGAGTGGTGTATCCGGACACAGCCAGCTTAGACAGCACATCTGCTTTTGTATTTTCTACTCTGGGGATTCTAATGACCTCAAAACTTTTGAACTTCCTGGCTAGCTGGCGAACCTGGGAGAGGTACTGGACCATACGCTCATCGCGGGCCTCATAGACCCTTTGAATCTGGTTTGCGACCAGCTGGGAGTCACAGTATGCTTTAAGCCTCTAGGCGCTGGCTTGGGCTGCAAGATTCATTCTGGCGAGGAGGGCTTCATACTCTGCCTCATTGTTTGACACGCGGAATCCAAACCTTAGGGCGTAATCTGCGGTGAAGTTGTCAGGTCCAGTGAGAATCAAACCGGCTCCACAACCACCCTTGTTCGAAGATCCGTCGACGTACACTTCCCAAATCGGTTCGGCGATTGATGGATCCTGCTCTGCTGGTGCGGGGGTGATTTCTGTTTCAATCCCATCTCCTGTTCGCTCTTCAGTCATGGCTTCCATCTCCACAGCCAGGTTTTGAACAATTTCAGGTTCAGTGCTCGGCTGGGGGATGGTGCATTCAGCCACAAAGTCTGCCAGGACTTGAGCCTTTATTGCAGGCCTAGGCACATACTGGATGTCGAATTCACTCAGCTCCACGGCCCATTTGACAAGACGCCCCGAGGTGTCTGGTCGGTGGAGAACTTGCCTGAGCGGCTAATCGGTCAGGACCTTTATCGTGTGGGCTTGAAAATACGGCCTCAACTTCCTGGCTACCATTACCAGCGCGTAAGCCAATTTCTCGACCCGCTGGTACCTGATTTCAGCTTCATGAAGAACTTTGCTGACATAGTAGACAGGCTTTTGCTAGCGGTGCTCTTCACGAACTAGAACTGCTGCTAGAGCCGTGGGGCTCACGGACAGATACAGGAGTAGCTCCTCACCTGGTTCCGGCTTTGCCAACAGTGGTGGAGAGGACAGGTACTACTTCAACTCCTCGAATGCAGTTGTGGACCCCGATCCGAGGACGGCGAGGGAACGAGTCCCTAACACCCTCTGGATCATCCACGTGAATGAGAGCTCTGCCAAGGAACTCTCGAAATGGATGCCACCCTCATAGCATAGCACGAGTGGCGATATAAAAAGAAAGAGATACATCCTGATCGGGAGATGTACCTAAAAATAACTCAAAGTTGCCATCCATGGATATGCCATGGAACCCCAAAATCAAATCCTCTGTGCAATGGATAACCAGAAATATATATGGGTTCGTGCTTGGTTACGAATGGAGAAGGTCTGAGAGCACCCCCAATTCGTCCGAGTGCAAGCACTTGGTCTCTTATGCCATTTATTATTAACTCCAAAGAAGTTTGGATAAAAATCATGTGAAATGGGAACAATCCTCAGGAGTCGTCTACCTAAGCACGCATTTTCTGAGGATAAAATAATAAGCATACACAAAATAAAGTAAAAGATGTGTCACCTAATCTCAAATATGTTATGAGTAACATGCCTAACTGGTGTCTAAGTTCTGGTGGACATACACATGCAAGCTACAGCTAAAGGTATAGGATCAATACAAGAAAATAAGAAAACACAACAAAACATACAATAACAACACAACAAATCCTAAGACTCTAAACGATTAGCCCAAGTCCTCGGATGGTATGATATTCATCCAAAGAAGCCTACGTATCCCCGCCTCCACGAGAATCAAGGCAACGTAGTTCTTCGCGCCTATTCTAAGCTATGATGTCTAAGACACCTAGCCCTCTATCCTAGACTCGATCTAAAAGACCAGACCAGTTATTAAAGTTTCTTATATGATTATTTAAATTCCAGTGAATTGTGGATTTTAGGACACCCTATATGCCCTAACTAAATGCAGATTAGCCCTAAGCTAATGCAAGTGCTTCCTACAACCTATGTGTAACTAGGCTGTATTTCCTAAGAAAAATAAAGGGTGGACTAACGTATCCTACTCTAGTCATCACTCGGCGATATGAATCGCCGACTGACCGGACGGATGCGCTCCTATAACTCTAGGACAGACCCCTAACTCTAAAACAAGCACACAACAAACAAACAATCAAACAACCTATCAAAAGAAACTCCTAACTCTAAAACTCTCTATCTAGGAGAAACTTCTAACTCTAAGAGGAAGATCTTTTGAAAACGATGTTTTAAAGGTTGCTTATTTACAAAAGTTTGGCTGGACTTGGGATATAGATCCCAAGCTGCACTACGTACCTCGGAAGAGGATCAAGCCAACGTAGTTCGAAACGAACTCTCCTAATTAAAACCTAACAATCCAAAAGATTTAAGGTTTTTAATGTTTTCAAATATTTTTGAGTTTCAAATTTCTGATGTTTTTGGATTTTAAAATATTCCAATGCTTTTGGATTCTTAAATATTTTCACCCTTCAAAGGAACACGCAAGCATAACCATAAACTAGGGCAAAGCCCTAAATCAAAAGGGGAAACCCCGAACAAACAACAAGCATCTCAAAGAGACGAACCACAACACGTAAAGAAGTGTCCCAAGAACAAAGAAAATGAATCTAAGATCTCAAACAAGCAAAGCTCTAATAAGACTGAGTTAGTCTCTAATCAAAGTGGAATAATGACAACTCTAAAAGAGAAACTCCTAACTAATAACACTAAAGAGGGGTGCAAATGAGTCAGGGACTCTTTAATAACACCACGAAAAGATGAATGAGTCAAAGACTCTCCGATACTACAACTTAAAGGAGGAAATGAGTCCATGACTCCCTAAAAGGAGCTGCTCTAATATAAGGCTAGGTAAGCCTTCTAAGAAAGGAAACCCTCTAAATGAGACAAGGCTTGTCTCCAAATAGGGGATCCACAAATGAGACGAGGCATGCCTCCTAAGGGTACACTATCCTCGAGGGTAAGCTCTAAATGAGGCTTGTCTCCAAAGGAGCAAGGCCTAATGAGACATATCACGCTCCTAGTAGGGGTCTAATTTCTACCGGTGTCTAAAAGACTAGTAAAGTCTACTATATAAAGGAGGGGAGCTCTACTTGGACTGAGCGAGTCCCCTAAGGATGGGCTTGGGCTAACACCTTCATCGCCACCATAACGAGGAACTAATATCTAAGAAAACCAACTAAAAAAAAAGGAAAGCTTTCTAACCTCAAAGCCCCATATTTAGCACTATCATCAATGAGCTAAAACAGTATAAGAGATTATGCAAATAATAGAAAATAGACGTAAGCTTATTATTGAAACAAAATTAAGATTTCTAAACTGAAAGCTCTTGTTAAAACCTGTTAATGCGGTTATCATAATATACAGCGGACCATAAGTGTCATCAAATTATGGATTGAATGCACATACAAGTCTCAGTACATCATGTCTCATCACATGATGCCAAAACAGATTAAAATAAATCTCTTTTATAAGGGACCCGAACTCAAAATAATAATAATACATTTTTTTTTAAAGAAAATGTAACTGTCTTTCAAATATTGAAAGAAGATTTCTAAGAATTGTAACAGGTGGTCATGCAGTTATATTTGTTTCATTTGGGAGATGATCCAAAGAGTATAAAGATCAACCACATATATGCAATCTGATTGACAACAGCCCTTGTAAAAATGATTCGAGAGAAAATAACTGTACAGGAGATATAACTGAGACTATAAAATGGTTAAGATATGCAAATGTTACTTAATTTGAAAGAAATAACTTAGTATACTTAATCTCTACAAAATGAGTATAGCATGCTTAAAAGAAATAAGACATGTATAAGGGTACTTGGCATAGCTACCAAAGACAAAGCCACTATTAAATTTTGGTAAATATAACCATAGAACCTTACTAACCTGCTATAATTGCTGCCTTCAGCCTACTCAAATTCACTCCATCAAACAAACAAATATGAAAACATACGAACAGTAATTTCTGATTAAATGCAAGGCCTGCTAAAATTTTCATTTCAGCATAATAGAGATGAGTCACAGTAATTTCTGCTCTTCTGCTCATCTAATTGATTTTGGATGTACAAACCGATGGAAAGCTATCAATTCAAATTTCACAAAAATTAATTCTGAAACTACTATTTCCTTGTCAAGAACAACTAGAAAAAATATGAACTAAAAAAAACGTGGAAGTTCCAATGAAAACTCTATGTTTACTTTATGATTTCTTAGCCGAATTTAACACAGCACTGTTATGGGAACAACATCATGCGCCTCAGAATATCATGGGATCAGGCATGCATTTCAGAGAAATTGGAGTTAACAAGCTACACTTGATTACATATGAACCACAAAAGCTCCTCAAAACATTTTAACAAATGCGATCAAATATTCAGTTGACTATAAGTAGATCTCAAAAGATATAGCTAAAAAAATTTCAGAGGATCATCTTAAAACAAAGCTCTTAGATTATTAAGACCAAAATTCAAGATTGGAAAGAATTCAGCACGTAAATCGCTCAATCGAAGATTAAAATAAGATTCAATCAGCAAAGAAATGATGTCAATTATTAGGAATAGCATTACTATAATAGTTCCTTGCATTGCCACCCGACCCTATCGAAATAACTTAGATGGATTCTCAATTACATCAAAATCCCTTACTGATTGCGACACACATATTCATGCAAAATTAAATCATGATGAGAGCACAGCCACAGAAAACAGATTTTACAAAAAAGTATTTTAAGAGAACAAGAACTGACATTATTACTCAACCACTCCCATATTTAAATGAAATTGAGGCAAAGCATTTTCAATTAGGCATTATGTACACTCACACACATACATGTTCTGCATAGGCAATTAACTGAATAGAAGTGGGTCAAACCCTTTATTAGTAAGAAAAATGGTCTAAACTTTCTTATCACCATTTAAATACCCAAGGCTGTACAAGGGAGTCAAACAAGGACAACTTTATCAAAGCTTTATTAGCCCTATTAGGAATATGGTACATATATACAGATACAGGGCTCTTGATCCAGCAGACTAACAATGCACGGCTTGGACTTATAGACTCCATTTGAATTTATGACCCTAACTACTCCAATTGCCAAACATAAGATCAACGAATCACAACACAACAAGAGGATGCACACCTACAAATGTCAATAAGTCTTATCATACTTTTCATAATAGTAAAATAACCAAGAAAGTAAACTACATGTCATGAGCATAGCTCCAAAACTTTTGCAAATTGACACAAAGATTAAAAAAATACACGGCCATCAAAGAAGAGTATTCTCATAGTTTCCAAAAACTACTGAACAAAGTAATTATGCCCAAAATTTCAAATATACACATCCATGAAGTTAAGAAAAACACACACCAAGCAATTGGCTTATGCATTTTTTACATCTCCATGACAGCACTATCATCATAACTTCCAGTGAAACATTGTCTTAAAATGATCCAAATTAACATACATAATAATAAAAATAATAGACACAACTTAAATAAACAACTAGATACTTTGTTCTCTTAATATAATCTACACCACAGATCTAGCAATTTCTTAGTCAAATAATAGGTCGATTTCAGAAACAACGATGATTCATCATTAAACTTCAATTCCTTACAAGGATTTTATACGCACAAATCACACACAATCATTGAATCAAAACTAAAGGATGTTCACATGAACACAATTAGAACACAACACATAGCAGAGAAAATACTAGAACAAGATTACAAAATATTAAACAGTAAAACCTTGAGAAATGAAGAAACACATGAAAATCATACCTGTATAAATGTATTCTGAAGACCTGACTTTGCTTCTTTCTCTTGCAAGCACTCGAATATGAGCTTTTTCAGATAGATGCTCTTTTGCCTTCAACTTTCCTTTCACTTTACTTTTTCTGAGTTTTCTTTTGCTATTCAAACTATGAATTTGAACTTGAAATTGTTTCTTCACAGATCTAGGGTTTCTATGCGGAAATAGTAGATCTTGCCCGAAAAAAAATGGAAGAATGTAGCAGATCGGAGGCGACTTCTGATCGGAGAAGATTGCCGGAATCTTAGTTGAGGAAGATGATCAGAATAGGGGTTGCATGAGATTTTCCCTTTTCTTTTCTCAGAATTTGGGAAAAAGAAAACCTCAGCTTCTAAGAAAGAAAATTGTAGACAGAATCAAAAGAAAAGGAGAACAAAAATGAAAATCTAGCAATCAAAATGAAAGAAACTCAACCGGAGCTCGCCAAAATCCGGCAAAATCAAACGAAAGAAATGATCGGAGAAGATCTTGATCGGAAAAGAAGGAGAGTAAAATCTCTCGGTCTCTCTTTCTTTGCTTTTCTCTCTCTCTTCTCAGATTTAAGATCTCAGATCTGAGATCTCAGATCTGAGATTTTTCTCTCACAGACAGATTCGAAGAGGGAAAACGGATCTAAGGTAACAACGATCGGCCGGAGATTGGAGGTGGGGGAAGAAAAAGAAACAGAAGGTTAGGGTTTGAGGAAAATGCAAACCGGAGCTCCGATCAAAGCAATCGGAGAAGAAAATCTCTTCTTCCTCTCTCACTCTCTCTCTACTTTTTTTTTCTACAAAAATGAACAGTCCTCCTCATTTTCTTTGATTTTTGCTTATATATCAAAATGATAGAAATAATATTGGCACCCCCGATTTAATAAGCGCACAAAATTGTGATGAGCGCGCGAATCAGCTCCGCCCTAGATGAGCTAATTCACCCCCCTTGCTTCGGTTAACTCTCTATTGCAGATAATTCACTCCCCTTTATTGCTTGTACTACGCTTACTGCATCGGCTCACTGGCAAGGCGAATGAGCTCAGATCTCGACGAAATTTTATGGAGACCTACGGGGGACCTTAAGTTACCTTAGGGTGCAATTTGAGGCCCCAATTCACGGATTTGACGAGGTTTTGCTCGAGCAATGTGAACTTGGGTCTGGTCAAAATGGGGTGTCTATAGCAGTCTGGCACTCCTCTGTCCAGGGCGCAGTCTTGAGTCCTTTAACGGCGTTGAAAAAGGGCAGGCACCTCTCTGCGGATTTTGAAATGAAGCGCCCCAGAGCGGCCACCATTCCTGTGAGCCATTGCACTTCTCTGATAGTTTTTGGTGGAGTGAGCTCCACCACAGCCTCGATCTTTTCTGGATTGGCCTCTATCCCCCTTTGGCTTACCATAAATCCCAAGAACTTTCCCGAGCTGACGCCGAAAGTGCACTTGGTGGGGTTGAGCTTCATGTTGTGTTTTCTTAGGACTTGGAATGCTTCTCCCAGGTCGGACACATGATCTTGTGAGCTCCGACTTTTGACTAGCATGTCGTCGACGTAGACTTCCATGTTGCGGCAGATCTGATTTCGGAAGAGCTTGTTCACGAGCCTCTGATACGTGGCCCCGGTATTTTTTAGACCGAAGGGCATGACACGGTAACAGTAGGTCCCTTGATCTGTCACAAAGGAAGTCTTTGGTATATCTGACTCATACATCCTGATCTGGTTGTATCCCGAGAAGGCCTCCATGAAGCTTAATAATTCGTGACCTGCGGTGGCGTCAATGAGTTGATCAATTTTTGGGAGCGGATAGCTGTCCTTGGGACAGGCCTTGTTCAGATCAGTGAAATCAACGCAGGTCTTCCATTTTCCATTAGTCTTCTTTACCAGGACCACGTTTGCCAACCAGTCCGGGTATTGGATTTCACTGATGAAGTCAGCCTTTAAGAGCCCCTTAAGGGTATTTTGGATGAGAAATCTTGCCAATTACAAAATGTGGCAAGCTCTTCCAAATCTTATGAAGATGAAACTAATGATTTTCTAAATCAAATAACCCGTCTTCATAATGAAAATGAAAGATTAAGATTATGTCTCCATGGACTTTTAAATGATAATAAAATTATTGACATAATCTTGAAGAAGACTAGTCATAGACCTAATCATTGTGATAGGACTAGTCTATCTAACCCCCATGTTAGATGCCATTATTGTGGAATTAATGGTCATTACCAATTCCAATGTGCATCTAAAATTAGGGATTGTGGTGGAACCAAGAAATCTTGGGTTCCCAAAGCCCCCATATGATTCTCTTCATATGTTCTTAGATTAGGGGCTTTTGCTTAAAATTGAATAACTTTTTGATTAATTAAATATCCCCTCTTATGTTGAATAAAAATTCTAAATAGGGGGAGTTCTATGTTTGTCTTTTTCCTTGAAAAAGGGGGAGCTTAAAATTGAAAATTTTATCCCTTTGATTTCCTATTACCCCATCTTTTTGATAGATGCCAAAGGGGGAGAGAAATCTAGTGTGAGGAAATATATGCATGCTTTTATTGGAAAATCTCGTGTGCTTGTCATCATAAAAAAGGGGGAGATTGTAAGCCCAATGGTTCCCACCTTGGCAATTCCCGTCTTATTTTGATGATTCCAATACACAAGTGATTTAAGATCACTAATGTGTTCGCTTATCTAAGTTGTAGATCATAATTGCTTAAAGACAAGATTGCTTGGATTGAGGCCAAGAAGCTCTCATTAGACCACTTATGAAGGCCAAAGACATCGGAGATCCAAGACAAATGAAGACTTGAAGAATCCAATTGAAGATCGAAGTCATATTAGATTGTATAAGATCCAATCTTAGTATTAGATTTTAAGAGGCATAAATAAAGTAATCTCACACACCCCTAAAATGTTTAAGAGATTGTCCTTGTGGTGTTCCAACAATTTGGAACCCTCATAGCAATCCCAACTTGGTGTAGAGTTGGGAGCCCAAAGAATAAGAAACATGAAATTGAAATTCTGCTGAAGATAAGCTTCTCGGAACTCCGAGAGAATTCTTGGAGCTCCGAGCTTGAAACTCCGAGAGATTCCCCGGAGCTCCGAGAAATGGTCCAGTAGCATTTTTCAATCTTCTGTTTGTATTCCCGGAACTCCGAGACCACTATAACGGTAAGAATTATAGCCGTTGGGAATTTTTGTAGGAATTACCACTATGCCCTTGAACGGTCATATTTGGGTTTTTCTATAAATATGGGCATTCCAAACTTCCCTATGATCAATCCTAACACTCTAAAACTCTACTTGAACATCCAAAGAGTGAATCAAACCTTGTTTATGCCTTTCATCCTCTTGAATTAGGATTTGGATCATTAGGCTCAATTTGTACATCTTCAACAATTTAATATGACTTCGATCTTCAATTGCCAATCACCATAATCACCCTTGGAATTTCAATTACCAATCACCACAATGTGAGAAGAAGAAGAAGAAGAAGAAAGCATCCACAAGGTACAAGATTTATAGTGGTTCGGTCACAACTTGACCTAAGCCACTCTTCCAAGTTTTCTTGCTTGGGATTCTTCACTAAGCACTAAGATTCTTCAAAGGGCGAATCTCAAAGCCTTACACCAACTCTTTCTTCAAAGGGATTATACCCTTTTCTGCACGAATCCTTTCCGAGAACACCTTCCTAGTACACTTGATTTACCTTTCTTTCCGGGCCAAATCGGAGACCCTCAAACATAGAATGAAGAAATAAAAAGAAAGAAATTCTCAATGCCTCTTGATAGGCCGATTACAAAGTTGTAAGCTCACAAACTCTCCAAAGAATATATACAAATGTAAAGCCTATGGAGATCCTCTTGATAGAATGCAAAAATGCAAATTCAAAGTCGTTTAACCATTCATATAAAAATTTTGGTTCAAGAAGATGGGATTTTATCTTGACAAAGGTTATGTAGTAAGGTTTGGATAGTGTACATATAGCCCACAAGGAAATATGACCGTTTGGGGGTAAAATTGTAATTTACAGGGTTGAAAAAGTCAACCTGCGAAAGCCCCAATGGATCTATTTCCCAGTCGCGGCGGTCGACGGAGGCACGGCGGTAGCCCGCCCTTATCGGGGTCTTAATTTGAAATTCAAAATTCATACCGGCGCGGTTGACCGGCCCAATGGCGGTCACCCGGCGAGGGCTTACTGTTTGAATTTAATTTTCGTTCAAAACACTATCGCGGTCGACTGGACCCATGGAGGTCGACCGCCCACACCATATTGGATTGTTTTTGTTTTGAAAAGAAATGTATCGGCGGTCGCCCGGCTTGTCCCGGTCAACCGGCCCGATAAATTTCGAGATAACCTGGATTTCCAGATTCCATCCCGCGGTCGCCCAGCATAGCCCGGTCGACCGGCCTTGAGTGAAATTCCATTTTAACTTTAAAATCAATGGGCTATGGTCTTTTGGCTTTAGTCCAAGATTTTCAAACACATTTTTGAGTGTGTTGATGGTTTTCAAAGATGTAAAATGTTAAGTATAAAAACCATTTTGAAAACCTTTTGAAAGTGCATTTTATATAAAATCAAGAGCACTCCAAATACATTCTAAAAATAAGAACCTTAAGCCTTCTTGGAATGTCTTGGCTCCTTTGCACTTTCTTGGACTTGTTCGGCTTGAGTGAACATTTTGACCTTGTCTTGGCGCTTGTGACATCCTCCAATCTTCACTGCATGTTGTGAGGTGCATGAGGTGTCACCAATGACTTGTTCAACTCCAAGCTTCTTCTTGACACTTGCTTAGGAACTTGTGGGATCTTCATGATGAGCTTCTTTACTTGAGCATCTTCAAGTGAGGATGACTCCAAAGTAGGTGCAAGCTCTTGGTTCCTTTGATCCTTGATCTACAAGTCATGTGTTGTGTTGAGCTGTGTAATGGCGATATAGCATATCAAATTCTTGTGTAGAGCACAACATCTCAAAGCAACACATTAGTCTGACAATACTAATCAATTTATGTTTGCTAGTATCAAAACAAGAAGGTAAGGTGTATGATTGAACCCATGTACACCCTTGGGCTTACATTCACCCCCTTTTTGATGATGACAAACAAATTGGTTAGGGAGGTAGGAGATATCATGATAATGGATATTAAACATGAATATGATATACACAATGGAGCATAGTTCCCCCTCACTATATGCACAAATATAGTTAATAACTGTAAAATATATGGTGCATATACAATTGGACTAACTAATCAATTTCCAAAATTCTCCCCCTTTTAGCAACAGCAAGAAGGTAGGAATAAACAAGTGAAAGTAAAAGTGGGGTGTCAAGAGGAATAATAGCTTTCTAAGCTATGTGCCTTGTATATGATATATCATTGAAGCACTAAGAATGGTTATCAAAGAGAAAATAAAAGTGAAATGCATGATAAGCCTTTTTTTTTTGTGAGCAAATGATTTGCAAGTTAAGCACAACAATAGGGGCAATAAACGATGTGAGCACATCACATTGGTCTATATAATCATGAATATATAACCATGGAGTTCTCCCCCTTATGAATTTGTCATAGGCCCTAGGTGAAACCTGTGTTAGAGGGCATGACAAGGTACAATGATGCAAGGTGAATGATTTTAAACACTTGGACTTCATTTCCAACTTTTGAAGGTAGATAAGTATCTACCTGAGTAAAGATATGCTCATATCTATGACTTAATCATTTAAGTTTACAAGTTGTATTTTAATGGGGATTTCTTGTCAAAGGGCAGAGAAGTCTCTTCCTGAGCATCAACATGCTCAGAACTATAACATAACTTTTGAGTTTAAGTTTGTTTTACCCTAAATGATTATACATTTGTAAGTGAAAAGCTCCCCCTGATTTTGTGCGATTAATCTAAATGTAATTGTCTCTAGCACATAAGCCCATGATTTTTAATCACCTTACCCATTTCAATTTTTGCTCCATTTAAACGAGAAGTACACTTTGAATTAGAATAGGTGATTATTAGACATAGGATTATAAAGTTGAAACAACTACAGTCTAATAAAAACATGGATACCAAAAGAGTAAATAATAAAATGAGTACATATCCATGGCAACCAAAAGAACTCATGTATATATAAAGATGAGACAGGAATAGATCCCATATACATGAATGAATGATGGAAGAGACACACCCTCTTCACATCATGAACCAAAATAAAAACATAAAAAGCCCCTTACTGGGCAAATATCCTATACATCCATAATCATGCCTCACAAGGCATACCCATCCACATATCATAAAGTCCATACTGGGCATGTGCAAACCAAAACAAAAGGCCACATCGGACATAACCATCATCCATGAAGAAAATAAACATAATATCTGAAAGCCCATACTGAGCGAGAAGAAGGAATCAAGAAATATGATCAAGCAGCTAAAAGATGTGATCAACTGTAGCTGGTGTCGAGAAGGTGCTGGTCATCTGTCAATCCTGAGGAGGAGGAGGATGAAGCTCACGGGGTGGAGACCGGGAGGTGTAGTATCTGGTGGACTGACTCCTCTGATACGCCTGTGTCATCTCCCTATGCTGCCTCGCCATAAGCTGCATAAGACTCTCATGATCAGAGGCTCTCTGGCTCTCTATAGTCGTAAAAGCAGTGGAGAGTGTATCAAAACCAGTCATGAGAGTGTCCTTGCCGGTCCTTAAGGATGCAATGTCTCTGGCTAGAGCTTCATATGAGCTAGTGGTGGGAGCTTGGCGTTGCTGAGCCTGTGCTTGCGCATGTGTTCTACTCTGCCACGACGTCAGGGTCACTCGTTCAGCTTCATCCACGGCCTCATCAATATCATCCTGTCCAACCATACTAGGTCCACCTGCTTCAGCTATAGGAATTCTCATAAGGGTAATGGTGGAGTGGTTGAGCGGAGGATCAGGGTTTATTGAGAAGACTTTTTCTAGATTCATCTTATGCGGCCTTAGGAGTTTAGTAATTTGCATCCCATACGGTAGGCCACCCTGTCCTCTTTTGACTGCCTCATCCATATACCCAAACATGATGAACCCTAAATGTAATTGGATCTTTTTCATAATGCAATGGATTATGAGGGCTTCAAAGGGCTTCACTGCATCAAAATTTCCCGCTCTAAGGGTGCTATTGTATGCTACAACTTTATGAACCACTCTAGCTGCATCATTCATTGTGCTAGCCTTGATGTTTAACTTATCCTTTAGAGGAGCAACACCTAATGTCTCATATACTTCTTTTCTTGAAAATAATTTTCTATTTCGTCTTTCCCCCAAAAGAATATCTTCTTTCCTGCATTAAGTATGTCAAGCCAAGCACATAAGTTTTTCAAATTTAACCCAAATTTGTCTCCTTGAAGATGGGTATTCATCACTACTCCTTCATAGGAAATTTTCAAATTGGCATAAAAATACCTAACTATCTCAAGATAGACTGCAGCACTATAGACTAGAAAGAAGGACCAACCTTGGAATTCAAAAAGTGATAGAAGATCAAATTTGTTAAAATCTTGAAAAATAACCTTTCGTCCTAAGATGGCAACTCAATCTATGAAGGCTTCGTAACGTTCCTTGGCTTGTTTGCTGAACAAATGTTTGTTGGGGAACACCTCTTCTTCTGGTTCGGTTTGCGCCTTTTTATTCTTTTGTGCGATGGTTTTTCTTGGTGTCGACATTTTAGAGGCTAGGGTTTTGACAGGGATAAAAAAAAAGAGAGACAAATAAAGGGATGATGAACAATGAAAATAAGATGCGATATTAAAGGAGATACCGTAAGGAAAATAACGAACAAGAACAATGAAGAGATTTAATGGAGAGAAACAAGAATGAGAAATGGAAGAAGGGAAACGGATCAAACCTCACTAAAATGCCTTAAACTTGATGATCTTCAATTGAAAATGGCTTAGAACCAAAGGAAGAAGAAAACCCTTGGAGAAGACACAAAATGGCGGGAGTAAAAATGAAACAACGGAAATCTATTTAAAGCAGTTTTCGATCGTCGCGGTCGACCGGGCTATTGTGGTCGCCCGCTGTGATGCTACTGTCCATTTTTATTTTTCACTCGCAACCATCCACGGTCGACCGGGTTCACGCGGTCGTCCGCCGCAACGCTAGTGTTCATTTTTCAATTTTGTCCATATTGCCTTCCGCGGTCGCCCTCCGAGGCTCGGTCGACCGCCACACCCCTGTTTTCAATTTCTTGATATTTTTCAAGGGATTTTGTGAAAAAATTGATTTTCTCCTATTTTTATCGCATTCAAGGGATTCTAATGAACATGTAAACTCGATCCCTAGGCTATGTGAGGACTCCTAAAAATTCATTTCTATTTTTCTATCATTTAAGCTCAAATGGATGAATGGACATATGTTTTCAATAAGTCCCTTTTTTGGATACAGTAGATGAATTTTGCTAGATACACAATATGATATATGTTGATCTATATCTAGCAATGTTTGACATGTTTGTTCATCTAAATGTCGTTGCTAAGTGCATATTTGTGTGTTTTTGCACTTAGATGGATTTTTCTAAAAGATTTTCAATGAAGTACAAGCATAGTCTAGAAAAGTATTTTCTTATTTTCTAAATAGACTATGAGATGAATATGATGTGATCATGAAGCTCAATAAGCAAAGTTGCATTCTATTAAATACGTGATCAATGATATGCATCTATGCTTGATTATAAAATGATATATCTTTAAAGCACGAATGATCAAGATACAATGAATGCAACATTGAAATAGTATCTAGAAAGAATTCATATGATATAACAATGAAAGCACAACCCCATATATTAATAATTTTAAATAATGAGTCGAGTGGGGGATTTAGGAACCCAAATCCATTTGGTTCCAATCAAGTTTGTGTGTGGGAGTATATCTTTTCTTATCCACACCAACTTTCTTGATCTCGCAAATCTAAGCTTACACCTAGATTTGTGATGCCCTAATCTACCACAATATGAACATGAATAAGTGTGGGTAGATGAGGAGCAACAAGAACCACAAGAATACTTTTAATGACAAAGATATTTGTCCTTTTCTTCTTGTATTCTTTGGTTCTTCATAGAGAGTTCTTTATTAACTAATTTAATCTCAATTAATTGACTTTCAAAGCAATTTGTTTGTTGAGATAAATTAGCTTTTAATTTTTCTTCATTTAAATTCTTGTTTGTGGTATCAAGGCTTTCCTTTTCTTTTCCAAGACCAATGCACTTTTTAATTAGGTCATCATTTTTGTTTATCAAGATTTTGCTCAAATGACTTAATTTTTCATTTCTTTTCAAACAATCATTAATTTTCAATTTCAAAATTTCAATTTGTTTTTCTAAATCGGAGAATGAATGTTTGAAAGAATTTTTCTTTGCAAGAGATTTTTGTTGATTCTCTTTTTGTTCAACAACAGTATTTTTATCATTTAAAAAGAGAGTATCATTTTTCTCATAAAAATTTTCAAGATTAGTCCAAATATCTTTTGCATTGGAACATGATGAAATTTTCTCAAAAGCATTGGGACATAGTCCACAATATATTATAATAATAGCTTTTGAATTTAATGAAAATAATTTTGCATCATTTTTAGTGCATTCCCTTGGAAAAGAAAATTCCCTTTCAATGACATCTAAGATGTCAAAGTCTATGGATTTGAGATAGGCAAGCATTTTAATTTTCCAACCTCTAAAATTTGTTCCATCAAAAAATGGAAGAATTATAGTGGATTGACCTAACTCATAATCCATCGGATTGTCACGGATCTTTATCGCTTGTAGATTTTGAATTTTAAAAATCTCTTCAAGAGCCTAAGCTTTGATAGCAAGTGAAATACAAGGTGACAACCCAAGAGGGGGGGTGAATTGGCTAATTAAAAATTTGGAGCTTAATTAATTGGATTCCTAAAATCAATTTACCAATTAAGCCTTAACATGTTTAACCCTTGATCAATTAATAGAAATATTAAGAGTTAGGGTTTGGATGTTACTTAAAGCATGCATTCACCAACCCTTGTTTGATTAAAACATAGATACAAGTTGGGTTAGAGATTACCAATCACCACAATGTGCAAATGAGAAGGAGAAGAAGAAAGCATCCACAATGCACAAGATTTATAGTGGTTCGGTAACAACTTGACCTACTCCACTCTTCCAAGTTTTATAGTTCTTCACTAACCACTAAGATTCTTCAAAGGGCAAATCTCAAAACCTTACACCAACTTCTTCAAAGGGATCACACCCTTTTCTACACGAAGCTTTTCCGATGACACCTTCCTCGTACACTTGATTTACCTTTCTTTCCGGGCCAAATCGGAGACCCTCAAACATAGAATGAAGAAATAAAAAGAAAGAAACTCTCAATGCCTCTTGATAGGCGGATTACAAAGTTGTAAGCTCACATACTCTCCAAAGAATATATACAAATGTAAAGCCTATGGAGATCCTCTTGATAGAATGTCAAAATGCAAATTCAAAGAGGTTTAACCTTTCATATAAAAGTTTTGGTTCGAGAAGATGGGATTTTATCTTGACAAAGGTTATGTAGAAAGGTTTGGATAGTGTATATATAACCCACAAGAAAATATGGCCGTTTCGGGGTAAAACTGTAATTTACAGGGTTGAAAACGTCAACCTGCAAAAGCCCTAACAGATCTATTTCCCAGTCGCGGCGGTCGACTGAGGCACGGCGGTCGCCCGCCCTTATTAGGCTCTTAATTTGAAATTCAAAATTCATATGGCACGGTCGGTCGACCGGCGAGGGCTTACTGTTTGAATTTAATTTGATCCTAGATCCACAAGTCATGTGTTGTGTTGAGTTGTGTAATGGCGATATAGCATATCAAATTCCTGTGTAGAGCACAACATCTCAAAGCAACACATTAGTCTGACAATGCTAATCAATTTGTGTTTGCTAGCATCAAAACAAAAAGGTAAGGTGAATGAATGAACCAATGTGCACCATTGGGCTTACAGTTTCTTATTTTAGAAACTTTATAAAACATTCATCTTTGAGATATAGCAAACCCTAAAGATGGTGTCAAGGAGCTTTACCTAAGTTTTGAGATGAGGATGAAAAGATATTGATTCTTTTATTTAGTTGAGAAAGGATGGAGATTGAAAAAATAGAAAATTTCTTATTTTAAAAAGTTTACAAGACATCCATCTTTTCGACATAGGAAACCCTAGAGATGGGGTCAAGGAGCTTTTAGCGCAGTTTTGAGATGAGAATGAGATGGAATTGCATCTTAGATTTAGTTGATAGTTGATAAAGATTGAAAAAATAGAAAGTTTTTTATTTTAGAAACTTTATAAAATATCGATCTTTTAGACATAAGAAATCCTAGAGATGGTGTCAAGGAGCTTTTAACTGAGTTTTGAGATGAGGATGAGATGATATTTAATCTTTGATTTAGTTCATGAAGGATAGAGATTGATAAAATAGAAAGTTTCTTATTCTAGAAACTTAGAAAACATCCATCTTTTAGACTGATGAGACCCTAGAGACGGTGTCACGGAGCATTTAACCAAGTTTTCGGATGACAATGAGACACTAACGAATCTCAGATTTAGTTGATGACGGATGGAGATTGAAAAATAAAAAGTTTCTTATTTTAGAAACTTTATAAAACATCCATCTTTTAGACATAGAAATCCCAAGAGATGATGTCAATGAACTTTTGGTCAAGATTGGGGGTAAGAATGAGCGGGTATTGAATCATAAATTTAGTTGATTAAGTATGCAGATTGAAAAAATAGAAAGTTTCTTCTTTTAGAAAATTTATAAAAATCCATCTTTTAGACATAGGAAATCCTAGAGATGGTGTCAAGTAGCTATTAGCTATGTTTTAAGATGAAGATGAGATGGTATTGAAACTTAGATTTAGTTGATAAATGGTGGAGATGAAAAAAATAGAAATTTTTTTATTATATAAACATCATAAAACATCCATCTTTTAAGCATAGGAAACCCTAGAGATGTTGTCAACGAGCTTTTAGCCAAGTTTTGGGATGAGAATGAGAGGGTTTTAAATCTTAGATTGATAAAGGATGAAGATTGAAAAAATACAAAGTTTCTTATTTTAGAAACTTTTTGAAACATCGTTCTTTTAGACATTGGAGAACCTACAGACGGTGTCAAGGACCTTTAAGCCGTGTTTTGGGATGAGGATGAGATAATATTAAATCTTTGATTTAGTTGATTAATGATGGAGATTGAAAAATTAGAAAGTTTTTTATTTTAGAAACTTTCAAAAACATCAAACTTTTAGACATAGGAAATCATAGAGATGGTGTCAAGGTGCTTTTAGCCAAATTTTTGGATGAGGATGAGATGGTATTGAATCATCGATTTAGTTGGTTAAGGGCGGAGATTGAAAAATAGAAAGTTTCTTATTTTATAAACTTTATAAAACATCTATCTTTTAGACATAGGAAACCCTAGAGATGGTGTGAAACAACTTTTAGCTAAGTTTTGAGATGAGGATGAGAAGATATTGATTCTTTGATTTAGTTGATGAAGGATGAAGATTGAAAAAATAGAAAGTTTCTTATTTTAGAAACTTTATAAGACATCCATTTTTAGACATAGGAAACCCTAGAGATGGGGTCAAGGAGCTTTTAGCCCAGTTTTGAGATAATCTTAGATTTAGTTGAGAAATTTTGAAGATTGAAAAAATAGAAAGTTTCTTATTTTAGAAACTTTATAAAACATTAGATATAAGAAACCATACAGATGGTGTCAATGTGCTTTTAGCTAAGTTTTCAGATGAGGATGAGATGGTATTGAATATTTGATTTTGTTGATAAATGATGGAGATTGAAAAAATAGAAAGTTTCTTATTTTAGAAACTTATAAAACATACATCTTTTAGACATAGGAAACCCTGGAGATGGTGTCAATGTGCTTTTTGCCAAGTTTTGTGATGAGGATGAGATGGTATTGAATCGTAGATTTAGTTGGTGAAGGACGGAGATTGAAAAATATAAAGTTTCTTATTTTAGAAACTTTATAAAACGTCCATCTTTTTTACCGAGGAAACCCTAGAGATGGTGTCAAGGAGCTTTTAGCAAAATTTTGAGATGATGATGAGATGATATTGAATCTTTGATTTAGTTGATGAAGGATGGAGATTGAAAAAATAGAGAGTTTCTTATTTTAGAAACTTATAAAACAACAAACTTTTTTACATATGAGACCTTAGAGATGGTGTGAATGAGCTTTTAGCCAAGTTATGGAATGAGAATGAGAGAGTATTGAATCTCAGATTTAGTTGATGACGGATGGAGATTGAAAAATAGAAAGTTTCTTATTTTAGAAACTTTATAAAAAAATAATCTTTTAGACATAAGAAACCCTAAAGATAGTGCGAAGGTGCTTTTAGCCAAGTTTTGGGATGAGGATGAGATGGTATTGAATCGTACATTTTGTTGGTGAATGATTGAGATTGAAAAATAGAAAGTTTCTTATTTTATAAACTTTATAAAACATCCACCTTTTAGACATAGGAAACCAAATAAATGGTGGCAACGAGCTTTTAGCCAAGTTTTGAGATGAGGATTAGATGGTATTAGATTTTAAATTTAGTTGATCAAGGATGGAGATTGTAAAATGGAAAATTTCTCCTGTTAGAAAGTTTATAAAACATCAATCTTTTAGACATAGGAAACCTCATAAATTGTGTGAAAGGGCCTTTAGCTGAGTTTTGATATGAGGGTTAAATGATATTGAATCTTTGATTTATTTGAACAATGATGGAGATTGAAAAAAAAAGTGTCTTATTTTAGAAACTTTATAGGACACCAATCTTTTAGACATAGAAAACCCTAGAGATAGTGTCAAGAAGCTTTTAGCCACGTTTTGAGATAAGGCTGAGGTGGTATTGAATCTTAGATTTTGTTGATAAAGGATGAAGATGAAATAATAGAACGTTTCTTATTTTAGACACTTGGTAAATCATTCATCTTTTTAAAATTAGAAACCCTAGTGATGATATCAACGAGCTTTAAGCCATCTGTTGGGATGAGAAAAATAGGGTATTGAATCTTAGATTTAGTTGATGAAGGATTGAGATTGAAAAATTAGAAAGTTTCTTATTTTAGGAAATTTATAAAACATCGATCTTTTAGACATAAAAAACCCAAGAGATGGTGTGGATGTTCTTTTAGCCAAGTATTGAGATGGGGATCAGATTGTTTTGAATCGTAGATTTAGTTGGTGAATGATGGAGGTTGAAAAATATAAAGTTTCTTTTTTTAGAAACTTTATTAAACATCCAACTTTTAGACATAGGAAACCCTAGAGAAGGTGTAAAGGTGCTAATAGGTAAGTTTTCAGATTAAGATGAGATGATATTGAATCTTTGATTTAGTTGATGAAGGATGGAGTTGAAAAAATAGAAAGTTTCTTATTTTATAAACTATATAAGACATCTATCTCTTAGACATAAGAAACCCTAGAGATGTGGCCAAGGAGCTTTTAGCTATGTTTTGAGATTATGATGAGATGTTATTGAATCTTTGATTTAGTTGATCATGGATGGAGATTGAAAAAAATAGAAAGTTCCTTATTTTAATAACTTTATAAAACTTCTATCTTTTAACATAGGAAACCCTAAAGATGTTGTCGACGAGGTTTTAACCAAGTTTTGGAAAGAGAATGAGAGGGAATTGAATCTTAGATTTAGTTGATGAATGATGAAGATTGAGAAAATAGAAAGTTTCTAACTCTAGAAACTTTATAAAACATCAGTCTTCTAGACAAAGTTAACCCTAGAGATGGTGTCAAGGAGCTTTAAGCCAAGTTTTGAGATGAGGATGGGATGGTATTGAATCTTAGATTTCGTTGATGAATGATGGAGATTGAAAAAATTGAAAGTTTCTTATTTTAGAAACTTTATAAAACATCCGTCTTTTAGACATAGGAAATTCTAGAGATGGTGTGAAGGAGCTTTTAACAAAGTTTTGAGATGAGGATGAGATGATATTGAATCTTAGATTTAGTTGATTAAGGATGGAGACTAAAAAAATAGAAAGTTTCTTATTTTAGTAACTTTATAAGACATCAATCTTTTAGACATAGGAACCCCTAGAGATTCTGTTAAGGAGCTTTTAGCAAAGTTTTGAGATGAGGATGAGAGGGTGTTGAATCTTACATTTAGAAATTTTCTTATTTTAGAAACTTTTTAAAATATCAATCTTTTAGACATAAGAAACCCTATAGATGGTGTGAAGGTGCTTTTAGCCAAGTTTTAGAATGAGGATGAGATGGTATTGAATCGTAGATTTAGTTGGTGAAAGATGGAGATTGAAAAATAGAAAGTTTCTTTTTTAAAAAACTTTATAAAACATCTGTCTTTTAGACATAGGAAACCTAGATATGGTGTCAAGGAGCTTTTAGTTAAGTTTTGAGATTTGAATGAGATGATATTTAATCTTTGATTTAGTTGATGAAGGATGGAGATTGAAAAAATAGAAAGTTTCTTATTTTAGAAACTTTATATGACATCCATCTTTTAGACATAGGAAACTCTAGAGATGGGGTCAATGAGCTTTTAGCTCAGTTTTGAGATGAGGATGAGATGCTATTAATCGTAGATTTAGTTGATAAATGATGAAGATTGAACAAATAGAAAGTTTCTTATTTTAGAAACTTTATAAAACATCTATCTTTTAGTCATAGGAAACCCTAGAGATGATGTCAACGAGATTTTAACCAAGTTTTAGAATGAGAATGAGAGAGTATTGGATTTAGTTGGTGAAGGATGGAGATTGAAAAAGTAGAAAGTTTCTTATTCCAGAAACTTTGTAAAACGTCAATCTTTTAGACTTGGTAAACCTAAGAGATGGTGTCAAGGTGCTTTTAGCAAATTTTTGAGATGAGGATGAGATGATATTGTGAAATTCCAAGGGTGGTCCCAAGTACGGCAACTAAGAGGAGGTAAAATTAGGTTGCTAATGAGTTTTAACCTTTTGAAAACTTCTAACCCAATTTTAGAAGATTAAGAGATCAAAAATGAAAATTAAGCACACAAGTTAAATCCTAAGTGCAATGCAAATAAAGAGCAACAGATAAGAGAGAGTGCACCCGAGATTTAAAGTGGTTCGGTCCTCAAAACGCGAGGCCTACTCCACTCCACCAACCAAACCCGTTGATGGCTTCACTATTTGATCTTCTTAACTTCGGCGAAGATCGGTGCCGATTAAAATTCTGAATGCCTTTAACCTTGGTGGCAATCTTCACCACAGGGGTTTACAACTTTAGAATAAGAAAGAAAGAACAAAAAATCCCTCACAAGGGTTTACAACTTTGTAGAAGATGTACAATTTGAGCCTAATGATCCAAATCCTAATTCAAGAGGATGAGAGGCATAAACAAGCTTTAATCACTCTTTGGATGTTCAAATAGAGTTTTTGAGTGTTAGGATTGATCATTTGAAAGTTTAGAATACCCATATATATAGGAAAACCCAATATGACCGTTTGAAGGGCATTGTCGTAAATCTGGCAAAGTTCCCAACGGCTATATTTTTCTTCCCGTTATAGTGGTCTCGGAGTTCCGAGAAATTCCTCGGAGTTCCGTGAATTTCTCTCGGAGTTCCCGGAATACAAACAGAAGTTGGAAAAAAGCTACTGGACCAAATCTCGGAGCTCCGAGAATTCTCTCGGATTTCCGAGAAGCCTATGAGCAGCAGATTTTCAATTCTGTTTTTGGGCTTCCAACTTTACACTAAGTTGGGATTGTAAATGAGGGTTCCAAAGTGTTGGAACACCACAAGGACAGTCACATAAATATTTAGGGTGTGTGAGATTAACTTAATTTATGCCTCTTAAAATCCTAAACTAGAATTGGATCTTATACATTCTAACATGACTTAGATCTTCAATTGCGATGCTTTAAGTCTTCGTTCGCTTTGGATCTCCGATGTCTTTGGCCTTCATAATGTGGTCTAATGAGAGCTTCTTGGCCTCAATCCAAGTAATCTTGTCTTTAAGCAATCATGATCTATAACTTAGACAATCAAACACATTAGTGATCTTAAATCACTTGTGTATTGGAATCATCAAAATAAGATGGGAATTGCCAAGGTGGGAACCATTGGGCTTACATATTGACTCGTAGATTTTGTTTGTGAAGGATTGAGATTGAGAAATAGAAATTTTCTTATTTTATAAACTTTATAAAACATCCACCTTTTAGACATAAGAAACCCAATAGATGGTGTCAACGTGATTTTAGCCAAGTTTTGAGATGAGGATTCGATGGTATTGAATTTTAGATTTAGTTGATCAAGGATGGAGATTGTAAAATGAAAAGTTTCTTATTTTAGTAACTTTTTAAAACATCACTCTTTTAGACATAGGAAACCTCATAAATGGTGTGAAAGAGCTTTTAGCTGAGTCTTGAGATGAAGATTAGATGGTATTGAATCTTTGATTTATTTGAACAAGGATGGAGATTGAAAAGAAAGAAAGTTTCTTACTTTAGAAACTATATAAAACAACCATCTTTTAGACATAAGAAACCCTAGAGATTGTGTGAAGGAGCTTTTAGCCAAGTTTTGAGATTAGGCTAAGATGGTATTGAATCTTAGATTTAGTTGATAAAGGATGGAGATTGAAAAAATAGAAAGTTTCTTATTTTAGAAACATTGTTAAACATCCATCATTTAGAAATAAGAAACCCTAGTGATGGTGTCAACGAGCTTTAAGGCATGTTTTGGGATAAGCATATGAGGGTATTGAATCTTAGATTTAGTTGATGAAGGATGGAGATTAAAAAATTAGAAAGCTTCTTATTTTAAGAACTTTATAAAACATCAATCTTTTATCAATAGGAAACCCTATAGTTGGAGTCAAGGTGCTTTTAGCCAAGTTTTGGGATAAGGATGAGATGATATTGAATCTTAGATTTAGTTGATAAAGGATGGAGATTGAAAAAATAAAAAGTTTCTTATTTTAAAAACTTTGTAAAACCACTATCATTCATAAATAAGAAACCCAAGTGATGATGTCAACGAGCTTTAAGCCATTTTTTCGGATGAGCACATGAGGGTATTGAATCTAAGATTTAGTTGATGAAGGATGGAGATTGAAAAATTAGAAAGCTTCTTATTTTAGGAACTTTATAAGACATCCATCTTTTAGACATAAGAAACCCTAGAGATGGAGTCAAATTGCTTTTATCCAAGTTTTGGGATGGGGATGAGATGGTATTGAATCGTAGATTTAGTTGGTGAATGATGGAGATTCAAAAATATAAAGTCTCTTATTTTAGAAACTTTATAAAACATCAATTTTTTAGGCGTAGGAAACCCGAGAGATAGTGTGAAGGAGCTTTTAGCTAAGTTTTGAGACGAAGATGAGATTATATTTAATCTTTGATTTAGTTGATAAAGGATCGACATTGAAAAAATAGAAAGTTTCTTATTTTAGAAACTTTTTAAAACATCCATCATTTAGAAATAAGAAACCCTAGTGATGATGTCAACGAGCTTTAAGCCATGTTTTGGAATGAGCATATGACGGTACTGAATCTTACATTTAGTTAATGAAGGATGGAGATTGAAAAATTAGAAAGTTTCTTAGTTTGAGAACTTTATAATACATCCATCTTTTAGACATAGGAAACCCTAGAGATGCAGTCAAGGTACTTTTAGCCAAGTTTTAGGATGAGGATGAGATGGTATTGAATCGTAGATTTAGTTGGTGAAGGATGGAGATTCAAAAACATAAAATCTCTTATATTAGAAACTTTATAAAATATTCATCTTTTAGACATAATAAACCCTAAAGATAATGTGAAGGGTCTTTTAGCTAAGTTTTGAGATGAAGATGAGATAATATTGAATTTTTGATTTAGTTGATGAAGGATGGAGATTGAAAAAATAGAAAGTTTCTTATTTTAGAAACTTTATAAGACATCCATCTTTTAGACATATGAGACCCTAGAGATGGGGTCATGGAGCTTTTAACTAAGTTTTGAAATGAGGATGAGATGGTATTGAATCTTAGATTTAGTTGATAAATGATGAATATTGAAAAATAGAAAGTTTCTTAATCTAAAAACTTTATAAAACATCAATCTTTTAGACATAGGAGACCCTAGAGACGGTGTGAATGAGCTTTTAGCCATGTCTTGGGATGAGGATGATGTGATATTGACTCTTAGATTTAGTTGATGAAGGATGGAGATTGAAAAAATAGAAAGTTTCTTATTTTAGAAACTTTATAAAATATTAATTTTTTAGACTTAGTAAACCCTAGAGATGGTGTGAAGGAGCTTTTAGCAAACTTTTGAGATTAGGGTGAGATGATATTAAATCTTAGATTTAGGTTATAAAGGATGAAGATTGAAAAACCAGAAAGTTTCTTATTTTAAAAACTTTATAAAACATTAATTTGTTAGACTTAGTAAACCCTGGACATTGTGTCAAGGAGCCTTTAGCCATGTTTTGAGATTAGGGTGAGATGGTACTAAATCTTAGATTTAGGTTATAAAAGATGGAGATTGAAAAACTAGAAAGTTTCTTATTTTAAAAACTTTATAAAATATCCATCTTTGAGACATTGAAAATTTTGAAATGGTGTCAATGAGCTTTTAGCCAAGTTTTGAGATGACGATGAGATGTTATTGAATTTTAGATTTAGATGATAAAGGATGGAGATTGAAAAAATAGAAAGTTTCTTATTTTATAAACTTTATAAAACAACCATCTTTTAGACATAGGTGACCCTAGATATGGTGTGAATGAGCTTTTTGCCTAGTTTCGGGATGATGATAAGATGGTTTTGAATCTTAGATTTAGTTGATCATGGATGGAGATTGAAAAAATAAAAAGTTTCTTAAATTAGAAATTTTATAGAACGTCTATTTTTTAGACAAAGAAAATCCTAAAGATGATGTCAACGAGGTTTTAACCGAGTTTTGGGATGAGAATGAGAGGGTATTGAATCTTAGACTTAGTTAATGAAGGATGGAGATTAAAAAAATAGAAACTTTATAAGACGTCAATATTTTAGACTTAGTAAACCCTATAGATGGTGTTAAGGAGCTTTTAACGTAGTTTTGAGATGAGGATGAGATGATATTGTATCTTAGATTTGGATGATGAAGGATGGAGATTGAAAAATAGAAAGTTTCATATTTTAGAAACTTTATAAAACATGCATCTTTTAGACATATGAAACCCTAGAATGGTGTCAAGGAGCTTTTAGCTAAGTTTCGAGATGAGGATGAGATGATATTGAATCTTAGATTTAGTTGATGAAGGATGGAGATTGAAAAAATAGAAAGTTTCTTATTTTAGATACTTTATAAAACATCCATCTTTTACACATAAGAGCTTATTTTATATACTTTATAGAACATCCCTCTTTTACACATAAGAGACCCTAGAGACGGTGTTAAGGAGATTCTATCTATGTTTTGGGGGGAGGATGACATGATCTTGAATCTTAGATTTAGTTGATGAAGGATGGAGATTGAAAAAATAGAAAGTTTATTATTTTAAAGATTTTATTAGACATCCATCTTTTAGTTATAGGAACCCTAGAGATGATGTCAACGAGCTTTTAGCCAAATTTTGGGATGAGAATGAGAGGGCACTGAATCATAGATTGAGTTGATAAAGGATAGAGATTATATAAATAGAAAGTTTCTTATTTTTGGAACATTAAAAAATATACGTCATTTAGACAAAGGAAACCCTATAGATGGTGGTAAGGTGCTTTGAGCCAAGTTTTGGGATGAGATGGTATTGAATCGTAGATTTAGATGGTGAAGAATAGATATTGAAAAATAAAAAGTTTTTTACTTTAGAAACTTTGTAAAACATCCACCTTTTAGACATAGGAAACTTTATAGATGGTGTCAACGAGCATTTAGCCAAGTTTTTGAGATGAAGATTAGATGTTATTGAATCTTAGATTTAGTTGATTAAGGATGGAGATGGTAAAATTGAAAGTTTCTTATTTTAGAAACTTTATAAAACATCAATATTTAAGACATAGGAAACCCTATAAATGGTGTCAAGCAGCTTTTAGCTAAGTTTTGAGATGATGATTAGATGTTATTTAATTTTTCATTTATTTGAACAAGGATGGAGATTGAAAAAATAGAAAGTTACTAATTTTAGAAACTTTAGAAAACATCAATCTTTTAGACATAGGAAACCCTGGAGATGGTGTCAAGGAGATTTTACTTAAGTTTTGAGATGATGATGAGATGCTATTGAATCTTAGATTTAGTTGATGAAGGCTAGAGTTTGAAAAAAAAAGTTTCTTATTTTCGAAACTGTGTAAGACATCAATCTTTTAGAGATAGGAAACCCTACAGATAGTGTGAATGTTTGCCCAAGTTTAGAGATGAGGATGAGATTGTATTGAATCTTATATTTTGTTGATAAAGGATGAAGATTGAAAAAATAGAAAGTTTCTTATTTTAGAAACTTTATAAATCATCCAACTTTTAGAGATAAGTGACCCTAGACACGGTGTCAAGGAGCTTTAAACCATGTTTTGGGATAACGAAAAGATGATACTGAATCTTAGATTTAGTTGATGAAGGATGAGAATTGAAAAAATAGAAAATTTCATATTTTAGAAACTTTATAAAACATCTGTCTTTTTGACAAAGGAAACCATAGAGAATATGTCAACGAGCTTTTAGCCAAGTTTTGGGATAAGAATGAGAGGGTACTGAATCATAGATTTAGTTGATTAAGTAAGGAGATTGAAACTTTATAAAAATCCATCTTTTAGACGTAGAAAACACTAGAGATGGTGGCAAGGAGCTTTTAGCTAAGTTTTGGGAAGAGGGTGAGATGGTATTGAATTGTAGATTTAGTTAGTGAAGGATGGCGATTCAAAAATATAAAGTCTCTTATTTTAAATTTTTTATAAAACATCAATCTTTTAGACATAGGAAACCCTAGAGATAGTGTGAAGGTGCTTTTAACTAAGTTTTGAGATGAAGATGAGATGATATTGAATCTTTGATTTAGTTGATGAATGATGGAGATTGAAAAAATTGAAAGTTTCTTATTTTAGAAACTTTATAAGACATCCAACTTTTAGACTTACGAAACCCTAGGGACGGAGTGAAGGACCTTTTAGCTAAGTTTTGAGATGAGGATGAGATTGTATTGAATCTTAGATTTAGTTAATAAATGATGAAAATTGGAAAATATAAAGTTTCTTATTTTAAAAACTTTATAAAATAACCATATTTTAGACATAAGGGACCATAGAGACGGTGTGAAAGTGCTTTTAGCCATGTTTTTGGATGAGGATGAGGTCATATTGAATCTTAGATTTAGTTGATTAAGGATGGAAATTGAAAAAATAGAAAGTTAGTAATTTTTATAGTTACTAAACCCTAGAGATGGTGTCAATGAGCTTTTAACCAAGTTTTGAGATTAGGGTGAGATGGTATTAAATCTTAGATTTAGGTTATAAAAGATGGAGATTAAAAAAATAGAAAGTTTCTTATTTTTAAAACATTAAAAAACATACGTCATTTGGACATAGGAAACCCTAAAGATGGTGTCAATGTGCTTTGAGCCAAGTTTTGGGATGAGGATGAGATGGTATTAAATCGTAGATTTAGATGGTGAAGGATAGAGATTAAAAAATAAAAAGTTTCTTATTTTAGAAACGTTATAAAACACCCACCTTTTAGATATAGGAAACTTTATAGATGGTGTCAACGAGCTTTTAGCCCTGTTTTTTAAATGTAGATTAAATGTTATTGAATCTTAGATTTAGTTGATCGAGGATGGAGATGGTAAAATTGAAAGTTTCTTATTTTAGAAACTTTATAAAACAACAATTTTTAAGACATAGGAAACCCTATAAATGGTGTGAAGTAGCTTTTAGCTAAGTCTTGAGATGAGGATTAGATGGTAGTTAATATTTGATTTATATGAACAAGGATGGAGATTGAAAAAATAGAAAGTTTCTAAAACATCAATCTTTTATACATAGGAAACCCTAGAGATGGTGTCAAGGAGCTTTTAGCTAAGTTTTGAGATGCGGATGAGATGATATTTAATCTTAGATTTAGTTGATGAAGGATGGAGATTGAAAAATAAGTTTCGTATTTTAGAAACTGCATAAGACATCAATCTTTTAGACATAAGAAATCCTATAGATGGTGTGAATGAGCTTTTAGCCAAGTTTAGAGATGAGGATGAGATGGTATTGAATCTTATACTTAGTTGATAAAGGATGAAGAATGAAAAAATAGAAAGTTTCTTATTTTAGAAACTTTATAAAACATCCAACTTTTAGAGATAAGTGACCCTAGACATGGTATCAAGGAGCTTTTAACCATCTTTTGGGATAACGATGAGATGATACAGAATCTTAGATTTAGTTGATGAAGGATGGGAATTCAAAAAATTGAAAGTTTCTTATTTTAGAAACTTTATAAAACATCTATCTTTTAGACAAAGAAAACCCTAGAGAATATGTCAAGGAGCTTTTAGCCAAGTTTTGGGATTAGAATGAGAGGGTACTGAATCATAGATTTAGTTTATTAAGTAAGGAGATTGAAACTTTATAAAAATCCATCTTTTAGACATAGAAAACCCTAAGGATGGTGTGAAGGAGCTTTTAGCCATGTTTTGAGATGAGGATGAGATGGTATTGGATCTTAGATTTAGTTGATAAAGGATGGAGATGGAAAAAATAGAAAGTTTCTTATTATGGAAACTTTATAAAACATCAATCTTTTCGACATAGCAAACCCTAGAAATGTTGTCAACGAGCTTTTAGCCAAGTTTTAGGATGAGAATAAGAGGGTATTAAATCTTAGATTTAGTTGATAAAGGTTGGAGATTGAAAAAATAGAAAGTTTCTTACTTTACAAACATTATAAAGCATCCTTCTTTTAGAAATAGGAGAACCGAGACACGGTGTCAAGGAGCTTTTAGTCGTGTTTTGGGATGAGGATGAGAAGATTTTGAATCTTAGATTTAGTTGATTTAGGATGAATATTGAAAGAATAGAAAGTTTCTTATTTTAGAAACTTTGTAAAAACATACATCTTTTAGACATAGGAAACCCTAGAGATAATGTCAACGAGCTTTAAGCCAAGTTTTTGGATGAGAAGTAGAGGGTACTGAATCATAGATTTCGTTGATGAAGGATGGAGATTGAAAAATTAGAAAGTTTCTTATTTTAGAAACTTTCTAAAACATAAATCTTTTAGACAGAAGAAATCCTAGAGATGGTGTCAAGGTGCTTTTAGCCAAGTTTTAGGATGAGGATGAGATGGTATTAAATTGTAGATTTAGCTGGTGAATGATGGAGATTGAAAAATAGAAAGTTTCTTATTTTAGAAACTTTATAAAACATCTATCTTTTAGACATAGGAAATCCTAGAGATGGTGTGAATGAGCTTTTAACTAAGTTTTGAAATGATGATGAGATGATATTGAATATTTGATTTAGTTGAGAAAGGATGGAGATTGAAAAAATCGAAAGAAGACATCCATCTTTTAGACATAGGAAACTCTAGAGATGGGGTCAAGGAGCTTTTTGCTCAGTTTTGAGATGAGGATGAGATTGTATTGAATCTTAGATTTATTTGATAAATGATGAAGATTGAAAAAATACAAAGTTTCTTATTTTAGAAACTTTATAAAACATCCATCTTTTTGACATAAGAAACCCTAAAGATGGTGTCTAGGAGGTTTTATCATATTTTTGATATGAGGATGAGATGATACTGAATCTTTGATTTAGTTGATGAAGGATATAGACTAAAAAATAGGAAGTTTCTTATTTAAGAAACTTTGTAAGACATCCATCTTTTAGACATAGGAACCCTCTAGTGATGGCGTCGAGGAGCTTTTAGCCAACTATTGAGATTAGGATGAGAGGGTATTGGATCTTAGATTTTGCTGATAAAGGATGGAGATTGAAAAAATAGAAAGTTTCTTATTTTAGATACTTTATAAAACATCCATCTTTTACACATAAGAGACCATAAAGATGATGTCAATGTGCTTTTAGTCATGTTTTGGGATGAGGATGAGATTGTATTCAATCGTAGATTTTGTTGGTGAATGATTGAGATTAAAAAATAGAAAATTTCTTACTTTATAAACTTTATAAAACATCCAACATTTAGACATAGGAAACCCAATAGATGGTGTCAACGAGCTTTTAGCTATGTTTTGAGATGAAGATTAGATGGTTTTGAATTTTCAATTTAGTTGATCAAGGATGGAGATTGTGAAATGGAAAGTTTCTTATTTTAAAAACTTTATAAAACATCAATCTTTTAGACATAGAAAATCTCATAAATGGTGTGAAAGAACTTTTAGCTAAGTTTTGAGATGAAGATTAGATGGTATTCTGTAGAGACCCCATTTTGACCATGCCCTAAACCCTCCAAGTTTAAGCAAAACCCCACCAAATTAATCAGCGAGGGTCCCAAAATTCACCCTAGGCTAGCTTAAGGTCCCAGCTGGGCCCCTGCAAAATTTCATCAAAATCCGAGCGCGTTTGCCCAGCTAATGAGCCGAGGTAAGTGTCGTAGTATAAGCTGGAAAGGGGGGTGGATTATCCTGGATGGGGCCGAGCCTAGGTCGAATAGGACAAAAATGGCGGGCGCGCTATATCAACTTTCCGCGCGCCCATCATTTTGGAGTGCCAATATCAGCAGCTTGTATTTACCTATATAAAAAAAATTCGTTTAAGAAAAGGGGGATTTTCATATCTAGGTTTGCTTAAAAAAAGAAAAAAAAGAAAAAGAGAAAATCAGCAAAGAGAGAGAGAGAGAGAGAGAGAGAGAAATCCCCAAACCTACTTTCTCCGACGGGATCTCCGGCGAGCTCCGATCCAAACTCCGGCAAGGTTTCATGAGTTGCAATAGAGAGAGGAGTTGATTTTCAGATCTGAGCGAAAATCTGAGCGAGGGAAAGAGAGAAAAAAAAATCCCAAAACCCTTCCCTCACTTCATCTTCTCCGATCGCACCATTGCCGGATTCCGGCCATGTCCCGGTTGGCTAGTTCCTTTGTAAGCTTCTTTTTCCACCTTTGTATACCTTAACTATAGAATTTAACCCTCCTTTTCTCACCCTATTCTTCTTCTTCTCCGACGAAATCTCGCCGGAATCCGGCCATTTCGCCAGAGATCCGACCGTCAGAGTTCCTCCACATCACTTCTATTACATTCTCATCCCTCTTATACTCATCCAAGCTCAAGATCCACACCTTAAAATCTTAGATCCACATTCCAAAACCCTAGATCCGATCCTCTCTGCAACTCCGATTATAACAAAGAGAAGAAATGAAGCTGTGAGATGGAGATTGATAGAAAAATCAGAGCTAAAAAAGAGACTTCATTCAATTTTCTGAATTGGTCATAAATCTGGTAATCTCTGCAAGAAATCTTTCGATCTCTACAGTTCAGGTAGTTCCGCTGAAATCCGATCACTTGAATGACATCACCTGGTTACCAGCAAATGCCTAGCCCATAAGAATCAAATCATCTTTTCATGTAAGGGTTTTACTTATAATTTTTCTCATTTCTTTTTGCAAATTCATCGTGGAGTGCTGCTGTAATTCTTGATGATAGGAAGAGTCTGGTACTTTGATTATTTAGGTTTTGAATAGGTCTGCTAGTTTTCATTTCTTTTGTTCTAGTTGATTTGTCACGGCATATTGCTTGTGGAAAAGTAGAAATTTTTAATTCCAAATATTTTATGGTAGAGGTAATTTTAGTTACTCATGTGGCTGTGCATAACAAGTAGTCATCGAGTAAGTTGCATGATTAACGTCATTTTTAGGATTATATATTTCTCATGACTGTGTTTTAGGATCTGCTACTTTGGAACATGAGTGTGTATTGATTTTTAATGTTCTATGTGTAGACAGAGCTTCATTCTATAGCTCAAATCTTTATGCTACATAGTTTCATTATAGGATTAAATTTGTTGCTCTTTCTTTGGTAAAGAAATATTGTTCTTTGGCATGACTGAACTAGTGATTTTTTTTTTAGTTGTTTTGTAGAAGGGACATTTTTTTAAGTTCTAAGGGTTGTAAGAGGTAGGGTAAGTTGGGTGTAGTCATTGGAACAGGGTGGTGACTATCATATAACTTTTATAGAATTTTTTTTGTTTGTTTACCAATGCAAACTTTTATGAATCTGTATCTTGCTATGATCATGACTATTGAATTTTTTGTATGAGCATGTACTCTGTTATTACAGCCCACTTCACCACTTCATTTGATAAGTGGCAGCCTCATGCCCCATTTGATATGCACAGCCCCTATCACATTTGATAAGTGGCAGCCCTCATGCCCCATTTGATATGCACAGCCCCTATCACATTTGATGAGTGGCAGCCCTCATGCCCCATTTGATATGCACAACCCCTATCACATTTGATGAGTGGCAGCCCTCATTCCCCATTTGATATGCATAGCCCCTATCACATTTGATGAGTGGCAGCCCTCATGCCCCGTTTGATATGCACAGCCCCTATCACATTTGATAAGTGGCAGCCCTCATGCCCCATTTGATATGCACATCCCCTATCACATTTGATGAGTGGCAGCCTCATGCCCCATTTGATATGCACAGCCCCTATCACATTTGATGAGTGGCAGCCCTCATGCCCCATTTGATATGCACAGCCCCTATCACATTTGATAAGTGGCAGCCCTCATGCCCCATTTGATATGCACAACCCCTATCCCATTTGTATGTGGACAACCAGTCCAGTGCCCATCCAGTGCGTGCCTCACTCGTCCAATGCCCAACCATTCCAGGCCTATTATTTTTCTCCTTCAAGTTAGCTTGAATTCCTTAATTTGGAAGAGTGGTTAAATGGGTGTGGTTACCCAAATGAGCCTTGGTCTATAATCATACCATATTTCTTTAGGTTGCATGAATTGACTTGGAGTTATAGATCTAATATTTGTGGGGGCTTATTGACCCTTTATTCTGTTCATTGGATGATTAATAGCACATAGGTTGGTATAATAATATCAATAATCAATATATCAGTTTTGTTTGTATAGTTTTTGTTGCGTCCATCTTGAGAAACAAAATAATGCAGTCAAACTCTTTTAAGAGACACACTATGTCTCGTAAGGCACTCCGCCCTGGGAGACAAGCCTTGTCTAGAGCCTACCCGTAGGAGACTACCGCAAGTCTCACAAGCTGTAACCCAACTAGGTAAAGACCAACTCGGTCTATTAGTGGCCTAATCTTTTAATCATTACAGGGGCAATGATAAGGTTACTTGGAGCCCGCCTCTGTGTTTAGGAGACTTGCCCAGTCTCACTAGCACCATTTTTATCTCCTCTTCTTTTAGGAGACTAGCCTAGTCTCATTAGCACTCCCCTCTTAGGGTTGTGCAATAGGAGTCGGTCCTTTCGTCTAGGAGTCAGTCCTTTAACCTAGGAATCTGTCCTTTCGTATAGGAGTCAGTCATTTAGCATAAGAGCGCGTCCTATCATCGTAGGGGTTAGGATTCTTTCCAACCTCTCATCAAGTCATGTGATTTTTATCCACTCTTGCAAGGTATAGGATGCTGTCCAACCCTTGCAGAGTAGTGATTCTATCTATTCCTCGCAAAGCATAGGATACTGTCCAACCTTTGCAGAATATCAGGAGTCTATCCTACCCTTATGATGATAGGATTCTGTCCTCTTGTGTCAAAAACATAAAAAACATCTGAAAAACCAAAAATCTCAAAAATCTTGAGTCATTAGGAGTAGTTAGGAATTTCTTTTCGAACTACGTTGGCTTGATCCTCTTCCACGAGGTACGTAGTGCAGCTTGGGATCCACATCCCAGGTCCAGCCAAACCTTTAAAAATAAACTTTTCAAACCTTCCAAAAAATGCAAAAACTCTTCAAAACCTTTTCAAAAAGATCTTCCCTTAGAGTTAGGAGTCTGTCCTAGATATTTAGGGTGTTAGGAGTCTGTCTTGATTTGTTGATATGGTGTGTCCTGTCGTGTGAGTGTCCCTAGAGTTAGGAGGCTTCAAGTTGATCGGTTAGACACTTAGTCGAACCGATGGCTAGACTAGGAAGCATATAGTTAGCCCATGGTTGTCATTAGGATACATAGCCTAGTTACATATAGGATGTAGGGCCCACCCGCATTAGCTTAAGGCTAACCAACTTGCATTAGTTAGGGCATATAGAGTCCTAAAAATTACAATTTACATGAACTTAAGCAATTGTACAAAAAAGCTTTAAAAATCAGTCGAGTTTAGTGGAATCGAGTCTAGGATAGCGGTTCTAGATGGTTAGGCATAGTAGTTTAGAATAGGGCATCGAACTACGTTGACTCTGATTCTTCCCGAGGCCGGGAAACGTAGAGCAGTTGGGATGGACGGCCATCTTGGTCCGAGTCAGGTCGCATTAGAGTTAGGACTCATTTTGTCCAGTCATGTATAGAATTGAATTGTGTTGTGTGTTTTGCTGTGTTTTCCTACTTTCATGTACAGATCCTATACCTTTAGCTGTAGCATGCATGTGTTTGCACACCAGAACTCAGACGCCAATTAGGTATGACACTCATAGCCTAGTTATTCTTAGGCGACACTTTTTTTCATTTCTTTTTTATGTGTGCTTATTTTTCATCTCCGAGACATGCATGATCAGATAGACATTTTCTCGGAGATATTCGTTCCTATTTCATATGACTTTCGCCCAAAACTCTTCAAATCAATAATAAATGGCATAAGAGACCAGGTGCTTGCACTTGGGCGGATGAGGTGCTCTTTAGACCTTCCAAATTCGTAACCAAGTACGAACCTTTCTTTTATAATCTCTGGTTATCCGTTGCAACAGAGCATAGTATGGGATCCTTGGCCCACTTCCTTGGATGGCGACTCTTCTTTGTTTAAGGTACGCCTCGAATCTGGGCTAGTCCCCGAATCGAGAGGTATCTCACCTTTTATTGCCACTCATGCTGTGATGGGCACATTCTTTCGAGAGTTCCTTGGTAGAGCTCTCCATTCACGTGGATGATCCATAGAGACTTCGCCCGTGGGGCACGTCCCCCGCCGCCTCTCTCGGATCGGGGTCCACAGGTTGGTGACTCTGCTGGGGATTTCATTCGAGATATTGCCTAACTCTGTTAAAATGCCATTTTTTATTAATTTTGAAGAAATTTGGGTTAAAATCATTATAAATGGGAATTTAATCGCTTAGAATCCAGGGGCACCAAATAGGTGTTTAAAATAAGGGATTCACACACTACACAGCATACATCATTTTGTTCTTTATTTTCTTTTATTGATTTTACTATTATTAGCTCCACGAGATAGATACAATGGGTGCCACATGGGATGTCATTACCCTGTTGGTGCTGTTGTATTTATTTCCAAGCTATGCGCCAGTGCTGCAATCGTAAACACTCGGTGTACTTGTGTTTACAGCAGCCGGTGAGCAATGAAGCATACTGTATATAACACTCGGTGTACTTGTGTTATATACTTAAAATATGGATCATATGCATAGTGCCCGATATATTGAGTCCGGAGCTCTACTTTCATTTTACATATATTATGTATATGAATATATCTGCTGACTTAGTAAAACCCAATTAGGATCTGCATGTGCTTATATATATATTGCATTCATATAAAGATGAACATGTGTTGCTTACACATGTTGGAGCCTAGATTTAGGAGCCATGTCCTATCCATAGATTATTGTAGCTCACCTTATGTGGCTACATCGCGGTCCTAGTACACTCACATGTCTGTCATGAGTCGAGACTCTCTCGACTCCACTAGATTAGAATTGGGGCTGGTGCCCCTGGTTAGGGTGTATATATGTATATACACCTATTTATTGATTATTAGATTAGGGCTTACTCCTTTGTAATATTTCCTATCTAATCCAATCAGTCATATTCTTTGAGATTTAGATTTGGTCGGTGACTTCTACTTGTCATCGTTATGACCATGGTCTTTTTTCTGATCTTTTGATCATAGATCTGATTCATACCTTGTATCATTGATCCATATTCCATATAGTTAGATTAGGCCTATTTCTTAGTTAGGTTTTTCTTCTTAATCTAATCAATTCTTTCTATTTATCCATTATGTGGATAATCATTAGATTATTGGCTCTTTATCAATAATCTATCCCGTGATCTATTGTTCATAAAATTGATTCATGTTTTTCATTGTGGATTTACATTATTAGATTAGGGTTTACTTATTAGATTAGGTTTTTCTTCCTAATCTAATCAATTATCCTTATCCATTCATTTTTTGGAATATGATCAGATCGATGGCTTCTAATCATCATTCTTATGGTCACGATCTATCCTTTGATCTTTTGGTTGCAAATTCAACCCATCTCTAAATGTCTTCATTCATGGTCAGTCCTTCATTTGATCACATCTCTTCGATGACCATATTTCTTCTATCGATTGTGAGCCTATCTTGCCACCATCATTTGAGTGCAAGTATCCTTGCTAGGAGTCCTATACTACCGAGTTTATCCATATACCCTTATGATGACTTTTGGGGATCTCCTTATATAGCTGTCATGCTGTCGAATTTTACCCAATGCATTCTCAGTGTGATTGCTATCGTTTAGGGTTATTGATGAGTCATGTTTATCTTACCATAACCCTTCTTACAATTGTTATGATGTTGGTTCTTACCCAAGGGAGAGACGTGTTTGTATTATCTCTTGTTTAAACTTGTGTATAACATTCAATGAGATTGCCTCACACTAAAGTTAGTGATTGTCATTCCCGTGACAGGAGTCATGACCTAACTGACTTCACCTATTTGTTGAACCAGTTTCCTTTCATTTCACCCAGCCAGGTCAACAGAACCTGTACCAGGATTGGACTCTCCAGTCATATGTCATAGAGGAAGGGGTGCTACCCATAAACTTTCAGTGCCAGTGCATTACTGACAAAGAAGTGTCCTGTTTTGTTAGGTTTGTCTTTCATTGAGTGTACACCAACTTTTCTCTCTCAAAGTTGGTAAGTCTCACTGTGTCGATATAAAAAAAAAGAGTCATGTTTGTCAGTCTTGTTCATTCAAAGTCAATGTGTTGTCTTTGTCAAGTCCAATGTAGAACCCATTGAGGTGTGTTAAAAAAAAAAAAAAAAAGAGAGTCATCAATGTACTTGAAATTTCTGTTGAAATAAAGATTTGATTCTAGCATTATCAGTATTCTTGTGATTCACCCTTATCTAATGTTTAAATGATTAAACACACCCTTCTCGGATGAGAATGCAGACGAAATTCCCCTCGAGATCTGAAAGATGGTCAAACGAGAGGAAGAGCGTCGCATAGCCACTCAAAGAAGAAATCAAAGCTGTTGATAGTGGTATTGAAATCCGAAACTCGGGAAAGATGGATTGGCAAAACTTTATCTCCTGAGGAGCGCAAAGAATTGATAAACCTATTTAGAGGGGGTTCGAGGTAGTCTTGCTTGATCCTATAAGGATAAACAGGGTGAACGCCTTGTTGTTGTGGAAAGCAAGACTCCATCAGCTTTAGATATCAGTCAAAATGTAAGATTCGAGAGAGATATGAACATCAGACATCAAGTGAAGCTGATGAGAACATTGAGAGAAGGTTTTCAGATGCAAAGTTGTATTCATAGAACTTGATCCCCAAGAAGAACATTCGAGTTGTACATCTTGGTGGGATTTCAAGTCATTATATTCAGCTAGTAGGGACAATTCTTATATCCAAAAGAAAGAGCACATCTAGAAGAAACAAGAGCCTGAGAAAAAGATAAGAAGGAAAAGGGAACGTGTCCCTAAGACAACATCTTAGAAAAATCAAGAACCCAAGTGATGGAGTCTATGAGATAGATTGAATATCAGAATTATCTTCAACATTTGGAGACTATCGAGAGCTGTATAACCTTGAGCATAATTTCAAGATATTCGAGAAGCGCATCAGTTTAAGTGGAGCACCGTGGTTGAAGTCTTGCTTGCAAATATCGCCGGACTACTCGACAAAAACATTCAAAGTCTTGAACCTTAAACATTCAAAAGTTTATATATCAAAACACCAGGAGGCCATTCTTGGACGTTTGAGCCTTTATAGCCAAAATCCCAACGTTTAAAAAAAAAAAAATCTTTTTGTGAGCCCTTTGAGCCAACATTTTAAAACCAAAGAATTCTTTCAACTACATTATAAACCAGGGGCATTTTATGCACCCGAACTACCCGGACCTGATCCCCACCTCTTCAGGGGTACGTAGGCAACTTGATCAACTCAGGTTCGGTCAAAACCTTTGGGATAAAATCTAAATCATCCCCCTTCCAAAATTTTGAAGCTAAAAAGCTAAACCATTCTTTGTAAACCCCAAAGCGAACTACGCGGATCTGATCCTCCATTTTTGGGGTACGTAGGTAGTCTGGCAAAACCAGATTCGGTCCAAATCGTTTGAACTTTTGATATCTAACCCTTTTGAACCCGAGCCTACCTATAAAGTTCTTCTGGTGAAACGAGCAAATGTTCAAGGCAATTGAAAAGAACGAGAGTCTGAAGACCCACTAGGTTAAAAACCCGAAAGGGCAGCCTAGAATCATGCGTTTGCTAAGTCGATAACCAAATGAGCTGGCTTATGCAAAATGAGGGTAGCGGTCTACTGAATTGAAAACTTGAAGAGGCAATTCAGTCAGGGGCGAAGACTTCCCAAAAAAATGAGCTGATAAGCATGGAAGGAGTTTCCTCGATTATGGAGAACTCTTAAGTTTGAGTAATATGAGAATTCCAGGCAAAAGCTGAAGCAAATGGTTTGCTAGACCAGAAACCTGGAATGCAATAATCATGAGTTCCCACCAGAGGAAATTCGAAGAGATGGAGAAACAATCACTACACAAGGCAGGATCTTAGAATCCAAGTAGTGTCAGTGAGACTTACTTTGACACCTTGTTAAACTAGGGGCATTGAAACTGAGCAATCCGAAGGGGGTAATAACCATGACAAAAATCCTGATGGAGGAAATTAGTGCCTCTTGACATGCTTTTCGAAATTATTCTGAAAGCGGCTAGCCTTACCATTTAAAAAAACACATAAGGTCTAAGGGTGAATCAAAAGTGAGTCAAGTCCCTTGAATAATGTACATCTTCTTTGATAGAGTCTTGGAAGTCTGTTCCTCATTCTTATCTATTTTCCTTTCAAGGTCCAAAGTTGTCTGGCACTGGGAGAATGGGTGTATACCTTCCAAAGTGAAAAAATAATACAAACTCTCAGAATAGACCCTGGTCTATAGGTACTAGAGAAAAGCGAGAAATATCCTGTTCGGACATAGCAAAGATGTCAAGTTTCAAGCAGTGAGTGGTGGAAAGAACCTCAAATAATAGTCAATGAAAAGAGAAAATTTCTGGCCCAGCCATTATCTCATCTTTATTCCAAAGAAAGAACCTATGTAAACCCAAATTTTCCTACGTATTCTGGTTCTATTTTCCTTGGGACTCTTGTCATGGAAGTACAATACACTAGGGGCATCTTTTATGACTTGCGTCATAAAAGATATCAAGGACGAAAATTTTCCTTTATATAAACTTCATAAAACATCAATCTTTTAGATATAGAAAATCCTAGAGATGATATCAACGAGCTTTTAGCCAAGTTTTGGGATGAGAATGAGAGGGTATTAAATCTTATTTTTAGTCGATGAAGGATGATGATTGAAATAGAATGTTTCTTATTTTAGAAACTTTATAAAACATCCTTCTTTTAGACATAGGAGAACCTAGAGACGGTGTCAAGGAGCTTTTAGCCGTGTTTTGGGATGAGGATGTGATAATATTGAATCTAATATTTAGTTGACTAAGGATGGAGATTGAAAATATGGAAAGTTTATTATTTTAGAAACTTTGTAAAACATCCATCTTTTACACATAAGAAACCCTAGTGATGATGTCAACAAGTTTTAAGGTAAGTTTTGCGATGAGAATAAGAGGGTATTGAATCTTAGATTTAGTTGATGAAGGATGGAGATTGAAAATTTAAAAAGTTTCATATTTTAGAAACTTTATAAAACATCCATCTTTTAGACATAGGAAACCCTAGAAATGGTGTCCATGTGCTTTTAGCCAAGTTTTGGGATAAGGATGAGTTGGTATTGAGTCGTAGATTTAGTTGGTGAAGGATGGAGATTGAAAAATAGAAAGTTTCTTATTTTAGGAACTTTGTAAAACATCCATCTTTTCGACATAACAAACCCTAGAGATGGTGTCAAAGAGCTTTGAGCTAAGTTTTGAGATGATGATGAGATGATATTGAATGTTTGATTTAATTGATGAAGGATGGAGATTGAAAAAATCGAAAGTTTCTTATTTTAGAAACTTTAAAAGACATCCATCTTTTAGACATCAGAAACCATGGAGATGGGGTGAAGGAGTTAGTATAAGTTTTGAGATAAGGATGAGATGGTATTGAATCTTAGATCTACTTTATAAATGATGAAAATTGAAAAAATAGAAAGTTTCTTATTTCAGAAACTTTATAAAACATCAATCTTTTAGACGTAAGAGACCCTAGACACAGTGTGAAGGAGCTTCTAGCCATGTTTTTAGATGTGTATGAGAAGATATTGAATCTTAGATTTAGATGATGAGGAATGGAGATTGAAAAAATAGAAAATTTCTTATTTTAGAAACTTTAGTAAACCCTAGAGAAGGTGTCAATGAGCTTTTAGCCAAGTTTTGAAAATATGGTGAGAAGGTATTAAATCTAAGATTTAGGTTGTAAAGGATGGAGATTGAAAAAATAGAAAGTTTTTTCTTTTTGAAACTTTATAAAACATCAATCTTTTAAACATAAGAAATCCTAGAAATTGTGTCAATGAGCTTTTAGCCTAGTTTTGAGATTAGGATGAGATAGTATTGAATCTTAGATTCAGTTAATAAAGGGTGGAGATTAAAAATATAAAAAGTTTCTTATTTTAAAAACTTTATAAAACAACAATCTTTTAGACATAAGAGACCATAGAGATGGTGTGAAGGAGCTTCTAGCTTAGTTTTGGGATTTTGATAAGATGGTTTTGAATCTATATAGTTGATCATGGATGGAGATTAAAAAAATAGAAAGTTTCTTATTTTAGAAACTTTATAAAGCATCTATATTTTAGACATAAGAAACCCTAGAGATGATGTTAATGAGGTTTTAACCAAGTTTTGGGATGAGAATGAGAGGGTAATGAATCTTAGATTTAGTTGAAGAAGGATGGAGATTAAAAAAATAGAAGTTTCTAATTTTAGAACTTTTTAAAACATCTATCTTTTAGACTTAGTAAACCCTAGAGATGGTGTCAAGGGTCTTTTAGCCAAGTTTCGAGATGAGGATGAGTTGATATTAAATATTAGATTTAGTTGATGAAGGATGGAGATCGAAAAAATAGAAAAGTTTCTTACTTTAGAAACTTTATAAAACATCCATCTTTTAGACATAAGAACCCGTAGAGATGGTGTCAATGAGCTTTTAGCAAAGTTTTGAGATTATGGTGAGATGGTATTAAATCTTAGATTTAGTTTATAAAGGATGGAGGTTGAAAAAATAGAAAGTTTCTTATTTTAGAAACTTTATAAAACTCTTAGATTTAGTTGATAAAGGATGGAGATTGAAAAAATAGAAAGTTTCTTATTTTATAAACTTCATAAAATAATCATCTTTTAGACATAAGAGATATTAGAGATGATGTGAAGGAGCTTTTAGCCTAGTTTTAGGATGATGATAAGATGGCTTTGTATCTTAGATTTAGTTGATCATGGATGGAGATTGAAAAAATAGAATGTTTCTTATTTTAGAAACGTTATAAAGCATCTATCTTTTTTACAGAAGAAACCCTAGAGATAATGTCAACGAGGTTTTAACCAAGTTTTGGGATGAGCATGTGAGGGTATTGAATCTTAGATTTAGTTGATGAATGATGGAGATTGAAAAAAAAAGAAATTTTCTTATTTTAGAAAATTTGTAAACTACTAATCTTTAAGACTTAGTAAACCCTGGAGTTGGTGTAAATGAGCTTTTAGCCATGTTTGGAGAGGAGGATGACATGGTATTGAATCTTAGATTTAGTTGATAAGGGACGGAGATTGAAAAAATAGAAAGTTTTTTATTTTAGAAACTTTATAAAACATCTATCTTTTAAGCATAGGAAACCCTAGAGATGATGTTAACGAGCTTTTACCCAATTTTTGAGATGAGAATGAGAGGGGATTGAATCTTAGATTTTGTAGATTAAGGATGGAGATTGAAAAAATAGAAAGTTTCTTATTTTAGAAACTTTGTAAGACATCCATCTTTTAGACATATGAAATCATAGAGATGTTGTTAAGTAGATTTTAGCCAAGTTTTGAGATGATGATGCGATGATATTGAATCTTAGATTTAGTTGATGAAGGATGGAGATTGAAAAAATAGAAAGTTTCTTATTTTAGAAACTTTATAAAACATCTGTCTTTTAGACATAGAAGCCCTAGAGATAATACCAATGAGCTTTTAGCCAAGTTTTGGGATAAGAATGAGAGGGTATTGAATCTCAGATTTAGTTAATGAAGGATGGAGATTGAAAAAATAGAAAGTTTCTTATTTTAGAAACTTTATAAACCAAGTTTGGTGATTAGGATAAGATGGTATTGAATCTTAGATTTAGTTGATGAGGGATGGAGATTAGAAAAATAGAAAGTTTTTTATTTTAGAAACTTCTTAAAACATCTATCTTTTAGACATAGGAAACCCTGAAAATGATGTTAACGAGCTTTTAGCCAACTTTTGAGATGAGAATGAGGGGGGATTGAATCTTAGATTTAGTTTATTAAGGATGGAGATTGAAAAAATAGAAAGTTTCTTATTTTAGAAACTTTGTAAGACATCAATCTTTTAGGCATAAGAAACCCTAGAGATGTTGTCAAGTAGATTTTACCCAAGTTTTCAGATGAGGATGAGATGGTATTGAATCTTAGATTTAGTTGATGAAGGATTGAGATCGAAAAAATAGAAAGTTAGTTATCTTAGAAACTTTATAAAACATCTGTCTTTTATACATAGGAAGCCCTAGAGATAATACCAACGAGCTTTTAGCCAAGATTTGGGATGAGAATGAGAGGGTATTGAATCTTAGATTTAGTTGATGAAGGATGGAGACTGAAAAAGTAGAAGGTTTCTTATTTTAGAAACTTTACAAAATATCAATCTTTTAGACTTAATAAACCTTAGAGACGGTGTCAAGGAACTTTTAGCTAAGTTTTGAGATCAGGATGATATGGTTTTGAATCTTAGATTTAGTTTACGACGGATGGAGATTGAAAAATTGAAAGTTTCATAGTTTAGAAACTATATAAAACATCAATCTTTTAGACATATGAAACCCTATAAATGATGTCAACGTGCTGTTAGCCAACTTTTGAGATGAGAATGAGAGGGTATTGAATCTTATATTTAGTTGATTAAAAATGGAGATTGAAAAAATAGAAAGTTTTTTATTTTAGAAACTTTGTAAGACATCCATCTTTTAGATATATGAAACCCTAGAGATGGTGTCATGCAGCTTTTAGCTAAGTTTTGAGATAAGGATGAGATGGTATTGAATCTTACAATTAGTTGATAAAGGATGGAAATTAAAAAAAAAAAGTTTCTTACTTTAGAAACTTTATAAAACATCCATCTTTTAGACATAGGAAGCGCTAGAGATGGTGTGAAGGAGCTTTTAGGTAAGTTTTTATATGAGAATGAGATGGTTTTGAAACAGAGATTTAGTTGATGAAGTACAATCTTTTATGATATTTAATCCCTAAAGATTATGTCAATGAGCTTTTAGCTAAGTTTTGGGATGAGAATGAGAGGGTTCTGAATCTTAGATTTAGTTAATGAAGGACAGAGATTGAAAAAATAGAAAGTTTCTTATTTTAGAAACTGTATAAAACATCTATCTTTTAGAGATAGTAAACCCTGGAGATGTTGTGAAGGTGCATTTAGCCAACTTTTGAGATGAGAATGAGAGAGTGTTGAATCTTTGATTTAGTTGATGAAGGATGGCGATTTAAAAACTAGAAAGTTTCTTAATTTAGAAACTTTATGAAAAATTAATCTTTTACACTTAATAAACCCTAGAGATTGTGTGAAGGAGCTTTTAGCCAAGTTTTGAGAAGAAGATGAGATGGTAATGAATCATAGATTTAGTTGATGAAGGACTATCTACTATGGTATTGAAACCCTATAGATGATGTCAACGAGCTTCTAGCAAAGTTTTAGGATGGGAATAGAGGGTATTGAATTTTAAATTTAGTTGATTAAAGATGGAGATTGGAAAAATAGAAAGTTTCTTATTTTAGAAACTTTTTAAAACATCAATCTTTTAGACATAGGAAACCCTAGAGATAGTGTCAAGGTGATTTTAGCAAAGTTTTGAGATGAAAATTAGAGGGTACTGAATCTTAGATTTAGTTGCTTAAGGATGGAGGTTGAGATTAGGATGAGATGGTATTGAATCTTTGATTTAGTTGAACAAATACCATCTTTTATGGTATTGAAACCCTAGAGATGATGTAGACCAGCATTTTGCCAAGTTTTGGGATGAGAATGAGAGGGTATTGAATCTTAGATTTAGTTGATGAGGGATGAAAATTGAAAAATAGAAAGTTTCTTCTTTTAAAAACTTTATAAAACATCCATGTTTTAGATATAGGAAACCGTAAAGACGATGTCAAAGAGCTTTTAGCCAAGTTTTGAGTTGGGAATGAGAGGGTATTAAATCTTAGATTTAGTTGCTGAAGGATGGGGATTGAAAAAATAAAAAGTTTCTTATTTTTGAAACTTTATAAAACATCAATCTTTTCCACTTAGTAAACCCTAGAGATGGTATCAAAGAGCTTTTAGCGAAGTTCTTGGATGAGGATTATGTGGTATTGAATCTTAGATTTAGTTGATGATGGATGGAGATTGAAGAAATAAAAAGTTTCTCATTTTAGAAACTTTATAAAAAATCAATCTTTTAGACATAAGAAACCCTCGATGTTTTGTTAATGAGCTTTTTCCCAACATTTGAGAAGAGGATGAGATGGTATTGAATCTTAGATTTAGGTTATAAAGTTTGAAGATTGTAAATATAGAAAGTTTCTTATTTTAGAAACTTTATAAAACATCTATCTTTTAGTCATAGGAGACCCTAGAGATGGTGTAAAGGAGCTTTTAGCCAATTTTTAAGATGATGATGAGATGGTATTGAATCTTAGATTCAGTTGAACAAGGGCCATCTTTTATGGTATTGAAACCCTAGAGATGATGCTAACCAGCTTTTGGCCAAGTTTGGGATGAGAATGAGAGGCTACTGAATCTTAGATTTAGTTGATAAAGGATGGATATTGAAAAAATAGAAAGTTTCTTATTTCAATACTTTATAAAACATCCTTGTTTTAGACATAGGAAACCCTAGAGATGGTGTTAAGGACCTTTTAGCCATATTTTGAGATTAGAATGAGATGGTATTGAATCTTAGATTTAGTTGTTGAAGGATTGAGATTGAAAATATTGAAAGTTTCTTATTTCAAAAACTTTATAAAACACCAATCTTTAAGACATAGGAAACCCTCGAGATTGTGTTACGGAACTTTTAGCCAAATTTTGAGATGAGGATGAGATGGAATTGAATTTTGACTTTATAAAACATTCATCTTTTAGACATAGGAAACCCTAGAGATGATGTCATGGAGCTTTTAGTGAAGTTTCGAGTTGAGAATGAGAGTGTATTAAATCTTATATTTAGTTGCTGAAGGATGGAGATTGAAAAAATAAAAAATTCTTATTTTATAAACTTTATAAAATATCAATTTTTTACACTTAGTAAACCCTAGAGATGGTGCTTTTAGCAAAGTTTTGAGATTTGGATTAGATGATATTGAATATTAGATTTTGTTGATGAAGGATGGAGATTGAAAATATTGAAAGTTTCTTATTTTAAAAACTTTATAAAACACCAATCTTTAAGACATAGGAAACCCTCGAGATTGTGTTAAGGAGCTTTTAGCCAAATTTTGAGATGAGGATGAGATGGAATTGAATTTTAGCTTTAGTTGATAAAGGATGAAGATTTAAAAAATAAAAAGTTTCCTATTTTTGAAACTTTATGAAACATTAATCTTTTAGACATAGGTAACCCTAGAGATGGTGTGAATGAACTTTTAGCCAAGTTTTGAGATTAGGATGAGATGGTATTGAATCTTAGATTTAGTTGATTAAAGACCATCTTTTATCGTATTGAAACCCTAGAGATGATGTCAACCAGCTTTTTACCAAGTTTTGGGAAGAGAATGAGAGGGTATTGACTCTTAGATTTAGTTAATGAAGGATGGAAATTGAAAAATAGAATGTTTCTTTTTTTAGAAACTGTACAAAACATCAATCTTTTAGATATAGGAAACCATAGAGATGATGTCATGGGCCTTTTGGCCATGTTTTGAGTTGAGAATGAGAGCGTATTAAATCTTAGAATTAGTTGCTAAAGGATGGAGATTGAAAAAATAAAAAGTTTCTTATTTTAGAAACTTTATAAAACATCAATATTTTACACTTAGTAAACCCTATAGATGGTGTCAAAGAGCTTTTAGCGAAGTTATGAGATTTAGATTAGATGATATTGAATCTTAGATTTAGTTGATGAAGGATGGAGATTGAAGAAATAGAAAGTTTCTTATTTTAGAAACTTTTAAAACATCCATCTTTTAGACATAGGGAACCCTCGAGATAATGTTAAGGAGCTTTTAGCCAAATTTTGGGATGAGGATGAGATGGTATTGAGTCTTAGATTTAGTTGATAAATGATGAAGATTGAAAAAAGAAAAAAGTTTCCTACTTTAGAAACTTCATAAAACATCAATCTTTTCGACATTAGAGACCCTCGAGATGGTGTGAAGGAGTTTTAGCCATGTATTGAGATTAGGATGAGATGGTAGTGAATCTTAGATTTAGTTGGTGAAAGACCATCTTTTATGGTATTGAAACCCTAGAGATGATGTCAACCAGCTTTTTGCCAACTTTTGGGATGAGAATGACAGGGTATTTGAAGTACAGGTGTGACAATCCAAGAGGGGGGGTGAATTGGTCAATTAGAAATTTTAGGCTTAATTAAGGAAGGTTAAAAATTAATCTTCTAATTAATCACTAATTATTCTAACCCTTGTTCAAATATGTATATCAATAAAAGCTAGGATTTAGACTTTCTAATGATGCACATTTACTAACCCTTGTTCAAATGGATATCATAATGCAATTAGGGTTTATAACATTTAACACAAGTGGATTTACTAACCAATGTTCAATTAAAGCATAACAAAAGTAAGGTTAGAAATTACCAATCACCACACGTGCAAGAGAGAGAGAGAGAGAGAAAAGAGCAAGCATCCACAAGGCACAAGATTTATACTGGTTCGGTCACAACTTGACCTACTCCACTCTTCCAAGTTTACCTCCTTAGGATCTCCACTAAAATGATCAAGCCGTACACCCGACTCCTTCATCTCCAAAGGGAACAAACCCTTTCTTTTCCATTCTCAAGGGCCAAAGCGAAGCCCCTCGCACGAAACCTTGGCAACGGAATCAAACCCTCACACATGATTCACCGTTCTTCACGGGCCGAATCAGAAACCCTTTTCTTCACCTTTCTTTATGGGCCGAAGAGAAGACCCTCTCATGAAGAACCAATTAAATGTAAAACTCCCAATGCCTCTTAATAGGCGGATTACAACTTTGTAAGCACACATTCACTCAAAGAAATAAACAAATAAAAGCGCTATGGAGTGCCTCTTGATAACATATAGAAATGGAAGATCAAAGAGGTTTTTTTCATTTGAAATAGAATGTTGAAGCTCAAGGAGAAATGGGATTTGATCTTTCTCAAAATCTTCAAAAGCTATAGAGATAGATTTTAAGGATGTATATATAGTGTATTTGAAAATATGACCATTTGGGTAAAACTGTAAATAAACGGCTTGAAGTCAAGCAGAAAACGCCCCAACGGCTAGTTTGCTCGACAGCGGCGGTCGACCGGGCTACGGCGGTCGACCGGGCTACGGCGGTCGTCCACCTCTATCGGGCGCTCTATTCTATTTTCAAATTTCTTACCGTCGCGGTCGACTGGCCACATGGCGGTCGCCCGGCAAAGGCTAACTGTTTACTCAAAAAATTTGGCTCAAAAACCTATCCTGGTTGACCGACCCGCAATGTTCGTCCGTCCAAACCATGTAGGATTGTTCTGTTTTGAAACAGACACATATCCGCGGTCGCCCGGCTTAACCTGGTCGACCGGCCCGATAAAATTCGAGATGGCCTGGATTTCTAGGTTCCATCCCGCGGTCGCTCGGCCTAACCCGGTCGACCGGCCCTGGTAAAAATTCCATTTTAACTATAAAGATCAGGGGCTTTTGGGCTATGGTCTTTGGGCTTAAGTCCAAGGTTTTCAAACACATTTTTGAGTGTGTTGATGGTTTTCAAAGATGTAAAATGTTAAGTATAAAAACCATTTGAAAACCTTTTGAAAGTGCATTTAATTATAGAATCAAGAGGACTCCAAATACATTCTAAAAATAAGAACCTTGAGTCTTCTTGTAATGTCTTGGCTCCTTTGCACTTTCTTGGACTTCTTCAGCTTGGGTGAACATCTTGTCCTTGTTTTGGCCCTTGTGACTTTTCCTCCAATCTTCAATGCATGTGGAGGTACATAAGGTGTCACCATGGCATGTTCAACTCCAAGCTCCTTCTTGACACTTGCTTAGGGAACTTGTTGAATCTTCATGATGAGCTTCTTGATTCGAACATCTTCAAATAAGGATGTCTTCAATGTCGGTGCAAGCTCTTGGTTCCTATGCTTCTTGATCCACAAGCCATGTGTTGTGAAGAGTTGTGTAATGGCAACTATGACATGAAAATCCTGTATACAACACATAACCTCAAAGCAACACATCAGTCCATAAATGCTAATCAATTTAGTTTGCTAGTATCAAAACAAGAAAGTAAGGTGAATGATTAACACATGGAAACCCTTGGGCTTATAGTATTGAATCATAGATTTAGTTGATGAAGGATGGAGATTGAAAAAATAGAAAGTTTCTTATTTTACAAACTTTATATAACATCCATCTTTTAGACATAGGAAACCCTAGAGATGGTGTCAAGGAGCTTTTAGCCAAGTTTTGAGTTGAGAATGAGAGGGTATTTGTAAGGCAATGGTTCCATCCTTGGTATTACCTTCTTGTTTTGATGATTCCATACACAAGTGATTTTATATCACTATTGTGCTTTTGATTGTCTAAGTTGTAGATCTCATTAGTGTGCAATCAATGAAGCTTGGATCAAGGCATTCAAGCTAAATTGGAATGCATTTGGCGTGCCAAAGATAGGATGATTCAAGAAGCTTGGTGGACTTGAAGCCTTGAAGACCAAGAGAAGATTGTAGTGCTTTTCAAGTCAATAGAGTTTGTACTCTTCTCTTTGTTTTTAAAGATGTCAAAGGCATTAAACATAGGATAAAATTTATTGAAATTGTATTTGAAAATATAGGATTAAATCCCAAAGTCCATGGCCCAAAAGTCCCAAAAGTTTTTAAAGTAAAAAAGGAATTTCATATAGGGTTGGTCGACTGGGCTATGCCGGGCGAGCACGAGATGGAACCTGGAATTCCAGGCATCTCGAAACTTATGGGGGCCGGTCCACCGAGGTAGTCCCTGCCGACCGCGGATGTGTTGTTGTTTCATACAGAAACAATCCAGCAGGGTTGGGGTAGACGACCGCCAAGAATCGGTCGACCGTGTAAAGGTTTGAGCCGAATTTTTTGAGTGAACAGGTAGTCCTCGCCAGACGACCACCATTGGGTCGGTCGACCGTGACGATAGAGAATTTGAAAATAAAAAAAGGCGCCCAATAAGGGCAGGCGACCGCTGTGGCCCGATCGACAGTAGTGGCCTGGCAAAAGTGCCGTTCGGGCTTTTTCTTGTTGACTTTTTCAACTCCGTTTTTTACAGTTTTACCCCCAAACGGTCATATTTTCAAATGGGCTTTATATACACTATCTAAACCTTTCTAAACCATTTTTCAACATTATTTTGAACATTCTAAAGATCAAACCAAATTGTTTTTAGTGCCTCTCTCATCTCTAACCAAGGAAGTGGATTAGGCTTAAATTTGTACATCTACATCCATCATTTGTAACCCTTGTAAAGGGATTTTTAGTTTTCTTTCTTTGAAAAACATTGTATTTTTGGTGAGTGTGAAGAGGCGTGTAGCCATCTCAAGAGCGAGTGTTGGAGACGCAGAGCTTTTCCGGTTCGTGGCGAGTCTTGCAAGGCGGAGCCGAACCATTGTAATTTGGTTGATTCCCCGCCATTAAGGGAATCCGTAGTGAAAGCACCAAGAGGTCTTGGTTGAGTGGAGTTGGTCCTTGAGTGACCGAACCACTATAAATCTCGGGTGTACTCTCTGTATTTCTCTCACTCTCTTATTTTGTGATTGTGCATTTGTGGTTTATTTTCATTTGTGTTTAAAGTTTTAATTTGCCATTTAGTTTTTCATTTCCACAATTTTTTTGGCAAAGTTTTTTTAAAAAAAAACCTAATTCACCCCCCCTCTTGGGTTGCCATCATCCCTGGGATTTCACTTGGTATCAAAGCACAAGGCTCATACTTAGGTTTTTGAAAAAAAATTTCAAGAATAGAAGAGAAAAAGATAATGGCAACCCCATCCGGATATGTTCAAATTATGGGTATTGGAAAATCCTGATGGATTTCTTTTTACAATCCTTAGACTTTGAAATGTGGGAGTTAATTGAAGATGCATACAGTCCTCTCACAAGTGATAGAAGTGAGTGGTCGGCCGCTCAAAAGAAGAGAGCCGCATTGAATGCTAAAGGAGTGAACACAATCTTTTGTTCTCTATCTCCCGACGAATTCAATCGGGTGTCCACGTGTAATACGGCTAAGGATATATGGAAAATCCTTGAAACCACTCATTAGGGGACTTCACAAGTCAAAAAGTCTAATGTTAGTCTTCTTGTTAGTGATTTAGAAGCTTTTAAAATGAACGAAAATGAATCCATTTCCGAAATGTATTCTCGTTTTACTAATATTGTTAATGATCTTGAAGGTTTAGGTAAAACCTATGCAAATTTAGAATTGGTGACGAGGCTTCTCCGGTGTCTTCCATTTAGTTGGGACCCCAAGGTCACGGCGATCGAAGAATTTAAAGATCTTGACAATGTGAAGTTAGATGAGTTAGTTGGATCCGTCATTACACATGAAATGAAGATGAAGAGAAGGGAAAACCAACAAGCCGAGGCCTCAAAACTCAAGGAGAAAGACAAAGGAAAATCCATTGCCTTCATCGTCAAATAATCATCTTCTTCCTCAAGTTCCGATAGCGATGAATTGGAGGCTTTCAAGAAGTTTAAGAAGATGTAGAAGAAGAAAGGAAGAAAAGATAAGAAGAAAAAGGAGGAAAAGAAGGAGGAAGACCAAATAAAATGCTATGAATGTGGCAAACCCGGACACATAAAGCCGGAATGCCCTCTCCTCAAGAACAAAAAGAAGAAATATGAGAAGAAGTTTAGAGCACACGTGGCAAATTGGGATTGGCTTAGTGATAGCACTAGTTCATCATCAAGTAATCCAAGGAAGAAAAATCAAACTTCTGTATCTTGGCCCATGTTGAACCTACCATATGTTTAATGGCCAACATCGAAGAAGATAAAAATGAGGTATGCTCCCATCCATCTTCTAGTTCAAGTTCTAATGATAATGAAATGACTTATAACGAAGTTTGTGAAACCTTGGATTTGCAAATGTCAAAAAATAAAGCTTTAAAGAAATTTTTTTCTCATATTAAAAAAGAACTTGAATCTTTAAATCAAAACTTTTCTTCTAAGTTTCAAGCCCAAGCCAAAATGGAAGGAGATTTAAAGTTTGAAAATGAGACCCTTGAGGGTCGCTTGAGTGAACTTGAGACTCATGTTTTGATCTTTCAAAACATGGCAAGTTCATCCAAGTCTTTTGAAGATGAAAGATTTGAGTTTTCAAACTATTAAAATCATCTTCAAAATGAAAATGAGAGGCTAAGGATCTGTCTATATGGTTTTATGAATGGAGACAAAATTATAGACATAATCCTTAGAAAGGCTAGTGTAAGATCTAGAAGTGTATATCATAATGTAACTAGCCTAGCTAACCCCTCAATTCGATGCCGTTATTGCGGCCTTCATGGGCATTATCAATTCCAATGTGCATCAAAATTGAGTAGGGATAGCATTGGGACCAAAATTTCTTGTGTTCCCAAAGCCCCAACTTAATTTCATTTTTAAATTGGTTTAGTTTTAGGGGCTTGTGCTAAATCTTGAATTTCCATTGCATTTAATGATATAAAGCCCAAGGTTCTAATTTATTCTTGGTTATTTGCTTACCTTGGCAGGTTTTGTTTTATAAAAAAAAATAAAAAATCCCTCTTGTTTTGAGTGTTTGTCTTTGATAGGAAGAGTTATTTTCATAAAAGGGGAGAGATTTAAACTTAGTTTGTATATTTTTTTTCAATCCCTCATTTATTATATTTGTCAATTAAATAGGGGGAGTTATATGTGTGCATGCTTTCCTTGATTTAGGGGGAGTTTCCATATTGCATATCGTTTCCCTTATTATTGTCTCTTGCCCCATCTTTTTGTTGATGCCATAGGGGGGAGAGAAATGTATGTGCTTATTAACAAATCTATTGTGATTGTCACCATAAAAAAAAGGGGTTGAATGTAAACCCAATGGTTCCATCCATGGCATTACCTTCTTGTTTTGATGATTCCATACACAAGTGATTTTATATCACTAACGTGCTTTTGATTGTCTAACTTGTAGATCTCATTACTGTGCAATCAAAGAAGCTTGGATCAAGGCATTGAAGCTAAATTGGAATGCATTTGGAGTGCCAAAGCTAGGATGATCCAAGAAGCTTGGTGGACTTGAAGCCTTGAAGACCAAGAGAAGATTGTAGTGCTTTTCAAGTCAATAGAGTTCTCCTTGTTTTTAGAGATGTCAAAGGCACTAAACATAGGATAAAATGTATTTGAAATTGTATTTGAAAATCTAGGATTAAATCCCAAAGTCCATGGCCCAAAAGTCCCAAAAGTTTTTAAAGTAAAACAAGAATTTCATACAGGGCTGATCGACCGGGCGACCGCGAGATGGAACCTAGAATTCCAGGCATATCGAAACTTATCGGGCCAGTCGACCGAGGTAGTCCTGGCCAACCGCGGATGTGTTGCTGTTTCATATAGAAACAATCCAGCATGGTTGGGGCGGACGACCGCAAAGGGTCGGTCGACCGCGTAAAGGTTTTGAGCTAAATTTTTTGAGAGAACAGGTAGTCCTCGCCGGATGACCGCCACCGGGTCAGTCGACCGCGACGACAGAGAATTTGAAAATAAAAAATGGCGCCCGATAAGGGCGAGCGACCGCTGTGGCCCGGTCAACCGCCGCAGCCTGGCAAAAGAGCCGTTGGGGCTTTTTCTCGTTGACCTTTTCAACTCCGTTTTTTTCAGTTTTACCCCCAAACGGTCATATTTTTAAATGGGCTATATATACACTATCTAAACCTTTGTAAACTATCTTTGAACATTATTTTGAACATTCTAAAGAACAAACCAAAGTGTTCTTAGTGCCTCTCTCATCTCTAACCAAGGAAGTAGATTAGGCTTAAATTTGTACATCTACATCCATCCTTTGTAACCCTTGTAAAGGGATTTCTAGTTTTCTTTCTTTGAAGAACATTGTATTTTTGGCGAGTGCAAAGAGATGCGTAGCCATCTCAAGAGCGAGTGTTGGAGATGCAGAGCTTTCTCCGGTTCGTGCTGAGTCTTGCGAGGACGAACCGAACCATTGTAATTTGGTTGATTCCCCGCCATTAAGGGAATCCATAGTGAAAGCACCAAGAGGTTTTGGTGGAGTGGTGTAGGTCCTCGAGGGACCGAACCACTATAAATCTCGGGTACACTCTCTCTATTTCTCTCACTCTCTTTATTTTGTGATTGTGCATTTGTGGTCTATTTTCATTTGTGTTTAAAGTTTTAAATTGCCATTTAGTTTTTTATTTCCACAATATTTTTGGCAAAGTTTTTTTTTAAAAAACCCAATTCACCCCCCTCTTGGGTTGCCATCACCCCTGGAATATCAGTAGTAAATCTTAGATTCAATTGCTGAAGGATGTAGATTGAAAAAATAAAAAGTTTCTTATTTTAGAAACTTTAAAAAACATCATTCTTTTACACTTAGGAAACCCCAGAGATGGTGACAAAGAGGCTTTAGCCAAGTACTGAGATTCATATTAGATGGTAATGAATCTTAGATTTAGGTTATGAAGGATGGAGATTGAAGAAATAGAAAGTTTCTTATTTTAGAAACTTTATAAAACAACCATCTTTTAGACATAGGAAACCCTCGAGATTGTGTTAAGGAGCTTTTAGCCAAATTTCGAGAAGGGGATGAAATAGTAGTGAATCTTAGATTTAGTTGATAAAGGATGAAGATTGAAGAAATAAAATGTTTTCTATTTTAGAAACTTTATAAAACATCAATCTTTTAGACAAAGGAGACCGTAGAGATGGTGTGAATGACCTTTTTGCCATGTTTTGAGATTAGGATGAGATGGTATTGAATCTTTGATTTAGTTGATGAAAGACCATCTGTTATGGTATAGAAACCCTAGAGACGATGTGAACCAGCTTTTTGCCAAGTTTTAGTTGATGAAGGATGGAGATTGAAAAAATAGAAAGTTTCTTATTTTAGAAACTTTATAAAGCAACCTTCTTTTAGACATAGGAGACGCTAGAGATGGTGTCAAGGGGTTTTAACCTAGTTTTAGGATGATGATGCAATGGTTTTGAATCTTATATTTAGTTGATGATAAATGGAGATTGAAAAATTAGATTGTTTCTTATTTTAGAAACTTTATAAATCATCAATCTTTTAGGCATAGGAAACCTTAAAGATGGTGTCAAGGTGCTTTTAGCCAAATTTTGGGATGACGATGAGATGGTATTGAATCGTAGAATATGTTGGTGAAGGATGGAGATTGGAAAATAGAAAATTTCTTATTAGAAACTTTATGAAATATCCATCTTTTTGACATTGAAAACCCTAGAGAGTGTGGCAAGGAGCTTTTAACCAAGTTTTGATTTTAGGTTAAGATGGTATTGAATCTTAGATTTAGTTGATGAAGGATGGAGATTGAAAAAATAGAAAATTTCTAATTTTAAAAAGTATATAAAACAACCATCTTTTAGGCATAGGAAACCCTAGAGATGGTGTCAAGAAGCTTTTAGCCAAGTTTTGAGATGAGGATGAGATGGTATTGAATCTTAGACTTAGTTGATAAATGAAGGAGATTAAAAAAATAGAAAGTTTCTCATAATAGAAACTTTATAAAACATCAATCTTTTAGACATAGGAAACCCTAAAGAAGATGTCAACGAGCTTTTAGCCCTGTTTTGGGAGGAGAATGAGAGGGTAATTAATCTGAAATTTAGTTGATAAAGGATGGAGATTGATAAAAATAGAAAGTTTCTTATATTAGAAACTTTATAAAATACCTAACTTTTGGACTTAGGAGACCCTAGAGATGGTGTTAAGAAGTTTTTAGTAGTGTTTTGGGATGAGGATGAGATGATATTGAAAAAATTAAAAATTTCTTATTTTAGAAACTAGTTTAGAGATAGTATGAAGGTGCTTTTAGCTAAGTTTTGAGATGAGGATGAGATGGTATTGAATCTTAGATTTAGTTGATAAAGGATGGAGGTTGAAAACATAGAAAGTTTCTTATTTTAAAAAATTTATAAAACATTCATCTTTTAGACATAAGAAACCTTACAGATGGTGTCAAGGTGCTTTGAGCCAAGTTTAGAGACGAGGATGAGATGATTTTGAATCATAGATTTAGTTTATGAGGGATGGAGTTTGAAATAACATAATGGTTCTTATTTTAAAAACTTTATAAATTTTTTTTTTTTTGACTTAGTTCACCCTACAGATGATGTAAAGGAGCTCTTAGCCAAGTTTTGATATAAGGATGAGATGGTATTGAATCTTATACTTAGTTGGTGAAAGATGGATATTGAAAAAATAGAAAGTTTCTTATTTTAAAAACTCTTTAAGGGATCCATCTTTTAGACATGGGAAACCCTAAAGATGGTGTCAAGGAGCTTTTAGCCAAGTATTGAGATGAGGATGAAAATGAATTGAATCTTAGATTTAGATGATAATGGGTGAAGACTGAAAAAATAGAAGGTTTCTTATTTTAGAAACTTTATAAAACATCCATCTTTTAGAGAGAGAGGAGCCTTTAGCACGATGTCAATGATCTTTTAGCAATGTTTTGGGATGAGGATGAGATGATATTGATTCTTAGATTTAGTTGATGAAGGAAGGAGATTGAAAAAAAGTTTCTTATTTTAGAAACTTTATAAAATATCAATCTTTTAGATTTGATAAACCCTAGAGATGGTATAAAGGAGCTTTTAGCCAAGTTTTGAGATTAGGATGAGATGGTATTGAATCTTAGATATAGTTGATGAAGGATGGAGAATGAAAAAATAAAAAATTTCTTATTTTATAAACTTTATAACTCATCCATCTTTTAGACATAAGATACCCTTGATATGTTGTTAAGGAGCTTTTAGCCAAGTCTTGAGATGAGGATGAGATGGTGTTGAATCTTAGATTTTGTTGAGAAAGGATGGAGATTGAAAGAAAAAAGTTTCTTATTTTAGAAACTTTATAAAACATTAATCTTTTAGACTTCATAAACCTTAGACATTGTATCAATGAGCTTTTAGCGAGGTTTCAAATGAGGATGAGACGATATTGAATCTTAGATCTAGTTGATGAAGGATGGAGATTGAAAAAATAGAAAGTCTCTTATTTTAGTAACTTTAGGAAACATCCATCTTTAATAAAACATTCATCTCAAAACATGGCTAAAAGCTCCTTGACAGCATCTCTACGGTTTTCTACTTCTAAAAGATGTATGTTTTATAATGTTTCTAAAACCAAAAACTTTCGATTTTTTCAATTCTCATCTTCATCCTAAAACTTGGCTAAAGGCTCATTGACACCATCTATAAGGTTTCATATGTCTAAAAGATTGATGTTTTATAAAGTTTCAAAAATAAGAAACTTTTTATTTCTTCCCCATCCTTCATCAACTAAATCTAAGACTCAATACCATCGCTAACTCATCCCAAAACTTGGCTCAGCGGTCCTTGACACCATTTCTAGGGATTACTAAGTGTAAAAGATTGATGTTTTACAAAGTTTCTAATATAAGAAACGTTCAATTTTTTCAATATCCATCATTTAACAAATAAATCTAAGATTCAATACCATCTCATTCTTAACCTAAAACTTGCTAAAAGCTCATTGACACCATCTCATTCTCAACCAAAAGCATGGCTAAAAGCACTTGGACACCATCTCTTGGGTTTCCTATGTCAAAAAGATGGATGCTTTATAAAGTTACTAAAATAAGAAACTTTATATTTTTTCAATCTTCATCCTTCATCAACTCACTCTAAGATTCAGTACCATCTAATCCTCATCTCAAAACTTATCTAAAAGCTCCTTGACACCACCTAGAGGGTTTCCTATATCTAAAAGATAGATGTTTTATAAAAGTTCTAAGATTAGAAACTTTCTGTTTTTCAATATCCATCCTTCATCAACTAAATCAAAGATTCAATACCATCTCATCCTCATATCAAAACTTGGCTAAAAGCTCCATGACACCATCTCCTAGGATTTCATATGTCCAAAAGATAGACGTTTTATAATAAAATTTCTAAAATATGAAACTTTTATTTTTTTCGCCATCCTTCTTCAAATAAATTTAAGATTCAATACAATCGCTAACTCATCCCAAAACTTGGCTCAAAGCTCCTTGATACCATCTCTAGGATTTCCTATGTCTACAAGATGAATGTTTTGTAAAGTTTCTAAAATAAGAAACTTTCTATTTCTTCAATCTCCATTCTTCATCAACTAAATCTAAGATTCAATTTCATCTTATCCCCATCCCAAAACTTGCCTAAAAGCTCATTGACACTAACTCTAGGGTTTCTTATGTCTAAAAGATGGATGTCTTATAAAGTTTCTAAACTAAGAAATTTTCTATTTTTTCAATCTCCACCATGCGTCAATTAAATCTAAGATTCAATATCATCTCATCATCATCTCAAAACTTAGCTAAAAGCACCTTGACAGCATCTCTAGGGTTTTCTATGTCTAAAAGATGAATGTTTTGTAAAGTTTCTAAAATAATAAACTTTATATTTCTTCAATCTCCATTCTTCATCAACTAAATCTAAGATTAAATTTCATCTAATCCTCAACCCAAAACATGCCTAAAAGCTCCTTGACACTATCTCTAGGGTTTCTTATGTCTAAAAGATTGACGTCTTTTAAAGTTTCTAAATTAAGAAACTTTCTATTTTTTCAATCTCCATCATCAGTTAACTAAATGTAAGATTCAGTATCATCTCATCCTAATCTCCAAACTTGGATAAAAGCTACTTGGCAGCATCTCTAGGGTTTCCTATGTCTAAAAGATTAATGTTTTTTATAAAGTTTCTAAAATAAGAAACTTTATATTTTTTCAATCCCCATCCCTCATCAACTAAATCTAAGATCCAATACCATCAAATCATCATCTCAAAACCTGGCTAAAAGCTCCTTAACACCATCTAGAGGGTTTCCTATGTCTAAAAGATGGATGTTTTATAAATTTTCTAAGATTAGAAACTTTCTGTTTTTCAATCTCCATCCTTCATTAACTAAATCGAAGATTCAATACCATCTCATCCTCGTATCAAAACTTGGCTAAAAGCTCCTTGACACGATCTCTTAGGGTTTCTTATGTCTAAAAGATAGATTTTTTATAAAGTTTCTAAAATAAGAAACTTTTTATTTTTTCGCCATCCTTCTTCAACTAAATTTAGGATTCAATACCATCGCTAACTCATCCCAAAACTTGGTTCAAAGCTCCTTGACACCATCTTTAGGGTTTTTAATGTCTAAAAGGTGGATGTTTTATAAAGTTTCTAAAATTAAGAACTTTTTATGTTTTCAATCTCCAGTTTTCATCACCTAAATCTAGAATCAAAATCATCTTATGTTCATCCCTAAACTTGGCTAAAAGCTCCTTTACACCATCTATAAGGTCTCATATGTCTAAAAGATGGATGTTTTATAAAGTTCCTAAAATATATTAAAAAAATTTCTGTTTAATCTCAATCTTTTATCAACTAAATCTATGATTCATTACCCTCTCATTCTCATCTCAAATCGTAGCTAAAAGCTCATTGACATCATCTGTAGAGTTTCAATACTATAAAACATCAATCTTAAAGCCCCTTAACAACATATCTAGGGTTTACTAAGTCTAAAATATTGATGTTTTATAAAGTTTCTAAAATACAAAACTTTCCATTTTTTCAATCTCCATTCTTCATCAACTAAATCTAAGATTTAATACCCTCTCATTCTCAACTCAAAACTTAGCTAAAAGCCCCTTGAATCATCTCTAGGGTTTCCTATGTCTAAAAGATTGATGTTTAAAAAAGTTTCTAAAGTAACAAACTTTCTATTTTTTCAATCTCCATCTTTCGTCAACTAAATCTAAGATTAAATTTCATTTCATCCTCATCCCAAAACTTGGTTAAAAGCACCATGACACTATCTCTAGAGTTTCTTACGTCGAAAAGATGGATGTCTTATAAAGTTTCTAAAATAAGAAACTTTCTATATTTTCAATCTCCATCATCCGTTAACTAAATCTAAGATTCAAGATCATCTCATTCTCATCTCAAAACTTGGCTAAAAGCTCATTGACACCATCTCTAGGGTTTCTTATGTCTAAAAGATTAATATTTTGTAAAGTTTCCAAAATAAGAAACTATTTATTTCTTCAATCTCCATCTTTCATCAACTAAATCTAAGATTAAATTTCATCTCATCCTCATTCCAAAACTTGGTAAATGCTCTTTGACACTATCTCTACGGTTCCCTATGTCAAAAAGATGGATGTCTTATAAAGTTTATAAATTACGAAACTTTCTACTTTTTAAATCTCCATTATGCGTCAACTAAATCTAAGATTTAATATCATCTCATCCTCATCTCAAAACTTGGCTAAAACCTCATTGACAACATCATTAGGATTTTTTATGTCTAAAAGATGTATGTTTTATAATGTTTCTAAAATCAGAAACTTTCTATTTTTTCAATTCTCATCCTCATTCTAGAACTTGGCTAAAAGCTCCTTCACAACATCTATAGGGTTTCATATGTCTAAAAGATTGATGTTTTATAAAGTTTCTAAAATCAGAAAGTTTCTGTTTTTTCGTTCTCCATCCTTCATCATCTAAATTTAAGATTCATCACCATCGGATCCGAATATCAAAACTTGGTTAAAAGCTCCTTGACACACTCTCTAGGGTTTCTTATGTCTAAAAGATAGATGTTTTATAAAGTTTCTAAAATAAGAAACTTTTTATTTTTTCACCATCATTCATCAACTAAATCTAAGATTCAATACCATCCCTAACTTCTCCCAAAACTTGGCTCATAGCTCCTACGCACCATTTCTACGGTTTACTAAGTATAAAAGATGAATGTTTTGTAAAGTTTCTAAAATAAGAAACATTATAGTTCTTCAATCTCCATCATTCATCAACTAAATCTAAGATTCAATTTCATCTCATCCCCATCCCAAAGCTTGGCAAAAAGCTCCTAGACACTATCTCTGGGGTTTTCTATGTCTAAAAGATGTGTGTCTTATAAAGTTTCTAAATTAAGAAACTTTCTATTTTCTCAATCTCCATCATGCGTCAACTAAATCTAAGATTCAATATCATCTCATCCTCATCTCAAAACTTGGTTAAAAGCTCCTTGACAGCATATCTAGGGTTTTCTATGTTTAAAAGATGAATGTTTTGTAAAGTTTCTAAAATAAGAAGCTTTCTAATTCTTCAATCTCCATCCTTCATCAACTAAATCTAAGATTAAATTTCATCTCATCCTCATCCCAAAATTGCCTAAATGCTCTTTGACACTATCTCTAGGGTATCCTATGTCTAAAAGATGGATGTCTTAAAAAGTTTATAAATTAGTAAACTTTCTATTTGTTCAATCTCCATCATGCTTCAACTAAATATAAGTTTCACATTCATCTCATCCTCATCTCAAAACATGGCTAAAAGCTCCTTCACAGCATCTGTAGGGTTTTCTATGTCTAATAGATGTATGTTTTATAAAGTTTCTAAAATCAGAAACTTTCTGTTTTTTCAATTCTCTTCCTCAACCTAAAACTTAGCTAAAAGCTCATTGACACCATCTATAGGGTTTCCTATGTCTAAAAGATGAATGTTTTATAAAGTTTCTAAAATCAGAAAGTTTCAGTTCTTTCTTTCTCCATACTTCATCATCTAAATTTAAGATTCATTACCATCGCATCCTATTCTCAATACACGCCTAAAAGCTCCTTCACACAATCTTTAGGGTTTCATATGTCTAAAAGATAGATGTTTTATAAAGTTCCTAAAATAAGAAAGTTTTTATTTTCTTCCCATCCTTCATCAACTAAATCTAAGATTCAATAACATCGCTAACTCATCCCAAAACTTAGCTCAGAGCTCATTGACACCATTTCTACGGTTTACTAATTGTAAAAGATTGATGTTTTACAAAGTCTCTAAAATAAGAAACTTTCTATTTTCAATCTCCATCATTAAACAAGTAAATCTAAGATTCATTATTCTCTCATTCTCATCCCAAAACTTGGCTAAAAGCTCGTTGGCATCATCTCTAGGGTTTCCATAATCTAAAAGATTGATGTTTTATAAAGTTTCTAAAATCAGAAACTTTCTGTCTTTTCAATCTCCATCTAAATATAAGATTCAATACCCTATCATTCCCATCCCAAAACATGGCTAAACGCCCGTTGACATCATCTCTATGGTTTCAATACCATACAAGATGGTTGTTTTATAAAGTTTCTAAAATAAGAAACTTTCTATGTTGTCAATCTCCATCTTTCATCAACTAAATCTAAGATTCAATACCATCTCATCATCATCCCAAAACTTAGCTAAAAGAACATTGACACCATCTCAAGGGTCTCCTATGTCTAAAAGATGGATGTTTCATAAAGTTTCATAAAAAAGAAACTTTCTATTTTTCAACCTCCATCCTTCATCAATAAAATCTAAGATTCAATACCATCTCATCATCATCCCAAAAGTTGGGTAAAAGCTCCTTGACACCATCTCCTAGGGTTTCATGTGTGTAAAATAAAAAACATTTTATTTTTTTGCCATCTTTCATCAACTAAATTTAAGATTCAATATCATCGCTAACTCATCCTAAAACTTGGCTCAAAGCTCCTTGACAATATCTCTAGGGTTTCCTATGTCTAAAATAAGAAACTTTCTATTTTTCAATCTCTATTTTTCATCAACTAAATCTAAGATTCAAAATCATCTTATCTTCATCCCAAAACATGGCTAAAAGCTCTTTAACACCATCTTTAGGGTCTCATATGTCTAAAAGATGGATGTTTTATAAAGTTTCTAAAATAAGAAATTTTTTATTTTTTCAATCTCCACTTTTATCAACAAAATCTAAGATTCATTATCCTCTCATTCTCATCTCAAAACTTGGTTAAAAGCTCGTTGACATCATCTGTAGAGTTTCAATACTATAAAAGATCAATCTAAAAGCTCATTGACAACATCTCTAGGGTTTACTAAGTCTAAAAGATTGATGTTTTATAGAGTTTCAAAAATACGAAACTTTCTATTTTTTCAATCTCCATTCTTCATCAACTAAATCTAAGATTTATTACCCTCTCATTCTCAAGTCAAAACTTCGCTAAAAGCACCTTGACATCATCTCTAGGGTTTCCAATGCCTAAAAGATGGATGTTTTATAAAGTTTTATTTTTTCAATCTCCATCATTCATCAACTAAATCTAAGATTCAATTTCAACTCATCCTAATCCCAAAACCTAGCTAAAAGCTTCTTGACACCATCTCTAGGGTTTCTTATGTCTAAAAGATTGATGTCTTATAAAGTTTCAAAATTAAGAAACTTTCAATTTTTTCAATCTCCATCCTCCGTTAATTAAATCTAAGATTCAATATCATCTCAAAACTTGGCTTAAAGCTCCTTGACACCATCTCTATGGTTTTCTATGTCGAAAAGATGAATGATTCGCAAAGTTTTTAAAATACGAAACTTTCTATTTCTGCAATCTACATCCCTCATCAACTAAATGTAAGATTCAATTTCCTCTCATCCTCCCAAAACTTGCCTAAAAGCTCATTGACACTATTTCTAGGGTTTCCTATGTCTTATAAAGTTTCTAAATTAAGAAACTTTCTATTTTTTTAATCTCCATCATGCGTCAACTAAATCTAAGATTCAACATCATCTCATCCTAATCTCAAAACTTCGCTAAAAGCTCCTTTACAGCATCTGTAGGGTTTTCTATGTCTAATAGATGTATGTTTTCTAAAGTATCTAAAATAAGAAACTTTATATTTTTTCAATTCTCATCCTTAACCTAAAACTTGGCTAAAAGCTCATTGACACCATCTATAGGGTTTCCTATGTCTAAAATATTAACATTTTATAAAGTTTCTAAAATAAAAAAACTTTCTATTTTTTCTTTTTCCATCCTTCTTCAACTAAATTTAAGATTCATTACCATCACATCCTCATCTCAAAACATGGCTAAAAGCTCATTGACACAATCTCTAGGGTTTCATATGTCTAAAAGATAGATGTTTTATAAAGTTCCTAAAATAAGAAACTTTTTTTCTCCCAATCCTTCATCAACTAAATCTAAGATTCAATACCATTGCTAACTCATCCCAAAACTTGGCTCAGAGCTCCTTGTCACCATTTCTAGGGTTTACTAAGTGTAAATGATTGATGTTTTAAATAGTTTCTAAAATAATAAACTTTCTATTTTTTCAATCTCCATCATTTATCAAGTAAATCTAAGATTCATTATGCTCTCATTCTCATCCCAAAACCTGGATAAAAGCTAGTTGACATCATCTCTAGGGTTTCCTTTGTCTAAAAGATGTATGTTTTATAAAGTTTCAAAAATCAAAAACTTTCTATCTTTTCAATCTCCATCCTTCATCCACTAAATCTAAGATTCAATACCCTCTCATTCTCATCCCAAAGCATGGCTAAAAGCTCGTTGACATCGTTTCTAGGGTTTTAATACCATAAAAGATGGATGTTTCATAAAGTTTCAAAAATAAGAAACTTTCTATTTTTTCAATCTCTATCATTAATCAACTAAATCGAAGATTCAATTCAATTTCATCATCATCCCAAAACTTGGCCAATAGCACATTAACACCATCTCTAGGGTCTCCTATGTCTAAAAGATGGATGTTTTATGAAGTTTCTAAAATTAGAAACTTTCTGTTTTGTCAATCTCAATCCTTCATCAACTAATTCTAAGATTCAATACCATCTCATCCTAATCTTAAAACTTTGCTAAAAGCTCCTTAACACCATTTCTAAGGTTTCCTATGTCTAAAAAACAGATGTTTTACAAAGTTTCTAAAATAAGTAACTTTCTATTTTTTCAATCTTCATCTCTCATAAAAAAAATCTAAGATTTTAAACCATCTCATCATCATCCCAAAGCCACGCTAAAAGCCCTTTGACACCATCTCTAGGGTCACATATGTCTAAAAGATGGATATTTTATAAAGTTTCTAAAATAAGAAACTTCCTATTTTTTGATTCTCCATCGTCCAATAACTAAATCTAAGATTCAATACAATCTCATCCTCTACTCAAAACTTGGCAAAAAGCTCCTTCACATCATCTCTAGGGTTTCATATGTCTAAAAGATGGATGTTTTATAAAGTTTCTATGATTAGAAACTTTCTGTTTTTCAATCTCCATCCTTCATCAACAAAATCTAAGATTTAAACATTCTCATCCTAGGATCAAAACTTGGCTAAAAGCTCCTTGAAACCATCTCCTAGGGTTTCATATGTCTAAAAGATAGATTTTTTATAAAGTTTCTAAAATAAGAAACTTTTTATTTTTTCGCCATCCTTCATCAACTAAATTTAAGATTCAATACCATCGCTAACTCATCCCAAACTCCTTGACACCATCTCTAGGGTTTCCTCTGTCCAAAAGGTGGATGTTTTATAAAGTTTCTAAAATAATAAACTTTCTATTTTTTCAATCTCCATTTTTCAATAACTAAAACTAAGATTCAAAATCATCTTATCTTCATCCTAAGACATGGATAAAAGCTCATTGACACTATCATATGTCTAAAAGATGGATGTTTTATAAAGTTTCTAAAGTAAGAAATTTTCTATTTTTTCATTCTTCATCCTTTATCAACTAAATCTAAGATTCTTTACCCTCTCATTCTTATCTCAAAACTTTGCTAAAAGCTCGTTGACATCATCTGTAGAGTTTCAATATTATAAAAGATAATTCTAAAAGCTCCTTGACAACATCTCCAGGGTTTACTAAGTCTAAAAGATTGATGTTTTTAAAAGTCTCTAAAATACAAAACTTTCTTTTTTTCAATCTCCATTCTTCATCTACTAAATCTAAGATTCAATACCTTCTTATTCTCAAGTCAAAACTTAGCTAAAAGCTCCTTGACATCATCTCTAGGGTTTGTTATGTCTAAAAGATGTATGTTTTATAAAGTTTCTAAAATAAGAAACTTTCTATTTTTTCAATCTCCATCATTTATCAACTAAATCTAAGATTCAATTTCATCTCATCCTCTTCCCTAAACTTGGCTAAAAGCTCATTCACACCATCTCTAGGGTTTCCTACGTATAAAAGAATGATGTCTTATAAAGTTTCTAAATTACGAAACTTTTTATTTTTTCAATCTCTATTATGCGTCAAATAAATCTAAGATTCAATATCATCTCATCCTCGTCTTAAAACTTGGCTAGAAGATCCTTGACAGCATATCTAGAATTTTCTATGTAAAAAAATGTAAGTTTTATAATGTTTCTAAAATCAGAAACTTACTGTTTTTTCAATTCTCATCCTCCTCCTAAAACTTGGCTAAAAGCTTCTTGACACCATCTATAGGGTTTCCTATATCTAAAAGATGGATGTTTTATAAAGTTTATAAAATCAGAAACTTTCTGTTTTTTCATTCTCCATCCTTCATCAACTATAAGCCTAATGGTTCCCACCTTGGCATTCCCATCTTCTTTTGATGATTCCAACACACAAGTAATTTTATATGACTAATGTGTTTGATTGTCTAAGTTGTAGATCATGATTATGTTAAGACAAGATTGCTTGGATTAGGGTCAAGAAGCTCTCATTGGACCGCATTCGGAAGGCCAAAGACATCGGAGATCCAAGACGCATGAAGACTTGAAGCATCGCAATTGAAGATCGAAGTCGTTTAGAATATATAAGATCCAATTCTAGTTTAGATTTTAAGAGGCATAAATAAAGAAATCACACACCCCTAATGGACTAACATGTTTAAGTGTTTCCCTTGTGGTGTTCCAATCCTTTGGAACCCTCATAACAATCCAAACCTTGTATAAAATGTGGAAGTCTTGAAGCCCAAAACAAACAGTAAAACATATTTGAAAACCAGCTGGAATTAGGCTTCTCGGAGCTCCGAGAAATGGTCCAGTAACATTTTTCCATCTTCTGTTTGTATTCCCGGAACTCCGTGAGAAATTCTCAGAACTTCAAGAATTTCTCGGGGCTCCGAGAAAATCTCTTAGAACTCCGAGACCACTATGTCGGAAACAAAATTGTAGCCGTTGGGGATTTCGCCAGAATTACCACTATGCCCCTCAAACGGTCATATTTGGGTTTTCTATATATATGTGGGTTCTAAACTTCCCAACTATCAATCCTAACACTCTAAAAACCTATTGGAATATCCTAAGAGTGTATTAAGCTTGTTTATACCTCTCATCCTCTAGAATTAGGATTTGGATCGTAGGCTTCAATTGTACATCTTCTTCAAACTTTGTAAACCCTTGTGAGGGATTTTTTTGTTCTTTCTTTCTTTGCTAAATGATTGTGTTCGGGCGAGTGTTCGGAGAAGCAAAGCACTCTCTCCGTGGTGAGGATTGCCACCATGGTTAAAGGCAATTAGAATTGTAATTGGCACCGATCTTTGCCGAAGTTAAGAAGATCAACATAGTGAAGCCATCAACGGGTTTGGTTGGTGGAGTGGAGTAGGCCTCGCGTTTTGAGGACCGAACCACTTTAAATCTCGGGTGCACTCTCTCTTATCTCGTGCTTTACATGTGCATTGCACTTAGGATTTAACTTGTATGCTTAATTGCCTTTCTGATCTCTTAAATCTTCAAAATTGGGTTAGAGTTTTCAAAAGCTTAAAACTTGTTAGGAACCTAATTTTCCCTCCTCATAAGTTGCCATTAGAATAGTACTTGGGCCTATCCTTGGAATTTCACTTGGTATTAGAGCCTTGGATCTTAAAAGATTTTCTTTTTTTTAAATCTTTGGTAAAAATTTTTTTTAATTTAATAAGGGAAAGATCGTAAAATCATTGGCAACTTTCTATTTGTGAAATGGCAAACATGATTGGAACCGGACTTCCGGAAGGCCATTCCACAATAAGACCTCCTTTCTTTGATGGGTCCAACTATGGACATTGGAAGACAAGGATGCGCATCTATCTTCTTTCGATAGATGTGGAGCTCTAGAATATTGTTGAAAATGGATATACTTTGCCTTCCAAGCCATTTGAAGAATGGGATGTTGTAGTGTAGACACCCCATTTTGACCGGACCCAAGTTCGTGTTGCTTGTGCGAAACCTCGTCAAATCAATGAGCTGGGGTCCCAAATTGAACCCTGGGGAAGTTTAAGGTCTCTCATAGGTCTCCGTAAAATTTCGTCGAGATCCGAGCGCGTTTGCTTAGTGAACGAGCCAGAGAGTGAGCGCAATGCGGACTAGAAGGGGGGTGAAACATCTGAAAAGGGAGTTGTCCGCAAGAGGAGGCGATTATATCATGTTTGTATAAAAGGAAAAAGGGGGTTGAATCAGCCTATTCGGAGTCGAGCCAAGTTCGCGCGCTCCACAAAATTTGTGCGCCCATCAAATGGGTAGTGCGGATATCAGCACCCTTATTTTAATATAAAAAAAATTACAAAGAACAAAAGGGGATCTGATTTTTCGTTCGAGAGAGAGATAGAGAGAGAGAAATAGAGAGGGAGGATTTTCTTCTCCTCCGGCAACGGTGCTGGAGCTCCGATCGCACTGAGATCTGAGAAGAGAGAAAGAGAGGGAGGGATTGAGAGAATAAGAAAGGGGATCTTATTTTTTTGTTGAAGCAGAGGCAGAGAGAGAAGCAGAGGGAGAGAAATCTGATGATCTTGCCGGATATCTTCATCTTCTCCGGTCATTTTCTCTCTCTGATCGTCGTTCTAGCACCCGCCATCACACTCTTCTCATCATCTCTTGAATCTCCACCATAATTCCAACCACCATTGGCTTCAACCCCATCCCAAAACCCTATTCATGAAACCCTAGGTCTGCGCGGAACAAAAGAGAAAGTGCTGATCTTCTTCTCCGGCCGGATTATCGGAGATCCGTGTTTCCATCTCCACCAGCGCTTTCTCCGGCAAATCCCATCGCCTTTAACCCTTATTTCCCCATTTCCGATCTCTTCTCCCAGTAGATCTCCGGCCAATTTTTCCGGCCAGCATCTCTACAATCTTACTATGTGATTCTCTCCATTGTTACTCTTCTTTAGTGCCTTAGATCCTTCTTTTTCACAAATTAGAACCCTAAGATCTAAGCTAGGATTTCAGATCCGTTTATTTTATTTTGTAGAAACGTTTGATCCAATTTTGTATATCTGGATTATTTGTTGTAAATCTTAGATCTAAGATCTGTTGAAGGAAGAGGTAAGGGATAATCAAAAGAATCTTATTACTTTCAAAGAAGGAAGCAGCAGTTCTTTTGATACCTTGATAATCCAAAGTTTCTAGCTCATTTTCTCTGTGAGTATTTCTTTCCTCTACTCTATGTGTAGTCGTTATTTGAGATATTTCATTCGTAGTGTTATTATTAAATGACAGAATGAAGATGATTAGAGCTTGGTTTTATTGTGCTGAAATAAAAGCTGTTGTGGTTCAGTTTCATTGTGCTGAGTAGGTTGAGAATTATGGTTCATTTTCCTTTATGTGCTAAACTGCTAATTGATAATGATCAATGGAATTTTGGTGGTAGTCATTTTTCACAATTATTATTTTATGATGCAATGCAAATGTGAAGAGGGTTTATAGGTCTTCATTATTTTTTGATGTCATCAGGAAATTTCTTTTATGAAATGATTATGTTGACCGCAGATTTAAGTTTCAGTTAGTATTGAGTTTTGATTCAATCTGTAAATGCACAGTTCAATATGTTGTACTCCCTTGAAGTTTTGTTATTCTTTCAAAGAATATTGATTATAACTGATTGTCATTTAAAAGCTATTGCAGTCCATCTCTTAAGCTTTATGTTCGGCTGTTTTTAAATTTAGATGATGATGAATGCATATTCGATTGCATGAGTAGTCATGATAATTTTCAGATGATCAGGATATTTGTGCAAGATCGTCATCTCCAACTTCCATCTATTTTACGACCCTATTGATCTTTGCACCTATTGGTTGGTCTTCCCTTGCTTTGCCTTTCACGAGAAGTGCAAACTGCTTTATTGTATTTGATTGGTTGGGTTGGAACCATCATAATCCTCTCCATTAGATATTCGCATACAATTTCTAGAGGGGGCATTTTAATTGTCCAGGGTTCGCATCATCGGTTAATTGGTAACTCACCGCATGGTTCAGATTGATTTACAAAAAGGTTTACAACAGCCAGTTACTTGGATTGATCAAGCTGGTGGCTGTTTCTTTCCAGAATTATATTTTGTTGATGATAGACCGCATGCCTGCTTTTGCTCCGAGGGATAAAATGATCAAGTTCATTTAAGTTCAGAGCCAAATGGGAGCCGTGAAATTAAGGTACAGCTGGAGATTACAATAAGTGGCAGTGACTGCCCAAAATCAGATGAATGTGGTGGGACATCAATTTCTCATGTTAAACGGCTTAAAGTTGAAGAAAACCTTGCAAACAATCATTATGAGCTGGAAGAGAATTACGGCAACTATGGTAAAGCATATGCAGAAATTAATGAGAAAGTTTGAGAAAAGGAACCGTGGGTATTTTCTGCTTCCCAGAACCCTGGTTTTGAATATATGCATGGGAAATTGACGAGATTGATTAGAGGTGGGAGAAGTTTTGATACTGTGGAGAGCATGTTCCTTTTATGTTTGGGATCCTTTCTTAATGCGAACAGCATAGTTGGAATTTATCGTGGTTCACTGGCGAGTATGCCAGTGCGCATATGGCTGCAGTCTTTTTAAAGCAGGCAAAAATCACTAAAAATGGCAGGGATGATGAAGGCGCTAGCCCAAGCCCATCATCTTTAGGGGACTTGCTCAGTCCAGGTAGCTCTCCCCTCCTTTGTATAATAGATTTGTCTTGTCTTTTAGAGACCTTTAGACGTTAGGTCCCCTCATTGCAAGGGCGATGAAGGCGATAGCCCATGCCCATCTTTAGGGGACTCGTTCAATCCAAGTAGCGCTCCCCTCTTTTGTTTAGTAGGCCTACCCAACCTTTTGGATTTCTTTTAACCATTTTTTTTAAAAGAACCCTTCTCTGGGCAATGATAAGGTTACTTGGAGCCCGTCTTTGTGTTTTGTGGCTCACCGTTTTTTGCACTTGAATCTGCACAAGTTGATGCCCCCTGTTATGCACCAAAATTTATAAAAATCAGAAATATCATTGCATGCATTTGTATAATTTGTTGAAAATTTAAGATTCTTCTTTTATGTTAAGTTTTGAGTTAGGTTCTGAAGATGAATGGACTGTTCAGGTGAGACTATCTTGAAAGCTTATCATACTTATTTTTTATTTAAATAAATTGTTTAATTGAAGAAGGAAATCAGATGACTACTCTATTCGATTTTAGCGACATGAGTACTGTTTGATTTCAAGGCGGTTTGTAGAAATATTATATGTGTATGAAATCAGATGATTACTTTGGCATCATCTGATTTCGTTGGAGTCCCCGTATTGGGGTTTGTGGTTGGCTTTGAAGTGTTTGATATTAGCTGGTCTGGGCTAATTAATTAGGCTACCTAGCGGCTGGTCTGGGCTAATTAATGTTGTTTATCATGCTATGATTGCTATTATTACAGGTTGTGTACTCTTTAGTTATAAGTCTTTCTTTGCTTAGTACTTGATTTGTTTATATAAGAATTGAATGAAAATTTGAGATTGCCTAGTAGCTCTTTTCTGCTCTCTTGGTAGACTAGCGCAGTCTTCTAGACTTCTTTAGATACTAGAACCTGTACTAGGAGGCATATTCTGTCTCATTAGGAAATCCTCCTTTGGAGGCAAGCCTCATTTTTAGCTTAACCTCAAGGAGGTTGCTTTTATTTTGATAAATGGTGTACCCATAGGAGGCATGCCTTGCGTCATTTAGAGAGCCTTTGAATCATTCGTTTGTGTGGTGATGTTATCGGGGGAGTCTTTGACTCATTTGATCTTTATTGATGTTATTAGGGAGTCATCTGTCTTGGCTTTGTAAGTAATTAGCCTTTAGAAGGCCTGCTTGGCCTCATTTGTAGAATCCTCTCTGAGGTTGCACCTCAATTTGTTCCTCTGTTAATTAGAGACCAATTTGGTCAATTAGTTCTCTTAGCCTTGCTTACCCCTTGCAAGGGCAATGATAAGGTTACTTGGAGCCCATCTTTGTGTGTGTTTGGGAGACCCGCCCGGTCTCATTCTCTCGCTAGTTCTCCTCTTTGTGCGTCGTTTGGTTTTTGGGAGAACACCCTACTCGGCTTGGCTTCATACTCCTACCCTTATGGGGTACTAGGCGCACATATGTTGCACCCTAGGGCTAAGTAGCTGTCCGGCCCGGCTGGGTGTTTTACCTCTGCCAAATGTGCAAATTCTTGTTCCTTTTCTTTTAGGGAGTCTCTGACTCATTTATCCTTTAGTTGGTGTTAGTGGAGTCTTTGACTCATGTTCCTTTCCTTTTAGGGAGTCTCTGACTCATTTATCCTTTAGTTGGTGTTAGTGGAGTCTTTGACTCATGTTCCTTTTCTTTTAGGGAGTCTTTGACTCATCTATCTTTTAGTTGGTATTAGTGGAGTCTTTGACTCATGTTTCTTTCTCTTTTAGAGAGTCTTTGACTCATCTATTCTTTAGTTGGTGTTAGTGAAGTCTTTGACTCGTGTTTCTATTTCTTTTAGAGAGTCTTTGACTCATTCATCCTTTAGTTGGTGTTATTGGAGTCTTTGACTCGTGTTTCCATTTCTTTTAGAGAGTCCTCGACTCATTTATCCTTTTAGTTGGTATTGTTAGAGTCTTTGACTCATATTCCTTTTCTTTCAGAGAGTCTTTGACTCACTCGTCCTTTAGATAGCAGTATTAGAGAGTCTTTGACTCATTTCCCTTTTTTTTCTATAGTTGTTTTTAGGAGCTTCTCCTTAGTGTTGTCGTTACTCTTGTTTGTTGGAGACTTGCCCAGTCTCATTGGAGCTTTACTGTAAGCCCAAGGGTTCCCCATGGGTTCACTCAATCACCTTGTTTCGATGATTAACAAACGCAAATTGATTAGTCATTTATGGATTAATTGTTTGCCTTGAGTGTTGTGCTATACACAGGGAATTCACATGTCAAATCCATGCTAGCACACACCATTGATGGCCTATGCTTGAAGATGAACCAAACAAAGGACAAAGGAGCTAGAGCATATTTGGACAAACCATACCTTGGAGGATCAACCAAGGAGAAGTTCCACACAACCATCTCAAAGCATTGAACAAGCAAAGGAAGATCAATGAAGGCCAAAGCTTGTGGATCAACAACTTGGAAATGAGCTTGAACCAAATGGTGGCATCATCCTTTGAAGGTGTCAAGCAAAGAAGCTCAACCTTGAAGATCCCAAAGCAAGCCATGCACTCAAAGAGAATATCAAGCAATGGCTACCTCAAGAGTTCATTCAAGAGAGTGGTAAAAAGGGTAGATTGTATCACCTATCTCTCTTGTGTTTTCTCTTATCAAGGCACATCTTAAAACCCCTAAAACTATATTTTTCAAAGAGACTAACACACCCTTTAAGGACTTAAATGGATAAGTGAATGGCCATGGTGGTGTACCAAGATGTTGGGACCCATATGGCATTCAACACAAGAATGAACAAAACAGAGTTCCGAAGCAACAACCTGGACCAGCAACTAAATCCTATCAAAACTTATTTAAAACATTTTCAAATATTTTTGAAAATATTTTTAACAGATAGCTCTCATTTTTCTCATATCCGTAGAGTATAGAAACGTCAAAATCCGACGAGAAATGAGGGAGATATGAATTTTACAAGTTCGACACTGTTTGCTGGAAACCAGTCTCGGAACTCCGAGAATTATTCTCGGAGCTCCGAGCTCGGAACTCCGAGAACATTCTCGGAGCTCCGAGAAATGCACCAGATTCTAAACTTAAAGGCTTTGTTTGAATTCTCGGAACTCCGACAATTTGCTCGGAACTCCGAGAATTTCGCTCGGAACTCCGAGAAATGTTTTTCTTCAAAAAAATATAGCCGTTGGGGTGCAACGGCTAGTTGATTTTTTGACCCAGTTTTGACTGTTTTACCCCCCAAACGGTCACATGGAGTTGGGACTTTATATATACCCATTCAAGGGTCCAAAACACTAGATGAACATTGTCCAACTTCTACAAACCCTAGAAAATCACTTGTGAACTATTTTTGGGTTAAATTCTCTCACCAACCAAACTCTTTGTGTCTTGATTTGAGAAAATCTTTTGAGATTGGTTTAGGCTTAAACTTGTTTATTCTTGAGAGCATCCTTGGAGCTTCAACTTGCATTGTAGCCTACATAGAGGCAAAGCTTTTATCTTCTTCTTTACTCGATCGGTGGCAAGGGCATCCGTTGTTTTTAATTCCCTTGGGTGAACCGCTTAGAACTCGGCGGAGAAGGAGAGTCATTGTAAAGGTGAAAGGGCATCCTTATTTAATTCCCTTGGAGTGTAAAAGCCTAGGAGCCGGGCGTCGTGGAGGTCTCAATAGTGGAAATCCTCAAGTGCGACCTTGAGAAGAGTGGAGTAGGCCGTTTGCCGAACCACTATAAATATTTGTGTCACTTGTGTGATTGGTATTTCTCTCACTCCTTCTCACTCTCTTATTTGATTATTTGTGCTTAGAATTGAGTGAGTAGTTAGCATTGATAATCAACCTAAATATCTTAACCTTGCTAACTAGGCTATTAAAATTACCTAATTAAGTTTGTTAATCAACAATGGTTTTGAACGTATATTAATTTGTAATATTGTTTAAGTTCAACTATTTCAAACTTAATTAAACAAGGGATAAGTCTTGGGTGAAATCTTAGAAAAAGAATTTAAAAAGATAAAGGTTTTATAAACATCCTATTCACCCCCCCTCTAGGTTGCCAAACCAAGTCACTACTTGGATTTCATTTACCTTCTGGGTCTTAGATCCTTTTGTCATCTTTGATAGTTAGCTTGCCTGGTTTAGGGGTTTCCCCTGTTTGCCCTAGGGTTTAGCCTAGGGTTTTGCTTTGTGTGTTCCCTTAGATCTTTGACCAAAAGGGTGAAATCAGAAATTAAAAATCTAAAAAAAATTAGAAATTCGAAATCCAAAAACATTTGAAAAGCTTTAAAACCCAAAAACATTAGAAATTTGAAACTCAAAAACATTGGAAAAACTTTAAAAACATCAAAAACATTAAAAAATATCAAAAATCTAAAGTGTTGAATGTTTTAGAGGTAGCAATTAGGAGAGTTCGTTTCGAACTACGTTGGCTTGATCCTCTTCCGAGGTACGTAGTGCAGCTTGGGATCTATATCCCAAGTCCAGCCAAACTTTTTGTAGATAGTATTTTAAATCTTTTCGAATAAGCAACCTTTAAAACCTTCATTTTCAAAAGATCTTCCTCTAGAGTTAGGAGTTTCTCCTAGACAGAGAGTTTTAGGGTTAGGTGGTATCTTTTGATAGGTTGTTTGTTTGCTTGCTTGTTGTGTGCTTGTTTTAGAGTTAGGGGTCTGTCCTAGAGTTATAGGAGCGCCTCCGTCCGATCAGTCGGCGATCCACATCGCCGAGTGATGACTAGAGCAGGATACGCTAGTACACCCTTTGTTTTCCTTAGGAAGCACAGCCTAGTTACACATAGGTTGTAGGAACCACCTGCATTAGCTTAGGGCTGATCTGCATTTAGTTAGGGCATATAGGGTGTCCTAAAATTCACAATTCACTGAAATTTAAATAATCGTACAATAAACTTTAATAATTGGTCCGGTCTTTTAGATCGAGTTTAGGATAGAGGGCTAGGTGTCTTAGGCATCATAGCTTAGAATAGGCGTGAAGAACTACGTTGCCTTGATTCTCGTGGAGGCGGGGATACGTAGGCTTCTTTGGATGAATACCAGACCATCTGAAAACTCGGGCTAATAATTTAGAGTCTTAGGATTTGTTGTGTAGTCATCGTATGTTTTGATGTGTTTTCTTACTTTCTTGTACTGATCCTATACCTTTAGCTATAGCTTGCATGTGTTTGCACATCAGAACTTAGACACCTATTAGGCATGTCACTCATAACCTAGCTATGCTTAGGTGTCACATTTTTCATTTTATTTTATATGTGTATTATTTTTATCCTCAGGAAATGCATGCTTAGGTAGACGACTCTTGAGGATTGTTCCCATTTCACATGATTTTTACTCAAACTTCTTTGGAGTTAATAATAAATGGCATAAGAGACCAAGTGCTTGCACTCGGACGAATCGGGGGTGCTCTCAGACCTTCCCCATTCGTAACCAGGCACGAACCCATATATATTTCTGGTTATCCATTGCATAGAGGATTTGATTTTAGGGTTCCATGGCATATTCATGGATGGCGACTCTGAGTTTATTTTAGGTATGTCTCGGTTTCGAGCCCTGGCTCCGGATCAAGACATATCTCTTTCTTTTTATATCGCCACTCGTGCTATGCTATGAGGGTGGCATCCGTTTTGAGAGTTCCTTGGTAGAGCTCTCCACACACGTGGATGATCCAGAGGGTGCTAGGGACCCGTTCCCTCGCCTTCCTCGGATCGGGGTCCACATGTAGAGAAAACGGAAGCAAATTTAAATTACAAAGCTAAAAATTCTTTATTTTGTGCCTTACCTACGGAGGAGTTTAATAGAGTAGCTCTTTTTTATTCCGCCAAGGTTATTTGGGACACTCTTGCCGTTACCTATGAGGGAACATCACAAGTCAAGGATTCCAAAATAAACTTGTTAACGAGCAAATATGAAATATTTAGAATGGGTCAAAATGAAAGTATTTTCGAAATGTATACCCGATTTTCTAAAATAACAAATGCATTAGCTAATCTTGGTAAATATTATCCTACTGATGAGCTTGTGGGTAAGTTGCTTAGGTCACTTCCTCCACATTGGGATTCAAAGGTCACCGCCATACAAGAATCAAAGGATCTCAAGATGCTAACTATGGAGGAGCTTGTAGGATCTCTTATCACTCACGAGATGCTCCTTACGAGCCGACAAGAGGAGAAGAAGCCAAAAGAGAAAGGAAAATAGAGTAGATCCTAAGCACTCAAGGTGAAAGCGGACTCATCTTCCTCAAGTGAGGCGGATAGTGATGAAGAAGAAGCTTTGAGAAAATTCAAAAGCTTATGGAGAAAGAAGCATAAAAAGGATAAAAAGAAGAAGAAAGAAGAAAGTGAAGTAGAGGGTGGTATAAGATGCTATAATTGCAAGAAGACGGGACATAAAAGACCAGATTTCTCTCTTCTCAACTCATCATCCTCAAAGTTCAAGGGTAAGAAGAAAGATTGGAAGAAGAATAAGGGTCTCATCGCCGCTTGGGAAGCGTCAAGCACGTCGGGTAAGAGTTCAAGCGAAGGGCTAGCTAATAAGGATGACCTTTGTTTCATGGCACTCACCCATGAAGATGAGGTAAATTCTAGCCTCTCTTGTAATTCATCAAGCAGTGATAGTGGAAACATATCTTATGATGAATTGTGCATTACTTTGCATTCTCAAATTTCAAAAAATAAAGTTCGTAAAAAATCTATTTCAAAATTAGAAAATGAACTTGATGTTTTGAAAAATGAGTCATCTTCTTCCATATCTAAATCTCAAGCACAAATTGAAAATTTTAAACTTGAAATTGAAAACCTTAAGGGTATTTTGGATGAGAAATCTTGCTAATTAGTACAATTTCATAATGTGGCAAGACAAGATTGTCATCATAAAAAAGGGGGAGATTGTCATCATAAAAAAGGGGGAGATTATAAGCCCAATGGTTCCCACCTTGGCATTCCAATCTTCTTTTGACGATTCCAATACACAAGTGATTTTATATAACTAGTGTGTTTGATTGTCTAAATTGTAGATCATGATTGTGTTAAGACAAGATTGCTTGGATTGAGGCCAAGAAGCTCTCATTGGACCGCATTCGGAAGGCCAAAGACATCGGAGATCCAAGACGCATGAAGACTTGAAGCATCGCAATTGAAGATCGAAGTCGTTTAGATTGTATAAGATCCAATTCTAGTTTAGATTTTAAGAGGCATAAATAAAGTAATCACACTCCCCTAATGGACTAACATGTTTAAGTGATTGCCCTTGTGGTGTTCCAAGCCTTTGGAACCCTCATAACAATCCCAACCTTGTATAAATATGTGCAAGTCTTGAAGCTGTAGACACCCTCCTTTTGCTACACTTTAACCAACAATAACCTAATATATTGATCCGTGAAATTTCACTGGTAAAATATGCATCCACAAATTTTCTAAAAAACCAAAATGATAAAGAGATGTACCTGGTAAGATGATTAGATCCGAAAAATTGAAAAAATACCCTGATTGGTGACTTTAGAGTATTAAATCCATAAAAGAGTCCATCTATCATGAATTTATATGTTTTAGGTCATTATGTCTCAATCTGATCGATCCAGGTTAATCTCAAATTCAGATTAAACAGTGTTGTCACTTAATTGAGCAAAAACCCAGTGAAAAATCACGGATCAAGGCATGATGAATGAGAACCGTCGAAATTATTCCATTAAATCATCAATAACAAAACTTTTTAAAGTCTTAATTGGTGTTGATGTCATGGTTTAATAGTTTTAGCCTTTGATCCAAAATTGATCGAATCGGTTGGTTCATTTGGATCGCCGATTTGCTCAATCTTTGGAAAAACGATCTGCCGAGGAAGATTGATGGCTCTCATTCATCAAAATTTTGAACTCAATATTTCTATGGCAATATTGGGCTTCAACGAAAGAGTAAAAATCAAGGATTCCAAAGGTGAAAAAATTATCGAAATCGGATGCCAAAATCTCCGGAAAATGATATTTTTCTGTTTCCGCGAGTGTTCTCTCTCCTCACATTCTCTCTCCTCTCACCACACGTTTTCCCAAGCTTGGGAAAACGTATATTGTTTTCCTCTCCCCTATTTTTGAATATTGTGTGGATACCTTAAGATTTGGTGAAAATCTTTGCAAATTCGAAATAGAACAAGTGTCATAATATTACTAGTTCAAGTAATTGCCCCAAATTGAGAAGGAGACATGTCCACACTTTATTGGAAACCAAATATTCTAAAATTTGGACGTTTCTTTTTTCAATCTAAATTTGCAAGGACACATGACATGCAATGAATTGTTTCTTAAATAATGCAATCAAGCTTCACTATTTAGAACTCTTTCTATTCTTCACAAGCCCACCAAAATTGGACGTTCTTTCCTTCATATCTGGGTGTTTCCAAAAGATTGGGTTGGAATATTCTAGGAGCTTTTCATCCATACCATCAAATTGTCTCTCACCTTCAATTTTTAATCTCCACCCTACCTTTCCCTCTCCTCCTAACTTAGTAACCTTGGTCACCCATTCACCTATAAATACCTCTAAATTCTTCCCTAGAAAGGGAGAAAAAAAATTGAAGCTCTTATCCTTCCTCAAAATTTGTGCATTTTCTTCTTCAATTTTGTGAGGTCGGCTACCATTAGCCGAACTTTACGAAATTGTGGCTATCTCAATCTTGGGTCGGCCACCTCCACTTCATCCCATCCTGGCAAAGGTCCAATATTCTCTTCCAAAAGCATTGGTTAACTTCCACTGATCTTGCCTCTCAATATTCACTTGGATCTCATCGGATTGCAAGAAAGAGCGTGAGGATCGCCATCAAACCCCGGAAGAGGTAGGCCAAAATTCCTTTTTATGTTCATATTAAATTTGTCTGAATTTGGTTTCCTCTACTATTTCCCCCCTCTCAATTGGCATATCTTAGTATCCCATGATTCGGTTCGGCCTTTTTCTTATGTGCAACCTGTTGGAACCCAAGAACCCCAAAGCACTGTATGTGTCGAAAAGTGAAACCCATTGTGCATAAAATACACGAGTGTTGTGTGAGCGGACCCATGCATTATGTGCATATCCCCTAATTTAAACCCATATATGATATGCTTCGAATTAAGCACTGTGTATATGATCAATCTACCCATTGGATTTAATGTGCATTGTGTGAGCGTTCACCTACTCAAACCTCCCTGACCTACTTGGTCCAACCCAAATAAACCCAGACTCACCTAACCAGTTCAACCTGAACCGCAACCCGCATCTCTCACTCGGTCCAACCAGGACCCAACCCAAACCAAAGCCGCATCCCAGCCCAAGCCGCACCTCGACCCGAGCCCAACCCATTCGGTCCCCATTTTTAGCACCTAGTCAATTTAATCAAAACCCATCTCACCTCTGCCAAGTCTCCATTCCATCAGCCCCCATAGACCCTCATGGCCTAAGGCCTATTCGGCCTCACCGCAACCCCAACCCGGTTCAGCCCAACCTAACTCGGACCCGCAACCCGACTCAACCGGGTTCAAACGGGATCCCCAACTCGAATCCGCAACCCGAGCCCGACCTCACATAAGCCCCGCAATTCCACCTAACCGGACTCACCCCATCCCAACCAAACCTAGTCATACTCCCAACTCGACTTGGTCCCAACCCAACTTGTCTTGACCCACACAGACCCCACTTAAGTTACATCCCATGCAATCCTCCGCCATAGATCCTATATCATCAGACCTCATTAATGCATCACCCTACACATGTCTTGAATACCATAGAAGCATCACCCTCACAATTGTACAACGTCACCAATACCTCATGCCCTTTTCAGCATAGCCTATCATATCCTCACCGTAGCCATCTGTCATATCATAGCCCATTTAACCGAAACCAAAAACTATATTTGTTGTCCAAAGTCCAAACCCGGACCCAAAATTCCATCAGCCGAGCCAACTACCCCATCCCCTTGTATTCGAACCATACGCTGAACTAAACTTGGCCGAACCTCTACACCAAGACCATTGCTCGAACCTTATTACACTACCCTACCTCGGTCCAACTCGGACCCGCAATCCAAACCTGCAATCCCAATCTAACTGGACTCAATTCCAAAACATGCGTTGTATGTGTGCATTAATAATCAACCAAAACCCAACTTGTACCTAAACTCATATGGACAGTACAAACTCATTCGGGTTTCACTCTTTAACCAGACCCAATCCAGTCCAAATAAACCCCAACCCAAGACGAGTTCCAACCCAAGTCAGCCCGGGTCTGACCCAAGCTAACCCGAGTCAATCCGAGTCAACCCAAGCCAACCCAAGCCAACTTTAGTTAACCCTAGTTAAGCCAAGCCACCCTGAGTTAACCCGAGTCAATCCAAGCCAGCCTGAGTCAACCTAAGCCAACCCGAGCCACCTACCCGGCCCAAGTTGCACCTTGTCACTCATTCGAGTCATGCACCTAACTTAGCCACACTCTCCCTTGTCCAACCAAGTTGCACCTCTAGACCTCAACCGCGTTGCATCCCTATGAACAAATCTATTTGGCCGAATCTCAAGTCCACCTCTTTTGAATTCCCAAAATGATGACTTTGTGATTCAATCATTCGGAGCTAATTTTCTAATCTAAATCCCCCATCCAAATCTCCAATTATCAATTCTAGCCTCCAAAGCTAATCCCAATCCCAATTCTATTTCTTGATCTCTCCCACCCGGTGGAACTACGTGTGGCTTGATCCCCATCACGGGGTGCGTAGGCAACTTGGCACTCCCAAGTTCAGTTGCACCTTTCTCCATCTTTCACATTCCCTCGCACCTTTCTCCATCTTTCTCATTCCCTCACACCATTCCTCATCTCTTCCATTCCCTTTTCCACCATTTTCTTTTTCTTAAACCTTTTTTTGCGTGATAGATGTTTCTCTTTGTCTAGTTGCATGATTAATTACAGGTTTAGATTTCTTCAGTATCATATGCTTGCTAGTTGTTTTGCTTTGTTACTTCGCATATTAGTTATTTTGCATGATTAGTGGTGTTTGTTAGGTTTGGAACTCAAAAGAATTCAAAAATCTTAAAGAATCTAAGAACTCGTAATCACTTGAATTAGAACATCCCAATCTCCTAAATATAAAGCTCTAAGGTTCTAAACTTAGAAATCATACTCTAGGTTCCCCAAAAATAGAATTCTTGGAATCCAAACTTCTCAAATATACTAAAAATGCAACTTAGGTCCATTGCATTATATCTAGGTTCATATAGCGTAGGTCACTTCACTTCAAATCAATTAATCAAATTCAACTCAAATCAAATCTCATCAATCTCAAAACAATCACATAGGCACATAGGCATGTAGTTGCATGTAGGATGCACTCCTGGCCCGCATGAGTCTAAACTATGAATGGCTAAAAAATTAGAATGCATCTAGGTTAATAAAGTTCACATTCACCCCCTCGGGATGGGATCCACAGTAGGCAGCTTGGATGCTTAATGGCATACCAATCACGAGTCGGCCCCACACATAAGTGGTGGGATTTTGTATATTAGTTTTCTTATAAATTCTTAATTAAAATATGTAGGATTTCCCTTAAATTAGCATTTTAGGAGAACTTTCACTTAGATTGAATTCAAACAAATTAAAAAAAATCAAAATACACATTTATGAATTACATTGAAATTAGATCTTAGGATGCATGTCACATAGTTCGCACATTAATGTAGAGTTAGATGAGCCATTTAAAAGAAATTCAAAGGAGTTAACTTTTGAAATTGAAGACCGATTATCGGGCAGGAATGGTGCATGTGGTGGTAACTCCCCATACCTTCCATTCTCGTAACCAGGTAACGAGTCTAGATTTCTGGTCAATTATGGGTCCTAGATCCCTCATCTAGGTGGCGACTCTGTCACTCTCTTTTGCGTGGAATTCGGATTGCCTTAGTGATCCCAAGTTCACGAAAAAGATGAATTAAATCACACCTTGCTAGGCTCGGCGGCTTACCCCTGCCCTTATGGGTACTGGGTTGCACGTTTGTTTGCACCCTATGGCTTGGTTGCTGCCTGCTTGTTTGGGTAATTAAAACTAATAATAAAAAGCACACGTCATTCGCATGGATACGAGAGACCAAGAGAGAGCGTGACGGCTCACGTCATTCCCCTCTCGCGGGATCGGGTCCCACAGAAGCCCAAAACAAACAGCAAAATATATTTGAAAACCAGCTGGAATTAGGCTTCTCGGAACTCCGAGAAATGGTCCAGTAACATTTTTCCATCTTCTGTTTGTATTCCCGAAACTCCGAGAGAAATTCTCGGAACTCCGAGAATTTCACGGAGCTCCGAGAAAATCTCTTGGAACTCCGAGACCACTATGTCGGAAACAAAATTGTAGCCGTTGGGGATTTAGCCAGAATTACCACTATGCCCCTCAAACGGTCATATTTGGGTTTTCTATATATATGTTAGTTCTAAACTTCCCAACTATCAATCCTAACACTCTAAAAACCTATTGGAATATCCTAAGAGTGTATTAAGCTTGTTTATGCCTCTCATCCTTTAGAATTAGGATTTGGATAATAGGCGTCAATTTGTACATCTTCTTCAAACTTTGTAAACCCTTGTGAGGGATTTTTTTATTCTTTATTTCTTTGCTAAACGATTGTATTCGGGCGACTATTCAGAGAAGCGAAGCCCTCTCTCCATGGTGAGGATTGCCACATAGGTTAAAGGCAATTGGAATTGTAATTGGCACCGATCTTCGCCGAAGTTAAGAAGATCAACATAGTGAATCCATCAATGGGTTTGGTTGGTGGAGTGGAATAGGCCTCACATTTTGAGGACCGACCCACTTTAAATCTCGGGTGCACTCTCTCTTATCTCTTGCTTTACATCTGCATTGCACTTAGGATTTAACTTGTATGCTTAATTGCCTTTTTGATCTCTTAAATCTTCAAAATTGGGTAAGAGTTTTCAAAAGCTTAAAACTTGTTAGGAACCTAATTTTCCCACATCATAAGTTGCCATTAGAATAGTACTTGGGCCAACCCTTGGAATTTCATCAACTAAATTTAAGAATCATTACCATCGCATCCTCATCTCAAAACCTGGCTAAAAGCTCCTTCACATAATCTCTAGGGTTTCATATGTCTAAAAGATAGATGTTTTATAAAGTTTCTAAAATAAGTAACTTTTTATTTTGTCCCCATCCTTCATCAACTAAATCTAAGATTCAATACCATCGCTAACACATCCCAAAACATGGCTCGGAGCTCCTTGACACCATTTCTAGGGTTTACTAAGTGTAAAAGATTGATGTTTTACAAAGTTCCTAAAATATGAAACTTTCTATTTCTTCAATCTCCATCATTCAACAAATAAATCTAAAATTCAATATCGTCTCATTCTAATTCTAAAACTTGGCTAAAAGCTCCTTGACACCATCCCATTCTCATTTCAAAACTTGGCTAAAGCTCTTTATCATCATCTCTTGGGTTTCCTATGGCTAAAAGATTGATGTTTTATAAAGTTTATAAAATAAGAAACTTTTTATTTTTTCAATTTTCATCTTTCATCAACTCAATCTAAGATTCAGTACCATCTAACCCTTTTCTCAAAACTTGTCTGAAAGCTCCTTGACACCATCTAGAGGGTTTCTTATATCTAGAAGATGGGATCTTTTATTAAACTTCTAAAATAAGAAATTTTTTATTTTTTCGCTATCCTTCATCAACTAAATTTAAGATTCAATACCATCGCTAACTCATCTCAAATCTTGGCTCAAAGCTCCTTGACACCATCTCTACGGTTCATATGTCTAAAAGATGAATGTTTTGTAAAGTTTCTAAAATAAGAAACTTTATATTTCTTCAATCTCCATCATTCATCAACTGAATCTAAGTTTCAATTTCATCTCATCCCCATCCCAAAACTTGGCTAAAAGCTCCTTAGCACTATCTCTAGGGTTTCTTAGATGTCGTATAAAGTTTCTAATTTAGAAACTTTCTATTTTTTAAATCTCCCTCATGCGTCAACTAAATCTAAGATTCAATATCATCGCATCCTAATCTCAAAACATGGCTAAAAGCTCCTTCTCAGCATTGCTAGGGTTTTCTATGTCTAAAAGATGAATCATTTGTAAAGATTCTCCACTTCTTCTTTTATCGCCTGCCGCCTTTCAAAGGCGAAATGCCTTCTTCTCTGTTTCACCGGCCTGCAGGTTGGGTCAACACCGAGTTTGTGCATGCTGACCTCCGGGTCTATGCCGGGCATGTCAACGGGAGCCCATGCAAAGACATTTGCATTGTCTTGAAGAAACTGGGTGAGGTGGTGCTGGATGCTGCTGCTTAGAGAGGAGCCGATCTGAACGACTTTCTCATTATCACCCTCGCACAGAGGGATGGAGATGAGGTCTTCGGCGGGCTGAGTTCCCTGGGCTTCGTCCCTCAGGTCGAGTAGCTCAATTGGCAGCGACTCCACTGCATTCTTACCTTTGAGTGCCATTGCATAGCACTCTCTGGACTGGGGCTGGTCTCCCCGGACTTCACCCACGCCGTTTGGCGTTATGAATTTCATCTTCTAGTGATACGCTGAAGCGACTGCGCGGATCAGGTTTTGGCCAGGCCATCCCAAGATAGCGTTATAGACCGAAGTGGCCCTCACTACCAAGAAGTTGACCATGGCGAAGACTTGGCAGGGCGGCTCTCCGACGAGGACGGGGAGTTCAATCTGTCCCTCCACTTTCACGACCTCCCCTGAGAAACCGAAGAGATCTGAGTTCGCCGGCCTTAAGCGGTCGTCACCTATCATCATTCTTTCGAAAGCATGATAGTACAAAATATCGGCCGAACTCCCATTGTCGACCAGGATTTTCTTCAACTCTCAGTTTGCGACGAGCATGGTTAAGACCAGGGCGTCGTCGTGAGGCAGTATCAGGTTGTCGAGATCCGCATCTGAGAAGGAGATCTCGTTCTCTGTCTTCATCTTCTTGCTGCATGTGTGCACGGCGTTGACTCTTCGTGCATATGCTTTTCGAGCAGCAGACGATGCGCCCCCAGCGGCTGGTCCACCCATAATTGTGCCAATGACTCCCCTTGGCTGGGATCGGTGTGCTCCTAGTTGTGGACTGGATGGAGGGGGAGATTGGTTCTTCGCAGGGGGCGGCTGCGACCGTCGAGGGCTGCGGCTCTGAGGACTCTTCTCTCTGCGCTCTGGTCTGTCGCCGTCACTGCGGACATACTTTTTCAAGTAGCCCCGGCCAATTAGCAGCTCGATTTCTTCCTTGAGCTGTCAGCATTCGTCTGTGTCGTGACCGTGGTCCCTGTGGAACCGACAGTACTTTGATTGGTCTCTCTTATTTTCCTTGGAGAGCATTCTAGTCGGCCACCTCACGAACTCTTCTCTACTGATAGTGGCCAGTATGTGTTTTCGGGAGGTGTTGAGAGGGGTGAAATTCTCTTCCCTCCTCTGTGGGGACTTCTCTTTCCTGGGGGCCCTGTCATCCCTACACTGCCTGGCAGGGTTTTTATCCTCAGAGGTTCTCCTCCGATTTGAGTCCAGGGCCGCCAGTGTTTCTTCAACTGCTATGTATTCCTCCGCTCCGGCCATCAGATCCGCCAATGAGTGCAGATTTTGGCGACCCACTGAGCGGCGAAAATCGTTAGATCTAGTACCCGCGAGAAGCGCGTTTGTGGCGGCTGAGGGATCTAAATTTGGCACTTGGAGTGCCTCCCTGTTGAAGCGGCTCACGAACGCCTTCAGAGGTTCATTATCCTCCTGCCGCAAGGCCATCAAGGATGCTGTTGTTTTCCTTGGCCTATGGCTGCTCATGAAGTGGCGGACCAGATCGTCCCCAAAGTCCTCAAAGTTGCTGATGGAGTTCGGTTTGATCATTGAGTACCGGTCCCGTGTCGCACCAGTCAGTGTGGTCGGGAAGGCTCTGCAGAGGAAGCCATCGGAAGCGCCGTGGAGGAACTTCATTGTCCTGAATGTTTCCAAATGGTCCACAGGGTCAGAGGTCCCGTCATATTCCTGGACGGTTGGCATTTTAAATCCCCTGGGCGCTGGGGCGCTCATGACATCGCCGGTGAAAGGCGTCCTTCTTAAGAACGCTCGCGGAGCAGGCCGGCTATGATCTTTTGCCAGCTCTTCTATTCGATGATCCATATCTTCCATCCTCTGCAGCATCGGATCAGCTCTACGGTCTGGTGACCTGTTTCTCTCCACCGATTGGCTCGCCGCGGAGCCGGACTGGCTCTCCGAACTACTACGATGAGGCCGGAGCTTTTCCTGCAGCGCGCGGTCTTCCTGGGCTCGATGCTTTCGTGCAGAGCGGGACCGCGATCTCCGGCGGCGGTGAGGTTCTGTGTGGGCGTGCCGGGCTCTGGAGTGTTGAACTTGTCTCGTGGAGTGGTGAGTCTGGTCTTCATCGTGGCGCTCTAACTCTCCCCTGTGGGCGCGCGACCTTTCCTGTACAGGTCGTAGAGCTTCTGGAGGATGTTGGGGAGGCGCTTGGATCAGCTGCTGGTACTGACCAACAAGGGCCGTCATCTGTTGAAAAAGAGCTTGAACTTAATCCGGAGTGGGTGTAGGATTGAGGTGGTCCGAACGAGCCGGGCTCTGTTCGGCATTGGCAGAGGTAGCCACCACCTGTGAGGCGATTCGCTCACTCCGGGTCCTGCGAGGTAGCACTGCGCGGGCAGTCCGTGCAGTTGGTACTCGAGCAGTCTTCCATCCTGCCATTTTGTAAGGGGATTTGAACAGCTTTTAGTTCGTGGTCCCACGGATGGCGCCAATCTGTTAGGCCTAAAATTGGTAACAGGTACGACAGTGACGTCAGAGCTGAGCTGGAGGACCCGAGGAGCTGAAGTAAGGGAGCTAAGAAGGTGAGTCCTGCGCAAGGAGCAAACGAGGTCAGACGACCAACCCGGGGTGTTACTCCGGACAGGCCCTTCGACACTCAAGTCAGTATGTGCAAGAGTGCAGAGCTAGTTTTAAGAGTGATAGAGGAGAGGGGATTGCATTACCCATTGGTTTGAACATTGGATCCCCTTTTATAGGGGAAAATTGGTGACGTGGGATTACCCATCCCTGGACAGGTGGCGACCTACTATAGGTTTGAGTTCACCTACTCCAGGACAGGTGTTGTCCTGCCATAGGTTTGAGTTTACCTACTCTGAGGTAATTACAATAATACCCCTGGACAGGTGTCGACCTGTTACAGGTTGCTGTTTTTATACCCCATCATATCCAATGAGTTATCAACATCCGAATAGGAAAGTGCAAAAAGGACTGATCGTGATATCAAAACATGGAACATGGATATCAATAATTTCCAAAACATGTATACTAATACACAAGGAGGGTTCTGTATATACCAATGCAAGGATATTTAATGGTTACTGATATTAGCACTAGGGTTGCAACTCGGGCTTGGCAGGTCAAGTTTTCCAGAGCCCTACATTACCTGTGAAACTATCTCGGGTTGGGTCAGTTAAAACAAAAGGCCCAAGATTCCTAAACTCGACCCTAATTTACATGTTGGGTCGGGTTTTTCTACGTTCTCTATACATGCACCATAATTTATGTTCTAATAGTTAAATTTATGGTGCATGATCTATTCAAATCCAACTGTTGAACTTATATTTAGAACACATCTTGGTAAACTTTTTTTTTTTTTATGAAAAGACCTCTGTGGGACCCGATCCCGCAAGAGGGGTGGGGCGCGAGCCGCCACGCACTCTCTTGGTCTCTCGTACCCACGCGATTGGCGTGCACATTTTTATTATTGATTTTAATTCATCTTTTATGTGAACTTGGGATCACTAAGGCAATCCGAATTCCACACAAAAGAGACTGACAGAGTCGCCACCTAGATGTGGGATCTAGGACTCGTAATTAACCAGAAATCTAGACTCGCTACCTGGTTGCAAGAATGGAAGGTATGGGGATTTATCCACCACATGCACCATTCCTGCCCGATAATCGGTCTTCAATTCCAAAAGTTAACTCTTTTAAATTTATTTTAAATGGCTCATTCAACTCTCTATTAATGTGCTAACTACGGGACATGCATCCTATGATCTAATTTCAATGTGAATCCTAGATGTGTATCTTGATTTCTTAATTGGTTTGAATTCAATCTAAGTGAAAGTTCTCCTAAAATTCTAATTTCATGGAAAATCCTAAGTGATTTAATTAAGCATTTACAAGAAAATTAATATTAAAACCCCCACAATTTGTTGTGGAGCCGACTCGCGGTTGGTATGCCATCAGACATCCAAGCTGCCTACGTACCCAAGCCTCACTGGGATCAGAGTCGACGTAGTTCGGTGCACCTAAGCTAAGCTATTTATGCCTAACTCAACTAAGACACCGATCTAGACTGGAGTGACTGTTTCAACAGTTTTAGGAGAAGTTATTTAATTCAAGTTGAGGATTTTATTATCCTAGGATTTCATCTAAGATGCTATATGATTCTTATCTAAATGCAAGTTATTCCTTAGACTAATGCAGGTTAGCCTACATCCTAGTTTACGAGGCTTGTCCTAGGGAAAGATTGGGTGACTAGTGTAACTAGACCTATAGCATGGTTGCTATCCATAGCAAACGTACGTGATGAGGCTGGACTCCTAACTCTAGGACTCCCTAAAAGCTAAGACTCCTTAAAACTTAGGATAAGACACGACACCAGTGTTCCTAAATTGGGCTCTAAGGGTTCTTATGACAGAAATCGTAACCCAACGGTTCCGAAAGACTCGAGACAAATCGATTTAAGCTCTTGAAGTTAGTTAATTTCAGATTCAAGGATTTTCAGTTTTTGGACATTTAAGGATTACCAATGGCTCTAGGGTTCACCAATTTCGGCCTCGAATAGCATCCAAGGAAGGGAATTGTGCGCTCTTTCCTTGCGCAATTTAATACTTAGGTTATAGCATCTTATTCCCTGGCATATCTCAGGATTTCCGTGGACAGTAACCTCGGAGCCAACAACATGCTATAGCTTAAATATTCAAATTGTCAAAGATCGGTTGCAATTGAGATACGATTATGGATGCACTGGCCATTTTTCCAGGGAAATCTAAAGATCCTAAGATTTCTGTTTCAATGGATTAAAGAGTTAATATGTGACAGAGTTTTAAGGTTCTTTAGAGATTTTCAGATGATTTTCAATTAATTTCGGATTTTCAATGAAGTTTATCAATTTTAAACATATGAGTGATTTTACAAGTGAAACTGTTGTAAACGAATTCGAAATGAGTTGAAACTTCTACACCAGCAAGATATGATGATATGTACCTTACTGGAAGATTTTTACATATTTTTACATTAAGCTCATATTTAATTTTGATTTAACAATTAATTGACCAGATTGCAAAAAATAACACAGAAACTACTAGAAATAGAAATCTAAATTCAGTGAAATTTCTACAGAAATAATATATGAGTAAATATAGCATGCTGTAGGATTTTCATGAATTTTGGAAACTATTTACTATCAGTTTCGGATTTTTCAATTTTCAGACAAGATTATGAATTGACACTACATCCCATATGAAAAAAGATCTAAATCACTCGAAAATTTTACAGAAACTAGGAATATGGAATATAAGACTACTGTAAAAAATTTGGGAATTTTATCTGTGAGCGGATGTCTGTAAAAATTCTCCCAAAATCTGATAATTTTCAAAGAAAGCATAAAATAATATACCAAACCAAATCCAAAAATTCTAAAAAATTCATGGTAGAATGTACCAGTATCATATTATTTTCCCACAAAATATCATTAATTTTCAAATTCTTTTAGTATATAATTTATTTTTCTTCGTCGAAAAGATATTTTTGAAGAGTTTTCTATTTTTAAAACATGATTTTCTAGAAAATTACGATTCCGGAAAACGTCCTCCAACCTTGTACTGATGTGATGAACACAAGAAAATTTTAAAATTCCAAAAAATAGATCATCCTGAGATGGGTATTTTTTCGAATTCCGTAATTACTCAGCCATTTTTTAAAATAAAATACCCCTCTTCACTCAAATTTTCAAAAACCATTGATCCAATGTCAGATCCGATCTGATGATTATCTTACTCTATTTAGATAGATCATTGTATTAAATTTCGAGACGAAACAGAATTGAAACACTCATGCAGATCATGATTTTAAGCACACACATTTAATATTGAATTAAAATCATTTAAATGCTTAAAAATCATGCAAAAATCTAAAAAAAATACCAAATAATTTCGGAAAAATTCGAGAACAGTGTACCTACCTATGGTGGAGATCCCCGCCCAATCCAAGAGTGAAAAATCCGAAATTGTCCCGTCGACGCTCGATCCGCTCCGCCGTCTTTCGCTTTTTTTCTTTCTTTTTTTAAAAAAAAAAACAATCACTGTGAGGAGAGGGAGTGTGAGAGATAGGGAGGACAGTAATGGAGTGTGAGTGAGAGTATCAGAGAGATGGGAGTGAGGGTGACCGAGAGAGTGAGAGAGTGAGACAGGGAGGGAGTGAGACAGAGAGAGTGAGAGAGTGAGAGAGGGAGGGAGTGAGACAGAGAAAGTGAGAGAGGGAGAGAGGGAGGGAGTGAGACAGAGAAAGTGAGAGAGTGAGAGAGGGAGGGAGTGAGACAGAGAGAGAGATAGAGTGAGAGAACGAGAGAGAGAAAAACAGAGGGAGAGAACGAGAGAAACTGAGAATGTGGGTGAGAGACAAATACAGATGGGTAGAGAGGGTGAGCGAAAATGAGAGACAGAGAGTATGAGAATGAAGCAAAGACAAAGTGGTAGAGAGGGTGAGCGAGAAAACAGAAGGGTCGAGAGATATGGTGAAACAACCGATATTCGGTTTTCTTCACTTTTTTTTTTGTTTTTTTTTTTTTTTGAAATAAGCCGACACTCTGTTTTCTGAGAAGTAGGGATGGAACGATAGAGATGGCTGAGAGGGATGAGTGAGATTACCAGAGAGATTGAAAACAGAGATAGTGAGATTAACAGAAAGATTCAAAACAGAGGGATCAAAAGGAGAGAGTGAAAACAGAGCATGAGTGTAGAAAATACGATCCCCTGTATTTTTTATTAAAATTGATGCTCTTGTGGAGCAATCATCCCCCCAAACCTCGGCTTTTCTTCCTTCTTCCTTATATCCGCCGAATCTGAGCGTCGGAACTGAGAGAGTTGTGTCTTTTCTTTCTTAGCCAGGTAAAGGATTCCTCCCCTCCTCCCAAAATTAGACCGAGCTTTGATAATAAAAAAAAAATTTCTTTTTTAAGAGCTCCCCCCCTCTGGTGTAATTTGTGCAATTTTCTTTTTATAGAGTACCTATGGAAACTTGCCAAGCAATCACGAGGGATTGCCCAATATTCAGAGATGATAAGAAAGCAAGTCTCTCGAAATTTCCATCCAATAGGTAAAATAATAAAAAAACATGAAGTGCACGACCTTCCTTTTCAAGGTGATTGAGCATTGCCTTTATAACACCTTCCTTGCACCAGTAAAGGCTTAACATTTATAGCACATCTTGCCATAGATTGTATTCTATCTTACCACCTCAATGAGATCAAAAAAAGTAACTTGCATGCAGGGGCGATGCCAGAAATTTTGCACAAGGGGGGCAAAAATTATAGTAATTTTTTATCTATCTTGAAATTAAGATAGAAAAAATTTCTATCTGAAATTTTGCACAGGGGGGCAAAAATTATAGTAAATTTTGCACAAAAAAGGGAGATAAAAATGGTAAAATTAAAATTTTAAACTTATTTTCTATCTTAGGGATGATTGGAAAGGGGGGCATATTTTTTAAAAAAGGGGGTAAGTATTAAAAAATAAAGGCATATTTTTTTTTTCCAAAAAAATAAGGGGGGCAATTGCCCCCCTTTCCTCTCATGTGGCATCGCCCCTGCTTGCATGCTTACTTGTATAGAAACGGTGCTTTTGCATGCAATAGCAACTCCATACGTGGAATGCTACCAAAAAGAATATTGATATTCCTAGCCACTAAGGAAAAATATTGATAAAATAGACACTTGCCGTCAAGGAAAATATTCGACTTGGATGGATCTAGTTCCTTCATTGACATGTTAAATTGGATGATGACGAAAAACATCTAAAGATCATTATTTAGAAAATAAAATCCCAAGAAAGCATTCGGCCAAACAATTCCTAATAGAAAATTATTTGAGAAATAAAATTCTAGGAAAGGGTTAGGCCAAACACCTAAATGGAAAATATTCCCAAAATAACAGATTTTAGAGAATATTTCTATGGTTCAATATTGGAAATTTGTCAAAATTTAAAGATTCTTCAAAATGGCAGGTGTCGGGGCGAAGACATTCGAACGAATCGATTGCCGATTAGGGAGCTGATTAATATTCTAAGAAATTTTGGCTGTCTGATCATTGATCAATAATTTCCGACCATTTTGACATAAGGACCTTACAATATTCGCCTACATAAGGGGCCCACCCCTTATCTACACATGTATTCCTTTTGAATTCACTAATGGGCCCTACCGAATGAGAGGAAAGGTAAATTCCATGGATTGCCTATCCCATTCTACACAAATGTTCAATGTGGGCCCACCAAATGGGTCCCAATTCTCTCTTGCTCGGATTCTCGTGAATAACCCCTCTCAATCACTTAGCGGAAAAAATGCGAAGCATGGCGGAAATGATTGAAAAGATCGAGAAAGTATAAGGGACGGACACGGGAATGGAAAACACTGAAAAAGACTGATAACAAGAACACTAACTTCTTTGTTGATTAAGGCGGAGCAAAATGGGGTGTCTACAACCTCGCCCAATATGATAAAAAATCAACATTCACATAGGCGTGTATGTACATGCGTGGTAATGCTATTATAACAATGGAGTGATAATGGTTAATTCACACAATCATCCTTACAGAAGTGAAAGGCACAAAAAATTGGAGTTGCAAATCAGGCCGGGCAGATCAAGTTTTCCAAAACCATACCCTACGCTAGAAGAAATCTCAAGTCGCGTTGGGTCGGTTTATTTTTTAAATAATCCGAGATTCCTAAACCCGTCCCACGGTTCTTTGCGTCGGGTTGAGCGGGTCGGGTAAAACCCAACCCAAGTTGCAACCCTAATTGGCACTACCATATTTTAATAATTTCATGAACTCACCTTGTCTTTTCCTTTCTTCTTTTGATGAGTTAAAAAAAATAAAAATAAAAAAATAAGAAAAGAGCTTCTTGGGAGCTGCCATAGCCTTTTATAGTTGTTTAAATAATAAAAGACAAGCTGATTTTGTGCAATTAGCATGACATGGTAGGCCAATATCAATAGCATATCTAATATATAGTGGGTCCTGTATGAGCGGCTTCAAACACATGCGGGGCTCACTTGTTCAATTATCCAAACCATTTTTAGCCGCTTGTGCCTCGTGGATGTATGAGTTCAAATGACATTTCCATCCCCTTTCGAAGTTTTCCCCACCAGATTTGTTTCGTTTTGAGAAAAAAGTGAAGCAAAAGGAGTGGAGATGCACTCACTTTTAAGAAATGACAACCAAAAGGGATGAAAATGCTGGAAAACATGTTGAAGATATCATTTCCCTTAAGAGGTTGTAATCGCTTCTATATTTTATTTAATACATTGGCAGGGTCTTGCCAAACCTCAGCTTACTCACCATAAAAGAAAGATATCATTTCGCTTTAGAAAATTGAGCACTCTAACCCGTATAGGTGTGGCTCTTTGGCTTAAAGTCATGGGTATGCACCCCAGGGATACGAGTTCAAATCCCCTGGGCTTACCCGATGCGCATGGTTTACAAGTGATTGCACACATCCGTAGGGAATAGTTGTTGGAGATGATCCGTGAAGTGGTTGAGAAGAATATAAGAAGATGCTTCAAGGTGCGTAAACGCTCTCCTTAAGACGATATTCGCCCCCACCAGTAGTGTGCAAAGGGGACCACGAACTCGCCTCCAAGATACAATGAAGCCCAATTCCAAACCGATTGCTTGACGACGTTCTGCACTGAATGGAATCAAGCCTGAATCACTTTTGAATTTTGCAAGTATTTGAGACACAAGAGTTCTGTTTCTGCAGAAAACAGAATACTTGAAAGGATTTCTAAAAACAGTAAAACAGTAACTTTGTAGGGGATTAGAGAGAGGGAATTGTGCTGAAAATAGTAATTTTGGGTATGCCAAAGAAGAAATTCGAATTCTATTTAGAATGAGAATTATCTACTAGAATGAGAATTTTATACTATTTTTATAGAGCTTCTGGTGGCTTTTCCCTTTGGAAAACACCCTTTCTGGACATCCTTTCAGCGGGTTTGAATTATGACCGTTGGATCGCGTCTAATCGCGACTCTACGGTTCAGATCAATCCTGGAGTGACCGTTGGCTTATGTAAAAACCCTTCCAACTTCGTAACCGCTAGATCTCCCATCCACGGTGTAGATTGCACCCTTTAGGAACTTGACCGTTGTGTAGGAGAGACATAATCCAATGGTCATCATCCACTAGCTGCTACACCACGATCCAACGGTTCGGATCGCACCCGCTCACGCACTATCCATTGGAGCCCCTAGGCCCACTGGGCCAACCGTTGGGCCAGAACTCAGGCCCAACCAGACCGAACCATTCGGTCTACCCACTTGACCGATCCAAGTCGATCTTTATCCAACGGTCCGGATCAAATCAGGAAAAATGAAAGGCTCCAATCGCTCGTGTGAAGTTCAAAGTGCGCCTAAAAAAGCGCCCTATAGCCCATTGCCCACGCCACGCGCGCGTGTGCGAACGGTGCGTTGCACCGTCCCGCGGTTCAACCCAAGGCTAAGACCATTGAGCACTATAATAAAATAGAGAAAAGAGTAAGGCTTTATAAGCCCAACTTTTTCTTTCTTATGAGTCGGTATGGGACTATCTTTTTCACACTACTTTTGCACTATTCTCTTTCTCTTGCAAAAAGTAAATATTTCCAAAGAAAAGTTTTTCCTTTTCCAAAACACACTTAGAAAACATTTTCCAAACACTTTCTTTTGACCAAATAAAAAGATTTTGAAAATCAAAATCTAACAATAGTCTCACGCTAAAATTGGGGTGGGGATGCCCTATGTCATACAAAACAATTTAGCACTCTGATACAACCAAGTACTCCAAAAACTTAAGATGTCGGAGATGGCGTTATTTAATTATTGAGGAATGATAGATACAAGGGAGCCCTTGTGGATTATGGCCTACACATGAGTTGGCCTACACGTGGCTTTTTTTTAAAATGAAGGAGTTTTGAACTCATGAGCAATGGCTCTGATACCATGTGAAACATCCAATTACTCCAAAAGCTTAAGCTATTGGAGATGGCATTATTTAATTTTTTATACTTAAAACAAGCAATTTTATCACTATTTCTAACTCAGCTCCATAGGATCATCCTAACCCATCGATTAGTGGAGGTTAAAATGAACAAGTATCATCCTCCACAAATCTGTCCATTTATAACCTCCACAAATCTGTCCATCTATTTGGGCACACCCTATCTATGTCAGGGCCCATCAAATGAATAGTTTGGATCACTCAAACAATGTGGGCCCACTGTGTTTTTGGCCAACAGAGCAGATAAGTTATCTTGTCGATTGACCAGAAACTCTTTTCCCTATATATTAAAAGAATAAAGACTACAAGATGGAAATAATAGAAAAAAGAAACGTTCAAAATCTAGAGAAAAATGAGATAAGTTGACACTTTACTTCAATCACAAGCTTGCACACAATGGAGCTTCAATGGAGATCTTTCTAGTTGAAGAATCTCTACAAAAATTCCAGCAAGCAGTAGTAAATAGAGATTAGGTTGGTCAATGGAAAGTGGAGAATTAATAGCTCAGGAAAGCGGTGGTGGGTATGGAAAAATAGAGAATTATTTGCTTGGGAGAGTGCTGGTGGATTTAAAGTTTCAAAAAAGAGTTTGATTTTAAAATAGGGGGGAATTTAGAATGGTGGGAAGAGAGGAAAAGATGGAGCCAGCACGTGTGACACACATATGCAAGTTTATCTAACAAAATGACGAAATGGCTCTTGGTTGCAGAATTATATTTTTATCCCCATTACATCTCGTAAAAATAAAATAAACTAAATTAGCTTCCAAAAATATATTTTAAATTTAATAGGAACTCCTATCCCATGCTTGTGTATTCATGGGCTCCTACTCGTGGGTGATTGTTCTTCTATTTTGGTTGTGGATCCATGGGCCCATATAAACTTAGGTTTCACTACTTGAGAAGGTAATATTCCGGTGTTGCTAATATGAGTTTTTATATGGTGCCCGACCGTCAAAATCTCAAGGGGCTAGTTGGCAAACCACCTGCCCTTGGATTTTGATCTGGTCAAAACACCTTTTTTGAGTGTTTTGACCAGATCAAAATCCAAGGGCCAAGTGGTTTGCCACCTAGCCCGTCTGATTTTGACGGTCGGGCATCATATAAATTCTCTGCTAACATATCCCTTTTCATATGGGATATATTTATGTCTAGAATTCTATCCCATGTGAACTCGTATAAGCCCCTATGATTGGGCCGAGCTTGAGTTTGCTACCCTCATAAATGGAACGTAAAGTGAGCTTGAGTATGCTACACTAGTCGCAAATGGATGGTGAAATGAAAACTATGCCTTAGGTTTGATAAACATAAATCCTTTACTACTAAAAGGGAAAATCCCTAAAAAATCGTCTGCTTCTTTCCTGCTATTTCCTTATGTGTCCCGCCTTAATTTCTATAAAACTCCCAAGTATGTCCTTTTTCACTACTTCTTTTTCGTCATTTCCGCTTCTCATATGCCCTTCCACAAGAGTTTAAAAAAAGACGCCAGCTGACTCTTTTTTGCCTTTTTTGCCTTTTTTGTCTGTAATTGTCATAAATTTTTAATTTTATTTGTAGTTTTAGCCGTAATTGTCATATTTTAGTACCCTCGTTCGGTATTTTTTCGTAATTCTTCTGCTTTGCCTCCATTTTCCCGTAATTTTTCATTTAAAACTTAGTACCGGGCATGATTATTATTTATTGCTATTATGTATTGCTAGCCACCTTTGCACAAACCGTACTTCGCAGCAACGGATGGGCGAACAAACAGAAAAGTACCCTCGGCGAAGGTGGCTAGCAAATCCCTATAAAAAAAATCTTGAATATTATTTATTGCTATTATGTATTGCTAGTAGGGGTGTAAACGGATCGAATTCGGAGCGGATATGGCTATATCCGCACTCGATTACAGTATACACTATCCGAATTCGGATTCGGATTCGGATTCGACGGATATTTAATATCTATTACCGAATTCGTATCCGTTGGATATTGTTCGAATTCGGATATTATCCGTATCCGTTTATCCGGTAAATTTGAACATTTTATTGCACCACTTTATCTTTTTTCTCCTACTTACTCGAATGAATTTTCCAAACCCTAAAACTAGACCTCTACATTCTCTTCACAAAATTAACTCTCAAAACCTAAAATATATGAGATCCTCTTCTTCCTTTTAAAACAAAGGCAGAGAGAGAGAGAGAGAGGGAGGAGATGGGGATGGATGATAGTGTTGGTAGTGGTCTTTGGGTTTTTCCTTTTTTTTGTATATGATGGAATGGGTTTGGGTTATTTTGATGGAATGGGTTTGGGCTATTTTTGTTTTTATTTTATTTTTTCTAAAAAGAATATTCACTTTTCTTATAGAAACAAAAGATAGTGTGTCATTACTAAAAATAAATATTAATGATATTATTAATAATAAATAAAAAGGATTTACTTCTCGGATTCGGATGTTAAACGGATCGGATATACCATTTACCAGATTCGCATCCGCTAAGAGCCGGATATCTCATAAACGGATTTGGATAATATCCTCTTGAAACGGATTCGGAAAATATTCGCTTTAAACGGATTCGGATACGGACGGTAATCGAATTTCCGAATATCCATTTACACCCCTAATTGCTAGCCACCTTTGTACAAACCGTACTTCGCAGCAAAGGATGGGCGAACAAGCAGAAAAGTACGCTCGGCAAAGGTGGCTAGCAAATCCCTATAAAAAATCTTAAAAACATACGTCAAAAAACCGGTTGACCCGCGGGCCGGGTGCGGGTCCAAGCCCAATGACTCGTAAAATTTCTCGCGTCACTTTGATCTGGCCAATTTGACCCGTTTACCCATGATTTAGAGGGAAATGATGTGATTATGAGAGTTTTTATATATAGTGTAAGTCCTTACAGTGAGTATTGGTTTTCAAAAAGCACTGTATGGCTTACATCTTAGGATGATCCAAACCGTCCATTTGATGGGCCACAATGTAAGTAGGTTGTGTGCCAAAATTCATTTCCATAGGATAATTACAACCCTCTATTCAATAAATGTTTCCTAAATATGCCGTTCCTCTATAGATTGCATGGCTAGGATCATCGCATGGAAATGTGTTTTTTGGGAACATCCTATTTACGATGTGGCCCATCAATTGGACGGTTTGGATCATCCTATGGTGTAAGTTACACAATACTTTTTTTTTAATAGGGAGTATAAGAAATATGTTTTTGGTTTGCAAGCTTTGTCACAAAATTCTTGTTACAATATATATTGTGTAAGCCCATGTAGTGAACTATTTTTTAATAAGCCGGTAGGGGTCCCCACAAAACCCCAACTTACCTATCAAAAATTGGAGTGAATATTTTACCGCCTACACCATAGGATGATCCAAACCGTCCATTTGATCATTCCGAAATGATGATCACATCCCTACAATCTATAGATAAATGACATAATTTGGAAACCCCGCAACTGTGTTGGGATCATCCTATGGAAATGATTTTTGGCATATAACCTATGGTGTAAGTCCGTACAATCAAGTATTTTTCAAAAGAATCGTAAGCCTTGTATCATAGGATGATCCAAACCGTCCATTTAATGGGCCACAATATAAATTGATTGTTCCCAAAAAATAATTACATATGATAATTCCATGCCCTTCTTTTAGAAGAACTTCCTACTGTATCCTATTAGCTGGGGGCATTTAAGTCATTTTGATGCTAGAAGTTTCTCGGAATGAGAAATGATTTGAGGGTACAATCGTCAATTGCATACGAAAAGTACCGACATATGATACCTGTCTATGACAATTACGAAAAAAAAAACTACCAAAAAGAGGTATAGACATATGACAATGATGAAAAAACTACGTTATATGACGCATTCGGGACAAGTTACAAAATATTGATGGATGCCGAGCACCTGAAGAGGAACAACAATTATGGAAACCTCTATCGATTGGAGGGCTACGTTCAGCCTATGGAAATGATTTTACGGGCACAACCGATTGATGTTGTGTTCCATCACATGGACAGCTGGATCAACCTATAACCCTCTATAGATCGGAGGGTTAGGATCAACCTATGAAAATTATTTTTAGGGCACAACCTATTTAGGCAGTGGCCCATCTAATGGACGGTTTGGATCATCCTATGGTACAGGCCATACCGTACATTTTAACAAAGTGAGGAGTGTGATCATCAAAATACGGTGAGTAGTGCCATTATAAAATATGGCAGTGAGGACATTAACACTATATATAATTTGAAACCATCGATGTTCTTGGATATTCCCACGAGGGTCGGGTTCAACCCGAATTTGGGTTGGGTCGGGTTAAGATTTTTCGCAAATCGGGTTGGGTTGAGAAAAATCAACCCGAATTGGAAATCGGGTTGGGTTCTCAGGCAACCCGACCCAACCCGAAACCCGAATTTGGGTTCCATCTGAAGAAGTTCTTTATATGTGTTTTTCTTTTTCAACATTGAAATAGTCTCCACAGTCCACAATGGACGGTTTGGATAATCCTATGGTGCGGGCCATACCGTACTTTAATCAAGTGAGGACTGTGATCATCAAAATATAGTACTGCGGATAACATTTCCCTTTGTTAATTTTTAGTCCCTGTTTGTTTTTTATTTTGAGAACCGACTGTGAGTTAAAAACTGAATATTGGTGACTCATTATTGGTTCCCAAAATCCAAAACAACCCGGCTTGAGTTGAGGTGGTCAACAATTGGTACCATATCAAATTGGGTCAACCCGACCCAATCCAATTGGAAATCGGGTTGGGTCGGGTTGAGGAAATTGCAAATCGGGTTGGGTCGGGTTGAACCCAGCCAGGTTGGACATCGGGTTGGGTCGGGTTGGGTAGGAAAAATGGGTTCCTCGGGTTGGCCTCAACCCGACCCGAGTTACACCCCTAACGATGACGAAAAAACTACTTTTCCTTATTCACTATGTGAGGGTTAAATTACGAAAAGTTTGATATTACGAATGCAGGACACCTGTAAAAATATTGACGAATTCCGGGCACCTTAAGAGGAACAAAAATTATGGAAACCTCTATAGATTGGAGGGCTAGGATCAGCCTATGGAAATGATTTTACGGGCACAACCTATTTATGTTCTGTTCCATCACATGGACGGTTTGGATCAACCTATGATGTGGTCTGTACAATTCTTTGTCGGCCCGTGCATTACACGGGGCCCTTGCCTTCAATGCTGCAATGTCCCTGCCATTTCACTAAGTCGGATTTGTCTAGGGTACTTTCGCCATTTCACTACTGCAATGTCCCTGCCATTTGCCAAGTTATTTGTGGGGATTCTTATTTCTGTATATTTTTTTATTTCTCAGTCGGAAATCCTGATCAGGTGCCTATGGTTTTCAAAAGAAAATCCGTATAGACTGTATAATATCTATTCTAACTTGATTTACATTTTATTTTTATCAATCTTAGTAGGTAAAATTGTTACTAAGAGCCCAGTCTCTCCGATGAATCAAAAGCTTCGAGAAGAGTTGTGCGTGTTCTGCTGATGTTTTGAAATAGGCTTTGGAGATTTTTATCATGCTTTTTGTTCTTTGGTTCTTAGAAACCGCTAGATAGCGAGATCTTGTTCGGTGGTGAAAGCTGGCAATTGGAGAATTGCATGTTGATAGGTTGCTGAAATGATAGAATTTAGGTTCTGCTAGAACTATCATTATGATTTGATTTTTTATAGATTCGAAACTTGATGCAGATTTGCTTAGGTTTGTGATATGTATATGATACGTTTACAGTCTTATCTCTCTGCCTCTCAAACACTCTCTCCTCCTTGCAAAAAAATATCCCCTTTCTTTCAAGAAGAATGCTGAATTGAAGGAAGCCTCTGGAAAAACTCAGTTTCAGGCAAACATTAGATCCATGCCACCCCACAACATTTATTTCTTCCTCCAATAAATCAGAGAAGTTTATTTGTTCTTTCAAAGAAATTTTTTCCCTGTTTCTTCTACTAATTGATCATGTTGCCATTTCTTTGATTATTCTAATATAAAATTTCTTCTGAAATTAACAATAATTACGTAGTAATATTGAACAATATTTATAAAAAGTTATACTAATTCATTAATAAATATTGAAATAAACAATTGTAAAATACCTTAGTGGCACGTGCGGTGCACGTGCATATTTTACTAGTTGATGGTAAAGTGAAAACTGTAAGTGGCATGGTCATATTAAATATGGGAAAAGGCTATTTAACTCAATTTGTGAAGTGTTGTATGGTCGCCTATACACATTGGGGCTGGCATCTTGTTTAAGGAAATCAAGATGAACCATTACTTAGGAACGGAAAGCATCTTCGATCATATGGACCCACCCACATGAAATCAGACAATTTCTCATGATTTTCTTATGGTACATTGGTACTGATTGGATGAAGTAAAAATCTTTTCATTGAAATAAATTTTTACATAAAATAATTTTAAATAGTTTCGATTGGTTGATTTTTCATGAAAATTTATTTCTAGGTGTAAACTTTTTCATCATTTTTGGAGAAAGAGGATTCTGTCTGTAATAGTCTGAATTTTGTTTTTATGGGTAAGCTGGGGTTTAGTGGGGATGCCTACCGATTTATTAGATAAAGAGAAAGATGATGATACAATAAAAGCACAAAACCAACCCTAACTCTGAAAATGCGAGAGAGGGAGAACGAGGCTCAACACATGAGTGACAAACACTAAGCCTAAGAGATCAAAATGCTCAATAGCCGCCCCCCCCCCCCCCCCAAGTTTAAATTCCTTGCTCCGCCCCTGGCAAGGACGCTATTGTTGGAATTATCAATTCAAACGGTGAATAACTAGTGGGCCCCATCCAAATTTAGAATTTTTTCTTTATCCAAGTTTGGGTTTTTAAAGAGTCCAAGTTAGAAGCTATTCTAGAGTCGGTTGTGTAAGTTCGGTATCTTGTGCCTTTGAGATTCTACAGCTATGAGAGCTCACTTTAGATTTTGCTTAAGCCAGGTAATGTGACCAGGATAGGATTCAGACCCTTCCAAGGGCAACACATCAATGACATTATCACATGTAAGTCATAACAGGAACTACACATTGGGTTATTTTTTTTGAAAAGCGACATGTTTCATTGATATAAGAGCAATGGGGACCAGGAGTCCCTCAATACAAATATCTAAAAATGGATCGGCGATACTCAGAACCAGCAAGTATAGAAATAATCTACGAAACGTATCCCTTATGACAAGATCCACATCCCAATCTTCTGAATACACTAAATCCCCAACCTCTTGTCAGAACTGACCTGAAGAGGAAACCCAAGAAAAGAAAACCAAGAACAAAAACCCCAAACTGCGAACCAAAGCATAATGTATCCCCAAAATAAGGCAAACACTACGTACCTTCAAACCTTACACATTGGGTTATTCACTCACTCCGTCGTATACCCCCCCCCCCCCCCCCCACCCCCCCCCCCCCCCACCCACATGCAGTGCTACCCAAGGATTTCTGCTGAAAGCATAAATTTTTAGATTGATTTTTCGATGACACCTCTCATCAACCCCATTTTGACTGCATTTTTCTCATGCCGGCAATGGGACTTTGGTCGGCATTGGTGTCATCCAGCTACCCAAGATGACTTTTCCACTCTTTTGAAAATTAACTCACGAAGTATGAGTATTTTTGGCGAGAAATTATACGATGCCCGACCGTCAAAATAAAGGGCGGAGAGAAACAAACCCTCCCGCCCTTGATTTGCGAAAAGGCTGCTTTGGCTGGATTGCAAATCAAGGGTGGAGGGGTTCTCTCTCTCTTCGCCCTTTATGTTTTGACGGCCGGGCACCATATAAGTTCTCATTTTTGACATACATAATTTTTGGGATTTCCTAGGGACCATCGTAAAAGGCACTTCACCGATGGGCTAATTCATGTGAGAGCAGCCACACGGCTCAGATCTTCTCTTATTCATTTAAATCACCTGAGGTGGCTTGCCCATCCACGAAATGCCCTCTGCAATGGTACCTAGCAAATCCCATAAAAAAAAATTTTGTTTTCCTATCACTTCTGCTTTTGGAGCACTATCTTTTATCTCCATTTTTACCTTTCTTCATTCTTGGATAAAGTATTATCACAAAAAAATTGATGAACAGCTGACATGATAATTTTATGATAAACATAGCTGTGTAGATAGCCAATAGCCAATAGCCAATAGCCAATCTCAGTGGCAACTAATCCATGGATTTCTATCACTTAAGGTGAACATCCCCAATGGAGCAAGATAGCCAACCATCACTCCCTAAGGTGTATGCTATGATGTGACATGCTATGATGTGATTAAACTTTGAAAAGTGAATTGAGTGAATATATGAAGTGTGGTTTCTCAGTAAAAAAAAACAGAAACCCACTTTGCCCAAAAAAGATCTAAAGTCAGATAATTAAAAATTTTCACAGAAAGTTAGGTCAATCCATCGGCCAATAATAGCAATAACTCAATAAGAACACCATTTTGGAAATCTGAAGTCACTTTCTTGGATAATAAAGAATATATACTAAGATCCTTTTATGTATTATCTCTTTTCCCCATTTTTTCTACAGTGTGGGACCAAGACCATTTCCCATGCTACAATATGTGTTCCCTTATTTGAAGGTGTCCACCATGAAACCAAAAGACTAAGCCTCTCTCTCTCTCTCTCTCTCTCTCTCTCCTCCTCCTCCTCCTCCTCCTAAAATAACCCACATGGATTATCCAAGACTAATGCCCATTTCCTCCATGAAAGAGAGCATGGAGTTCAAATACATGAAGAAAGAATGCATGACATGGACAGGAGATCTCCACAGAATACTTTGTATGCAAGGAGGAGACGACGATGGCAGCTACGCGAAGAACTCTGATGCCCCCGCATCGGCAATCACCTTATCAAAACCTCAAATTTTGAAAGGGATCAAATCCATGAAGTTTTTTGAAGGTGACACTTCGTTGCGTATAGCTGACTTAGGCTGTGCAACGGGCTACAACACGTTGGCCACCATTGAATTGGTGGTGGAGACCTTGAGACAAAGATATCACAAGGAGAGAGGCCAAGAACCCGAATTCGAGGCCTTCTTTTCGGATCTCCCTTCGAATGATTTCAACTCTCTCTTTCGCTCTTTACCAATATTACATGATAACAAGAAGCAACTCTACTATGCCGCCGGCGTGCCGGGGTCCTTTTATCATCGTCTCTTCCCTAAAGGGAAGCTTCACATAGCCGTCAGCTTAAGCGCCTTACACTGGCTTTCTAAGGTGTTTTTAAGTTTTTCCTTTTATTTTCTTCTCCAATTTGCACTAGTAGGTGTGATTGTCGGTAAAATTCCCTCCCATGTGTGGCCAAGCTACATTGCATTCTTTCCTTTTCTTTTTCTCTTCCTTTACATGTTTTAGACCAGTTTTCTAGTTGAATTGATCCTTTTTTTCTATTGAGGGGTATGGGAACATCAGCAAGACAATATTCTACATTGGATTGGATTTTCTCATCTTTTTCTTTTTTCTATTGGGCTGGGTAGGCAATAGAAAAGACATCATTTTAGATGGTTGTTTCTCTCTTCCTTTAATTAATGTTGATATGTTACAAAGTTTTGAAAAGAACACCATTCTAGATGAGTTATTTCGCACTTTCTTTTCGGGGGTGGTCTAGAAAGTTAGTAATAAAAGGCATGCTAGATGGGTTTGCTCAGTTTCTTTTGTTGGGTTGTCTGGGAGTTGGTAACAAACACAATACTGGATGTGTTCTTTTTTTTTTTCCCACTTCTTTGACTGGGTGGGGTTCTCTCTTTTTCTTTTAATGTTGTTTTTTTTTTTTTTACTTGATTTATATTGTATTTTATTATTCGTTGTGTGTTGTATTGAAATTGATAGATACCAGAGGCAGTGTTGGATAAGAGATCACCAGCTTGGAACAAAGGGAGAGCTTGGATTGATGGAGCAAAGGAGGAGGTCGTAGAAGCTTACGCGAAGCAATCAGAGGAGGATTTGAAGGCCTTTTTACGATGTCGAAGAGAGGAGATTGTTGAAGGTGGAATGTTGTTTATATTGATGGCCGGAAGACCGGGCTCGCAGCGGCCGGAGAACCAGTTGGGTGACCCTGACTCAAGGGCAAAGCACCCCTTCACAAGCTCTATGGATCAGGCATGGGAAGACCTATTAAATGAGGTGTGTATTATTAGTAAAGCCTCTTCACTACCTTAAAACAGGCATGACACTACATCCTTTTGCCTTTTTCCTTCTCATCTCTTGTCACCATCCCACCTCTCATTAATACCCACATATACATTTTTGGTTTGATACTTTGGAGGAGTTTCTCCTATGGGAGTTTCTCTCCTCTTTGTTTGTTAAAGCCCCTTTCCTTGTTCTTAGATCCCTTGACTCACCAAATCCAAGTGGACTTGAACTTTTGTGTGTAAACTCAATTGTTGCATATCTACGATTTTCATTTTTTTTTCTTCTTCTGCTTGTACTAAGGGATTATGTGGTGGTACCAAGTTTCTTTTCCTTCATGTTTTATATATCAATATCTGATCCTATAGCTTAAGCCATTCTAACATATCCTTATTGAAAAGAAAATATTGAGGGTATTATTAATAGCTCATGTTTGTCTTAATTTTGTTTGATAAAATGATTATTGTTCTAATTTGGGATTTTTCTATGCCTCTTTTCGATAGGCATTGATCGATGAAGAGAAAAGAGACACATTCAACATTCCTGCCTATATGAGAAGCATTGATGAGGTTAAGGCAGCTTTTGATCGATGTACCGGGTTTGAGATCCAGACATTGGAGTACCAGAGAATTGTTGAGCATTCAAAGGAGAAGCAAGAGGAGTGGATTAGGGATCCGTTTTCCTACGGTCGAGCCAAAGCCAACCTTGTCCGTGCTACTCTGAAGCCCATTGTCGAGGCCCACCTTGGACCCAAGCTATCAGAGGAGTTGTTCAAGCGATTCGAAATGAGGACCTCAGGGGACATCAACATGATTTACAAGACTTGCTTTTATGGTGTTATTGTGGTGTGTGCAATTAGAAAGTGAGATACCCTTGTAAGCAAACAAGTATCAATTGCTAGAATGGAGAGAGCATTGCTACACACATTGATTCCCATCTTAAAACTGCCACACACTTTCAATTCTAGCTAAAGATTGCCCTTCATGTTAGTGATTATGAGTTCATAAACATCCACTAATAAAAAATCCAAAATGGGTTTCCCTTTGTTCATCTACATATATAAAACAACTCTCTTAGTCAACCCATATCGAGCAAGACATTTATCTTGCTCTACTCTTACATCCATATCCATAGTTTCAAAACTCCCCCACGTCATCGTCGACTCGCTTAAATCAACTCCCTTTTACCCTGGCTGCATTCTTGTCCATATTGCCATGCAAAGTCAATCAACTCCATTGACTCTCCTGGGTTATGACCGCGTCAACTGAGTACTCAGCCGAGTCAACCGAGTTCTTGATAGCATCACGCTGAGTCAACTAGAATTTTTGTTTTTTGTTTTTTAAAGGTAACAATTTTATTCCAACTAGAATTTTCTTTGGCCGCATTTTCCGCTGCACCGACATTTTAAAACATTACATCTTTATCCCTAATGAAGGATGTGGCTCCATCTTCGCCATAAAGTACACAGTACAAACTGTGACACATCGTCATACAACGAATGGTAAAAGGCGAAAGAACACAGATATTTCCATATCAAATCAGAGGAAGTGATGACTGAGAGAGACTAATGATAAACACGACATGAAAAGGGCCCATTTAACATGATTAGTCCATTCGTCACGCCCAGCGAATCAAAATGATGGGCAAGTTGGTTGTTCAAATGAAGAAGTCATTATGCCCATTATCAACATGATCAGATTCCAAAGGGCTCCATGAAAGGAAGCTAAGAGGAGGATGGACTGGAATTGTAGAACATGAATTTTTCAAAGCTTATCCAAAAGAAAAGCTAAATCCTATGGTGCAGAGATAAGATTGGTACAAGAGATGCTTCATACATGTACCTTCCCCAACTCAGAACTTCAGTCAACTGAAATTTGGAGGGCCCAAAATCCCATACATGGACAGAAGCCAACCTCCCATTGGCTTCCCATCGAATATAATCTTAGAAGTCATCTAGAACATCATCCACTATAGGTGGCATGATGTTCTTTGAAGTCAGTATATGCAATGGATCTCTGGTCATGCTTGGAGCCTAGATAGTTGGACTACCACTCAGTCACATAATCAAGATTTACACTAGTTTGATAGTTAAGTCACACCACCTCATTGATTTTTTTTTATAGTTAAGTCACACCACCTCATTGATTGAACTTTCCAAGTGTGTTATTTTGATAACGTTTACTCACATAACCAAGATTTACACTAGTTTGATAGCTAAGTCACACCACCTCATTGATTGAACTTTCCAACTGCGTTATTTTGAGGCAAAAATCATTGAGAGAAGGGAGATTTGAGTCATGCCAACCTAGCATGATTACACCCCCTTAACCAAGATTTACTCTAGGTAGATTGTAGAAGTCAAGATACCCCACCCCATTGAGTGAACTTTCTATTGTGAAAAACCCCAAATAGCAATATGTGATTTCAATGGCAAAGTAAAACAAAAGAATAAACACAAGCAATCACACAAAGACACAAAGATTTACGTGGTTCGGCAAAAGCCTACTCTACGGCAGAGGCGACGAGAAAATCCACTATAAGATTCAGAGATTACAAGAGAAGATCGGTCTCTCTCTCACCAAACCCTCTAGAAACCCTAGCACACCCTTTTCCCTTTTCTTTAGAGCTCTCAACCCTCTTTACAAGACTTGCTCACGAAATAAGCTCTAAAAGCCCCTTTATATAAAGCGGGCTTTAAGTTAGTCTTATCGGGCCGAAAAACACATAAAACGGGCCGGGCCAAGCGGCGGGGGGCGAACCCTAAACGGGTTTGTATTCAAACACCCAACTCAACACTTTCCAAGTATGTTATCTTGAGGCAAAAATCATTGAGAGAATGGACAGTTATGTCATGCCAACCTAAGCAAGATTACACCCACATAACCATGATTTACACTAGGTAAATAGTTGAAGTCACAACATCGATAGATTGAACTTTCCAATTATGTTGAGGCAACAGTCATTGAGAGAAGGGAGAGTTGAGTCATGCCTACCTAAGCAAGATTACACCCCCATAACCAAGATTTACACTAGGTAGATGGTTGAAGTCACAAACCCCATTGATTGAAGTTTCCAAGCATGTTATCTTGAGACAGCAATCATAGAGAGCTTGGAGAGTTCGAGTCACACCAAATTAAGTAAGATTTAAGTCCACTTAGGATGCAATTAATTGAGATAAATATCAGACTATTATAACCATTATTTTCATATATATAACCATTATTTTCATATAAGATTATAAAAAATTAAATAAGACTTCATGCATTGTATGCTAATAAAATTTAGAGGTATCCAGAGGCCCTTACATGAACTAGTAGTTGTTTGGGATCACACCAAACCATTGATTGAACTCTCAAAGCATGTTTTATTTGGCCAATAATCACTGAATTCCGCATCACATCTTGCCGTTAGTTTGCATTATCAGAATTGCTTAGCTTGGCTCTGGCCCCTATTCCCCAGTAAACTTGAACTCATCCAGAGTATACATGTGGGTATATGCCAGACTGGATGGAATAGTGACATGGGATCCAGGGTGATGGGAAAAGAGAGAAGGGTCCCATGCATTGGTATTTGCCAGAAAATGTAACAGTGACTTTGGGTCCTAAGGGTCAGGTCTCTCAAGAGCCACCAACATGTCATGGGTGATGCAGAGAAGATATGGGTCCCTTGTCCAATTCCTTGAGGGGTCAAGTCTCTCAAGAGCCACCAACATGTGATGAGTGATGCACCAAAATGTCATGGGTGATGCACAGAAGATATGGGTCCATATCCAAGTACTTAAGGGGTGATTTATAGCAACAAGTACTAAATTTAGGGTGACTAACATCCATATTTTTGTGTACCCATATTAAATTATTGAATGTTTGCTCAGCTTTAAATAGCAATAGTGAAAAAAAAAAAACCAAGTGGAATGACATATCTAACATTTTATTTGAGGGCCTCTCAAATAATAATTAATGTGTTTTGTATGATGATTGTATGGTTGCCTAACTTTCTATTATGAGAGTTTTTCTCTTTCATCTTTTGAGATATTTGGGGGAAGAAAAATGAGATTAGAGAAGAGAGGAGGTGAGTGATAATGGATGGATGGATGGATGGATGGGGAAAAGCTCATGGTTTGTTGACCAATCATTGCCAGCCTTGAGGCTTGAGCGTGTAAAGCTGACTTGGTGGGCCTCACTCTATCAGCTATCACATCAGATCTGTTATTCTGAGCCCATCCCTTAGCAGGCCCAGCTGTCCTTACAATGCCCTATCGTCCATGTGAGTGATGTGACATGTCCAGAGAGAAAGGGGCTACAGAAAGTTACAGATATAGGTGAGATGTCAAGTACAGGCTTTAGAAATAGGCTAAGGAGGTGTAGGATGGGAGAAATGGAAACCTCCACACAAGGTTATGAAGCTAGAGTAAGAATAATAAAAAAATTGTAAGAAAGAAGAGGCTATAAAGCATAAAGTCACTTTTACCACCAATGGTAAAAGACAATTTTTGGGTCCTAAAAGGCGCATTGGGGGGCATGTATGTGAAATCAAGACCATTGATCTTGTCAAACTCATGGGTGGACCCATATGGTCTTGGTCTCAACCTGGCTGTACACCTCATGTGAAAGAAAGTATACAAAAATCAACGGTTTAGCTTTTCTTGGTTAAAGGCATGTTTGTTTTGGAATTCGAGAATGAGTCCAAAACTGATTATTGGATTCAAATTTGAAGTTAGATCCTGTTTGCTGGACCAAAAAAGCAAAGTTGAGTCCAATAATCAGTTTTGGACTCGCAATCAGTTATCAAAATACAAAACAAACAGGTCCTTAATTTTGAATCCAATCATCAGTTTTAGATTCATATTCAAAGCCCTGTTTGTTTCAGATTGTGACAACCTATTGTGGACCCCAAACCAATTATTGGGCTTAGAATTAAACGTAATTCTAACTCCAATAATCGGTTTGGAGACCATAATTGCTTGTCACAATCTAAAACGAACAGGGCCTTAATTTTGAGTCCAATAATCAGTTGTAGACATAATCGGTTCCCATAACCCAACACAAACAGGGGTCAACAGGATTTGGTCAGACTTAATGTTTGCCGTTCAACCAGATCACTTTAAACGAGACATAAGCAGGGCCTAATAAGTTTCTTTTAGGAAGGAACTTAAAAGTGAAATCAAGACTGTTGACTAGACCTGGCAAACGGGCAGGCCGGGTCGAGGGTCGACCGGATTTTTGACATATTTGTTAAGATTTTTTTGTTTGTACAGGGATTTGCTAGCCACCTTCGCCGTTTGAGAGATTTGTCTTATTGCCGACGTGGTGCAAACTGCAAAGATTAGCAGAAGTACCATTTGTGAAAAGTTGGCTAGCAATAAATAATAATAATGGGGTACTCAGTTTTAAATGAGAAATTACGGAAAATGGTAGCAAAGTAGAAAAATTATGAAAAAATAACCGAAAGAATATACTAAGATATAACAATTACTGAAAAAACAAAAATTATGACAATTTCGGAAAAAAAGTCAAAAGGTGCCAAAATAATACCTTTTGCACTTCTCTATGGGCACCCGCAGGTCCACCCGGCCCAGCCCAGTTTTGACGGGCCGGGTGGACACACGGGTCAATTTCAAATGGGTCAATGATTGGTGACCCGGACCAGTAATTTACGGGCGGGCCGGTCCCGGTCACTTTTTGCCAGGTCTACTGTTGACCTTATGAAACATCATGAGACCCACATGGTCTTGGTCCCATCCTGAGTGGACACCTGATATCTAAACAAGGCTTGATGAATCAAGGGCCTAGGATCATCAGGATGAGGTGTGCTCAACAGCATTTGATCATATATGTTTGCTGTTCGGATCATCAGATCTGAACCATTAAACCAGACAGAAGTGGGTCCAATAAAAGTTCATTTCTTTTTAGGACTTTACCAGCATAAAAGCACAAAGCGCAAATTTTGTGGGTTTTGATTAAAAAGGATTTTTTCGTCTCTACAAGAAAATAAGAGATATTTTATGGGAAAACACAGGGAAAAATATGGAAGAAACCAAGGAATTATCTGACATAATTTTGTAGGAAATTTATATTAAATTCACCACATTAGATTTAGAAAGAGAATTAGTGCAAATTGCATACTCCTTTGTGTTCTTAACAAAGAGAGGAAAGGCAAGGTGGAGTTATATTAGGGCTTTGATAATGGGAAACAAAAAAACATGATTTTCCAAAACCCTTCTGGGTGCTCATATATGCTCTCGACTCACCCCTTCCTTAAAATAGTTCGGGAAGGTAAAGTAAGAGCTTCAATCTTATCTGCCAATGTCATATGTGAAGGCTTTTTCTTGAGCTCTCCTCCTATCTCCACTTCAAAACATAACAAAGGCTACTTGTTTACTAAGTTTCCAAATATACCCACATGCCAAATATACAAAATAATATTAAAGATGCCCCTCGTATCATATGTACTTGGGCCCATGGCTCTCTTGTTTGAATCTTAGTTGTTCCATTCCACATAAAACAAAATGAGAGAGAACATGGAGTCTGTTCCATGAAGAATTCCATGGCAGTTTGAGTGGCTTGACTTTGAATTCATTACTGAGAAAATACATCTCAACTAACTAAAAGTAGAAACATAATCATCTCCCCTGCAATCTGAGTACTGTAACAATAAAATAAGAACATGGGCTCATTCATCTTATTCCTACCAGTGATCCTTATCCTTGACAGAATATATTCATGCTTGCTTACTATTATTCTGTTAAAGCCTTAGTTACTCTGACTGAAGAGAATAGGATTTCTATATGCTTACTTGTTACAGGATTGTATATTTGTAATGGTGCTTATAAAAACTCCAGCATTTAGTGGGGTATTTCTCAGAGGATGGAGATAGAAATGGCAATCACGAATCATGATTTTGGTTACCCCTACGGGCAATGAGCTTACGTTAGGGGAAAGCCTGTTGACCATAAAGGGTAGAAATTCAATGGACTCAATGCTGTAATTTGGATTGATATTCGAGTTATACAAAGAAATTGGACTTGAACAGTAAACACAATGCCATATGCACTGGGGATGGAATATTTGCACCCCCTTGGTTTGATGTTGGCACTGTATTTTACTTTTTCATGTAAAATAACAAGGTTTAAAATGAAGTTTTGCTAACTATACCTCCTGCTGCGTCCTGATAGCACTTCTTTCCAGGTGTAGTCCTAATTGAATTTTTCCTTACATTAAGGCCCTGTTCGTTTTGGATTTAGAGAATGTATTCGAGTCCAAAGCTGCTGACAATTGGAGTCAAAATTGCATATAATTTTGAGTCCAATAATCAGTTTTGGACTCAAATCGGTTCACAAAATCCAAACCCAAAATGAATAGGGCCTCACTGAAATTGATGCGTTAAATCTTCTCCATAGAATGATCTTAACCCTTTGATTTGAAGAGGCTTAAAATGAACACCACAATATAAAAAAAACTACATAGATCGGGGGTGGGGGGAGGTTAGGATCATCCTAGGCACACCCCCAACAAATGAAAAAAATACTAGCGCCCACAGTGTTTGGGTGATCCAACCATTCATTTGTTGGGCCCTGATGTAGATATTGTGGGCCCCGTAAAATCTTCTCCATAGAGTGATCTTAACTAACCATTTGATTTGAGGAGGTTTAAATAGGATGATCATCCTATGAAAAAGATTTTCTAGGCACACCCCCAACAAATGAATGGCTTAGATCACACAAACAATGTAGGCCCGTTGTAATTTTGGGATGCACATGCGTGCACGACCATCCACCATATAAATTCTCCTTATACAAAATAACAAAAATTCATACATATCGTAGAAAATGATCAAGAAGCCCCCCTATGTTATAGAAAATGACAAAAGAACCCCAATTTTAAGAAAAATAAAATAACACCAGAATCTTATAAAATGACCAAACTACTCATATCTCATACAAGTTACCAAAATACTCTTTGGCTATTATCATTTATGAGATAGGGGTATTTTTGTAAAAAAACAGACCCTCCCCCAATGCACACACTCTTATATTGAAATTGTATTTCTGGCTTATAAACAACAAATTTATAACTTTTCCCTATAGAAATGAAATTGTGGGAAATAGTTCTCTAAAAAGTAAATGTGTTCTGAGGATAGAAGGGTGGGGTACATGAAAATGGGTGCTTTAGATGCTCCTTAACGAGGCACTAGTTAGCAAAACCCATTAAAGTATTCTCACATTGCAATTCAAGAGAAAGAAAAGAAAAGAGAACTCACGATTTACAAAGTCCTTAAAATGTTTATAAGATTGTGATAAGGCTTTATGGCATTTGTACAAATAGCAAGCTAATAACTGTGAAGTGTGTGACCAGTATCAGCTGGCTTAAGATCAGACAATGTCCAACTTATTCCAACAAAAAAAAACAACGTGAAAGCACAATTTATCATACCTTTGGCTTCTCAAATTGCTGTGGGATGATATTGGGCTTATATTACAAGTACATGTTTCGTCTTTTCTGCAAGGAGATCTCAGACGGATGAAACATTCGCCGGGTTCTGATCTTCTACAAGTTGACTTTGGAGGAATTCCAGCACCGAAAGGCGCTGCATACAAAACCCATAAGAGTCGGTTGAGATTCAAGGAACTGACAGAAAAGAAACTACAAAAGTATGTGCATATTACTCGTTGTTCTAGACCGGTCTCTTTAGGATCTAATGTCAATGACTCCAAGGATTTTATGGCTTCTTTGAATCCATCAATGGCCATGTCCTCATTGCCAAGATTCCTGTCAACATCGGCAACTTTGGCGAGAGATACTGCCACATCTACAATCTGAATCCATGAAGAACTAATGAGCATTGGAGCCTTGGCAGAAATTTAATGTGCATTTTAGACCAAGATAATTCCTTTTTTACCGATAAAAACTAAATATTGTTCCATTTCAAAAAAAAAAAAAAAAAAAAAACTAAATATTGTTATTATAAAAAAAAAATATTGTTATTAAAATCAAGAGTACATAATGAAAAGAAATAAAGATACGCTAGAAAGGGATAGTCTGTCCACGCTGCTATTATATCTCATAAAACAGCAGCCCACACTACAAGTCATTATGGGAAAGATCTCTTCCATCCAGTTTTTTCAGTCTCTTGCTAGTACATCTGCCTGATTACTTCAGGAGTATGCTTGAAAACAAGACTTATCACCCTATGCAAATCCAATAGTTAGCTGCAGAGAAAGCCTCCATGCCCATGATAATCCCCTTCACCAAAAAATGACTATGACAGTTACACCTTAAATACAAAGATCACTTTCACCTCTGCATCATTTGAATCGTTAAGTTCTAAGAAATCCCAATTGCTCTCGCCAGTTTGGGGTTGCCCTAGAATTCCCATCGAAGCTTAGTTTGATAGTACTGAGGCAGAAGGGACCATCTTGGCAACAGCTTCATTTCTAGGCTCTTGCTAAAAGCAATTTTGTCTTCCAATTCCTAAGAAAATCGTCTATTGAAAAGCCCCAAAGGCCAAAGGTTATTTTCTTCAGTGACTGGTGCAAACCAAAGGTTCGCAGGTTGACTTCCGGGAATTTAAGAGAAACAAAAAGGTTCTAAACTTCTAATTCAATTATAAGAACAACATGAAACTTCAAATCAGCATAGCATAAACATAACATGAATAATCAACATCGGTATAGGGTTTTAAAAATTCTGGGCTGGAAATTGAAATTATACTATAAGTCCCAATAAGAATTTGGTAATCTATATGAAATAAAAAACATTCATCAACTATAAATCTGTCAAAATAATGAGATCTATGAAATCCAACTAGTATGGCCTATAAGATGTCCCAAAGGACGGGCATATGATGGGTGAATGGTAAAAGCAAGGTAGGGGTTATGGGCGGCAAGGGTAGGAGGATTGGTCTAGGGAAAATATGGGTGCAAGGATTGTTGAACGGTTTAAATGGGAAGGAAAATAAGTCGTTGAAAATGAAAGTGAAGGTGTTCCATACCTAGGAGCATTATTGTTAAAATCGTACGATTCAAATTGAATCGAGGGTTGAACGATTCAAATCGGAAGGAAGAATCATTTTTCGTAAAAATCGTACGATTCAACTTTGAATCATGTGACTTTTACAATTCTTTTTATGATTTTTAGGTTTCTTTTTTGTTCGCTTATTTTTATGAGGTGGGCACTTTACGATTTGAAATAAATTGTATATAAATCCTCCGCCCCAACATATAAGCTAAAAACAAGTAAAGAAAGCACTAAAAATCTTTTCTTCTCCTCCTTCCTTCTTTTTCTCCTCTTCTTTCCTTCTCATCCTTTCCTACTTATACCAATACCACCAGCGGTTTTTTTCCCTGTTTCAACAACAGTTTGTCTTGTTTGTTATTGTATTATGAGAACTGATTGGACTCACAATCAATCAGTTCTTAAAATCCAAAACAAACAGGGATAGCTGCTGTTTGCTTCAACATATGATTGCCAAAGTTATTTTTTGTCTGTTCCAGGGGTCTTTTCTCGCTTTTTCAATGCTTGTTTTGGATTTTGAGAATTGATTGTGATTTATTGTACGATGAATATAGTTTGTGCTTTTGATTACTAGTCATGGAATTTTATATTTAATTTAATAGTTTTGAATGAAAAATAATTAATTTTTTTATTTTTTATATTTTTTTAATATTTTTATCATTTTTATATAAAAATCTGAAAAATCTTACGATTTACGATTCGATACAATTTGAACCTTGTTACGATTTACGATTTGATTCTAATATTCAGAACCTTTCCTGGGAGTGATGTGCCGGATTTCTAACCTTGATCATCTGCTGCAGGTAATGGCCGAGGAGAGAGAGAGAGAGAGAGAGAGAGAGAGAGGGTTGATCTTAGCCAAGACAATGAGAAATGAAGGACCAGATCAAGATCAGAGAGATCAAGAGCAAGAAACGATTAAGATTATGAAGATAAAGGACAATCAAGATTCATAAAAGATCATTGGTCGTGCGATATGGATCATTGATCACTGCTCTGTGCGTAGAGGCTGGGGAATCAGTGGACCACATTTTTATCCATTGAGGTTGCTCGCGCGATATGGAGTAATCTTCTTTGTAGATTTGGCATAGCATGAGATTTTCCTGCAAAGCTTGTTGACCTTTTCCTTAGTTGGACAGCGGTCCCTTGGAGGAAAAAAGGCCAAATCTTGTGGAAGATTGCTTTCTTAGCCACGTTGTGGATCATATGGAAAGAAAGGAATGCAAGAGTTTTTGATGGGGCCCATTCAAAAAAAAAAAAAAGAGTTTTTGATGGGGTGGCGAAAGGGCCTTATTTTCTTTATGTTAAAGTTGTTGCGTTGACCATCTCTTGGGTGAAAACTCTCCCTTCTTTCAAATTCATCATCTCATATGATTTACCTCATGGTTGGAAGGAGGTTTGTTATAGTGGTGAGCGGAAACCTAAAGTCATGCCGGTGTGGGAGCCTTCACCAAGGGCTTCTTAAAGCTCAATTTTGACGGTTCTAGCCTTGGAAATCCGGGACCTTCAAAGATTGGCGGGGTGTTAAGGAATGAGAAGGAGAGGTTATATGGGCTTTCGTAGGGCCTATTGGTGTCGCTGGCGTATCGGAGGTGGAGGTGCATGCGGTGCACCAAGGCATTAAATTGATGGCCCCAGGGAAGCTTGATAATGTAGCGGTCAAAGGGGGATTCCCTAAACGTCATCCGTTGGCTTAATGGTTCTACTAAGCATCCTTGGAGATTTGATGGATTCTTTGACGAGATCAAGGACCGGATAAGATCATCCGCCATTGTTTTTAGGCATGCTCGCAGATCTGCTAATGTGATTGCAGATCGCCTTATGAGAGAGGGGGTTTCAAAGGAATCTCCCGCCCTTTTTTATTCCATTCCTCCTTGAGCCCCTTTGTGTTTTCTCTCATTCTCTTTCATCTTTTGTATTTTCCCTTTTCCTTTTTTCCTTTTTCTTCTCTCTTTGTAAGCGAACATCTCGGTCTTATTTTCAATAAAATTGGCTATCATTCTAAAAAAAAAAGATACAAAAAAGAACAATATCAAGAAAAGATCAAGATCAATATCAAGACAAGAAAGAAAAATCAAGATCCAGGAAAGATCGTGATCAAGAAAAATAGAAAGAGAATCAAGGGGAGAAAGATATGTGAGAGAGAACAGGGAACTATTTATAAACCCAACCGGGAAGGGTGAAGTGGAAAGGGGAGACACATGAACGTAGGATATGAGAAGAGAGAAAAGGGGGCGGAGTAATGGAGGAGGGGAGGTGAAAGGGAGAGAAGAGAGGAAGGAGAGGAATGAAGAAAGCAGAAGAGATGAGGGGGGAGGCGGATGTTCATGGGCAGCTGCAAGGGGATTAAAATCACATGTCAAAAAAAGTCCTCTAGATCTTCCTTGGGGCTTTTATATGGAGTCTAAGAGGTCTTTTGTCAAGGTTGTACTTACTAAAAATAGTATGTACTTGCTAAAAATAATAAGCTCGTATTTACAAAAAAAAAGTGCGTTCGTAATTATTTGTTTTAATGGCTGAAAAAGTCTAAGTATTTCCAACTGCCCCATTTTTCTCTCTTCCATGTCTCTCCTACCAACCTCAAACCCTACACCTCATGGTGCATGGCAATTATTGCCTCAATCTTGTCTGTTAGGGCATCTTTAGGTCATGAGATCTGTCCTATGTCAGTTTTGTGTCAATTTTGTAGTGTAGCATGATATTATTTCTTCTTCTTTTTTTAATGGAGAAAATAAGAACAACAACAAAAGAAAAGGCCGACTGAGGGGATCGACAAGAAGAAAAGACAGAAACAGGAGAAAAAATGCAATTCTAAAAAGATCCTCACGGGGAAAGGAAATCAAACAGCTCTAGCTCCTGCCTCCCCACACCGCCTTTAGCGAGGCCATCTGCTTCAGAGTTAGCAGACCTTTTTGCGTGCTGAAATACAATATCTGCTCCTCCAATCCAGTCTCTAATCTCATCGATCCACCCGGCGAATCTCCAAGGAGATGATTTGCTGCCCTTCAACCACGCTATGACATTTTGCGAATCTCCCTCCACTGTCAATTTTGCCAAGTCAAGAGACTCAGCAAATCTGATGCCCCTGTAAAGCCACTCTGATCTCCGCTTCATTAGAGTCCACTATGCCAATCAGACCAGAGAATGCCCAAATCAAAGCTCCCAGCTCATCTCTAAGTAGGCCACCAATCCCTGAAGGACCGGGATTTCCGAGACTAGAGCCATCAAAGTTGATTTTAACAAAACCCGGCAGTGGGGGAGACCATTGTGAGCCACCCGACTTGATACTTTCGATGCTAGAGTAGACCTCCCTCCAACCATGTTAAAGGTCATAAGCCGACACAAATCTAAACTTGGAAAGGATCTAAGCATGGTATTATTTCTTATTTTAGCGTCTTAGTACATCTCAGTCTCCGTAGGGTTGTCTTGCAGATAGAGCACGCACGTTCAAACTATGGTTTACAGAGTCAATGCTCCACATCAAGGACAAGGACAAGTCCAACCTCGAGGGGTCTGACAACAACGAACTCAAGCTACATTGGACCAACACTCAGACATATTAGTTGACATTAAAGTTGCCTTGGATCGCATTGACAAACATATTGGGTTTGAAGCCCTGGATGTGTAAAGCAAGGCAAGGCAAAAGGACATTGATTTAGGCCTACTAGTTTTTTTTTTTTTTGAAAGATGACATATTTCATTAATACTATGAAAATTACATTGGGGACCAAGAGTCCCAGCCTGCATTACATAGAATCAAACAAAAAGGTCCAGGGCATACCCTAGACCAAGAAGGTTAAGTAGAAAATAACAGAATTCAAGACCCTTTCTTCGTACACCATATTTCTTAACTAATCACATTAAAAAGAACTTCCAGACAACATTGCCTCAACTAGCGAAAGCCCATGGTCTCTCAAGCTATTGAGGTTCTAAATCTTTTCTCGGCCCACCTAAGATCTAAAATTACCTAGAGCATATATTTATCCCTGCGATCTCTCCTATTTATCATTCTAGCATATTGCCTTAACACCAATCAACAGAACTGAAGCCAGTTTCATAGATTCCACAACTTTGGTAACTAAATCCCAACCTCCTTTAATCATCTCCTTTTCCATCCTACCTCTACTAATTAAAACAACCACAAGAACCATGTCTAAGAGGATTCCTCTAGAAGTCAATTACAATGCTCCACAACTAATGAATTCAACTTAACTAGATTCTTCGGAAATCAATACGGACTCATTCATACAGTACAAATCGGCAACCTCTTTAGATAGGATCCTTTAATCTCATAATCCAGCTTCCATTTCAACCTCCTTGGCTCTTTCTATTTTCTCCTCTGCGACTCTAGCTTGCATTGCGAGGAACATTTCTCTAGTCTTTCCTAGATCCTCTTGGGAAGAGATCCCAAAAACATCTCCAATTGCTAAAAAGTCATTAAAACCCTCTGACTCTAGGTGCCCAGATTCCCCTAAATTAGGCGATATCAATACACCCTTTCATTTATCATTTCTACTGGACTCATTAAACTTCACTGTTCGCTGACCATCTTCCACCTCTGAATTACCTCGCACCAGACCCGAGTCAACCAGGCTCTCGCACCTATTTTTCAGGCTTAAGATCACTAAATGTTTCTCCACCTCCCACAATCGCCTCCGAGTTCGCCTTTCCTTTTCTAAAATCTTGTTGAATATGGGAAAATTACGAAGGGGCGTATGAAGCTCTTCCTCACTATTCATGATGGACAGAGTAGGAGACATACCCGAGCTTTGACTAGCTTCTACTCTTTCTTTCCTCTACTGCTTCTTAAGAGGAGATAGTAACACCTCACCAGGGGTAGGCGATTCCTTCCTCGCCAGCTTTTCATTATATTTAAGATTTTTTAGAAGGCCAAGATCCCCATCCACAAGGGTAAGGTCGCCCTTGGTTACACTAATTGTAACCCCAGATCGATCTTTACCAGACATGCTTGAACTAGGCGAGTTATCCAGAATTCGTAGGTAATGGTGATTTTCGGACTCAGTGATAGGCCACCACGGGTAGCCAAGATAAAAGTGTCCTGCCCGCGACCTCTTCTGAATTTACCTTTACCTGAACGTGTACGCTTTTCATCGATACTCTTGCTTGCCATGAGGAACCTATTTTTTAATTTTAAAGCCTTTAGCTCCTTCGCCGACTTTAACCTAAAAGAATCTACAATATCTTTTCTACCTGCCTTTCATTTTGCGCCACGTGGAATGGAAATTAATGATTTTGGTGCAATCCTTACAATAAGCAGACTCGTAGCTCCCCTCAGCGTAGCCTTCCTGCTTTCTGACGAGCTAGGGGCGATCTCAGAGGGGACAGGCAGGTAGGTGGGCAATTCAAAATTTAAAGTGGGGTCCACCACCGGCTTCAAACCGCGCCCAGAGGCCACTGCCACCTTTTCCGGTGGACAGACCACCGCCGGTGAGCCTTTATCGATGGGAATCAGATCGGATCCCTCAAAAAGGGCCAAATTGTCTTTACTGCTGGATTCTTCCACCACCGACATTGCCAGAGAATTTATACTATCCTCGGACACCACTTAACTCCCACCGAATAAATGGTGAAATCTACCCTTAAATTAATGGATGGAGGGATGGATTTCCATAAGGGGGAAATGACCAGGGCAGAGGCAAAGGCCAAACAATGAATGTGATTCCCAAAGAGCTGGGTCTCAAGGACCTGACCCAGATGTAGACCCAGGATCTCCACCGTGGCAGAGGACCATGCATGAAGTGGAATATCATAAAATCGCAACCGAACAGTTCTAGCCCCTGCATTATATGCCGGGAGCCAGGGCTGGAGGGAAGGGAGATATCCCCCAAAAGCCACGCCTCCCCGTCAGAGAATAGAGGTGGCCTGGGCCTCAGAGTCAAAGAGAAATAGGATGTCTACTATGCTAATAGAGAAAGGTTTCTGCAAATCCGGGAGACCCCAAAACTTTTTGGCTCAATCCCAAACATCTTCTAAAAGCCAGGAGCCAGATTTCAAACTCCCAATGAGACAACTCTTAAGGTTTTTCTTTCCTCCACTACGGAAGCTGGAACGTCCAAACATTGAACCTCGTTGAGTGTGGCGACTTGGACATTTTTGGGTCTCCATACTAAGTTAGGATTCTCTCTAATTCTAGGTTCCGAGCATTTTCTGCATATGATGCATGAGCCAAAGTTTTTATAATTACATTTTAAGCACAACCAATCGCTCCCAGTCGAGAATGGCCTGCGATTAGACTCCACTGCGTTGCGGCCAGGTGCCTTCCTAGCCCCAAAGTCCAATCTCCTCCCCCCGGTATCCCAGTCTTCCATACTTCCCAAAGAACCCACATGCGATCTAGGTGGGGGCCATTGTGGCCAAAGGGGCCTCGCCAAATTAGCTTCTTGCCCAAGCGAAAACAAGAATCTCCGGCAGCATGGATTAAAAATCCCAATAGATTCAAACACTTACATAACAGAATAGCCTCCATCTAGACATGTCCATACTTCCCAAAGAACCCGCATGCGATCTAGGTGGGGGCCATTGTGGCCAAAGGGGCCTCGCCAAATTAGCTTCTTGCCCAAGCAAAAACAAGAATCTCCGGCAGCATGGATTAAAAATCCCAATAGATTCAAACACTTACATAACATAATAGCCTCCCTCTCGACATGAAAGAAAAGACTCTGATAGCAGCTCAAGATTAAGTCCACACACACAGAAAATTCCTACGATTGCTTAAACTCAGAGACTTCCGGAGGGATATTCCGACGGCTTCTAAAAACGTCCCGGATAGTCATGGGAGTCCTTTTCATACCTAATCCATGATGTGATTTTAATACCAACACCCATAAATTTTGGCCAATGGGAGCTTGTATTTTGTAACACGGGTTTTTTTTAAAATCTCTTGATCCCGTTGAACTGAAAAATTCCTCTATATTTTTTCTAGCATCTGCCTTGAACTAACAGGCCTGCTAGTTCAACTATTAGAGATTTTGCAGGTGGCCATTTGAACTCCACTCTTCCACCTAAGAGTCGCGCCACAAGACCACCGAAAGGTGAGATGGAAACAGGTCATGCATTTATAAGACTCACACCAAACAGTGCTACATTTAAATGCTTCAAGTGTGGTGCATCGAGTCACCAATTGCCTATGTAGGACCATCCGATCCTCAAACTAACCTAGCAAATCAATAAATGACAAGGATAGAGACCAAGAAGGCTCATCCTCTTTATGATAAATGATCCGCTTGCCCCGAAATGACCTGGCCCAATAGGGAAATCCCAATTCATTGGGCCTTTCGATACAATCAAATAGATTGCCACAAGGGCGCCATATTCTAGGAGCCCAAACTATGTGATTGAATAAATCCTCCTCTATCTGTTGCGGGTCGAGGGCTCCTTCCCTGTGTTGAAACTTGAAAGTGCTACACATGAGAAGACAAATGAGCAATCTCGTGAGCGCAAGCACAATAAAACCATACTTGATGGGGATAATGTGGCGACAATTTGTGTAATCTAGTGCAGGGTAAGCCAGGCCATTAAAAGTCAAACACCCAACATTGTCGCGTATTCCTCTATAGTCAAGACGGCTAGAAGATCTAAGCTCATCGTTGTTATTGTTGATAGGTTCTCTGATGTGTCTCATTTCATGTCGATTTATAGAGCTAGGTTCTCCGATATGTCTCATTTCTGGAGAATTTTATGGAGCAAAATAGGGGTTATATTTCAATTTGACAGCACATACTATTCCCAAGCAGGTGGAAAATGGAAGTGGTCAATCACACCTTTGGGAATTTGCTAAGATGCTTAGCTGACAAGGGATTTCATCAATGGGATTTAATTCTAGCCCAAGCGCAGTTTATTTATGATAGCTATGTTACCCGTTTCATTGGATGTACCCCCTTTGAGACCATCTTGACCCCTTTATTACCCACCTACTAGCCCTCTCCTCTTCCTAGTACCTTGGTCGACATAATGCTAGAGCTGAGGACCTCGTACCTAACATGAGGAAGATACAACAAGAGGTATTAAAGTGAATACAAGCGAGCCGTGGGAAGTTCAAGTTGACTGTTGATCAGCTCCGGGAAAACAATCCCTTCAGCATGGGGATTTAGTGACATCACCTAGACATGATTGGTTCACAATTGCAGCCACTCATCTTACACACTTCTGGAGGTTCGCCAGAGTTTTTCCTCATCATTTCGACATCTTCTGGAGTTCATATCGTAGACACTTGGCGAGAGAGGCCTATCGAGGATTTCATCGAAGATACTTTTTGTTGGTGAGGATGATCGAGTTTGTGGTTGGATGCAGTTAAGATTTGACGACTCGGTGAGGACATGTTTCAGCATGTAATAAACTTCTACTCGACAGAGTTTCTTCCCACACGAATCGAGTCCTCTGGTGCAGTCATCAGCCCTCACGAGTCCGTGGATACCCCTATCTCTCCATCCCCTCTTAGGAGCTTCTCCTCTATAGAGTTCAAGGCCGAGACTCACACAATCAGGTGAGATTGTTCCCTTATTGACTGCTGCCCTATACATATTACCATTTGCAGCCCTATTTCATTGACTAGCCCTTTCCCAACCCATATCTTAGACCTTTTGAACCTTAGGTTTCTTTATCTCTACATCATTTAACATTGTGGACATATTAGCACATTATTGTTCATATTCATAGATATGATTTCTTTGGCATGAACTATGTGTTTGTTAATTACACTTGGCTGAATTAGCATGTTATTTAATCAACTCAAAGCAATTGTTTGGGCCTTCGAAGTGAACAAATAAACAATTCAAAAAATTGAATCAACTCAAAGCTTTAAATCTGTGCAGACCCTAGTTGCTAGTTGATTAAGTTTTTTTAATGTTTAATTCTATTTGTGGAATGAATGTGCTGCTTTAATTTAAAGTCTAGACACTGAGCACTCATAGGAGTTCTCCAAGGAACACACGAACTCTAAATTTGCATCATTTGCCGTTTGCATATCATTCTTACATAATATCCTGGCTTTTACTTTTCTTTACCTCGAGTCTGGGCATTCAATTGTTGCAACTCCACCAATAATTTGTTTTTCCTTTATGAATGCACATAGGTAAGGAGATATCACTCTACCCATAACTTCGTTAACCCTCATTGACATCAACAAGACCTTTGTTATTAGTTTGCACAAGCTATGACCTAATTTACTGGCCTAAAATATCTTACCTCAACCACATCTGCCTTTTGGGATGAAAATAATGAAGGTAGTATTTATCTCTATTATATGGCAAGCCTTGGCGCAATGGTAAGGTTGCTCTATTGTAGTGGTCACGGGTTTGAGTCACGGAAACAGCCTCTCTGCAAAGCAAGGGTAAGGCTGCGTACATCTAGCCCTCCCCAGACCCCGCAATGGCGGAAGCCTCGTGCACTGAGCCACCCCTTTTTTTTATATGCTCATTCGAATGAAATTCCAAAAAACACTTTCACAAGTCCTCTTCGATTATATCCCAATATTCTTGGGAGAAAGCCATTGGGAAACCCATCTGGATCAAGTGCCTTGTCCCTTTTCACGATAAAGACCCCTTATCACACCTACTCCTCTTATAATTTCACTTCAAGAAAAGAGACTAAGGTGTCAGAGAATCAGTTTGGCTTCATGCCCAGACGATCGACTATGGAAGCTATCTTCTTGATTAGACGGTTAATAGAGAGATTTAGAAAATAAAAAGGAGCTTCATATGGTTTTCATTGATTTGGAGAAAGCGTATGATAGGGTTCCAAGGAGTGTATGTGGTGGGTCCTTGAAAGGGAAAAAGTGTCTACTAAATATGTTGATGTGATTAAGGATATGTACGATGGAGCAGTAACTGGTGTCAGAACTACGGTTGGCACGTCTAGTGAGTTTCCAATTACAATAGGATTGCACCAAGGATCAGTTCTGAGCCCTTATCATTTTACGCTTGTTATGGATGAACTTACGGAGGGTATCCAGGATGAGGTAACGTGGTGTCTGTTATTTGCAGGAGTTGATGCTAAGATAGAGTTATGGAGAACTACTTTGAAATCCAAAGGTTTTAGACTGAGTAGGACTACGACAGAGTATATGGAGTGCAACGTTAGTAATGTAAGGAGGCGGGGCGAGGATGTAGTAAATATGACTGGACAGGAGGTACCTAAGAGGGATATCTTTCACTATCTTGGTTCAATCCTGCATAAGAAAAGAATAAAGAGGATGTTAAGCACAGAATAAGAGTGGGTTGGTTGAAGTTGAAGCATGCTTTAGGAGTTTTGTGCGACCGTAAAATACCTACCAAGTTGAAGGGAAAGTTTTATAAGATAGATGTGAGGCCGATCATGCTGTACGGCTCAGAATGTCTTTTTTTTTTGAAAGATAACTTTATTGAAATTAGGAGTAAAAAACAGACAGTTACAGAGCGGGGACAAGATGTTCCCGAAAAAGACAAGAAATAGCAGTACGGCTTAGAATGTTGGCCAACAAGAAGCAGCATGTGCATAAGATGAGTGTAGCAGAGATGCGAATGCTTAGATGGATGTGCGGCCACACAAGGTTAGATAAAATTTAAACTGAAGTAAAAAGGTGGGGGTGGCACCAATTGAGGAGAAGATGAGAGAGCACCGCTTCAGATGGTTTAGGCATATGCAACGTAGGCCTTTGGATGCTCCGGTGAGAAGAAGTGACTCGTGCCAAGTTGATGGAGTAAAAGGAGGAAGGGGCAGACCGAAAACAACTTGGGTAGAAACAGTGAGGAAAGACTTGATGGCTAGCGTGGAGCCCCGCCCATGATCCCGGTCAGGATCCGATAGCGCACCCACGGGTGTTATTGTTGTAGGCTGTGCTGGTTGTTTGTTGGCGTTTGCTCGATCCAGGTGTGCTGCATTCGATTTTCCTTGCTTTTCCGTAAACTAGGAATAAAAAGACCCGAATTTCACGAAAAAGTGTTGACCAGAGCCACCACCTAGGTCCGGGGGCCTAAGACCCATGAATGGAATGACTCTGCGAACCAAGTCCGCGTTCCAATGAGATTGGGTTAGTTGCCTGGTTACGAGAACGGAAGGAGTTAGGCACCGTTCTCGCCCGGTTAAAACTGGTCTTTATATTTGAGAACTTATTTATTTAAATGCTAACTAAAAGGGGGTTAAGGTTTTTATTAAGGTGATTCATTCAAAAGAAGTTACCTAACCTAATGTCTTATTAGGTTATTTTAGCCATTCATAGTTTATACTCATGCGGGCTAGGAGTTTCTGTCCTAAATGCCTAGCTACGATGCCTGATGCCTAGCATAGGTCCTATTAAATGTAGTTGACTGAGCCTGAGAATTGAACGTTGATTGGGTAATGGAAGCTAGCGAAAGATAATCTCTACGTGCCTAGAATGCTGGTTCTATATGAACCTAGAACTAATGTAAGGAGTCCTAATGAGCCAAGCTAAGGCTTGATCTGAGATGCAGGATTGGATGTCCTAGATTGAAGATTCTAGGTGAGGGGTTCCTGGGATAAGGTATCCTAATTTTGGAATTGGAGAGTTGAGATAAGGTATCCCGGTTTTGGATTCTAGGATTGCGTATCTTAGATTGAAGATCAGGGATTGGGTATCCTAGGTTTACGTTCGAGGATTGGGGTATCCTAGGATTGGGGTATCCTAGGTTTGGGTTCTAGGATTAGGTATCCTAGGATAAGGTGTCCTAAGATTGGGGTTAGGTTTTCCTAAGGTTTTGGATTCCTAAGGGAGAAGTTTTCTATAGAAAAAGATTTTCCTAGAATGGGTTTCCTAAGAATTTAGAATTCCTAAATGCTTTAGTTCTCCAAATAATTGGAATTTCCAAGGATTTGGAATTGGTCTTGATAAGTGTCCAACTCAGATAGACTCTGGGGGACTCTGGTTGTGAAACTGGGTCACTCTCGGAGCACTCTGGTGTCTTCTGGTTCACTCCAGGAGACTGTTTAGTGTTTTTCAGAAGATTTCTGGGGTACTCTGTGTCATTCTAGAAGAACTCTGGGTTGACACTGTGAACTTAGGGGGACCCTAGATGATCTTAGCTCTTAAAATATGTCCTTGGGATAACCATTTAAGTGCAAGGCCAAGTAGGCCCTTGGGTTTTTGGAAAACAGTTAGGCCAAGTGGGCTGCGGGGTTTAGATTAGAGTAAGGTTGTTTTCGAGGTTTAGACCGAAGGGGTCTTCATAGGACTATGGACGAGGTTAGCCCGAGTAGGCCTTTAGGCTTGGGGTAGGGGTACCACTTGGGTTAAGTTTTGGTAAGGGTGGAGCTTGAGTTGGAATGAGGGTACAACTTGGGTTAGGTGAGAGTAGATCGAAGTGCAATCTTGGGTTTGGCTTAGAGGTAGGGGTGCAAGTTGGGGTACAACTTGGGTTGGGTTTGGGTTGAGGGTTCGGGTGCAACTAGGGTGGATTGAGTGCGACTAGAGATGGGTTAGGGGTGCATCTAGGGCTGTGTTTGGGTTAAGGGTTGGGGTGCAACTAGAGCGGAGTTAGGGGATGCAACTAGGGCTTGGTTAGGGGGTGCAACTAGGGCTGGGTTTGGGTTGCAACTAGGGCTGGGTTGAGGTTCAACTAGGGTCGGGTTGACATGGGTTGGGGTGCCACCTCAGGTTAGGTGGGGTTTGAAGTGGGTTCGGGTAAGGGATTGGGGCTGAAATGGGGTCGGGTGAGGTGTGATGAGGGTGAAGTAGGGTCGGGTGAGCTTGTGTGGGGGTTTGAATGGTGTCGGTTTGGCGTAGAAATGGGGGTTGGGTTGGGTTGGGTTGGGTTGGGTTGGGTTTGGGTAGGGGTAGGCGTAGGAGTAGGGTTCGGATAGGAGTAGGGTGGGGTCAGGTGGGGTGGGGTGGGGTCGGGTAGGGGTTGGGGTGTAAAGTTATGGATAGGCGTAGGCGTAGGGGTAAGAGTTAGATAGGGACTGGGGGTTGGGTTGGGTTCGGGTTTGGGGTTGGGGTGTGGGTTTGGGGTAAGGACAGGGGTTGGGTTGGGTTCGAGTAGGAATAGGGGATGGGTTAGGGATGCATCTTAGGTGAGGTTATAGGTTTGGGCTTTGGTGCAATTGTCACACATAACCATCATTAGTCGTCTGGATCGTAACTTCTTTATATCTGTTTCATAATCATGAAGCAATACCCACCCTTTTAGATGGAATATATAAAATGTCCAATTTGTAGCTCGTCTGTATCAAAATAAAATGATCCATGGGCTGATCCTATAACGATCCGATGATGGGCATTCACCCAATACGTTTGTATGTCCCACAATGTCCAGATTACGGCGCAAATATAGAGGATGGTTTGATTAAAATATTGACAAGACGACCTTTTTATGGCGCTGAAAATAATGAAGTTATAGTGCTGAAATAGTCAGTTTTCAACATTCAAAATGACAAGATAACAGCAGCATTTCAGCCAACACATTTATACTATATTCTGGTCATTGAAACAACAGCATCAAATTCTGAAATAACCAAATTATAGTGCTGAAATGACCCATTTTCAGCATTAAAAAATGACCGAATTATAGCAGTAAATCACGAAAACATCAATTTGAATCAATCAATTTTTCACACAAGCTCATTGTTTCGAACCATTTGAATCAAATAATTTGGAAAGCAAAAAAACTGTTGTACTACATTTTCTTTGATTCAATAGCCCCTTTATGAACAAAAATTCAAAAATGAAAGGGATATTGCTAACCTCTTGGATGATTTGAACACAACCTTGGGCTTGAGGTAGAGTGTGTCGGATCTTCTCTTCGTAAGACTCGAACCGAAAATGGAAGGAGTGACTTTTGTGTTGTTGGGCTTGAGGGGGTTGAGAGGGGGGAAAAGTACTAACCTTTCTAGGGGAAGGATCTTGGGTTAATGGACTTGGGATAAGGAGAATAGGCTTTCTTTTCTTGTGTTTTGTGTGGCTTGAGGGGGTTGAGAGGGGGCAAAAATACTAACCTAGGTGGGAAAAGCTATGGGATCATGGGCGGAATAAGCTGATGAAAATGATAATGGGAGCGCAAGCTATTCAATTGTATCCCAAATGGGTTGGGAGGAGTCCTATTTATAGGACAAATTGGGGTCATTTTGGGTTTTTCACAAAGGGAATGGGGTGGAGGGTTAGGATCGTTTTGGTTGGGATCCAATGGGTGAGAGGATTAAGAGAGGGAGGGAAAGGCCACAATTGGCTAGCAAGTGATAAGATTGCCACCTCCCCAAATTGGTTTGATTTGGATAGCTCGGATGCAATCATCTAAGAGAGGGAGCCGCGGACGGTTAAGATTGTACAAAAAGGGAGGAAAAATTATCTTTCTCTTTGCACAAGGGGGGATGAGGTGGAGGAGAGAGAATGTGATTGGTTAGATGGGCTATGAAATGGATGGTTGGGATCAATTTATAATGCAAGAGAGATTGAGAGAGATTTGATTTTCGTTGGTGGGAAAGATAGGGAGAATGAGTTGGAGGAGAGAGATAGAGACTTGGGGAGACGAATTAGGGGGGGATTGAAAAAATCGTGGGGAGAGAGAGGGAGGGATGGTTGGGGTTGAGGGGGAGAGTGGCCAATTCCCAACTCTCTCTCTCTCCTACCTGATCTCATCTCTTTCCCTATTTTCCCTCTTGCTTTCATTGTGAAATGCCCAAATTGTCCCTAACTTTTGTGTTAATTGCAAGAATGCCTCACTTATTTGCAAATGGCAAATCTACCCTTCCTTTATGGCTTTTAAATAAAGTGATTTTGTGTTCGAAGGACGGCTGAGATGCGATTTGATGGACTATCTTGAGATCATTTCTCGGTTTGACGGTCAAGATTACAAAGAATAAAAGGGAATGTTTTGACCGACGAGATTATGCCACGTGGCATTCAAAGATGAAAAGCATTTTACTTGGATAATGATTTCTTAGAAAAAACGAATCCACGGAAAGTAAAATGATGAGGGAAATGTTTCCCTCGAATAAGAATTCCAAGGAAAATATCATCTCAATTTCAAATGCTCCATCTTTAATGAGTGAGAGTCATTGATTTTGCAGATGATACAAGCCTTTACACTCTTAGGTGATCAGCGGTCCAATCACTCCCATCTTGATCATTGAGTTGAGATAAGATGATCTCGGCCATTGGTTCCGTGGTTTTAAATTTCGACCGAATTAATGATTTTAAAGGGGACCGAAACCGAAATTTGGCGAAATTTCAAATTTTCGACATGAATTAAACAAGCTTTTTAATTATTACCAAACTTCTTCGGTCTAAATTTCAAAATTTCAGGGGTCCGAAACCGGTACCGAAACCGAAATTTTAAATCATGATTGGTTCATAGAGCTACAGTCCAAAGTGGTCTCAACTTGCCAATCATCGCTACAAAATTGATCTTTGCTCTTGATCTTGCAATCATCGGTAATCCCTTATCCAATACGGGCTCGAGCGAGAGAAAAATAAGGAAGTAGGGTCACGAAAGGAGAGGAAAAATAGAAAATGAGAGGAACAAAGTATGGGGACGACTCAGGGGGTCCTAGAACATTAAGGTCCTCCTAAGAACGAGGTGTCTCAAGTAGGGTAGGACTCATTGATGCTGACTATGTCCTGAGATTTAAGGACTCCTATAATTTAGGGGTTTTTCTAAATCACTCCAAAACAACTCGAGATGAAAGACGTTCCTTCAAGACATGAAGGTTGTCCTAAACTTTAGGGAATACCCTAAAATGTAGGACTCTCCTAAATTTTAGGAAATGTCCTAAATTGTAGGGGAGTCCTACTTTCTAGGAATTCTTTAGAGAATACCCTAAAATGTAGGACTCTCCTAAATTTTAGGAAATGTCCTAAATTGTAGGGAGTCCTGCATTCTAGGGTAATTCCTACATTTTAGGAGAATCCTTCCAACCCGGGAAAGATGTCCAGTAATCCGAGTCGTTTCGAGTCGTTTCCTAAATTTTATGAAATGACATAAAATGTAGGGGAGTCCTACGTTCTAGAGTAGTTCCCACTTTGTAGGTGAAAAGCTCCAAATCCGGGAAGAATACCCAGCAATCTGAGTCGTCTCGGGCCGTTTCCTAAATTTTAGGAGGTCCTACATTTTAGGTTATTCCCTAAAGTTTAGGACAACCTTCGTGTCTTGAAGGAACGTCTTTGATCTCGAGTTGTTTTGGGGTGATTTAGAAAAACCCCTAAAGTATAGGAGTCCTTAAATCTCAGGACATGGTCCGCATCAAAGAGTCCAATGCTACTTGAGACACCTCGTTCTTAGGACGACCCTAATGTTCTAGGACCCTAATTATACATTGATCCCAACCATCCATTTCATAGCCCATCTAACCAATTACATTCTCTCATCCACCTCTTCCCCCATGTGCAAAGAGAAAGAGAATTTTCCCTCCCTTTTGTGCAATCTTAACCGTCCGCGGCTCCCTTTCTAAGATGATTGCATCCGAGCCATCCAAATCAAACCAATTTGGGGATGTGACAATATTATCACTGGCTAGCCAATTGTGGCCTTTCCCTCCCTCCCTTAATCCTCTCACCCATCGGATCCTAACCAAAACGATCCTAACCCTCCACCCCATCCCCTTTGTGAAAAACCCAAAATAACCCCAATTTGTCCTATAAATAAAACTCCTCCCAACCCATTTGGGATACAATTCAAAGAGCTTACTCTCCCATTATAGTTTTCTTTAGCTTATTCCCCCCATAATCCCATAGTCTTCCCTAGGTTAGTACTTTTGCCCCTTCTCAACCCCCCTAAGCCACACAAAAAAAAAAAAGAGAAAAGTCTATTCACTTTACTACAAGAGTCTTCTTCCCAGAAAAAGGAGTTAGTACTTTTGCCCCCTCTCAACTCCGCCTCAAGCCCAACAACCATAGCTTTCTTTCCCTCCCCTCGGGTAAAATTCGTCCTCTCAAGTTCTTCAAAGATCGGTTTCAAGGCAGAGTGCGGTCAAGCCTCATTGTCAAGCCATTTGTATCTTCCAAGAGATTGGTATTCATTTGTTTTTATGTTCTTGCCTTAACTTCAGTTTTAGGTTGCATAAGAGTTTTCCGTTAATTTAAAAATATATATATAATAAATGCAAACAACGACAACAATGGTTTCGTTTTCCATGAGAAAGATAGATTAAATCAAATATTGCTAGTGGCAGTTTTGTTTTCAACAATAGACAATGCTGTCAGTAGTTGTGTAGGTCAAATGTTTAAATCAAGAAAAAAATGGGTAAAGAAATGAAATCAGAAAAATGGAAGGATATGAGTACTAGGTTCTCTTCATGTTTTTTTGTTTTCATATAATGTTTGGTTTTAATTAGTGCCCTTTATTCGAGAGCGATACTAATGATACTAATGCTGTGACATTGATGGTGTTTTTTAAAGGACCAATGATGGTATCATTAGAAATGATAAATTTAATATGACCCAGTAACTTTTGCCCAAAGGAAACGAACTGGGAGTTCCATTTTTGGAAAATAAAATTGGAAGTCTTGGTTTCTATGGAAATAATTAATTGTGATCAAAAGAAAAGAAAAAAATCCAAAGAGGCATTATGTAGAAACAGTAGTTTTGATGTAGAAACATTAGTTTTGATGATCAAAACCAATAAAAAGTGGCTCAGGCAAAATGGCCATTCGGCTCTATATTCTCCTTTACCATTCAGCCCCAACTTTTCCCCCTACCATTTGACCAAATCCCCACTCGGCCTAGCCAAATCTGACACTTAACCAAACCCTACCCCTAGTCCCCTAACCCAACCCCCACTTTAGCCCTAACCTGACCCCCACAGCTCACCCGAACCCACCCTACATCCGACCCACCCTAGGTTGCGCGCCCACCCCCAAACCCTCATCCATCACCCGAACCCAACCACCCCAGCCCCTAACCCAACTCCCACTCCCAACCCTACCCCAACCCCAACTTACCCCAACCCAAGCTTCACTCGACCCCGACCCACACCCTACTCAAACCACCCCAGCCCCTACTCCTATCCCCTACCCAAACCGACCCAACTCTTACGCACGACGATCCGATCCAGCCCAACCCAACTCAAACCCCTCCAACCCAACTCAACTTACCCCCAAGGTGCACCCCAACCCCACCCCTAGCCTTACCCGAACCAACCCAAGCTCAACCCCACCCCTAAGTTGCGCCTCTAACCCCTACTCCTACCTCTACCCGAACCCACCCAAAGCCCAAGTTGCACCCTTACTTGCATTTCAGCCTAACCCCACCCCCAACCTAACCCAACCCAATCCTAACAGACCCTAAGTACACCCCAACCCATCCTTAGTTGTATCCCCAACTCTCACCCTAAACCGACCCTAGTTGTACCCCAACCCAACCTTAGTTGTATCCCAACTCTCACCCTAAACCGACCCTAGTTGTACCCCAACCCGACCCTAGGTGCAACCTAACTCGATCATATTTACACCCACTCAACCCTCACCAACCTTATTTGTGCCCCCAACCCAAATCCCAACTCAATCCAAGTTACATCTCAAACCCACTCAAACCCAAAGGCCAACTCGGCCTAACCTTGTCCATAATCCCATAAAAACCCATTCGGTCTAAACCTTGAACACATCCTTATCCTAACCCAAGCTCAACCCTGCAGCCCACTCGGCCTAACCCTTTTCCTAAAACCCAAGGGCCCACTCGACCTTGAACTCAAATGGTTACCCTAAAGACATATTCTAAGAGCTAGGATCATCCAGAGCCCCCTGAGTTCCCTGCGTCAACCCAGAGTCCCTCTGGAATGACACAGTACCCTGGAAAGCTTCTGAAATACACTAAACAGTCTCCTGGAATGAACCGGAAAACAGCAGAGTGCCCTGAAAGTGACCCAATTACACGACCAGAGTCAATCAGAGTCCATCTAAGTTAGAAACTCACCAGGAACAATTCCAAGTCCTTGGAAATTCAAATCATTTGGAAACCAAAGTGTTTGCGAATTCCAAATACTTGGAAATTCTAGTTCTTTGGAAGACTAAAGCATTTGAGAATTCCAAATCCTTAGAAAACCCATTCTAGGACATTCCCTTTCTATGGAAAACTCCTCCCTTAGGAATCCAATACCTTGGGAAAACCTAGCTTCAACCTTAGGACACCTTATCCTAGGACATCCTATCCTAGAACCCAAATCTAGGATACCCAATCCTAGAACCCAAACCTAGGATACCCCAATCCTAGAACTCAAGCCTAGGATACCCAATCCTAGAATCTAAAATCGGGATACCTTACCCTAGGAACCCCTCACCTAGAACCTTGAAGTCTAGGACACCTAACCCTCACCCTAGATCAAGCCTTAGCTTAGGCTCGTTAGGATCCCATGCATTAGCTCTAGGATCATATAGAACCTGCATTCTAGGCATGTAGAGATTATCCTTCACTAGCCTCAGAGTATCTCAATCAACATTCAATTCTCAAGCTTAGTCAACTACATACTAGGCATTAGGCATCTTAGCTAGGCATTTAGGACTGAAACTCCTGACCCGCACAAGTATAAACTGTGAATGGCTAAAATAAATCAATAAAACATTAGGTTAGTAATTTCCTTTGAACAAATCACCTTAATAAAAATCTTAACCCCTTTTTGTTAGCATTTAAATAAATAAAGTTCTCAAATATAAAGACCGGTTTTTTACCGGGCGAGAACGGTGCCTAACACCTTCCGTTCTCGTAATCAGGTAATTAACCCATCTCATTGGAACGCAGATTAGTTCGCAGTCATTCATGGGTCCTAGGCCCTAACCTAGGTGGCGACTCTGGTCAATTCCTTTTTCGTGAAATTCGGACTCCTTTCTCCCTAGTTCACGGAAAAGCAGAAATCAAATACAATACACTCAAATCGAGCAAACGCCAACAAGCAAGCTAAATGCCTACAATACAAAATAACACACCAATGGGTGCGCGCCGGATCATGACCGAGATCCTGAGCGGGGCTCCACTGCTAGGAACATAACAAAGAACATGACTTTGGATAGGAGAGAATGGAAGAAAATGATACATCTAGATGAACCCAACTAGTGTCAGGATTAGACTTAGTCAATTTGAGCCGGGTAGACTATTTCACCTTCTTCATGAAAATTTTCTAAAGGATTCATTAGCAAACCCCAACTAGTTTGGGAGAAAAGCTTAGATAAGTTGAGTATATATATAATTTATCTACCTTTCATCTACTTTAAGCACTAGCAGTGGTATTTGGCATAGGGAAAGATATTGAATATTCGTAACTTAAATCCAGGGATAAATTAAGTTTACTGGTAGCGTGCTGTTTGCCAATTTGCACGTGTGTGAGTGTGTTTGTATGGTTTAAGTGCATCGGAAATAATTTCGAACTCCAAACTAAACAAATTGAAGTAAATTTTGGTAACCTGAGAAGAGACATTTGGATTATTTTTAACCGCATTACGGCGGACATCCAGAGATCGAGAATAGTAGGATCTTGCAGCTCGAAGATCTTCGTCGTAGTATTTAAGGTCTCCGATTTTATTAAGTGAGACAGACAGGGTGTGCACGACCTGCAGTGAAATATATTCCCCAAAAATTAAGCAGTAGAATCTAGAATAGTTGAAGTAATTTAGTGTCTCCCACTTTTAAAACTATTCAGAGACAAGCACTAAGAGTAACCTCCAGATCAGGTGCAGGTAATTTTGAAAGGAACTCGACACTCTCTTCATAATAACTAGTTGCAGAACCAGCATCTCCCATTGCTCGACTGCAATTCCAGAACATAAGCATAATAAAATAGCATCACTATTTAGCAATCGAGATAGTGTACAGCAGTTATTTAGGCTTTATGTAAAAAATAATAAAAATGACAGGAATGAAGATGCATTTTCACATAGGAAGCATTAGGTCCGAAAGGAATTCAAGACAGAACACAAACAATTTCTCCTTCACAGCCAGAATATATATCACAGCAAGTACTCGAAAAAATATCAGTATATCATATTTCAAATAGCTCGCAAACATATGGAGATTGTAACCAAAAATAAATTGACAAGAAACATGTAATAAGACGAAAGACCAGTGGTGATAGCGGATATGTGAATCAAATCAGAGCTAAGAATGCCAAAGTACAGACATCTGCAGCCAACGTTGGAGACTGGCCAAGTGTTGAAGGGGACACACCAAGAATGCAATTGCTTGGGCTCATAGGTGAAGTGTGGGTCCTCGAGATTGGCAAGTGGTGTTGATGAGATTGTTGACGAGTGTAGAGATGAGGACATATCTTTTCATCATATTCACAATCGGCTAATGGGATTGCAGATAACTTGGTCAAATCTGGATCTTGCAGAGATATATTGTGTTCAGGGCAACCCGCTTGTAATCTTTTCTCTAGTAAAATTTTTATTTTCTTCAAAAATAAAAAGAAAAAGAACACCTAGCTAATGATACAGACATCAAGTAAATTATTGGGTTTGGAAACTCTTGCTGAAATCTGAATACGCACAGAAAGTTGGACAGCACACATAAAGGTATTATGCAAAATAAATTAAACAAGATCAAGGGTAGCCATGCAGTGCACCAAGGTATAAAGATGTTAGATAAAAATCGTTTGGAAAGCGATTCTCTTAATGTACTCCGTTGGATAAAGGGTTCCCATCATCATCCTTGGAGATTCGACCATTTCTTTGATGAGATTCAAGATAGGGCGGGTTCCTCTTCTATTGTCTTTCAGCATGTTAGAAGTATGCAAATAGTGTTGTATAACAGGCTAGCTAGGTAGGGGTGGTAAAAGAATCTTTGGCAGTGTTCGATTCTTTACCTCCCTAAGTCTTGTCCATCTCTCTATATTTGTGGGCTTTCCCTTTTTGCTTTGTTATCTTTTTTATCTTTGTATTGACCATCTCGGTACTTTTTCTATTAATAAAGTTGCTGCCATTAAAAAAATATGGGTAGCCGTAAAAATTGTTGTATTGGAGTTTGGATGGTTAGATTAACTATATAAAAAATTATAATGCTTACAGATGAGAAAACCACCAAATAATGCAACTGTTGGATTCATCTAAATCATATAACACCAGACTAAAAGTTCCTCACATAAAGATTATGAGAGAAGATTATTTGGATAACTCTTCAAAAAGGAATGACTGAAGGTCCCATCAGGCGTGTGCTATGAAAGCCAACGCTCTAGAAGCAGAAAGCCAAAAAACAACAATATGCAGAAAGCCAAAAAAAACACCAATATTCCATTTAACTATGTAGATTAGATGCCTACAGCGCTAATGCTTTCTAGACTCTGGGAATACATGCTTTATAAAAATAGAGAACTGAAGAAAAGTCATACCAGCAGTCACCTAGCATTCCAAGGACCGCGCCAAGTTGAGAGCATAATTCTGAGGTGCTACCCGACCTTTCTAGTTGCTCCCTCATATCTTCTACACAAATACTAAGCCTTGATTTGGCACTTCCTATATTCTGGGCATGAAACGCCTGCACAATAAACAGACACCTGACAAATTTTACTAATCAAGCATGCAAATGTAGGAAGCAACTTGCATACCATCTACATATAATCTAGATGAAGACAAATTATTTCACTAATTTGATGGATCGTGGCCATATAGAGATGTACAGGAACATAAATATAGCGGAGAAAACTCACCCTCATAGCTTGTTGCACCAAGAAAGCTCCCCTCTCCATGGAAACATCCGCATATATCACATTTTTATGTTCACCTCCTTCTTCCTTTTGATCAGTATTAACGTGAGACCTTTTGATTCTAGCATGACCTTCAATGAAGCGTTCAACGATTTCTTGAAGTTCCATATCGGGCTCAATTTTGTCTATATCAGCTCCACACAATGGGCAGTCCTTAAAGCGTGATATACATGCTCTGGCAAAACAAGAAGGTAATAGACGGTAATAATCAAAGAAGACAAACATGGAAAATGAGCAAAGAAAATAAATGATGGACTTGCTACTTGAAGTACTCACTTGCAAAATTTATGAGAACAAGGCATGCATTTGCTACTCTCAAAGAGAAGGGCTTGGCATATCAAACAGCTGAGGGGCCCCAACTTAAAGGATTGAGAATCGTACCCAAATGGGCACTTTGGAGATAATGCGACGGAATCTTCACCATCCTTTTTACCTTTATCACCATTCTCTAACTGATGGCTATCACGGTTTTCCGTAAATTTCATTGGACAGACACCACCGGCATTTGCCGCTTTAGAGAAAGGACAACCAGAACTCATCTTGATCAATGATTCTCTGTTAAAAAGATGTGTAATAATAAGTACTAGTGAATTTGAAGGAGTGTGATATGTAAACTCTTCAACGCTATGAACATTACAATTTGAATAATGCCTACCTCATAGAATTACAACCAACATTCAAATGTCACATGACACGACAGAATATAAACAATTTGTACATTTATTAACAGAACAGCACAACTTAGAAAAATTCAATGCATGTGTAGAAATCTATAATATCGATGGACCTAATTTTCAGTATTGATGAATCTGATCGTTCGGAAGAGGTATCTTACACTTCCAAAGGAAAGGTTACATTTAAACCAAACCAACTTGCAGACCAATGCGTAGAATGTCCACGGCTTTATGAGTTTGATTTATATTCCCAACTTGTAGTGGCTACCTTGTTACTTTGTTCGACCATGTCCGTTCCTTCTCACATTTTCTGTTAATAAATTGAACTTAAAAGCATACTTTCATTAACTCAAGAAATTTATTGAGAGATGAAAACTTCAACTTGGGCTTATAGTTACAAATCAAACATATTGTGCTTGGACATTCTACCTCAAGGTTTAACCTACATAAGGTCAACTAAGGGTGCAAGTGGGTCATGTTAGGGCCAAATTTTTAAATGGTTATCGCATCAAAATCATTTCTTTTTTTCTTTGCAAAAAAAAAATGGTCAACCCACCAGCGCACCTTGCACCCCTACCTTAGTTGTCGATTCCGTTTTGTTCGCCATTTCGTTTTGGTAAGTGGAATGGAACGTTTTGGTGTTTCATTTCGAAAAAGATACTATGACAGGAGAAATTTTTTTTAACAGGTAAAATTCAAAAAAAAAATCTAAAAAAAATAAAAATGGCTGAAAATTGGAACAAAGGTCCTCTGCAAGACTGCAACTCAATCCATCGAAACATCAAGGTTGTAAAGATCCAAAATTTACTTAAAGGAAAATCATTGTCAGCTGAAATGCTTGTGTCGACTAGTTCTTGACTAGATCAAAAAAAATTAGAGACTAAATTATGAGATTTTTTTACCGGACTCTTGGGATTTAATAATGTTTAGACATTATAGAATTTATAAATTTTTTAAATTGGAAAATTACCCCTCGTTTGGAAGTTAAGATATTGACCTAGCCCGAAATGGCCAAAAAGGTCGAATTGACTTTTTATCCTTTTCAAATTGGATCTTGAAACTCAACTCAACTCAACTAAGCCTTTGTCCCAAACTAGCTGGGGTCAGCTAATGAAGCCTTTAGAAAATTTTCATGAAGAAGGTGAAAAAATTGGATCTTGAAACTATTTTTAATAAATCCAAATGGGGGTATTCCCCTATTTACATGTAAATTTTAAGTAAATGGGTATTAAAAAGATTTACTTAAATGACTTTGCATGTAAATACCCAATTCTAAGGAGAGGCAAGATGAGGAGAACTAAGAAGAGGCAAGAAGAAAACATGAGAAAAAAGTGTTTCATCCCAAATAGAACATTTCGTTCTATTTCGGACGAAACATGTTCCGACTGAAACAGAACATACCCATATTCCATGCTGTTTTCCAGACGAAACGAAACGAAAATTACCACTAAGGCCCCCTACAGATGATGGAACAACTCATGTGGATGAAAGGGTCAGTTCAATTTAGTGTCATTTAGGAAAGAACTACCACAGAGGTGAAGTGCCCAATATTTCAGCCAACATATTTGATTGAGTTAATTGCCCACGATCCAAAGTGTCACGGGAATCTTGTTTTTTTTTCCCTTGCATAAAAAACAAAAATACAATAGAAACAGTATAGTGAGATTATACAATCCCTTCATGACTAAGACTAGAACCATTCAAATAGTTCTTTCATAGACCACAATTTTTAAGATAGGATACCTGGAATTTATAGGGAGAAAATTAAAAAGTGGGCAGAGGCTGCCCCGGTAAAAGCTTCCCATTACACTTCAGATTTAGCCAATAAATCAGCTAAATCATTGGCCACACTCAAATATCAAAAGTGTTAAAAGGAACACCAGAATAACTTAATTACTGAAAACATTATAAATCAACCCGTATATCTACTAGTCTATTAGCAATTTTTCTACTGTACTTACAACAGACTCTCAAATCAGCAAATGAGATGCTCATCTAAAAATTAACAATGCTACCTCATCAATTTAAAATATGCAAAGTGATTGATATCTTCATATATGTTGAGAATCTGAACTCTTGAGAAAAAAATCTTTAAAGTTCATGCTGCCACAAAACGCCATATAATGAATATCTGCAGATCCTCTAAAATAGTTTTTGTTAGAGGAATTAGGTCAAGCAAGAGGTGGCTTGAAGCATTACACCCAAGGTATCTAATTTGGAATACCAAGTTGTTGCCTCCAGCCCCTATATATATATAGATACACTAGGCTTTTAATAGGTTAATGGGCTCTAGCCCAAATAGGCCCACTACACCAGTCCATTATCTTATTTGGCTTATATTAGAACATAATAGGGTTATATTATATACCCAACAATCTCCTCCTATGTTCTACATATAGCACAATCCAATAGATAGTTAATGTGATGTCCAAACAAAATATTGAATCATCCAAATCACCATATTAATGAAGATCTGTAATCCAACTGAAAATACGAATACTTCTAAGAATAACCAAGAGTTTTAGAAATAATCTAAACTCAAACAAAAGCGGTTTCACATGTAACTGAACTATTTATTCAACTGAAAAGAATATAATAGTCCCCACTGCTCTATAAGGATTCACTCATCAAGTAAGTCATCCTCATCAAAATCCAAGTCGAGGCAAGCTCCTCCTTTTTCGCCAATCCCTGTGAATTACCAAATATGAATTTCATGAAAATGAATCCAACCAATTGTGAAAACGTGAAAGTATCTAGTTCTACCTGAAGAACTTAGTACAATTCCTTAATTCACGAAAGTATCTAGTTCTACCTGAAGAAGAACTTAGTACAATTCCAAAATGGCTGAAAAAGTATCAGAATCACTCTCACCATAAGCATCCTTGTCAAGTTTTAATAAAGAACAAGACCTAAACAGCTTCGTTTGCAAAGAACCATTCATTATTGTCAAATTTCAATAAAGATCAAGACCAAACTAGTTTCTTTTGCAAAGAACCATTTCATGTTTCCATTTGGAATGTTACAGTCATCTTATCCATATTTGAGTTAAGCTGAATCATTTATGTATGGAATGTCCAACCTTTCCCAAAAAGGATAACCAAATTTGAGGTAAGTTGTATCATCTATGTATGGAATGTACAACCTTTTCCAAAAAAGTGCATGTCATCAAATGTGGAATGACACACAACAACTCTAAACATCAAGGAAAACATATCAAGTGTCTATCTTTGGGCCAAAAGGGAGATTCGAAAATGCAAAATAACTTGGATGATGTAGAGATTAAGACATGTCTACACAGTCTTTAACCCCATCTCCCCCACAGTTTTGAATATTCGATCTTGTTCAATCCCTTTGTAAGAGCATCGGCCATATTATCCTTTGATCTCACATCAATCAAAGTGATAATCCCATGTTCTTGAGATAATTCAGCATGGCATTTTTCAGCCCAAGATATCTCCTCTTACCATTAAAGAGTGAGTTCTTCACAACCATAGTTGTAGCTTGATTATCACAGAACACACTGAAGGAACTAATCCTTAAACAAGTCGGTGGAATGTCCATAACCATAATTAGATTCTTTATCTCTTCTACTTCAATTGCAACTGAAGATTAGAGCATAAAGTTCCAATTCGACTTCCACACAATAGCAGCAGATTTGTTGTCCCCTGATTCTAATCTCCATGATGCATCAGAATATTCTTCCACAACAAGTGGATGGCCACCATAGTTTAGAGCATACTCTTGAGTACACAAAAGGTATCCCATCAGCCTCATAAGGGCATCTCTATGCTCATGGCCAGGATTGCTAGCAAAACAACTCAGCATGCCAACTATAAAGGCTTTGTCTGGCCTAGTGCAACACAAAACATACATGAGACTACCAATCAGTTTAGAATAATCTAATTGACGCACATTGTCTCTTCCTTAGAGATCAGCTTCTTGGTATAATCAAAATGGTGTCTCAATCGGTTTGGACTCACTGCATCCTCAAAAAGAAAGTAGTTTTTCATATAATGGGCTAGGCCAAGGGTGATCATTTGCCTTTCAAAAACTTACTTTCATACCAAGAATGGTGTTAACAGTACCCAGGTCTGTTCATGACGAATTCTTTACCCAAGGTTAGTTTCACATTACTCACCACAGAGAGATATTTGAAACAAGAATCAACATCTACATACAAGCAAATAATCATGACCTTATTCGACACAAAACGATAGTAAAGGCATTTATCCGAGTAACTCGTCAGAAACCCAAAGCTCTTTACTACTTTGTTAAATTCCTGATACCACAATTTAGGTGCTTGTTTAAGACCATATAAAGATTTGTTTAACCATTTGATGCACATCAAAATACTCAATAGATGCTAAAGCAAGAAGAATTCTTATCGTGACTAAATGACAGACCGGTGAGTAAATATCAAAATAGTCTATCGCACTTACTTGAGTATAGCCCTTAGCTACTAAACGTGCTTTATACCGAGCTATAGATCCTTCAGGATTAAGTTTCTTCTTCAATATCCACCTACAGCCCACAGTCTTAGCTGTTTTTGGCAAATCGACTAGCTGCGAAGTTAGATTTTACAACAGAGAGCTCATTTCATCATCAACGGCTTCTGCCTACAACAAAGAGTCCCTAGATCTCATCGCTTCCTTATAGGATGATGGATCATTCCCTAAATGGTAGGTCACAAAGTCCTCACCAAAATTTTTGGGTACTCTATCTCTTGTAGAAACTCTTACAGGAACTGATTCAGAAATCAAATTGGGACAAGTGTCAGAAGTAACTGGTTCAGACTCAACCGGCAATTCTGTAACCATCTCTGTATCGCCTGGTATGGTCAAACCCTGATCTCTGAGAAATTTATTCTCAAAGAAAACTGCATCTCAAGATTCTATAACCATATTGGTTGATAGATCCAAAAACCGAGCAACAGCATTATCTTCTGCACCTCCTAAATAAACACGAGTGTTTGTTCTAGTTCTCACTTTAGGTCTCCTAGGGTCTGGTATCCTTACATAAGCAATACAGCCCCAAGTCTTAAGAATGTCATATTTTCAAGGATGTTTATGCAATAACTCATAAGGAGTGGAGGTCAACTTAGAGTGTGGTACTCTATTCAGGATGTGATTTGCAGTTAAAGCTGCTTCTCCCCAATAGCTAGTAGGCATGCCAGCTGTCAATAACATAGAGTTTAACATTTCAGTTAACGTCATGTTCTTACGTTCAGCTATGCCATTAGATTGAGGCGAGTAAGGAGCAGTAGTTTCAAGTATTATGCCCTGAGAGGCACAGAATTCCTTGAACTCTGTCAGAGTGTATTCTTCTCCTCTATCACTCATAAATCTCTTAATTTTCAAGTTCAATTGACTTTCAACACGATTCTTGAAAATTTTAAATTTATCAAAAGCTTCATCTTTCGATTTCAGGAGATAAATATGACAATATCTAGAAAAATCGTCTAAAAAAGTAATTACATACTTCCGACCACCTCTAGTAGTGAAACTTTTAAAGTCACAGAAGTCAGAATGTATTAACTCAAGAAGTTGTGTGCTTCTAGAAACCGAACGAAAATGTTTTCCAGTGATCTTGGTTTGGGCACACACTTCACATCTGTTAAATCTAATCGATGTATCTAAAGGTATATTATAAGTTTTAGCAAGTTGAACCATTTTCCCATAGTTCACATGTCACAATCTATTGTGTAACAACTTAAGATCAATTAAAGTTGAACTAAGCTGACTAATTGTATCATTTGTTAAACTTAATCTATACATATCATCGATCAAGAATTTACAGCCAAAATAAAATGAGTTAACACTTAAAGTTACTCTACCACCCAAAAAAGATGAGCACATGCCAGCATTGTCTAAAAGACTAATAGAAATTAAATTCTTTTGAATAGCAGGAACTACTTTAACATTTTTTAAAGTTAATATTTTTCCTGAAGAAAGGACCAAGTTCGCAGTACCAGTGTGAGTCATCTCTGCCTCTGCTCCACTAGCCACTGTAACGATCTCTTTCACGGCAACAACATCAACTAGAAGTTTCTTGGAGTTGCAAACATGACACGTGGCTCCTGTATCTAACCACCAATCTGAAGAAGTATTGGCCTTACCGTTGCCCAACATAGCAACAAAACTCTTAGGCTCAACCTTGCCCACCATCATATAAGCTTCCTTCTGTGGTGTATCAGATTTAGGCTTCTTAGGTAGCCAACAATCTGTTGCAAAGTGGCCCCATTTCCCACAGTTGTGGCACTTGCCCTTCTTTTTCTGAAGGATAGTCTTTTTGGCCTCCAACTTGGGATGTTCACTTTTAGGTGACTTGGATTTCAGAGAAAATTTCTTGGGATTTGTTACCCCGTTAGCAGCAGACTGTTGATGTCTAACCATCTCCAAGTTATTCCTGGCTCGACTCTCAGCTTCGATTCGAATGAATCGTTTGAGATTATTCAGTCCCACTTGCACCTTTTTCCTATACATTTCAGTTTTAAAAGAATGTCATTGAGACTCATCAACTTCTTCAGTCGAGGCAGCAAAGGTACTCAAAATGGTGTAAAAACAATTTCATATATTTTAGACCGAATTGAGTCTTTCGCTTCCATGAATTAAACTCAGATCCACCAAAGGATTGAAGTTTGACCATCTCAATTGGAATAACATTCTTATCCATTATATATTTCAGATGAAATTAAAATTGGAAAAAGTGCACCTGATTGCGAATCACGAGAACTGAATCCGAGAACCAAACCGCGTATCAATTCCAAGAACTGACTAGAACCGCGAAGAAAGATCATGAAAATAGCAAGAACCTGCGGTGTGAGACCCAACCGGTGGCAAGAGGGAGTGCCGGCGCCAAGAGGCCGACGCCTCTATTGATTTCTCGCACTTCTCTTTTTGTTTCTGTTGGTTTTTGTTTTATTGCTATTGGAACCCGACGGCGACAAGAACTCGTCAGCAAGAAGGGTAAGACGGCAACAAGAACTGGTTAGTGTTCTTTCCTCTCAACCCAAACTGCTCATGGGGTGTAATCCAATCCCAAAACAATTTCTTGGGATAGAAACCCACAACCAAAACAATTCTGTAGGAGAATTAAACCCACGCCAAAGAAACCTCAAAGGAAATTGTAGATCGGTTCCTTATTTCCACCAAAAACAAAATTAGGCCACCACAGTTGATGACAATTGAAGAAGAAGATCTACCTCGAAGCCTTCTTTTCCACCAGGTACATGCCAACAGAGGATCGCCTCCAAATTTTGTCTCTTAGATGGTGGATGGGCTACGACTATTGATGGGATTGAGAGATGAGGACGGATGAGAGAGCGTGATGCCTCTCAAATACCCAAATCGTCAGATTCACCTCTCCCACCTGGAGTGCATCTCTGTAAGAAGATGAGTCCGTTCAAGCTTGAAATTAAGGAGATGGATCTCAAAAAAAAATCGTCCCCAAGATAATTTAACTCCAAAACGGATTCGGCCAACAAGAACGATGGCCTTTTCCTTTTTAACAAGAGATAGAGGCAGACGTTTCTATTTTAAGCCAATGGTAGCTGTTACTTGCAAAAATTAACCGTTGTAGCTTGGAACCCAAAATAACAGCACCAACGTGAGAAGAAACCCCAAATTTCAGTTTTCCCTTTCCGCCCTCCAAGCAATTAAGATGATTAAGATAGAGAGAGGCAAGTTTCAATCTGAAAATCAACCAAGAGAGAGGCACGTTTTCAAACGTGAGATCCAACACAGAGAAACGATTCAACGAATTTGAATGAGAAAGGAACCCAAGTCCCAAAAAAAAACAGACTTCGTCCTTTTTTATTTAAGAGGCAGACGATCGAAAACGAGATGGGTTTTTAGAAGAAACTCACATCCAAAAACGATAGACAATTAGGGCTTTTTCCTCTAGTGGTAATTAGGTCAAGCAAGAGGTTGCTTGAAGCATTACACCCTAGGTATCTATTTTGGAATACCAAGTTTGTAGCCTTCAGCCCCTATATATAGAGATACACTAGGCTTTTAATAGGTTAATAGGCTCTAGCCCAAATAGGCCCACTACACCGGTCCATTATCTTATTGGGCTTATATTAGAACATAATAGGGTTATATTATATACCCAACAATCTCCTCCTATGTTCTACATATAGCACAATCCAATAGATAGTTAATGTGATGTCCAAACAAAATTATTGAATCATCCATATCACCATATCAATAAAGATCTGTAATCCAACTGAAAACAAAAATACTTTAAAGAATAACCAAGAGTTTTAGAAATAATCTAAACTCAAACATAAGCAGTTTCACATGTAGGTGAACTATTTAATCAACTGAAAAAAATAATAGTTCTCACTGCTCTATAAGGATTCACCCATCAAGTAAGTCATCCTCATCAAGATCCAAATTGGGGCAATCTCCTCCATTTTCGCCAATTCCTGTAAATTACCAAATATGAATTTCATTAAAAAAAATGAATCCAATCATTTGTGTATTTTACTAAAAGTATCTAGTTCTACCAGAAGAACTTAGTACAATTTCATAATGTTTGAAAAAAACAAATATCAATATCAATAAGCATCAATGTCAAGTTTCAATCAAGAACAAGACCTAAACAATTTCTTTTATAAAGAACAATTCCATGTTTCCATTTGGAATGTTACAGGCATCATATTCAAATTGAGTTAAGCTGTATCATCAAGTTTGGAATGAAACAACATTTCCCAAGAAGGACATGTCATCAAATGTGGAATAGCATAAAGACAACTGTAAACATCATTGAAACATATCAAGTGCTTATCTTGGCCAAAATAGGGAGATTCGAAAAATTCAAAATAACATGGATGTAGGTTAAGACACGTCTACGCAGTCTTTAACCCCATCTCCCCCACAGTTTTGAATATTCAATCTTTGTCAAGTCCCTTCATAAGAGCATCGGCCATATTATCCTTCGATCCCACATCAACCAAAGTGATAATACCTTGTTCTATAAGATAATTCAGCGTGATATGTTTCAGCCTGACATGTCTCCTCTTACCATTAAAGAGTGAGTTTTTCACAACCGTAATTGTGGCTTGATTATCACAGAACAAACTTAAAGAGTTAATCTTTAAGTGGGTCAAAGGAATGTCCTGGATCAGATCTCTTATCCACTCTGCTTCATCTCCTGTAGAAGCTAAAGCATAAAGTTCTGATTCCATAGATGATAGAGCAATACAAGTCTGTCTCTTTGACTTCCATGCAACAACGGCTCCACCCAATGTAAATACATAACTACTGGTAGATTTATTGTCTCCTAATTATGAGCCTCATGATGCATCAGAATATCCTTCCAGGATAGGAGGATGGCCATTATAACATAGAGCATATCCTTGAGTACCCTTAAGGTATCTCATCAGCCTTATAACGGCATCCCAGTGCTCATGGCCAGGATTACTAGTGAAACGACTCAGCATACCAACTGTAAAGGCTATGTCTGGCCTAGTGCAACTCATAGCATATATGAGACTACCAATCAATTTAGAATAATCTAACTGATTCACACTGTCTCCTTCATTAGAGATCAACTTCTTGGTATAATCAAATGATGTCTCAATCGGTTTACACTCACTGTATCCCTATGTAGAAAGTAGTTTTTCAATATAGTGGGCTTGGTTAAGAGTAATCCCTTGCCTTTCAAAACTGCATTTCATACCAAGAATGGTGCCAACCACACCAAGATCTTTCATGTCGAATTCTTTAACCAAACTGGATTTTACGTCACTCACTACAGAGAGATCGGAACCAAGAATCAACATATCGTCTACATACAAGCAAATAATCGCAACCTTATTCGACACAAAACGAAAGTAAAGGCATTTATCTAAGTAACTGGTCTGAAAACCAAAGCTCTTTAGTACCTTGTCAAATTTTAGATGCCACAATTTAGGTGCTTGTTTAAGACTATACAAAGATTTGTGTAACTTACAAACTTTGTTCTCGAAACCTTCCATGAAAAACCCTTCAGGTTGGTTCATGTAGATTTTCTTTGTGAGGTCTCCATTAAGGAAAGCCGTTTTACATCCATTTGATGCACAACATACTTCTCAATAGAAGCCAAAGCAAGAAGAATTATTATCGTTGCCAAATGACAGACCGATGAGGAAACATCAAAGTAGTCTATCCCACTTACTTGAGTATAGCCCTTAGCTACTAAACGTGCTTTATACCGAGCTATGGATCCGTCAGGATTAAGTTTCTTCTTCAAAATCCACTTACAGCCCACAGTCTTAAACCCCTTTTAGCAAATCGACTAGCTGTCAAATTTAATTTTGTAACAGAGAGCTCATTTCATCATCAGTGGCTTATGCCCACAACAAAGAGTCCCTAGATCACATCGCTTCCTTATAGGAAGATGGATCATTCTCTAAATGGTAGGTCACAAAGTCCTCACCAAAGTTCTTGGGTACTCTATCTCTTGTAGAAACTCTTAAAGGTTCTGATTCAGAAATCAGTGTAAGACGGGAAATATTTTGTTCAGACTCTACATGCGATTCTGTAATCATCTCGGTATCGCCAGGTATGGTCAAACCATGATCTCTGAGAAATTTATTCTCAAAGAATACTGCATCTCTAGATTTTATAACCATATTGGTCGATAGATCCAAAAACCGATCAGCAGCACTATCTTCTGCACCACCTAGATAAACACAAGTGTTGGTTCTAGGTCCTACCTTAGGTCTCCTAGGGTCTTGTATCCTCACATAAGCAATACAGCCCCAAGTCTTAAGAGTGTCATATCTACAAGGGTGTTTATGCCATAACTCATAAGGAGTAGAGGTCAACTTAGAGTGTGGTACTCTATTCAGTATGTGATTTGCAGTTAAAGCTGCTTCTCCCCAATAGCTAGTAGGCATGCCAACTGTTAATAACATAGAGTTTAACATTTCAGTTAACGTCATGTTCTTTCGTTCAGCTATGCCATTAGATTGAGGCGAGTAAGGAGTAGTAGTTTCAAGTATTATGCCCTGAGAGGCACAGAATTCCTTGAACTCTGTCAAAGTGTATTCTCCTTCTCTATCACTCCTAAATCACTTAATTTTCAAGTTCAATTGATTTTCAACACGATTCTTGAAAATTTTAAATTTATCAAAAGCTTCATCTTTTGATTTTAAGAGATAAATATGACAATATCTAGAAAAATCGTCTATAAAAGTGATTAAATAATTCTGACCACCTCTAGTAGTGAAACTTTTAAAGTCACAGAGGTCAAAATGTATTAACTCAAGAAATTGTGTGCTTCTAGAAACCGAACGAAAAGGTTTTCTAGTGATCTTAGTTTGTGCAGACACTTCACATCTGTCAAATCTAATCGATGTATCTAAAGGTATATTATAAGTTTTAGCAAGTTTGACCATTTTCCTATAGTTCACATGTCTCAATCTAGTGTGTAACAACTTATGATCAATCAAAGTGGAACTAACCTGACTAACGGTTTCATTTGCTAAACTCAATCTATACATATCATCGATTAAGAAAGCACAGCCAAAATAATAAGAGTTAACAGTTAAAGTTACTCTACCACCCAAAAAAAATGAACACATGCCAGCATTGTTTAAAAGACTAATAGAAATTAAATTCTTTTGAATAGCAGGAACTACTTTAGCATTTTTTAAAGTTAGTATTTTCCCTGAAGAAAGGATCAGGTTCGCAGTTCCAGTGTGAGTCACTTCTGCCTCGGCTCCACTAGCCACTGTAACGGTCTCTTTCACGCCAACAGCATTCATAATTAGTTTCTTCGAGTTGCAAACATGGGAGGTGGCTCCTGTATCTAATCACCAGTCTGAAGAGGTACTGGCTTTATTGTTGCCCAACATAGCAACACAACATTTAGGCTCAGCACTGCCCACCATCATATGAGCTTCCTTCTATGGTGTGCCAGATTTAGACTTTTTAGGTAGCCTATAATCTGCCGCAAAGTGACCCAATTTCCCACAATTGTGGCACTTGCCCTTCTTTTTCTGAAAGATAGTATTTTTGGCCTCCAACTTGGGATTGTGACCTTTAGGTGACTTGGATTTCTTAGGAAATTTCTTGGGATTTGATACCGCGTTAGCAGCAGATTGTTGTTGTCTAACCATCTCCAAGTTATTCTTGGCTCGATTCTCATCTTCGATTAGAATGAATCGTTTGAGATGATCCAGTCTCACTTGCATCTTTTTCCTATACACTTCAGTTTGAAAAGAATGCCATTGATATTCATCAACTTCTTCAGTCGAGTCAGCAAAGGTACTCAAAACGGTGTAAAAATAATTCAAAGATTTTAGACCGAATTGAGTCTTTCGCTTCCATGAATTAAATTTAGATCCCGCAAACGATTGAAGTTTGATCATCTCAATCGGAATAGTGTTCTTTTCCATTGTATAAATTAGATAATAGTAAAAAGTGAAAAGAGTGCACCTGATTGCGAATCGTGAGATTTCAAATCGCGTACCAAATCCAACAGCCGAATCCAAGAAATGAATTCAAGAACCAAAGCCAAAGTAGTTCACCGACTTGATTTCGGCCCCAAACGACCAAGAGAACCGGCAGCGTCTAGGAGAACCCGGTGGCAAGGTAAACCCGAGGCAAAGAGAACCCGACGGCAAGAAGAACCGGCCACAAGAATTAGGCCCAAAGAGGTTCGGCCAAATCGGTTCCAATCAAAAAACCAATTCCCTGCCTGTGTGAAACTTGTTACTCACGAGATGGGTTTCAAGATGGGTTTCCTTGATCGAATAAAAATCCGAGAGATGTTACTCACGCCCAAGAAATTCCTTCCCTCAATTGAAGAACCACCACCATCAGATTTAATGAAATCACGTCCGAGTTCTCTTGTTACACCGACCAAGAGATAGATTGTACTGGAAGAAACCCAAGTGAGAGGGGGTTGTTTTCACGCCCCAGAAACAATCACAAAGGAGTTTTTGTGATCCGACAGCTTGTTCGTTTGTCAAAAGATGAGTTCCAGTGGGGGAGAATCAATCACAGCCAAGGTGACTACCATCAAAAGCCTTCATCGACCAAGGCAACTCCATCTTGGTCGTTGTCCATCAACAGCCAATATAAAAAATAAAATTGGCAGATCAAGAAGAAACCAAGAAATTAGAAAGTATCTAACAGATGCACCGACCAAGAAATTGGCTTTTCCCTTGCCGTCCTTCAAGACCAATGGCAATCAAATAAACCAAATATCGGCACCTGTCACCGACCTAAAACCCTCCAAAATAGATGACATAATCGTGTTCGTTACAAACAAAGCTTGAAGTGGAATTCTTCAAATAAGGGGCTTGTTCCAAACAGATCTTGACGAGAACAGTTAAGAACCCAAAAAACAAAAATCCATCTGTTCTCCTTGTTCGAAAATCAAATCAAGAATTCGTTTTTCAAGAAAGAGAGGAACGTTTTTTTATGGGTTAGAATTAATAATTTTGTTTGGACATCACATTAACTATCTATTGGATTGTGCTATATGTAGAACATAGGAGGAGATTGTTGGGTATATAATATAACCCTATTATGTTCTAATATAAGCCCAATAAGATAATGGACCGGTGTAGTGGGCCTAAGCATTACACCCAAGGTATCTAATTTGGAATACCAAGTTTGTTGCCTCCAGCCCCTATATATAGAGATACACTAGGGTTTGAATAGGTTAATGGGCTCTAGCCCAAATAGGCCCACTGCACCAGTCCATTATCTTATTAGGCTTATATTAGAACATAATAGGATTATATTATATACCCAACAGTTTTCTATATTGATATAAGCTGTGTTCCAAGAATCAACTGGATTGTAAAGACCTAAGACGACCAAATTAACTCGACATGATCATAAAATCGCATAACATTTCACTAAATTAATAAAAATATTAAGAATAACAAGAATATCTAAATCAAGCACATAACATTCCACATGAAGATAAATCCTACTTCAAAACTACTAGCAATTGATTATAAAACCTTACAGCGATTCAAATCTTAAGCGAAATGAATCATTCAATATAATTTGAATGAAATTATTATTCAATACGATTATCACATTGTGTTTAATCATACCAACAAAACGTGAGTTGGAGTATAGATCTACAACAAGAACAATCTGAGAAAAGGCTCTCTAAAATTACTCACTATGAAAATCAAAGTGAATCGAAATGAAACCTTAACAAGACCTAATTACAAGTGAAAAATGAAAAACTGAAAATCCTAAGAATCAATAACTGAGGAGAGAAATAAAAAACACCCTAAGAATGTTAAGAAGAAAATTGTAAGGGGTAAAAGAGAGGGATTAGGAGTATTTCATACCTTCGAAAACGAGGGGAAGACGGAGGAAGAAAGAAGGGGTGGAAATATCGAAATCGAAGCCGGGGTTTCCTTTTTTGCTTCCTCTTATCTTTTCTTGAACTTGAGATAGGGAGAGAGGATTCTCGGCCTCTTTTTTTTTTACTACTGTTTCAATCTTATTCCTTATAAATTCACCCCGTTCTAGGATGAATTCACCCCATATTTTCCAAAACGAACTGTACTGCCCACCATAGGATGATCCGAACCGTCCATTTGATGGGCCACAGTGTAAATAGGTTGTGCCCCAAAAATCATTTCAACAAGATGAACCCAACTATTCCGATATATAGAAGTTTCCATAATGTGAGTCCCTCTTTAGATCGGAGGGTTAGAATCATCCTATGGGGAAATGATTTTTTTGGGGACAACCTATTTATGTTGTGGCCCATCAAATGGGCGGTTTGGATCGTCCAATGGTGTGGGCTGTACAGTCCATTTTGAAAAATACGGGGCGAATACATCCTTTAAGGGGGTGAATTGATGACTTTTCTTAATAAAAATTATAGAGAAAATCTGATCTTCGATCCAATGGATCAGATTTAATTAGTGGCAGAGATAAAGAAATGAATAGAGAAAGTGGTTTTTACATGAACCCATACATTCCTCCCTTTATCATTATTGGCATAACTACGTATTATAGGTGCTCCCTCTCTTGATTTGAAATTGTTTTTTTTCCATGCTAAAAGCATGTTTTAAAATTTCAGCCGAAATGAGTCTCTCGGTTGGCGGCCACACAAAATTTACTCGTTTTCACGCTTGTTTACAAGATTTTCACCAAAATTTAAAGATCCCATCGAAATTTTATACATTTCCGTCAACATTTTAAGAATACAAAAAATTTTAACCTGCCGAAATTTCCACCAAAACCGAAATATTTTGATTTCGTGGTCGCAGTAACCAACATGGAAACTAAAATTTAAAACCTTGGCTAAAAGGCATGGTATCTATGGTTTACATCCAAGATAGGAAAATGAACATATCCCTTCCCTCCCCACTTCCCCAGAATTGACTGTAGCCATCTTCAAGATTATTATCTTCTTTTTCTCTTTGAATCTAGCATTTATTTCTACATGAGACTGCCGAACATGTTATCTTTTTGGAATTTATTAAATCACTAGCATTCTTAGGCTATGCTAAACATGGTGTAAAATAGTGAGCCCCGCCCATTAGAACATGAGATGTAAATAATGAGCCCCACTACATCAAAATTTGAGGTGTAGATTGTGGGCTCCACCCAATGCATGGGTTAGGGGGAGTTGGTCCCCCCCACCACCGCTGGTCTAAATACATGGCTCCACCCTGCATGAGCAGTGGCAGATTCCCATGTCCGCTTCCATATATCCAAAGATGGGTGAACAGTGATGCGGACAGATTAGCCAAAGCAGGAGTGGGCATAGAGGATCTTTAGATTTTTATTTCCTCCCTCCTTAAGGGCCACGTTTGTTTTTGTTTTTGTTTTTGTTTTTTATTGCCAGTCTATGTATGCTTTTATCACTGCCATCTTAGTCATGGTTCCTTCTTTTCCTTTCTCTAATTCAGATTCCATTAAAAAAAAATTCCAATGGGTGGTGCTCCACATAATTTCTCCCTGATTGATAAGCAAATTTCTTTCACTTTTAAATCACTCAATGCATAAAGGAGTCTCAAGTGCTATTGTGGGCCGCAATCCGAACAAAAAGATCTGGGTCGCAAATCAAAATGCCTGGACTGAAGGGTTCCCTTTCAAAAACCAACCGAAAGGGCATCCCCATTGGATCCACATCACCAAAGTGCATTAATTATTACCACACTTACATTTTTCATATATATATATATATATATATATATATATATATATATATATATATATATATATATATATATATATATATATTATAGCAGAAAAGAAATTAGAGAATTTTTTGAATATTTCCAAAATTCTGTGAGATTTACACGTCCATGTTTCATTTATTTACCATCTAGCCCTTTAATCTTATAGTTCATCCATATTACAGTCAAGGGTAAAATGGTCTATTCCTGAATCTCCTTTTTCCCACCTCCCACCTACTACACAGAAATAGATAATCTGCTGCAGATACACGTCCCACCTCCCACCTCTCACCTACTACAGATATTATCTCTCTCTCTCTCTACAACCCTTTCTATTCTTTCCCCAAACCCATTTCCCTCTCCCTCCGAAATCCCTCTCCACCAAGGCGACAGATTTCTCTGATTTTTGTTATTTCATCATAGAGGTATCTTTCTCCCTCTGTTTCAACTTTCTTTTTTTGAATTTCTCTTATATCAAAATATTATTCGGGTTTGAACCATTCATCATCTAAAACCAATTCTAGGGTTTGACACATGAAACATTTGTGCCTCTTCTGATTCTGGGGTTTCTTTTGTCTGCCATTCATGTGATCTCTACAAAGAACAGGTCATCTTTGTTACTTCTCCCAACATTAATAACAGTCTATATATAGATAATAGCTTCGAAAACTAGCCCCAAAACTAAAATTCACATCTACGGAAAATGGAACTGAAGGAAGAGCTTAAAGAGGAAAAGAGAGTAAAAAGAAATGCAGTCAAATCTTCAACAGTAGTATATAACAGCCTGTATTATGTTCTTTATAATCTGAAAAGCCAGACAATTCCAAGCTGCCCATGTGGTCGGAGGCTTCATCTTCTTCTACATTGGAGCCACCTCTGCTTCTGAGTTGCTCTGTTTTCTGTTCATACGTTTTGGTCATTTTGTTATAAGTCAGTTTCCATGTCCTATTGTGCTATCCATTACAAGACCTAATAGATAAATGGTTTAGATTGAACAAGTGGGCTCTATTTATACTATTAGCTGGTCATATCTTTCGGATAAAAATACGGGCATGCATCATATAACAAGTCATATTTACAAGTTTCTTGAGGCATTTAGTTATTACTTTCTCTGTTTTCATTTACCAAAAAATTTGCTTCATCATAATATCTCCCCAAAAAAATTCAGATAATAGTACATTTCCTGCTTTCAACCATATGTGTAATGCATATACCAACAGCAACAACAAAAAGACTTTGCTTAAAAAAAATGAATGGTACTGAGATTAACGAGTTGCCATCAACCATACACATGGCGGCATGTTTAGATGCATACGGACATCATTACCCAGTCCATCATTGACAGGCCTCCAAAATTGCGGCTTATTTTCAAATAATTTTTTTTTTTAAATGATTCGGAAATCAAATTACTTTAATTTAATCATAGTTACAAATTTGATTTTAAATCTATTTAGAAACCATTAACTATATCATTTCTAGGACTATAATAATCAGTGTTGGCAAATAATCATATATGGAGAGAATGACATTCATGGATTTTAGGTTTTGCAGTTCTTGATTGCTTCTGATATTTTTGCCAACAAATTTTATGGATTACAAAATCGGGTGTGTGCACCAATGGAACAACACTTAATCTCCAATTATTCTCATTATTTTTCTACAAGTGTGCTCTCTTCATACAATTGGTATCCAAGTAGTTATTTTTATTGAGTTAGGGAAGTTCTGTAGGAAGTGAGGTGGCATGCTATTCTTATTGTATTAATTAGTTACTACAAAATAGAATTTTTAAATGCCATTTTGATAGAAAAGATTATGATGATTAAATCCCGATCAATTCCAAGTTTTAGTGCCTCATTGAATGCCACAAAAATTAGCCTTTATTTTGCAAATGATTGTAACAGAAATTTTGAAAAACAGCCTCATCAAATCTATTTAGCCCCAAAGATTTGTAGCTTTTTTTTTTTTAATTTGATGATTTGAGATTATTGATTTAAATATGTTTGTCGCTTATGTGCATCGCACGGGATTTTTTATGGAAACCTCTATAGATTGGAGGGCTAGGATCAGCCTATGGAAATGATTATTGGGGCACAACCTATTTATGTTGTGTTCCATCACATGGACGGTTTGGATCGCAAACCAACCTATGATGTGGTCCGTATAGTTCTTTGTCGGCCCGTGCATCGCACAGGGTTTTTTACTAGAATATATATATATATATATATATATATATATATATATATATATATATATAGATATATAAGAGAAGTGAAGCTACACCGCCGGCTTAAAATACAATGGGCCTACATTGTTTTGGTGATCCAAACCATTCATTTGATTGGCCCTCACATAGATAGGGTGTCCACCAAAAATCAGCTCCATAGGATCATCCCAACCCTACGATTTGTGGAGGCAAAAATGAACGTGTAAAAACCTTCACAAATTTGTCCATTTTTGCCTCCACAGTTTGAAGGGTTGGGATGATCTTTGGTGGACACCCTATCTATGTGAGGGCCAATCAAATGAATGGTTTGGATCACCAAAACAATGTGGGCCCATTGTATTTTAAGCCGGCGGTGTAGCTTCACTTTCCTCTCTCTCTCTCTCTCTCTCTCTCTCTCTATCTCTATATATATATATATGAGAAAACGGTTCCTACACATATGTGTAGAGAGTTCTCTACACACTAGCCTAAAATACAATGGGGGCCCACATTGTTTGGGTGATCCAAGCCATCCATTTTAAAGGCCCTCACATAGATAGGGTGTCTACAAAAAATTAGATCCATAGGATCATCCCAACCCTACGATTTGTGGAGGTAAAATGGATGTCTTTAAACCTCCACAAATTAGTACATTTTTTGCCTCCACAGTTTGAATGGTTAGGATGATCCTATGGATCTGATTTTTTGTAGACACCCTATCTATGTGAGGGCCTTTAAAATGGATGGCTTGGATCACCCAAACAATGTGGGCCCCACTGTATTTTAAGCTAGTGTGTAGATAACTTATCTACACATATGTATAGGAACCGTTCTCTCTCTCTCTCTCTATATATATATATATATATATATATATATAGAGAGAGAGAGAGAGAGAGAGAACGGTTCCTACACATATGTGTAGATAAGTTATCTACACACTAGCTTAAAATACAGTGGGGCCCACATTATTTGGGTGATCCAATATATATATATATATATATATATATATATATATATATATATATATAGAGAGAGAGAGAGAGAGAGAGAGAGAGAGAGAGAGAGAACGGTTCCTACACATATGTGTAGATAAGTTATCTACACACTAGCTTAAAATACAGTGGGGCCCACATTGTTTGGGTGATCCAAGCCATCCATTTTAAAGGCCCTCACATAGATAGGGTGTCTACAAAAAATCAGATCCATAGGATCATCCCAACCCTACGATTTGTGGAAGTAAAATGGATGTCTTTAAACCTTCACAAACTAGTCCATTTTTTGCCTCCACAGTTCGAATGGTTAGGATGATCCTATGGATCTGATGTTTTGTGGACACCCTATCTATGTGAGGGCCTTAAAAATGAATGGTTTGGATCACCCAAATAATGTGGCCCCCACTGTATTTTAAGCTAGTGTGTAGATAACTGTTGGTGAGCTTAAGCTCACCAAACTTATGGTGAGCTAGCTTGCCCAATCACATGGGTCCCACATTTTGGGGAGTGATCCAAACCATTCATTTGCAAGGCCTTATCATAGATGGGGGGTGTACCAAAAATCAGCTCCATAGGATCATCCTAACCCCTCCATTTGTGGAGGACAAAAATGGGGCAGATTTGTGTCTTTCCATTTTTGTCCTCCACAAATGGAGGGGTTAGGATGATTTTATGGAGCTGATTTTTGGTACACCCCCCATCTATGTAAGGGACTTTCAAATGAATGGTTTGGATCATCCTAACAAAGTGGGCCCCCATGTGATTGGGCAAGCTAGCTCACCATAAGCTCACCAACAGTTTCCTCATATATATATATATATATATATATATATATATATATATATATATATATATATATATATATATATATATATATATACAGAGATATATATATATATAGAGAGAGAGAGAGAGAGAGAGAGAAAACAGTTCCTACACACTCGTGTTATCTACACACGAGCTTAAAATACAATGGGGGCCCACATTATTTGGATGATCCAAACCATTCATTTTTAAGGCCTTCACATAGATAGGGTGTCCACAAAAATCAGATCCATAGGATCATCCTAACCATTCGAATTGTGGAGACAAAAAATGGACTAATTTGTGAAGGTTTAAAGGCATCCTTTTTACCTCTACAAATCGTAGGGTTTGGATGATCCTATGGATCTGATTTTTTGTGGACACCCTATCTATGTGAGGACCTTTGAAATGAATGGCTTGGATCACCCAAACAATATGAGCCCCATTGTATTTTAAGCTAGTGTGTAAATAACTTATTAAATGTGGATGACTCCTATCAAATGTGGTGTCATTGCGGCTGTTTTTTGCATGGGCACCCTTCATTTTAGCATTCCTCATATAAGAGAATAATATAAGGAAGCGTGGGAGTCAAGTGACCTGTTGTTTTAATCCTTTAAATGGACGACTCGTCACCCATGACACATTTGTAGAAGATCCAAACTGCTCATCTAGTGGGCCCCATAGTCGATGACCAAAGCCCAAGCATCACACAAATTGAAGAATGTTCCAGGAATTTCATACGAATTGGCAAGACAAAAGAGTTGACCAAGGGCCTATATTTCCCAAAAGATTGACCAAAAATTGAAGGGTGTTCTAGAAATTGCATAATAACTGCTGAGACAAAAGAATTGACCAAGGGCCCACATTTGTCCAATAAGATTAATTTAAATGAATGGTGATTCTCCCACCATAACCCATGGAATTGAATGATCTAGTCACATACAAGAGTTTTTATATGATTTCCCCTGGTATTTCTTAAAAAATACAGCTGGCCCACATAGGATGATCCTAACCCTCCAATCTACAAGACGACACATTATAGAAACCTCTAAAGATTGGAGGGTTAGGATCGTCTTATAGAGATGTTATTTTGGGCCACGCCTTTCAAATGAATGGTTTGGATTTTTCAAGCAATGTCGGCTCCTATGTAATTTTTTAAAAACTATGCACAGCTATGTGCCGACAGCATATAATATCTCCTCATAAGTTTTTATATGGTATCTGCATACTTACAAAGTTATTTTTAAAGAGTGTAATGGGCCCACATGATTGGATGATCCAGTTGTGCCCAAAAAAATCATCCAAATATAATAATCCTAAATTCCTAATCGTCTGATCCATTGAGAAAAATTCACATAAACCTAGTCAGATAAGAAGGTTAAGATCATCCTAAGGAGATGATTTCTAGAGCAAAACTTATTTAAGTCAAGACCCAACAAATGAATGGTTTCGAAGATCCAATCACTCACTAATTAAAAAATAAGTGCAAGTAGTCCGACACCATATAAAGCCACACCGTTCATTTGATAGGCCACAACGTAAATAGGCTGTTCCCCGTAAATCATCTCGACAGGGTGATTGTAACCCCCCCAATATGTACTCGGGCCCCACTGCACATTTTAAAAAGAATAAGTGCAAGTGCCCCTACACCATATAAAGCCTCCACAAGTACTAATATGATGTGAGAGTATTTTTCAGAAAGTATTGTTGGGGCCCACTTCTTAGGATGATCCAAACCGTTCATTTCATTGGCCAGAACGTAAATCGGCTGTCCGCCTATAAATCATCTCGACAGGATGATCCTAACGCTCCGATATGGAGTGGAAATGCACATCAAATCAAAAGGTTAGGATTATACCATCTAGATGATTTACGGAGGGGACAACTTATTAACGTTTTGGCCCATCAAATTAACAGTTTGGATCATCCTAAGAAGTGGGCTCCACTGTACTATCTAAAAAATAAGTGATGTGTGAATATTTTTTCAGCAAGTATCGTTGAGGGCCACTTCTTAGGATGATCCAAACCGTTTATTTGATAGGTCACAACGTAAATAGGCTGTCCCCCACAAATCATATGCACATGGTGCATGTAGTGGGAATAAACATTATAGAAACCTCTACAAATCAAAAGGTGGGATCATCTTATAGAGATTATTTAAGAGAGACAACTTATTTACGTTGTGGCCCATTAGATTAATGGTTTGGATCATCTTAATAAGTGAGCCCACTGTACTATAAAAAAAAGAAAAAAAAGAAGTGATATCAGCACAACCATATTTTGATATTTCCACAAACCCAGCTAATTGTCTTTTCTTCTCTAATTGGCTGGTGAGAGCATTTTTGGGAAATGTAATAACCTTTTGGTATCTCTTTAAATGCTAAAAGACAAGACGGGTTAGTGAAGATATCAAAATTTAGTCGTGCTGATATCATTTTACTGAACTTCAAGAGAGCGCTTGATAGAGAGAGAGAGAGAGAGAGAGAGAGAGAGAGAGAGAGAGATAAGCGACGCTTGACATGCATGAAAGGGTGAGTAGTGAGTAGAAGGCACGTGTTAATATTTCGCATGCACGAAGGGGTGACGACCAAAGACAAATTAAATCAAACGTAGGCAATGACGTGTAATGAGCAAGAGGGAGTGACGTTAACAAAAAGCCAGGGTGGAGGAAAAGAAACCAGAGACCCAAATTCAATGAATTTAGTGTTAGCTTTACATAAAAGTTCAAACCACCTGTCGCTTAACAAAATCCCAAAACAGGAAGAAACGTGGAACCTACTTGTCTCCACATATTTATCTCTCAAAACCGCCAAGAACATAGGCTACATTCGCCTGACCTTTGACCGCCGACGTCAAATTCCACGCTGGCATTGCATTCATAGCCCACGTGTGCATGTGGGTCCCACACCCAACTGGGATATTTATTCACCCCTGAGGCTCTAACTTTCACATTCTTAGTCCAAACAAGAACCAGAGAAAGAAGAGAGAGAAAGAGAAGTTTTTCCAGAGAGTTAGAAAGAAGAAGATTTTTTTTTGTTTTTGTATGATCATGGGAGGAAGAAGAGATGCAGAGGCTGAGTTGAATTTGCCACCTGGTTTTCGATTTCATCCTACAGATGAAGAGCTTGTTGTTCATTATCTCTGCCGGAAAGCGAGTTATCAGTCTCTGCCTGTACCAATTATTGCTGAGATTGATCTTTACAAATATGATCCATGGCAACTTCCAGGTTTCTAATCTAATTTTTTTTTTTTTTTTTCATACTAATGTCTAATCCCATAGGCAATAGAGGGTAACTACAAGCAATATAAGTATACAGAGCAATATAAGTCTCTAAGTCAAAATGGTTTCTTACAATGAGTTACATGGTTGTGAAAAGTTAGAAAACAATGGGATCTGGATCTGGATCTGGGTCATCTGTTCTTTCAAAATAAAAAAAATAAAAAATCTGGGTTTTCTGTTTCTAATGTGTATTGATCTCTGAGTCATCTGTTCTTTCAAAAAAAAAATCTGGGTTTTCTGTCTCTAATGTGTATTGATCTCTGGGTCATCTGTTCTTTCAAAAAAATATCTGGGTCTTCTGTTTCTAATGTGTATTGATCTCTGGGTCATCTGTTCTTTCAAAAAAAAATCTGGGTTTTTTGTTTCTACTGTGTATTGATCTTTTGTTGTCGTTTTTTTTTCACAGAGATGGCTTTGTTTGGACAAAAGGAGTGGTATTTTTTCACACCTAGAGATAGGAAGTACCCCAATGGATCCAGGCCGAACAGGGCTGCTGGAAGCGGATACTGGAAAGCAACTGGTGCTGATAAACCGATCAGGCCGACAGGAAGTAGTAGGCATGCTGGAATAAAGAAGGCTTTGGTTTTCTATGCCGGAAAAGCACCCAAAGGAATAAAAACTAACTGGATCATGCATGAATACCGACTCACCGATCAGAATCGCCCCTCCAATAAGAAAGGCAGCTTAAGGGTAAGATACAACATCTGAAAAGAAAAATTACTTACAACAAATACTAGGGATGCCCAAAGAGTCGCATCTTATAGTGACCCTTTTCTTCTCCTTCAATTATTACTTGTACTAGTACTATAATTTCAATTGGGCTAATGTAAAATTATGGTTATTGCAGTTAGATGATTGGGTTCTTTGCCGGCTTTACAACAAGAAGAACAGCTATGCGAGAATAGTAGAGCAAAAGGAAGAAGTATCGGTGGAAGAGACAATGGATTCTTCGCTTGAAGTGCATGAAGAAACAGTATCACATGATTTCAGAACTCCAGAATCAGATGTCGATAATGGCCCATTAATGGAGATCAATGATTTGGGTAGGCTGGAAAGTTTTCCATCTCAGGATTTTAAGGCAGAAGAAATTCTGAAAGACGATAATGAATGGTTTACAGGCTTGAATCTAGATGATTTGCAGAATTCTTTAGCAGTATTTGGTGGGACAACAATGCCAGATTTGATGTACCAGGATTACTATTTCTCAAGCCTCTGCTCTCCACAGTTAAAGCCTGGCCAGAGCAACATGCTACCATTTTAAAAGCAAGCAACAGAGGCAGAAGAGTCTAGAACAACAAAAAAAGAACAAATATAGATTAGAATTTCCTCTGTTTAGCCATTACTTGGATTCTTTTTTTTTTTTTTTTTCGTTCTATCTAGGAACATAGATATGGAAATTTTTAGAAATTTTTGGAAGGTAGGAGGTGGGGCCAATGTCACTTCAACAAATAGGAAAATCTGTTGTATATAAATAATTTATTATATCATATATAAAATCATTTACTTCGAGAGAGCAGCACCACATTGGATCAGAGCTCATTTGTCAATACTTTCACTAAGCCATATTCTTTTGTATGAAACAGAGGAATTGGTTAGACAACAAGCAGGGGAAACAGAAGTATGGTGCATAAGTATGGTTAGAGTGTTAAAATATGACAAGGGTATTGAGTGTCGGATTTGGCTAACCTCATTAAAAGGATTTGCTCATTCACCAAGATATTTAAATTACTTTAAATTTTAATTTTTCACACGATAATATGGTTATAATAGGTAATATATTGAGTTTTAGTATGTTAAGTAAACATTATATTTTCATATAAAAAAGTTAAGCAACTGATATTCGCACTAGCATTTTCTGATATTTGCAATAACTCACCTTGTATTTTCTATATGTTTTGATATTTGCACTGATTCACCTGTATTTTCTATTTTAATGGGCCTGTGGGAGCTTTTTGGCTATATGTTTTGATATTTGCACTAATTCTCCTTGTAGTTTCTATTTTAATGGGCTTCTGGGAGCTTTTTGGGAATTGTAACTACTTCTGACAGCTGGTTAAATAATAAAAAGAGAAGGTGGGATCAAGGTTTAAAATTTCGGACCTTGAAATTTTAAAATTTAGGTCTAAATCTGGTACAAAACCCGAAAACAATATTTTCTTCATTATTAAATTTCGGCCTAAATTACCGAAATTTCGGTGAAATATTAAATTAATATTAAAAAAACAGATTTTTTGGGTCAAATTTTGGAAAAACCGAAATTTCAGCCGAAATAAATGACCGTTTTGGTTTTGATTGATTTCGGTGTCGGTCTCCACTGAAATCCGAAATTTCGGATTTTGGTCTCAGTTTAAAACCATGGGTGAGATATTGCAAATATCAACACATCATAGTGCTGATATCAATAGACAAAATTTACTAGTAAAATGGATAAAACTCAAAACATGTCACAATTGCAAGTTTGTTATAGTAGTATTTAGACAAAAATAGACTAAAAAAATCTAGGAGGTCTTCATCCTAAAGTATTGGAACCCGACACGTGTCTAATAAACACGTGACTAATATGGGCATGTCACCCATTTAGAAGAAAATCCATGTAACATGGCACACAGCAATTCACAGAAGAGCTCTTCTTCATATTATATATGTTTGTGTTTAAGAACTCAATCCATAACTAAAGAACTACATGAGTCTGACTTGCATCAATCAATCATAATGTCAAAGTCAAAGGATGCCATGGTTCTCTTCAAACCTGAAAAGGCTTCATTGCCTACCCAAAAGATCAAAAACATAAATTTTTTCTGACTGTTAACATCAAAAACATGAATTAATAGCATAAGCTTTTTAAAATTGATTGAGAAATCAACTAAGTTTCGAGTCGACTCGGACGAGTTCCAATCTTTTGAACCTTTGTTTGATACTAAATCAACATTGAGAGCATTAACCTCAGCTCCACACTGTTTAGTAATAATGTCTACACCATATTTTATGTAAAAGTAAAATTATATCATCTGTAGGAGAACAAATATAAAATAAGGAACAATCTGAACAGATCTAATTGAATGTGTCTAACTTCACATGGTTGTTGCTGGTAGAATTTCTCTTTCAAGCTGCCATACCTTTCAAGATTCTGACCAAACTAGAAGAAAATTGTCAATTTCCACGTGATTTTTTTGGTAAGGAATTCACATGATTGTATTTTTTTTGAATGGCTTCTTATGACTTATAATTCACATGATTGTTGCATGCATAATCTTACTTTATCACATGCGGAATTTTATTTTTTCAAGTCAGAGTGAATTTCAAGAAAGCTACAAAACCCAACTAGGGATTTGCTAGCATCCATGCATAAGGCATTTTGCAGGTGGCCTGTTGCGTGTGAGAGCAGCCACACAGGCTCACTTTTCAGCAGATTTTGTTTTCATTCATGAGGCGGCTGCTCTTACATGCAACAGGCCATCCGTGAAATGCCGTCAACTTACTATGTAAGAAGCAACAAGAAAAAAGGAAAAAGAAAGCTACAGAACTTCCATAAAAGGGAAAATTCAAGACCTGATGTTTTTAATAAGAGCTCTCCTTTAACCTGACCATTTAAACTCATGGTGAAAGATACTCTCAAATCCATGTAATTCTTACCAGTAATTCTTCTTCAAGTCATCATGGCTTTTCAAGAAAGCTACTACTGAACTTATCAAACCAGACACTATGAGCATTCATAGACACAAATATCGTTCTTGAGAATTTTGGGTATTTACTTTGAGATCGTAACTTTCTTTTCTTTTTTTTCTTTTTTTTTCTCAGGTTTTTAGTGACATTTCAGTGATGGTATTTTTTCTGCCTTTTCCTGAATTCAAAATCGCTATATTTGTAGCAATTTCGGAAGTATTGGTGAATTTGTGACACTGAACTGATTGAACTCGGTAGTACCCTCCTTACTTACCATCAACGTGGTTGCTTCATGTAAAATTCGTCTTTAAAGTCGTCATCTCTATATTTGTGAGCAATTTCGGAAGTATTGGTGAATTTGTGACACTGAACTGACAGAACTCGGTGGTGCCCTCCTTACTTTCCATCAACGTGGTTGCTTCATGTAAAATTCGTCTTTAAAGTTGTCATTGTACTTCCAAGATATTGAGACAAAGCTACCCAACTTCTCAAACCAGTTCTTAGGTGCAGAAAATTCTCAAATCCATGTTCAAGTCACCATGAATATTGAAGAAAGCTACTTAACTGCCAAATAAGATATTGGGAAACCTTTTTCTTCAAAAAAAAAAAAGATATTGGGAAACCTTTGATCTCCTTTCTACACTCCTTTCACCTGACCATAAACTCAGAGGGAAGGAAACTCTCAACTCAACTCAACAAAGCCTTTGTCCTAAACTAGTTGGGGTCAGCAGAGGGAAGGAAACTCTCAAATCATGTAATTATTATATGCAGAGTTCCATTCATGTTATCACCTTAACTTTTCAAGAAAGCTACTGAACTGATCGCCAGATCCCAGGAGCTTGTTGGGTTCATCTGTACCCTCCATTAATCAGATCCAAAACATGGCCGAGGGTGCTAGCTCACCAAGATATTTTAATTAATTTAACTATTATCTTTTACATGATAATATGGTCATAATATGTAATATATAGAAAATTTTAGCAGGTTAAGTAAACATGATGTATTATTTTCATATAAAAAATTTAGGATACTAATATTCAGACTACCATGTTTTGATATTTGCACTAGCTTACCTTGTCTTTTATTATTTAACTAGCTGTCAAAAATTATTACAATTCCGAAAAATCTCTCAGAAGCCCATTAAAATAGAAAATACAAGATGGATTAGTACCAATATCAAACATGGTAATGCCAATATCGGTAGCCAAAATTTACTATTTTTTAATGGAAAACAACCAAAATTTACTATTAAAATGGATAAAACATGTGATAATCGTAAATTTGTTATAGTAATATTTAGAAAAAAAAAAAGATAATGAAAATATAGAAGTGTCGCAGTAAATCCTAAAGTGTTCGAATCCAACACCTGTCCGACATGGGTACATTGCCCATTTACAAGAATCCATGTAACATAGCACGCAACAAATCATCCTGTCATGGTTGGGTTTCGATTTTTTGAACCTTGATGTGATACTAAATCAACATTGAGAGAATTAACCTCCACACTGTTTAGTAAAGTTTACATAATCTTTTATATAGAAGTAAAATTACATTATCTGTAGGGAGAAACAAATATAAAATTAGGAACAATCTGAACATATCCAATTGAAGGTGTCAAGAAATTCTAAATTCACATGGTTGTTGCTGGTAGAATTTCTATTTCAAGTTGCCATAACTTTTCAAGAATATGACCAAACTAGAAGAAAATCTTCATTTTTCACATAATTTTATTTCCATAATCAATTCACATGATTGTTGCATGTATAACCTTCTTTTTTCAAGTCACAATGAATTTCAAGAAAGCTACACAACTTACTATATATGAAACAACAAGAAAAAAGGAAAACGAAAGCTACAGAACTCCCATAAAAGGGAAAAGTCAAGACCTGATGCGATCATAGGAACTCTTCTTTAACCTGACCATTTAAACTCATGGTGAAGGAAATTCTCAAATCTAAGTAATTCTTATCTGTAGAATTCTTCTTCAAGTCATCATAGCTTTTCAAGAAAGCTTCTGAACTTATCAAACCAGACACTATGAGCCGATTCATAGACACAAATCTCGTTCTTGAGAATTTTGGGTAATTTCTAAACATTTTTTTAAAGTTTTCTCTAGGTTTTTAGTGACATTTCAGTGATTTTGAATTTTTTTTTAAAACTAGTAAATTTTTTCTGCTTTTTTTTCTTTATTAAAAATCTCTATATTTGTGAGCAATTTCGGAAGTATTGGTGATATTTATGACACCGAACTGATTAAACTCAGTGAACCCTCCTTACTCTCCATCCATGTGACCACAGGGTTGAGGTGAAAATTATAAAATTCATGTGATTGCTTCATGTAAAATTCGTCTTTAAAGTTGTCATGATACTTCCAAGACATTAGACAAAGCTACTGAACTTGTCAAACCAGCTCTTAGGCGCTCGTCAATAGGGAATAGGGACCCTTGCGAGCCATCCCTATTAAGCTCATGGGGGCCCTCCTTTAACCTGATCGCAAACCCAAGGTCCAGAAAATTCTCAAATCCATGAGGAAAATTCCTTGTTCAAGTAACCATGAATCTTGAAGAAAGCTACTGAACTTCCAAATAAGAGCTGAGGAAACCTTTGATCTCTTTCTACATTCCTTTAACGTGACCATAAACTCAAGGGAAGGAAACTCTCAAATCGTGTAATTATTATACGCAAACTTCCTATTCATATTAACAATCACCTTAACTTTTCAAGAAAGCTACTGAACTGATCACCAGAATCCAGTAGTTTTTTGGGCTCATTTGTACCCACCATTAATCAGATCCAAAACCAAGGTGGAGAAAATTCATAAATCTTTGTTTGTGTGGAATTCCTCTTTCAATTCATCACGGCATTAAAAGAAGGCTATAAATAATGTTAGAAAGCTTGCAGGGCTCTTCTTCGGGGCCTTAGGTGGTACGTCAAATCATTGAGTAATCTTTTGATTGCGGAAAGAGATTCTTCAAATGCTCTTGCTTGGGCTAGTAGCAAAGCAATCGGCCTTGGAAATTAGTGAACATGATCTCAAAGATAAGAGACCTTTGTTTGCAGCTCCACCCGGAGTTCCATCATATGAGGAGATTGGCAAACGAACAAGCAGACAATTGGCCAAGGAAGGTTTGGAGTTTGAAGAGATGGTGATGATCATAGCAGGAGGATAGGAGCTTGGAATCCTAAGGGGTCAGTGTATGGGTTTTGGGGTTTTTTTTCGGCTGTATACACTTCTAGGAATGCTTTTTCCCTTTTGTCTGTAGCTGTTCTGTTTACAATAAAACTGTTATCTTTCAAAAAGAATGTTTGAAAGCTTGGATTTCGACATGGACTGGACGAGTTCACTGCCAAATCAATTCCTGACACAGCCGAGTCCAGTGACTTTTCAATTGACCAATCTGATTTCTTTATTAGACTAATAAGATCAAAAGTTAGTTGACTCAGCTGAGTCAATGGTTGACTAGATGAGTTTTTAAACGTTGGATCAAACAGGACCCCAAGAACCCGTTGTGCTCATCGGTGCCATCCTTTAATCTGGATGCAAACTTGCTTAACTTTAAAAATACACATGATAGTTGCATATAAGTTCATCTTTTTAGTTTCCATGGCACTGGAGGAAAGCTACTGAACTTATGAACAAGATGTTACTAGACCATTGAGTTCAAAGAAATTGTATAATGACCACAAACTCAAGTGAAGAAAATTCTCAAACCCATGTGTTGTTGGATGTATAATTCCTTTACTTATATAATTGACTTATACCATGATGCCAACTTTCAATGCACCCAATCCTTGGTGGATGATGTGGCTTCACTAAAGGTACAGAAGATCCCTCCAAGTTGTAAGGAACCCTACAAATAGCTGCCCCATGTAATGATTGAAAGCATCATGTTGGATTAGGGAAAATTGAACCAAATATGACAAGCAATGTTTAGCAACTGATATAGGAAAAAGGGGACGCCTAGATTAAAGACAATGTCTAAAAAGGGCGGCCCAATGCACGAGGCTCCCGCCATTGCGGGGTCTGGGGAGGGCTAGATGTACGCAGCCTTACCCCTGCTTTGCAGAGAGGCTGTTTCCGTGACCGAACCTGTGACCACCAGGTCACAATGGAGTAACCTTACCATTGCGCCAATGTCACAATGGCTATGGCTTTTAATAGTGAGAAAGCTATATGATCCACAGATATGTGCCTCGGAAAATCTCTATAAGAACTAAAAGAAATCCCAAGAGATTACTGTAACGGAAGCTGGAATTTTATGTAGATAGAAGAAATCTGCACTTTGGATTCTTGATTAATTAAGACCTGCTAAGAGGACTGCATAGGTTGGATTATTGATACAACAAACTGCCATTTATTTGTTGAATACACGTGTCAAAAGAAGAACCATAACAAATTACATAGTAAACTAAATAACTTGAGAGTCGAGACAGAATAATTAGTCTCAGAAGAATATCAGATCATAACATGATGGTGGACATGACATGCCATCTTCTTTAATAAATTGTCACCATTAAAAGAAAAAGAAAAAGAAGAAGAAGAAGACACGACACGCCATCAACGCAACCATTTGACGTGGTTACTTGAGCACGCCAACCTCCATAACTTAGACATGGACAAATAACTCAATGTCAGATACGTGAGGTTTCAGGGGGACCTCGAGAAATCCATTCATATAGAGAGATATATAGGGATATTGAATAATATACTACTCTACAAATTTTGGTTCATAAAAGCATCGTATATAGAAAAAACTCAAAAAGCATCTAAAAAACTAAATATGCAAAAGTATGTAAATGGTATATAAGCAATGCTCAAACACCTCATTGCTAATATACAATTTCCTGATAATTGTGTAATTGTATCTGTTGGAATATGTAACTTGCCTAAGGGCATTTAGGACTTTGTACATTCTTTTATGTTTTAGTGTAAAGATATGAGTCAGGGGAAGATTACCCTAACTCATTCATTCATCTCTCTCTAAACTCTCGGTTAACATGGTATCAGAGCCTTAGGGTTTTCTGATCCGCGTAGGGTTCTCTATCAGCCTCCATCTTCTCCGCCACCCCCCTCCCCTCCTGCCGCAAAACCCTAAACCCAACTTTGGCCGAAGTTTCATCCGAGGCACACCGACATGCTGCCTTTTTCCTCGTGAGAAGGAATCGTTCCCTCTAAGTCGAAGGTAGCAGGCCCTCCCTCCCACCATCTTCTCCTTCCCTGCGCATAACTCCTAGTCCACCCCCTTGCAAATCGCTATCGGAGGAAGAAGTTTCTCCCGAAGACGAACTAGATCCGGACTCGACTAGAGTACTAGGACTACTACCACTACCGGACATGAAAGAAAAAGTTGAAAAATGAAGGGACAAACAGCGAAGAAGAAATTACCGATCAGAAGAGTGAAATCCCCAAACTCAACAAAAGACCAACACAACTGATGAGACCAGAGGAGAAAGAGCAAAACGGGGAGCAAAGAAAAAGAAGTTAGAAATGAGGATGGAAGAAGAAACCATTTCCTTTTAAAGATGACCAAAGACTGGCAACTCTTCGCATTCTCAAATACCGCAATGCCATGTGTCCCGGCACGCCAAAAGCCATTAATGGCCGGTACAATTTACGAGGAGCCGCACCCAATTTTGAGAAATGCACCCGAAGACATCATTTGGAGGTAAAAAACCGTAGTTGGGCATTTTGTCGAACACATTGTGGGCTTCTCCAATCTCCCACGCCTCACGCGCAAAACAATAGACTCGGTCTCAAAGAATGGGATGTAGAGCTAAAAGAGTTGTGCTCGGGCATTTCTTCGAACACATTGTGGGCTTCTTCAAACTCCCACACCTTGTACATGCGACAACGGATACGGTCTCAACGAACCATCATCAACCAATACATAATGATGATGGAAAGATGCGAGTCATGGGAATGAATCCGATCCTAATGAAGCATGTACGCACGATTCGAAGACGCACCTTCCCGGAGCTTAGGATCGCCCCAAGACGATCCGATTATAGCGCAAAGGGACCCGAACTAGGCTCGCCCCGAGGCGGTCCGAATCAGGCGCAACAAACTTCAAAATCTGAACCGCTCAGATCCAAAACTAATCAGGAGCAACCCCTTAAAAAACAAGGGGTATGAAGTTTTGGGGCTGCCCAGATCCGACTCCAATATAGCCCAATACCCTGTGAAATGAGATATGGAACCGTGTTCACCTAATCCCAATATGGCATACATGCCATAAAGATAAAGATAAGATGGGGCTATAAACAGCTGATCTTAGCATGGCCTCCATGCGTGCCAAAAAAGCAAGATGGACCCATACACAGCCGATCCTAACTTGACTTCCACACATACCATAAAAGGAGAGATTTTGGGATCTTCAAAATCCGATCCTGATACGAGACGCAGAATCTTTGATCGGCCACTACCGATCCCAATATGAGACCTGCGCCCCACGAAAAACTTGGATCAGCTCTGGCCGATCCTAGTGTGGGACCCGAATCTCATGAAAATCACGGATTAGCTTTGGTCGATCTCAATATGGGATCCGTATCTCATAAAAATCTTGGATCAGCTTTGGTCGATCCCAATATGGGGCTCACGCCTCGTGAAAATCTCGGATCCAGCTTTGGCCGATCCCAATATGAGACATGTGCCCCACGAAAGTCTCGGATCAGCTCTAGCCTATCCTAATATGGGGCCCACGCCTCGTGAAAATCTCGGATCCAACTTTGGCCGATCCCAATATGAGACCCGTATCCCACAAAAATCTCGGATCAGCTTTGACTGATCCCAATATGAGACCTGTGCTCCACGAAAGTCTCGGATTAGCTCTAACCAATCCCAATATGAGACTTGCGCCCCATAAAAATCTCAGATCAAGCTTCGGCCGATCCCAATATGGGACCTGAGTCTCATAAAAATCCCGGATTAGCTTTGGCCAATCCCAATTTGGGACCCGCACCCCATAAAAATCTCATATCAAGCTTTGGCCGATCCCAATATTGGAGCCACCACCCGACCGCCATATGGGGCGTACATCCTAAAAGATTTTTGACCATATGATATCAACCTCAAGAAAACGCTTCAATGACGTTATATCACAAAACTTAAGACAGTTGATCCAGCTAAGATCAGTGTCGCTTCATCAAGTCGGATCGAAATCCAACTTCACCAAGACGATCTGGAACATCCAAGTCGATTTAAATGATGAGCAGAGCCAACACTCAAACTTCCCCAGGCCATAAGTACGGCCTAAGGAACTAGGGGCATCTGATGGGACCCAGAATCAATCATCCAATCAGGAAGCGGCACGTGTCATCTGGGGGGGTGTACCCAAATTACCTCCGCTACAAGAGGATAATTAAGAACCTAATCCTAGAAGAAAAAGAAAACATACACTCTCTGCCCAACCACAGGACGACACCTATCCAAAGGGTAAATAGGTAAATCAGCCATGACCACCTACTATAAATAGCCATCCAAGGCTCAAAGGTAAGGGTCCAAAACCCGAGAAATTATCGTTCATTACTATTTTTGGTATGCGAATGGTGCCCAATACTGACTTGAGTGTCGAAGGGTCCGCCCGGGGACTATACCCCGGGTTGGCCTTATGACCGGGTGCTATCTTGTGCAGGATTCATCTGGGCACAAAAACCTTTCCTTCTAGATGACCAGATAAACATTCCCCCCTACTCCTGATCAGATCCCGATCAGGTTTGCTCCTCTTGAACTGCCACATTGCATAAACTGTTTTCGACCACAACAGATCTATTACCTATTTTAAGCATAAAAAGGAAGCAAGTATCAGTGAACCAACATTTTCCAATCTTCCACCATATGGGTACACAAAAAATCTATTGCCCAAGCTTATGGCTTAGGCATGGAGTGAAGTGGCATGAAGAGAGCGTACCTTGTAACTGAAATGGGTTGGGCGTGGATGGACAATGTGTACCACCATGCTCACAAATTGTTTGTATAAATGACGCAACGAAACTAAAGATTTGATAGGAAACTTTAACGTAGCTGTTTTGTTATTTTGATGGTAACTGGGAGTACCTCCTTGTTAAGAGCTCGTTTTCTAACTGACTCGGCACCGTACATGTGGCCAAAGTGGGCCACGTCTCCCTCTCTCTCCCTCTCTCTCTGTGTGTTGGTGGAAGAACTTTTGATGACAGATATTCCACCACGTTAATAGTAGTGACGGTTCCTAGTCAGATCTTCAATTGAAAAAAAGGGTTTTGCTAGGGATGAATTTTTCGCCCCCATGTAAGATTATGCGCCCCACTAGATTATGCGCCCCACTGTCAACGTGATTTGACGTCAAAATGTTTTAAAGTCTGCCCACAATACATTATCCTACACGGAGAAGAAAAAAATATCCCTTTGTCTTATTCATTCAATTCGTCTGAGGTGGCTGTTCTCTCACGCAAAAGTCAGCCGGGAAATTTATGTCAGGGAAATTCACTGAGGCTCTATTCACTTGTTTTCCCGGGAAAGGAAAAGAAAATGTTTCCCGGGAATCTGAGGTGGCATTAGGAAAAGAAATCCAGGAAATCTGTGCAGGAAAAAGTTTCCCTAGATTGTTCACTTGCGTTGGAAAAGGTTTTCAGGGAAACTGCTTGCCCTTCTTTTTGCACTAGTTTTCCAGGGAAACGAAATCCGTATGTTTTTTGTCGGAAATAAAATCCCTAGAAGGTGGGAAAATGGGCTTTTCCATATCATTTTTTGCTTTTCTGCAAATATTCCACATGTGTAATTCTATTTTCCCTTGAAAGCAAGTGAACACCAGAATTCTGTCTTTTCATGGTCTTGTCAGGGAAAAAATAAGCTGTTTTCCAGGGATTTGCTTTCCAGGGAATGCAAGTGAACAGAGCCTGACAGTAAGCATGCATCCGTTGGAATTTTAAAAGAAAAGTAGAGCCGATTCCTTGTTTGGTTGCCAATTTGCATTCAACTTGAGAGTCCTCAAAATATTTACGAGACATTCATCTCCTCTCCTTCTTACTTCCAAACCAAATTCTACTAAACAAGAGACTTTAGGTTGAAAAATCTTGAAAATGATGTTTTTCTCTCTTTCTGCACTCTCTATATTGGTATGACACCTCTAATGTTCAGTCTCTTTATAGATCAGAGGGTTAGGACAACCTATGGAAATGATTTTTGGGACAACCCATTTAGGCTGTGGCCCATCTAATGGACGGTTTGGATCATCCTATGGTGCGGGCCGTACCATACTTTTTAATAAAGTGAGGAGTGCAATGATCAAAATATGGTAGTGCCAATAACATTTCCCTTTATTTAATGTCACCCATCAATTAGAATTAGCAAGAGCAATGTCCTCTTGTATAATATGGATTCCAAACATTCACTATCTACATGTGAATGAGTCGACTCACTATCCCTCGGTCTATTAATGAACTATCTCCATACTGTGAAAATCTATTCTCAAATCCAAAACAAACAAGGCCTATGGATTTTGAGTCCAAAACTGTTTCTTGGTAAAATGAGGCGTTTGATTTGAAGTGTTGAATCACTTTTGGACTCAAATCGTTTCTACATCCCACTATCAGGTGTATTTTTGCCAACAATCAGTTATAAACTCAAAATACAAAACAAGCACTGCCTAAATGATAAAAATACTTCTAGTGGGGTTGCAGATTTGCAATCTAACATGTGGGTTGCAATCCGGAGGGCTTAGGCTACATATATATCCTCATAGTGTATTGATGAGATCTTGGACCGGGTAGAGGGGCACCGGGTTCACCTCATCCACATATATATTCTCATAGTGTATTGATGAGATCTTGGACCAGGTAGAGGGGCACCGGGTTCACCTCATCCGCGTTAGGAGGTCAGCTAATGGAGATGCAGATCGTCTATTTCCTGAAGGGGTACCCAGAGCATCTCTTGAACTTTTGATTTTTCTCCCTCATCGACTAGGGCTTCTGCCGCTCTATCCCCCTCATCCAACTCCTCATCCTTTGTATTGTTTCTGTGTTCTCATGACAGTCTCCGTGTAACTGTCTCAGTCGTGGTTTTGCTTCATTAATAAAGATTAACCATTTCAAAAAAATGGTTAATGATCCACGTAGAAGAGCCCAACTAGAACCAGGATTAGAACCGAGTAGATCCCTTTTACTTTCTTCATGAATTTTTTTTCTAAAAGATTCATTTAGCCGACCCCAACTAGCTTGGGACAAAGGCTTTGTTGAGTTGAGTTGAACCATTTCAAAAAAAAAAAAAATTTTACCTGAATTGCTACAAATCTGCATCCAATTCCAATTTGGAGATTTATCTATGATTTATGCCTCAGGAAATTACCTAAAAAACATCCCAACTGGAGGACCCAAAAGAAACTCCGCGGATGGTAGAACCCTTGCAATTAGATTACTAAAAGAACCGATTTATAACAAAACTATCATGATAAGGGCACTCGAACATAGCGGGTTAAAAATTATAATCTGGATTCCTTGTCAGCTTCCAGTAGCCTTCAACTGCCATTACTTGTCCAGTGATCAAGACCCTGCTTAGAACCTCGCTTTCTTCTCCCTGTTTATTCCTTCCATTTCTCCATCGATCTATTGGTGCGGCCTCCAATCTCAAAAACAGCCCCAGCACCACAGCTGAAAAGACCCAGAACTCTCTCTACAAAATGGGCTACCCAGCTCCAGCCTCCAAAATTGGATTTGGCTTTGAAACAGATCAACAGATTCAAAGTTCAGAACTCAGACACTCTAGATTGGGGATTCAATGGGCCAAGGCACTCCTCGGGATTGGCATAGAAATAGTCCTCTTCCTTTGGTCGATCCGGTATGACTTTCCTCCTTGTATGTTCACCCATCCGATGTTCATGAACATGTCTAACGGCATATGAAAACTCATCCCATGACAATGTGTTATTTAGGTGGAGATCCAGTAGCTCTACTAACTCTCTTCTATCTAACATAATGGATTTTCGGAAGCCCAAGTACCTAATGAAAATAAGAGAATCATCAGTCAATAGCAGTTCAATCCATGCGGACATGATCTGAAGTGTCTCTACAAGTAATAATATGGAAAGTTGAATTATGTGTTTATACTTGATTAAACATTGAAACTTTGAAAATTAAAAGGTCATAAAATTTGTGCGAAATTGAGTTAAAGGTGTTCTTGAAAATAATGATTACCAGTAGTTGGGGGTAGAATCAGGAAGGGATTCCTAAGCACAAGCAGTAAAAGATTCTACAGTTAGGGTCACATCTTGGGTAGAATTTATAGTAATGCTAGGGAGACCGAGAGTACGACCGAAAAGGGAACGGAAAAAATGGGTTTTTGCCACAACATCAAAGTGAAGTAAGCCCAGCCCTTAGGAATAGGAAAATCTGCAAAAAGGATTTTTTTTTTTGCACACGAGGCACATTCTCATTGTTGCACTCTCCCACCGGTCATACTCTCGGTCTCAATATCATTTTTCTAGAATTTATTCATGTTGAGAGGGTGGAAAGAAATTCTTGTAGGCGTGCCCCTAGTTGAATAAAAAAATGAGAGACTGAAGAAAAGGTCCAAAAACAGTTTCTAGAAAAAAAAAGAGGCTAAAAGGAGGATGAAAACACATTGATTTTTAATTAGTTGACCATTTAACTTTGGGCGATGATATTTTCACCCCCACCTGCAGTACGCATGTGCCCCCCTTACAACATGATTTGACGTCAAAAAGCGTTAAAGTTGCCCACTGTTCATGTCAAATCACGTTATAATGGGGGCGCATGCGTAATGCAGGAGGAGTGAAAATATCATCCCCCTTTAACTTTTTATGGTTTTCTTTCCTTTCAAACAGAAACTAAACTTAAAAATGGCTGGGATTATGAAAAAAGCAATTTTGATAATGGGAAGTGATATATCCGCCCCTTTTGATTACTTGGGACACCCAGCAGCAGTGTATCAGTGACTGCAGAGAGGCTGATGTACTTCACGTCAGAAAGATTCAATGGTTCTGATTGCCACGTACACTGCTGCTGGGTGTCCCAAGTAGTCAGAAGGGGCGGATATATCAATTCCCTTTTATAATACATCATCAAGTATCATAAAAGTTGACTTTTGAGCAATAAGATGCGTCTCATTTCTCATTTTCGCAATGCATTATTTTTTTCTAACACAGTTGCTTTATTTCCATATTGTGAAACTATGAGCATGCCTTGCTCTTGGAGTGAAATTTTCATCCAAGAAAATAACCATAGGTGGTGGATTTCAGAATAGGAAACAAACCTGCGGTGTCCCTCAACAACTTTTGCCATATTGCCATCATAACTGGGGATGAAAACATCACTTGCAACAGAGACCAGATAGTCCAATGCTGCCATCTGAGTGGAGTGATTCTGGAAAGGCCTCAACTCATCTGGACTAAGGAGCATCTCCTTCCTTACCTGAGAATGAGAAGATGAAAAGCAAAATTATATAATGGTTTAGAAAAACTTAATTAAGATTATTATGGAATAAGAGCTATGTGCCAATGGCATTCCATTTTTCAAATGTATAGTTTTTTACTATTTATACATATCTCAAACTTTATACATCTTTACACCTATGTTAGCGGATATTTTTAAGACGGTAACATTTAACATTATAATATAATAGTCCAGAAAGGCAGAATCAAGTGTATACTGTATAGGCATTTTAACAGGAAAATCAAGAGGATTTTTATTACTACTTTTGGTCCAAGAAAATGGAGTAACATGGTGGTTACATATAAAAATTTGAAAAAAAAAAAAAACTGTTTTTACCTGTGAAATGGAAAGGGAATATATAGAAAAGACGTAAAGGTCCGTTTGGATGCATCTAATATAGAAGTAGAAAGAAAGGTATATGGATTCCCATTTATTTACTTTCCCTTTTCTCTTGATTTGAGACGAAAGTCAAACAGTACAAATAGGCTTGCATATGAAAATTTTAGCCGACAAGGACTGCGATGCGAATAGTAAATGGCAATCAAATGATGTTAGGAAATGGGGAATTTATAATTTTACTTTTATTTTCCAACTTTTGGGTGCATCCAAACGGAAGAGAAAAGGAGGGTTGAAGATGGCAGAGTTAAAAAAGATGGTATCCAAAAGGAAAAGGACTTGTGTTTTTTCTATAAGATAAATAGGTCTCCGTGCGTTATATAATCGGAAAGACGAAAAAAAGTTCAATAAAACAAATTTTAAACTGCTTAGGCGGGAGCCTCGTGCACTGGGCCGCCCTTTTTTTAGGCTATAACTATTTTTGTACAAAGAATATTGGAAAAATAACTCTGGTAAAAAAGATGCAATATTTTTAATAAAATGCATTTTTCGACACTTCATGATACTATAGTAGCAACGCATCAACATGTTAGGTTTCTAGGGTCACCTTGTTTTGAGTCTTTTGACAGCTCGATTTATTGTCTAAAGTAACAGTTGTCTGTGATTAAATGGAATAAGACTTACTATATTAGGGTATGCAGCCCGCAAAGCAGCCAACCTTCTTTCACCACCATAGATTTCCCCAGAGGCAATGTATATTTTGGTGTCCCTCGCAAAGCCCAAGGCTTGCAGCACCAAAGCAATTTCCTCAGGCGTTAGAGGGCATAAGCCATCGAGCCGTTTCTTCTCGGACACAATCTCCTTCTCTTTCCACCACGGATACGCGTATCTAAATCAACAATGTGTATTGGAAAATAAAATCAGCAACTGGTTAAATAGAAAGCTTAAAAGAAATAAAGCATGCACAAAGAATCCGGTAAGCTGCAACCTCATCCTTGTGAGCTCCTCAGTCTCTTCCCCAGAACATCCATGTGTACAACCAGAAAACGCTAGCATATCCATCTCATATCGCAGATGGAGGACAACAAAAAATCCACTTCTTCGAAGAATTGAAATGATCTTGTTTCCTATGGCCTCAATCTGTGGAGTAAATTTTAGTGCTTGATAATTAACCCGGCAACGTAGCTTTTGGAGTTCAATAGGAAGGCCGCTATTAGCCAAGCGAGCATCTGTTTTGTTAAAGCTGATCACTTTGTGCTTGCGAAAGAGTGGTAAGATCTACAATAAAAACATTCAATTAGGAATGCATGTTTGGAGAAGAAAGACTCGTATAAATACAGGCAAGTTTGGAGAAGACCAGAATAAATATACGTAAGTTTAGAGAAGGCTATGATAATGTATAATGTGGAAAGAGAACAAACCCTCTCTTATTCTGACCTGTTTCAGATAATATTTTTCATTTGACCAGCTTACGGGAGGCACTGAAAATGAGGTACTCCGACTTTTCCGATTCAACTTTTTTGGCAGTGATTTGATGATCCGCACTTCGTCTCTCAGTGAATTGATGAAGTGTTTAACATTAAATATGTCCCCGAAATCACTGCACAAAATTTGTCAATTTAAAATAAGGTTGCATTTCAAAGATAAAAGGACACCTTCAAGTTGCACACTGCCTGTAATAAGTTGATACCTAGGATCGGCCCAGAAAGATGTTTTATCAAGTTCTGGAATCAACAGTGTCAAATTCAGATAGCGGGCAACGGTCACCATGTCACAGATCTGCAAAGATCCATAAATCAATAAAAAGGAAAAGAGATTAGAATTCCAATAAAACTCAGAACCTTCATAGAATCCAGAAGATTGCATTCTGGAAATTCATATATGAAGGTTGAATTTTAAGAAAAAATATAAAAATCAATCAGAAGTAGTATTTACAAACCGCAGCTCGCATTTGGTTGAGGCCCCCATTGCAAGATACTCTGAGATAACCATTATTTTTATAAACCCCTGTACAAGATGGATTTGGTGGTTCTCAGAAGATAGTAACTGAAGTTTCAAATTATGGCAAAATTGAATTGTTAGCACAATTAAATTAACAGGCTCGAAGTTCCTATCAAGATTCAGCGGTGCAACTTTATGGCAGTGAGGAAAAAAATTAATTCTAAAGATTAAAAAAAATTCCTTTCAGAATATGACCAAAGTTGGCCTGGAGAATGATCAAATGAACATTATCATACACAATCAAATGCTAGAATTCATCTACACTATCATCCATATCTTAGTCCAATGGTTTGTAACACAGGCTGTTATAAGCAGCTGATTTATTTCTAGAACCAAACAGCCTTTCCATTTCATAAATAAGCCTTGGCTGTCATGCCAACAGGCTACCACATTTGATAATGAAATGTACATATCAATCCCATCATTTTCAAAGTTCCAATTCAGCTATATACACAGAGTATCTTGACTGGAATCTACTTCTTCATTCACTTAGTTGCATTGACAGGTAAGTCACCGGTGCAAACCCGAAGGCTCACGAATACTACCAGGAACCTTAGGAGGTAAACGGAACCAAGTCTTCACATCCATATAACCATACCATAACCCTTGAACAAGTAAACAAACATTTAAAGGTAAATTTCAGCCAAGTCGGCTCTAAAAGATAAACCATTAAGGAAAAATGCTTCTACACCTAACAGTTATTGCACAGATAAGCTTAAATAACACAAAATATGAGAATCAAGTGTTCAAATATGATGGAAAAAAAACGCTGTTTGGTTGCTGTCCACGAAAGAAAATAAATGTCTAAGGCCCACAACTACACTAGAAAGTGACAAAGTCTCTAAAATAGGCTAAGGCAATTTATTGGGAAGGTTTCTATGGGTTTCAAAAGGGCAAAAGGTTCAAGAAATGGCTGAAAATAATGGAAAAATCTCACTAGAGAAACGCAGCAGTCCTTTCGTCTCGAATCCGTGCTAGCAAGGGTCCAAGAGAGTGGGGGAGAAGCTCCTGGGCACGATCCGACGTCCGCGCAGCAGCGTCGGCCCAAAATAACTCATAAGGGGATGGATCCAAGGGGAAAATATGAGAGGTTAAGGAAAGATATAGATATAAGAGGGAAAAGGGGGGGATCAAAGAGTGAAAGAGGAGATCTAGAGTGAAATAAAGGGGGCGAGAATGCAAGAGAGAGAGAGAGTGAGAGAAGAATAGAGGGGGCGAGAAGGTGAAGGAGAAAGAGTTGGGTGAGAGAGAGAGAGAGAGAGAGAGAGAGAGAGAGAGAGAGAGAGAGAGAGAGAGAGAGAGAAGAGAAGAGAAGAAGAAGAAGAAGAAGAAGAAGAAGAAGAAGAAGAAGAAGAAAGAGAGGAGGAAGAGGGAAGGAAAGAAATGAGGGAAAGAAAGAGAAAGAGAAGACGAAAGAAAGAAAGAAGAGAAGATGAGGAGAAGAAGGGAGAACAACTCACGTTTTGTGAGAGGAGAAGGGAGAGGAATGACGCCCTAGGCGCCGTTTGGGAGAGGGGAGCTGACACTTTGGCTTGTATTTTCTTCAAAAAATTACGGCTTTCTCCCCAATTACCCTCTTTTATATTCTTTCTTGGTGGGCCCGTTTCCTAGCTCACTTTATTGCAGTTGAAAAGATGCAATGCCCTTAATCGCAAAGAAGAGCAATTAGTCATATAAGGGCATAATAGGAAAACCAACTACAAAAAGGGAAAAAAGGCAAACGTGGTGTGTGTAAGGGTGGGCCCTAGGTGATGTGGACATTCCCCACATCTAGGATAATCAAATAATGCTAAATAGGTCCAATAAACAAAAATAACCAAGTGCAAATATAATAAAGTAATGATCCAACGGTCGGATCACATAGGAGGACAGCAGCGTGACTAATGTGATTAAGGGCATTGCAGTCACCTTCAATTTTCTTCATTGGGTTTCAGTTGTGGTTTCATGGTGTCGGCCAGTCAGGTTTATGGGATCTTTGTGTCAGACAATGAGTCTTATTTCCTTGATTTGATTAGTGACTTCGTCGACCTGGCTTCTACTTTTAACATGTCCCATCTAGCCACCATTAGATTCTACTTCAAATTTCAACTTCCATCTTATTTGAAACCAGAAAGTTCAAATCTAGAGTATGAAGTGCGTCCATATATTAGAGACTTGCATTGCTAAAAAATAAAGAAATTTCACACCATCTTAATGAGGAAATCCCAATTAGGTATGCAAACATCCTTTACTCCATATAACAAGATATACCTTCACAGAATCATTCCTACATGATTTAAAATACGAGGTCTACATGTATCCACCTTCAACCCTGAAGGTGTATGTCATATGCAATCACAAACAAGGACATAGTTTGGATGTGTGGAGATTTTAATTTTAGTTAATGCAATGCTAGTAGAGATCAACTTGCCGAGGAGCATAATCTGCCCCTTGTGTAATCTCTTTCTGTTTTCTCTTCCATAATGAAGTGTTATTTTTCTCAACATAATAATAATAATAATGCCATTCTCATAAGCTTGATTACTTTCAGACTTTCTTCCTCCTTGAGAGTTGTCTTGTATATGTAATTGTTGTAATTGGTTGTTTTGTTTCTTGTAATTTTGGTAGCGGTCCATCTCGGTCCGCTCCTTTCTTAATGAAATTATCCTGCCATTTCAAAAAAAAAAAAAGCTTGATTACTTTCCTAGTCTACCTAGTTCCCCCAACACCTTCTTCCCCTAGGTCACGCATCCACAATCTCCTTCTTTACACATTATCTCAATGAATCTTGAACATTATAGACTATTTCTTTGGAGTCGTCGTCGAAGGTTTAGCTTTGAGCCACTTATCTAGTGAAAGGTGCCAAGTTCAGCCATAGATGCCTTCGTTTCCTACGAAATTAGGTGAGTAGTTGTTTCAATTTATGACGAATATTGTTGAAATTTAAAACGTATTTAAGTTGTTTTTGGTGGAAGACTATTTTAGTGGATTTTTGTTTTGAGCTCTGAAGCTTGGATTTCCTGTGTAATACTGCCTTATTTATCCATACTCCATACTTCTCCCTTTCTATTGCTTTTGACTAAACCTTGGTGTGGAGCAAAGATCGCCTATTGCATTCTCTTTAGCTTCCCTGCACCAATTTAGGAGCAGAGCAAGTTCCGATTCTTTGGAAACTTGCCAGATTGAACATGCTGCCTGAACGTGGTCACGGTAATGATGAAAGGATAATGTAAAAACAGGGAGTTGGGCTGATGCTGAATTAGTCAAGTAGGTAAGTCAACCAATGCAGATATTTTGTTGATTTTCTTTGAGAACAGACAGTGATCCATTATTATTAAGAAAAGAGAAGAAAAACAAGCTGTGATTCATATCGTGGACGCACAAACTCAACATGATCAGTCTACTACGGACCAACCAAGCAAAAGGTAGGCAGCCCAATGACCAATTGGAAGGAGATCGTGAGAATCAAATGAGTAGAGGGAAAAGAGGTACCGTTCCACGAATGCACGGAATGATGAGCATTATGGACATGGTGAGAGACATCTCAAGAGGAGCATACAAACCATGAATCTATATGCCTGCTCAATCTCCATAGTGTCAGATCCATTCAACTAACATATATAATGAGACAGAAAATCTACTTCGACTAAGAGAAGGCCAGAGTCCAGACGAAGAATCCAAAAGAAACAAGGGCCCTTCAATTAATTAGTATATATAGCACATTCTTGCCATCCTTTATTTACACTGTACAAATTTTACTCAATCCTTATTGATTGTTCTCATCTGACTCTGTTTCCTCTACCCTTTTGGCAGTAAGCTGTGGACAGGACCACTGTCTGAATATTTAGTCTTAGTAATTCCATTTTAGAGTTATCTTTAAAAAAAAAAAAAAATCAATGAGGCAACACTCTTTCCCTTAAAAATAACCAATGAACTCAAAAGAATCTAAATCTTTATTCACAGTCACACCCGCAAATTTTGCCATGATCAACCCCTTCAACATTTCCAGTATTCATTCAACACTCGCTACAGACAACAAGAACAACCAATAAGAAAACCATCCCTTTACACCCCAATAATCTCTCTCCTTCCGTAAAGCAAAGATGGGAACAAAAGAAAGGAAAAGGTCCACTAGGTTCAGTTTCTTTGGACGTAAAACGGTTGTAAAACTAATTTTAAGCCCAATCTTACACTTTAAAAATGGGCATAAAATTTGTTTTCAGCCCATTTTACATCTAAAGAAACAGAGCCCTAATGAAAAGTGAAATTATGACACTCCTGCAGCCTCAGTTTCCCAACCATAATCTAATTTCTAAAATAGTTCGTTTGCAACAGCGGTATCAAGGCCCTAGAAAAATAAAACCCTAACATGCTCCCATCTTTCGCCTAAATCAAACAAAACAGAATTGTCAAATTTGCACATATGGGGTCACAAAAATCTCCATCAAATTCCCTATGCTCATGCCATTTCACCTCTTCTAATAAAATCTGTTCCTAATTCGATCAAACAAACAAACATAAACTAAAAACACAAAACCAAGCAAAAAATCACCAGTACTCCTCATACTCCAATCAGAAAGATTTTTTTTTTTTTTTTTTTTAAATAGAAGAAGAATCCATAACAGGCACCCATCTTTAACCTAAACCAAACAAAACAGAATTGTCAAATTTGCACATATGGGGTCACAAAAATCTCCATCAAAATCCCTATGCGCATCCCATTTCTAGCTCTTCTAATAAAACCCATTCCCAATTCGATCAAACGAACAAAGATAAAGGAAAAACACAAAATCAAACAAAACCCATGTTTAACAAAGAAGAATCCATAACAGGCACCCATATTTAACCTAAACCAAACAAAACAGAATTGTCAAATTTGCACATATGGGGTCACAAAAATCTCCATCAAAATCCCTATGTGCATCCCATTTCTAGCTCTTCTAATAAAACCATTCCCAATTCGATCAAACGAACAAAGATAAAGGAAAAACACAAAATCAAACAAAACCCATCTTTAACAAAGAAGAATCCATAACAAGCACCCATGTTTAACCTAAACCAAAAAAACAGAATTGTCAAATTTACACATATGGGGTCAGTAAAATCTCCATCAAATCACCATACTCATGCCATTTCTACCTTTTCTAATAAAACCCATTCCCAATTCGATCAAACGAACAAAAATAAACGAAAAACACAAAATCAAACAAAACCCATTACTCCTCATACCCCAAATCCTAAAATGCTCCCATCAGAATTGTCAAATTTACATACAAACATCACAAAAAAAAATCTCCATCAAAATCACCATTTATAGTTTTTTTCTAACAAAAATCCTTAACCAATTCAATCAAACAAACAAGCATAAATCAAAACATAAAACCGAGAAATTGGGTAAAAGATAACATACTGAGTGGAAGAAGCACAGGCGGCGAGCGAGCTAAGCCGAGCTCGCGAACGGAGAAGCTAGTAGCATTCGGATCGGCAGCAGCCCGGCGATCAAAACAGGGTGGCCATCCCTTAGGCAAATGTGGGCCCCATAACTCGGAGACGGAGGTCAATTGCATCAGACCTGTCCAGAGAAGAACACTAGTAGTCAATCTCAATAACCAAACCCTCACGTGACCCCTCTGCAACAGCACGTGACCACCACCACCAATACCATTCTTCCCGTTACTCCTCGACCCCATCTCATCCATCCTCCTCTTCTCATTCCCCCACCCACATTGCAACATCTCTCATTTGATTTCCCATAAAACCACACCAAAATTAAAAACCCTAGTTTTTTCCCTCTTTTGGTTTTGATTCCATACAAGGATTTGGGATTTGGGATTTGGGATTTGTATTTTGAAGAAAGCAAAATTCTTTCCTTTCTATATACAACCGTTCTGATTCTCAAAATCTTAAAACCGTTTTCCGGATAAATAAAGACGTGGATTTTTGGATTTTTAACTGTGTGGGATTCCAAACCTGGGTTGGAATCGGATTCCGGATCCCGTGTAGAGAGAGTCACGGACACGTGTCGTCAGCATCGTTGGTTGATGACGTCATCGGCCACATCTCCTTCTTCATCGCTCACTGACTAACCCACGCCTCTGTTGAGTAGTAGTCGGTGGGCCCCACACCCATCCAATGTGGTGTTATCAGTAAGCTGTCATGGGGAGAAATTGTATATTTTGTTTGTGGTGAGTGCGCGTGAAGTAGAGTCCTTTTCATATGAAGTACTGTGGGGCCCTACTTCAGAGGAGGATGATCCAAACCGTTCATTTTGATTGGTCACAAGGTAAAAAAGGCTGTATTTTGAAAATAATATTGGATCATCCTATGAAGTGGGCCCACAGTAGTTAGTGAAAAATATTGGACTTAGTAAAATCTCCCATCTTTCATTCTTTATCTTTATCTTTTTTTTTTTTTTGCTCTTAAAAGCCTTGTTCAGTCGTCATGCTATAAAGCTTTGATTATTTAGTCCAAAACCTGTACTTTACAATTTGATATTGAGATAAAAATGCGGCCAGAGTAAATGCTAATTGACTCAGTGTGATGTGGTTGAATGCTCAGTCGACATGACATAATACTTAAGCTCTGTTCGTTTAAGATTATGACAACCGATTGTGAGTGCCAAACCAATTATTTGACTCGAAATTAGTTTTAAATTTCGAGTCCAATAATCGGTTTGGCAGTCACAATTGGTTGTCATAATTTTTTAAACAGACAAGGCCTTAGTTGATGTGGTCATAATTCAGAAGAGTTGTAAGAGTTCTCTTGATGGCCTGATATTTGGTTCAAATGGGCATAACTCGAAAGTTTCAAACGAGCTTTGATTGACTTGGTATGATAAAATGTGGTTTTAGATAGGAACTCGGCCAAACTAAAAAATGAAGTTGACTCGGGCAAGAATACACTAAAACTAATGCAAGGGAGTTTTGAAAAATCATTGAAACAGATGAAAATGTGTACAAATGATGAAATTTTGAGATGTAACTATGGAGAATGCCATAATAAGCATAAATGCATAGATAGAAACTATCGCATAGGCAAGAAAGTCATCCATAATGGCTTATTTAGATGGACACCTAGTGGAATGCATCGCCACTCAAGTCTAGAACAAAAAAGTTATTAAAGAAGTATGCACAAAAGACCAATCTCCGCTCCGAGGATTAATGCCAATGCCACAGAGTCACAGTGTATTATTGGTCACATACTAATTTGATATCCCGTGCATAAGATTAAGTTAATTTGTTGTGCATTTCAATGATGATGTTCATCTAATATCACAAACCATATATCCCATAGTTGGTTTAGTCATCCAACCCATTAGTTTTATATGTTACAGTTATGGTTATGGTTTATGGTTAGGGTTATGATTTGTGGAGGTTTAAAATGGATGGCTATAAATTACGCTCCTATAAATTGGATGGTTAGAATTATGGTATGGAGATGGTTTCTTAGGAACATCCTATCTATGTGAGGTGCTATAAATTAATGGGTTGGATGAGTCAAACACCTATGGGAGATGGGGTATTGTAAGCTCTAGCTCATGAACCGCGCCCCCTATTTTCATTAATGAAATGCAAAGTAAAGGGCTTATACGAACCAAAAAATTCCCCTTTCTGTGCTTAGACAGAGGCACATCATTTTTGTGATGTTTAGGTTTTGAAATTTGAAATTTCTATGGCTCTTCACTTTGAAATGAAAAAATGGGTCCACTTTCCTTTCAATGGACGCACAAAAGGTTCCCAACTCAACTCAACTCATCTCAACTAAGCCTTTGTCCCAAACTAGTTGGGGTTGGCTAACGAATCCTTTAGAAAATTTTCATGAAGAAGGTGAAAGGATCTACTAGGTTCAAATTGACTAAGTCTAATCCTGACACTACCAGGCTAAAATTTTCATGGGCGCACAAAAGATTAAAAAACTTAAATAATTTTCTACAAAGTAAAAAAAAAAAAAAAAACCTCTGAAAAAGCATGAAAAAGTGATTTTTTGATTTGTAGTGTTTTTTTTTTTTTTCCAATTTACAATAGAGTACAAGATGATTTTTTAGATTTTGAGAAGAAATAGCTTTATACGCTGTAAATCATAATATCTTTCTATTTTTTTGTTGTTTTGACCATTTCACTTGAATTTCAGTGGAAATTTTAAATTTTCGATGGAAATGATGAAGTGGAACGCATACTTTAAGATCTCGTTTTGGTGTGAATAGAAACACAAACATTTCGGTCATTTCGTGTCGGTTTTGTTGAAAATTTGAAACCATGATTTTAAAAGTGTGCTAAAACCCAAAATGTCGATCGGCAGATTTCGACCACCTGAAGGGCAAATTGGAGAAGAAGGGCGTATTGAAATTTCAACTAAGCCTCGAAATTTCTATATTTACACCACCTGACGGGCAAATTGGGGAAGAAAGGCGTATTGAAATTTCAACTAAGCCAAGAAATTTCTATGTCCCATTTTTCTTCTCTTCTTATCTGCACCCATTTTGTGTGGTAAAAAATTTATGATTGACCGGACTCGGCTTCTTACCTTCTTTTTCTTTGCCCAATCCACCAACCGGTTGTTAAGGATAAGGATAGCTGTGTTAAATACGTAGCTTCGGCGATCTGGAGCATGCAACTTGAGGTCTATTTGGCTAATATTTCTTTATGTTTGTTTGTTTTTTTCTCCTTGCAGTGTCATTCATGAGTTTCTATTTTATGACAACCTTATTTTGATAACTTCCTCTTGTTGGCAGCCAAAGAGAGCCTTGGGTATATCAAAACATGGGGATGACTTCTAAGGAACTAACTTACAAGGAGGTGACATTTGATTGATGTAGCACTATTCGAGAAGCATGACTTTGTCAATAATTCATGAGAGGTGGATCAAGACTAGCTTTTGGCTTGAAAAAATGTTGTATGGAATATTGGTGGGGTTAGTTGTGAAAATGGGAAGAGAAATCGAGACTTAGGAAAATTATTTTGTTTCCACAATTTATAGGGAAATGATATGGTTATGGCTTATTTAAGCCCTATTTATTTTGGATTTTGAGAACAGATTGTGAGTCCAAAACTGACTATTGGACTCAAAATTAGCAATACAATTAGATAAAGTCACATAGTGAAAAGAGATTCAATCTATTACATAAATAAAATTTCCATAATTTTCTACTGTTCCATTGTTTTACTGCATTTAAAATCAACTAACATCAACCACCATAGTTCAAGTTTTATTTAGAGGGACCTTCAGTTTATAATGATAACCCGCTAAGGCTTTGTTTGTTTTGGATTTTGAGAATTGCTTGTGAGTCCAAAACTGATTATTAGACTCAAAATTAGTGAAAGGCCGTCATTCAAGGGTCCCACTCATCCAACGTGCCCACCACATGTACAATGGGCCATGCTCATCAAAATTAAACGAACATGGGCTTACTTAGGTATGAGCATGGTTTTAAATTTCGGACCGAAATTTTGGATTTATGTGGGGACTGAAACCGAAATTTCCCGAAATTCAAAATTTCGGCCGAAATTTTGGAATTTCAATCCGAGATTTAGGATATTTCGGTAATTTTGGTCCGAAATTTCGAGAAAATGCCATGTTACAAAATTTCGGCCTAAATTCAAGAATTTCAGTATGAAATTTCAGGACAAAATACCAAATTTCGGCTTGAAATTTCGGATTTCGGTGGGGTCTGAAATCGGTACCGAAACCTAAATTTAAAACCTTGGGTATGAGACTAGGAGCGACCCAGCCTGGCATGGGACATGTTTAAAGGGCCTAGCCTAATGCGTTCCATCATATTTGGAGCATTTGGCATATTGGTTAGGTACCTAATATTTGGTATCAGAGCGGTCACCACGTCCCATGTTCGAGTCACGAAAGGGATGACTTGTAGAAAGGGCTACGTAGAAAAAAGACCAGAGTGAAAGCCGTCACAGAGTGGGCCGCAAAGGGCGACAGATGCAGAAGTGTGGATATATGTTACGGTGTCCTAAGTGGGGGGCTACCTAGGTATGGGATTAGATGGGATTCGGCCTGGTATGGAATAGGTTTAAAGGGCCTAGACTAACGAGTTCCATCAGCTCTTAAGCTTTTGGCATATTGGTTAGGTACCTAGCAAATAATCAGTTTGGGACTCACAGTTGGTTCTTAGAATCCAAAAATGAGCAGGGCCTAATTGGATATTCATCTTGGGGATCAGTCATAAGGATCAATTTTTGGGTCTTACACAGATGCACATGTGTATGATCTTGTAGACCACATGAGGCGAGCCAGGTCGGTCCAATCCCAAGCCGAACACCTAATTTCTTGCATGACCATGTCAAATTTGTGAGCTGAGTCATCTAAGTGTTATATTCAATGATTTAACCAATCATAATTAATTATTTAAAGGTCGCAGAGCTCTGTTCGTTTTGGATTTTGAGAACCTATCGTGAACCAAAGCTGATTATTTATATTTAATTTTGTGTCAATTATCAGTTTTGGACTCAACATAGGTTCATAAAATCCAAAACAAATGGAGCCTAAGCCCTGTTAGTTTGAATATTGAGAATTGATTTTGAATCCAAAACTGATTTTTGGACTCAAATTTAAACACAATTTTGCATCTAATAACCAATTTTGGAATGAAAATCAATTCTAAAAATCCAAACTGAACATAATCAATTAAAGCGACTCCAAAATCGATTATGAAATGATGTTAATTACATTTTATCAAAATCAAATTTTAGTTAGTTGATGATGGCATTAATTGATCCTAATAGCCACAATGGGTTAGTTTTGGACTTTAAGAACCGATTTTGATTCCAATAATCAGTTTTGGACTCAGAATTGATTCTCAAAATCTAAGCCAAACAGGGCCTAAGCTTAAATAATCGATTGTATGCACCAATTTGAAAGTAGAGAATTAACCATTTATTTTTTAAAGAAATTGATATCACACTCCTTTTTTGCATAATGACATTCTTCCCTGTATTTTTGCTCTTTTCAAGTGAGATGCAAAGGTTGTTATAATTTCCATAAATCTACCATCAGCCAATAAAAAGAGAGTTTAATAATGGGGAAATGATATCTACGCCGAGGTGTTTCGATAAACAAGCGCTCCACTTGTTTGTCGTGTAGTATTTAAAGGGATTTCAGAGGATATTACGGTTCTCAAAAAGCTCTACAGATATCCCTTAATAATGTGATGAGTGGTGCCATACTGCCATTACCGAAACAAAGGAGTGCAAATATAATTTCCCACGGAATTTATATATTCGCCCCTTTTCTTCCTAGGGCCACCCCTTGTAGTGTAAAAGGGTAGTCTCACTCTCATGCATGGTTTTAAATTTCGGCCGAAAGCCGAAATTTCTGATTTCGGTCAGGACCCAACCGAAATGTTCTGACACCGAAATTGTGGAAATTTACCAAATTGAGATCGAAATTCGGAAATATAGATCAAAATTCAGAAATTTCGGCAATTTATGGTGAAATTTTCACAAAAGATTAATTTTTTATTTCTTTACAAAATTTTGGCTCAAAAAATCGATATTTCAAGGGCTTCTACCCGAATTTCGGCCAAAATTTCGGTTTCGGTGAGGATCGAAATTATACCTGAAACCGAAATTTAAAACCTTGGTCTCATGATCTCAAACTATAGGGGGTTGGTCCGGGGAAGAAAAGGGGGCGAATATATCACTTACTTTTTAAAATACATTTATTTTACGGTTGAATGGTGTATAAAAATTGAAAAAATATGACCAACCACCTATACCCTGATGTAACGTGCATCGTGTGTTATAATTTATAAACACATGGGAAGAATATTTTGACAGTGAAATTCATATCTTTAGCACTAAGAATGCTACCATCATTCACGCTAATTGGTGGGTCCCACGCACGATCCCACTTGATCGACGACACGTGGCCTTAAAATAACCCCGTCCAACCGTGTGATGCTTTTTCAATACGAATATCATTTTCCAAACAGAGGTATTAGGAAGACACGTCGGTGTTCGTGAGTTTCCTAGCAGCCCTCCTTAACAAGCCACGTAAGCACGCATTAATAACAAAATATTTTTTAGACAAAAATGCCGTCAGTTTATTGGCAAATGACTGACGGCATTTTACACGCACCCTGGTTATCCTTTTCAAATGTATCGTAAGATGGTGGTGGCTTCTTATTTTGTCAATGTTTAAAAATAAATAATAGAATTTAAAAAAATTTTATTTCTCAATGAATAAAAATAAATAATAGAGCATAAAAAATTTGCTTATATTTGTTGATGGGGATGAAAATTACCACTCAATCAGAGAGCTCTACCTGTAAAAGGGCCCTCAGATGGCAAAAGGGCAGGAAAGTAATTCCCCGCACTCAACAAAAGACCCCTACAAGAAGCGGTATTTACGGCGCAATGCCACCCACTTAAAGGCATTATGGTAATCATACCATAAGGGAAATTACTAATTAGCCCTAGTACACCCAACCACTATAAATAGGGGTAAAACCCAGAAGGTAAATGACACGATTCCCCAAAACTAACTATTTCGTTTGGATTTTCCTTATCTGTTGTGGTCACTGACTTAAGTATCGAAGGGCCTTCGCGGAGGATCCCCTCCGCGTTGGTCTTTTAACCATTTTCTCGTGTGTGTGTGCGCGCGCGTGTGTGTAGGACAAAGTAGTGAGGACAAATCAAGATCGTCCATTCGCTCTTCACCTCCAGCTCAGCCATAACCAAAATTTGACCGCAACAGATTGGCGCCATCCGTGGGACCCCAAACATAAAAGTCTCTAACGGTCCAGAAATGGCAGGAGCTAGGAGAGGTGCACACACCAGTTCTGCTCGGGGGCATGGTCTAACCCTGGGAGTCGGAACACAAGACAACATATAGCATCACTGATCGTCGTCCCAACAAGAGAGGACCGGTCTAAACAGCTACTAGTTCAGCCTCCACCACCAACTACCCCGACAGCAGAGCAATTCAATACTTTGGTCCAGCAAATGGCAAATCTAGCTGATCAGTACAGGAGTCTAGCCCAGAACTTTACTGCCCAAGCAAGGCCAGATGACGGATCTTAGCAATCACATAAGACTTCTAATGCACGGGTAGAGGAACCCATGCGAAGAAATCGCCGCTCCCCTACACCAGAGTGCCGACAAAGATGATCAGCGCACTCCATAACCTCTGCACAGGCGTGAAGAAGTGAAAGGCAGCAGTCGAGGTCCGTAAAACGCCACCCTCGTGAAGAAGTGCATTCCGGAGGACAAGATCGTCAGAACCATCACCAACGGAGAAACCCGAACAATCAATCAGGGTCAACCTCAGACAAGCTTTGGGTAAATCTTCAGAGAAAAAATGAGAAGGAGCATGACCGAGCCACCAGTGTGGATTAGAAGCTGGAAGAGTTCGATCACCGTCTAAAGGACCTTGCTAAAGAGTCATCCTCAGGATACATAAGACCCTTCAACAACAAACCTATGTTCATCGAGGAAGTTCTAGAGGCCGTGGCACCACAGGGGTTCAAAATGCCACAACCACCGCAGTACGATGGTACAACATACCCAGTGGACCACCTTGAGACCTTCAAGACGATGATACTCATTCATGGGGTCTCAGATAACTTCATGTGTAGGGCTTACCCAGCGACACTAATCAGGGCAGCCCGAGACTGGTATTCAAGCCTCCAACCAAGCTCAATAGGATCTTTCGAGGAGTTCGGGGACCTACTTGTTAAGCATTTCCTCAGTAGCCGAAGAACTCGAAGGACAACTGCGTCACTAATGACAGTTAAGCAAAAGAAAGGCGAAACACTCAAAGACTTTATCGTCAGGTTCAATAGAGAAGCCCTATAAATACAGAACTTGGACCCGTCGGCAGCCATGAACGCCCTCCTCTCGAGGGCGAGGTCCGCAGACTTAGGATGTCCATCGCGAAGAAAGCTCCCACCTCGCTCGTCGACCTCATAACTCGGGCTAAGAAGCATATAATAGCCGAGGAGACTCTTACTGCGCTTGATCTTATTCCCGAAGCAGATAATGAGACTAAACGCAAAGTTCGAGAGGAAGAGAGGGGTACATCAACCCCGAATCAGAACAGCCGCAAAGAGGATAGAAGTCAAAGGAGATATGGGAGCCTCAGCAGACAGGGAGTCATCTCACAAGACCCCGGAACGCTCGAGTCCGGCACATTCAAACGCTCAAGAGCAAAGAAGTCCCACCAGAGAGAACCATCCCCCACAACCTGCTGGGGTCATCAACACGATAGTGAGTGGCCTAACGGCGGGCGGGACCTCTTGTGGACCCCGATCCTGAGAGGACGAGGGACGCGAGATCCCCCTGCAATCCTCAAAGATCTCCACATGTGAAGGAGAGCTCTACTAAGGAACTCTCAAAATAGGTGCCACTCTCACAGCATAGCATGAGTGGCAATATAAAACGAATGAGATACATCCTGATCCGGAGCCAGGGCTTGAAACCGAGATGTACCTAAAAATAACTCAGAGTCGCCATCCATGGATACGCCATGGAACCAAAACAAATGCTCTGTTTGCAATGGATAACCAGAGATACAAAAGGTCCGTGTCGGTGACGAATGGAGAAGGTCCGAAGAGCACCCCCAATTCGCCTGAGTGCGAACACTTGCTCTCCCATGCCATTTATTTATTAACTTTGAAGAGTTTTGGGTGAAAATCCTATGAAATGGGAACGAGTATCCCCTATGAAATGGGAACGAGTATCCCCGAGAAAAATGTCTACCTAAACATGCATGACCCGGGGATAATAAGCACATACAAAATAAATAAAAGAAGTGTGTCACCTAAGCATTGCTAGATTATAAGTGACATGCCTAATGGGTCTCTAAGTTCTGGGGGACAAACACATGCACGCTACAGCTAAAGGTATAAGGTCTGCACAAGAAAGTAAGAAAACACAACTAGACATACAATATGACAACACAATAAATCCTAAGACTCTTAACAATCTAGCCTGAGTCCTTGGATGGTCTGATGTTCATCCAAAGAAGCCTACGTATCCCCGCCCCCACGAGAATCAGAGCAACATAGTTCTTCGCGCCTATTCTAAGTTAGGATGCCTAAGACACCTAGACCTCTATCCTATACTCGACCTAAAAGACCAGACTAGTTCTTAAAGCTTCTTGAGCGATCACTTAGATTTCAGTGAGTTGTGAATCTTAGGATACCCTATATGCCCTAACTAAAATGCAGGTTAGCCTTAAGCTAATGCAGGTGGTTCCTACAACCTATGTGTAACTAGACTGTGTTTCCTAAGGAAAACCATGAGATCACTAACGCATCTTATTCTAGTCATCAGTCGGCGATGTGGATCGCCCAACTGACCGGACGGAGGCGCTCCTATAACTCTAGGACAAACCCCTAACTCTAAAACAAACACACACAAGCACACAACAGATCAAAGACAAACCCCCTAACTCTAGAGGAAGAGCTTTTTGAAAATACATTTTTAAAGAAAAATGGTCAAAGTATATTTATTTACAAAGTTTGGCTGGACTTGGGACATGGATCCCGAGCTGCGCTACGTACCTCGTGGAAGAGGATCAAGCCAACGTAGTTCGAAACGAACTCTCTTACTACTACTAAAAATTAACACTCCAAATGATTTTGGATTTTTTCGGTTTTCAAATATTTTTGAGTTTCAAATTTCTAACGCTTTTGGATTTTTTAGATATTTTCACGCTTTTGGTCAAAGACCTAAGGGAATATACAAAGCAACACCCTAGAGCCAAACCCTAGGGCTAACATGGAAAACCCCCAAACCAGATAAGCTAGTGACAAAGACAAGGAAATGATATAACACTAACAAAAGGGACGAATGAGTCAAAGACCCTCTAATAACGGCATCACAAAGACTAGTAATACATTTAAAAAAAAACAAATGAGTCAAAGACTCTCTAATAAGGACAAATGAGTCAAAGACTCTCTAATAACACCACCTAAATGATGAGTGAGTCAAATACTCTCTGATAATACCCCTAAAAAAAGATAAATGAGTCAAAGACTCTCTAATAAGGACAAATGAGTCAAAGACTCTCTAACAAGGACCTATGAGAAAGATAAACGAATCAAAGACTCTCTAAAAGGAACTGCTCTAACATAAGGCTGCGTAAGCCTCCTAAAAGAAAAACCCTCTAAATGAGAGAGGCTTGTCTCCAAATATGGGCTCTATAAATGAGGCAAGGCCTGCCTCCTATACACAAAGGTGGGCTCCAAGCATCCCTATCATCGCCCTTGCAATGAACGAGCAGGGCTGAGGCAACTAATAGACCAAGTTGGTCTCCAACTGGTGGTGGTACAAGCTGGGGAACAACTTGGAGAGGGCCCTATTAATCAGGCAAGGCATGCCTCCTATATGAAAACTCTTTACTAAAGCAGACTCCCTAATGGATGGGCTCTAAACGACAAGGCTTGTCTCCAAGGAGAACTGCCTAAATGAGACAGAGCGTGTCTCCTAGTGAGGGCTCTAGATGATTAAAATATCTAAGAGGCTGGGCAAGCCTACTAAACAAAGGAGAGGAAAGCTACTTGGACTAAGCAAGTTCCCTAAGGATGAGCTCCTTCTACAGAGATATAGCTTGTCTCTTAAAAGGGAAAAATCTAATGAGACAAGAGTATGTCTCCTAAAAAGGAAAAATCTAATGAGACAAGAATATGTCTCCTAAAAAGGGAGGCTCTGGCTAGCACCCTCATTGCCTGCTCCTGGAAGGTGCTATCAATAAGACTCCAAACAGAAGAGTTCCATTTCAAGGGCTACCACTCATATGATTACATTCACATTCTCAAAGGGAAATCCATACTTCAGTTCACATTTCATAATAAAAGCAAAATAAGTGAATAAATGTATATATATATATATATATATATATATATATATTTTGACTTACGACCATATAAAGGACAATTCAGCATAAATTCTAATAGAAGTTAATTTTGACTGATCTCAAATTTTCTATTGAAATGACAAGAGAGTACTTCATTGATCCTACAGAGAAAATTTATCTATATTCTTTTTTCCATGACAAAATGAAAACGACAAGTTATCACCTTGAACATGTCTCCCGTTTACAACAATTCATTTTACTTGAGAGCGAAAATAACTAATAGGACTACTGTTATTCTCATAATAAAAATGGAGATGGTGAAACTTACTTAATTAGTATAAGTGAGCTTGTTCTGTAACAGTGCTGAAATTTAATGGCCTTTCTATCATAAAGGATTCTCATAAAGGGAAATAGAGGGTAACACCATCACTCTTCAGGATTCTAACTAAATATCCTACCCTTTTGCTACTCAACAGAACATGATGTACAAGTAAATGGGTTAACCAACTAATACAAAACATTGAATATGAATATAAGTAGATGAGCTGAAATAATGTTTACAGAATATGACATTGAATAACAAATGAATAAGCTGAACTACTCGACAATAAAATTTGACAGAAAACATTTATTGCAATTATATGTTACAGTTCCATACATATAATCATTTACCTAACTGAAACGTAGGCATTTATAATATCTATCTCTCTTCATCATGCGTACTGAATACACACACACTCTCACATACATGTACACATAGGAATATATACGCATATGCACCCAACATACACACATACACTCATACATACATGTACTATGTACTTATACATGCACACACTCACTTATAAATACATACCCTTTCAGTTTTACAGAGACCAAGGTTTCTATGGTTAACTATTGAAATAACAAGAATGAAGTATCTATCTCATAGCCGAGCTGAGGATGTATTGCTCAACATGGGTACATATCACCTCATCATTTTATCTGCTTATACAGTTCAATAGCTTGCCATCAAAGGATCATTAGAACCATGAATAACATTAACTTGTATCTACTCATGCAATGGAGACCACTCGATAAACATTCACGATGAAAGATAAATAACAGACTACTAAAGTACCATTAAACTATGCCTATTCATATGATGATAACCACTCAGAATCTGAACCATAATTTGAACCATAATTCCAGCCTATTCATCTTCCTGCTAATTCATATTTCAAAGTTATTAGGAATTGTAATAGCTTTTGTCCATGGGAAGGGAATGAGCCTGTATTATGAGGAAATATCCATGGTCTTATATGAAAACCGCGATGTGCTAACAGGGCATAAAAAGTTAAAGTGACCATTCAATGGTCTAGGCTCAAACACTGGTTTCGTTGAATCACGATCACAATGCCAAATCCAAATAAAAGGAACAACAAACTTATGCATTACAAAATAACCCATCCACATAACTGACAATCTACCTTTAAAGATGAAACATAACTTTGGTTCCTCTCGAATGTCAAAAACAGGTGTCGAGTAGCATGGTAGTACTATTCACATTATCCTGGTTCATTAGTTCTATCTACTCAACTCATCATCCAGTTTGCCTGAGACCCATTCAGAAATATCAAAACGAATCAAAATAGAAAAAATCTACTGCACAAAATACTAAGTTATAACCCCACCATATGCTTCAAAAATTCCTTATTCAACACATTCATTCACCCAAAATTCATATACTGCAGATTCTCATAATATCCGAATGTCTGGTCAAACCATATCTATGTTAAGGCATAAAATGAGGAGAGAATCCCTCATATCTCCAGGGACAAAAATAAAGAAAGAATATAATTCAGTTTCTTACCTTAGAGGCTGAGATGGTGGTCGAGCTTATTGAAGACGATCTGAAGTTGACAACTGAACCTTCCTCAATTTCTCAAATTCGCAACAAAGAGCAAAAGGTAGAGAGGGATCTAGGGTTTCAAGGTGGGTTTAAGTAAAAATGGTGAAGAAGAAGAGAAAGGGCGTGAGAGTGGTTTAATGGAGGATTTAATGGGGGAATGGGAATGGGGTTTGAGCTAAATCTGAAATGGGTTTGATGATTTATGGTGGTGATAAAGAGGTAGTGGAAGAAGAGGTGAGATGGGGTGGTAGCTGTAGACACCCCATTTTGACCGTACCCCAAACCTCCCATGATTGTGCGAAACCCCATCAATTCAGCTAGGTAGGGTCCCAAACTTCACCCTAAGCTAGATTAGAGTCCCAGCTAGGTCTCTGCAAAATTTCGTCAAAATCCGAGAATGTTTGCTTAGCGAACGAGCCAGGAGAAGACTGTAGTATCAGTGTTCAGAAGGGGGTTGAATTAATCAGGTAGGGGGCTGTCCATGCGTAAAAAGGAGATAAAAATTTTATTTTCATAACAGGAGGGTGAATTAGCCCGTTTTTGTCGCGGCTGAGTTGTGCGCTTATCAATTTTGTGCGCCCATTAATTTGGGGTGTGTCAATATCAAAGGCTATATTTTTATATATAAGAAAAATTAACGAAGAAAAGAGAGGAACCTATTCATTTTTCGTGGAAATTCGAAAGAGAAATCCCTAAATCCAAAAATCCCCAAACCCTAGTTTTTTTTTTTTCTTTTCTTTTTTCTTTCCGATCCATTTTCTCCGGCCGATCTCCGGTACAGCTCCGGTTGAGTAGTTCTCTGTTAGATCCTCTCGTTTACTAGCTCTGTTTGCCGATTGATTGTTTGAAAAGGCTTAGTTTCGAATTCTTTTCTTCTTTAAACTCTTTTATTAGCTTTAGAAACTTTAGATCCAAACTCTAATCTCTTCATCTCATCATCTTCTCCGATCAAGTTTCAGCTAATCTCTAGCAAACTCCTGCCGGTCATTCTTCTTCTCACCGATTGTCATCTCCGATCAGAACTCCGGCAAGTCTTCAATCAATTTTTTTTTTAGATCTGCATTCCTTGTTAAATTTAGTCTCTTTCTAACCTGGAAATTCGTAGATTTGTAGTTTTCCCTTTCTTAAACCTAAGATCTGCTGTTATCCTTCGAATAATCCTCAGATCTGCGCCTAATCCTTCACTTTTATCTTTTCTTATTTCTAATTCCTTCATTAGATCAGTCCTTAAGGTTAGAAAATCTAAATTCGAGCTTAGAATTTTCAGATCTGCGCTTTAAAACTGCAGATTCAATTTTAATAATTATCTAAAGGAAAGCTCAAGGCATTCAGGCATCTTCTGGAGCAATCTTTCATCAATCTGATTCTCGGTTAAGAAGGAAAAATAGTCAAATTACAGAGGTATTTCATTTTAGTGCTTCGAATGTGATTAATGTTCAGATTGTGATCGTTTAAGCCTAAATTAATAGATCTTTTATTTTAGATCCCGATTATGCTCTGTTTAATGAATGGAATGATTATTGTTCTATACCTGGTTTGAGTGGTTTGCTTATTTTCTTTGTGTTTAGAAAGTTATTGTTTTCTTGAAGTGGAATGCTTTATGTTGTGATCTATTTGAATATTTGCATCAATTTCTTATGTACAAAAGTTTTTTTTTAATTTGATTGATGTTGCTGCTGAAAATTGTGATAATCTGATTATTATTAAAATGTTATAATAATCTGATGATCTATTTATACTCTAGTTTTCTTCATTTGTCTTATACTCTAGTCTATTCATTCAACTTGCCAAATCATTATGCTATATGAGAATTTTCTTTTAACCTGGAATTTTGTCTATGTACATGTGTGCGTGTGTATGAATGTGTGTCCATTATAAAATTTTAAGATTTAGCTTAAAGGAAGGTATTAATAGAGATACATAAGGATTCAGTCATATTCGAGTAAAACATAGCTCAATCCCTACCTGTTTAATTCTCTTTATAGTTTAAATAATTTTGTCTCACTTATGCTTGAACTGTAGTACATATTTTTAAAAAAAAAATGAGGCTAACCATTTATTACATTTATTTGAGGTTAATTTTACCTTTATGATAGCCCTTGCAGCCCATTCTTTTATTTTGAACTTTGACAGTCATGGCATCTCTTTGATATTTTCAGCCCTCTTGCCTTATTTCCTAGCCCTGCTATGTATATGAGAGGGTTAAACTATGTGGAGTTGATGAGATGAGTGTTTTTGTAAAGTAGTACTATTTTTAAGAGGGTATTAAGGAAGGGATTTATATTTCAATTAAAATAACTATGGTAATGGAAGTAAATTCCATGCATGTTTTATACTTTTGATATGGTTCAGATAGTCTTTTGACTTAAATTTAAACTGTGGTTTTGAATTTCTATTTTCTTAGTACCAGCTATATTTTGATTTTTATTTATCAATTCTATGCATTATATTTGATTATTTACGACTCTTTATATATAACTGTTATGCACCGTGAAAAAAGAAGAAGTTAGAGCTAATTATGGAGCCTGTAAAATTTTTATGTAGCTTTGACTTAAAAGAGATTCAGCCTATAAATTGTTTTTTTCTTGGAAATTTTGGGTACATTCGCCTAGAAAGTATATAATATGTTTGTCTATCAAATGATTTCCTTAGTGATTTTGTAGTATTGTCAATAAAATTTTGAAACATGTAACTGTTTGCTCGCTTTGAATGTATTTACTACTATTGGTTTATGGTTATGCAATAACATTGTTTGTAAATATTAGGCTGTTGAACTCCCTAACTGTAGTGCCTCAAGTTTGAAAGGTTGGAGAAATTTTAAGATAGAATATCCCATTTTTTTTACCTGTTCATTAGTTATAGCAATTTAATTACGTTCCTGGTTCATTCTTCTTTATCTATTGATGTGGTTCAATGTTGGCTCAAACTTATTGAAATAATTATGTACAACCTGTTAGTTTTAAAGTCATAAACTAATTAGATACTTAGGTACTTGTTCGCATGGTCTAAATTTTTATTGTTTTCATAAATTCAATATATATATATATATATATCTATATGTATATTTAGAATTTATATGCTTATGTCATAAACGTTCACAAGATACTACACTGTGAAGTCTTGGTTTATTTCCTGTTAGAATGAATCCTTTGGATGGATGAATGGAGTGAAGGTCTATTAAGCTTCATTTTGGTCCATGAACAAAAGATTTTAAGGGGAAAGTAATAAGATGTAGGAGTATGAATCATGGGCTGATGCTATGATTAACCAACTAAGGCGAGGATCATTGAGTTTAAATATGGAATATATATGTGCTCTGTTGATAAATGTCCGCATAATGTGTTTGTCTTTATTATGATTTAGATTTGCTTATGAGAAACGTGTTCAGGTGCATCTTCTTTATTGTTATGGCACTACCGAATACGTATTTGGATTGTTTAAATGCTATTTTAATTTCAGAGATACATATATTCTGTTCCCATAATGACGAGGTATAATTGACTCATATGGTGTGTATTTTGGTTCAGTCATAAATTTGCTGTAAATTTTCCAGTCATAATGTTTTATTAATAAGAGTTTTCATGACCATTGTCCTTATAATTGACTACAAATACAAAGCCAGTGGTCATTGATGTCAAGTACACCAACGTAATCTAGTTTCTTAAGGGAAAATAATGCTAGCACCATTTTGCTTTGGAAAAAGCCATGTTTGAAATCAGTGGGTCTTATAGCTGCTACAGTTGGTTTGAGTCAGTTGAAATTGTCTTAAATTATCATAGTTAAAAAGGATGTCAACTATGCCTTGATAGTTGCACTCTCTAGTAGTATTTCTTTCTTTTTAATCAGTTAATAATAAATTTTGTGAACCACTGTATAGATGTCACTAATGGTCATTTGCAGATTTTATGCCATATGGATGTTTCATAACAGCTCTATGTGAGAGGATGTACATTAGTTGAGATATTGGCAGCCCTTATTTTAGTCCTTGTTGAATTAGTCCCTGCTTCACTCCTTTTTAGATGAATATAATAGCACAATCATGTCTTGGTATATGAACGATACTAGTTTGTTTCCTCTCACACTTTTAATTGTGTAACAAGAACATGTAAACGTCTTATCCTATGGAACTGATTTGTTCGCATAAAACTGATTGCAAAGGATTATATTATGCTGTTTTGAACAGAGATTTAGCTCATATTATTGTTTTTTCTTCATCCCAAAATTTTTTTAATGTGATTTTATTATAAAATTGGTTTTCTCTATGGTATATATATAGAAATGGTTTCGTTCTATAGTGAGTACATCATTTTTAATGGCTTATTAATGGTTGGATTCAATGGTTTGATAATAGTTGGATTCAATGACAAATTTTAAGTGTGTCATCTGTTGGGTTCTAGTGAAGATTTTGGATACCAATGATTTTTTTTATCTAAATTGAATGCCATCAAAGTCTTGTAGTTTAATGGCTTACAGACTTAGTTGTTGAATTTGAATGGAATAAGAAAGAAAGGTCATTTTGTTGATGTACTTAGTGCTGATTTTTTTTTTACCAGCACAGATTTCACTCATTTCAGCCCCTTGTTTGAATGTAATTTTCACTCACTTCAGCCCCAGTTTTTAGCACAGTTTTAGCCTGCAAATCTGCCCATGTTTAACACATTACATGCACACAATTCTGTCTCTGTACAGCACAGGTTCACGCGTAAGAAATCTATTTCTGTTTTGGCCCCAATTCTGGCATAATTCTGTCCACATACTTCAGCCCTTGTTAAGCCCAGTTTTCATCCATTTCAGCCTACTGTTTCAACATAAATTTTACCCACAAATCTGCCGTAGTTTTGAGCATGAATCTGTCCCAGTTCTGAGCATAATCTGTCTCATTTTTAAGCATGAAGTCTGTCCCAATTCATGCGCAGGTTTTGTCCACAAAATCTGCCTTGTTTGGTTCCAGATTCTGTCCTTGTTGTTGCCCCCAAGTTTACACCCAATCGTGCCCCTGTTTTAGCATAGATTCTATTCGTGTCGCTGCCCTGTTTAACACTTAAATTCAACCCATGAATTAGCATATAATTTGGCATTGTTTTGGCATAAATCCAGCCTATGATTTTGACACCTGTTTTGACATATCTGCTGTCCGTAATCGTATAGTTGCTGTCCTCACAGTTTCTATACTTCCTAAATGCGATTTCAGTTGATTTAAAAGTGCTTATGTGCTATCCATAATTGTGCAGTTGCTGTCCCTTAATTTTTACACTTTATAAATGCAATTCCAGTTGATTTAAAGTGCATATGTGCTGGCTATAATATGTAGTTGCTGCCCTGTAATGAGTAGTTGCTATCTCGCAGGCTACATATTCTGTAATAGTCATTTTGGCTTGATAAAATAATACCTGGTTGCTGTCCATCAATGCATAATTACTGTCCTGCAAGTTTATAGTCTTTGTAATTGTAATTTAGTTAAGTTTTTTAGGCTACCCAGCGGCTGGTCTGGGCTAATTAATTTTATTTTCAATAAAATTGTTTAATTAAAGGAGGAAATCAGATGACTACTCTATTCGATATTATCGACATGAGTACTGTCTGATTTCAAGGCGGTTTGTAGGAATATTATATGTGTATTGAAATCAGATGATTACTTTGGCATCATCTGATTTCGCTGAGTCCCCGTATTGGGGTTTGTGGTTGGCTTTGAAGTGTTTGAGTGTTTGATACTGTTTTTATTTCATTAGGCTACCCAGCGGCTGGTCTGGGCTAATTAATGATTGCTTATCATTCTATAATTGCTGTCCTGCAGTTTATAGGCTTTTGAAGTTGTAATGTAGTTAAGTTTGCATGATATGAAATATTGTCTTTGAGTAGAGCTCGTTCCTTTGAGTGCTCTGAATATTTGCAGCAATTGTTTAGTCTTTTGGTGTTGCTTCTCTATTCATTGCGAGAGGACTATGATGGCGATAGTCGGAGCCTCCCCTTTAGAGAGACAATTTGTGTTTCTGTGAGGTTAGCTTAGCCTCAAGGGATTTGCTTAGTCCAAGTAGTGCTCCCCTCTCTTTTAGCAGACTTCTCTAGTTTTTAGAAACCTTTAGATGGTAGTTTCTTTTCCTGTCTTAGGAAACCATTTGGTCTTATTAGAGAGTTTCTTTCTAGGAGACACGTTTTGTCTTGATTAGGCAGTTCTCCTTTGGGAGCAAGCCTCGTCGTTTAGAGCTCATCTTTGTGTGTGTTTAAGAGACCCGCCTGGTCTCATTTTCTCTTTAGATCTCCTCTTTGTGCGTTGTTTGGTTTTTTGGGAGAACATCCTACTCGGCTTGGCTTCATACCCCTATCCTATATGGGTATCTGGTTGCACATTTGTTGCACCCTTGGGCTAGGTAGCTGTCCGGCCCTGCTGGGTGTTTTACCTTTGCCAAATATGCACAAGGTCTCTTATTCCTTTTTACTTGTGAGCTTCTCCTTATTCGATAGTCCATTCGCATAGGAATCAGCCCTGATTAGAGAGTCTCTGACTCATTCATCCCTTAGATGGTGTTATTAGAGAGTCTTTGACTCATTCACCTTTTAGGATGGTGTTATAGGAGAGTCTTTGACTCATTTGCCTTTTCGGTGGTTTTCTAGAGAGTCTTTGACTCATTTATCTTTTAGTTGGTTTTAGTAGAGTCTTTGACTTTTGTGTCCCTCAGTTGCTCTTTTTGAAGAGTCTTTGACTCTTGCGTCCCTCAGTTGCTCTCTTTGAAGAGTCTTTGACTCTTGTTTCTCTCAGTTGCTCTTTTTGAAGAGTCTTTGACTCTTGTATCTCTCAGTTGCTCTTGTTGAAGAGTCTTTGATTCTTGTATCCTTCATTTGCTCTCTTTTGAAGAGTCTTTGACTTTTGTATCCCTCGGTGGCTCTTTTTGGAGAGTCTTTAACTCTTTTATCCTTCAGTTGCTTTTAGTAGAGAGTCTTTGACTCATTTATTCGTCAGTTACTGCTTTTAGAGAGTCTTGGATTCATTTGCTCTTATAATGGTATTATTAGAGCATAGTTTCTCCTTTTAACCCTGGGGTTCGTCCCTAGGGTGTTGTTTTGTATATTCCCTCTGGTCTTTGACCAAAAGGGTGAAAACATCAGAAATTTTAAAATCCATAAACAGTGAAATCATTAAAAATCTCAAAAACATTAGAAACTTAAAACATAAAAAATAGTTGATTTGCTGTAAGTGTTTGATAGGTAGAGAGTTCGTTTCGAACTACGTTGGCTTGATCCTCTTCCACGAGGTACGTAGTGCAGCTTGAGATTCTTATCTCAGGTCCAGCCAAATTTTGTAAATAAATATACTTTAACCCTTCAACTTTAAAACCTTGTTTTCAACAAGATCTTCCTCTAGAGTTAGGAGTTTGTCCTAGATAGAGAGTTTTAGAGTTAGGAGTTTGTCTTTTATTTGTTGTGTGCTTGTTTGTGTTGTTTTAGAGTTAGGAGTTTGTCTTTTGTTTTGTGCTTGTTGTGTGTTTGTGTTAGAGTTAGGAGTTTGTCCTAGCTAGGAGCGCCTCCGTCCGGTCAGTTGGCGATTCACATCGCCGACTGATGACTAGGTCTTGGATACGTTAGCAATCCTATTGTTTTCCTTAGGGCATACAGCCTAGTTACACATAGGTTGTAGGAACCACCTGCATTAGCTTAGGGCTAACCTGCATTTAGTTAGGGCATATAGGTGTCCTAAAATCTACAATTTACTGGAATTTAAATAATCGTACAAGAAGCTTTAAGAACTGGTCCAGTCTTTTAGATCGAGTCTAGGATAGAGGTCTAGGTGTCTTAGGCATCCTAGCTTAGAATAGGTGCGAAGAACTACGTTGCCTTGATTCTCGTGGAGGCGGGGATACGTAGGCTTCTTTGGATGAATACCAGACCATCCGAGGGCTCGGGCTAATAATTTAGAGTCTTAGGATTTATTATGTCGTTATTATATGTTTTGATGTGTTTTCTTACTTTCTCGTACTGATCCTATACCTTTTTGCTGTAGCTTGCATGTGTTTGCACATCAGGACTTAGACACCTATTAGGCTCGTCACTCATAACTGTGGGACCCGATCCCGCGAGAGGGGTGGTGGCGCGAGCCGCCACGCACTATCTCTTGGTCTCTCGTACCCACGCGATTGGCGTGTGCCTTTTATTATTAATTTTAATTCATCTTTTATGTGAACTTGGGATCACTAAGGCAATCCGAATTCCACACAAAAGAGACTGACAGAGTCGCCACCTAGATGTGGGATCTAGGACCCATAATTAACCAGAAATCTAGACTCGCTACCTGGTTACAAGAATGGAAGGTATGGGGATTTATCCACCACATGCACCATTCCTGCCCGATAATCGGTCTTCAATTCCAAAAGTTAACTCTTTTAAATTCATTTTTAATGGCTCATTCAACTCTCTGTTAATGTGCTATCTATGTGACATGCATCCTATGATCTAATTTCAATGTGAATCCTAAATGTGTATCTTGATTTCTTAATTGGTTTGGATTCAATCTAAGTGAAAGTTCTCCTAAAATTCTAATTTCATGGAAAATCCTAAGTGATTTGATTGTTTCAACAGTTTTAAAAGTGATTAGCCCGAGTCCTCAGATGATCTGGTATTCATCCAAAGAAGCCTACGTATCCCCGCCTCCACGAGAATCAAGGCAACGTAGTTCTTCGCGCCTATTCTAAGCTAGGATGCCTAAGACACCTAGACTTCTATCCTAGACTCGATCTAAAAGACCGAACCGGTTATTAAAGTTTCTTGTACGATTATTTAAATTTCAGTGAATTGTGGATTTTATGACACCCTATATGCCCTAACTAAATGCAGATTAGCCCTAAGCTAATGCAGGTGATTCCTATAACCTATGTGTAACTAGGCTGTATTTCCTAAAGAAAACCAAAGGTGAACTAGCGTATCCTACTCTAGTCATCACTCGGCGATATGGATCGCCGACTGACCGGACGGAGGCGCTCCTATAACTCTAGGACAGACCCCTAACTCTGAAACAAACAAACAAACAATCAAACAACCTATCAAAAGAAAAACCCTAACTCTAAAACTCTCTATCTAGGAGAAACTCCTAACTCTAGAGGAAGATCTTTTGAAAATAAGATTTTAAAGGTTTTTGAAGAAAGTTTAAGATATTATTTACAAAAAAGGTTTGGCTGGACTTGGGATATAAATCCCAAGCTGCACTACGTACCTCGGAAGAGGATCAAGCCAACGTAGTTCGAAACGAACTCTCAAACTACGCTTCTAAAAGAAACACTCAACACTTTAGATTTTTTAAAGGTTTTTGATGTTTTCAAATGTTTTTTAAGTTTTAAATTTCTAATGTTTTTGGATTTTAAAGCTTTTCCAATGCTGAGGACCTTAAAATATTTTTAATCTTAAAGGGAACACGCAAGTAATACCACAAACTAGGGCAAAGCCCTAAAGCAAAAGGGGAAACCCCGAATAAGCAATTAGCGTCTCAAAGAGACAAACCACAACAAGAAAGATAGCGTCCCAAGAAGAGAGAAAACGATCCAAGATCCCAAGCAAGCAAAGCTCTAATAAGACTGAGTTAGCCTCTAATCAAAGCGAAGTAATCAACAACTCTAAAGGAGAAACTCCGAACTAACAACACTAAAGAGGGGAACAAATGAGTCAGAGACTCTCTAATACTACAACTTAGAGGAGGAATGAGTCAAAGACTCCCAAAAAACGCCAACAGAAGAACCAATGAGTCAAAGACTCCCTAGTAATACCACAAAAGAACGAATGAGTCAAAGACTCTCTAATAATACCTACTAAGAAAACAAAGTGAATCAAAGACTCTCTAAAAGAAAAGGAAACACGAGTCAGAGACTCCACTAACACCCACTAAAGGATAGATGAGTCAAAGACTCTCTAAAAGAAATGGAAACATGAGTCAAAGACTCCACTAACACCAACTAAAGATAAATGAGTCAAAGACTCTCTAAGAGAAAAGGAAACACGAATTTGAACATTTGGCAGAGGTAAAACACCCAGCCGGGCCGGACAGCTACCTAGCCCTAGGGTGCAACAAATGTGCAACCCAATACCCATAAGGGTAGGGGTATGAAGCCAAGCCGAGTAGGGTGTTCTCTCAAAACCAAACGGCGCACAAAGAGGACTAACGAGAGAATGAGACCGGGCGGGTCTCCCAAACAAACACAAAGATGGGCTCCAAGTAACCTTATCATTGCCCTTGCAAGGGGGAAGCAAGGCTAAGACAACTAATTGACCAAATTGGTCTCTAATTAACAGAGGCACAAATTGAGGTGCAACCTCAGAGAGGATTCTACAAATGAGGCAAAGCAGACCTTCTTAAGGAATTAAGATGTGACAGAATTTAAGGTCCTTTAGAGATTTTAAGATGATTTTCAATTAATTTCGGATTTTCAATGAATTTTATCAATTTTAATCATATGAGTGATTTTACAAGTGAAGTTGTTGCAAACGAACTCAAAATGAGTTGAAACTTCTCCAGCAACAAGATATGATGAGATGTAACTTACTGGAATATTTTTATAGATTATTACATTAAACTCATATTTAATTTGGATTTAAAAATTAATTGACCAGATTGCAAAAATAACACATAAACTACTAGAAATAGATATCTAAATTCCATGAAATTTCTACAGTAGTAAGAGATAAGTGAAAATAGCATACTGTGAGATTTTCATGAATTTAGAAAACTATTTACTATCAGTTTCGAATTTTTCAAATTTCAAACCAGATTATGAATTAACACTACAGATCATATGAAACAAGATCCAAATCACTTGAAAATTTTACAGAAGCAAGAAGTATAGAATTTAAGACTACTGTAAAAATTTGGAGAATTTTATCTGTGATTTGACGTCAGTAACAATTCTCCCAAAATCTGCTGATTTTCAAATAAAGCATAAAATTATATACCAAACAAAATCCAAAAATTCTCACAAATTCATGGTAGAATGTATCATTATCATATTATTTTCCCACGAAATTTCATTATTTTTGGAATCTTTTTAGTATATCGTTTAGTTTTCTTTGTTAAAAATTATGCAAAAATCCGAAAATATACCAAATAATTCTAAAACAATTCCGAGAACGGTGTACCTACCTGTGATCGAAATCCTCGCCGAATCCGAGAGCCGAAAAACTCGAAAATCCCGCCTCCGTGCTATCGCTTCCGCTTTCTTTCTCTTTTTCGTTCTTTTTTTGTTTCTTTTTCTTCTTTTCTTGTTTCTTTTTCTTCTTTTTTTTTTCTTTTCAACCCCACATAGCAACTTTGTTAGAACACATGATAGAAGAGAAATGAGTTCTCCCTCTTTACTCACCCTCATTGAACCATTTATAGCAAAGGAATGGGAGGGTGGTGGCCACCATTGTGGACTTATTCCATGGTAGGTGGCCACCATTGTGGACATATTCCATGGTAGGTGGCCACCATTGTGGACATTGAATTTTGACATGTGTGTGGCCCCATGCATGTTTTTTAAAGTCCTTTTAAGTAGGTAAAAGATAACTCAAGTGGGTCCCATATGTGACCAAATTCCTAATTGTGCATAAAATCATATGCCCCACTCCAAAGTATGATCGGAACCGTTCATTTGATGGGTGACAATGTGATTTAATTTGTGCTCCGCTAATCAATCCTATGGGCTGATCCAAGCCATCCAATAGATCAAAATGTGAATATGTTACCCCATTTTTAAATCACTCCCATTTGATGATCCGAACCGTCCATTTGATGGGCGACAATTGATGATCTTGACCGTTCAAATAGTGGGCTGCGATGTGATTTAATTTGTGCTCCACTAATCAATCCTATGGGCTGATCCAAACCATCCAATAGATCAAAATGTGAATATGTTACCCCATTTTTAAATCACTCCCATTTGATGATCCGAACCGTCCATTTGATGGGCGACAATTGATGATCTTGACCGTTCAAATGGTGGGTCGCAATGTAAATTGGTTGTGCCCCCTTAAATCATTCCTCTATGACGATCCAGACCATCCAATTGATGGGTCCCCTACCTAAGTAGGTTGTGTCCTCCTAAATCATTTCAATGGGCTGATCCGAGTAACTCAACCTGATGATCGTAACAAAATTGGTTGTTAAAACGACTTCTCTGAGATCTTGACCGTTCTCTTGATGATCATCTTTAGGTGTTGGATCGAAGTAGGTCCAAAACTCATTTTTCACTAAAACAATGCGCGAGCCACCCTGTTTGATCCAAATCTAAACAAATGCTCAAGACGGGCCCATCAATCAGATCCAAATTCTCTCTTGCTCGGATTCTTGGGAATAATCTCTCTCAACACTTAACGGAAAAGTGCGAAACATGGCGGAAATGATTGGATGGGGTTTCGCCCAAGCATAGCGAACTTGGGTCCGATCAAAATGGGGTGTCTACAGATGCCCCTCTTTGGCAGAGCGTGTGTAACACGCGAATGACAAAGCTGAACAGACGACACATTTTGACTGACCCAAAAGCAAAACAAATTTTTGGTTTTTTTTTTTTTTTTTTTTTTTTTCAGCTTTAAAATGATATTCACAAAGATAAAACTCTACCAACAATAGAGAGATAGCCTCTCACTAACTCTTAACTCGGCAACTAAGACATCTCAAAGAGATAGTCTCTCCCTAATACTCATGACTCAACTATCTAAAACAAATACGCAAGGGTTCTATTAAAGCAAACACAAACACACTCCTTTTAACAACAAAGCTTTAAGAAAACTAACACAATGAAATTACTTTTAGAGAATGTAGACCATTATCAATGCAAATATAAATCAATCACCCGAACAAATGTGAAACAATCACTCAAAGAGTCGGTAACACTCTGGGAGTTTCAAAACAATCACCCAAAGAGTCTGTAACACTCTGAGAGTCTCAAAACAATCACTCAAAGAGTCTGTAACACTCTGAGAGTTTCAAAACAATACAGAAATCTTTATACTCAAAGAGCCCTAACTACCCGAAGAGTCTCTAACACTCAAAGGGTCTCAACTACTCAAAGAGTCTCAAACGCACACGAAAAACCTTTATACTCGAAAGAGTCTCAACTACATAGAGAAACCTTTATACTCAAAGAGCCTCAACTACCCGAAGAGTCTGTAACACTCAAAGGGTCTCAACTACTCAAAGAGTCTCAAACACATCAAAGAAACTTTTATACTCAAAGAGCCTCAACTACCCGAAGAGTCTGTAACACTCAAAGGGTCTCAACTACTCAAAGAGTCTCAAATACATCAAAAACTATTTATACTCAAAGAGTCTCAACTACCCGAAGAGTCTGTAACACTCAAAGGGTCTCAACTACTCAAAAAGTCTCAAATCAACACCAAACATTTATACTCAAAGAGTCTCAACTACCCGAAGAGTCTATAACACTCAAAGGGTCTCAACTACTCAAAGAGTATCAAATCAACACAAAACATTTATACTCAAAGAGTCTCAACTACCCGAAGAGTCTGTAACACTCGAAGGGTCTCAACTACTCAAAGAGTCTCAAATCAACACAAAACATTTATACTCAAAGAGTCTCAACTACCCGAAGAGTCTGTAACACTCGAAGGGTCTCAACTACTCAAAGAGTCTCAAATCAACACAAAACATTTATACTCAAAGAGTCTCAACTACCCGAAGAGTCTGTAACACTCGAAGGGTCTCAACTACTCAAAGAGTCTCAAATCAACACAAAACATTTATACTCAAAGAGTCTCAACTACCCCAACTACTCAAAGAGTCTCAAATCAACACAAAACATTTATACTCAAAGAGTCTCAACTACCCGAAGAGTCTGTAACACTCAAAGGGTCTCAACTACTCAAAGAGTCTCAAATCAACACAAAACATTTATACTCAAAGAGTCTCAACTACCTAGAGAAACATTTATACTCAAAGAGCCTCAACTACCCGAAGAGTCTGTAACACTCAAAGGGTCTCAACTACTCAAAGAGTTTCAAATACACCAAAATCTATTTATACTCAAAGAGTCTCAACCACCCGAAGAGTCTGTAACACTCAAAGGGTCTCAACTACTCAAAGAGTCTCAAACACATGCAAAAACCTTTATACTCGAAAGAGTCTCAACTACATAGAGAAACCTTTATACTCAAAGAGCCTCAACTACCCGAAGAGTCTGTAACACTCAAAGGGTCTCAACTACTCAAAGAGTCTCAAATACATCACAAAAACATTTATACTCAAAGAGTCTCAACTACCCGAAGAGTCTGTAACACTCGAAGGGTCTCAACTACTCAAAGAGTCTCAAATTAACGCAAAACATTTATACTCAAAGAGTCTCAACTACCCGAAGAGTCTGTAACACTCGAAGGGTCTCAACTACTCAAAGAGTCTCAAATCAACACAAAAAACATTTATACTCAAAGAGCCTCAACTACCCGAAGAGTCTGCAGCACTCGAAGGGTCTCAACTACTCAAAGAGTCTCAAATCAACACAAAACATTTATACTCAAAGAGTCTCAACTACCCGAAGAGTTTGTAACACTCAAAGGGTCTCAACTACTCAAAGAGTCTCAAACGCACACAAAAAACCTTTATACTCAAAGAGTCTCAAATCAACACGAAAATATTTATCGATCTTATATCGAGTTCATTGATAGCATAGCTATCTCCTGCTGAGAATAAATTGGAGTGCATGATCTTTGCTGAAAGCAAAACTCAAGTAGATTGATGAGATTTTTAGGTGCTGACTCTCTTTAACAGATGAAAAGCATTCTAATGAGGTTTGAAGGATGTAGGAGTAGATTATATACCCCGCTGGAAATTAAAGTTTATGAAACTTTGACTCCAAAAGAAACAACTTGATCAAGGAATTCAACTCAAAGAGTATGTTCAAGCTTCTCTGGTTTCTATTTGCTAAGAATAGATATCCCAGTTATCATTGTGTAATATCTTTTATGACGCAAGTCATAAAAGATGCCCCTAGTATGATGTGCTTCCATGACAAGGTCTTAAGAAAGCAAAACCAAGGTAAGTAGGAAAAATTTGAGTTTGCATGGGTTCTTTCTTTGGTATAGTGGTAAAACCAACTTCACAAAGGCTAGATCTAAGATTCTTCCTTTCATTGCTGAACATTACTTGAGGCTTGATGTCTCTGGTAGGTTTGGACCAAATGTTTCTTGCCCCTTCCTTGATTCTTAAACCAGGATCTACTCTAGATTTTTCTTTACATTTCGGAAGGTGTACATCCATTCTCTCCAGTGCCAAACACTTTGGATTCTAAAAGAAAACAATGAGAAACAAGGAACAGACTCCTAAGGACTCTTTCAAAAGAAGACTTACAATATTCAAGGGACTTGACTAAATTTTGATTCACCCTTAAATCAAATGTATCATTTTTTAAATGGTAAGGTCAGCCACTCTTAGAGTAGTCTCAAAAACCAAGTCAAGATGCTCTAATTTCCTCCATCGGGATTTCCGTCATGGTTACTACCCCCTTTGGGTTGCTCGGTTTTAATGCCCCTAGTTTAAAAAGGTGTCAAAGTAAGTCTCGCTGACACTATTTGGATTCCAAGATCCTACCCTATGCAGTGATTGTTTCTCCGTCTTCTTGAGTCTCCTCTTCAAAAGAAGTCACAACTTTTAATTTTTAAGTTTTCAGTCTAAAAGACCACTTGTCTCAACTTTTATTTCCAAGTTTTCAGTCTAAAAGACTACTTGTCCTAACTTTTGCTTGCACTCGAACTTAGGAATTCTACGTAACTGAGGAACTTCTTCTGCTTCTATTCAACTCAACTTTTCATGGGAAGTATTTGCCTCTGACTAGATTGTCTCTTCAAGTTTTCAATCCAGCATACCACTACCCTTACTTTCTGATAAGTCAATCATTTTGCTTGTTGACTTAGTAAGAAAAACGACTTTCACCTTTCTCTAGGCCGCCCTTTCGGGTTTTCAACCTAGCGGGTCTTCAGACTCTCATTCTTTTCTTTCTGTTTTTCTTTTCCTTCGCCTCGAACCTTTGCTTGTTTCACCAGAAGGACTTTCTAGGTGGGCTCGGGTTCAAAAGGGTTGAATACCTAAGGTTCTAAGGATTTGGACCGAATCTGGTCTAGTCAGACTACCTACGTACCCCAAAAATGGAGGATCAGGTCCGCGTAGTTCGCTTAAGGATTTTTCAAAGAATGGTTTAGCATTTAGCTTCAAAATTTTGAAAAGGGATTTTATCCCAAGGTTTGACCGAACCTGAATTAATCAAGTTGCCTACGTACCCCTGAAGAAATGGGGATCAGGTCCGACGTAGTTCGGGTGCATAAATGCCCCGGGTTTATAATGTGTTTGAAAAGAAACATTGGCTTTAAATTGCTGACCCAAAGGGTTCTCAAAAGGATTTTAAAACGTTGGATTTTGGCTATTAAGGCTCAAACGTCCAATGATGGCCTCCTGATGTATTTGATGTACAAGCTCTTTTGTTTAAGGTTCAAAGCCTTTGAAAATTTTTATTCGAGGAGTCTGGCGGTTTTCTGGCAAAACTTCAACCATTGTGCTTCACTCCCATCTTGCCTTGAAATCATAATGAAAATACACAGCCCAATTTTTCTTTTAGGGCTCAAATCTATGACTTCATTTCGAGAAAGTCTTCTCTCACTTCTTCATCAGCTCCACAGGATATCTGATACTTATCTCTTTAAAATTGTACTCTTCAACTGGATGCCTAAAGCAGATGAAGTCTTGCTTTGCTCAACGACAGGGCATTCCCCTGGTTTATCCTTATAGGATCAAGCAAGACTACCTCAAACCCCTCTAAACAGGTTTATCAATTCTTTGCGCTCCTTAGGAGATAAAGTTTTTCCAATCCATTTCTCCCGAGTTTCGAATTTCGATACCACTATCAATGGCTTCGATTTCTTCTTCAAGTGGCTATGCTCGACGCTCTTCCTCTCGTTTGACCATCTTTCAAATCTCGAGGGGAATTTCGTCTGCATTCTCATCCGAGAAGGGGGTCTTGTAGTTGTTTTAAACATTTAATCCAAGAGTGAATCATAAAAAATTGAAGATACAGACTCAAATGCTTTATTGAATTGAAATACTTTGAAGTACATAGATGACTTTGAACGCGCCTCAGTAGGCTCTACATTGAATTTAATCAAAAAGCTAAACACCGACTCTGAACGAGAAAGACTGATTGACATGACACATTTTCTTTTCTTTTTTTAACATCAACATAACTGAACTTTTCCAACTTCGAGAGAAGAAAGTTGATGTACACTCAATGAAAGACAAATCTAAAGACACAGGACACTTCTTCAAAGGTAGTGAACCGGCACTGAAAGTTTATAGGTGATACACCTTTCTTCATGATAATGATAATTACAAAGTTCGATCCTGAAGTAGGAATCCCAGAAAAGGCAACTCCACAAGGTCTAGTTTAAATGGGGCAACAAAAGGCTTATGCTGACAATGTGGGTAAAGCAATAGACTGATGTATCGAATGAATTCAGAAATGGTCAGTCTTTTGGAAGAAGGGCTTTTTGTTGAACACAGACTTTTGACTTAGAAGCAATCACACTATCTCAATAGTCATGGGATACAAATTCTAAACAAATAGAGAAAAGAGTAATCTTGACATACATCAACGGGTATGTTAATTTGGAAAGAATCCTCAATCTATTCCTTAAGATGTTCTTTGGGTATAACCGTTCTTCTTTTGTGAATGAAAGAGTCAGGAACGATAAACATCCCTAATCAAAATAAGTTTCGATCTCAGCAACGATCATGCACTCAAAGAATACAGGTAAGATCAAACTTTTCCATCAATGATTTCGATATGATCCAAGGGTAAAAGATATATGATAGGTAAACATTGATCAATGAAAAATCAATGGCTCAGATAATAGACCATGGCCATAAGAATGACAAAAGTAGAGTCAAGGGCCAGATCTAAAATCTGAATGATGGATATCAACAACTGTAGATCAATATGATTAGATCAAGATGAGATGAGATAGCATAAGATTGCTTTCAACGGATGGATCATGAATGACTAATCCTATGAGATCTTTGGAAATGAATGGGATTTACATCCTAACCCCAAAGGAAAAGTTTTTTTTAATCTTCGCACATTTTATCAGTGTTACCTGAAGGCATCAATCCTAACCCTAATCTAGCGGAGTGGAGAGAGGATCTCGACTCATGACTTTGTTTGTGTACCTAGGACCGATCGTAGCCATTGAAAGATGGATTACGGCCTAATCTAGACACAAATGGGTAAGATATCCTAAACTAGGCTCACACACGTGATGCACATGTGTTCGTATACTACATGCATGTGTGGGTTAATCTAGGGGTAAGGCCAAGAGTTCCCTTAGCGCGAATCCATGTTCGATATACTGTACCAGTGTCCGGCGTATCAGTACGTGAACAAGAGATCCGTTTACGTACCATAAAGGTACTAGGCTAAGGGTGGAATGCTTCTCTAGCACAGAGGCACCAGGTGATGAAATCCCAGTCAACCATGCTAGATAACACTCCGGGTTCCTAAAATAGGACGTGTGTGCATGTGAGATGCAGGGGTTTAGATGAAAGTGATGTAAGTGTGTGCAATAAGTTCGCGCAATCTATGATGCCTTCAGGTTTTGTTAGATTAAGTTTGAGTAAATGTGATGAGAAAATAAAGCATACAAACTAATCTAACAAGCATAAAAGAGATAGAGTTTTCATGAGCCAGTTGAAATAGATTCAAATGAGTAATCCTTTGGAATTGTAATGAAGTTAGGTTATCCCCAGCAGAGTCGCCAGTCTGTGGGACCCGATCCCGCGAGAGGGGTGGTGGCGCGAGCCGCCACGCACTATCTCTTGGTCTCTCGTACCCACGCGATTGGCGTGTGCCTTTTATTATTAATTTTAATTCATCTTTTATGTGAACTTGGGATCACTAAGGCAATCCGAATTCCACACAAAAGAGACTGACAGAGTCGCCACCTAGATGTGGGATCTAGGACCCATAATTAACCAGAAATCTAGACTCGCTACCTGGTTACAAGAATGGAAGGTATGGGGATTTATCCACCACATGCACCATTCCTGCCCGATAATCGGTCTTCAATTCCAAAAGTTAACTCTTTTAAATTCATTTTTAATGGCTCATTCAACTCTCTGTTAATGTGCTATCTATGTGACATGCATCCTATGATCTAATTTCAATGTGAATCCTAAATGTGTATCTTGATTTCTTAATTGGTTTGGATTCAATCTAAGTGAAAGTTCTCCTAAAATTCTAATTTCATGGAAAATCCTAAGTGATTTGATTGTTTCAACAGTTTTAAAAGTGATTAGCCCGAGTCCTCAGATGATCTGGTATTCATCCAAAGAAGCCTACGTATCCCCGCCTCCACGAGAATCAAGGCAACGTAGTTCTTCGCGCCTATTCTAAGCTAGGATGCCTAAGACACCTAGACTTCTATCCTAGACTCGATCTAAAAGACCGAACCGGTTATTAAAGTTTCTTGTACGATTATTTAAATTTCAGTGAATTGTGGATTTTATGACACCCTATATGCCCTAACTAAATGCAGATTAGCCCTAAGCTAATGCAGGTGATTCCTATAACCTATGTGTAACTAGGCTGTATTTCCTAAAGAAAACCAAAGGTGAACTAGCGTATCCTACTCTAGTCATCACTCGGCGATATGGATCGCCGACTGACCGGACGGAGGCGCTCCTATAACTCTAGGACAGACCCCTAACTCTGAAACAAACAAACAAACAATCAAACAACCTATCAAAAGAAAAACCCTAACTCTAAAACTCTCTATCTAGGAGAAACTCCTAACTCTAGAGGAAGATCTTTTGAAAATAAGATTTTAAAGGTTTTTGAAGAAAGTTTAAGATATTATTTACAAAAAAGGTTTGGCTGGACTTGGGATATAAATCCCAAGCTGCACTACGTACCTCGGAAGAGGATCAAGCCAACGTAGTTCGAAACGAACTCTCAAACTACGCTTCTAAAAGAAACACTCAACACTTTAGATTTTTTAAAGGTTTTTGATGTTTTCAAATGTTTTTTAAGTTTTAAATTTCTAATGTTTTTGGATTTTAAAGCTTTTCCAATGCTGAGGACCTTAAAATATTTTTAATCTTAAAGGGAACACGCAAGTAATACCACAAACTAGGGCAAAGCCCTAAAGCAAAAGGGGAAACCCCGAATAAGCAATTAGCGTCTCAAAGAGACAAACCACAACAAGAAAGATAGCGTCCCAAGAAGAGAGAAAACGATCCAAGATCCCAAGCAAGCAAAGCTCTAATAAGACTGAGTTAGCCTCTAATCAAAGCGAAGTAATCAACAACTCTAAAGGAGAAACTCCGAACTAACAACACTAAAGAGGGGAACAAATGAGTCAGAGACTCTCTAATACTACAACTTAGAGGAGGAATGAGTCAAAGACTCCCAAAAAACGCCAACAGAAGAACCAATGAGTCAAAGACTCCCTAGTAATACCACAAAAGAACGAATGAGTCAAAGACTCTCTAATAATACCTACTAAGAAAACAAAGTGAATCAAAGACTCTCTAAAAGAAAAGGAAACACGAGTCAGAGACTCCACTAACACCCACTAAAGGATAGATGAGTCAAAGACTCTCTAAAAGAAATGGAAACATGAGTCAAAGACTCCACTAACACCAACTAAAGATAAATGAGTCAAAGACTCTCTAAGAGAAAAGGAAACACGAATTTGAACATTTGGCAGAGGTAAAACACCCAGCCGGGCCGGACAGCTACCTAGCCCTAGGGTGCAACAAATGTGCAACCCAATACCCATAAGGGTAGGGGTATGAAGCCAAGCCGAGTAGGGTGTTCTCTCAAAACCAAACGGCGCACAAAGAGGACTAACGAGAGAATGAGACCGGGCGGGTCTCCCAAACAAACACAAAGATGGGCTCCAAGTAACCTTATCATTGCCCTTGCAAGGGGGAAGCAAGGCTAAGACAACTAATTGACCAAATTGGTCTCTAATTAACAGAGGCACAAATTGAGGTGCAACCTCAGAGAGGATTCTACAAATGAGGCAAAGCAGACCTTCTTAAGGAATTAAGATGTGACAGAATTTAAGGTCCTTTAGAGATTTTAAGATGATTTTCAATTAATTTCGGATTTTCAATGAATTTTATCAATTTTAATCATATGAGTGATTTTACAAGTGAAGTTGTTGCAAACGAACTCAAAATGAGTTGAAACTTCTCCAGCAACAAGATATGATGAGATGTAACTTACTGGAATATTTTTATAGATTATTACATTAAACTCATATTTAATTTGGATTTAAAAATTAATTGACCAGATTGCAAAAATAACACATAAACTACTAGAAATAGATATCTAAATTCCATGAAATTTCTACAGTAGTAAGAGATAAGTGAAAATAGCATACTGTGAGATTTTCATGAATTTAGAAAACTATTTACTATCAGTTTCGAATTTTTCAAATTTCAAACCAGATTATGAATTAACACTACAGATCATATGAAACAAGATCCAAATCACTTGAAAATTTTACAGAAGCAAGAAGTATAGAATTTAAGACTACTGTAAAAATTTGGAGAATTTTATCTGTGATTTGACGTCAGTAACAATTCTCCCAAAATCTGCTGATTTTCAAATAAAGCATAAAATTATATACCAAACAAAATCCAAAAATTCTCACAAATTCATGGTAGAATGTATCATTATCATATTATTTTCCCACGAAATTTCATTATTTTTGGAATCTTTTTAGTATATCGTTTAGTTTTCTTTGTTAAAAATTATGCAAAAATCCGAAAATATACCAAATAATTCTAAAACAATTCCGAGAACGGTGTACCTACCTGTGATCGAAATCCTCGCCGAATCCGAGAGCCGAAAAACTCGAAAATCCCGCCTCCGTGCTATCGCTTCCGCTTTCTTTCTCTTTTTCGTTCTTTTTTTGTTTCTTTTTCTTCTTTTCTTGTTTCTTTTTCTTCTTTTTTTTTTTCTTTTCAACCCCACATAGCAACTTTGTTAGAACACATGATAGAAGAGAAATGAGTTCTCCCTCTTTACTCACCCTCATTGAACCATTTATAGCAAAGGAATGGGAGGGTGGTGGCCACCATTGTGGACTTATTCCATGGTAGGTGGCCACCATTGTGGACATATTCCATGGTAGGTGGCCACCATTGTGGACATTGAATTTTGACATGTGTGTGGCCCCATGCATGTTTTTTAAAGTCCTTTTAAGTAGGTAAAAGATAACTCAAGTGGGTCCCATATGTGACCAAATTCCTAATTGTGCATAAAATCATATGCCCCACTCCAAAGTATGATCGGAACCGTTCATTTGATGGGTGACAATGTGATTTAATTTGTGCTCCGCTAATCAATCCTATGGGCTGATCCAAGCCATCCAATAGATCAAAATGTGAATATGTTACCCCATTTTTAAATCACTCCCATTTGATGATCCGAACCGTCCATTTGATGGGCGACAATTGATGATCTTGACCGTTCAAATAGTGGGCTGCGATGTGATTTAATTTGTGCTCCACTAATCAATCCTATGGGCTGATCCAAACCATCCAATAGATCAAAATGTGAATATGTTACCCCATTTTTAAATCACTCCCATTTGATGATCCGAACCGTCCATTTGATGGGCGACAATTGATGATCTTGACCGTTCAAATGGTGGGTCGCAATGTAAATTGGTTGTGCCCCCTTAAATCATTCCTCTATGACGATCCAGACCATCCAATTGATGGGTCCCCTACCTAAGTAGGTTGTGTCCTCCTAAATCATTTCAATGGGCTGATCCGAGTAACTCAACCTGATGATCGTAACAAAATTGGTTGTTAAAACGACTTCTCTGAGATCTTGACCGTTCTCTTGATGATCATCTTTAGGTGTTGGATCGAAGTAGGTCCAAAACTCATTTTTCACTAAAACAATGCGCGAGCCACCCTGTTTGATCCAAATCTAAACAAATGCTCAAGACGGGCCCATCAATCAGATCCAAATTCTCTCTTGCTCGGATTCTTGGGAATAATCTCTCTCAACACTTAACGGAAAAGTGCGAAACATGGCGGAAATGATTGGATGGGGTTTCGCCCAAGCATAGCGAACTTGGGTCCGATCAAAATGGGGTGTCTACAATAACCTAGCTATGCTTAGGTGGCACTTCTTTCATTTCATTTTATGTGTGCTTATTATTTTATCCTCAGGAAATGCATGCTTAGGTAGACGATTCCTGAGGATTGTTCCCATTTCATATGATTTTTACCCAAACTTCTTTGGAGTTAATAATAAATGGCATAAGAGACCAAGTGCTTGCACTCGGACGAATCGGGGGTGCTCTCAGACCTTCCCCATTCGTAACCAGGCACGGACCTTTTGTATCTCTGGTTATCCATTGCAAACAGAGCATTTGTTTTGGTTCCATGGCGCATCCATGGATGGCGACTCTGAGTTATTTTTAGATATATCTTGGTTTCGAGCCCTGGCTCCTGATCATGATGTATCTCTTTCTTTTATATATCGCCACTCATGCTATGCTGTGAGGGTGGCATCCGTTTCGAGAGTTCCTTGGTAGAGCTCTCCTTCACACGTGGATGATCCAGATGGCCTTAGGGACCCGTTCCCTCGCCGCCTATCTCGGATCGGGGTCCACAGGCTGGCGACTCTGCTGGGGATTTCTTGGAACATTGCCTAACTCTATAAAAATGCCATTTGTTACTAACTTTGAAGAATTTTGGGCTAAAATCATTATAAATGGGAATTTAATCGATTAGAATCCAGGGGCACCAGATAGGTGCGTAATTAAAACAAAGGCTCACACACCACTTTCATCCATGCATATATTATCTGTTTTGTGGTTATTTTCTGCTATGGTTTGCTTTGGATATACTATCAGATGACCTATTCGAGATACTATGAGTAGGAGCCGTGAGGGCTATACCCGCCTTCTAGTGCCACCGCACCAGTAGTATACTCAGCACCTGGACACTTCGTGTGTAAAACGGACATAGTTCGTACACTGGACTCTATGTCACATTGTACAAGTAACTATGCACCCGGCCAGGTGGACCTCGCATCGGTACCCCTTCTATATATTGCATTGTCCTCTTGTTTGCATATAGGGTCGAACATGTGTTTCTTACACATGTTAGAGCCTAGATTTAGGAGCCATGTCCTATTCATAGATTATTGTAGCTCACCTTATGTGGCTACAACGCAGTCGTAATACACTCATCAGTCTGTCAAGAGTCAAGATTTTCTTGACTCTGCTAAATTAGACTAGTGATGGTGCCCCTGGTTAGGGTGTATGCATGTGTATATATATTTATATTTATTGATTATTAGATTAGGGCCTACTTATTTAGTGAGGTTCCTTATTTAATCCAATCAATCATATCAATCATTTTTTTTTTCGGATTTAGACCTAGCCATGTGGTTCTTTCTCTGTCGCCCTTATGGCTATGGTCTATCTTTTGATTCTTTCATGGTAAAGTCGATCCTATTAGACTCGAGCCTACTCTTCTTGTGAGGTTTCCTTGTCTAAGTTTATCATTAGTATCAGTTCATCTTTCGGATTTGGACCTGGTCAGTGGATTCTATTTTGACACTATTATGACCATGGCCTCCATCTTGTTTCGTTGATGATAAATTCAATCTTGGTATTTCTTGATTCTTAGACCAGGACCTACTTCTTAGTAAGAGCCTTTTATCTAAGTTGATCAAATATATCCATCCATCACGCAGATTTTAGATCTGGTCCTTGACCTTACTTTGTCATTCTTATGACCATGATCTATCATCCAGTGACTATCCGTTTGATCCATATTTTACCCTTGGATCCTATCGAGATCATTGATGGAAAAGTTTGACCCTGTTTGTATCCTACCTGTATCCTTTGAGCATGTGATTTTTGTCAATACCTTTCCTTTTGTATCTCAATATTTAGAGTCGACCTCATTCTCATTTTATTTACCTTCCTTGATTATCAGGTGATTTATCATGTCTAATGAAGTGTTGAAAGAGTGGATTTCTGATCGTAGAGGTGGTCGCCTTAGCTTCTCTGGTCATGACTTTTCCCATTTTTACCGTCTTGCTACCCATAAGATTGACTGGAACCTCCTTAAGGCAGCCGCCACTTTTTGGCAGCCGGATGTCCATGTGTTTCGATTCGGCATGCAAGAGGTCTGCCCCATTTTTGACGAGTGGTGTTATTTGATGGACCGTGATCGCTCTGGCCCCTTGGTCAAAATTGATACCAAGTTAGGTTATAATCATATCTTTGAGCAGCTTATCTCTTCTCAAGTTGTTCCAGTTAAATCCATCTTAGGGGAGAAAGGTGTGTCCATTAAGCAATTGGTCAAATTTTTTGCTCAACCTGGTAAGCTAACCAAGGAATTCCAAACCAGCCGTAGTCATGCCCTGGTTTTGTGTGTTTACGCCAAATGGTTACTTTCCCAAGATATCCATTATGCTTCCCCTAAACTTTTGGACTTTGTATATCAAATTTCCAAAGGGAGTAATCCAATCCCCACCATGCTTGCAGAAACCCTAAATGGATTTGATGACATTGTCAATGGAGTCCGTACCACTTTTGCTGGATCCCCAGTCCTTTTGTACATTTGGCTCTGTTTAAAACTCCAAATTTATGTACCTTTGCAAAACAAAGACTTTACCTTGTCCAAGTTTGACCAATGGGAACAGAAAACTTTTTCTTATTCTAAGGCTGAATGGATTGAGTGGTTAGCTTCCCGTCAAGCTGATCAAATTGCTTGGTGGTTCCCTGTTTATCATCAGTTCGTGACCCAGACCCGAGCTAGTAGAATTGTTCAATTTCTTGGTCTGGAGAAAACCTCATTCTATATCCCAGACCGTATCTTCCGCCAGCTCGGAGGATTTCAAACTGAATGTTCGCATGGGGATTTTCGAACTGAGTTTTATATTCCAGCACCTGATCGTCCTCTTGTGCAATTCAATCGTCATATTGCCGAAGAAATCTGTAGAGATTGGGATCATAAAGTAATGCGATTATCGTGGGGCTTGCGAGGCAAGACTTATTGTGGAGTATCCGAGGGGTATTATCAGTGGTTATTGGAGAGCATCGAAAATCGTAAACCTAAGAGGGCTAGGTTGGAAGAAAAAGACGATTGAGAATCTTCATCTATCTTGTCCTGAGCATCTTATTGTTCAGAATTTCACTGTTTTGGCCATGCTATCCTTTCTTTTACCAGTTCAACGGTTGTAATCACAGTTCAAATTTTATCAATGAAAGTGTGTTTGTTATCTCTTATTTTTATTTGCTCAAAATGTCTTATTTCATTCATCACTCATTTAATCTAATATGTTAATTTCCAATCAGGATTCTGAAAGAGAGCAACCATCGCTCCATCAAAAGATAACCAGTCCAAACCTACCTGGTCTAGATCTTCCTCTGTTTCTAGACTTGTCCGTCATTTTGACTCACCTATATCATCCAGAGAATCTTTATCCCCTACCCTTGAGTTACCTAACTCATCTGAGTCTGACCAAATGGCTGATATAACTGATCCCATGTTGGTTATTCAAGAAATGCTGAGAAACATGTCTCGAGATATCTCGGGATTGAAAGAAGAAATGGCCGTGCTGAAATCTCAGAATACTGACAAGACCTCTACTTCTAGAGCGCCTGTCATCCAACCTACTCCTTCTGCATTTCCTGCTCCCAATAGACCTCATGTTCCTGCTGAGGAGATTGACCTAGACGAGGGCCAATATGCTGAAGAGTATTGTGCTCCGCAGACAAATAGGGAGAATGAGTTATTCAATATGTGTCAGAAGATGGCCAAGGACATTGAAAACATGAAATTCCAAGGGCCGAAGAGGTTTGATATTTCGGAGTACTTTGAAACTCCGAGTGTTACTTTGCCGCCAAAGTTCAAGGCGCCAGATTATGATAGGTATGATGGCACTGGATGCCCGAGGAACCATGTCAGATGGTTCATTACCCTTTCTCAGCAGCATGGTTTGAGTCGTGAGCAAATGGCTCAGCTTTTTCCCATGTCTCTCTTGGGAATAGCTAAAAAGTGGTTTCTAAGGTTAAAGCCTGAAGAAACCAGATCTTTGGACGATATATCGAACCTGTTTGTTGAACAGTTTTCGATGGAAGAGGGGATAGAGATAACGAAAAGAGACTTGAAGCAGCTAAAGCAAGGTCCCCAAGAGACTTTCACGTTGTTTATCAGGCGCTGGAGGCGCAAGTCTGCACAGTTGAGTCAGAGGATGCCAGAAGAAGATCAGATCAAGTTAGTGATCAAAAGCTTGTCTCCGCAGTACTTTCATTTCATCGCACCCCAGCATTATCCCAGTTTTGATCATTTGATAAAAACTGGCACCCAGACAGAAGACGCTATAGCCAAAGGGCTTAGAGCGAAGGCGTTGTCCGATGTGCGGGAAGGCAAGAGGCCTATGGCCCCACCTAAAGAGATTCACGCAGTGAACTATTTCAAGCCAGCATTCAGACCAGAGGTCAAAGCTGTTGCTGAGGTGGCTAGACCAGTAAGGAAAAATGTTTTCAGGCAATTCGATCCCCTCCCTTATCCTTTACCAATGATATTGAAAAAGCTGGTGAGAGACAAAAAAATAAAGCTTCCGGATCTGAAACCTGTGCCAAATCCATTACCACCATACTGGAGGCTAGATCAGCATTGTGAGTATCACAGGAATTCTGGTCATCTAACTGAAAATTGCCTCGCCTTGAAGCATGCAATTCAAAATCTGATTGATAAAGATGAGCTCTCAGTTAAAGGGCCGAATATTACTCAGAATCCTCTCCCGAATCATCGTGCTGCTCCTCCTCCTACAGTAAATGCCATCTTTCATGATGAGCCCATTCTTGATCCATCCACCCTTATATGTGCTATCATGACAGATAACACATATGTTTTGGAGTTTGACGAGGAAGAACTTCAGGATGTGAAAGGGAAGCAGCCCTATGTTTTGTCATTCAGTGACATAGAGATTGCGGAGTCTTCTTCATCTCAATCGTATCTTTCTCATAATGATGACACGAGGAAAGGAAGAAAGACTGCATATGTTTTAGAAATGGATGACTTTGAGCAGGAAGATGTCAGAGTTCCTTATGTTTTGAGTATGGATGATGATGAATTACTGTTGCTGGATGATCAATGTGACGAGATGCGTCATATGACCAGAGGAGGGAGAGTCTTTAAACCTCCTGAGTTGAGCGCTGACAATCCGGCAGAGATTGCAAGGGCTGCAGATGGCCAGAGGCAAAATCGGCTCGTGATAAATGAAGAAGATGATAACCTTCTAAAGCAGTTGAAGAAAACCCAAGCAAACATCTCTGTTTGGGGTCTTTTGATGTCATCCTCAAAACACCGGAAAGTGGTGTTAAAAGAGTTAAACTCTGCCCAGGTGTCTGTTGAGATAACTCCTGACGAGCTTGTCAGTGTAGTTTCCGTGGCCAGAACAGCGAAGACTCTTTCATTTACAGACAGTGATTTGCCCCCAGAAGGGAAGGACCATACAAAGCCGCTCCGAATTTCTGTTATTTGCAACAAGAAGAAGGTACCTGAGGTCCTTGTCGATAATGGGTCTGCACTGAACGTATGCCCCTTAAGCACAGCAACTACCTTGGGTTTTGGACCTGAGAGCTTCATTCCTTCAGATCAGGGTATTTTGGCCTATGATGGGACTAGGCGTGATGTGATAGGAACCTTAATAACTGAAGTGCAAATAGGTGGAGGGGAATTCGATATTGAATTCCAAGTTCTTGATATTAAGGCCTCATTTTTGTTGTTGATTGGCCGTCCATGGTTACATAAGGTTGGAGCTGTTCCATCCACTTTGCATCAGAAATTGAAATTCATTTTGAACCATAACGTGATCACTGTTAAAGGAGACCCAGATTTGGAAGTGGGTCAGATTTCGCAAGAATTAACTGTGGGAAAGGAGGGAGATATTAGTTTGACTGGTTTCTCTTTGGAAGTGGCGACTATAACTGTTAAAGAAGCGATGAATGAAGAAATCTTTTTCTTAAGCAGTACAAATTCGAATGTTGTCAGAATGATCCGTCTGCAGGGTTATATCCCAGGGGCAGGACTTGGCAGATACCATCAGGGTATGACTGAGTGGCCAGTGTTCAAGACCTTTAATGGTTTATTTGGACTCGGGTATGAACCAACCAGAGCAGAGATCAAAGAAATGAAACGATATATGATGAAATGGGCAGAGTGTCGCCGTAGAGGTGTAGACTTGCCGATGGGACCATTTGATCTGACTATGAATGGGAGGTTCCGCAAAGAAGGATCTGATATCCCATTCTGTGGCTTTGCTGAAGCATGGAAAGATGAATCTACTGGACAATGGCTGCCAGGCTTTGAGATTTTCTTTGACTTAAAGCTTGATGATGAGTTGATGAGTCTGCAGGGCACAAGAGTTGAAGCGGAGGTTGAAATAGACTGGGCAGATACAGTGGGGCCAGATGCACTAAACTCCCTTTTCCATGAGAGTTCACAGATTGTAGCCGTGATCAGCAAGAACCCTCTCATACTGAATCCCACTCACCTTATCACCCCGGCTGATGGACCTTTGACTAATTGGACCTCTCAGGTCCTACCTCAGGTTACTTTTCAGTCCTGTCTTTCTCCTTCAAAAGAGTCAGTTGTTTATAAGTATGTGTCGTTCTCTGAGTCTAATTCAGGGTCTTCCGTTTCTAATGATTCTTTTAATGCAGGTACTGTAGAGGTCAAGTCCATTTCTGAAGTCGGTGATGAGTCCATCTCACCTAGTGAGGTCAAGTTGGAGGCTGTTTCTGCTGATGGGCCTGGCGTTTCTTCGTTACATTTGTTTGAATCGGTTGATACTGATGTCAACCTATCATTTGAGTCTGTAGATACATTTCATGAGTCCATTGTAAAGCCTGATGTGGGCCATTCGTCATCGGATGTACTCAATTCTACTTTCAATGAAATAAAGGAATTTTTTTCTGTGTACATTCCTGTTTCTGTTTCATCTACTGAATCTGCTTTAAAATCTGATAATAATAATGATAATCAAGACTCCCCCTCTGATGAGGATGCCGACGAAACTTCCCCTGAAATCAAACACATGATTCAACAGGAGGAAAGTCGCCGAGCAAAACCACTTGAAGAGGAAATTGAAATCGTGAATATTGGTGATGAAACCTTAATTCGGGAAATAAGGATTGGCAAAACTTTATCTCTTGAGGAGCGCAAAGAATTAATCTCTTTACTTAAAGAGTTCAAGGAGGTTTTTGCTTGGTCTTATGATGACATGCCGGGATTGAGTGAGGAGATTGTTCAGCACAAATTACCTTTGATCCCTGGCATTAATCCAAAGAAGCAAAAACTCCGAAAACTCAAAACTGAATGGGAGTTGAAAGTTTATGAAGAAGTCAAGAAGCTCCTAGAGGTGAAATTCATCCAAGTGGTTGAATACCCTGAATGGCTCGCTAATGTAGTACCAGTGCCCAAGAAGGATGGGAAGGTTCGAATGTGTGTTGATTTTCGAGACCTGAACAAAGCAAGTCCAAAGGACGATTTTCCATTGCCAAACATTGATCTCCTGGTGGATAATACTGCTGGACATGCTCTGTTATCCTTTATGGATGGGTTCTCGGGATATAACCAGATCAAGATGGCACCCGAAGACATGATGAAAACAGCGTTTATCACTCAGTGGGGTACTTACTGCTACAGAGTAATGCCATTTGGTTTAAAGAATGCTGGTGCAACTTATCAGAGGGCAGCAACTACTCTTCTTCATGATATGATTCACAAAGAAGTCGAAGTCTATGTAGATGACATGATTGTTAAAGCAAAGACTAGACCGGAGCATACAGTTGCTTTGAGAAAATTCTTTGAGAGAATCAAGAAATATCAGCTTCGCCTGAATCCAAACAAATGTGTATTTGGAGTTACATCAGGGAAACTCCTTGGATTTATGGTCAGTGAAAGAGGAATTGAGGTAGATCCTCAAAAGATCAAGGCAATCCAGGAAATGGAACCGCCAAGAACAGAAAGGCAGATCAGAGGTTTCCTCGGGAAAGTTCAATACTTGAGAAGGTTCATATCTCATTTAACTATGACATGTGAACCAATTTTCAAGCTTTTAAAGAAGAGCTCCTCGAAGAAGTGGAATGATGAATGCCAGGAAGCGTTTGAAAAAGTTAAGCAATGTTTATCTTTGCCTCCTGTCTTATCACCCGTCATTCATGGCCAACCCTTGTTGATGTATTTGTCGATTACAAATACTGCGATGGGTTGTATGCTTGCTCAGAAAGATCCAGAGTCTAAGCGAGAAAAGCCTATCTATTATATCAGTAAGAAGATGCTAGAATATGAGTTAAAGTACACTATTTTGGAAAAGACTTGTCTAGCATTAGTTTGGGCTACCCAAAGGCTTAGGCATTATCTGTTATCAAACAAAGTATTCTTACTGTCACGGATGGATCCGTTGAAGTACTTGTTTGAAAAACCCGCCCTTACAGGAAGAACTGCAAGGTGGTTATTGTTATTGTCTGAGTTTGACATCACTTATGTCACTCAGAAGTCTATCAAAGGACGGGTCATAGCTGAGCAATTGGCTGATGCTCCTGTTGAGGAGAGTACTTTTCTGAAGGCTGAGTTTCCTGATGAAGAGATCATGGATATTGAAGAAGAAACTCCGAGTACCAGATGGTCGATGTATTTTGACGGAGCAGTCAATAACCGAGGTCAAGGAGTGGGTGCTGTTTTGATATCACCAAAGAAGGAGTATATCCCTATATCCATCAAGCTTCAGTTTGAATGCACAAACAACATGGCAGAGTATGAAGCTTGTATTGCAGGGCTTGAGGCAGCTTTAGCTCTTCAAATTCAGGACATAGATGTGTTTGGGGACTCAATGCTCATTATTTGTCAGATCAATGGGAAATGGAAAACTCGAGAGGATAAATTGATTCCTTATAATACATATTTGGAATTTCTGGTTAAAAAATTTAAGAATATCATTTTTACTCACCTGTCGAGAACCAGGAACCACTTTGCTGATGCTTTGGCTACTTTGGCTTCGATGCTTGACATCTCTGCAACTATGGAAGTCCAACCATTAGCTGTGAGATTACAGTGGGCTCCTGCGCATGTGAATGCGATTGAAATATCAGCCAGGTGTCCAGATGGGAAGCCGTGGTTTATTGATATCAAGAATCTCATTTCTGGTAAAGGACATCCTCCTGAAGCTTCGAGCAAAGAGAGAAAGACTCTTCAAAGATTAGCCGCCAACTTCATCATTTGTGGTGAAGAGCTGTACCGGCGATCTTTTGATGGTATTCAACTTTTGTGTGTGGATGAGGACAAAGCTGCAGAGCTTATTGAACAGACCCATGAAGGAGTCTGTGGCCCTCATATGAATGGGAAGATGTTATCTAGAAAGATTTTGAGACTTGGTTTTTATTGGCCCACAATGGAAGCAGACTGCTTTGCTTTTGTGAAGAAATGTCACAAGTGCCAGGTCTATGCAAATCTCATTCATATTCCTCCTTCAGAGTTGCATTCTTTGTCTTCGCCATGGCCATTCTCAGTATGGGGAATAGACATAATTGGGAAGATTTATCCGAAGTCTTCAAGCGGGCATGAGTACATTTTGGTAGCTATCGATTATTTTACAAAGTGGATCGAGGCTGCATCCTATGCTTCCATAACTTCGAACACAGTTGCGAAGTTCATTCGTGCGAATATTATTTGCAGATACGGAGTACCTCACGAGTTGATTTCAGATAATGGGTCACATTTCAAAAAGGAGGTTTTACATCTGTGTGAAGAGTTCAAGATCAGACATCATAAGTCGTCTCCTTACATACCTCAAACAAATGGGGCTGTAGAGGCAACGAATAAGAATATCAAAGTCATTATCAGTAAGATGACTGAGACTTATAAAGACTGGTCGAACAAACTTTCATATGCTTTGTGGGCTTATCGGACATCGATCAGATCTTCGACAGGTATGACTCCGTATTCTTTGGTGTACGGAATGGAAGCGGTTTTGCCGGTTGAGCTGAGAATTCCCTCTTTGAGAGTGATGATAGAGGCTAGCTTACCAGAGTCTGAGTGGGCAAGAGCCAGACATGATGAGCTGCAGATGATAGATGAGAAGAGGCTGAGAGCTTTATATCACATTCAGGGATATCAAAGGCGGATTGAAAGAGCTTTCAACAAGAAAGTTCGCGTCCGAAATTTGAAGCCTGGAGATCTTGTTTTGAAGTCCAATAGGGCACCAATATTTGACCCGAGAGGTAAATTCAGGCCAAACTGGTCTGGTCCTTACATCATTGATGAAGTCCTGCCTGGAAAAGCCGTAAGACTCCTCAATGAAAATGGAGAAAAATTAAATGAACCTACAAACCTGGATCAGCTAAAAAAATATTACGCCTGATACACCAGGAGACCATTTTTGATCGATTTGAGCTTTGAGCCAACAACCTATATGTTTAAAACCATTTGCAAACCCTTTGAGCCAATAAAAAAAAAATGTATTTCCTTTCTTTGACAAACTCAAAACCAGGGGCATCTTTTATGACTTGTGTCATAAAAGATATTGAACCTGAACTACGTTATGACCTGATCCCTTTTTAAGGGTACGTAGGTAGCCTGATTAATTCAGGTTCGGTCAAAATCTTTCGTAACATTTTGAAAAAGAAAAGAAATCCTTGAAACCCCAAATGGGCGAACTACGCAGACCTGATTCCCATTTTCTTCAGGGATACGTAGGCAGTCTGGAAGGTCCAGATTCGGTTTAAAAATATTCAAACACACCAATGTTTACCCTGCTTGAACCTAAGCCTACATGAAAGTCCTTCTGGTGTATTTTGGCCCAGGTTTGTAGAAAAATAAAAAATAAAAAAAAATGATGGAGTTTTAGACCCGCTAGATCGAAAACTCGCAAGGGCGGTCTAGGTAAAAGTTAGGGTCATTCACCCGCTAAGCTGAAAACCCGAACGGGCGGCTTAGGCAAAAATTAGGGTGCAGAGCCTGCTGGATGGAAAATCTGCAAGGGCAGACAGTACAGGCAAAAATTAAGGCGTACGGTCCGCTAAATCGAAAACCTGAAAAGGCGATTTGGTTATGGCAGTGACTTCATGCAGAAAGGACAATTCCAAGAGTCAGCTAGACTTTCTTTTCTTTGGCATTACTTCAATGTCTGAATAAGCGCCAGCAAGGTTTTCTTTGATACTCTTTGAGTTAGGGAGGTTCAGACTAAGCAATCCAAAGAGATAATAACCATGACTGAAATACCGAAAAGAGGAATAAAACACCTTTAAATGCGGTATTCAAAAGATGCTAAGAGTGGTTGACTTTTAACATTTTAAAACATTTATTAGTCTAAGAAGCAGATTCAGTCTCTCTTAGTGTAAAAGTCATGTGTTGTCAATCTTGTTTTGTTCCTTGTCAAGATTTTTCCTTTGTCGAGTCGAGTTTAAGTGTTGAGGTCTTGTTAGTCAAAGTTCTCCCAAAGCTGTGGTGATAAAAATCCTTCAGAGAAGAAGGGAATTAGCGGCTCCTGTGGATAATGTGAGACCGAGCAGAGTTCAGAAAATGATACTCTTTAAACTCTTTTGCAGTATCAGCAGATGGCAGAAATGAAGAGAAGTTTGAGCGGAACAATTTTCTTGTACCTTGTGAAAAGCCTTGTAAATTCAAGTGTTCATGAGAAGAATCTTTTGTAAATCCCAAGTGTTTGATAATGAAAAGCCTTTGGCCTGTTTTTCTTGTTTTGCTTTATAATGAATCTTGTTATGGAAATAATCATACTAGGGGCATCTTTTATAACTTACGTCATAAAAGATGTCAAGCAAGCGATGATGCTTGAGATGGATATTTTCATCAGATAACGACTAGAGAAATTTGAGCATGCTCTTTTGAGTCGAGCTCCTCATTCCAGTTGTTCTTCTTTGGAGTCAGGTCTTTTGGAAATTCTCTACCCCAATGGGGTCTAGAATTCATTCTGACAGCTTTAAGCCTTTGTTGAATCTTTTGAAAAAGAGTTGATACCCGACAATTTCTTCAAGTTACTCGAGTCCGATCTTGGACCGAGATTTTCTTTAGTTACTCTTTATGAGAGATGATTGGTTCATCGTTGAAATCAATGAGAGTCGATCTTTTGCTTCATTGTTTTGACATATTTTGGAAAGTTATCAGAGTCTGTATCTCATGGTCTGATCTCTTTTCTTTCATCAATTTGAAAGTTTATAATGTCTTTTCTTTCAATCATCCATTGTTTTAAGTTTCTAATAAGATTAGAAATTGAATGCTCCATGTTTCACGGTCTTGGTTTTCATTTAGCGTTTTGAGAAGTTTCCAATGAAGTTGGAAATTACCGGAGTTTGTGCTGTGCGGTTTGGTCTTTTCCTTTAATTTTTAAAATGAGACTCTTTGAGTGTTTGGTTTTATAATTGTTTTGGTGAAGTTTTTCTTACTCTTTGAGTGTTTGGTTTTGTATCTGTATGGAGCTGGTTTATGCGGCACCATACATCCGTAATGTGTCGCTACCTAACTGGTTAGGAGTCAGGCATATCTGCGAAGAGGTTCATATGGATCTGATTTTTGCAGAATCATATGAATCTGGATTTACATGGAGCTGGTTTGTGCGGCACCATATAAATCTTAGGTGATTCGCTACCTTGAAAGAGAGGAGTCAGAGTTACCTGGGTAACTAAACAGATGGATTTTCAGCAATGGTCTGTATAGTTATCGCCCTGGTTTTAAACTCTTTGAGTGTTTGGTTTTATGCTTATTATCGTATATCCGTGAAGGACTTATATGAATCTGATTTTTGCAGAACCATAAGAGTCTGGAAATATGAGAAGCTAGTTTATGCAGCATCATATATAAAAGAAAAAAACTCTTTGAGTGCTTGGTTTTATGTTTGTCTTAGTATGTCTAAGAGGAGGTTCATATGGATCTGGTTTATGCAGAGCCATATGAATTTGGATTTCTATGGAGCAACTGGTTTATGTGACACCATGTAAAACAAATTTTCTCTGAGTGTTTGTGATTTCAAAAAAAATAAAATAAAAAAATATATAAATAAAAATGAAGGAGTGTTTGTGTTTTCTGTTTGTTGAGTTAAGTCATCAGCATTAGAAAAATGTTGTCTTTTGAGATATCATGGTTACCTTTCTTTTTAAGGGTTAGTGAGAGATCACTTCCCTATTTGCTTTGAGTCTTGCAGTTTCTTGTTGTTGTTTTACTTTTGTGAATATCATTTTTGAACCAAAAAAAAAAACCAAAAATTACTTTGTTTTGTTTTCGGGTCAATCAAAATGTGTTGTCTGTTCGGCTTCGGCATTCGCGCGACAAGCACGCTCTGCCAAAGAGGGGCATCTGTAGACACCCCATTTTGACCGTACCCCAAACCTCCCATGATTGTGCGAAACCCCATCAATTCAGCTAGGTAGGGTCCCAAACTTCACCCTAAGCTAGATTAGAGTCCCAGCTAGGTCTCTGCAAAATTTCGTCAAAATCCGAGAATGTTTGCTTAGCGAACGAGCCAGGAGAAGACTGTAGTATCAGTGTTCAGAAGGGGGTTGAATTAATCAGGTAGGGGGCTGTCCATGCGTAAAAAGGAGATAAAAATTTTATTTTCATAACAGGAGGGTGAATTAGCCCGTTTTTGTCGCGGCTGAGTTGTGCGCTTATCAATTTTGTGCGCCCATTAATTTGGGGTGTGTCAATATCAAAGGCTATATTTTTATATATAAGAAAAATTAACGAAGAAAAGAGAGGAACCTATTCATTTTTCGTGGAAATTCGAAAGAGAAATCCCTAAATCCAAAAATCCCCAAACCCTAGTTTTTTTTTTTTCTTTTCTTTTTTCTTTCCGATCCATTTTCTCCGGCCGATCTCCGGTACAGCTCCGGTTGAGTAGTTCTCTGTTAGATCCTCTCGTTTACTAGCTCTGTTTGCCGATTGATTGTTTGAAAAGGCTTAGTTTCGAATTCTTTTCTTCTTTAAACTCTTTTATTAGCTTTAGAAACTTTAGATCCAAACTCTAATCTCTTCATCTCATCATCTTCTCCGATCAAGTTTCAGCTAATCTCTAGCAAACTCCTGCCGGTCATTCTTCTTCTCACCGATTGTCATATCCGATCAGAACTCCGGCAAGTCTTCAATCAATTTTTTTTTTAGATCTGCATTCCTTGTTAAATTTAGTCTCTTTCTAACCTGGAAATTCGTAGATTTGTAGTTTTCCCTTTCTTAAACCTAAGATCTGCTGTTATCCTTCGAATAATCCTCAGATCTGCGCCTAATCCTTCACTTTTATCTTTTCTTATTTCTAATTCCTTCATTAGATCAGTCCTTAAGGTTAGAAAATCTAAATTCGAGCTTAGAATTTTCAGATCTGCGCTTTAAAACTGCAGATTCAATTTTAATAATTATCTAAAGGAAAGCTCAAGGCATTCAGGCATCTTCTGGAGCAATCTTTCATCAATCTGATTCTCGGTTAAGAAGGAAAAATAGTCAAATTACAGAGGTATTTCATTTTAGTGCTTCGAATGTGATTAATGTTCAGATTGTGATCGTTTAAGCCTAAATTAATAGATCTTTTATTTTAGATCCCGATTATGCTCTGTTTAATGAATGGAATGATTATTGTTCTATACCTGGTTTGAGTGGTTTGCTTATTTTCTTTGTGTTTAGAAAGTTATTGTTTTCTTGAAGTGGAATGCTTTATGTTGTGATCTATTTGAATATTTGCATCAATTTCTTATGTACAAAAGTTTTTTTTTTTAATTTGATTGATGTTGCTGCTGAAAATTGTGATAATCTGATTATTATTAAAATGTTATAATAATCTGATGATCTATTTATACTCTAGTTTTCTTCATTTGTCTTATACTCTAGTCTATTCATTCAACTTGCCAAATCATTATGCTATATGAGAATTTTCTTTTAACCTGGAATTTTGTCTATGTACATGTGTGCGTGTGTATGAATGTGTGTCTATTATAAAATTTTAAGATTTAGCTTAAAGGAAGGTATTAATAGAGATACATAAGGATTCAGTCATATTCGAGTAAAACATAGCTCAATCCCTACCTGTTTAATTCTCTTTATAGTTTAAATAATTTTGTCTCACTTATGCTTGAACTGTAGTACATATTTTTAAAAAAAAAATGAGGCTAACCATTTATTACATTTATTTGAGGTTAATTTTACCTTTATGATAGCCCTTGCAGCCCATTCTTTTATTTTGAACTTTGACAGTCATGGCATCTCTTTGATATTTTCAGCCCTCTTGCCTTATTTCCTAGCCCTGCTATGTATATGAGAGGGTTAAACTATGTGGAGTTGATGAGATGAGTGTTTTTGTAAAGTAGTACTATTTTTAAGAGGGTATTAAGGAAGGGATTTATATTTCAATTAAAATAACTATGGTAATGGAAGTAAATTCCATGCATGTTTTATACTTTTGATATGGTTCAGATAGTCTTTTGACTTAAATTTAAACTGTGGTTTTGAATTTCTATTTTCTTAGTACCAGCTATATTTTGATTTTTATTTATCAATTCTATGCATTATATTTGATTATTTACGACTCTTTATATATAACTGTTATGCACCGTGAAAAAAGAAGAAGTTAGAGCTAATTATGGAGCCTGTAAAATTTTTATGTAGCTTTGACTTAAAAGAGATTCAGCCTATAAATTGTTTTTTTCTTGGAAATTTTGGGTACATTCGCCTAGAAAGTATATAATATGTTTGTCTATCAAATGATTTCCTTAGTGATTTTGTAGTATTGTCAATAAAATTTTGAAACATGTAACTGTTTGCTCGCTTTGAATGTATTTACTACTATTGGTTTATGGTTATGCAATAACATTGTTTGTAAATATTAGGCTGTTGAACTCCCTAACTGTAGTGCCTCAAGTTTGAAAGGTTGGAGAAATTTTAAGATAGAATATCCCATTTTTTTTACCTGTTCATTAGTTATAGCAATTTAATTACGTTCCTGGTTCATTCTTCTTTATCTATTGATGTGGTTCAATGTTGGCTCAAACTTATTGAAATAATTATGTACAACCTGTTAGTTTTAAAGTCATAAACTAATTAGATACTTAGGTACTTGTTCGCATGGTCTAAATTTTTATTGTTTTCATAAATTCAATATATATATATATATCTATATGTATATTTAGAATTTATATGCTTATGTCATAAACGTTCACAAGATACTACACTGTGAAGTCTTGGTTTATTTCCTGTTAGAATGAATCCTTTGGATGGATGAATGGAGTGAAGGTCTATTAAGCTTCATTTTGGTCCATGAACAAAAGATTTTAAGGGGAAAGTAATAAGATGTAGGAGTATGAATCATGGGCTGATGCTATGATTAACCAACTAAGGCGAGGATCATTGAGTTTAAATATGGAATATATATGTGCTCTGTTGATAAATGTCCGCATAATGTGTTTGTCTTTATTATGATTTAGATTTGCTTATGAGAAACGTGTTCAGGTGCATCTTCTTTATTGTTATGGCACTACCGAATACGTATTTGGATTGTTTAAATGCTATTTTAATTTCAGAGATACATATATTCTGTTCCCATAATGACGAGGTATAATTGACTCATATGGTGTGTATTTTGGTTCAGTCATAAATTTGCTGTAAATTTTCCAGTCATAATGTTTTATTAATAAGAGTTTTCATGACCATTGTCCTTATAATTGACTACAAATACAAAGCCAGTGGTCATTGATGTCAAGTACACCAACGTAATCTAGTTTCTTAAGGGAAAATAATGCTAGCACCATTTTGCTTTGGAAAAAGCCATGTTTGAAATCAGTGGGTCTTATAGCTGCTACAGTTGGTTTGAGTCAGTTGAAATTGTCTTAAATTATCATAGTTAAAAAGGATGTCAACTATGCCTTGATAGTTGCACTCTCTAGTAGTATTTCTTTCTTTTTAATCAGTTAATAATAAATTTTGTGAACCACTGTATAGATGTCACTAATGGTCATTTGCAGATTTTATGCCATATGGATGTTTCATAACAGCTCTATGTGAGAGGATGTACATTAGTTGAGATATTGGCAGCCCTTATTTTAGTCCTTGTTGAATTAGTCCCTGCTTCACTCCTTTTTAGATGAATATAATAGCACAATCATGTCTTGGTATATGAACGATACTAGTTTGTTTCCTCTCACACTTTTAATTGTGTAACAAGAACATGTAAACGTCTTATCCTATGGAACTGATTTGTTCGCATAAAACTGATTGCAAAGGATTATATTATGCTGTTTTGAACAGAGATTTAGCTCATATTATTGTTTTTTCTTCATCCCAAATTTTTTTTAATGTGATTTTATTATAAAATTGGTTTTCTCTATGGTATATATATAGAAATGGTTTCGTTCTATAGTGAGTACATCATTTTTAATGGCTTATTAATGGTTGGATTCAATGGTTTGATAATAGTTGGATTCAATGACAAATTTTAAGTGTGTCATCTGTTGGGTTCTAGTGAAGATTTTGGATACCAATGATTTTTTTTATCTAAATTGAATGCCATCAAAGTCTTGTAGTTTAATGGCTTACAGACTTAGTTGTTGAATTTGAATGGAATAAGAAAGAAAGGTCATTTTGTTGATGTACTTAGTGCTGATTTTTTTTTTACCAGCACAGATTTCACTCATTTCAGCCCCTTGTTTGAATGTAATTTTCACTCACTTCAGCCCCAGTTTTTAGCACAGTTTTAGCCTGCAAATCTGCCCATGTTTAACACATTACATGCACACAATTCTGTCTCTGTACAGCACAGGTTCACGCGTAAGAAATCTATTTCTGTTTTGGCCCCAATTCTGGCATAATTCTGTCCACATACTTCAGCCCTTGTTAAGCCCAGTTTTCATCCATTTCAGCCTACTGTTTCAACATAAATTTTACCCACAAATCTGCCGTAGTTTTGAGCATGAATCTGTCCCAGTTCTGAGCATAATCTGTCTCATTTTTAAGCATGAAGTCTGTCCCAATTCATGCGCAGGTTTTGTCCACAAAATCTGCCTTGTTTGGTTCCAGATTCTGTCCTTGTTGTTGCCCCCAAGTTTACACCCAATCGTGCCCCTGTTTTAGCATAGATTCTATTCGTGTCGCTGCCCTGTTTAACACTTAAATTCAACCCATGAATTAGCATATAATTTGGCATTGTTTTGGCATAAATCCAGCCTATGATTTTGACACCTGTTTTGACATATCTGCTGTCCGTAATCGTATAGTTGCTGTCCTCACAGTTTCTATACTTCCTAAATGCGATTTCAGTTGATTTAAAAGTGCTTATGTGCTATCCATAATTGTGCAGTTGCTGTCCCTTAATTTTTACACTTTATAAATGCAATTCCAGTTGATTTAAAGTGCATATGTGCTGGCTATAATATGTAGTTGCTGCCCTGTAATGAGTAGTTGCTATCTCGCAGGCTACATATTCTGTAATAGTCATTTTGGCTTGATAAAATAATACCTGGTTGCTGTCCATCAATGCATAATTACTGTCCTGCAAGTTTATAGTCTTTGTAATTGTAATTTAGTTAAGTTTTTTAGGCTACCCAGCGGCTGGTCTGGGCTAATTAATTTTATTTTCAATAAAATTGTTTAATTAAAGGAGGAAATCAGATGACTACTCTATTCGATATTATCGACATGAGTACTGTCTGATTTCAAGGCGGTTTGTAGGAATATTATATGTGTATTGAAATCAGATGATTACTTTGGCATCATCTGATTTCCCTGAGTCCCCGTATTGGGGTTTGTGGTTGGCTTTGAAGTGTTTGAGTGTTTGATACTGTTTTTATTTCATTAGGCTACCCAGCGGCTGGTCTGGGCTAATTAATGATTGCTTATCATTCTATAATTGCTGTCCTGCAGTTTATAGGCTTTTGAAGTTGTAATGTAGTTAAGTTTGCATGATATGAAATATTGTCTTTGAGTAGAGCTCGTTCCTTTGAGTGCTCTGAATATTTGCAGCAATTGTTTAGTCTTTTGGTGTTGCTTCTCTATTCATTGCGAGAGGACTATGATGGCGATAGTCGGAGCCTCCCCTTTAGAGAGACAATTTGTGTTTCTGTGAGGTTAGCTTAGCCTCAAGGGATTTGCTTAGTCCAAGTAGTGCTCCCCTCTCTTTTAGCAGACTTCTCTAGTTTTTAGAAACCTTTAGATGGTAGTTTCTTTTCCTGTCTTAGGAAACCATTTGGTCTTATTAGAGAGTTTCTTTCTAGGAGACACGTTTTGTCTTGATTAGGCAGTTCTCCTTTGGGAGCAAGCCTCGTCGTTTAGAGCTCATCTTTGTGTGTGTTTAAGAGACCCGCCTGGTCTCATTTTCTCTTTAGATCTCCTCTTTGTGCGTTGTTTGGTTTTTTGGGAGAACATCCTACTCGGCTTGGCTTCATACCCCTATCCTATATGGGTATCTGGTTGCACATTTGTTGCACCCTTGGGCTAGGTAGCTGTCCGGCCCTGCTGGGTGTTTTACCTTTGCCAAATATGCACAAGGTCTCTTATTCCTTTTTACTTGTGAGCTTCTCCTTATTCGATAGTCCATTCGCATAGGAATCAGCCCTGATTAGAGAGTCTCTGACTCATTCATCCCTTAGATGGTGTTATTAGAGAGTCTTTGACTCATTCACCTTTTAGGATGGTGTTATAGGAGAGTCTTTGACTCATTTGCCTTTTCGGTGGTTTTCTAGAGAGTCTTTGACTCATTTATCTTTTAGTTGGTTTTAGTAGAGTCTTTGACTTTTGTGTCCCTCAGTTGCTCTTTTTGAAGAGTCTTTGACTCTTGCGTCCCTCAGTTGCTCTCTTTGAAGAGTCTTTGACTCTTGTTTCTCTCAGTTGCTCTTTTTGAAGAGTCTTTGACTCTTGTATCTCTCAGTTGCTCTTGTTGAAGAGTCTTTGATTCTTGTATCCTTCATTTGCTCTCTTTTGAAGAGTCTTTGACTTTTGTATCCCTCGGTGGCTCTTTTTGGAGAGTCTTTAACTCTTTTATCCTTCAGTTGCTTTTAGTAGAGAGTCTTTGACTCATTTATTCGTCAGTTACTGCTTTTAGAGAGTCTTGGATTCATTTGCTCTTATAATGGTATTATTAGAGCATAGTTTCTCCTTTTAACCCTGGGGTTCGTCCCTAGGGTGTTGTTTTGTATATTCCCTCTGGTCTTTGACCAAAAGGGTGAAAACATCAGAAATTTTAAAATCCATAAACAGTGAAATCATTAAAAATCTCAAAAACATTAGAAACTTAAAACATAAAAAATAGTTGATTTGCTGTAAGTGTTTGATAGGTAGAGAGTTCGTTTCGAACTACGTTGGCTTGATCCTCTTCCACGAGGTACGTAGTGCAGCTTGAGATTCTTATCTCAGGTCCAGCCAAATTTTGTAAATAAATATACTTTAACCCTTCAACTTTAAAACCTTGTTTTCAACAAGATCTTCCTCTAGAGTTAGGAGTTTGTCCTAGATAGAGAGTTTTAGAATTAGGAGTTTGTCTTTTATTTGTTGTGTGCTTGTTTGTGTTGTTTTAGAGTTAGGAGTTTGTCTTTTGTTTTGTGCTTGTTGTGTGTTTGTGTTAGAGTTAGGAGTTTGTCCTAGCTAGGAGCGCCTCCGTCCGGTCAGTTGGCGATTCACATCGCCGACTGATGACTAGGTCTTGGATACGTTAGCAATCCTATTGTTTTCCTTAGGGCATACAGCCTAGTTACACATAGGTTGTAGGAACCACCTGCATTAGCTTAGGGCTAACCTGCATTTAGTTAGGGCATATAGGTGTCCTAAAATCTACAATTTACTGGAATTTAAATAATCGTACAAGAAGCTTTAAGAACTGGTCCAGTCTTTTAGATCGAGTCTAGGATAGAGGTCTAGGTGTCTTAGGCATCCTAGCTTAGAATAGGTGCGAAGAACTACGTTGCCTTGATTCTCGTGGAGGCGGGGATACGTAGGCTTCTTTGGATGAATACCAGACCATCCGAGGGCTCGGGCTAATAATTTAGAGTCTTAGGATTTATTATGTCGTTATTATATGTTTTGATGTGTTTTCTTACTTTCTCGTACTGATCCTATACCTTTTTGCTGTAGCTTGCATGTGTTTGCACATCAGGACTTAGACACCTATTAGGCTCGTCACTCATAACCTAGCTATGCTTAGGTGGCACTTCTTTCATTTCATTTTATGTGTGCTTATTATTTTATCCTCAGGAAATGCATGCTTAGGTAGACGATTCCTGAGGATTGTTCCCATTTCATATGATTTTTACCCAAACTTCTTTGGAGTTAATAATAAATGGCATAAGAGACCAAGTGCTTGCACTCGGACGAATCGGGGGTGCTCTCAGACCTTCCCCATTCGTAACCAGGCACGGACCTTTTGTATCTCTGGTTATCCATTGCAAACAGAGCATTTGTTTTGGTTCCATGGCGCATCCATGGATGGCGACTCTGAGTTATTTTTAGATATATCTTGGTTTCGAGCCCTGGCTCCTGATCAGGATGTATCTCTTTCTTTTATATATCGCCACTCATGCTATGCTGTGAGGGTGGCATCCGTTTCGAGAGTTCCTTGGTAGAGCTCTCCTTCACACGTGGATGATCCAGATGGCCTTAGGGACCCGTTCCCTCGCCGCCTATCTCGGATCGGGGTCCACAGTAGCAAAGGAGATCGAAATGAAAAAAATGGAAGTGGGTTTGGCCGGAGAGGGTAGCAGTGGAGATGGGATTGGGGTGGTGGCCGGAGATGGTAGAGATGGGGGTAAGAATGAAGTGGGTTTTAATGGAAATGGAGGTTTGGTGGAGATGGTGGTGTGGGGGGGGGGGGTGCTCGGGTTTCGAAATGGTTATGAAAATGGAGGTGGTGATCGGAGATGGTGGGAAATGGGTTGCAGAGAAGGTGTTGGGGATGAGCCAAAAATATCGGCCGGAGATGGGGTATTGGCCGGATTCCGGTTGGAAGAGATGGAGATGGAAAACAGAGAAGTGGGAGGTAGAATAGGGGAAGAAGGTGGTGGTCGGTCGGAGTTGGTGAGAGTGGACGGAGAAGATGGAGGTGGGTCGGAGAAGGAGCCGATGAAAATGGGTTGCAAGAGTTTAAAAAAAAAGAAAAAGAAATGAGAGGTGGCTGAGAGATGGTAATGGTGGAGGTGGATCGCAGAGATGGGTTTCAAGGTGGATGGGGTTGCCGGATTTAACGGGGTTGGCTGGCGGAAATGGGTTTAATGGGGGTGGAAGATGGTAATGGTGGCTGAAAATGGGGAAGGGTTTGGTGGTGGTTGATTTGGGTAGGGAGGTCAGATTGGGTTTGGAAAAGGGGGGAAATGGGGTAAAAATAGTGGTTTGGAAGGAGAAGGAAAGATGAAAATGGCGGTGGAGGTGATGGTAATCGGGGATGGGTTTGTGATGGCAAAAATTAAAGAAGAAGAAGAGGAGTTGGGGATTTGGGATGGAGAGATGGTGGTGCGGGCCGATCGGATTTCCGGCCGGAGGTGATGCCGGGGAAGAAGGTGCCCGCGGCTCCCTTCCCTTCCTCTCTGCAATTTTCTCTTCTCACTCTCTCAGAAAATTTTCAACGAAAATCCTTCTTCTCTCCCTCCTCAAAACCCTAATTCGGATGGGTTTTAAAGAAAGGGAAAAAATAAATATTCGACCCCCCTCCCTTTCTATGGACAGCCCCTTCTAGTGTATGCAAGACTACTCTTTTACTCTATAGGAGGCTGCCCCGAGCAAGAAAGGAGTCACCAATTTTAAAACTTATTTCTACCTTCTTTTCCTCCCCTGGACAACCCCAAAGTGCATTTTATAAATACTCTTTGATGAATAAGGGGGGGGGGGGGGGGGGGGGGCTCGGGCAATAGCGGAGGGGGAAAATTCTATGGAAAATATCTCCCCCCTCCTGATCCTAGCCCTTCAAATCAACTTTTTTTTAAGGGCTGGGATCAAAGGAAGCCTAACTACCTAGGAAGCTTCCTAAGATTCTCCTCTAACTAATTCTAGTTCTAAGCCTCTCACTAACCTAGCTTAGGGTCTAATGGTGACTTGGAGGGGAAGAAAAGCATCTTCGCAAATAACAAAATTGCCTCGGCTCAGGATAATACACCCCATAATTATATTTCACACTAATCCGCATACTCCTATATCTCTCTGGACAGCCCATTACGGAAAATTTGAACTGGTTTTCTAGGCTCCAGCGCACCCCCATTTCTGGCTAAATCGCCACCCTTATTCCTACACCACACTGTACTACAAACTTCGCTCGTTTGCTAGGCAAACCGCGACGGATTCGGATGAAATTTTATGGGGATCTAAATGAGACCCTAACCTACCTTAGGAACAAATTGGGGGCGCTAAAACACTAGTTTGACAGGGTTTTTGTCCTAACTGGAGTTTATTAGGGTTCGGTCAAAATGGGGTGTCTACACCTCTTCGTCAGGACAAAAGGCGTATGCTCTTGAAGAGAAAGCCAGCTGGCCGAATCACTCGTGATCAAAATGTTTGATCTAAGGGACGAGGCCCAAGTGATGAGAAATGAGTCGTTGGAAGACTTGGAGAATATTCCGCTCTTCGAAAGCGGAGATGGAGAGAAGGTTGTCAGGGTCGGATCCTCACTTCCAGACAACCTCAAGACGAGCTTGATCAAATTTCTAAGGCCGAGTTCGGACGTGTTCGCCTTGTCACCCGCAGACATGCCCAGGATTGACCCAAAACTGAGCGTCCATAGGCTCAATGTCGACCCCACCTGCAAGCCAGTGAAGCAGAAAAGAAGCAGTTTCGCATAGGAGAGGCAGAAAGCTATAAGTGAAGAAGTCGAGAAACTGCTCCAAACTGAGTTCATCGAAGAAATACACTACCTGGACTGGCTGGTCAACGTCATCATAGTCAAAAAGTCTAACGGGAAGTGGAGGATCTATATCGACTTTACCAACCTGAACAAAGCATGCCCTAAGGACAGCTACCCCCTCCTGAAGATTCACCAGCTCATTGATGCCACATCAGGACACTCACTACTCAGTTTCATGGATGCCTTTTCAGGATACAACCAGATCAGGATGTGCGAAAAGGACGTCCCCAAAATGGCGTTTATCACGGACCAGGGCTTGAAGTCATGCCCTTTGGTCTGAAAGATGCTGGGGTGACGTACCAAAGGCTAGTTAACCAGCTATTCAGAAAACAGATCGGATGCAACATGGAGGTGTACGTGGACGACATGCTCGTGAAAAGCCTCCAGGCCAACCAGCACGTCACCCATCTAGAAGAAGCATTTGAGGTCTTAAGACAGAATAATATGAAGTTGAATCCAACTAAGTGTGCTTTCGGAGTAAAAGCTGGAAAATTCCTAGGGTTCATGGTTAGCCAGAGGGTCATTGAGGCGAACCCGGAGAAGATACGAGCGGTGCTAGAGATGAGCCCGCCAACAACTATCAGGAAAATCCAAAGCTCACTGGACGGATCACTGCTCTCGGGATGTTTATCTCAAAGTCCACGGATAAATGTCTCCCCTTCTTCAAAGCTCTGAAGGGAGTCAAGAATTCTCCGTGGACGAAGAATGCTAGACAACCTTCGACGAGCTGAAGACGTATCTCACTTCACCGCTTCTGCTTAGCAAACCAAAACCCAGAGAGCAAATCATTCTTTACCCGGCATTCACGACAAACACCCTGGCCGCAGTCCTAGCAAGAGAAGATGGTGGCCAACAAAAGCCTATCTATTACGTTAGCCAGATACTCCATGATGCATAACTCAGATATCACAGAGTTGAGAAAATAGCCTACGTATTGATAATGACAACTCACAAGTTGAGGCCATACTTCCAGTCGCACACCATCGACGTCCCTACAAACCAACCACTGAGGCAAATACTGCACAAGCCGGACAGTTCCGGAAGATTAGTGAAACGGTCTGTAGAGCTCGGCGAATTTGATATCCGCTATAAACCGCGTCCCGCAATAAAGGCTCAAGTCTTAGCAGACTTCTTGGCAGAATGCAGCATACCAAGCGAGCCAAGTGAAAGCCAGAAGTCAATACCTGAGGAGCTTGTAACAGAGAAAGAAGCACCTGCGGCCCGAGAACCAAACACAACACAGGGGGCAAGCCCTACAGATGATAGTGAGTTTGCCAGAGAAGCAAGGCCAACAAAGCAGATCAGAGATCCTGAATGGAACCTCTTCGTTGACAGTTCGTCCAACGAGCAAGGGTCTAGGGCCGAATTAATACTCACCGGCCCAGGCAGACTCTCATTCGAATACGTGCTCCGCTTCTGCTTCAAAGCCTCTAACAACGAGACCGAATACGAGGCCCTTATTGCAGGAATGTGGCTGCCACTGGAAGTCGGAGTAGATGACCTATGAGCCCATCGTGATTCCCAACTGATCGTCAACCAGGTCATCAGAGAGTACGAAGCCAGAGAGCCGAGGATGTCAAAATACCTGGAAAAGGTAAAGACCCTCGCCATGACGTTCAGAAGAGTTGAAATTGTCAAAGTACCTTGAACAGAAAACGCAAAAGCCGATGCCCTTTCAAGATTGGCTGTGTCGGGATATGCGAACTTGGGGGCAGTCTACATTGAGGTGCTAAAGAAAACAAGCATTGATATCAAAGAAGAGGCAGTCCTGCAAATAGCTCAAGAACCAACATGGATGGATGATATTGTCAAATACTTGAAGCACAGGACATTGCCAGAGGGTAGGAAGGAGCCCCGCAAGATCGTCCAACGATCTGCCCGATTTACCCTCCACGGAGGCGAGTTGTACAAGAGATCATACTCGTGGCCCTACCTAAAGTGCCTGGGGCCAACCGATGCAGATCGATCACTCCGCAAAAGCCGTGAAGGAATATGTGGAGAACACTTGGGCGGGAAATCCCTAGCACACAAAGTGCTTCGGAGAGGATACTACTGGCCCACTCTCAGAAAGGATGCAGCAGAGCTTGTCAAAAAATATAAAAAGTGACAGAAGTTCACTTCGATGGATCACCTTCCTGCAGCATCAAAGTCCAAAAACCTGAGTACTAACTCTGGTTGGACATGCCTAAACCTTGGGGTTCACCTCGAGTTGGGCATAAGACCGACCTGCTCGGTTAAAATAACAAAAGTCCAAAAACCTGAGTCCTAATTCGGGTTGGACATGCCTAGAGCTTGGGGTACACCTCGACTTTGGGCCTAAGACCAAGGTTTAAATTTTTGGTTTCGGTATCGGTTTCGGACCCTGAAATTTCAAATTTTCGACCGAAATTTCAAAATTTCGGTTGAAATCTGGTACAAAACCTGAAACCAATATTTTATTCAATATTAAATTTCGGCCGAAATTACTGAAATTTTGGTAATTTCAATTTCGGTGAAATATTAAATTAATATTAAAAAAACAGATTTTTTGGGTCAAATTTCGGAAAAACCAAAATTTCGACCGAAATTCTGAAATTTCGGCCGAAATAAATGACCGTTTCAGTTTTTATCGATTTCTGTGTCGGTCTCCACCGAAATTCAAAATTTCGGTCCTAAATTTTGGATTTCGGTCGAAAATTTAAAACCATGCCTAAGAACGACCTGCTCGGTTAAAATAATGAAAGTCCAAAAACTTGAGTCCTAACTCGGGTTGGACATGCCTAAATCTTGGGGTTCACCTCGAGTTGGGCCTAAGACCGACTTGCTCGGTTAAAATAACAAAAGTCCAAAAACCTAAGTCCTAACCTGGGTTGGACATTTCTAAAGCTTGGGGTTCACCTCGAGTTGGGCCTAAGATCGACTTGCTCGGTTAAAATAACAAAAGTTCAAAAACCTGAGTCCTAACCCGGGTTGGACATGCCTAAAGCTTGGGGTTCACCTCGAGTTGGGCCTAAGACTGACCTGCTTGGTTAAAATAACAAAAGACCAAAAACCTGAGTTCCATCTCGGGTTGGATATGTCTGAAACCCGAGGCTCACCTCAGGTTGGGCCCATGAGCTCGTCCGGAAATCCAACCGAGCTCCATATTTTACAGCGTTTTCGGGATTCTTAAAAATCCTAAGTTGTAGCTCGGCCAAAGGAGCTCGTACAAACGAGTCCGGCCAAAAGAGCTCTTCCAAAAGGCTATAGTTGGAGGACGTCCAAATAATGAGCTCGTCCAAAAAACCTGCCGAGCTCCATATTTCGCAACATTTTTGGGATTCTTGAAAATCCTAAGTTATAGCTAGGCCAAAGGAGCTCGTACAAACGAGTCCGGCCAAAAGAGCTCGTCTAAAAGCTACGGTTGGAGGAAGACCAAATAATTAGCTCGTCCAAAAACTCAGCCGAGCTCCATATTTCACAACGTTTTTGGGATTCTTAAAAATCCTAAGTTGTAGCTCGGCCAAAAGAGCTCGTACGAAAGAGTTCGACCAAAAGAGTTCGTCCGAAAAACTGGATGAGCTCCATATTTTGTGGCCAAAAAGCTCATCCAAAAGAGCTCGTCCGAAAGAGCTCGTCCAAAAGAGCTCGTCTAATAGCTGTGGTTGGAGGACGTCCAAATAATGAGCTCGTCCAAAAAATGAGCCGACCTCCATATTTTGCAGCATTTTTGGGATTCTTAAAAATCCTAAGTTGTAGCTCGACCAAAAGAGCTCATACAAATGAGTTCGGCCGAAAGAGCTCGTTCAAAAGAGCTCTGCCAAAAAAAGTTCGTCCAAAAAACCGGATGAGCTCCATATTTTTTGCCAAAAGAACTCGTACAAATGAGTTCGGCCGAAAGAGCTCGTCCAACAGAGCTCGGCCAAAAAAAAGTTCATCTGAAAAACCGGATGAGCTCCATATTTTGTGGCCAAAAGAGCTCGTCTAATAGCTGCGGTTGGAGGACGTCCAAATAATGAGCTCGTCCAAAAACCTAGCCGAGCTCCATATTTTGCATTGTTTTTTGGATTCTTGAAAATCCTAAGTTGTAGCTCGGCCAAAGGAGCTGGTACAGATGAGTCCGGCCAAAAGAGCTCGTCTAATAGCTACGGTTGGAGGACGTCCAAATAATGAGCTCGTCCAAAAAACCAGCAGAGCTCCATATTTTGCTGCGTTTTTTGGATTCTTAAAAATCCTAAGTTGTAGCTTGGCCCAAAGAGCTCGTACAGATGAGTCCGGCCAAAAGAGATCATACAAATGAGTTCGGCCAAAAGCGCATGTCCGAAAGAGCTCGTCCAAAAGAGTTCGGCCAAAAAAATGTTCGTCCGAAAAACCGGATGAGCTCCATATTTTGTGGCCAAAAGAGCTCGTCCAAAAGAGCTCATCCGAAAGAGCTCGTCTAATAGCTGTGGTTGAAGGACGTCCAAATAATGAGCTCATCAAAAAAACCAGTCGAGCTCTATATTTTGTAGCATTTTTGGGATTCTTAAAAATCCTAATTTGTAGCTGGCCAAAAGAGCTCGTACAAATGAGTTCGGCCTAAAGAGCTCGGCTAAAAAGAGTTCGTCCGAAAAACAGGATGAGCTCCATATTTTGTGTCCGAAAGAGCTCGTCTAATAGCTACGGTTGGAGGACATCCAAATAATGAGCTCGTCCAAAAAATCAGCCGAGCTCCATATTTTGCAGCATTTTTGGGATTCTTAAAAATCCTAAGTTGTAGGTCGGCCAAAAGAGCTCGTACAAATAAGTTCGGCCGAAAGAGCTCGTCCAGAAGAGTTCGTCCGAAGAACCGGATGAGCTCCATATTTTGTGGCCAAAAGAGCTTGTCCGAAAGAGCTTGTCCAAAAGAGTTCGTCTGAAAGAGCTTGTCTGACAGTACCCGGCCAAATGAGGTCGTCTAAGACCTCAAGCTCGTCCGAAAAACCAGAAGAGTTCCCCACTTGCAGTGTTTCAAAAGAAGCCCGGATAAAAGAGCTCGACCGAAAGAGTTCGGCTAAGACCTCAAAAAAAAAAAAAACACACTCCCCCAGACCTTAAAAACGGCTTGAAGGAGTGGGGGGCAACTGATGGGGATGAAAATGACCACCCAATCAGAGAGCTCCACGTGTAAAAGGGCCCTCAGATGGCAAAAGGGCAGGAAAGTAATTCCCCGCACTCAACAAAAGACCCCTACAAGAAGCGGTATTTACGGCTCAATGCCACCTGCTCAGGGGCAATATGGTAATCATACCATAAGGGAAATTACGAATTAGCCCTAGCACACCCAACCACTATAAATAGGGGTAAAACCCAGAAGGTAAAGGACACGATTCCCAAAAACTAACTATTTCATCTGGGTTTTCCTTATCTGTTGTGGTCACTGACTTAAGTATCGAAGGGCCTTCGCAGAGGATCCCCTCCGCGTTGGTCTTTTAACCGTTTTCTCATGTGTGTAGGACAAAGTAGCTAAGACAAATCAAGATCGTCCATTCGCTCTTCACCTCCAGTTTAGCCATAACCAAATTTTGTGAGCAACATTTGTCAATGAATACAAATAAATGATAGAATTTAAAATTTTTATTTTTATTTGGCAAATGCCTAACACATGGCATTGTCATCCAACTTTGTTGCTTAACCAAAGAGCAAGCATAATTTAGTATAATGATTTCTCTATATGGACAGTTAAGAAAATAAGTATTTCAAAGCTAGAGAATTCTTCTACATACATAGTATTTCAACTTTGTAATTGTGATTAGAATTGTTTAGAACAGCAGTTTTAATGTTAAACCATTGCTAATTTTTCTAGTGACATTTTCCTATATATTAATATATAGACAAATGGTAAAATGCAAACCGTAATGGGCTATGAGAGGTCATCGGTTCAATTCTCCTATTAATTTTTTTCTCTCTTTTTTTTTATGTTTTTCACACATGGTGAGTTTTTGACATGTTAAGTTATCATAAAACTATTAGAAAGAGGTGTTCCTAGTAAACAAAGGGGCACATCCACCACATACCTAATCTTATAATTAAGAGGAAGTCTAAACTGAAGGGAGCCCTTGCAAAAAAGAGGTGAAAGGGCTCCTCCATTGGCTGCACATCACCATTATGTTTGACTTTTCAGCCGTTATTAATGCATGATGGGGTAGTTACTTATATAATTATCAGAAGAAAAACACTTAAATGCTATTTAGGTTGTATTGATCTTTTCAAGCACATTTGTATGATTTAGTCAAATTTGAAAGAAGTCGTCAACAAAAGATTAGTCATATATGGGGTAGTTACTTATAAATAAAAGTCTACACCAAAGGACTTATTCAAATGAAGAATAGAGAACTACATGTATAAAGTAGAAACTCTAGCCCGCTCTGAGCTTCTCAGCCATAAGATGATTCAACACAGGATAATGATAGGGCAGTGATAAATCGACTCTCAAATATCTTAAATCGACTCCCCATGTGTCTATCTCTCTCCTCTTTCTCTCTCTAACTCTTTCTCTCTCTAACCCAGAGGAGAGAGAAAGACACATGGGGAGTCGATTTATCACTCCCCTAATGATATTATATCCCTAAAACTAGGGAAATGATATCAGCACAACCATGTTCTGATATTTGCACTAACCCATCTTGTCTTTTAATATTTAAAGCGCGATCAAAGGATAGTTCAGTTCCCAAAAAGCTTTCACAAGTAAGTAAAAAAGAAAGGACAATCTAGGTTTGTGTAATTATTAAAACATGGCTGTGTTGATATCATTTCCCTAAAACTATCCTCAGTAAGCCCCTATTTGTATTCATTTCCCTAAAACTATCCTCAATAAGCCCCTATTTGTAATGCCGGATATTTTTTTTGGAAAAGAGGAACTTTTCTAAAATTTCATGGTTTCCTGATTTTTATCACATGAACTAATGTGACTAGAACCACCGCAGTTCGTGTTTTAGTGTTTTACTTACATGGACTTTTAATTTAGAATGATATCCCTAAAATTTATCATTTCCCTCCAAATTGTGGAAACAAAAGAAATCCTAAGAAAAATTTTCCTTCAAGAAATGTTTTTACTAAAAAATTGCGGATTTCCATATGTGGCCCCCAATTTGAATGGTTAGATCTAATCTCAGAGATTGTTAAGGCTATTATACTGTGGGCCCAGCAAACGAAGGGTGTGGGTTGCAGATGAGCTATTTCATTCTGGCGTCAGACACTTATTAGAGAAGATTTTAGATGATGTTGAGGTGAAATCCGGTATTTTCAAAAAGTAATGTGGGGCCCACTTCATAGGATGCTCCAAACTGTTCAAAACATGACCCAGATCTCAACCCACCTAACGTTAGGGGTTTCCTATAGATTGGAGGGTTAGGATCATCCTATGTAGATGATTTATATAAAACAGCCTATTTACGCTGTGGCCCATCAGCAAATGAACTGTTTGGATCATCCTATAAAGAGAGCCCCAAAGTAATTTTTGCAAAATATTAAATCTCCTAATTAGAGAACCTCCCGAGGAGATTTTATATGATGTGTAAGGGTGCAAGTGTGCAACCGGGATTGGATAGAGTTGAGGCCAACCCTAGCGATACCCGAGATAGCATTTCCTAAAACCTAGCCCAACCCCACCTGAGCCTCGGGTCGAGGGTGGTCAACCCTAACCCAACTAGCCTCTAAATCTCTCAGCCCTAATCCATTCTATCTAGCCTGTTTTTTTCCAAATCGGGTGGTTCAGGTTCACCTAAGGCCATACAGAAAAATACAAGAAAATACATAACCAAGAGAAAATCAAGATAAAATTAGAGGAAGGTCGGGTCCGGGTAAGGTCAGGTGGGGTTGCGCTGGCCTCAACCCTAACCCAACCTGAAATAAAGTCGGCTTGGCTTTCCCAACCCAACCAGAGCCAAAATCGGCTTGAACCCGTTGGGTTCCGGTGGAGCCCGACCCAAGTTGCACCACTAGACGTGTGGCCATAAAAATCCGTATTTTTTAAAAACAGTATCGTATGGCCCACTCCCAACTAGGGGTGCAACTCGGGCAGGCTCAACCCGAACCAGGCAGGCTCAACCCGGAAAAAACTCGGGTTGGGTTTTCTCAACCCGGGTTGAGTTCAGGTTGACGGCTTGGGCAACCCGACCCGAGTTCAACCCGAAAATTTTAATAATTTTTTTAGGTTTTTAAGCTTACAATCTCGGATTGGGTCGGGTTCAGGTTGGCAAAAAGGGCTGCTTGGGTCGGGTCGGGTTGAACCTCGTAGGGTTGGAACTCGGGTCGGGTCAGGTTCGGGTTGAGTAAATGGTTGCTCGGGTTGGGTTCAGGTTGGCCTCAACCCGAACCTGACCCGACCCGCCCGAGTTACACCCCTGACTCCCTGAGTCCAAGTCCCAACAAACAGTCCCCAACTTTCCTCTTGTTTTTAAATTTTCAGAAAATGGAGTTCTACAATTCTATCAACTATCATCGATAGATCTAGAGGAAGAGAAAGATGGATCGATCTAACCTCGCAAATTCAGCTCCAGCTCTAATGTCGATGATTTTATTATGCCTCTCTCTAACTCTACCCATCACCATTCACTCACTCGTCTTCGATCTTCCATCAGGTCGTACCAAATGCATTTCCGAAGAACTTCGTATCAACACCATGTCCATTGCCCATTACAAAATTTCTCTCGATCCACCCCACAAACACAAAATCTCCATCAGGGTACGTAGATAAAATACTTAAAATCAAAACCCATTTCTCAATTTTGTCAATTTCTATCTCATTTGTGGAATTCGGGACTGTTTTTTGATGTTTTAGGGTTTGTTCAGGTGAGTGGGCCATACGGTGAGAATATACACTATGCGGAAAACATTGAATCTGGGAATTTTGCCTTCACTGCCACCCAATCAGCGCAACACACTGTTTGTTTTTGGTCTTCTCATTTTGATATATCCACCACTTTTCCTGTTAACTTTGATTGGAAGATTGGGGTCAGTGCCAGGGACTTGAACTGGACTGCCATTGCCAAGAAAGAGAAAATTAGTGTATGTATTGTACACAAGATCAATCTTTTCTCTGCCCTCTTTTATCTTTTTTTTTTCAGGTTATCCGTATATGATAGAATTAAGAATTTCATTAATCTTGGTTGAATCATAATGAGCCTAATGAGTATCTATATAGAACACTCAAAGGAGAAACATAGAAAGATAAGCATTAGAACATTACTAATCTAAGCTAATTACCCCATTTAGTCTACTTCCTTAATTAGCACCTTAATCAAATATCATCAAATCTAATTTCACAAATCTAACATATTCTAACAATATATACTTCTCTTTATGCTTTGCTACTGATAATAAAGCCTCTCCTAACCTGCCAAGAAAATAAAAATGCATAAAGATTCTCGTATTTTGCCATTCATTTGCTTGTGATAATTCACATATTTGTACACAGGAGACTCAAAACCTGTACTGTTGGAAAATTCAGTCTTCTGTCGCGGGTAAGAGAAAAGAAGAATAAAATGCTTCAAGGCGCGTAAACGCTTTCCTTAAGACAATATTCGCCCCCACCAGTTGTGTGCAAAGGGGATCCGTGAATTGTCTCCAAGATACAATGAAGCCTTGTAGGACAATCCTACAATTGTTTGATGACGCTTTGCACAAGCGGAATCAAACCCAAAACACCTTTCAAGAACTTCAAGCCTTAGAGAAAATCAATAAATCTGTTTCTGCAGAAAACAGATTTTATTGCTGTTTTTATGAATAAACAAACTTAAAAAGTAAGTGAGAGAGACTGCTTGAGAGAGAAAAACAAGAAAGTACAGCAACAACTGTTTTTTCACACAGGAAAAGATAGATTTCTGCTTCTTTTAAAGAGCACTAGATATCTACTCACTAAGAGAAACATCTCTTCAAGACATCCCATGAATTGGTTTGAATAATCACCATTTGATCACAACTCTTGGTGATTTAATTGTCTTGGATCACCCACAAAGTGTCCTTTGAGTTTGAAAAACATCCATGACTCTTGGGAAAGAAAAGATATGAAAAAATGAAGAAAAACGGAAGTGAAAAGCCATATCTGTTTTCTCCCAAGGATAGTTTTTCGAATAGTCGCGGTCGACCGGGCTACCACAGTCGCCCGCCGGCATGCGCCTGTCCATTTTATTTTCACCTCCCTGGAACTTGTTTAAGTTTCCTGTAACCAATCCGCGGTTGTTCGGGAAACCCCGGCCGCCCGGCCCTGTCTAAAAATTGTTTTTTATATTTAAAATTAAAACTTGTAAAAACATTTTAATTTCTAAATACCACTTTGCATTTTGAAAATCTCTAACAATCCCCCACCATTTTCAAAATGAAAATAACTTTTTCATCAGGCTTGGAAATTGTATGCATAAATGAAGGTATCTTACAATTTAAACCTTCACTTAGTGACGACATATCAAAGTTAACCAGAATTGCATAGTAGACGTATCTTTGAACTAGCTATTCTATATGGCTAACCGGACACATCTTCACACATAAGATTTCGTCTTTATAGGTAGTTTATAAAAGCCGACACGTGTATTGGCCTTGTGTCTGTATCTCGGTTTCATGAATGCTCTAGAGACTAGCCAAGTCTCATAGGAAGCGACACCACTTCCACACTCACATAGGTAGGCTTATGAGTGCCCCTGTAAAGCACCCTAACACCCTGTTACAAGCCTATTAAGAGCCAATTGCTCATCGTCCTCCATTACACATTACAGGTACCAAGCACTTTCCCTTGGGATGAAAATTACATATATTGTAGTGCTTACAATTACTCCATATGATGTACTTGGGCTCATTGAACTCAAAACTTGATGTCTCTTCAAGCGTTGAGTTGAGTTTCCATCATTGGTGATCATTGGTTATTGGCTTTAGACCCATCCCCATTGATGTCTGTAACACCAAATCTCTTGTAAGACCTTTTTTTAATGGATCAGCCAAGTTTTGACTTGATCTCACATAATCTATAGTTACTACTTCATCAGTAGCCTAAGTCCAGTATGCCTGGACTTACCATTGTACACATGGTTATATGCGCTTCATAATGCGGCCTGACTATCACAATGAACATATATTGATGGCATAGGTTTAGGCCAAATAGGAATTTCTATCAACAAATTCCTCAGCCACTCTGCTTCTTTACAACAAGAAGCCAATGCAATGAACTTTGCTGCCATTGTGGAAGTTGTTATGCATGTCTACTTCTTCGAAGCCCAGGAGTTAGCTCCCCCACCAAGAGTGAATATCCATCCACTCGTTGATGAATGATCAACATGCTCAGTTAACCAACTAGCATCTGTGTATCCTTCTAATACAACTGGATACCCACTATAAGACAACCCATAGTTTATAGTGCCTTATATATATTTTAATTTCCTATTTATTGCATTCCAATGCAAATTACTAGGATTATTCTTAAAAGCACGAAGCGGGTGCAGGAGCGGGGGCGGAGGCGGGAGTGGGGGCGGGGAAGCGTGGGGTCTAGAAGAGTCTAAGTTTGGGAGCGTCATGGGAGCGTGTATGTAATATTTTCTTAATATATCTTTAAAAATTCAAGTACATCAAAAAATAATATTTTCTAATCATTTTCATATGTATCTTTCAAAATGTAAATACATCTAAAAGCTAATTTCTAACCATCTTCATTTGTGTGCACTCGTTCATCGTGCATTCTGAAGATGCACAAGCCTTTGTGCTTGCTCCAATGAAGTACTTTGAAGAGTTAGAGTTTGATGTAAGGAAGTTGGTGATGGTGGGACTTGTAGAGTAATAGAAGTAGGCTGGGGTGTCATTAGAGCTGTTCCCGTCTCTCTCAGGTCGCGCTCCCTGGAAGCTCCTTCCTAAGGAGCGCCGAATCGAAGTTCTGAGGTGGGAGCGGCACCCCGAGAGAAGGTTCCTGCTTCTAAGGGATTATTAGTATGTCTACTTAGTTTTCCTACTGCAAATGCAATATCAGGTATAGTACATGTCATAGCATACATTAAACTTCCTATGACACTAGCATAATTCAATTGAGATATGGACCTGCCAGTATTTGGATATAATCTTACACTTAAATCAAGAGGTGTAGAAACAGGTGTGTAATCAAAGTGATCAAACTTTCTAAGTACTTTTTCAATGTAATGTGACTGGGTAAGAATAAAATTATTACCTTCCCTTATGATTCTAATACCTAGTATCACATCTGCAGCACCCATGTCTTTCATATCAAAGTTTAATGATAAAAACTCTTTGGTTCTTGTGATACTATCCATATCACTACCAAAGATCAACATGTCATCTACATATAAACATATGATGACACATTTTCCACCTTTGTATTTGCTATATACACATTTGTCTGATTCATGTATCTTAAAACCATTTGACATTAAAACCTTGTCAAATCTTTCATGCCATTGTTTAGGGGCTTGTTTAAGCTCATACAATGACTTAATTAATTTACATACTTTACGCTCTTGACCAGGTATAACAAAACCTTCAGGTTGATCCATATATACTTCTTCATCAAGTTCACCATTTGAGAATGCTGTTTTAACATCCATTTGATGAATGTGAAAATTATATATGGAAGCAAGAGCAATTAGGACTCTAATGGTTGGGATCCTAGCAACTAGAGCATATGTATCAAAGTAATCTATTTCGGCTTTTTGAGTAAAGCCTTTAGCAACCAATTTTGCTTTAAATTTTTGTATGGTTCCATCTACTTTCATCTTCTTCTTGAAAATCCATTTACAACCTATGGGTTTTGATCCATGAGGTAAGTCAACTAATTTCCAAGTTTTATTACCCATAATAGAATCAATCTCATCATTGATAACCTCTTTCCAAAAGACTGCATCTTGAGATTTAATGGCTTCTTCATAGGTTTTAGGATCAGCTTCTATTTTTAAATCTATCATAGTAGAAGTTTTAACCTTATTTCTTGATCCTTCTACAAGATAGACAACAAAGTCATGACCAAAGCTTTTATCTCTTCTATCTCTTTTACTTCTTCTAATCTCATTAGGTACCTCATTAGTTTCTTCTTGAGGTTCTAATGAAGACTTTATAGGTGGGTTTGAATCCATTAATCTAGTAATGGAGGAGAATCAGGAGAATCTGTTTTCAAAGAAGGTTGCATCCCTAGACTCAATAATGGTATTAATTTCTAACAAATCATTAGGTTCTATAACTAAGAACCTATAGGCTTTACTATGATTCGCATATCCAAGGAATATGCACTCAATGCCTCTTTCACCTAACTTTATTTTCTTAGGTTTTGGTACTTGAACAATGGCTCTACAACCCCAAACTCTAAGATAATTTAAGTTGGGCTTTCTCTTTTTCCAAAGTTCATAGGGAGTAACATGAGTTTTCTTATTTGTAATTCTGTTTAGAATGTGACAAGACGTTAATAAGGTTTCACCCCAAAATCCTTTATTTAAACCAGAATTGACGAACATGGAATTTACCATTTCCATTATAGTCCTATTTTTTCTTTCCGCAACACCATTTTGTTATGGTGTATAAGGGGCTGAAAACTCATGTATTATTCCCTCATTTTCATAAAATTCAAGAAATTGGTATTCCCCTCATCTATCAGATCTAATACATTTGATTTTAGATTCACATTGGTTTTCTACTTCTGTCTTATAAGACTTAAACTTATCTAAGACTTCATTTTTATGGCTTAGCAGATATACATAGCAGTATTTTAAGAAATCATCAATGAATGTCACAAAATACTTCTTGCCTTCTCTTGTTGGAGTACCATGTAAGTCACATACATCACTATGTATCAATTGTAATAAAGAAGTAGACATTTCTACACTTGGAAATGGTTTTGTAGTTATCTTAGATTGCATGCATATTTTATATTTATCTATCAAGTTTTCATCACATTTGGGGATCAATTCTATCTTTACCATATCATGCATTTTTCTAAGATTTACATGTCCTAATCTATTATGCCATAAAGATATAGACTCAAGCATGTAAACAGAAACAATCACTTTATTAATATTCATCTTGAACATACCCTCATACATATAGCCCTTTCCTACAAAAGTTCCTCCTTTGGAAAGTATAAATTTGTTAGATTCAAATACAAGCTTAAAGCCATTCTTATTAAGAAGGCTACCAGAAACAAGATTTCTTCTAACTTCCGGGACATAATATACATCGATCCACCAAGCATCTTCTCCTTCAAGGTAATTGACCTCGGATATCATGGCAACAAACTTTTCATTGTTTCCTTGAGTGTTCGACTTTTTAGATCGACACTCCTTCTTGTAGTAGCCTATTTTGCCACACTGGAAACAAGCGCCTTTGCGCTTCTTATTCTTATCAGAACCATGCAATTTTGATGCTTTCTCTTCTGATTACCTTTCCAAGGTTGAGTAGGGGGTTTTGTATCAGTCATATTGACATTTTCCACCATATGTACTTTAGAAGATATTAGATCAATATCTTCTTTTTTATCTCGAAGTCTTGATTCTTCCTCAACTTGGAGGGTTTGAATCAAATCTTTAAGAGACATCTCCTCCTTTTTATGTTTAAGACTTTTTCTAAAGTCTTTCCAAGATGGTGGTAACTTATCAATGATTGAAGGTATGATGACGGTATCATCAAGATTTACCCCTTGTTGATGAACTTGACTAATGATATGTTGGATCTCATGGATTTGATCCACTACCAACTTATCATCAATCATCTTATAATTTAAAAAATGACTTACTACAAACTTTTTGGCTCCGACATTTTCTGATAGATACTCCGCCTCCAACGCTGTCCAAAGTGCACCCGCTGACTCCATGTTATGGTAGATGTCAAACAGTTCATCGGTCATGGCATTAAGGATGTGGCCCTTGCACAAGTAGTCATCTTGATCCCACTTCCTTCTTTTACGAGCTTGAACAGTCGTCTCATCTTCAACAACCTCCGGTTTTGGTGTAGTAAGTACATATACCACTTCGAGAGTAGTGAGAATAAAGTGAACCTTTTTCTGCCATCTTTTGAAGTTCCCTTTGTTGAATCGTTCCAATTTCACAAAGTCTTGTGTCATTTGCTTCATTGATTGCGCCATGAAGATCTTCAAATATTGTCTTAAGATTGTTGGAAAATTCAGTCCTCTGTCGCGGGTAAGAGAAAAGAAGAATAAGATGCTTCAAGGCGCGTAAACGCCTTCCTTAAGACAATATTCGCCCCCACCAGTTGTGTGCAAAGGGGGTCCGCGAATTGTCTCCAATATACAATGAAGCCTTGTAGGACAATCCTACAATTGTTTGATGACGCTTTGCACAAGCGGAATCAAACCCAAAACACTTTTCAAGAACTTCAAGCCTTAGAGAAAATCACTAAATCTGTTTTTGCAGAAAACTAATTTTAGTGCTGTTTTTATGAATAAACAAACTTAAAAAGTAAGGGAGAGAGACTGCTTGAGAGAGAAAAACAGGAAAGTACAGCAACAACTGTTTTTTCACACAGGAAAAGACAGATTTCTGCTTCTTTTAAATGGCACTAGATATCTATTCACTAAGAGAAACATCTCTTCAAGACATCCCTTGAATTGGTTTGAATAATCACCATTTGATCACAACTCTTGGTGATTTAATTGTCTTGGATCACCCACAAAGTGTCATTTGAGTTTGAAAAACATCCATGACTCTTGGGAAAGAAAAGACATGAAAAAATGATGAAAAACGGAAGTGAAAAGCCATGTCTGTTTTCTCCCAAGGATAGTTTTTCGAATAGTCGCGGTCGACCGGGCTACCACGGTCGCCCGCCGGCATGCGCCTGTCCATTTTACTTTCACCTCCCTGGAACTTGTTTAAGTTTCCAGTAACCAATCCGCAGTCGTTCGGGAAACCCCGGTCGACCGGCCCTGTCTGAAAATTGTTTTTTATATTTAAAATTAAAACTTGTAAAAACATTTTAATTTCTAAATACCACTTTGCATTTTGAAAATCTCTAACATGTACTAGCTATCAAATTGATGGGAAAACACTACCTTCATTTAGCATTTGCTGTTGTGGGTGTGATAATGCTGTGTTACATTCCTTTTGAAATCATCTTGTCATAATGTCCAAATGATCTGCTAAACTAAAGACCTAAAAGTCTCTTTCCTGTCATTGAATTTGAGTCGAATTATATGGTTATGGACAGCTAGTAATCTTAGTAGTGTTTCTATTCATTCCTTCTCTTAATTCTTAACCACATAAGTTAAGAAACCTAGATTCTAACAACAGAAATGGATGGATGGAGCAAGCCGTAGAGTGTAAATGTAATTGGTAGGAACAGCATTACAATTTCATGTTTGGGATAAATTGCTCTGACACAATAACAAAGTAGGAAAGACTTGCATTTTTGCCTCTATACTAGGCAAGAAAATGAAACATTGTCATTGTGAAGGCTAAGCTTGCAACTGTTGCACTCCCCACTTTATTTGCTTCAACCTCCTTGATATATGGTCGGAATCTGTTGCTGTATATAGCCTTTTTGAATTATGTTTTACGTGATAAATAGGCCATGCAGCTTGGCATCAACTTTCCATGGGATCTAGAATTTCAATAGTATGGTATTTTTTCCGAGAAACCCCAAATTCAATGTTTGTGTGCAGGTCTATTATTCTTGAGTCAACATTTGCTTACCTCCATATGGTCTTGGTGATTCAATCATTTCTGCTGATACCACATCGGAAAAGCATAGGAAATTTCAGAAAACAATAAGGAAAAATTCCACATTTATTATTTTAAAACTAAAATTCATATGCTTCTAAATGCATGTGCTTGCAAGAAAAGAAAATCATAGGCAGCAAGATGTGGAAAGTAACTAATTCCATCATTCTAGCAACTATTACTTATTTCATGAAGAAGAATCACATGCAAAGACTCTGCATGAATAACCTAATATTATGGAACTTGCTACCATAAAATCCTCAGAGGAAGTTTATTTTGATCAGTTGAAACTACCAGATCAGACAACAACCATCATTATCTTAGTCAGAAGTCTTGCTCAAAAAATCACCAAACAAATCAGCAACTTGCTCAAGTCTTCTTCTGCTGTCTTCACTCAAATAACCTTTAAAAAGTCATTTTGAGATTCCATACTATACAGCCACGAATATAAATCTATCCTCTAGGATTGACACACCAAAAAACCAAGCGAGAATCCCGCAAACTTTTGTCCAATATGGACCATTTCCTTATGTTTTTGCATGTCCATCCTGGACGATCTAAAGCTAAATTTATGGATTACATTAGATAATTGGAAAAAGAGGAGGAGAGGACTCATTAAGAGTTCTTTTAGATTGGAATAGTAATGCAGTAAAGGCATGCTTTATGGCCTTGAGAGACATTTAGCGTAAAGCATTGTCTTTGGAGACTCGGGCTTATGCTCAGGCATTTCCAAGGAAGTAGTGTCGGTGCGTTACTTTACCAAACGTGACATAGAGAAGATACTGCCAGAGTATCCTAGAAAAACACAGGCAGATACTTGAGTCAGGTTATTCTTGTAGAGAGCACTGAGTTCATAGGCAAAAGAGAAGCAACCAACATTCTCAAATGATCATGCGATGGTATTTATCCCAACCTTGCATGAAATGTAGTGAACTTCCGTGTATCAAAGACTTACTATTGATCAGATATGCTGCTACCAGGGATGCTGCAAACCGAAATTCTATTTGATTATTTTAAACAAAAAGACCACGAACTATTCAAAACATTGTGACGCTTGTAACACTTCTACTGCTCCGTTATGAGATTAGATTTAGAAAGAAAGAACATTGGCAAGTCATCCGTTGATCTAGAATACCATTTTGGTTTAGATGAACCACACCCCATTCTGTTATATCATTTAACATGAAATGGTGGCACCCCAATGATTCATGCTTTATATGTGCTTTAATTGTTGTTATTCTTCATATAATGAGGATGGTGCATATGTAAAGCTCTCTCTCTCTCTCTCTCTCTCTCTCTCTCTCTCTCTCTCTCTCTCTCTCTCTCTCTCTATATATATATATATATATATATATATATATATATATATATATATATATATATATATATGCCAGTGTTTGAGGAATTCTCCTCGATGTGTGGGGCAAGCAAAATGTGTCAAGAATTACTCAGAAAGGCCGGACACCCCGGAGGCATACACCTCTGACCATAAGGTATATTAAGGTGTATGCCTTAGTTTAGAGGCATCACCTCAGCTCGCCTTAGTTTAGCCATAAGGCATTTTAAGGCGTATTCCTTAGTTTAGAGGCATCGCCTCAGTGCGCCTTAGTTTAGCTTGAGGTGGTAAATTTGTGGGACATGAAAAAACGTAAATGACAAGAAAATGATTTTTTCCTTTTTTTTTTGAAGTTTTTATGGATAGTTTTTGGAGAAATATTGTTTTCTTCATTACTTTCAGGGATTTCTCTTATCAAGAACAACCTTTCAAGGTTGGAATTTTTTATCGATGAGCATCTACTGCAAAGGCAAGTAGAAATTTCTATACATTTTTTTCTTTCAGCCTTCTTCCCTTTGATTTTACTCCGTTCCAATTGTTTCGTTGTTCGGAGTATTCTAGGGCAGTGAAGTTGTGACATGGGAGAATCGAGGGATTTTGCATGGAAACATGTGCGAGACATCTCATACACTGATGAAGAGGATGTGGACAATGCAATTGAGGAGTGAGGATGAGGACCTAGATCATGAGGTGTCTATGGCTTTATTATGCACTTACACCTTTTCATTTGTGTTATGATTCTTCTGAATTTACCAATGATATTTGTTAAGCTGCAGTTTGCCACGTTCTTTGCTTAGTTGAATGATGGTTGAATGGCCATTTGTGCTTCAAAATGAAGCTTTTTTTTTTCTAGATTTTTTTTTGAATGGCTGAAAATTTATTCATAATAAAAGACTGAGGTGGTCAGATACAAACACGAAAGAAAACTCATAAGCAAGATATAAGAAAAGACTGTAAAAATCTCAAGGTGTTCAGAAATCAAACTGCTGCAATGCCCTCATGTGAACCCCCTCCCTTGCTAGCTTATCAGCCTCCCCATTCGCAGATCTCCTAATATGATGGAAGGAGGGGGATGAGCTTCCTGAGATGCCCTTAATCTCATCAAAGAGCTCTGCAAACCTCCAAGGAAACACATGAGATCCGTTCAGCCAAAGGACTACATTTATGGAGTCCCTTCTATCCCCACTTTGTCATAGTCTTAACCCACAAGAAACTTGATACCTTGATAAACTGCACGCACTTCTGCTTCGCTAGAGTCTGCTACTCCAATGGGGCCTGCAAATGCCCACCTATTTTTCTAGAATTTATACTGATCTTTTTGGTAGTTTGCGAGGCGTTCAATCCCCTTATGTTAAAAATGTTAAAAAATTAGAAAATTGTGAGTCTTATGCCTTGCCTCACAAGTGTGGATTGAACGCCTCTCCATTTCATACATCAAAACACTCTTACATGTGATTTACAAGGGGTTTTAGATTTTCAGGGGTAGTTTTTGGAGAACTATTATTTCTTCATTAAGTCGCTGCTTCAAAACTCCCCTTGTCAATTGCCAACAGACTCGAGTCAACGTTCCCTTTTATCTTGGCTGAGTTCTTGTTTAAGTCAAAGTTTTGCCCTACAAGTCAATCAAAGCTCTTTTGACTCTCCCGAGTTATGATTGCACTAACTGAGTACTCGAGTGCATTGCTCCGAGTCGACTAGGATTAGCTTCGTCCGCATTTTAGCCTACATCTGTATTTTGAAACACTACATTAGACTCTTAACTGTTCCAAGGAATTGAAATCCTTCACTTAGAGGGATTTCTCTCATTATGAGCAATCTTTCGGAGGTGGAGTTTGTAGTGAATGAGCATATGTTGGAAAGGTAAATAGAAATCCCTATTTTCTACATTTTTTCCTTTCTACAGTCACTACTTTCAAATTTTCCCCATTTCAATGGTTTTATTTGGAGCATTTTAGGATAGTTGAGTTGTGATATGGAGGAACGGAGGGATTTTGCATCAAAGTATACATGTGAGGAGTATAATGAAGAAGGTGATGATGAAGAGGACATCCTACACATGGATGATGTGAATGCGGACGATTCGACTTGAGGCTGAGTCAAGGCTTTTTTTATGTAGTTACACACCTTTTCATTTGTGTTATGATTCTTTTGAATTTGCGATGTAGACTTGGTAAATTGTATTTAGTCACCTAGTTGCAAACTCGTTGCCACTAAGCCATTAACTGACTCTCTGAGATTGTAATGTCTTTTGTAGATGAGGTTTGTTCTTTCTTTGCTTAGTTGAATGATCTTTGAATGTTCATTTGTGCTTGCAAATAAATCACTCCTTTTTCTAGAATTTATACTAATCTTTTTGTGATTTTTCCTATTTTTTCCAATTTTATTTACAAATCAGCATTTTGTGAGACTTATGTCTCGCCACATGAAAGGATTGAAAGGCTTCACCACTAAAGACACCAATGTATACATGTTTAAGTATATTATGTGTGTGCGTGTGGTACATCTTAAAGTGAGGTCTTCTTGTTCTTTGATGTACCTATCGTGGCAAGGAAAAAATGACAGAAGAAACAACAAATAAATAGAGGTTTAACTGAGGAAACCTTGCCTCTTTACACAAAAGTGTAGCTGAAATTCAAAAGTCTCCTCCAGCCGGATTCTTTCTTCTTCATATATCTTAACACACGTTCCAAATACATGAAAATAGGCAAAAAGTCAGAAAAGATAGCAGCACGACTAACAGATAAACACACATTCCCACACAATATGTTGAAACTGCCCTAAATACTAGGACCACTAAGAGATAACATCTATCCAAATATTAAAAATACTAAACTCATAACATGTTTGCAAAGCATGTTTGCACGTAACATTCCTCCCCCCTTAAAATTCGGTCTTGTCCTCAAGACCAAAGTTTGGAAATTGCTTCATCTCGGTCAATTTGTTGCCGTCTTCTTCTTCGTAGCTCGCCTCTATTAAAAACAACTTCTTACATCGATGCCTCAGAACAAATTTCTCGTTGCAATGATAGCACAGCCCTTGTGCTCGTCTCTCTTGCAATTCAGCGGGGTTCATCCGTCGAACTGGAAGTGTAGGACCGCCATTGGTTGTGATGGGGTTCTACGTGTCTGACGTTGGAATGGTGCGCTGTGATAAATTGCGGGCCTCGTACATGCGGACTAGTCCGATAGCAGCAGATAAGGTTGTAGGACGCCTTGCGAATACATCTGCCTTGATGTCATCGTTCAAACCACTGATGAAGCAACTGACTTGACGGTTAGGAGGAAGTTATCCCGCCTTAGTTAGCAGTCTTTCAAATTGAGTATGGTGGTCTCGAACAGTTCGAACTTGTTGCAACTTAGCTAATTCTCCAAAGAAATCTTGGAATTGGTTGGAACCATACCTAACATGCAACCTGTCACAAAACGTCCTCTAGGACATTGCGCCTCCTTCTTGTTTGAATAATTGATAACACAGTTGAGCGTCTCCCTCTAGATGGAAAGATGCAAGGGCCACACGTTCTTCTAGAGTTTGATGGAACTGGAAGAACTGTTCCACTCTACAAGTCCAACTAGTTGTATCTTCCTCGCCATTAAAATGGAGAAAATCAAGTTTGACAAATTTTGGAGCGAAAGACTGATGTGAACCGTTTTGGCAGCTCCCATTGGCATTCCCAGTTTGTACACCACGGTTCGGGAGTGGAGCCATTGAGTTCTCAACTTCTTCATGTTCAGTATTGGCAGGACGTGGACTAAGCTTCTCGAACAATTCGTTGAGCCTGTCCATTATCTGCTGTTGTCCGATGGTAAGAGAACTCACATCGGCTTCCAACTTCTCCACTCGTTGATCCATGCCCTTGCTCTGATACCACAATGGTACGTATTGAAGTGAGGTCTTCTTGTTCTTTGATGTACCTATCGTGCCAAGGAAAAAACCGACAGAAGAAACAACAAATAAATAGAGGTTTAACTGAGGAAACCTTGCCACTTTACACAAAAGTGTTGTTGAAATTCAAAAGTCTCCTCCAGCCGGATCCTTTCTTCTTCATATATCTTAACACATGTTCCAAATACATGAAAATAGGCAAAAAGTCAGAAAAGATAGCATGCACGACTAACAGATAAACACTATCCCACACAATACGTTGAAACTGCCCTAAATACTAGGACCCTAAGACAGAACATCTATCCAAATATTAAACTACCCAAATACTAAACTCCTAACATGTTTGCAAAGCATGTTGCATGTAACAGCGTGTGCGTATGTGTGTGAAGTTTTAATGAACTTCTTTGAAGAAAATGTGTAGTTACTGATTTTTATCTGTTGGATTTTGGAGTTTACCCTACATTCATCAAATTTCCGATCAATTTATGGTCATTGAAATTGATCAAATTTTGGATCAATTTATGGTCATTCTACCTCTCCTAGTTCTACTTTGGACAATTAAAATTGTTTGTTTGTGTGACTGTTCACTTGTCCAGTATGTTTTCTACATTGGTGGATTCCTAGTTGTTTGCTTGCAGTCAATCCTGGTTACAACAGCAAAGAAATCGATTAAGTCATTTTCTTGCAATACCATCACTAAGGCCCTGTTTGTTTCAGATTGTGACAACCGTTTGTGAGGCCCCCCATCCTATTATTGGCTCAAAAATACGTTTAATTTTGAGCCAATAATCGGATGGGGGCCTCACAATCGGCTGTGACAATCTGAAACGAACATGGCTTAAATAATGAGCGATCTTATGATTCCTCACAGTCCAACCGACGTAGGACGATAGGATTAGACTAGGATTTTGGCCTAAATGGTGAGCGATCTTATGACGATAGGATTAGACTAGGATTTTAGTCTCCTTGTTGGTTTAGCTTTTTTTTATAGGAAGTTGATTCTAGAGCGTATTTTCAGATTGTACGTTTCCTCTACAGTCTTTCGTTTGATCCACTGCGTTACCAACCCAGTCATAGAGGATACAGATTCTGTGGAAAGGTCATGCAGCTGCATCAATCACAATCTTAAGAAGTCAGGTATTCAGGTGTATATTTGTGAGCAACCAATTTATAGGATTTTTTCAACCTACTGTGAATGTATCACTCACAGGTTTCAATATCATTTGGAATGCTTCATGGTATTGAACACCCTTTCATATAAATATTGCATGTGGATATCTTACTTGTTCACAGCTTCTCTTAGTTAGGAGATCAAATTTTTATTCATTGGCAATGGAATCATTGGAAGAGCTCAAAAATGTAACATGTGAAGGCACCAAAATGGAACCAGTGCAGTCATTTTGGATTCGCCTACAAATCTTCCCCAATAGCTTTGAAATAGCAGAAGCAAAACAAAAAAGGCATCCTACAGATGGACTTCTATGATCCTTATGTCATTTTGATTTTGTATTCCTTTTGGTTTTAAACTCATAGCTACCTGGCTAATGTTCCATTCAATCTACATGGTTCAGTGACATTAAGAGAGAAATAGCTTGAACTTTCTAATTAGCTTGCTAAATCAGCCCACATTTCATGAGTTGTTTAGATTGGATGTGGTACCGGATCCATTTGTGTATGGATTATCCATGATTTTTCTTTTGAATTTGAATCATGAACTTTTTCAGATGACTCATGCTGCACTTACCATGTAGAACTCTTGCATAGCATATATAGACAATGCTTGGACTGGTAAAGCTCAAACTTGTTCATTAGTTATACATTATTTATGCTCTATCTAAAACTAGAAGACAAGTAAAACAATGTTAAGTAACAGCCAAAGCAACTAATTATCCATTAGATTGTGTTCAATTCACATGTGCCATTGATAGCTTGGAACTTGTCATAATCCAGTGGTTTTGGTAAATTTTAGTCATTAAAAGTTGCTTGCCTCTCTTTGGTGCGGCTTTGTTTTCTCTGCAAAATCTCCTTATTTTGTGAATACTCATTTGAAGTATCCATGCTTTTGAAGACCATGGATGTTTTTGCTCATAGGAATTCCAGTTTAGCAGCTGAAACAATTACAGTGGTTTTTCAATAGGCTATAGTCAGATGGAAGGCCTATAATATGGTTGTGGCCCCACAGGCTGACCTTAATGTGGGCCTGGTGTGAGGCATATAATCTGTTATTAATATATTTTTGTAAACCATGCCACCTTTTTTTGATATTGACAGCCCTCTTTATTTTGAGAGATCACATAGTAATCTGTCAAAAATAGAAATATGCAATGGTGCTTCCATCATTTGTAGTCTGTGATTTATTCATCGCTGCTCTCAGGTGATGGAGCTAGAGTTGAAAAAGTTAGAGGAATCAGTCCATTCAATCCATGAAGAGATGATTTTTCTGCGAGAAAGGTATGCGAGTTCATTTAATCAATTAGTAAGGACTAAACCTTTGAGTTCTGTAAAAATGGCAACTAACTCTCCTATAATTTCTGTTCAAAGGGAGGAGGAGATGCAGATGCTAAACCAAACAATAAACTCGACGATGGCCTTATTGAGTCTGTTATCACTATGTATTTGCTTGGCAGTTGTTGGCTTGCAACTATGGCATTTGAAGATCTTCTTTGAAAGGAAGAAGATTATTTGACCCTTAGCAGAATTGAATGGTTTGGGGCTTTGCTCATATTGTATTTTTGCACTAAAATTCCAGATTGATGTTTTGATGGTTTGAGACTCATTCAGAGAAAAATGCTTGGAAAGAAAAGGGAGGTGTACACATATTATAAGACAACAAAAACTGAAATATTAATGAGAATATGAGATTTTCATCTCAAAAGAATGACAATGGACATCAAATCTCCTCTTGGCACTACCTCCCCTGCTTAGAAGGTTCCGAATCGGCTCTGTGATGTAAAATTACAAATGGAAGATCAATCAACTCCTATATGCTGCCTCTCAATTGTAGCACTACTGGCTAAGTCACGAAAAATGATCCAATCTTCTTCTATGCCATGGTTTAAACTTTAAATTGATTCTGAAGCATTGAAGCGTGGGGACAAGTACCCGTGAACTGTCAATGCTAAAGCTGCTATATTGCAACAGAATTGAACTGATTGATGTATTGTGCTATGAAACTGACGCAGCTTCAATGGCGCTACCAAGCGGCCATGCAGCTTCGACTAGGGAATCCCTGTACTTCACTTTCTTTACCAATGTGATTTCTTGCCAAGGATCTAGGGCTGGTAGGGAGCAACAAATGAGAGAATATATTAGAATCAAGATGCACAAAGAGATGCTGATATGAATACTCAAAGATAGTAATATACCAAATCCATCTATGAGCAATGTGTACTGATAAATAAGGTCCATGCACATGTAAGGCAAGTTGTCCCCCCCAACATCTGGATATTGACTCTTCGCATCTTTGAGACTCAATTCACAGGCACGTTTTGCTGCGTCTGCAAAGTCTGTGGGCTTAACTTTGGCAACCGGCTGCTTCGGATCTACAAAACCTGCCTGAACACGGGATGATATTTATAATTAGCATTTTTTTTAATGGTGAAGAGACATTAAAGACATAACACCCGCAAGATGCAAAAAAGAGAAAGAAAGAAAAAAAGATGTCAAGTTAGAAGATAATCGACTGACTCTAAGTGAGTTCTATCAACTACTGCTCGAGATATTTTGACAAGGAATGATTTTCTAGTCCAAAACACAATGTAAATGTCGTAAATTTAAGGCCGAGCAAAGAAAAAGAAAAATAGGAGAGAAGCACAATTACAAGGAAATATTGATAGAGGTCGATCCAGGCTAGTGAGAACTGAGACAAACTGAGACGTCCAAGACAAGAAAAAGTGACGATTTTTTAGGGGATTTTATTTAGGGATTTTCTGGTACTCAATTCAGGCCAAACCACCAGTCAAATGGCCAGTCTGTTTCCCTTTTTTTCGTAGGACTGTTTCTGTTATTTGTATGCAGTGGCATTACATGTCACAAATGGCAATATATGATTGAGCTACAAAATTTCTTGTTTTGAAATAGCATGATTGGGCTACAAATATTGTGCAGTTTATGTGAGAAATGCATGATCATCTCACCTCGGCAGCCCTGTCGAAGAAAAAGGAGGCAACAAATAGATTTTTCTGGCCATCCCCGCCGCCACCATTCCATACACCCCCAAATGTGCACTGCATGTGTGAGCATGTTGATTCATTGACTTTGAGAGCCTTGAGTGCAGCCCTCTGGCACTCGGTAAAGCTGGAGCCAGATAGCGGTGCTGATGCTTTATATACTGATCCACCATACTTGTAAGACCCTTGAGACAAAATAACACACCTTTCAGGAAAGTTGTGATGTTATCAGTTGCACGTCAAACATGTTGAAAGCGAAGATTATCCAAATTGACAAGGCGTGGAGAAAGTACATGAGTAACAGGCATGGAAAAAGTACATGAGTAACTCAGAACTTGTTCTGAGAAGATTTTGGTCAAACTGGATAGCCAACGATGCACTTTGATATTCAGCCAAAAAAAAAAACTCTTATTAAAGGAGGATGCTAATGTGAGAAACAGTAAGGGTCCGTTTGTTTAGATTTTGAGAACGGATTGTGAGTCCAAAACTGATTATTGGACCCAAAAGAGTCTAGAACGCACAACCGGACTCAGTTCTGGACTCACAATCGGTTCTCAAAATTTCTAAACAAACAGGGCCCTTAGGCCCTGTTCATTTAAGATTGTAGCAATCAATGGTGAGGCCCTCGGCTGATTATTGGCCCAAAATTAAAGATAATTATGGGCCAAAAATCGGCCGGGGCCCTCACCGTTGGTTGTCACAGTCTGAAACAACAGGGCCTCGTACAGTATAACTAACTCAAGGACGAACAAAATTCTCAAGTATGGTGAATGGCATGGTTAAGGTAACCACAAAGAGCCAAATAAGTCACTATTTTTTTTTCCTGAATGTAGGGCATACTAATTCAGTGTTAGACAGGCAAAAACACTGGCTTCGCTAATTTCTACCATAGTGAAAGATAAGATCAGTCAAGAAACTCACTGACAATAGATCACAGAAGCCCAAATGCATGAATTAACATTTCCAACATACCGTGATGTCCACCCAAAATGCATGGATTCTCAGAGCCCTCCATACTCTTCAGAATCTCTGCTCGAGCTGCTAATAAACCATAGTGCAAGTAACTGCAACACCAGTGATAAAAGCAATGTCAAATGATGCTATTGGATGCAAAATTCAAGGAGTAATGTGAAGTTGGAGAATCTTTTGTAGACACTGAGGGTCATCTTCATCCAAGATAAGTTGCAAAAGTTTTATCTGACAACTTCAATTTATCACTTTGATAGTCTTGGTTTTCATTGACAGCAACAAAACAGACAAAGTCAGGCACTTGATCCGAGCTAAAGTTCCCCTGGTCTCATTAGTGGTACAGATGGGAGAGCATGTGATATGAGGTCAGGACCAAGAATTCCATTTTATTTTTTTTTAAATGGTAAACCAATAATTCCATAATCAGTAAAATCATTTTGCCAAGGGAGAAATGAAAACCTGTGAACATAAAGATAATATTTTCTGCCCTTAAGAAATAATTCCTTCACATATGAATCCTCCCCATCTGTTGATTTTGGAGATTTCGCAGCATCCTTCTCTGAAATAGCATATGCCATTTGGACAGAACCACCTCCAAGATCAACTACTCCAACTGTATTTGAGTATCTCTTTCCTAAATTTCCTAACAAATAATTTATAGTGACCTGCACAAGACAAAGTAATTTCAGCCAAAATTTTCATAACTAGGACTGCTCATGTAAAAGATAAAATTTAAGAATGAACAAATGCCATCACTGGCATTTAATTCTTTAAGAACCATAAAATTTATGACAATGGGGTAAGGAAAATGATGCACTGATTTACAATGATAATATAACTAGTTTGTAGAATCAAACTCATCAAGAAGCCCTGGTGGGTGAGGGGTCTCATTTACAATGACCGGTCATCTAAAAATCAGTGAAGCTTAAAAAAGTACTCCTCAGAACAAACTGAATTTTTTTTAAAAGAAAAAACCAAATCAAGGATATTCTAAAAGAAATGGATCTTAGATCTTAGTGCCCAGAATATGTACTACTTCTAATCTTCTGAAGCCTCATTTCAATCAGCACAAATGCTTGCTCACCCAACCCAAGCACTGAAAGGCCAATTGGGTGGTCAATTTAAGGCAACGTGTAATATAAACTACCCTGTTCATTGGTGTAAATTTTTTGCATGACTTGCAATTAAATTCTTTTGAACAAAATAACTAAGCCCAAACTAACTCTATCACACTCATAAGCATACCACATTTAAGGGCATGCAGTGGTGGATTCACAAAGAATGATTACCAATAGGAGTTCGGAAACTCGGAAAATTTTGTAGCAAGTCTCATGTTTTTACAATATCATTTCCATTTGTATAAAAAAAAAGAACAAATGTAGAAAATAAAATTTCAGGAGGAGGAGAAGCCAGCAACAATCATGCAGTCACATCTTAAGGTAGCCCTAAACTTTGAGCTAATGGTTCTGATTGACAAGAGGGATTCGAGGCCATCAGGAACCTTCCATAATCTGATCTTGTTGTGTATGGAGACTCAATTGATGTTCAATAGAAAAGACAAATATGATATTCAATGAAAATTACAACCAAAATATACTTCACATCAGAATCTTCATGAGTGTACTCCTATTCCAGTTACTCTCGCCACTTCTCCCCCGTGGTAGAGTGATAAAAATGAGAATGTGACACACAGGTACATAAATAAACATGTGACAGCCTGAATCATAATTCTAAAACATGAACTGTGCAGCATAAAGAAAGCAACTTCACATAATATACCCACTGAAAGGCGCCTTCCTGAGTTCCATCAAGAACTGTGACCCAGTCTGATTGGAATTTCAATGAGCTCTTGTCTCCCAGAAAATCTTTTACCTGTAGATAGCAAGTCCTACTCAATGAGAACATGCACAGAGTCTGTACAAGCATACAACTTAGACAAGATTCATGTAATGATTTAGTTGATGTATCCCCTTCTGTTAGCCAAGCACAGGTACAAGTGTCAAGTATGATACTGGTGCTAGTCCTTAGACACGTGAAATTACAACATGAGAGTAAATAAATACGGACAAGTTTATCATTCCGACATTACCTTTTATTAAGTCTGTAAAGTTTAGATGTATGAAACAGTTTTACTAGAAAAAACTAACAGTACAATTTAAATATGCCAGGTTTTATACATTAATAAATAAAGTGTGATGATGTTTTCACCCCCCCCCCCCCTGCATTACGCATGCGCTCCCCTTATAACATGATTTGACGTCAAAAAGCATTAAAGTTGCCCACTTTTCACGTCAAATCACGTTCTAAGTGGAGCGCATGTGTAATGCAGGGGGATTGAAAATATCATCTCCCTAAATAAAGCGTGTGAAACTTACCAATTACTCCAAAAGCTTAAGCTGTTGGAGAAGGCAGTATTTAATCTTTTATACTATAACACTCCCCCTCACGTGTGGCCCCTCTTTCTAGGGTTGGCCTACACGTGGCACATGTGGCCCCTCTTTTTTGGGTTTGGCCATTGCATGTGGATTTTTGCTATCAAGGAGGTTTGAACCCAGACATTTGCTCTGATACCATGTGAAACTTACCAATTACTCCAAAAGCTTAAGCTGTTGGAGAAGGCAGTATTTAATCTTTTATACTTTAACAAAGTGTATAAAGGAATAATTTGACTTAAAGTCCAAACGATCATTCTATTCTGTATGCTGGAGACAAATACTGGTAAATGATAGGAACTGATAGGAACTGCAAAAGCCTAAAAAGGCCATAGCCAAGTGACACAATCAATTGAATCAAATACGGGAAACAAGAGAAAAAGAACTACTATAAAGTTCCTTCTTTTTTTTTTCTTTAATATTTTGGTGAAGAACTAACATTCACCAATAGCGCCATTGCAACTTCTTGTCCAGCAATAACAAGAGAATATTCGACAAAGAAGTTCAAATATGTATAATCCAAAGTTGTACCTGAGTCACGGAAACAGCCTCTCTGCAAAGCAGGGGCAAGGCTGCGTACATCTAGCCCTCCCCAAACCCGGCAATGGCGGGAGCCTCATGCACTGGGCTGCCCTTTTTTATAATCCAAAGTTGTGCAAAGGTTTGCAACAATGTGGGTTAGTGTTTGAAAAGACAGAAGATGTGCATTATATGGACTAGATGCCCTAAAAATACCCTATCCAAAACTGTGGCGGGCACGGGTACAGCATCCAAAATGACGTGCTTGGATTTTGGTAACATAGGTACTTTAATCATGTTAATTTGGAAAAGGACAAACTAATGAAAGCAGACAATGTTTTATCTAAACATTCAAACATAAGAATTGAGATCACAGTACAGAGAGCCAGTTACCGCTTGTAATATCTTGTCAGATGCATCACCTTCCAACGCCCTCAGACCTGCAGTCGCCTGAATAAACATAAAAACATGTACAATGGTTAAAGGTGGCTTCAAGTTCAAGCAACAGCATTAATTTCCGGATAGAAAGCAGTGCCTTTTGATTAAGCTCCTGAAAAGTATAAATTCTAGGAGATATTTACCCCAACTCTAACTGGTGTCTTATGACGCAACCCTTGAGGAACAACATTTTCAGCTTCCACCAAAAGAGACTCAAGTGATTCTGCGGCAGCCTGGGGATCACTAGCATATGCACTCAAACCTGGTGTTAGCTGCAAAAAAGGCCAAAAAAAATGGATGATAGGAAAGGCATGTATTTGGTGCAAACATACCTTGCAGAAACGAAAGATTTGCTGTTTGAAGCAAATTATATCAAAATTTTATAACTATTTTCTTAGGCCATCTAATAACTTAACAAGAACATTCCTAATTGATAATTAAATGGAGTTTTTGCTAAAGAGAGCCTCCCATACGCATATCAGTCACATGCCACCAGAAGAATGGATCTTTATGCTCTGCGACTTTTAGAATAAACTTTTATAACTTGACAGCTTGAATTCCATGTACTCATATAGATGATATTTTTTCTTGGTAGTACAGTTTTACAAAAGGGCCTTGGGCAGTAGGGATCTTCGCTCAAACCGACTCGACCCCACCCAAACTACATGATTATGATTGTACTGGAATAATAACAGGCCAACAGCAATGGGAAGAAGCACTAAGGTTTTCCAGTTAGTTTAATACAAGAACATGTAGAAAAAGTGAGACAATGTACACTATATGCCTGAGAAAAATGTCTTTTGGACATAATGAGAGTGTCAGTGTTGGTAAAAGATACAATGTATTGGACACACAAACTTCCAGATGAATGAATCAAGACAACAATTTGTGAAAAATAGAAAAAAAAAATCAAAGAAATTTATAGACCGATGGCACATCCATCCATGTCAACACACATGTCAGTATAAATATGTCCATAAACAGCTAATTAACCTTAAAATACAGTGCCCTTGTTACATTAGTCTGAAGGGATTGGTTACGAATTAGAGGCATACATCAGCAGCCATCTGTCATGCATATGACATAGCATCTTATTACATTCTAATAAGGTTCAAGAATAAGATATAAAAGCCAGCATGTTTTCATTTCTGAGAAATAAAAAAAATAACTGAGTGATTTAGCGTCAATGCATACAAATTTCAACCGAATTTCACATAAATGTTCATACATAAGACTTGAAAACCCCTGAGAAATAGCTCAAAAACTGCTTCTAATGTGTTTCAGCTGGAAATTGAAATCCAGCATAATATAAGAAGACTTATAGAAACACAGGGTGGCCTGTTCGAAAAATAAAACATAGGAATGTCCGGAACCCTAATATAAGAAGACTCCTATAGATTGAATGTAAGAAAGACAAGTCGATTGAAAAAACAAAAAAAACCTACAATCAAAGCAGAGATTTGAAAGGGAAAATGAAGGAAATTAACAGAATATGAGACTTCATAAGAATATGATATTGAAATCCCAGTTCCAGACAAAATGATGAGAAACAATCACAAATCCCACCACATAAGTCACCACATAGGTCGGACACTCCAGAGACAGATCAGGAAGATGAAAACTCATGAAGCCGCAAATTAAAGATCCATACGTACCATTTGGATTCATGATTTTATAATCAAGGATTTTAAAACCCTAGATTTAAAATGCTAAAACCTGGATTTTAAATGTGCAAATAATGTGTGTTACCACTCAATCTTGTAAAATTCAGCTTTTAGTTAAAAAATCCATGTTTTAGCTTATCAAATCTAGGTCTCAGCTTGTAAAAACCAGGATTGTGGTAAAATTCACGTTTTAGCTTATAAAATCGAGGTTTCAGCATTTACAATCGATGTTTTAGCTTATCAAATCTAGGTTTCAGCTCGTAGAAACCAGGATTGTTGTAAAATCCAGGTTTTAGCTTTATCAAATCTAGGTTTCAGCTAGTAAAAACCATGATTGTTGTAAAATCCAGGTTTTAGCATTTAAAATCCATGTTTTAGCTGATCAAATCTAGGTTTTCGCTTGTAAAAGCCAGGATTTTACTAAAATCCTGGATTATACAGTCCGGATTTCCATTTTCCATAGCGATCGTTCAATACAATCAGAATTCAAAATCTTAGAAACAATAATCCACATTCTCCTCTAACTTCCATTACAAATCAAGAGTATTGCGAAAATAGAATGAAAATATAATTACCTGTCGGAAAAGCTCAAGATGTTTACCAATAGGAAGTAGATCCAAATTCTCATCAAAGCAATAAACATGAACTCTGCTGCCAGAGCTACCAGCATCAAAAATCACAGCATAACTCTTGGAAACAAATCTCCGGTCCGGCGAGAACCTCCGGCCAGTGAGGACGGAGGTTCCGCCATCAGAGAATGAGGAGATTATGATTCCGTCAGTGATTCGAGGCATGAGGAAGAGGAGGAATGAGATTAAGAGGAGAGGGATTGTGATTAGAAGGATTATAGCGCGAAATCTGTAGATCTTTTCAGAGAGGGATTCTTGACGAGAGCGTTTCATTTTTTCGGATTGGATCTGGTTTTTGAGTTCGGTTGAGGATGGAGATCTGTACCTGATCTGGCCGTTTGATGAAGCCTTCAAGGGCTGAGATGATTCCTGTAGATTATCCAGCTTATTTCTCTGATTCTGGATCTTGAATTTTGAAATTCTAATTTCTATAGAGAGAGAGGGGGGGAAATGCAATCTCCCTCTTCGAATTAGGGAGAGAGAGAAAGCGGGAGAGAGGAGGAGGAGAGGAGGAGACCGCCTGTGGCTTTATACCTATCGTCTTATAATAGAGAAATGAAAATCACATATACGCATGTTTTAGGGAAATATACACTTAGACCCCTGTGGTTTCTGACATATTCAACTACCAAAAAAACAGTGGGCCCACATTGTTTGGATGATCCAAAGCGATCATTTGATGGGCCCTGACATAGATAGGGTGTGCCAAAAAAATCATCTTCATAGGATCATCCTAACCCTTCGATCTGTGGACGAACCGTCAACTTATGGAGCTTTACCTTACACAAATTGAAACCAGAGGAGGTCTACTAGTAACTTTTTAAACATTAGGGGTTAAGTTGAATGTGTTAGAAACCACATGGGGTCTAAGTGTAGTTTTCTCCATGTTTTATGCAAGGGAATGATGTCAGCTAGACCTGGTAAAAAGTGACCTGCACCCGTGAGTCCACGGCCCGCCCGTAAATTACGGGTCTAAGTCACCAACCAGTGACCTGTTTGAAATTGACCCGCGGGTGCCGTATAGAAGTGCAAAAGGTTTACTTTGGACTTGTTTTTGCCCTAATTGTCATAAATTTTGAATTTACTTTGTAGTTTTTTCAGCGATCGTTATATTTTACTACATTCATTCGGTATTTTTTTTCATAATTTATCTACTTTGCTTCCATTTTTCTGTAATTTTTCATTTACAACGTAGTATTATTATTTATGCTAGCCACCTTTTCACAAATCATACTTCTTCAATCTTTTCAGTTTGCACCTGTCAGAATAAGACAAATGTCTTAAAAAGTCTAACATAAATGGGCTAACATCACATGATCGTTGCCAAAGATGGTTGGGGAAGGTGGCTAGCAAATCCTTATACAAATGAAAAGAATCTAAAAAAATATGTCAAAAATCCGGGTGACCAGCTGGTCGACCCGGCCCGTACGGGCCGGGTGCGGGTCCAAGCTTAGTTAAAATTTCCAAGTCATTTTAACCCGGCCCGTTTGACCCGGACCCGTACGGGCCTGGCCCCAGCACAACCTTTTTTTAATAATTGCACGGACATAGCTTGTTTTTTCTATTTTAATTGTCTTGGAAGAGTTTTTGGGAACTGAATTAACCTTTTGACAATTCTTTAATTACTAAAAGACAAAAAGATTTAGTGCAAATAAACAAATAAGGTTGTGCTGATATCATTTTTCTTTATTGTCCATACTGGCATTCGGATCAACAGATCTGATCAAATATACACGTAAAAGTGGGGTTAACAAGTATCTTTTGAAAACAGGGATTTGCTAGGGACCATCGCAGAAGGCATTTCACGGGCTGGCTGTTGCATGGGAGAGCAGCCACGTAGGATGAATTAAGTGAATAAAGATGATCCGATGACGTTTCTAACATCAAGAAAGCGAACTTTCTAAAGACGGGTTAATCGCTCATACAAGATAAAAGCCAAGGCACGTTTGGCATGGGCTAAGAGGAATCGGCAAATTTGACAATTGCCGGGGAACTGTTCGACAAAATGACTGAAAGAACTTGCAAAAAATCGGATAGGTAACTTTCTCTGTCCCTTGCTATTTTTACCCCAAGGATTGATTGCTCTGGTACAAAGTCATCCCTTTTCGATTTGTAGATGTTTTTATACCTCGGATTTTGTGGCTGTCAGATTCGAGATGATGTGGCTGCAGCATCCTAACCTTCCTGATCTCATCAAAAATGGATGGTCCTGTGGTTCTGCGGTTCCTGTTAAGTATTTTACGTCAGCAAGTCCCTTGATTTCAAGAACTATCGCGTTTGATTTGGAAGGCTGAGCACATCTCAACTAATCTCTTACAAACTGACACACGTTGATTCCAAATGGATAGGAAAACATCTCGTACTTTGATACATGTCTAGATGGCTCCCCTATAGATTGGAATAAATTACTTTGTTATTTAGAGAACAAGTTCAGATCTAGAGAAGATCTGATATATTTAGTAGCTTGATAGATTAGAATACTAATTTAAATTAGTATAATCTTTATTTAGATATTTTTATTCTTTATCATAAGATCTTTCTATGTTTATCTTGGAGTGCTTTATATAAGCACATGCTACTGTAATGGAAGCCAATGAATGAAGATTGATCCTTCCCTCGAAGTGGATCAAGAGGTTGATCTTCCCTCTAAGAAGATAGAATCACGTTACGAACCGATTCGAGTTCGTATACATAGATGGGTCCCCACTTAGTAGAATAGGTTAATTAGATATTTTAGTGAATAAAATCATATCTTAATATATTTAGTAGTTAGGTTAGATTAGGATAGTCTCTAATTAGCTATTTCTATTATCATAATAAGATCTTTTTAGATCTTTCTATGTTTATCTTTGAGTGTTTTATATAAGTAGATGTTATTATTAATGGAAATCAAGGAAGAAACTAGTTTGGAAAATTGTGTCTTGTGCACAAAGGAGGACTGCTCCTTCCCTCGAAGTGGATCAAGAGGTCGATCTTCTCTCTAAGAAGATCAATCGCGTTACGAACCGATTCGGGTTCGTAACAATTGGTATCAGAGCAGATCGATTTTCAATTTCGTATTAAGGATCAATCCTCCTTTGTACAAAAAGACACAATTTCTAAGATAGATTTCTTCATTCATTGGCTTTCATTACAGTAGCATGTGCTTATATAAATCACTCCAAAATAAACATAGAAAGATCTTATGATAAGAATAAAAATAACTAAATAAAGATTATACTAATCTAAATTAGTATTCTAATCTATCAAGCTACTAAATATATCAGATCTCTAGATCTGAACTTGTTCTCTAAATAACAGAGTAATTTATTCCAATCTAAATGGGACCCATCTAGACACGTATCATACTTCTGATCATGATATCAATAAACCAATTCCTAGGTACCCAATCCTGAGAAGCAGAGAGTTGGCAGGGGAATTAAGAAGAGATGCCTCACTCTCTCTTCGAATTTAATGTAGTCGAGTTCAAAGAGTAAGATCCCACTCCTTATGGAGGTGGCATCGATCTCACTCTCACTTACGGTCAACCCCTTCCACTGTCGGACACAATCTGTTATCCCTGTTCGATTTAGGAGCCCAATTTGTCGAGTTTGGATGGATTCTCGTATGGGTCTGTAACATCGCCTTACCGGCAACACCCGCCTGATTACGAGGGGCACTGAAATGATGGCGAACTGATTCATTCACGTGAGGAAGAATGGAGTTGGCCGCGTGATCCCGTCCTTGTTCCTCCCATGGTTATGACTACAATGGGGAAGGTATCTTCGTGTATGGCTATGGAAATGGCCATGACTATAACTATGGTGACTAAAATAAGCCTGTTGACTCATATCTTGGCGAAGAAGAGGGATATTTTCATGGAAGGAGGAACATGGTTACGGTTCTTATGGCTATGGCTTGCCTGAATCTGAAGCTGCAGATGATTACCATCCTTATCACACATACCCTTATACAGATCTCTTTAGTAATTGGCCTTGCCTGTCTTGAGAGGATGGGGAATACTATGATAGACATGATACGTACAAACAAAACTATGGAAATCAGTGGAAGGGTACTGCGGAGTATCTCTTTGGATACACGTATGGTGAAAACAGAGATGAGAGCCACAGTTATGGGAACCCTACATATGGCTATGAAAGGCACAGCAATGAGCAGTCCTATTATGGGAAGGAGGAGTATATTGAGGCGTCATGGTTTCAGAAACCATGACGCTATGGCTTAACCGGGAAGAAGTTTATCCCCGTCCAATATGTGAGTAACCAACCTTGTCTGAATCCTAAATTCTTCTATTTAGACATTTAATGTTTATTTTTAATCCTTTGGTGGATAATTTGATAATGCATTAAAAGGCCAAAAACTTGGATAGCAACTCTCAAGATATGTGTTAAGAAAAGCCTCAGAGAGGCAAGAAAGAAGTAACTACATCATAACTGACAACACTCTATAAGATGTACACCGTCATCCCACATCCTACATCCAGAAGTCGTACGTCTAGATGAATCATTTGAAATTTTTTCTCTTGGAATGAGTAATGTCCCCATGCTAGATGTTTGATGTGATATTTTTTCTTAGCAATTTTTGGCCTTTTTTCTTGCCTTTATAATGGCAAGCTTTTTTTCTTGTTGTATCAGCTGTTGGCTTTTTCTTATTAATAAATTCCTATGATTTGTGGACACGGACACGAGTGTTGCGTGTCGACACTGACACAGAGTGTTGGACTTGGCAAACCCCCAAAATTTAGAAACGAGGATACTGCTAAAATAGAAAGTATATATAATCATAGTTTGTCGATATGGTTTCGTACTTTCGTGTGTCGAGTTTCGACATGGACATGAGTTGTTTGACATGGAAACATCTAAAAATCTAGAAATGGTGACACGCACGTACGCTTAAAATTATTGATTATTACACAAATACGTGTCCCCACGGCCACATTAGCAATATATTTAAAAGTGTCCAAAGGAGTGTCGACACGTGTGGACACGCATATCATGTCGGACACAGCAAGACACGTGTGTCTACAATAAATTCAGTGTCGGTTAAATCATAGATAAATTCACATGGCCAAAAAAATATCATCATTTTTTTATCAACTTATGTCGATGTTTGCTTAATTTGGCCCGGAAGCAATATTTTATGCATTGTTTGTTGCCTATTACCAGTTCGTCTAATGGAAGCCGTCATTCATGAAAGGTGGGAATGATAGGCATGGGCTTTGGTAATTCAATGAGTGTTGAAATAGGGCCCACAAGTTCGAAAAAAGGAGTCTCTTGGAAGGAAGAGAAGTTTTCAACATTTGCGATGTAGAGAATCGGAGAAATACCTTCTCGAATAAGGATCATCCACGATTTGCAACAAAAGTAAAACTAATGTGAGAAACACAATCACACAAGGAACACAAGATTTACGTGGTTCGGCAGTGTGCATACGTCCACGGGAGAAGATTTTCACTATTTTGGTCTAGGGTTATTAACTCTCTTCTTCTTGGCCAAGAAAAGACAAAGGAAACTTAGTTACCCGTAATCCTAACATGTGTCTTATATTGCCACTGCACAGAGAATATTACCGAAACATCCTTTAGCGGAAATCCAAATATTAAATTTTCCTTTCGGGGCACTGCCCTCGAAATCCTGGTAGGGGTGCGCTGCCCCATGCACCCCCACTGAGTTGACTGTGTAGCTTGACTCATGTGTGCTTCGCATACATTAGTCCGTCAGGTCCTGTATAATACCAGAACACAAGACATCTGCACAACATGTGATGATGTCAAAATTCGGATCTGGGCGTCGGACGAGCGCTATTGGCAAAACCAGCAGCTTAGGTTGGTAGAGCTCCTATTCATGGGTGCCTGCGCTCATAGAAAACAACCTTAGAAGGGCCCCAGAGTGGGGACTTGGGGGCACCCTCCGACGCTCAAGTCAGGTATCGGTATCACAGATATCTAAGCAAGACTAATAGAGATAAACATGCTTATGGGGGGAAGAAGAGTGTCCTCGTACCATTGAGCAAGGGGGTGCCTTTTATAGGCTTAGAGTTCTTACACCATGTTTTGGTGTATAAGCCATGTGTCCTTGTGCATGGCAAGTTTTTAGCATGTTTGCCACTTGTCGTAGTGCTTGCCATGCATTAGCATGTATGCCATGTTTCTAAAGTAAAAGGGGAATTTATTTAGTTTTCCCCCAACACTTGTCTTTATACTTTTCTTGATCATAATTAGATTCCTTTGGTATAAGGGTGACACGTGGCGGGCTCTAACGCTCCTACCGTATTTTCTCCCTATCAACATCTGACGTGTTTGACCTTTTCAAAGTCTAACCAATTGTGGGCAATATTAGAGATTAAGTGGGTTGTGGCAACACATGGGCCATATGAGAGAGTTATTTGTTTTGATTTGTTTCTGTTCTAAAGGCAAAGAGTCCAAGTAGGAGTTTTTTTGTGTCTTTAAGTAGATATTTTTAATCTAGAATTGTTGAAGTTAGGAGGTTTGTTTTATTTAGGACACTTGGTAAGTGAGACATGTTTTAGGTTAATTAGGAGTCAAGTCCTCAAGTGATTGGGAAACAATTCTATGTATATTGTAAGCCTTAGAGCATCATATGGAGTGGAATGGACTATTAAACTTTGAGAGCTTTGTGGCCCCTCGTGCCTGTGTCTTCATGGTGTCGATAAATGCTGGGATTCCATTGATCAAGGAACAACCCTCTAGGTGGCTTTCTAGGGTTCAGTGGTTGATTCCTTTGATTTGAGCATTTTTTCTTTATGTGGATTTCAAAGGGAACAAAGGTGGATTCTTTTTGGGTAAATCTATCTCCTTTATCTATCTTAGTTCTTTATTTATGGTTTTGATCTTGTGTTTTCTATCCATAGGTTACTCTTTCACCATCAGTTTTGTTTCCTTTGTGCTTAGGATCTGTAGGACTGTTTTATCTTCATATAGCTTCTTCTCTACAAACCTCCATGGCTGGTATCACTATGTTCCTTCCCATCTTGCTAAATCTACAAGCCCATGAACCATAGTTTCAAAACCTCCCCCGTCGACTCTCTTTTACCTTGTCCGCATTTTGCCTTATAAAGTCAAACAAAACTCCTTTGACTTTTCGAGTTATGACCTCATCAACCGAGTACTCGACCACATCGTGCCACGTTGACTAGGATTTGCTTTGGCTTTGACCCGCATCTGCGTTTTGAAATAGTGCCATGAATTTTTTTTTAAATCTTTGTTTTCTACAAGCCCATGAACAATTTTTTATGTCTGTGTTTTCTATCTTGTTTGAGAACCCCACATTTTTCTTTCTTTCCATCTTTAGACTGCAGTGTGCATAACCACGATAACTTTAGGTCCAAATCTGCAATTTCCTCCAATTTTCTGAAATTTCAGCACACCTCTACAGTTTCCTGAATTAATTTTACCTTTCCGACAGCATGTTCTACGTCAGTTGGTATCAGAGCATCCCCTTTAAGTTCTCCTGCATCATTTGCTATCATAGCTTCATATTTGAGTTTCTCTGCATCAGTTGGCATCATAGCTTAGGTTCGTAATGTCTTCAAAAGGCAGTGGGATTTCTATGGGAGGGGTGACGTGTGTTCAACAAGGTGCCTTATTCTTGTGGATGATCGAAAGGATAAAGCAGTTGGAGGCGCAATTAAAAGCCCAACGGACAGTTTTTAGGTGACATAAATTGAAGTCAACGAGACCTAGAAGATTGATTGTGTTAAAAATGTGGTGGCATTGGTTTTCCCGAGCTTCTGGTGTATCAGGTGGAGTGCCAACCTCGTGCTATGCATCTTGAGTTCTTGACTGCTTAGATGAGACCATAACTGGTTAGAGAGATACACATTGGAAGTGTGAGTTATGCACTTCAATTGATCATCAACAAGAGTCTTCTTTCGAGCTAGATCAGGGAGTTATGCACTTCAATCGATCATCAACAAGAGTCTTCTTTCGAGCTAGATCAGCCTATGTACTCAATGGGTGGTCGAGCCATTTCAAGCGTGGGAGAATGATGGTGGCTATCATTCATGAAAGCCAAGAATGAGACACACGGGCTTTGGTGATTCAAGAAGTGTTGAAACAAGGCCCACAAGTCCAAGAAAAGGAGTTGCAAAGAGGGAGGAGCAATATTGAACAATTTTGACATATTTGACTTGCTCAAATGACTCAAACCAGTCATGGACAATGCTATAGATTAAGTGGGCTGCCACAAACGATGGGGTCCATGCTAGCTTCAGTTTGAATTCAAAGAGTCCAAGTAGGAGTTTATTTGTTTCTTTTAGTAGCTCTTTTATTATTTAAGATTGTTGAAGTTAGGAAGTTTGTTTTATTTAAGATTGATGGTAAGTGAAATGTTTTAAGTTAACTAGGAGTGTATGTCCAAAAGTCGTTGGGAAAGAATTCTATATATTGTAAGCCTTACAGCATCAAATGGAATGGAATGTATTATTAACATTTTCGAGAGCTTTGAAGCCCCTCTTGTGCCTTGTGGTTTAATGGTGTCAATCAATGCTAGTTTCTATCGTCAAGGAACAACCCTCTGTGGATTCCTGGGATTCAATGGTGGATTCCACTGTTTTGGGCATTTTTTCCTTAGGTTGATTCCCTAAGGACCAAAAGTAGATTCTTTTGGGTAAATCTATCTCTTTTATCTATTTAGCTCTTCATTTAGGTTTTAATCTTGTGATTTCTATCCATAAGTAAATCTTTCATTAACAGTTTTGTTTGTTCTGTGCTTAGGATCTTTAGGATTGTTTTATCTTCGTATAGTTTCTTTTCTACAACACTGCAAGGCCGATATCCCTAGATTCCTTCCCATCTTGCTAAATCTACAAGTCCACAAACAAATTTTAAAATCTGTGTTTTCTATCCTGTTTGAAAACCTCACATTTTCCATTCTTGTCATCTTGATAGTATAGTGTGCATAAACAGAATACCCTTAGGTCCAGATCTGTAATTTTCAGAAACTTCAGCACATCCTTTCACTTTCTTGAATTGTAACCTTCCCATAACCTGTCCTACATCATTGTCACTTCCCGCCATTTATGAACTAGCCATCTTCTGTTTCTTTTGTCATGATTTTCTTGAGTATGGATATGCCTCACAAAGAGCCAGATGTTTTGTGTGTCAGTGAACTCCTAAAAGAAAGAGAACCAGAAAGTGTTTGTTGTTGCAAGTGAATTTCAAATAATCCGTGAATTTAGGATCTTACAGATTATATGGTATCACCATTTAAAAAAACAAAAAAAAACAAAACAGATTATATGGTATCAAACACGTGAATGTTATTGGAAAAGGAACATATTGAGCTATACTCCAAATACATGTTTTGTGTGCCTGTTATTGGAGAGGGAAGGTATACTCCAAATACATCATTCAGTGGAAGGGAACTCCACAATATATTTGTTCAAAACTTAAAAACAATCTGGTAGGGATATTATTTCGATCCAACCAGTAGTGAATTAATGCAGTGCAAATCATAGGTCCTTTAAACCAAAAATTGGAGAAAGAAAGATAACCTTTGAAGAAGTTTTCTTTTTATGAATTTTGGTGATTTTATTTGAATTTTTATAAAAAAACAGTTTATTGGGTATTAGAAAGTCCGTGTTTTGGGAGATGTGGTTGTTTGGAGCTTGTAGAGTTTTTGTTTTGAATCGAGGAGGTTGAAGTTTAAGTAAAGAAGGTTGAATTATGATGGGTTGATAATTATAAACAATTGAGGTTATAAAGTTAAATTTTTCAATGAGATCTAGATTATTTTCTTTGGAAAGTTTCTATTTTTGTTCTCAAATAATTCTATCAGGTCTAATATTTTTTTAGAAGTGTTTTAAACAAGGAAAGTGTCTAGGAGTCCTTACTCTGGGAAAGCTTTGGAGTCATAAAAGTGCAACTATGTGGTCTGTGTAATGGATTTTAGGACTAGTTTTGTAATCATTACGAAAATTGAAATTTATGCAAGTAGTTTTGCCTCTTCTATGTTATTTTCTCTTTGAAACAACATATCTTACTCATTACCGTCATTTATTGAGGTATGTGCTTGGTTGTTTTGTTGTTGTTGAATTTAAGTTAAAAACTTGTGATTATTATTCGATTTCTGCTGCACTAGTAGATAAAATAGAAGAAAGAGACTTATATATGGTGTGAATCAAGGTTGCCAGAGCGGGAATCAAAAGCGGGAATCGAAGGTTCCCAGGGAAGAATCCTACTCAAGGTTGCCAGAGCGGGAATCGAAAGCGGGAATCGAAGCTGGAATCGAAGGCTCCCAGGGAAGAATCCTGCTTCCTTGGTGTGAATGGAGAAATCATCCATTCATTATGTTGTTGAACAAGTACCAGCAGCATATATGCAAATAAGGCACACAAGACTATATTACCCCTAAGAAATGGACGACTATTTCTAATGGAAAAATATACTTTGAAATATTGTTCCATTTTTAACTAAAGCCCCTATGAATTGTAGTTGAACCCATAACTGTTACAATTGGAACTCCATTTCAATTGCATATCAGTCTATGTTCTAGAAGTGCTTCAAAAAACTCCATTTATAGAACCGATAACAACTATAAGGGGAGCGTATCCGGGTGTGTTTCTTGTTGTGATCGCATCAATGATTTGTTTGGTTGTTTCTTTCAGCTTTTCAGTTTGTTTGACGAGATCTTTGTGTCCTCGTTGGAAGCAGGACCAAATGTCATTTTGAAACCTTCAAGGTATTTTCTTTGTTATGATGTTCTTTAGGTGTCTTTTGGAGGAAGGTACTCCCTCTTTCCCATGGGGAATCATTTTGTAAAGTTCTATCACCTAAGAATACTTGAATGCTTATGTAGGGGCGAGATGGTATCGATATTGCATGGATACTTCTGTTGGTCAATATAACTATCATGTTTCAAACATGTGTCTCTTCAAATTGACTTTCATGCTTTTTGCTTGGATTGTGTATTTGGAATTATAATTTTGAGTATGTGTCTTATAGATGGTATAATTATTATATTATTAATTTCATCTTCTGCGTTAGATCTAGTTAAATTCTATAAAAAAAATTCTTACATTTTTGCTGTCTTATCTCATGCTATGGGTTCTCATATCCATATCTGTATCTCAGATTTTGGAAAATGCCAAGTCGTTTATTTTTAGTCCTTTTCAGTTTCTATGTCTGTATCTATTTCTGGGTATCATAGTCTCTCAGCCCTAGAGTACAAGGCTTTTTCTGGATGGCGGGGTTGCAAAAGATAAATAATGGTTTCAGATCCAATCCTCAAGCGATTTTGAATGTCTTGGACCTTTTTGGATTCATACTTTTATCATGTGGAGGAATTATGCATTCATCATCTTTGGGAGAGAGGTCGAATCCTATTGTCAATGACTCAATTTGTCGTGGTGTGGGTCATCTGAGAAGAGAGAAATCGTAGGGTCTTTAAGGGTAGCACTACTTCGTTAGGGAGTATTATTTTGCAAATCAAAAGCATGAGAATAGAGACATCATAGGGTCTTTAAGGGTAACCTAACACTCAGTTTTAAAACTCCCCCGCATCATCGTGGACTCTCCCCGAGTCAGCTCCCTTTTACCTTGGACGTGTTACATGTTTTGCTCCACAGAGTCAATAGAAACTCCTTTGACTCTCCCGAATTATGACCGCGTCAACCAAGCACTTGAGAGCAGTGTAAAATTCTGGATCTTACAATGGAAGTAGAGTGCAGATATGGGGGAAGTAGGTTGCAGATGAAGGCTCAATCCCAGCTTACCTACCCGAAAGAAAATAAGCAGAAATTTTAAGAGTAATAGCGAGACAGTAAGACCGAGCAGGGGACCGAACAAATGGGTTCCCGACACAACATCACAAGTGATGTAAGCCAGCTCTTAGGTTTAGGAAAATCAACAAAAAGTAGTTTTTTTTTTTCAGACAGGGCATATTGTCATTGTTGGACTCTCCCATCGGTCTTACTATCGGTCATGATATCATTTTTCAAATTTTAATAGTTCATGTAAATCGAATGCCTTGTTTCCTTATAAAATGATGCTCAGAACTCAAAACCCATGGTAAATGTAAGTTGTGTTAATGGAATGCAGGTAAAACTGAAAACTGAAACCTTGTGTTGGACCTGAATCCATGGGGTGTTGGGATCCGTCACTTGTCCGACACAGGTACTTTGTATGGTTAGAAAGTCCATGTACTCTTAACTGAAGTTCATTATAAAAAATCCTTGTTTTCTTCTCTGTTACTTGAGTTCCTGCTTTAGTTCTCTTCTTAATTTCCACACATGGAGACCCCAAATGCACAATGCGGCTCAACTTGCTGAAAGCTCATTACTTTAGGTAGCAGCAACTTATTTCTTCCAAGCTGTAGATGCTATCAATGTTGCCTTCATGTAAGTTTCTTCAACTATTTTCAAAGACACCAAAATTCTGAGATGGAGGATTAAGAGACACTGTTATAGAACAACAGGGCCCTTGCCACATGAGAGGGGTAGATCGTTGTTTTCGTCTTCTAGAACAACAAGGCGCTCTTGTTCAGGCTGAAATGATTCGCATGCAACGTGAGGGGTCCACTCCATTCATAGTTGAGGGAGACTCAGACTCATTCAATACGGTGACTTGGGCAACCACCAAGGCGGATGGTCCTTGGCGTATTCGGAATCTTGTCAAGGAAATCAAGGATATTGTCCATTAGCTCAATCCGACCATTGTGCATAGAAGGAGATCGGCTAATGAAATGACAGATCAATTAGAGAGGGGGGTTCTATTAGACTCCAGGTCGATTTTTACCGCCCTCGATTGGGTGGGGAATGGTAATATTGTATCCTCGCCTGATTGCTGTGATTGTATTGGGGGCAGGGTGGCACCTTGTCCCCAGCCTTCTGATTTTGATTATCAATGAACCCATCTTTCCAAAAAAAAAAATGGGCCCTTGCCACATAACCAATGAGTTGATTGCTTATAAACTAAGAATAACCACATATGGTTCCAACCACTTCCATTGAACACCAACATTTAGATTCCACCAGCGAACAGTTGATCTATCATGCATTGATGACTGAAATCTGGGGCAATAATCACTTGTACAACCAATTTATTTTAGTCCAATTCCTTGAAAGAATTTACTCATTGTTGGGTGAAAATGAGTGTAAATTGTGAAACTTCACCATGTCATTATGTTATGAACTGCTCAATTCACCTTTATTGTTGCAAGGTACAAACAGCCTTTCCACTTCCCTTGGTGTATCTGCGTCACCAGTTCAAGTAAAATGCGATGCATCATCTTGTCATGATCTGGATGCCTATTGAGCAATTTCCCTGACAAGTGAAAGCGAAATCCGAGCACATGGCAAAGCCATTTGTGGTGTGGTGAGTAAAAAAGAGAAACCAAAAAAATTGTTACTGAACTTTTTTTTATGCTAGTACAGTCTAGAAATAAATTGGCAGCAATTAAAATGTTTGCATTCTCAATTGTTATTCAAGCATTGCTAGTTGTGTTAACTTATATATGATGTGTGTATGTACGCCTGAGTCTTTTCTGAGTGAAGATTGGAAGAGGAATTACTTCCGGTGAGGGCAGGCTAAACTCTTGGCGTTCAATTGAAAGTGACCCTCAGAGAAGAATTTGTAAACCCTCGCCTGATATATTTACCCTGTACAAACATATGATGCTAAAACCTTAAACCCTCCTACTCTCTCTAGGAAACAAACGACATGCCATGGTTTTACAAAACTCTCTCTCTCTCTCTCTCTCTCTCTCTCTCTCTCTCTCTCTCTCATAGTTTTAAAGCTCCTGTGTCATCGTGGACCACCCGAATCGACTCTCTTTTCTCTTTGCCGAGTTCCGTGTTTTGCCCCACATAGACATAGTCAATAAAAACTCCTTAGGCTCTAGAGTTATGACTGTGTCAGCCGAGTACTTGACTAAGTCTTGCCGAGTCAACTAGGATTTTCTTCGACCATGTTTTGACCCGCATCCACATTTTGAAACACTGGAGTCTCTCTCTCTCTCTCTCTCTCTCTCTCTCTCTCTCTCACACACACACACACACACACACACACATATATATATATATATATATATATATATATATATATAGTTTTAATCCCTGGTCATCGTGGACCCCCCCCCCTCCGAATCGACTCCCTTTTCCCTTTGCCGAGTTTGTGTTTTGCCCTACAGAGTCAATAAAAACTCTTTTGGCTCTCTCGACCTATGACTGTGTCATCATGGACCCCCCCCCCCGAATGGACCCCCCTTTCCTTTTACCAAGTTCGTGTTTTGCCCTACAGAATCAATAAAAACTCCTTTGGCTCTCTCAACCGAGTACTCGACTGCGTCTTGCTGAGTCGACTAGGATTTTCCTCGACCATGTTTTGACCCTCATCCGCATTTTGAAACACTGCAGTCTCTCTCTCTAACAATGAAATTGCAATGAGAGTCCTTCCACTTGCATGGAAACAAAATATCAATCCCAAAGGACAGCAAGCTGACATAGAAAGCGAAGGTCTAGGCTATCTCCTAATTTCATGAAGAAGGCATTTATGGACCTGATCAGAGCAGGGGTCAGGTATTGTTACATCTGTTTCTGGAGGAGGGAGGGCCACTCTCTTTTCAGCCGAAAGAGACCCTCCCAACGCCCCTCCCTGCACCAATACAAGTTGCATTGGCCAACTGTTGGCACCTTGGTCGGTATTTGACATTTAGGCCATGTTTGACTGACATGAATATTTTTTCCGTGGATTTTTAGTTTGTCAAGTGGAGTGAGGGCTAGGTAGGGCAGGAGGAGAGAGTCGGCAGGGCAGGTGTGGGGAGAGGGTGAGAAAAGGCCAAAAACAAGGAAAATAAAAACTCTATTCAAAATACAATTTATTTCCCCCCTTTTTAGCCAATTCTTATCCCTCCTCAATTATTTGATCTCAAAGTCTCTTCATCTCCCGCCCCTCCTTAGACCTCTCTCACCACGTGGGGCACGTTTGGCTACCATGAATTTTTTTTCATGATAAATCGGTGCCTCCAAGTGGAGATGAGGGTGAAGTGGGTAAAAATCATGAAACAAAAATAAGGAAACTAGTCTGTCCAAGGATGAGAAGTGGCTAAAAATCAAGAAACAAAAAACTCTACTCAAAATAGTATTGACTTTTTTCTTAGGCTGTGTTCTGTTGCGCCACTCCGGCGGGAAAGGAAATGGAAAAGGGTTCTTTTTTGCTAAAAGATGAAATTCTGGGCGTTTTGTTGGCATATTGTGAAAATCTGAGGATCCTACATGGATTCCATTTTGCTGATGTGTAACGTCAAAATCCACTCTTGAAATTCCGTCCCACAACAAAGGAAAAGGCTAAAATCTTGGAGGAATTGCCCTAGTCGAGACTCAAAAATAATAAAATATTGAAAAGCTTTAACACTCTCTCTCTCTCTCTCTCTGCTGATTCTGGTTCAGCTGGCCACATCTTTGGGCCGCATCTTTGGTTCGCTTGGCTTAGACGGGAGAGGGAGAGCATAAATCCCTTCCCTGGACCGCATCTCTGGTTCCCTTGGCCAAGATAAAAATATATTTCATTGCAGGGGGTTTCATAGTAGAGGGTTTTATGGCAGGGAGATGAGGGGATTTCATGGCAAGGATTTCATGGAAAAGGGGTTTCGATTAAATCCCATCAAAGGGGTTTCATGGCAGGGAGATGAGGAGGGGGTTTCATGGCAAAGGGGTTTTGATTGATGCCCATCAAAGGGGTTTCATGGTAGGGAGATAAGGAGACACAATTATTGGGGTGATACAATCGGTGTTGGATTTGAGACCACTGTGTTGCTCACTGTTGCTATTGCACGAGAAGACAATGATCCAAGACTTTCATTTTAGTTTTTCTTCCCACAGAACGCCTTTTTTTTCCCATTTTATGCTTTTCTATTTCTTTTTTGCCACATCATTTCTCAGGAATCCAATCTCAAGGAATGCAACAGAACATAGCCTTAGTTACTTCTCACACTTATCTCAATCGTGCATTCGTGCCATAATCTCTTTCCTTCTCCCACTGCCCAACCCCTCTCTCTCCATTCGGAGCCACATATTTATCATGAAAAAAAAAAATTCCTAGCCGCTAGACATGGCCTTGATAAACTAATATTTCATAAAAAAAAAATCATGGTTGCCAAACACGATCTTATTTAAAAATTTAACCCTTAAAGAATGGTGTTTTGGTCATTAATCATCATAGTTTTTATTTCCCAAATGGGCCCGTTTTAGAAGTATTGTCCTTTTTCGGAAGTGAAATATTCACTCCCTTTTCTTCCCCTCTAGTGTGTTTATGACTACTCTTTTACACTAAAGGGAGTGGCCTGGGGAAGAAAAGGGGGTGAATATATCACTCCCCTTTTCTTTTTGTTTCATCATTGTCACCTTACATTATTTTTCCACTTCAAAGGCAGACGAGAATAGGAAAGATGATTACTCCAACACGATTTTAACTAAATAACTCCAAAATAAGATCAGCGAATCTATTAAAGATCATGGGAAAGCGAGGCCTTTTTATTACTTTAAAAGCAAAATTCGTCATCACTTATTCACTTGCCACCAACCACCTCCCCAACCCTCTCCAGCCACAAGTTTAGCCTAGACTGGTAAAACACCGAGTCCACTCAGGAACCACCCCAACTCAATCCGCGTCACAAATCATTCAGCATGGGTTGAACATTTCTAACCAATAGATTAGAGGGATGACTTAAAATTTGAAATTTCAAGAAAAAAGGAGGTAATGCTCCGGAATTCAAGTTGCACAAAATCCCAGTAGCTGTCAGAATTTTGTTTGGATTTGGGATGTCATTCCTCGTTTAGTTGTAAATATCATTGAACTCATCGGAGACTTCTTGGATGTCTCAAAAGCATGGTTTTAAATTTCGATTTTGGATTGGATTTTGGCCCTCACTGAAACTGATATTTCGGCAGAAATGGGGTACACCATTAAAAAATAACATTTTATTTAATAACAAATTTCGGCCGAAATTTCTGGCAAAATGCTATATGATTTAAAATTTTAAGATTTTTGGGTTAAATTTCTCGAAATTTTGGACGAAATATTAAAAGAAACGAAATTTCATCCAAAATCCGGTACCGTTTCGGGATGGTGATTTCGATTTCAGTCAAAATTTAAAACCATGCTCATAAGTAATTACTACATGTGTGCGTAACTCTTGTCCCCTCCTTATAACTTGAAGAGGAATGATAGAATGAAGGGCGCCCTTGCGGAAATCAGCTTCAAGGGTGCCACTGCCCCTATTAGCTGATTTCTTAAAAGTCAACACGGTTTCCACTTTTTTAGGCGTCATCCCACTTTTTATGCCGCACAACTAAACAGTACTTTCCATATTCTCCAACGTAATTCCAAGCAAATCCAATGCTTGTCTCCTCCCTCTTGACTCCCCACTACTCCCCGAGTCCACGCCGCGAATCCAAAGGGACTCAGTAGTCCCAGCAGGTGCATGGGTCTGGGTCAAATATATCTGAGTCGCTCAATTTTCCATGTCACTTGGACGGGTTTCTTCTTTTTGCTACTTTAGAATGTGGGTGTGAGCAGCTAAAGCAGCAACAGAATCAATCCCATTTGCTCTGTGTGATCTGTCCTTTGAAAAAGAAAGGAAGAAAATTGAATTGGCACAGACACGTACAGCAGTGCAATGGTCACATCCACGTTCCACGAAAGCCATGGTTAGAAATAACTTTTCCGGACTTGAATCCTCTTTCTACCCATCAAAGGATAACTTTCTCTAACAAACAGGTCGATTCTTTTTATGTTTTGCCCGTAAAATTCGGTTTGGACATTTTATCAAACAGAACAGATGGCCACATGGGCTCTCCAGCCTCTAGCAAATTTTCTTTCGGACACTGATATTGGCACCACTTTTCACTCTATTTTTTTTAAAAAGTGCTAGGTATCTTACCGATACGCCAAAAGTTCCAGAGCTGATTGGAACGCGTTAGGCAAGGCCCTTTAAACCTGTCCCATACCAGGTTGGGTCCCACCCAGTCCCATACCTAAGCGGGCCCCCATTCATGACCGTAACATACCACCATGCTTCCTCATCTGCCATCCTCGGCGGCCCACTCTGTGACGGCTTGCATTCTAGCATTTTTTCCAGGTAGCCCTTTCCACAGGTCGCCCATTCCACGGCAAATCACTCTATGACAACTTCACTCTGACGGCTTTCACTCTAGCTTTTTACCAGGTAGCCCTCTCCAGGTAGTCCTCTCCACATGCCGCCCTTCAGTGACTCAAACACAGGACGTTGTAGCTGCTCTGATACCAAATGTTAGGTGTCTTACCGATACACCAAAAGCTCGAGAGCTTATGAAATGCGTTAGGCAAGGCCCTTTAAACCTGTCCCATACCAGGTTGGGTCCTACCCAGTCTCATACTTAGGCCCGTAACAAAAAGTTTGGATTTTCATAATCTTCTCTCATTTGCTATTGATGGTTTGTTGAGGGAGGAAGTTGCCAGTGAAGAGATAGGAGTGCCGATATCAAAAGGTGGGGTATGAACACTTCTCAGATGTTAATAGACTCCACCTAGAATCAAACCGACTGAGTTGACTCGGTGAAATTTCGCATTGATTCAGATTTAGGAGTCAAGTCCGCGAGTTTTACAATCTTGATAATTTTACTGTTGTTTGTTATTTACTGGGGAGTTGAATGGGAATCGGGGTGTGGAGGAGATGGCCTGACAGGGTCACATGCTACCTGCAGACTTTCAAAATTCAATACATGAGAGAGGAGATTTTATGTGGTGGACAGCCTGCATGCACGTGCAGCCCAAAAAACAGTGGGGCCCACATTGTTTTGGTGATCTAAACCGTTCATCCATTGGGCCTTGATGTAGATAGAGTCATGGTTTTAAATTTTGGTTTCGGCATCTGAGACCAAATTTCGCCCGAAATTTGGTAGTGAAATTTGGTAGATATCATCAAATTCCGGATTTGTAGGGCTGATATTTCGGCCGAAATTATCAAAATTTCATAATTTTGGCCAAAATTTTGTAACCAAATAGAAAAATAATATTTTTTGAAAATTTCGACGAAATAGCTGAAATTTCGAACGACATTTGGTAAATGTTGGCCATATCGGTTTTGGAACGTTTCGGTTTCGGTCTCTAGTCTCTGCTGACCGAAATTTCAGATTTCGGTTGAAATTTAGAACCATGGATAGAGTGTGCCCGGAAAATCTTCTCCATAGAATGATCCTAACCCTCAGATCTTGGGATGTTTTTATAATGTGTTGTCCATTTTAAACCTTCACAAATGGAAGGGATAGGAACATCCTATGGAGAGGATTTATGGACACATACTATCCACTGCCTCATCAAATGAATGGTTTGGATCACCTAAAAAATGTGGGCCCTTTTTTTGTGTGTGCGTGGGGGGTGCATATAATTTCTCTCTCTCTCTCTATATATATATATATATAGAGAGAGAGAGAGAGTTCTTATTTTAGCTTGGCATATGGTACTTTTACAGTTTTACCCTTCTTTATGATGCATTGTTAGAAAAGGCAATCAAATGTAAAAACATATTACTATCTACCAAAAGAGAAGGTAGAAACCAGACGTGGGATGCAACTTGGGTTGACATTTCCTAAGGTTGGAAAAAGCCAACTCAATTTAATTTCGGGTTGAGGCCTTGGGCAACTTGACCTGACCATAACCTGAGCTCCCTCTGTTTCTTATCATAATTTTCAAAATCTTAAGGTTATCTATTTTTAATGTATTTTTTCTATTTTTGCCCTAGGCTAATCCAACCCGATTCAACGCAACCTGATTTGGGAAAAATGGGTTATGCGGGCCGGGTTCGGGTTGTGAGATTTAAAGATGTGTTGGGATAGGATTGCTTAACACGAGGGTTCAGTCAGACGGGCCAAGTTAGAGTTGAGGGAATGCTATCTCTGGTTGCGCTAGGGTTAATCTAAACCCGACCCAACCCAGCCCTAGTTGCACCTCCAGCCAGAGGCTATGTGAATTGATTTTTTTTTTTCTCAACCTTTGGGGTGTTAGAAACTGGGAGACTGAGGAAATGTGTTTTGGGTGGGGGTTTAAGAGGATAAAAGTGTACAAAGAAAGTGGGTCACGGAGGGATTGGAGGAAATGGGTATTGGGTGGAAGGTTTAAGAGGATAAAAGGGTACAAAGAAAGTGGGTCAGGGTAAAAGAGTAAGGAATGATGGAGGCAATTTGATTGTGCCCGAGATTGCCGGGCCCCAACGTCTATATTTCTTTTCAAATCAGAGCAAGACGTTGTCTTCATAAGTGACAAAAGTACTCAGTCAATTGATAACGAGCTCCACTCAAACACCCAAGTTAGAGAGAGAGAGAGAGAGAGAGAGTGAGAATTATTGATATGTGATAAGATTAGTACCAGACACGTGCATTAACAGGTGACTAAGAGTTAAGAAAGGTTCGGGCAAGTAAGGACTTATGGCCAGGGGAGTCTGATTTAATTTCATTTAATTTTTAAAGTAGTTCCAGCTGAACTAATTTCAAAAATTTTTAAATTTATTATTTGGGAAATGATTTTTGCACTACCATGTTTTACGAAGATGCAGGACACAGCTTGTCGTTTAGTATTTAAAGGCTTGTAAGAGCTTTTTGAGAACTATAATATTCTTCCGACAGCCCTTTAATTACTAAGATGCTTCGCACGTCTTTATCAAAACAATGTAGCGCTAATGCATTGATTAAAGATTACGGATCGAGAAAGCCAGTAAGTTAATTCTCTAATTTTTTAATTTAAATTTTATTTTCGATTGTGAGTTATTTTTCCATAATTTTTTTAGCGGGCCTTGCTCAATTGTTTCACTTTCCACCGGAATAACAAGAAAGGGAGTGATTTTTCTGTCAAAACCCCCTTGGCCAAATGCTTCATTGCCATCTAAGTGCGCCATCTAAGTGACACAGGGTATCCGTTGAATCTTCCTATTAGCTAACATGGCAGGCAAAATCTGTTTATTAGTTTCCATCTTCTGAGAGCAGAAAAATCGACGAAAATGAAAAATATCTCTCTCTCTCTCTCTCTCGGTAAAATCCATATCTTAAGTAGCCCAAATATTACGATTCTTAAGACTATTGGAAAAATTCATATCTTAAGAAGCCAAAATATTATGATTCTTAAGATTGTTGGATAAAATGGACGGAATTGATTTCTACAGATCTTATAAACAAATAATTAGGGCTGGCAATTTCACCCGAAAAAAGAGGGGATCCGCCCCGCCCCGCCCCGTTTGGGGCGGGGATTCCCCGATTTGATAGGGGAAGGGGAATTTAAAAATTCCCCGGTGCGGGGAGGGGAAGGGGAAGGGGATGTAGTTGTCCCCTCCCCGCCCCGCCCGCTCACCCCGTTAATCAATGCCATTTTTTTTTATATATTTTTAAGTATTTTGTTTTTAGGAAAACTACTAGAAACTCTGTGGATCGGCTACAAGATTCCCCCAAACATAAACTTAGCTTGTCTTTTCCTTTTAATTAACTTCTGAGAGCATTTTGGGAACTATAATAACCTTTTGACAGATGTTGAAATAATAAAGACAAGCTGAGTGTATGCCATTATCAAAAAATCGTAGTGCCAACATCGGTGGCGAAAATAAAATAATAAATTGCATTTTTATTTTGGTTAGGGACTTAGGGTTTCCTTAATTCCTTCCCACGAAAGAAACATTGCTCAGGCATCTATTTGGGTTTATAACGCCTGTTGATGCGACTGCTGCGAGAACACTCAAGAGTCAAGTCAGTACTTCAAGGAATTTTGTTATCTTCTGAAGAGTAAGAAATATATCTCCTTCGTCTACAAGTATGTTAGTTTATAACATTTTTATATATTGAAATTGCATCAAGTTGATTAGGGACACCCATCATCAGTGTATCAATGACTAAAGAGGGGGTGATGTTGGAGCGGGGCAGGGCGGGGATTTTGTCCCCGAAGTATGTGGGGAGGGGAAGGGGAGGGGAAGGGGATTAGATATTCCCCGCGGGGAGGGGAGGGGGATTCCCCACCATCCCCGCAGAGGGGAGGGGAAGGGGAGGGGGGAAATTCCCCGCAAAGGGGAAGGGGTAGGGGACCCCAACATCCGGCCCCGACCCGCCCCGTTGCCAGCCCTACAAATAATGAAGAAATGATATATGGCTTAGTCGAACCCAAAAACAGAAAGTTGAAGTCAAAGCAAGTTTTTCGAATATAAAACAGGTTACTTGAACCGAAAACATGTTACTCGACCTCAAAACAGTGCAACTCGAAGCCAAAAATCCATGTATTATAAATCAAACCATAATTGAAATAAAATATGGAAAAACATATTGCACTTATCTCTTTTGATGAAAACCGTTTGTAAAAATTAGATTTGAAGAGAGAAGGAGGCTGAGTCGTGCCACTGGTCACTTTCCTTAAGAATCATATCCGCCCCCTACCGGTGCAACCGGGATCCGCGAACCGACGCTCCAAGATAAAACAGTCAAATATGGCTCTAATCCACGTGCACTCGCTGACTAGTCCACCCAGAAGCACCTTAGAATTGTGCTCAGACATGGAAGGAATAGACGGGAGGAGATGAAGCAAAACCAGAAGAAACAGAACCCATTTTCTGTGTAAATCTCTTTCTTTCTATTGGAAAAAGCCACCCCAAACGTAGACCCGAAAAACTCTTAGCCTTACCAAAACCGTATTCTCTTATCCTTAAAACTCTTAACCTTACCCAAACTGTATTCTCTTCTTCTTTTTATAGACACCAAAGTATCTGTTGGAAAGAACCACCATTTATGGGTATTAATGTTGAGAAAAGCCACCATTAAGAGCCTTGAACGTTTCTCTTCCAATGGTCACAAATGTGACCAATGGAGATGAAACGGTTTTGCTACTTTAATGGGTGTTATTATCACAACCGTTTAACAATTAATGGGGTAAGATGGAAACCGTTTTGGGCATTAAAAAGAATCTTTTTATTTAACCCAAAAAAGCACTCAAAAGCCACTAGCTTTTGAAATAAGAGGGAAACCAAAATTTGAATCTTTCCCTCTAAATTTTAAAGACAAGGCAAAAAGCAATTTTGACTTTTTCAAACCTTTAAAATTTCCAACACACACACTCTCTCTCTCTCTCTCTCTCTCTCATCCATCCACCCGCCACGCCTGCCCCTCACTTGATCCCTCCCCATCCCTCACCAACCATCCTCTGCCCGCTCCTTGACTGTGTATGTACGTAGTGATTGTGTTTTCGGTCACAAACGGTTACCCGGGTATGATGACCGGTCAGTCAATGCGCGTGGTGTATGTTTGCGATATGTGTTTAATGTGCGGGCGTGCCAATTTTTGTAAAAGTGCAAAATTCAATTCTAGGAGGTAATCGACTGATTTTCTACTCCTTTGGATTGGATTTAAGGCTATTGAGAAGAAAAGGGAAACATCACTTCTTCCATGGGCTCTAATGCCTTTTAGACGAAAAGACTTGATAAAAAAATGAATCCGAATTTCTTCTTTTTTTGTATCTTATTGATGCCAAAGTCCTAATATATATATATACAAGTAAGTCAAAAGGGAGAAGAATATAAAATTAATTAACATCAACTAGATGGCGAAATGATTGCTCTGCACATGGCGTGATTGAGGGAATAGAATTGCTCTGCACATGCTATGCACGTTAGGAAATCAAAAAGATTTGATTTCTAATACTCCCCCTCAAGGTGGGTATGGATATTGTGAATGCCCAACTTGCGAATGAGATAATAAAATTGAGATGCGCCGAGAGGTTTGGTAAATACATCCGCTGGTTGATGGGCAGTGGAGATGTAAGCTGTGCGGATCAAACCGGATTGGACTTTCTCACGAATAATATGACAATCAATTTCAATGTGTTTCGTCCGTTCATGGAAAACGGGATTGGCGGCTATGTGTAAAGCAGCTTTATTATCACAAAACAGAACAACTGGTTGTGGGTGATGAAGTTGAAGATCTTGCAATAAATGAATTAGCCATGTAATCTCACAACAAGTACTGGCCATGGCTCGATATTCGGCTTCGGCAGATGAGCGGGAAACAGTAGATTGCTTCTTAGATTTCCAGGAAATTGGAGAAGCACCCAACAAAACACAATAGCCTGTAATGGAGCGTCGAGACTCTGTGCAACGACCCCAATCTGAGTCGCAGAAGGCAGTAAGTTGAAGGGAGCTAGAGGATGAGAGTAAGATGCCCTGTCCGGGTGTGTGCTTCAGATAACGGAGAACGCGATGAGCAGCGTCAAGGTGTGGTTGGCGTGGTTTGTCCATGAATTGGCTAAGAATTTGGACAGAATAAACGATATCCGGCCGTGTAATGGTGAGATAAATGAGACGGCCTATGAGACGACGATAGTGAGAGGGGTCAGAAAGTAATGTCCCCTTATCGTTTGTGAGGGTGAGATTCTGCTCCATGGGAAATGTTGCGGGACGTGATCCAAGCAGACCGGCTTCATCCAGGATTTCCAAAGTATATTTCCGCTGTGAGAGACAAATACCTTGGCGAGAGCGAGCAACTTCAATACCTAAGAAGAATTTAAGTCGACCAAGATCCTTGATCTTGAAGCGGGTATGAAGGAAATTTTTGAGAGCTTTAATGGAACTCAAATCATTGCCTGCAAGAATGAGGTCATCGACATATACAAGTACTGCGGTGAAGGAAGTCCCAGCGGATTGAGTGAACAAGGAATAGTCGGCCGTGGACTGTTTGTAACCAGCATCAAGAAGAGCTGCTGAAAACTTTGCAAACCATTGTCGAGAGGCTTGCTTCAACCCATATAAAGATTTGTTAAGACGACAGACCCGAGTCTCCCCCTTTCGGGCAAACCCAGGAGGAATCTCCATGTATACTTCCTCGTCAAGGTCCCCATGCAAAAATGCATTGTTAACGTCTAACTGGTGAAGATGCCAATTATGAATCGCTGCAATAGCTAATAAGCATCGAACGGTGACAAGCTTTGCAACCGGGGCAAATGTTTCATGGTAATCCAATCCTTCCTTTTGATTGTATCCTTTTGCTACCAAGCGAGCCTTGTAGCGTTCAACAGACCCATCGGAATTGTATTTGACCTTGTACACCCATTTGCAGCCAATGGGTTTCTTGTCAGGCGGCAAGGAGGTGAGTGTCCAAGTGTTGTTAGCTTCCAATGCTTGAATTTCAAGAGCCATGGCCTCACACCATTGTGGATCTTGAACAGCTTGCCAAAAAAACTGTGGTTCTACAATGGAAGAGATAGCTACAGAGAAGGTTTGGTGAGATGAGGAGAGTTTATCATAAGAAAGAAAATGAGAGATTGGGTGATTAGTGCTTACTGTAGTTCCGGCCGATGAGGGAAGCGACGGATTAGGAGAGGGATGAACGGCAAGCTCACAGTGATAATCCTGCAAGTAAGTAGGGCGATGGCGATCACGTGTTGGTCGGCCAGGATTATGAGGTGCAGGAGTTGATGCCAAGGGTTCATGAGGCGTAGGAGTCGTCTCTAGTGGACAAGAAGGATAATTGGAAGGATTAACTTGATCTGGTGAAGCGGAATGGTCAACCAGATCTAGTGATGGAAGAGGTAGAACCAGTGATGAGGAATCGGATTTGCGAGACTGATAAGGAAATATGTCTTCATGAAAAATAACATCCCGAGAGGTAAAAAGGGTTTGAGTGTTGAGATCAAAAACTTTATACCCTTTTTGACCATGTGGATATCCAAGAAAAACACATTTTCGTGCGCGAGGATCAAATTTGGAACGATTCGAAGCATAAGAGCTAGCGTAACATAGACAACCAAAAATGCGCAAGTGGGAGTAAGAGGGTTTAACATTAAAGAGAGCCTCGTATGGCGTTCTTCCAGAGAGGATGGGTGTAGGAGTGCGGTTAATGAGGTAAGTGGCTGTGAGAAGACATTCACCCCAAAACTGAAGTGGTAAATGAGCTTGAAACCTTAAGGCTCGAGCAACTTCTAAGAGATGTCTATGTTTTCGTTCAACAACTCCATTTTGTTGTGGAGTGGCAACACAACTTTGTTGATGAACAATTCCCTTTTCTTGATAGAAAGAATGCATGGCAAATTCAGGCCCATTATCACTTCGGATCTGCTTAATTTTGGAGCCAAATTGAGTTTCAACCAAGGCGAAAAAGGATTGAAGTAGTTGACGGGTTTCACTTTTATGTCGCATTAGAAATACCCACGTGCACCTAGTAAAGTCGTCAACAATGGTTAAAAAGTAGTGTGCACCATTAAGGGAAGCCACTCGATAACCACCCCAAATATCACAATGAATCAATTGAAATGGTTCAACAGTAGAAATAGTACTCAAAGGAAAAGTAAGGCGAGTCTGCTTAGCAAGAGGACAAACATCACAATGTGTAGGATGCGAAATAGAAATATCTGAAACATATTTAGCTAAAAAATTCAAGCGATTATTGGAAAGATGTCCCATCCTCTTGTGCCATAAATCAAAGGGAGAAACAAGAGCTGCTGAATGAGATTCTGTCGGCTTTGGGAGGTAGAAATGGTAAAGGCCATTCATCTCCTTACCCGCTCCAATCATCGTCCTCAAGGACTGGTCCTGAATAACACAAGAATCAGAAAAGAAAGTTATGGAACAATTGGAATATTGGGTAAGCTTACTAACAGATATAAGGTTGAAATTAAAAGATGGAACACAAAGCACATCTTTTAATACAAGCGATGGTGACAATAGCACGGTCCCAATATGTGAAACTGATGCAAGATTCCCATTAGGAAGTTTAACAGGGGTGGTTCCGATGGAAGTGATGGAGGACAAAAGTGAAATAGAGCTAACCATATGGTCGGTGGCTCCTGTATCAAGTATCCATGGTGTAGAATTATTAAATGAGGCCAAGCTAAGAGAGGTACCTGAGAGATTTGTTCCTGGTTGTGAAGTACCTGCCAGGTGAGCCATGGGCTGAGGAGCATGAAGCTGACGAGCATGAAGCATATCCAAAAGTTGGCGACATTCTTTAGTAGTGAAAGGAAGCTTATGCGGCTTTTCATTAGACACAATCATCGCTTGATTGGAAGAGGGTGGCTTATTACTTTCCTTGTGAAGTCGATGGCCGGGTGGATACCCGTAAATCTTGTAACATTTTTCAATGGTGTGCCCGACCCAGCCACAATGATCACACTTGGGTCGGTCACCTTTGGATCCTTGAGCTTTCTTCCCTTTATCCCAGTGATCACGATCATCATATCTAATGGCTTTGTTATTAAATTTTCCTTTTACGAGTAAGGCTGCAGCTTCTGTGGATTGGGGAACAAATGCTGCAACTTCACGTTGTCGTTCCTCTTGGAGTATAAGGGAAAGGACCCGATTGATTGAAGGCAAAGGATCCATAAGAAGGATTTGCCCGCGAATAGCAGCATAAGAATCATTAAGCCCCATCAAGAAATGCATTACTTTATCTTCCTGTTGATAATCCATCAATTTCTTCATGGCACCACAAGAACAGGTTGGTGGTGGCCTATGAATGGCGATCTCATCCCAATGTCCTTTTAATTTGGTAAAGTAGCTTGCTACAGAGATTTGTTCTTGTGTAAGGGATGAGATTTCCCGTTGAATTTGATAGATTCTTGGAGCATTGACTTGGGAGAATCGCTCCTTAAGGTCTTGCCATACTTCATGGGCCGAATCAGCATAAATAACACTTGTGGCAATTTCTTTAGATAATGAGTTCAGCAGCCATGATAAGACCATACTATTACACCGATTCCATTGAGCATAATTTGAATCGGTCGTATTAGATGGTTTTGTAATTGAACCGTCAACAAAACTTAATTTGTTTTTGGCTTTTAGAGCCATGATCATGGCTCTATTCCAAGTATTGTAATTCTCGCCCGTTAATGGCTGAGATACAAATACTGTTCCAGGATTATCTGAATGATGTAAATAAAAAGGACCAAGAGAATCATCGGTCTTACCCATTTCAGTTGTAGTGATTTGATTAGTTTCTGGAGCCATCTTCGTTGATTGCCGAAAAGGAAAAACGGAAGTGACTGCCGAAGGTGGGTGATGAAGTGATCACCGAAGGGAACAACGGAATGACCGTCAATAGAATGACTGACACGAAAGGTGTTTCTCTTGGGTTGAAACAGCAGATTGGTGATTGGATCAATAGAAAAGGAATGAAGGAGTGAAGTGTGGATGCACCGAACTGGGTGCAAGACTTCTCCTAACCAAGAAAAAGAAAAAAAAATAGGGATGATTTCAAGAGCCTGGATGCTCTGATACCATGATAAAAAAATGAATCCGAATTTCTTCTTTTTTTGTATCTTATTGATGCCAAAGTCCTAATATATATATATACAAGTAAGTCAAAAGGGAGAAGAATATAAAATTAATTAACATCAACTAGATGGCGAAATGATTGCTCTGCACATGGCGTGATTGAGGGAATAGAATTGCTCTGCACATGCTATGCACGTTAGGAAATCAAAAAGATTTGATTTCTAATAAGACTTTTTATCTGTGACGTAATCCCAAAGCGATGGCTTTGAAGGTCGACATACACCGAATGTGAACGACACGTCGATACATGCAGAATGTAAACTACCAGTGTTAACGTCAATATGAGCAGAAGGCAAACGCCGCCGCCGATACATGCCAAATGCAAACGACTCAAGATCGACATGCATCTGATTAACATGTCAATAAAACAACACAGACAAACGCCAGTGCAATAGATAGAGAATTAAAGAGAAATGCTCACCTGAGAAGAATCCATTTCGTCGTGTCTTCAAATCTTGCAGAAAAACTTTAGTTACCGGCAAGTAAAAATGCACTACAAAAAGTAAAGTAAATATAAAGATAAGCCAAGACATGTTTGATGTTTTGGTTTTAGGACCTCTATTTGATGTAGTCGTTTCATTTTATTTCTCACCATTGTTCAATGTCCTCGAGAGGGAATTTGTTGTAACTTGTTGTAACATTTAAAATTTTGCACTTCTACTTGTTTGAGAATGACTGTCCCTCCACCTTTTGGAAAAATGACAGCTGGCATGTAACTACTTTGACCTCGAAAGATAAATTATTAATAGACGGCCTCAAGTGACTGATTTCAAATTCAAAAATGGGTGTAAAGAGAGTCGTTGCTCTAGATTGCCATGCAAGAGGGGCTTCCCCTTTCTCTTTCCTTCCCCACCACAGATTGCTACATAAGAGCTGTTTCTCTTTCCTTTCCCTTTCCTTTCCCTTTCCTTGTCCACCTGGTTTCCCTGCCGCCACGTCATTTGCCAAGCATTAGGACCCACTGATTGCAATGGAACACCCCCTAAATTACAAAAAAAAAATCATTATTTTTCTAAAAAGTATGTGAGACTAAAATTAATTCAACTAGATCCAACTACTGCTAGTGGTTAAAACCATGGTTTTAAATTTCGACTGAAATCCGACCGACACCGAAATGGGTAAAAACCTAAATGGTCATTTATTTCGACCGAAATCTTGGAATTTCGGTCGAAATTTCGGTTTTTCCAAAATTTGATCTAAAAAATCTTTTTTTTAATATTAATTTAATATTTCACCGAAATTACCGAAATTTCGTTACTTTCGGCCTAAATTTAATATTAAATAAAATATTAGTTTTGGGTTTGGTACCAGATTTCGACCGCAATTTCGAAATTTCAAGGTCCGAAACTGGTACCGAAACCGAAATTTTAAACCTTGGTTAAAACCCACTTAAATCAAGTCATTCCAATCCTCTCTCTCTCTCTCTCTCCACAAAAAAAAAAAAAGAGTAACTGGTTCATTCACATGCTGCCAATAATGGGACATATACCAGTACAAGGGACCCATGGCATTTCAAGTGGCCCCCACCAGTCTCATTAATGAGAGGAACACACCCAAACATTACAATTATGTGCATTTGTAGACTGAAAAAGATGGAAAGAACAGAGGGTCCCAAAAGATACTATTACTGAAAGGAGTCTTGAGAAGGGGTGAGTTTTAGGGGGAGCTGAATGCCATGCACGCCATGTAAGACTAATAAAGAACTTGTAAGAATTGTTAGATACGCTGCTGAAGGCAATGCTATAGCTGGAAAGAGACTTTTTTTTTATACTTTTTAGGGTTTTTTACAATTGACTAGATGAAGTTTGTCTTTACATTATTTTGGGCCTTTTTAAGTAATGAGTTGTCCAGATATTGACACCCCTCAACTTGCATCTTTAGAGTAAAAGTGTTTTAATAAAAGAGGTACTTGCAATGAGTGAGACACTTATATGGCCCACACTTGAGCCCTACCGATGTCCTAGGACCGCTCATCTTGTCATCAACTTCTGATCGGATGGTATCCCCATGTAGTGGGTTGATTGAATGGTTTGAGATTATCTTGAAGTTATTTGGGTGGGCCCACCATGAGGTACGTCTAGATTTTTACACGTGTCTCACTAGACGGATAGTTACAGTCGGAATCAATCCTAACAACGGGGACATGTATGTGTAATCAAGACGGTCAATCTTTTAGGCGATTTATGAGGCCACTCAATTGATCATGGTCCCCATGCCAAACCGATATTTCATCAGTAAGATAAAGGACTACAAAAAATCGTCATGGATCAATGGCTAGGATCATTCAATTAAGGTGGGGTAAACCGAAATGGGCACGGCTTTTGTTTTTGAATGGTAAAATTGTTAGTAATATAATATGGAATCCCATTATTTGAAAGGGGAGTGATAAATCGACTCCCTAATATCTTAAATCGACTCTCCATGTGTCTTTCTCTCTCCACTTTCTCTCTGTAACCCAGAGGAGAGAGAAAAACACATGGGGAGTCGATTTAAGATATTTGGGAGTCGATGTCCTATTTGAAATTACTAGCCCTCTTTTTTTGGGCTTCTCTCTTCAAATATAGAAGTATAAAATAAAATAGAGGAGTGCCAATATCAAAACAATGTGATTGTATTTTGTTTTATTAGAAGAAATCTAGAGCCTAAAGCCTAAACTACCCTCATTTATTTGGGAAAAAAAATAATTCCTCCGGCCTACTCATCTTTTCTTTCATTTTACGAGATTTTACTCGTGTAAGAAAGTCAAGTTTTGCTTTCATCCTACATCATTTTATGACTGGAAAATGGTATTTCCACCCTCTTTTGTTTGTCTTTTCTTGAAAATGACATCATTTTCTTAAAAAAACCAACCGAGGGAAGTGGAAATGAGCCAGTTTTTCAAAAAGAGAAACAAATTGGGTGGAAATATCATTTCTCCTCAATAATTCAAGAATAAGTATGGAAACTAAGTGTAGTTTTCAAAAAATTGTAGAGGTGGGGAAGGAACACGTTGAGGGATTTATTTATTATAGCTTAAAGTTTAGGTACCGTTTTATATACGGCTTAGGACCAAAAAACAAGACAAAAACATCGGTATTAAGGATAATTAATAAATAATTAAAATGATAATATAAATTAGCAGCAATGACCGAGGGACACGCGTCATCATTTTTTGTATTATATGTAGGTTTACCTTTGAATCAATCAACTTGGTGCCCCACCTTAAGTACTTAATATTAGAAAAGCCTTAGTCATTCGATACAATCTATGGTGATTCAGAACATTTTATGGGTCACCACCACCTCCCTTGATTCAAAGATTTTGAATAAGACAAATTTTGGGTGAAAATTGGTAAAAAGACAGTGGTTGTTTGGTTCTTTCCTAACAGCTAGCTTTTGGGGCACATGCCGCCTCTGATCCACAGTGGGCTACTTCAAAGGATGATCCAAACCGTTCATTTGTTGGGCCACAGCATCAATAGGCTACATTACCTCAATCATCTCCATATGATGATCCTAACCCTCCAATCTATAGAGTTTTCTATAATTGTCTACAGATCGGACGATTAGGATCATCCAATGAAGATTAATAATTAGAGGGTACAGTATATTCAAGATGTGGCCCAACAAATGAACGGTTTGGATCATGTTTTGAAGTGGGCCCACTGTACTTTTTGAAAAGTACTGGGCACGTGGCACACCCATCATATAAAATATCTTTGTTTAACCCTTTAAGAAAAGGTTAGTGTAGTCATTTCAAGGTTGCCAGAGCAGGAATCCAAAGCGGAGATCAAAACGGGAATCGAAAGCCGGAATCGAAGGCTCCCAGGGAAGAATCCTGCTTCCATACTCATTTATAGTATCACTTGTACATGCACTACAACTGTAGTGTAAGAAGAGAAGTGATAAATACAGATAAGAGCTGGGTGGCCCAGGGGAAGAAAAGTAGGCGAATATGTCACTTCCCATTTTGAATTTTTTTACTCGTAGAGTAGGAAAATCTGATAAAGAGGGAGCCAGTACTCAGTAGCAATAGACTGGTGGTGGCCCACCATATGAATGGACATAAAATGTGGGGAAGTGATATATTCGCCCGCTTTTCTTCCCTGGGCAACCCTCTCTTCTGTATTTATGACTACTCTTTTAGTCTTTTTACACTCGAAGTGGGCTGGACGAGGGAAGAAAAAGGGCAAATATATTATTTTCCCAAAATATTTGCAGATACAGAGACCACTGGGCTAAGCACCACACCACTGGCTAGATTCTATCGATCATGAACATGTGGGCCTCAAAATTATATTAGGAAAATGTGTGCACAAAATCAGAAAATAGATTAGAAAGATATAACAAATTTAAGTCGGATTAGGCTAAAAAATCGCCCAAATTATCTTCAACAGATTTGATCTAGTAAAAATCTTGTTGTAACAAACAACTTACATGGCCTTTGATCCCTTACAGGCGATTGCAGGGAAAGAGGAAACCTAAGGACACGTGTGGAGTCTTATTTCTTGTATACATACAAGTGGACACAAACGCATGTGAACCCCTGGCCCACATCCTCTACTTTCCTTTCTACAAATCCATCCCACTTTTGTCTCTCATATTTTTAAACTTTCTAGTCTAAGAATAACACACATGAGAGACAGTAAAAAATAAAAGAAAAAGATAAAAAAACAGAGTCATCTAACACAAGATCCATGCTCAAATGCCCATACTCTTATTATATAATGATAATGAGAGAGAAAGATAAGAGCAATGTGGGGGCCAGAAAGTTTTTTTTTTTTTTCTGATGTGGGGGCCACAAAGCTTTGATGCTGAGAAGAGAGAGAGAGAGCATTGACCGTATAGAGTAAAGGGGAACGTGCACTATTTGAAGCAGAGATCTAGATCAGAGAGAAAGCATAGGTCATAGAAATTAAAACAGAGAGAGAGAGAGAGAGAGAGAGAGATAGAGAGAAAAAAAAAATCCCACAAAAACCCATATCCCTTTTCCCAACCCTACTCTCTAGATCACTGTAGATTCAGAGATTTTCATTCTAGTTATGAATAACAAAGAGAAATAGATATAGAGATGCTGCCTAGGGAAAAAATTTCTTTTTTGGTTTTGCCTTTTTTTTCCTTTCAAAAGCAACAGAGTGAGGTTTGAGTCTTGAGTTTTGTAGAGAGGGAGAGTGAACTCTAAATTTTTTTTTTTGTTTGTTTTTGTTATCAATGGATGCATATGAAGCTACAAGGATTGTTCTCTCAAGGATACAAAACTTAGATCCTGAAAATGCTCCAAAAATTATGGGGCTTCTTCTCATTCAAGACTGTGGTGAGAAAGAGATGATACGCCTTGCTTTTGGCCCTGAAACTCTACTTCACTCACTCATTTTCAAGGCTAAAAAGGAGCTTGGCCTTCTCTCTTCTTCTACTAGACAACAAACCCTAAATCCTTCTTCTCGTCTTGTAGGACTTTCTTTACCCTATTCCTCTACCATGTCTTCTCCATGGCCTACTACTTCTCTTTCACCTTCTAACACTTTTTCTGGCGATTTTCAGAACAACCCAGATGATCTTATCAGCCCCAAAACTTCATCATACCCTAATATTAATGGGATTCATGTGGGTTCTAACCCATCTTCTTACTATGGTGGGGATCTCATAGATGATTTTCAGCTCCATGACCAGCTCTCTTTTCTTAACAATGCTTCTGGGTCTCCTAATTTTGGGCCTAAGAATGGGAATGAGTTGTTTTATCAGGATACAAATTGGGGTTCTGATGTGGGTTCAGGGTTTGGGTGGAAACCCTGTCTCTATTTTGCTAGAGGCTTTTGTAAGAATGGGAGCAGTTGCAGGTTTTTGCATGGAGTCCCTGATTCGCCGGATGCGGTGGTGGGCGGCGGAGGAAAGTTCGATGTGGGCGACCTCGTGCCCACCTCCCCGTCTTTCCCTTTTCTTAATGATACCCAGAGGTGAAATTCCAACTAAAACTGCCTTTTATGTTTATTTTCGTGTTCTTGATGATGTTTCCTATATACATCTACTCTTGTATGTTGATGATGATGCCTATTTTTGTATGTTGATGATATGTTGATTGGTACTAAAAACATGTCAAATGTTAATTTGTTGATCTTTAAGTTGAGTCATGAGTTTGACATGAAGGATCTTGGTGTGCAAAAAAGATCCTAGGTATGGTAAATCTAGAGGTATATGGTTTAACTCTCTTATGGCGAAGATCGAGTATGGTAGTAGTGAATATGACAGTAGGATTGTAATTGAATCATTGAATTATACAGAGCGGCGGTGATGATGCTTGGGGAAGATTCACACAAATTCAATGGCAGATCGATGAGAATGGAAAGGAATGATTTTTCCATTGGTGGAGGAGGGATGGTAAACCCAAGCTCTAGACAGATCTATCTGACTTTTCCCGCCGACAGCACCTTCAGAGAAGAAGATGTATCCAATTACTTCAGGTCTGTGAAATGGGTTTTTGCTCTTCTTTCATTTGAGGTTGTTTTTTTGTTTTTTCTTTTCGATTGTATGTACTGAGAGAAGTGTTTGTTTTGTTTTTGTTGAAGCATCTATGGACCTGTACAGGATGTGAGGATTCCATACCAACAGAAGCGAATGTTCGGATTCGTAACCTTCGTCTACCCTGAGACGGTAAAGCTCATCCTTGCAAAGGGTAACCCACATTTTGTATGCGATGCTCGTGTGCTCGTCAAGCCCTACAAGGAGAAGGGCAAAGTCTCAGACAAGTACAGGCATTCTCTTTTTCTCTCTGGCCTTGTATCAAACATCTTTGCCATATAAGTGAGATTGCCACAAAACAAACTGATTTCCCCTTCTTTTGTGCTCTCGCAGGAAGCAGCAGAACGAGAGGGGAGATTTCTCTGCATGTATGACTCCTACCAGCATTGATTCTAGAGATGCCTACGACCTTCAGCTCGGTAAGCTTTCATTCTACCTTCTTCTACATCTCATCACATCTTCATTGTGGTAATATCAGTACTTGTTTAAGTATAAATGATTAAATAACACCAAATCTGACAGCTTAAGCATCTGGTGCAATTGGTTGTTTCACATGGTATCAAAGCTATTGCCTCACTGCAAGTCTTGGGATCAAAACTGTTGAGGGCCTGGGTAGAACTCACCCTTAAAAGCTAGCCGTTAAGGGTTTGCATGGAACCCCCAACAGAAACCCAACAACCCAAAAGAGGGGCACACGTGAGGGGGAGTGATTAATAAATAACACTAACTCTAACAACTTAAGCTTTTGGAGTAATTGGTTGTTTCATAGTACTGATATCAGCTGGATTTTGGCTTAAGGTGCGAGGATGTTCTACAACTCCCATGAAGCGTTACTGAGGAGGAAGTTAGAGGAGCAGGCCGATTTGCAGCAAGCCATAGAACTCCAAGGAAGAAGATTGATGGGCCTTCACCTACTTGAGGTGAAAAAGCGAAATCTATCAAGCCCCCTTCCATCTCCCCACCCATTCAATCACTCAGAAAGGAGCAGCCCAGAAGCATTGGAAGGTGAATCTCATTCTTGCCTTTCCCATAATTGGTTTTGAATGATCAATTTAAGTGTTTTATTGCTTGCTCTTTTGAATGTTTGACTACTCTAGCATCAGATATCTCTATCTGATATTCTCTCACCTCTTCAACTATTCTTACTATGAACAGCTTCAACTATTCTCTTATGAGGAACACCTGTTTTCCATGAACTTCATTGGTTTGAACTTTGCTTTGAAAGTTTAGGGCTTTCTTCTCTAGGAATCACCTCCTCTTGAGGTTTTGTTGATTATCTCCACTAAAGTCGCACTAGAGTCGAATGGAACGTTTGTTTTTAATTTCTCTTGCATATTAGTCTCCAGTTCTAGACTAGAAGATAAGAAATATATCTAAATTTTTTGAAAGAACTACATTCATGGGAAGCAAATTTTTTACTGCAGAGAAGTGCCCAAGTCCCGCTGTGAGCATTTCTCCACCTGTTGATCCGTTTAGGCAGGAATTGACTGATAACCACATTGCCATTGAGAAGGATTTCCAAGAAAGGTAAAAATGCATGCTTTCCTTCAATATATCAATCGAATTTCTTTTTCTTATGCAGTAATAATTAGTAGCTATTAATACTACAAAAAGAAAAGAAAAGAAGGAGATGATGGTTTCTTTTGATTTCTGTTTTAGTCCTGTTTTAAATTCTGGCTAATTTCCGCTTTTCTCTGTTGTTTTTCTCTTTCTGTTCTTTTGAATTAGTTTGGAGCACAATCTCCCTGATAGTCCTTTCGCCTCCCCGACCAAATCCCCTGGGAACTCTTCTTCGATCTTTTCCGAGGCTGCAAATTCGGCCGCTGAATGGAGTTCTTCCTCTACGTCTTCTAATAATAACCTAATGGCCTCGTCCTTGTTACCGACAACTTCGACATTGGACATGGCTTCTTTGAAATCATGCTACTTCCAGATGCCCAGGTAGTATTAATTTGGAGGAATTTAGACACATTCTTTGGAAAATTCATTGCCATATCCAATATATACATGTTTTAATTTGTGGGTTTCTTTGTTTCAGGTTTTCATCTGGTCAAGGAGCCATTGAAATGTAGGTGACATAATGCAAGTTAGAGAGATTGTCTTCCTCTTACTCGGGTACTTTAATTAGCTTCCTCTATATATAAAGAACTCCTTTGAAGAGAGATTTCTACAGTTCTACATATACAAACAACTCATTCAATGATTCCATTTTTCCATTGTGGTGTTTGCAGATAGTTTATCAATATAATAGGTGGACCCAAATGAGACATCATCAATACATACTATATACAGATGCATACATACAGACAGAACACTGATTTTGGCAGTTCATGGGTCATCATCATCTCTCTCTCTCTCTCTAGAAATAACATTTAGGTTATTGTAATTTTAGCTCCCCTCTTCTTTGCCAACTCATGGGATCAGTGGTAGAAAGGTAATTTGCTAAGAAAAACAGTGTGTACAGAGCAGTACAAGCACAATAGAAAGAAGAGATGAAGAAGCTTAAATTTGATGAATGAAGCTTAAATTTGTTATTTACACACACACTTTCCCTCAGATGAAGTCTCACAAGTCATAACAACATATTGAAATGGGTAACGAAAAAAATAGTCTCTCTCTCTCTCTCTCTCTCTCCTGTCCTTTTCACCCAGCTTTTTCTTATTCAGATTTATTATTACTTTTGAGCTGGGGAGAGATTCCCACTTGGCCAGCACACGCTACACAGCAGAGAAAGGGCATATGGCCATTTTAACAGAAAGTTGAAAATTGTACGGGATTTTACTCTTTTGGGTTAGTAGCAGGGTATTTTTTTGGGTAAAAATTAAAAAGAAGAAAAAGACAGTATCAAAGGATTTCTTTACTTTGAAGAAAATCAAACAGGGTTTTTTGCCAAATATATTGTTTTCCATTAAAAAAAGCAGACACTCTCTCTTTCTCTCTCCTCTCACACACACATGTGCACCTTTAAACAGGCTGTTAAAGGCAAATGCAATTATATAAAAGGTATCAACAGCATCTCAAAAAAGTGTAAAACAGAATGACATCAGTGCCATTATTAAAAAGGGTAGTGGGGAGATCAATCCATTATATATTGAGAGATTATATTTCCACTCCCTTTTTCCAGCATTCCCACCCCAATTTGTCTGTCTTTTGTCTGAAAAACATCTTCACTAATGAAATCATTTTTAAGTAAAGACAGACAAAAGGGCTGAAATTAACATTTCCCATATAGATAGAGAGATAGAGACAAGATTAAGATAAACTAGTGCTTTGGAGATGACAATATGCTATTTCCAACTGGGCTGCAAGCAATTAGGGTGGGCTACTAAATGTTCTTGACTGTAATTTTGTGGGCCCAACCATTGATAGGAAGTTTTTTATCCGGTATAGCTATACCATTAGCCTTACCTGAGTTCTTGAAAGGGATTCAGGTGTGAAATTGGATGCATGTCCAAAGAGAAGTGCCGCCTTTGATAACTGAATATTATAATTCTTCAGAGATAAAATGGGCCCACAACATTTACAAGGTCTAAAACAAGCAGCAACTCTCCCACTCAAACCAATGACCTAGACAAGAGTGCTTTTATATTAATCAATCAATGCTTAATGCAAAAATTGCTTAAAGACCTGTTTGGATTCCACTAAAATTGGTCCTCATTTGCTAATGAGTTTTATTTTATTCTTGTTCTTAAATAGGAGATTAAGGCCTCTTTGGAAACCATTGATTATATCATTTCTACAACTATTATGAACTCCCCACACATTTACCAATTCTCCATGATCTCATATAAATGATTTCAATGTAAAAAACAATGATAATTTGTGATTTCCAAAGCTCTTTGCAAACTAAAGTCACCGGCAAGTTGAAAGAAATTCAGTAGAGAATTATTCAACATTTCATAATAGTTAAGTCACATTCCTAAGGGAGGCAAGAATCTATTCAGGGTCCCACTCCTGCCATTTTCAACTCCAAATATTCTATTTTTTAATGAGTACAACCACTGAATAAGTTGATTTCCATATTTTATTACTATATACTTCAATATCATTTGATAGAAATACCTTTTAGACCCATCTTCATGTGACCTCAGTAGGTTCGTTTTCAACAAAACCACAGGTGTGATACAACCTGCATTGTTCCCCAATTATAATAAGCTTCTTTCATATCGCATGATTAGAGAAAATAATGAGGAATTATACAGTGCTTCAGCCACTATAAAATCTGTGAGACCCATCATCCAATAATTTAAGATTTTCATCTTGTGGGATTAATCATAGATAGGAAGGCTACATTGGGAAAAGATCTTCCGCATTAGACAATCCTAGGGACCATCTCTACTTTTTTCTTTACAAGCAAGCAATCAGGGGTGAGAATCAATCAAGGGGGTGGGTGTTTGAAGCTTGGCCCATCTACAAAGGGGCCCAACAAATAAACAGTTTGAATCATTGCATGGAGCCCACTTCTACATGGTTGCGTGCCAGAACAAAACACCATTTTGTCCTAATTGAACACTAATTCATCAACAGATTTAGATGGACCCACAACATAGTCATGGTCAAAAGTTGGAAGCTCTCCCACCAAATCTATCATTTAAGTCATTATCAAACCATAAGCAATGCTAAGTTCAGTGCTCAAACAATCATTATCTCGAAAAGTCAGATTAGATGTCAAAAACGCATTCCTTCATAGTCAATACCTTGTAATCCCTATGGCTAACCTCCTGAATACTGTCACTATCCATCCTAACAATTTAGGTACGCATTCTTCTGAAGGTTCTCAATGAACTTGGAACTCATATAGCCTAGTAAAAGTTTCAGCAAACAATCATTACATTTGACAATACTTCTACTTATCGAAGCCCTGGTGGTGGGAATCTATAAATTCAAGGTGCTGTACCACCTCCAGCTCGAGCTCTTCTGGAACCTCTGTTGGCACCTACCACTAATTTCTAGTACAATGGTTCCTCCACCAAAGCCCACAATAAACTCAATCAAATCAGTGTTATTTTCAGTTTTAGATAAAGTTCTACAATAATCACTAAGTAAGTTGGTTTCTCTCTGTCTTTTAAAATGCATAGCCTAGTATTGTATCATACAGAAACTCAATCTAGTCAGTGTTATTTTCAGGTTTAGACAAAGTTCTACAACAATCATTAAATAAGTTGATTTCTCTATTTATTTTAAAATACGTAGCTTAGTATTGTGTCATGCAGAACCCTCACACGAACCTGCTTCCTTAGACCTTTTGAAAGGTGCGGCTTCCTCTGCCCACTTCGTAGAGTTTTTATTTCCTCACATTCTCTTCTGAACCCTATTAGAAGAGAATGAAAATTACAGAAAGAGTAGAGCTTTCCCACATATAGCCCATCTCCCTTCTTTTGCAAAGGAATATGACATTACATTAGCACCTCCAAGAACAAAGGAAGAAGCAAACTCCCTACCAAAGCTAATATCCGCAATTTTATGAATGACACTAGCCACAACCACCAAGGACCATCATTCTTCATCATCACACAACCAATAGTTTTTAAAGAATTGCAATCAATTCAAAGAGGTCCGTCCAACCTTTCAATGAAAAACCAAAGACCGGTTAGAACAGCACAAGCTTTCACGTAATTAGAATCAGAGATGCCAATTGGACAAGAACGAATAACCAAAAAGGACAGATGACCCATAACACCCAACATTTAAATCCAAGGTGAGTGCATCTCCAACCATCTAACATCTCCCCAAACAATGAAGATGTTATTAACCAATTCCTCTGCCCTCTTGCACATAGCACACCGATTCACAAGTCTAAAAGTTCATTTTGAGCATAACCTTGTTGACAAAAACCACCAAAGAAAAGAATAGAACCCGGTCGGGAGCAGGAGCTTTCCAAAAGTTCCTCCAAATTCCTCTCTGGCTTATCCCCTTTTAACAAGGTAGATAACGATTTTGCCCCAAATCTGACAATCATGAACCACCCGTGAAATAGACATTCTCCAATAAAGCCGAAAGGTCAATCAAACTATCAATTTCTCATCCTCGAGGTTGCAATGATATGCCCATCTTCAAACCACTCTCCACACTCAACAATCGCCCTTCTCCAATGGCTCACAATATTCACTCAAAGGAACAATCATACTCTCAAATTCAGAAATCTAATACACATATCGGAGATAGTTTTTCTGAATTAATTTTCTTTCTAGCAGCAGAAACAGACCAACCTTCGATGGGGCCTATCGCAGGAGAAGGTAAAGGAACTAGAACAGTATCAGGTAGAATTGGATGGAACATAAAGAAATGGATGGGTGAATGTACTGACAACTTCTATAAAATAAGCTACCTCAGATGGCTGTCATCATCAAATAGGAGTTGCAATGAGCAATTGCCATAGTAGTGGAATCTGCATTGAGTGTGTCGATTGAATTCTTCCAACACAGAGGCTGAGTGGAAATCACCAGAAGAGCTTTGCATCACATTCCCATTGATGTTCTTTAACCTAATCCATTCCCTAAACAAATTTACAGTTGGCTAGGCACTTGACAAAACCCCAGCGGTCAAAACTGTGCTCATTCTTCTGCTTACCTCTCTAGCAAAGGGATAAATTGATGGTGTACAAGCCCACGAAAAATATTTTCTTAACTAGTTCCTACTAGAGTTGAATTATTTTCTTTAGTTCTTACTCGAGCTGAAAAATGGCACCATAGCCATTTTTTATCGGCAAATGAAATGGCCGATAGTCTAGCAAAGGCAGGAGCCCAAAGGGAAGAAATAGTGATTGTATTTTTTTTGTAGGCCTTATCAGGGATAATGACTATAATCCTACTTGTAATCTCGTGGGGACACCTTGTCCAAACCATATTATAATAAATTGTCATTTTTCAAGAAAAAAAAAATGGCACCATAGCATGTCAAGATGTAATATATGGAAAATATGTAAGAAGAATATAAAATGCTTAGTCCTTGCATGGAACCCTGGGTTCTGAGATGTATTTCTCGTAGCAAATGTTGAACACATGTAAGCTCTACAGTTATGGAAGCCATTGCCTTGTACCTTTTCTTCTACACTGGACCTGGGTATTGTCCTTCGCTTCTTGCTACTCTACGAAACTAAACATCCACTCACCATAACACAGAAACACAGAAACATATAACAAATTGTCTGGTGTCTAGATCTACCCGATTGGCACTAGATATCCCACTACCGTGATATATTTGTCCTGACACTGCTCATAAAATAAGCCATAACCATGGTTCCTCTTGTGTATCTTATAATCCTCTTTGCCACTTATAAATGCTACCCTCTAGGATAATGCATTTGCTGAAAGACCTCATTTATTGCATAAGTAATATCAAGTTTGGTGAACATAAGGTATGACCCATGAGAGCATCTTCTATTTTCTCTCCTCCCTCACTAATCATCTTTTTATTTCAAAGGACAGGAGTACTTAATGGCATTCATCACTAAGAAGATTTGTGATACAGCATTACAGCCCTTCCTTGGTCTGCTTAATCTCAACATCCAGGTAGTAGTGTAATTCTCCAAGATCTTGAAATCTTGCTTCATGCTCTATTTCATAATTTTCGTTTCAACTTCCTGTAATTATCATATCATCAATGTAAACTAAGATGAGTGACATACATTATTGTCCCACAAATGAGTTATCTAATCAAGTCCTTTGGTACAAATGTCTCCTGAGGAGCTTGATGAAGTTTGTCAAACCACGCTTGAGGAGGTTGCTTAAGTCCATATATGGACTTTTCTAGCCTACACAAAAAGTTCCATTTGTCTGTTGTCGCATACCCATCTAGTAATGCACCCCAGAATGTTAACTAAGGGTATAATCAATGAAACAATGGTGACCATTTCATCATAGCTTAGCCCATGTTGTTGATTATATTTATAACCTTTGTCACAAGACAAGCCCTATGCCAATCTATCGTACCACCAGCCTTTTGATTTAGTTTTTAAACCCACTTAAAACCAACAATTTTCTTACCTGGAGGAGGTCTGGGAAAATCTCCAAAGTATCATTGTAACTCATCTTGTTTGCCATTGCGTCTACTTATCTGTCACTTGAGTTCAGATAGCTTCAGTGAAAAAAGAAGGTTCACTAATACTTGTTACTTGTGCTCCCCTATCAACTCTCGATGGTAGGATAGTAGCATACTATGGTGGTGACGGGTGACAGAGAATTAGGGTTAAATTCCGGAGCTTTTCAAAAAAATACTCGTTACTTGTGCTGCTGAGTCTGCTTATGTTCATGCTGACGAACATATAACCTCCTCATAGGGCTAGAGAAACCCTAGCCTACATGGAAGGAGCATCAACAAAGATTAGAAGGGGTGTCGTGCCTCAGCCGAAAACGTGGAAATTTCGGTGGCAATTTCGGTTTCGGTGGAAATTTCGGTGAAAATCTTATAATTTCGGCTGAAATTTTTAAATTTCGGTTTCAGCATCAGCCTAAAATGAAATTTCGGTGAAAATTTTATAATTTCAGCTGAAAGTATTAAATTTCAGTTTCGGTTTTAAATTGAAATTTTGGTATTTCGGTTGAAATTTAAAACAATGGTCATGGGCTCATGGCTAGTATGTGAAGAGGTGGCAATTGTCTCTCTCATAACCTCACATCCAATGGCTGGTGGACCATAGAATTGGTCCTCATAAAAGGAGACATGGTATGAGATTAATATCTTCTCAGAGGAGACATGGTGTGAGATAAATATCTTCTAATAAGCTCACATCCAATGGCTGGTGGATCATAGAATTGGTCCTCATAAAAGGAGACATGGTGTGAGATTAATATCTTCTCAGAGAGAATATTACCAAACCTCTATGCTAATCACTACACCAAACAAAGAGATGGGTAACACCCTAGGAAGAGAGCTTCTTAAAGAGCCAGTTGGTGAACATACATATGCACCCTCCATGGGCGAAATGAGTAATTAGGAACATGGATTTAAATTTCGGTTTCGGTTTCAGTTTTGGTTTCGCCCTCGACCGAAACTGAAATCCCTAAATTTTGGCCAAAATCCGGTAATAAAAAAAGTATTATTTTATTTATTCCCAAATTTAGGCCGAAATTACCAAAATTTCGGAATAATAATATGTTTAAAAAAAAATCAATTTTTCGAAATTTCCGAAAAGAAATTTGGAATTTCGGACAAAATTTAAAACCATGATTAGGAAACTGAACAATGAGAGCATACAAGGAGTCTGATGGCCAACAGTTGTATATGAAAGTGAATCGATGACATGGGTGGCACTGTGTCTATCTATGAAGCACCATAATGAAATATCATAGAAAATCTTTTGGCGATGTGGCAATGCTTCCATTCTGCAACACCATTCTGATATAGTGTATAGGGGCAAAAAAACTGCTTATAGATGGCACAGAAATGATAAAAATTCCCCCAAAGCTTGGGATCCATGTATCGAGTAAAATCATAAACAAAAATAGCATTGAACCTAAAGAAGGAACATGGGTTGGAACCCACATCAGACTGAACAACTTCAAAAGAAGAAGGGCGAATATTGGTATAAGAATAAAAGGAAGAAAATAATGCTTCACGAGCTTACAACTGAGACAAATGATGCGCAAAAACTTTACTGGATGCAACTTTAATAAAAACTAGAAAACTAACGATGATAAAACATGATTGTTCCTACAGGGAAGGTGACAATGAAGATGACAACTCTGGCGCAAACAGGACTTCAACATCAATCAAACCAAAAAGGAGAGGATCTAGATCACAAAATGAATACTGATAGCAAGGAGCTTCCCTAATCCAGATCCTTCACAAGAACAATTGATGAGGTAAAGATAAAACACAAAAATGAGAATTAAAATAAAAAACAAACAATAGTTTGCTTTGACACTAAAAACACATTAAAAACATATAAGAGATTCAAAAGACAAAGGTATAACCAACATGGGGGATGCGTAAAGATGACCCATCTCCAGAAATGATATGGTACAGAAACCAAAAAAAAAAGGAAAAAGAGATGACATGTCACCTAAATCATAAAATAGATGGTGACCGGTGCCATAATCAACCGCCTAAGAAGCTTCTTATCTATGATTTGTGGACACGGACACATGTGTCGCGTGTCGACACAGACACGGAGTGTCGGACACGGCGAACCCCCAAAATTTAGAAACGGGGACACGGCTAAAATAGAAAGTATATATGTATGATACAACAACAAATATTAGTTTGAGAAGAGCTAAAAAGAGTTTATAATAAAAGAGGTAAACACAATATGCAATAATAAAATAAAATGTCACACTTGACACAGCACAAAAATGTGTCCACACGGCCAAATTAAGTCTAACACTTATAGCAGTACATTTAAAAGTGTCCAAAGGAGTGTCGACACGGGTGGACACGCGTGTCGTGTCGGACACGGCAGGACACGTGTGTCGTGTCGGACACGGCAGGACACGTGTGTCGACAATAAATTCGAAGTGTCGGCTAAATAATAGCTTCTTATGGAGATGAGTGAGAGTCGCCGGTGGGAATTGTTGATACTATTAATCATAACAAACCAGGGCATTAAGAAGCTACAGACCCTGGAGTGTGAGGACTGCTAGCAAACTGCATAGGGTAACATGTAGGAGGGGTGTAAGGTATATCACGCTGAGGCTCTCCTTGTTTTGGCCAGAATACGCACCAAAGTGAGGATTAAAAAACCTCTGCGAATGATACAATGGTCCACCTCGACCTCTACCTTGCCCACCACCCAACCTGTAACCACTTCCACCTCACCCTCCTTCTGCATGTGAGAATAAGCATCGAGTTTAGGAGTACAAACCGTCAACCATTACCTCTCCACTCTCCCTACACACTTTCCCACATTTCCCACAAAACCTCCATTAAGCAATTAAAACAAAAACCACATTTCTCTTTGTCATACATTACACACTCCCCATGTTTCCAGTTTCCTACATTTCAGAAACACCCTCTTATATTTTTGAGCCAGTTAGAAAAAACCTCTCTCTCTCTCTCTCTCTCTCTCTCTCTCTGCGCAACGGCAAGGTTGCTTCATTGTTACCCGGTGGTCACGGGTTCGAGTCACGGAAACTGCCTCTTTCCAAAGCAGGGGTAAGGCTGCGTACATCTAGCCCTCCCCAGACCCCGCAATGGCTGGAGCCTCGTGCACTGGTGATGCAGGACAATACCTAATTTAGGGAAAATCCTACACTCTTAATGGGATTAAGACTTTAGGACAGTTTATGGCTTACGCGGAAAACTAAAATAACACTTAACAACTAACCTAGGGCTGAATTAATGCCTAATTAATCTATGGACAACAGCAATAATGAGACCTAAATAGCATAAATAATTGTAAAGATCATAATTAAGCATAAACTAAACCTTATACAAATCAATCAAAGAGATAAAGATTCGTAAGATGAATTGATAATAGAAGGATTAGTCCAAAACCAACCAATTAAAAGAACTAAAAGATAATGTAAGACCTATCGATTAGATGTAACAAAAGTATGAGAAATTAATAATAATCAATGAAGAAAAACAAAAAAACAAAAAAAAATGTCCAGCAACAGGAATTGGGTCAAAACGGTCTAGATTTAGGTCGTAGGGGTATTTTGGTAATTTCTGCAAATTTGGAAATTGAATGAAACTGCTATCCAGATCTTAGGTGAAGGTTTAGATAGGTAAAAGAAAGGTAATTCTAGAGTTTAGGTTCTGATTTGATGGTAGGTTTAGGCTATGGATCTTTAAAAAGGGTTTCCGGGCTTGAAAAGGGTAAAAACTTGCAATAGGTTTGAAAGTTGAGATTCTTGTGAGTTTTAGGTGAGGTTTAATCACTAAAACAATCCCTCAAAATCTCAAAACAAGATCTTGAAGAACAAGGGAGATCTATGGATTTTGGATTTTTCTAGTTTTAGGGTTCAAGAACAAATAAAATAGAAAATCTGATTTACTAACCTTGTCTGTGCTGATTTGATTGAAGAAATAGAAGAGAATAGATGAATGAAGATGAGAGAAGATGGTTCCAAACCACAAGAAGAAGAGAGAAGAAGAAAGCCCAAATATCTGGCTTCAAGCAAAACGTCAATTTTATTCAATATTCAAAAAGTCCCTTACATAGCTTTCATAAAATGTATTTATAAGGAAAGAAACCCTAGAAGATAACTTAAAACCTAAGAAACTAATCTTAACCATTCATCTAATCCAAAGTAAACTAAATAAAGTTTGTGCGGATTTGATTGAAGAAATAGAAGAGTATATGAATGAAGATGAGAGAAGATGGTTTCAAACAACAAAAAGAAGAGAGAAGAAGAAAGCACAAATTTCTGGCTTCAAGCAAAACGTCAATTCTATTCAATATTTAAAAAGTCCCTTTAGGGTTGTTCAATCGGTTAAAACCGAACCGAAATAATGAAAACTAACCGAACCGAAATTTTTCGGTTACCTACATAAGACAATCGAAACCGAAACCGAATTATATGTTAACCGAACTGAACTGAAACCGAAGAATATTTCGGTTGTTCGGTTAGTTTGGTTATAACAGAATTCTTGATGTTTGATTTTTTTGATAATTGGTTTTCAAATTTCTAGTGGAAGGTGCTACAAATTTGGGGCTTTCAAAGCGGAAATCTGATTTCTGAGATCCGCAAACAATTTTAGGAAAAATTTTGCAAAATAGTGAATCTTTCAAGTAGATAATAAAGGCAAAAATTTGAGCAAAAATCAAGCGAAAAACCTGCTATTTCTTGCTGTAAAATGAGACGAAAAAAGAGGCAAAAATCCAGCCATCTTCTTCCATTTCATGCAAATGATCCATTTCCTGCGACCGCAATTGCACGGCTTCCATTTGAAAGAGGATGATTATTCTATATGTAGCAAACTTCTTCCAAATCCGGCGAAGTGCAGGCAACAATGAAAATTCCATTGATCTTCTTCCATTTCCAATGTCAAAGTGCATGCAGAAGTGCTAGAGAGAGAGAGAGAGAGAGAGAGAGAGAGAGAGAGAGAGAGAGAGAGTTCCATAGCTACTTTTATTTTCAGAGAGAGAGAGAGAGAGTTCCCTAGCTACTTTTATTTTCAATGAGGACCATGTGACCAAGTGGGCGACAGCTGCATGCCTCATTAAATTTAGTTCCCCCACGCCTATATCCATGCACAAGGGACAAGAATCATTATTGTTTGCTTTTTTCAATGGCAATAGGTAGGTAGCTTTTTTCAACTTTGATTTTTCAATGCCTGCATTAAATTTAGTTCACTGCCCCACGCCTAAATCCATGCACAAATCTCCAACTTTGATTTTTCGCTTTTTGCTTTTTTTTTTATTACTAACTCCAATTCGGTTTTTCGGATAAACCGAATTTATTTTTGACGTAAACCGAGACCGAAACTGAAAACTAAAATGTGAGTAGATACAAAACCGAAACCGAACCAAATGGCCAAAAAACCGAACCGAAATAACAGACCGAATTCGGTTCGGTCGGTTATTTCGGTTTTAACCGACTAATGAACACCCCTAAGCCCTTACATTCTTAATCAATCAGTCGCTCCGCTCCCCTACACTTCCTGCTTACCGGTCCTTACCAAACTCCCTACCCTACCTGGCGCCTAGCAACCCTCTTCGGAGACTTTAGACGACCTTAGAAGTTTCCGACCGGCGTGGTGACTCTCAGGATGGACTTTGGCCTGAGGGACCTTACCCTACCCTCTATATAAACTATAAAAAAATTCCCCCTAGCTTGGGCTTTTTTCACTATTTACATTGGATCTTTAACGAATGGATCTGGCTGTTAAACTACTCGTGTTGGCTTAAATATCGATTTGACCAGGCAACCATGTGCCTAAAACCGTACAGAGAAGGAGCTTTTGTTTAGCTTTTTTTGTCTAAGAAGAAGCTAGTAGTAGTAGTAGAAGTGGGAGCCCCAAAAGGACTGTTGCTATTGCTTTCATAAGATATATTTATAAGAAAAGAAACCCTAGCAGATAAATTAAAACCTAAGCAACTAATCTCAACCATTCATCTAATCCAAAGTAAACTAAATAAAGTTAAAACTTACCTAAAATAGTAATCATGTAATAGACGTATACCACTTCCTAAGAACACTCATAACTTGCTCAAGTCACATCTAAATCATGTGATCTTAGGCTCATTAGATAGGTAATTGAAAAAACTTTCTAATAATACCAAAAACACGCCAAACAGATGAGATTTGATACCTCAAAAGTAGGCTAAAAATAAAATGATGACATAGAAAATAAATAATAAAAAAGACACCCATGTCTGTGGCCCATGCTAGAGTCTCCACCATCAGTCTCGTCCACGTCTGCGCTTGTAAACCTTAAATCCACGCCCATTGTTGATGTCCCCATCAACTGGGCCGCCCTTTTTTATAGAAAAAACATATCTCCCTCTCTCTCTCTCTGATGTGATTTAGTCTACGGTTTAGGAATAGTTTATTGAAAGACATGTTAATTCACATTTTACTAGGATTTTATTACAGTTTTTAGTTGCATTTTGTGATCCTAAATGTGGGGATGTCCATATCAACCTATGGCCCACTTTACTTGCATATTCTTGTGTCCCACCACGCAAAACCCAAGCCCAAAATCACTTAAAAACCTTATAATCTTATTGGGCCTCCAACCATGACACACCACTTAAAACCCCTTTCTTATATTAGGCTACCCCCTATGGCCCACCACTTAACCCCTTGAGCCCCTCTTTTTTCCCTTCTTATTTCCTATTGCTCGGCTTCCTTATGGGCCCACCACTTAGCTATACCCCCTCTTATAAAACCCTAAACACTTGACGCATAGCTGAAAGATAATAAAATTTAAAAACAGGATATACCTCGGTTAACCAATGCGTGGTTTGGGTCATTGTCCCCTTAAAGGGGTATTTTGTCATTCATGGAAGCAGTGTAGGCATTTTGTCCAAAATTTACATGTCACAACAGAATTAAGTGAAGGACAATCTAGTATTTTCCATTGTAGGAGAACTAAAAAGTTAGAGACATTTTGAATTGAAGGTAATCGAATTACAGAATGGAAATTTTTTTAAGCGGAAGAACAGCTGCTAGGAGCAGACTACCTATCAAGGAAGATCAGACACTGGTATCGTGACTTCGTGAGTACCTAACCCTGTTTTTCCAGCTATCTTGTATCCCCGTTGCATGCAAGAAAAGCTCTTCATGAATTCAGGAATTTTCTAGTGTCTCCTCAATACAATAACCATCTGAAATCAAATGAAGTAACCGATCATCTTCAACTCCATGTATTTTTACTAATCGGTGCTGTCTTGATTAAACTTTGTGACATTCACCTTTAATGATGGACTGCTCTTTTGCTATGAATGGAACTCTCTTTTCCTGAATCAATAACAGTGTCTAGCTTATAAGAATAGTCCCAGATCTCTGGTGGGCTTGAAGAAATTCTCCCATAACAGATCTGGAATGAGAGAGAGCACTAATGACCGAAACTGCAAAAGGAAGATAGTTCTCATGCAGTAATGGCATTGGTTTTGGTTGTGTGAGTTGAAATGCAAATTTGTATAGATATGTGGGTTGAGGAGCCACATCATAAGAGATCTGTTTAGTGCTTGTGAAAAAGGCTCAAAGGACAATCAGCCACTAGAGCTGCTGCAGATCCAGACACTAGGGGCAAACTGACTATCAATTACATACTTCCAAATTATGTCACAAATATCGTTCTCGGGAATTTCTCGGCAAGGGAAAATCTCGGGATATATTAAATATTTTTATTTTTTCGGGTTTATATCGGGAAAAAAAGGAAAAAATAAATTATTTAAAAAATATATAAATATATAAAATTTAAGAAAAAAATATAAAGTAAAAATATCGAAAAAATATCGGGATATTATTGCGACATTTTATGATAAAATGAAAATATTGTCATATTTTTAAAATCACGGAATTATTTCGGGATTTTGTCGTTTTATCAAAATGACAGGATAAAAAAGTAATATTTTGAAAATATCGGAGACATTTGTGGCATAGCTTCCAAAAAGAATTGTAGTCTATTGTTGACTGCCAGTTGAACCTGGGTCAATCCCTGGTTCAGTTGAGGAGAATTCCAGCATTGTAGTTGGACTGTGGAATTGGGTTCACTCAGCTTCAATCACTAGTGCATTCGGCCTTAAATCTGGCTCTGAATTCGGAGCATGCCTACTTGAATTCAACCATGAGAAAGCTCAATTTAGTAAGGTAGTGAATCTCGTCCTTGTTATTTCAGATAGCATTGGGCACTTGCCTCTTTGAACTGGTACACTATGGGATGTCGAAGCAGGCTAATTACCTTACCAGGCACTTATGCTCGACATTCACTAGTTGGACACAAGTTCTACAGGAGTCTACTCAACACCAGGATAGACTCACCGTGAGCCAACTTGAACACAAATAGGGACTCTGAGGCTTTTTGGCATTTCCATTATCAATGGTTGGAAACTAATATTGATAGGGATCACACTCTAATGCCATTAGACTAACAGTGACTGAGGAGCCTGGAGTTAACCAGTGAACTGATTGCTGTCAATCCTAGCTAGCTTCGGCTTCAGCTGAAAGGGAAGCAATTCCAGGAATAGGATAGCAGCGAGGTAAGCCATCTGGGAGGACTCTTGTGCTCCTTAAACTACAGTACATTCAAGTGAGGTCCCAACATAAGTCGCTGAATTGAATTCCCCAACACCTCAACCAAATTTGCAGGTCTCCTCACTCTACCATTTGACATCATCATAGGTCAAATCCTATCCCGGCTGAGTCACCACCCACTCCTCCCCACAAAAAAAAAAAAAAAACCTATTCTCCCTCACGGATAGAGTGGAGTTCTCTAGCTCATCCCCGACTGATTGGGATTGTAAGCCGCTGCAACCCCTTCTCTCTTCTTTCCACCCTTTTCTCCTCTCTCTCACCCATTTAGCTCTGGGTTGTGAACCCTTCCTTTCTCCTTTTCTTTCTTGTCTTATGGCACCTTCCTTTCTTTCTCTTCTTTGGCTTAGATCAACCCATCATATTCCTCTTTTGCCATCTTTCTCTTTTTCTCCTCTTGGGCATTACCTGCAACACAATAATTGAGGCATGAATCACACCCACTCCCAGCTACGTTTTTTCCTTCTTCCTATGTCCACACCCAAATCCCATATTCCTCTTCCCCTTTGATTCCTTTCACCATTCTTTTATTTTCCTCATATAGTTCCCAACCTTTCTCATATTTTTACACCCTTTAAATACCCTGCTCCTTTACGCATTACCTATCATTACCTTACCCTAATCGTATACCTATTACCACTCCCTAGCCAATACTAGATCGTGTTGAGCCATAGTTAGATAGTTGGATATATTCTTTAGATGGTTGTTTTGTTTATGGAATATCTTCTATTAGTTGTCATATTGAATTAGAACACCTTATTCATGCTCCTAAATTGCTAGAAAGTAATATGTGAACCCTAGGTATGCATCTCTCTCTCTCTCTCTCTCTCTCTCTCTCTCTCTCATGCACACAATGGGATAAGTGTCTAAAACTATAAGCCTATCACCCCTGAATGAACCAGCTTTCGCAAGGTCGTCAGCCACAGCATTAGCTAAAGGAAGGATGCGGGACAGAGAAATATCAATGCTAGTACAGATATAACAAATTTGTAATACGATGTTTGCAAACCTCCAGGGCCGCGGAGATTTGTTATTAGCACATGCAATGACATTTGCCAGGTCACCTTCAAGCCACACCTTCCTGAGCGAATTCTAAATACTAATCGTATGACCTTCAAGGAGGGCCTTAACTCTGCTTCGTTCGAATCAATAAAAACTATGGGGAAGGGGAACAAAAGGATGACATTACCTTTATCGTCTCTGACCACTCCAATTCTAATCAGGTCATTATTACCTATTGAACTCCCATCAAGTGGTAATCCCGACCTGTTCGTTTTGATGCCATGTAAAATTTGTAAAAGGAAAAAGATAAAAACGATACTCAAAATGTGGAGTGTGAATTCTAATTCCATCAACTAAATGCTATTAAATCACTTATATTTTAATAACATACAAACCAAAATACCCTTGGACATACGATTGAAATAACTTTGTCCTAAACCCACTTTGATGTATAAAAGCCACTATATGTAACAAGACAAGGTGCTTGATGGGTCAAAAAATGTGGTTCTAAGCAAGACGGAGTTGACATCTGTTAGAATAAGCCTATGGGCATTCTAGTAATTGTACCTTGCCTTTTAGTATATAAATAAATCAGTGAGGGGGAGAAAGCCCTAACTCACTTTTCTCTTTTCCAATTTCTCTCTCTCAACATGGTATCAGAGCCCTAGGGTTTCTGATCCCAAGGGAAAATCCTTAGCCTCCATCTTCTTCATCCCCAAGCTTCAACCCTACCCCAAACTTCTCCTCCTTTCCCCTTCCTTGGACCCTACGCAACCCCACGCCTCTTCTTCTCTCTCGGAAAATACCCCCTTCCCCACGACCATCATCCCCCCTCCTCCGGCACAAACCCCACCTCCCCACGACCCCCCTCCCCGCAACCCCCTTGGAACCCCCCTCTCCCTGCGACCCCCTGGTTCATACCCCCCACCCTGCCATCATCTGGACCCCACCCTCCTTCCCGCGTATTTCCAGAAATCCCATCCCCACCCTCTCGTGATTTTCCGCAATCCCTCTCACACCTCCGTGCCATGATCTGTCACTTTCCCTCCTCTTGAAACCTAACCCTAGCTTTCTGAATGACATGAGCTATTTCGGTTATCACTTCATTCCTTCTTCGTATCGGTCTCTTGTCGTCTTCACTATGGCCCCATCTATCTTCTTCTCCTTGGCCCATGAGGCCTTGTTATGAGCCATCGCCTACATTACTTGGTTTTAATCCATCACTTTCTTCTTTCTGCTCATTGTAGATGTTGGTTGTGGGTATTTCAGTTCCCTCGACATTTGTTGTCCTTATGGATCCTCCTGTTATTGTGGATCCCTCTCTCGGTATGACCACGGAGGTCCGTGCTCATCACCCACCCTCGACCACTTCTTCCTCTTCTTCTCCTAGCTTGGCACCTGTGGAGAACTCTTACCCACAGCTGAATATTGCCAAGTTTGATGGAACCAACTACTTACCCTGGAAAGTTGGGATTGAGACGTACCTCTAGGGGTGGTTATTCGGTTTAAACCGAACCGAATAGACTGAAATTTGGTAACCGAAGTTATCCGAAACCGAACCGAATAAAAATTCGGTTATTTGGTTATAACCGAATAACCGAATTGTGGGAGGAAAAGAGGGAAAAAATCAAAATCTCGGTTTGGATCGGAGGGCTAGGATCATCCGATCGAAATGATTTTTTGAGCACAACCTAATTAAGTTGTGATCAATCAAATGGACGGTTTTGATCATCCTACAGAGTGCACATATAACACTATTTTTTGGAAAAAAATGGTTTTCATCCATAATTTCGGTTATTCGGTTTGAGAAAACCGAAACCGAATAACCGAATTTGCAAAAAAAAAAACCGAAACCGAACCGAAAAGAAAAAAACCGAACCGAACCGACCAGTTCGGTTCGGTTCGGTTCAGTTATTCAGTTTCAACCGAATAATGCTCACCCCTACGTACCTCCTTAGATAGGGTAAGGTCAGATTTCTTCGTCAGGATCCTCCCTCGTCCAAGGACCCTATACTCGCTGGGAAAAGGAAGATGCTTTGATTCAGAGTCTTCTCTGGCAGAGTATGACACCTGTCATTTCCTCTACCATGATACTCCTCCAGACTGCCAAGGAGATCTGGGATCTCACTGCCTTGACCTATTCCGGAGTTGAGAACCTCACCCATATCTGTGCCACTGATTCTGAGTGGATGCGTCTGCGTCGTGGTGACATGTCTCTTGAGACTCACTATGGGCAGTTTATTTCTTTATGTCAGTAGCTTGACGTCTTCATGCCCCTCACTTCTGATGTTAATGTTCTACGCCGACGGCGAGAACAAATTCGAGTGGTGCACTACCCATCTACGTTATCAGATTCTTGGGTTCGAAGTTTACCCATCTACATCATCAGATTCTTGGGTCCGGCAACATTCTGTCGTTACGTGAGGCCTATTCTCGTGCACAGCAGTGCCTTGGCGAGTCTCCATCACGGCACCCCTTTGATAGTTCGGCTCTCGCGGCATATGATGGTGGTGGTGGTTCTCGGCCACCCAGAGGATGCGGTTCTTTTTCCAGAGCTCATGGTCGTGGCCGTGGTGGTGGCTGTGTTGGTAGTGGACGTGGCCGTCCTTATTGTACCCACTGCCAATGTGATGGCCACCAGATCGAGACTTGCTATACGCTTCATCCAGAGCTTAGCCCACCTCGATCAGCTCATCTCACCACAACTGGCCCTTCTGGCACAGTGACTTCAGCACCTGGTTCTACCTCTGTTGATGAGTCCTTCAGTTTTACGAGGGCAGATTATCAGGAGTTACAGCGGTTTCGACAGAGTGCCTCCCATCCCACTGCAGGATTTGCTCAGCCAGGTAGTTCACCCACGACCTTACTCTCTAGCTCAGGGTCCTGGATCATTGACTCAGGAGCCTCAAATCATATGACTGGCAACTTGTCTCATCTCTCTTCTTTTTGCTCATTTCCATCTGATTTTCAGTCTATTACTCTAGCTGATGGTTCCACTCCCATGACTGGTATTGGCACCACTTGTCCTTCACCTCATCTGCCACTATCATATGTCTTATGTGTCCCTAAGTCTCCCTTCAGTTTACTTTTTGTGAGTTAACTTACGAAGTTTCTTGCTAGCTCTATCTCATTTTTTCCTTCTTATTGTGTATTTCAGGATCTTTCGACTGGGAGGACGATTGGATCAGGACGTGAGGTGGATGGCCTTTACCGCCTTGACTGCAGTCCTTCTTCTACTGCTTTACATAGTTCGGTGGATGCCTTCCGGTAGCACTGTCGACTTGGTCACCCATCACTTCAGCGCCTCCGGCAGACATCTTTAGTTCCTGCTTTTGTTTCTCCTTTTCAGTGTCCGTCTTGTGAACTCGGGAAGCATCATAGAGTGTCTTTCCCTTCCCGAGTCATTAGCCGAGTCGATAGTCTGTTTCAGTTGGTTCATTCGGATGTATGGGGACCTCTAGGGTCGCTTCAAATAATGGATTCAAGTATTTTATTGTCTTTATTGATAATTATTCACGTATGACATGGGTGTATTTACTGAAGGACCGCTCTGAAGTCTTTTCTGCATTTAAAACTTTCCATGCTGAAATAAAGAATCAATTTGGTTGCAGTCTTAAATGTCTTCGTACAGATATCACTCGTGAGTTTTTCTCTGCTACTCATGGTTTTTAGGACTACCTCTCCTCTCATGGTATTACCCATCAATCCTCCTGTGCGTACACCTTGCAACATAATGGTGTAGCCGAAAGGAAATTGCGCTATCTCCTTGAGGTGGCACATACTCTACTCTTTCAGATGCAGGTTCCTAAATCTTTTTTGGGGGAAGCCATCTTTACTGCATGTTTTCTGGCAAATCGCCTTCCGTCTTCTGTGCTGAATGGCGATTCTCCATATCACACATTATACCCACAACAGGACCCTTTTCCCCTTATGCCCCGTGTCTTTGGCTGCGTTTGCTTTGTTCATCATTTGGGTCCTGGTTGCGATAAACTTGATCCTCGGTCCGAACGATGTGTCTTTCTGGGCTACTCTCGTACCTAGAAAGGATATCGCTGCTACAGTCCCCGTCTGCGTGGATAGTTTGTATCGGCCGATGTTACATTTTTTGAGTCCGAACCCTTCTTCGGTTTTGGATCTGTCCCTACCTCCTCCAGGTTGGAGCCTTAGGTGTCCATTTCTCTTCCTGCCCTTCCGGACAGTGCTCCTGCTTCTTTACCTTCCACTTCTGACTGTCCTCCTGGTCAAGTCGACTCTTGTGTTCCCAGAGTGGATCCTCCACCTATTAAGTTTCGATATCAAGGTCGTCAACAGCAAGCACGACAGCCTCATCCCGACAAATCGTCTTCACCGGCAGAGATCCTCTTACCCTCTACTCACGTATCTTCCTCTCCCTATCCTGTAGTTGTATCTGACTCACCTATCGCTTCGCGTACTCGTTCTCATTCTACTGCACACCCTGTATCTCAGTTTGTTTGCTATGATCGTCTCACTCCTACTTTCAAAAGTTTTGTGCTCTCTATGTCTTATGTTGTGTTACCACAGTCTTTGGATGAGGCTCTCAATCACCCAGGGTGGCGGGCTGCCATGGACCTTGAGATGGGTGCTCTCCATTCTAACCAGACGTGGGATCTGGTTTCTCTACTAGCTGGCGCTCGACCTGTTGGTTGCCATTGGGTGTTCTCCATTAAATATCTGTCTGATGGTACTGTTGAGCGACTGAAGGCTCGTCTCGTTGCTAAGAGGTACACTCAGACTTTTGGCGTTGATTACAATGAGACATTTTCTCCAGTTGCTAAGATACCTTCAGTTCGGGTTCTGCTGTCCCTTGCAGTCAATCATGGTTGGCATCTTCACCAGTTAGATGTGAAGAATGCCTTTTACATGGCGACCCTCTTGAAGAGACACATATGAAGAAACCTCCAGGGTATGTTGCTCAGGGGGAGTTGTCTTCTTCTGTCTGTCGCCTCAGGAAATCCTTTTATGGGTTGAAGCAGTCTCCACGTGCATGGTTTGACAGATTTAGTGAGGCAGTTATGAGGTTTGGCCTGAAACAGTGTGTTGTGGATCATTCAGTATTCAGCCATCATTCCTCAACAGAATGCATTATGTTGATTGTATATGTCGATGATATCATTATTACAGGTAGTAACTCGGGGGGAATTAAAAAACTAAAGGCTTTCTTACAAAAAGAGTTCGCTACAAAGGACTTGGGACGTCTCAGATATTTCCTTGGGATAGAAGTGGCATACTCCTCTAGTGGCTTATCTCTATCACAGAGAAAGTATGTTTTGGATTTGTTGGAGGAAATAAGAAATCTTGGTGTTAAACCTGTGTCTGCACCCATGGATCCCAATGTAAAACTAGTTCCAGAAGAGGGTGACTTGTTGGAGGATCCTGGTAGGTATAGAAGGCTTGTGGGCAACCTCATATACCTTACTGTTACTCGTCCTGATATATCCTATGTTGTTGGGTGGTCAGTCAGTACATGACCGACCGCTCCTCGTACTTCACATTGGAATGCAGTAGTTCAAATCCTCAAATATCTGAAGAGTGCACCAGGAAAAGGGCTTATTATTCAAACGGCATGGTCATATACGAATTGAGGGGTTCTCTGATGCTGATTGGGTTGGATCTCCTGCCGATAGGAGATCGACTACCGGGTATTGTACCTTTGTGAGAGGCAATCTGGTTTCATGAAAAAGCAAAAAACAGGACGTCAATGCAAAGTCAAGTGCTGAGGCAGAATACAGAGCAATGGCACATACTAGTACATACATTATCTGGTTGAGGTCACTCCTGTCTGAGATTGGTATTGTGTTTCCTTCGCCTTCACATACTAGTACAGAATACAGCCCTGTATTGTGACAACAGGGCTGCCATCTATATTGCGACAAATCCAGTCTTCCATGAGAGAACAAAGCATATCGAAGTCGACCGGCATTTCATTCGTCAGAGAATTCAGAAAGGGGAGATATGTAGTGTATATGTTCACAAAACCATTGAATAAAGCAAAATTGAGTAACATTTGTAGCAAGTTAGGAATGTATAACTTATACATTCCAGCTTGAGGGGGAGTGTTAGAATAAGCCTATGGGCATTCTAGTAATTGTACATTGCCTTTCAGTATATAAATAAATCAATGAGGGGGAGACAGCCCTAACTCACTTTTCTCTTTTCCAATTTCTCTCTCTCAACAGCATCCATTGAAGAACAAGGGAATTTCTTCAGAAAAACAAAAGGGGAAGATCATTTATTTTTTCTTGGCTACAAAAGATTGCAGAATGTAATGTCAAATTATGATCATGGATGCTTTTTAGTTTAGCTATTCAAAAATTCCCAAAATTTCATAGGTCCGGTTGGGGTGGTGGATTCAAACGAGGTAGAAGTCAGGGCTATTCATCATGGAATCAAATTGATTCAGAATGTGGATTTGAACAAGGTAGTGATTGAAGGAGATTCTCTTAATATAATTAGGTGGCTTAGAGGTCCACATGTGGCTCCTTAGAGATTCACTGCCTTCTTTGATGAGATTCGAGATAGATTGGGGTCGGCAACAGTGTCCTCTATCCATGTTAGACGGTCTGCTAACGAGGAGGTGGACATGTTGGCTAGAGAAGGGGTATTCAGGGAGAGCGTCGAACTCTTTGATTTTCTCCCTCCCTAACTAGTGATCTTTGTACCCTTTGTTTTTCATGTCTCTGATATATTGTTTGTCATTGTATTTTTGGGAACCTCTCGGTCACATTCTTTATTAATGAATTCCTTGCCATTCAAAAAATAAATAAAAGTTCAAAATTGGATCAGAAGTGTCCACTTGAGATGATAACCAACTTAAAAGCATGAAAAACTAAGGGCGCATTTGGATTGCCAGAATCGGGAATCGGTATTGATTCTACTTCCCTGGATTCTGGCGTTTGGTATGTTTTAAAGGGTGGAAAGGGAAACCTCGACCGGAAAAAATAGGTTTTTTGGGTGGAACCCGTAACCCGCCAAGGAGTTGGAATTTGGGATTCCACCTTCTCTCTCTCATCGCGAAAATCACTCTTATATGTGTGTCTTTCTATCCCTCTCTCAAGTCTCAACGGTCTCTCCCTAAAATCCCTCTCTCCTGCATCTCTCTCTCACCCGATGATCTCTTTCTCTCTCTCTCACACACAATTTGTCTCCCTAAAATCCCTCTCCCAAATCTCTCTCGCTCCAACCCTACAATTTCTCCCTCTCAATCCCTCTCCCATATTTCGTTTCCCTTTTCATACCTCCTTTCCTTTTTTTATGGGTTTCGGTTTGTCGTAGGGTTTCTCTTCTAGCTTACAAAGTTGCAGAGATCTCCAACCCTGCGATCTAAGAAGCACGGATACGGGTACGGGGTGCAGGAACGACACGACATGGGTACGTGATTTTCCAAAAAACCCGGGTGCGAGTACGTTCGGGTACGCTGAATATAATAATATTTTTTATTATTTTATTATATATTTATAAAAATTAAAAAAAAGAACAATCAAATTACAATTAACATCACCAAAATTGCAAAATCTAATATTACTCCATATTTCATAAGTTCCAACTTCAAGTACAAGATGTTACAATAGCATCATTCATTAGATACAATGCCCGTCGCCTCATCTCCAATATCATCCTCTACATCATCGGTAAAAACAACGACCTCCAAATCCTGCTCATCGAGTGAAAGGCTAGCAACTTCAAGCACCCCAACATCCTCAAAAGAATCAAATGAATCTCCACCTATGTCCCACATCTTCGTCTCTCCCTGTACATACTGTGGAGATCGTCTTGATAGAAGACGAAGATTACTATGAACAAAAACCAAGTCCTGAGCCCGTTGTGGAGTTATTTTGTTCCTTCTCAAAGAATGCACAAAGGAGTAAGTGCTCAAATTCCTCTGGGCACAAGATGAAGACGAAGGCTGCATAAGAAACTTCAAAGCTAAGCTTTGAAGCATAGGAGCACATGTACCGTGGACAACCCACCAATCATGAGGCTCTAAAGTAGCTCGGTCATTGAATAATCCAAACTTCATAGAGAAGTGGGCAAACTCCACATTAGCCTTCGTGCAATCTGCTGAATTGAGAAAGTACCTTTGGAGGCACTTTACCCTCTCTGCATAAATCTCTGTATCCTTAAGTGGAGGAACACTATTTGAACCGGCACTAAGCCATTCTTCGCTGTAATACCTTCATGAATAGAAAAAATAATTTAGTTTTATGTTAAAAGTAGGAAATAAAGTTCACAATGAACATAACTATTAATATAAATAAAATAATTTAAAGTCACTTAACCTTGGATTCAATGAATGAGCCAAGCAATGAAGCGAAGTGTTGCTTTTGTTCCAACGATCAAAAAGAATTTCTTGCACCACTTCATAAAAGCTAGACTCTTCTTCTTTCCTCTTTCCTTCCTTCCTATAGATTGTCGTCTTTCACTTTCTCAATCATAGTGTCCCACATATCATAAACCAAATGAAGACAAGGCTTATCCATGTCACACTCTCTAAGCATGTCATACATAAGAGATGTAAAAGAGAATATGTGATCGATAGAATCCCACCAAATGTCATCCAACACCTTCTCTTTCACAAACTTTGCTTTTCCTACATCATCCTCTCGATAGCAATTCCATTTGTCACTAATCACCATCAATTGTAGACCTTGCTTTAAGAGTTTAAATCTCTTAAGCATCACAAAAACACTCGCAAAGCGAGTCTCAGCAACAGAAAGCAACTTCAAACTATTGAAGTCGTTGAATATGGCTAAGGGTGTCAATTTTGGCTCGGGCTCAGAAGCTCGCTCGAGCTCGGCTCGAATCCTTAACGAGCCGAGCCAAGCCGGCTCGTTAAGCTTAACGAGCCGAGCCCGAGTTAGGCCAGGCCAGGCCCGGCTCGGCTCGTTAAGGCTCGTTAAGAATTTAATATATTTAAATATATATATTATATATTAATATATACATTAAAAGGGTTGTCCATGGAGTGAAAGGGGGGGGGGGGCAAAATATGTCACTTCATTTTTGGAACCCCATTTGTTACTAGGACCACCCCCCATAGTGTAAAAAAAGTAGTCAAATTACACTAGTAGGGCTGTCCGGGGAAGATGAGGGGTGTGAACATAATATAACCCGAGCTCGATAAGGCTCGCGAGCCTGACCAGAGCTGAGCCCGAGCCTGAGCCGAGCCCGAGCCTCACTTGTGAGCTTAACGAGCCGAGCCGAGCCTGGCCAAGCTCGGCTCGTTTACACCCCTAAATATGGCCAATCTCATCAAATGATTTATGATGAAATTCTTCACTAGCATGACATCTCCCGCAATATCTGAGATCCAACTACATTATCCACAGGCAATTTGATTTACTTCCACATTCTTTGCCGCACAAATGTTCTTCAAAACAAGATTGTCCGGCCGCCTTGCAATTTGGAGCATTATCGATAACTACCTGGACAACCTTATCATGTCCAACCTCATTAATGACTTCCTTCAATAAGTTAGCAATGAAATGCTTGTCCTTTGTTTTCTCCGAACAATCTATCGCCTTAAGAAACATAGGTCTACCTTTCGATACCGCCATGAAGTTAATGAGAGGCCTCCTCTGTGAGTCGCTCCATCCATTACTAAGTATGCTCACGGCTTGGGGGGCACTACTAGCACCGGATGAAGACATTCTAAAATCTATTAAACAATAAAAACAATTTTAGCATGCAACGTTGCAACCCAACAAAACAAGGTTACAAGGCAACAAACAACAACAATTGTAAATTTGTAATGCAATGCAATTGAGGACTCTCAACACTCAACAGTTAGTCAGTTATTGTACGTTTGTAACCAAAAATGTAATGAGCCCCAAATAGATTTTTGGACTCAAAATTAAACAGAACAGGGCCTAAATTGAACAAGTGAATAGGGCCTAAAATGAACAGGACAAAATCACTAAATGTAATGACCCCCAAACAGATTATTGGACTCAAAATTAAACAAAATTTTGAATCCAATAATCAGTTTTGCAGAATTAATGCAGAATTCAAACAGATTATTGCACAAACATTTGCATTTAAGCAAGCCCTCTTTGTTTTGGATTTTGAGAACAGATTGTGAGTCCGAAGCTGATTCTTGGACTCAAAATTCATCTCAACGGATTGTTAGTCCAAGAATCAGCTTTTGACTCACACTTTGTTCTCAAAATAAAAAACAAATAGGGCACACTGTCATTTTCACTCCAATAATCAGTTGTGGACTGAAAAAAAAATAGGGGCAGTAGTAAAGCCTCTTCTCTAGCAAATCCCATATACAAATCCCATATACAAGCATATCCCAAAATTCCACATACTAGCAATTAGCAAATCCCATATACTAGCAAATCCCAAAATACTAGCAAATCCCAATATTCCATAGCAAATTCCAAATACAACAGTTTCAGATTTAAGGCCCTGTTCGTTTCAGATTTTGACAACCGATTGTGCTCCCAAAAGGCCAAAAGCCCAAAAGCTATTTGGAGATTATGACAACTGATTGTCAGCCGTAAATAGGTTTGAGGCTGATAATTAGTTGCCAAAATCTCAAACTAAAAGGGCTTGAGTTTGGAGATTATGACAACTGATTGTAAGCCCTAAACCTATTAATCTGAGGAAATAGGTTTGGGGAACACAATTAGTTGCCATAATCTGAAGAAAAAGCAAAAAAAAAAAGGGAGGAATAGAGAGAGAGAGCAGTAGAGAGGGAGAGAGTAGTAGAGAGGGAGGTGAGAGAGAGAGAGAGAGAGAGAGATACCTTTAAGAGAGTGGAAGGGAGAGCCGGAGCGAGATTTCGTCGGAAGAGGGAGCCGGAGGGAGATTCCGTCGGGAGAGGGAGAGAAAGAGAGATATGAGTTAGGGTTTGAGTAAAACCTAATTCGTGCAAGTTTTAAGGGTTTTTTTTACACACAACACCCCCCCCCCCCCCCCCAACACACACACACACACACCTTTTACTCCACACAACCCACCCCATTACATTGTATGTATGTCTAACCCCCGACTTTTACCCCCCACACACCCCTAACTTAAGTTTTAAAAAAAAACAAGTTAAATGTGTCGGGTGCGCACCCCAAACGCACCCGATTCACAAAACAGTGTTTTTTTTTAAAACAATCTCTAGGGTGCGTATCCGGTACGTACCCGTACCAGATACGCACCCGACACGGGTACGACAGGTGATTTTAAGTACCCGTGCTTCCTTGCCTATGATTTCTCCCTCTCAATCCCTCTACCAAATCTCATTTCCCTTTTCATCCACATCAGAAATCTCATTTCCCTTTTCATCCACATCAGAAATCTCATTTCCCTTTTTTGTGGGTTTGGGTTTGTCGTAGGATTTTTCTTTTACCTTACAAAGCCATTGGCAGAGATGTCAATTCCAATTACCTCCTTTTCATCTGTCGTAGATGTCAATTCGAATGGCCTCCTTTTCATCTGTCGTAGGGTTGGAATTTGATTTCCATACCGATTCCTGATTCTCGTAATCAGAACACACCCTAATGGTACATTTGGTTAGCCCGGTTCGGAAATAAGAATCGGCATGGTTTACCCTTTCCAGTAATATCGCCATTTGGATCACTTTTTTAGGCATAATTAAATAAGCATGTTGGAAAAAGAGCGGACAAAACGGGGATAACGTCACCTCCCAAAGATGTGGGATTCTCGATTTCCCCCTCCCTAAAATCTCTCTCTCTCTCTCCATTCCTAAAATTTCTCTCTCTAAAATCTCACCCCCCCTCCAAAAAAAAAAAAAAAACTCTATCTCTCTGTCCCTCTTCGTCTCTTTCCATGGGACAAAATCTCCCCTCTCTTGGCAACTGCCACAATCACCTCCCCCCCCCCACACACACACACCAAAAAAACACTAGAATCAATATCAACATTCCTTTTACTAGAGGAATTGGACTAGGATTGGAATTTGATATCCATACCGATTCCTGATTCTCATAATCCAAATGCACCCAAAAGGTAATCCAAAATGCCTCTGGCATCAGGGCATCTATTTTGAGAAGCATATGGTTTTCAATTGAACAAGATAGTTGGAATGAATCCAACAGATTTTGTTTTATTATATAAGCTGCTGAATATCCTTAATCAAAGATCATTGAACAGAAATGCAATGGTTCTGCCATTCAAAAAAGAAAGAAAGAAAGAAATGCATTGGTTCCACCATAATTTCGCTGTTTTTTCTCAATGTTAAACCAATATAAAAAGGTACAAAGCTTCAAAAAACAACAGTACACTAAGAAATGCAATGGTTCCACCATAATTTCACTGTTAAACCGATAGAAATAGGTACAAAGCTTCAGAAAACAAAACTTCTCTCTCAAAATTATAAGGTTTATAATTCCTATGATTCCACAATATGGAAGCACAAGCCTCACAAATCACAACAATAGAAGCCAATATGCATGAATGCATATCACTTACAGATATTGGCAATCATAAAAATTAAGTTTCCGCCGACGTACATTGAGTTCATAATTTGAACTGTTGACAACACCACGATGAAAGCCTAAAAATGCAAGAAGAAAAAGGAACTGTTTATTATATAATGAAACAATAAATACCTCAGTCAAATACCACATCATTAATCATCGACCTCCGCTTTGATCTCTCTTTGCAACTCCTCCTTATACTCCTCAAATGACCCTGGGAATGTCTCCACAGTCCCATTTTCCACAACCCAGATTTCACTTCTCTCTTCATCCTCACATACTTGCGATATTAACCTTGAATCATGACTAACCAAGATAACTCCACCAGTGAACTCTTTCAAAGCTTCCGCCAATGCATCAATGCTTTGCATGTCTAAATGATTTGTGGGTTCATCCAATAATAATATATGGGGCTTAGACATGGAAATTGATGTAAATACAACTCGTGCTTTCTGACCCCCTGATAGTTTGGCAATAGGAGTAAGATGGTTATGGCTAGAAAGCCCAAATTTCCCAAGCTTCACACGAACAGCCTCCTGTTTGCTAAGCCCCTCTTGGTCTGGATGAAGCCTGAGAAGATACTGAACTGGGGTCTCTTCCATTGTCAACAGGTCTACAAAATGTTGGGAGTACCTACCAATCCTAAGCTTCTGACTCCTCCTCACCTCACCCTCCGACGGAACCAAATCACTCGCGAGCAAATTAAGCAATGTGGATTTACCAGCTCCATTAGGCCCCACAATTGCAACCCTTGACCCCATATCAATGCCCACATCAACATTAGATAGCCTAAAATCCTCCCTATTAGGATAACTGAAACTGACTTCTATAAGCTGCAAGAGCGGCGGTGTGAGCTCAGTTGGCTCAGGGAAGTGAAACTCAACACTATAATCCCGCCATCTCTTCGGTGCCTCGGGCTGTATCTCATCTTCATCCACTTTACCCTTAGCCTTATTCTTAGATGCTTCCTTGGCCGCGGCATGTTTAGCTCTATCCTTAACTTTCTCTTGCTGAACCCGACTCCCCGTCCTCTTCGCAGCGTTAACTTGTTTCTCATAAACCTCAAACTTCTTGTTCATTTCCTTGCATTTCTGCTCATACCCACTCTCAAAATCATCAAAATTCCCCCTATAAAAATGAAGCTTCTCATCATGAAGATGAATGATCTCATTACACACAGTATTAAGAAAATCGCGATCATGCGATACAACCACCAACGTCTTTTTCCACCTACATAAGTACTCCTCTAACCATAAAACCGCCCTAAGATCAAGATGGTTTGTGGGTTCATCCAACAAAAGCAAAGTAGGCTGAACAAAAAGTGCCCTAGCCAAAGAAATCCTCATCCTCCACCCACCACTAAAAGACCTAGTCTCCCTCCCCTGCATCTCTTTCGTAAAACCCAAACCCACTAAAATCTTCGACGCCTGAGCCTCCGCGGCATCAGAACCCATCAACTGTAATTCCTCATAAAGCTCCGCGAGCTTCTCCCCATCATCCAAAGAAGAAGAATTCTGCAACATTGCCACCTCACCGCACAAACAACAGCCTCCAAAGCAGACTTCTCATCACCAACAACCTCTTGTTCAACCAAAAGCACATCAATATTCTTAAGCACAGGGAGTTTCCTCCAAGCCAAAAGCTTCAAAATAGTAGATTTCCCCTTCCCATTAGGCCCAACAAGCCCATACCTCTTCCCATTAGAAATCTTAACATATGTATTCTTCAAAAGCTCCTTTCCGCGAGCCGAAACCGAGAAATTCTCCACAGTAATGTCCTTAACATTAGCATCAGCATCTTCTTCACCATCTAAGACCGAAACCCGACTTGCAATTACAACTGTAAACGCGTCTCGATCGTCTTTTAGGGCTTCTTTTTTAGCCAAAATTGCAGCATGAGTTGCAATCTGATCTTTCTTCTCTCTCTTCTTCATCTCCTTATCTGTTACAGAGAGATTCATCGGCTTGGATGACGCTACGCGGGTTTGAGATATGTCATCTGGGCCGTTAAATTCGTCTTCTTCTTCATCTGAGGGAGGGAGATCGATCCCTTCTGTGTAAGAAGAGGGTTTTGATTTGGGTTTTGGTTTGGGTTTTGAGGAAGAAGATCCTTTGTTGGGTTTTTTTTCAGGTTTTTGATCCATGCTTGCAAGCATAGCTGAGACAGAAATCTTCTCTTTCTTGGATTCTCCTACTCCTTTGGATTCCTTTGAGGGTGTGGGCTTTGGCCCACTCTCGTCAGTCTTCTTCTTTCCCATTTTTTTGAGATGGGTTCAAAAGGGTTTTTGGAAATCTGAGGGTTTGGATCGTGTATTTATAGAAACGAAAGTGCAGATAGGGTTTGAGTTTCGTATGAACGTGCAGTTGGAGTTTTGTAACGGTTAGGATTTGAATGGGAGTGTCCTAAGGCGAATAATAGAAGGAAAGTGACGTCACGATTCCTTGGGGAAAAGATTTTCCCGGGGTTTGAAAATTCTTTTTTAAGTAAAAGTTAATTTTATTTTTTTTGGTTGGTTAACATGGGTACCAAGACAACATCCCTAGTTTAGGGGTGCAACTCTGGTCGGGTTCAGCCCCAAAAAAAGTCGGGTCAAGTTGAGTTCAGGTCAGGTTCGTGTTGAGGGTTTGGGCAACCCAACCCGAGTGAAACCCAGCATTTTTTATCAAAATTTTTTTTGTAAGCTTAAAAACTCATGTTGGGTCGGGTTGAACTCGGGTAGAACCTCATCTGGTTGGAAAATCGAATCGGGTTGGTTAAGCCTCAACCCAACCCGACCCGACCCGAGTTGCACTCCTAATCCTTAACTTGAAACACATGAGAGCGGGAGATCCAAAAACTCAGGATAGACAAAACGGAACACTAAACCTAAGGGGCCATTTGGATACGCGGATTTTGGAATCTTGGATTTCCTCAAAATCTTGGATGGGAGACAAGAGAAGAAGGAGACCATCCGTTTCGCTTTTTTTTAGAATCTTGGATTTTAAGTAAGAAATCCATCTTTTAGTAATTCCCTCCCCCCCCCCCCCCCCCCCATCCTAAGGTTCCTAAAACTTGGAAACCTGGGATGATCTCCTACTCTCTTGCTGACGGAAAGAAGGCTAAGAAATCAGAAAATGACGACCGGTCTCCTTCTCTCATCTCCCATCTACAATGTTGAGGAAATCCAAGATCCTAAAATACGCATATCCAAACGGCCCCTAAGGGTTTAAGCTGCGCAATAATCTTCAATTACATAATCGGCTATCTTAATGGGAGCATGTTTGGGTATTTTTAGAACGTCGCAGGCTATTCTTCTTTTGGTACATGTATCACTTTCGGAGGTAAGTGTTATTTCAGGTAAAACTTTTTCAGGAAAAAACTTGGAGAGATTTACAAAGAAAAACAAATTTTGAAATAGGGTAGTAATATTTCCACCCTCTTTTGTAGTCATTCCACCCATTGTCTTCACTTTTTGAGTTTTTCACTTACTAATACTTAAGGCCTAATTTGGATTGTTAAAAAAAAACATTTCTGATGGAAATTTTTTTCTCAAAAAAATATTTTCTTTCCACGTTTCATGTCCGTGAATGGTTTAGGCTAATTTAGTGCGTAGATACCTTGATCAGATATATCTTTGTCTATTCTCCCTTGATGAAGCTCTATTCTCTTCATTATTCTTCAATTCATCTTGATCGCAGTTTCTCATCCCTTGATTGTACTTGGATGTTGGAATCAAACCATTGATCTCCCTTGACTTCCCCTGTTAGATGGGCTTTATAGTCAATCAAATTTGTATGGACGTTGATCCTAGGTCGTTGGCTCTTGAAGCATTCATGCACGGGCTAAAGACTCTTGAATGTGACCATGCCATTGATCACCATTCACAAATTTGTTCTCAACTCCTCATGCTACAATCGATCTACCTGAGAGATGAGGTTTTGAATCCTACGTAGTAGGTGTTTGATAGTAATCGATGGGTCCTGTCAAAGTGTTACGTGTCTCTATGGGTCTCACTGGGATGTAATAAAATTAGTTTAGATTTTAGAAATTTCTAGGATTTGCTTTTTAATTGTTTATATGGATAAGAATCTTAGAGGGTTCTCTAGATTGGTTTTGTAAGTAGGTTTTTCTAATTATAAATAACATGTAAGCTGTCTTTTGGGAAAGAATGAAGAAACCTGTTTCATAATGTGTCTTGTGCACAAAGGAGGACTGATCCTTCTCTCAAAGTTGATCAAGAGGCTGATCTTCCCTCTAAGAAGATCAATCATGTTACGAACCGATTCGGGATCGTAACACAAAGCTTCGGCACCTTCCTTAACTTGCATGCCACAAAAATTCAATTTTTTTCACCCTTGATTCACTAATTTTTGTAGAATTTACTTCAATTCTTTCAGTCTCATTTTAGACCCTTAGAGGTTCCCTCTTGATGACAACTTAAGACTTGAGACTCATCCAAAAAACAACAGTTATCTACAGGGGAAAATGGGGTGCCCACATAAGCAGGCAAAGAACAACTTTCCTTTGTGTGAAAATCACTTGTGGGTATAAGGTCTACACCTCTTCACAAGAATAAAGTCGAGGGTGATCTCAATGACGCTTTGTAGAAGGTAGATTGATCCAATGGTTAAAAAAAATCTCAACCAAATGACTCAGTTTGTCCTTACATGTAGTGCAACATCACACTTTCTTGTTTTGAACTTAAAAATCTGTGTCCCCCACTTTTTAAGGCTCCACAAGTTTCAGATTTTCCACTCGGAAATTTTCTCTCCTCTGGCTCTCCCTCCATTCCCCTCTCATTAAACCCCTTAACTTTTAGTATAAGCATCCCCTCTCTCCACTCTTCTAGCCTAAAAACTCTCCATCTCTGAGAGACTCATGAGTACTTCAAGAATATCAATGCAAGGGGAAGAAAGGCCACCAGTGTTCGAGTTAAGGCCGATGCCAAAAGGCATTCTATAGGATTGTTCCTATAATATTTGTACTTGTTAATATTAACAACTTCAGATTTCAATCACCATTAGAATCAAGAGTTCATTCGATTGTAACCAATTGATAATCATCATTAATACCAAGGATACTCCAAAGTGAATGTTGGCGTGGTGTTTTGCATGTCACCTGAAAAACATGGCACCATAATAACAGTTCAACATATGAAAAAAGAGACAGAAGCAGAATAGAAATGCTAAAAGTGGACTCAACACTCCCACACAAAGTGGATTCATTCGTTGAAACCACCAAGTAGGGACGCAAAACTTTGACTGATTTCTAGACAAGCGATGATTTCCATGTTGGAACCCACCCGGGCTTGGGGATATTTAGCGTCTGCAATTGGCAATACTCAAAGTGAATTCAATAAGGGCCTGTTCGGATGCCGAGAACCCTCTTTGCTCCTCAACCTCTCCCCTCCAGTACGAAGTACCCCCTTCCGTCTCTGTCTCCCTCAACATGAGCTGGCGGATCTATTCATTTTGTATTCAAAACTCAATTCCAAATCCAAATACAAAATATGAGGTATCCAAACGGGCCCTAATAGAATTGCTGCAATGCACAAATCTGTTGGATAATTTCACTTTTCAACATTGTCAAAAATATTAAAGTTACATAAAAGTACAATCTGCCTGTCGAGGTTGAAATGGATAAAAACCCATATTATGGATGACAATATGGCAAAAAAAAAATCGGATGTTACAATATTTTGTTACAATTAAGAATCAGAAGCCCATGAAGAGAACTAGATGTGATAAAAAAATTTAGCTGTCTCTTTAATTAACAATCCACAAAGGAAGAAAATATATCAGTCCCTGCAAGAAAATAGAGCAAACGGTGAATTTTTTTCCTCTTCCTCTTAGAGAATGAAATGGAAATCTACAGATGGGTCATGTACATACCATGAATAGATAACACAGGCTAAAAGTAGCTTCTTGGCCACCGTTCAGTGTGATGTCAATGGATAAAATACAAGAAAATCATGTTACATCCTTCAAAAAAAAAGAGATGTAAAGTTAGCTTCTAAAAAGTGCTGAAAAGATCTATGGGATGGATTCAAAGTCTCATTTATGTGCTTTGTGATAGTCATAATTGCAAGTATTAGCCTTCTCAAAACATCACAGAATTGGCGACATCACTATCTACTTAAAACTGCAGTGAACAAAAGGACGGCCCACGAGGATCCCGCCATTGCGGGGTCTGGGGAGGGCTAGATGTACGCAGCCTTACCCCCGCTTTGAAGAGAGGCTGTTTCCGTGACTCGAACCCGTGACCACCAGGTTACAATGGAGCAACCTTACCGCTGCGCCAAGCCTACTTAAAACTGCAGTGAACAAGAAAAATTGGAGAAGCTTGAAAAGCACATGATTTCACTAGGAAGACATCTCACATCTTTAGGAATATGAATTAAAATGTTTTTTTTTCCCAAACATGAGAACCCGGTTATCATAAGTAGTGTATGATTTGGATATGATGCCCCATATTCTAAGGGTGTTCCCCTACCATTATTAGAGCTATTGGGAACATTTAATGGGAGATGAAATTGTAGAAAGGATCTAAAGCTGATGGCCTGTGACAGGTTAGATGTCACAAAGTGACATTTGGGCATAAAGGATGATCAAACCAGCCCTTGAAAAATAGAGAACATTCATGCAGTAGAGAGTTTTGTAGAAACCTCCGATAAACATGGAAATGTGTAGATATTTGTAGAGATGTGTAGGAGTTTGAGTATTCTTGAGGGTCTTTTGAAGAGACATGAATACAGAATTCTTGAAAGGCTAGAATTTTCTAGGATGGTATTGGATGGTTGGATAATTGCCATGTGGCATGATCAAGACCACTGGTATAAGAAGAGGAACTAATACATAGCTAAGCTCCTCATTTGCAAATCACCTCCAAACCTTAGAACTTCAAGCCCTGTAACCTTTCCACAATGTAATACAAGCCTTCTTCAGTTCTTCTCATTCATTGTTGTGTGCTTCCTTTTTTTGATAAAGAAGAAATTTTATTAAAAGACAGAATACAAGTGCACTTCATTCTTGTGTGCTTCCTTGTGCGAGTTTCAAGTGTCCTTGCCTTAGGCCAAGAATGTGAGCATGTCGATACGTTGTTGTACCGTGTCCACTGTGACATTCTGTTTTATTATTGAATATTGTGCTTACCTCATTTATTGAATATTTTTTTAAATGTACTACTATGCCTTTGATCGCTTTGAGAAGAAATGTAAACTCATAAGACTAGTGTTCGCAATTAAAGGAGTTGGCTGTTTAGCCATTCATACTTGAAACCCCAAAATCATCGAACAGGAATAGAAAATTTTAAATAACCATTTCAAGGTCTTTGTTAAACCGTCTCAACTTAAGACCATAGAGCAATAAAAATTAACAAATCAGATCCAAGAAAGAAAACCTCAATTATAACGTTCATCGGTAAGTTGAAAAATTTATCGTAATCAAATTGTAGGATTCGATGGAATCACATGATTCACAACCTGAACGGTAATATTCATCAATAAGTCGAAGGATATATGTAAAATGGAATTTAGCTTAAGAATAGTATACTCAAATCGTATGATTTAAATCGTATATCATAGTACTTTAACAACATTGGTAAAAGGTTCGGATCTAAGGAGTACAATCATATTTGGAGGTCCATCTTCTAACCCAAGGCGCCTGAGGAATAGGGTGAAGACCACCCACTTTTTCCACTACTTCTAAGGCAGCTATTACTTCCTCTCCAACTCCCAAATATTTTTGATCTCAAATAACAAATCAGAAATGTAAATTAAGAAATTGAGATCAGAGTGAGGCACACCTTCATAGTCCTCTAGAGTGCATGTCACCTTCCATCCCAAGATGATGTAACTCAAGACTTATGTGATAGAAATCCTTTCCATCCTCCAATGCTTCAATAAACATCCATAATACCACAGTTTTCCCATACCTTCTCCCAGAATAGTCTCCCTTTGAGCTAAGATAGTAGAGGCCTACAATTTAGGAATTCCAACTACTCAAGGCATTGTTTTCTTCCGTGAGCACTCATTTTGGAACACGTGCTTCAAAATGTCGGATCGTTGCTTCACCATTATATCGGTCACCCACTTTGAATGTAGAAGATACTTCGCACTTGGATAGTGTGGTGCATCCTGCACCTCCTACAGTATGTGCCTTAGGATGGACAACTTTCCTGCCTTAGAAGTCATCTCATAGATCACTGCTCATTGTGTAGAGGCAGAGGAGACAATGGGCCCCAATTGGAGGCTTTTAACTTTCTACTCCCGTGAGATTTGGAGTTTCTTTTATTCTATCTTGTAGTTTTTTTCTTTTATGTACTGACCATACCAGTTTGCAAGGCTTTCCATTTTGCCATCTCAAAAACATATATACTTACAAGCTTTTCTGTTTAGTTTTATGGATGCAAGAGATATTGGCCACCACAAGACTTCTCTCATCATCAAGAATTCAAACATCGGTTTCGGTCCATACTTCGGTATCCGCAGAACTTTGTGGAAGTTTATAGATGTGCAAACAGAGGAAATTTAAGATAGAACTTCAGGAAACGCTAGAGCGAGCATGCGCTAGGGGTGCAACTTGGGTCGGGTTTTACCCGACCCGTATCAACCCGAGCTGAAAATAACATGGGTTGGGTTTAGAAATCATGGGTCTTGGGTAGGGCCTGGTTTTAAATTGGAAAACCCGACTCAATCTTGGGTAGGGCCAGGTTTAAAGAACAAAAACCCGACCCGACTCATATGGGCGTACTGTGACTTTCTTAAATAAATCTTGGATAACATAGAAAATTATTTTCCAATATATTCATACAATTGTTTTCATTGTGATCATGTCCGTTATGTGAAAATATAGTGTCCATCTTATATTTAAACACTTGATGACAAAAATTTAGAGATTTTTGGTGTGAAGATTTGGTTTTTTTTCCTACAATCTTTAAATTAGTCACTATCCCACGCTAAAAAATGAAAACCCGACCCAACCAGACCCAACCCGAGAAACTATCTTGCGTAGAGTCGGGTTTACGAATCTCGGGTTTTCCAATACTCGGGTAGGGTAGGATTTTGGAAAACCCGACCCAAGTTGCACCCCTAGCGCGCACACAGATAGAGTGTGTACCAAAAATCTGATCCATTGAATCATCCTAACCCCCCTGAAGGTGGAGGGCAAAAATGGGCAGATTTGTGGACAGAGTTTGTCCATTTTGACCTCCACAAATGGATGGGTTAGGATGATCCTATGGAGCGGATATTTGGTACATACCCCATCTATGTAAGGGCCTTTCAAATGAATGCTTTGGATCATCCTAACAAAGTGGGCCCACATGAGTTTGGTGCGCTGATCCTAGCCCTCCAATCTACAGAGGTTTCCATAATACGTTGTTCCTCTTAAGGTGCCCGGAATTCGTAAATATTTTTAAAGGTGTGCAAAATTGGTAATATCCTCAAAAAATTACTAAAGAAAAGTAGCTTTTTCGTAATTGTCATATTTTGATACCTCTTCTTTGTAGTTTTTTCCGTAATTGTCATAAACAGGTACCTGTTGTCCGTAATTTTCCTCCAAAACTTTACTACGTAATGATTATTATTGCTAGCTTCTTTCAGTACTTATTATTGCTAGCCACCTTCCAAGGAATAGTATTTCCGTGCAGTTTTTCACCAAGTCTAATAAGACAAATCTCTGAACACATACAATTGCAAAGGATGGGCGAGACGTAGCCCTTGGAGAAGGTGGCTAGCAAATAATGATTTGCTTTTTCAAATAATTCCGAAAATGGATAGGATTGAAATTATGTGGCTTTAATGGGTGCCTTTGTTAAAAAGCATAAAGGAGGGGGTAGGATTGAAAATATGTGGGTTGAATGGGTGCCTTTGTTAAAAAAAGTCAAAAAAAGTGATGTGTAATTCTCATAGAATTTTGGGAGAAATTCAAATAATTCTCTCATTTTCTCTTCTACTATATAGTATATAGATATATATATGAGAGAACGGTTCCTACACACTAGTGTAGATAAGTTATCTACACACTAGCTTAAAATACAGTGGGGGCCCACATTGTTTGGGTGATCCGAAGCATTCATTTGAATGACCCTCACATAGATAGGGTGTCCACAAAAAATCAGATCCATAGGATCATCCCAACCCTATGATTTGTGGAGGTAAAATGGACGTGTGTAAACCTTCACAAATTAGTCCATTTTTTGCCTCCACAGTTGGAATGGTTAGGATGATCCTATGGATCTGATTTTTTGTGGACACCCTATCTATGTGAGGGCCTTTCAAATGAATGGTTTGGATCAACCAAACAATGTGGGCCCCCACTGTATTTTAAGCTAGTGTGTATATAACTTATCAACACTAGTGTGTAGAATATGTTCTCTCTCTCTCTCTCTCTCTCTCTCTCTCTCTTTATATATATATATATATATATATATATATATATATATATATATATATATATATATATGTGTGTGTGTGTGTGTGAGGAAATGGTTTTTACGCTGGAGCGCAGATAAGCTTATCTGCGCTCGAGCACAGAAACAGGGTGGGGCCACATTTTGGGTGGGATCCAAAGCATTCATTTGAAGGGCCTTTTCATGGGTAGGGTGTCCACCAAAAATCAGCTCCATTGGATCACCTTAGGGTGTCCATTTGTGGGGCAAAAAATGGACAGATTTGTGGACAAACAGTATCTGTCCATTTTTTGCCCCACAAATGGACACCCATTGTGATCCAATGGAGTTGATTTTTGGTAGGCCCCCATCCATGATGGGGCCTTCCAAATGAATGGTTAGGATCACCCCCCCCCCCTGCTTCTGTGCTCGAGCGCAGAAACCCTTCTCTCTCTCTCTCTCTCTCTCTCTATATATATATATATATATATATATATATATATATATATATATATATATATATATAGCAAAGTGACCGTACGCGGCTGTGTAGATAGCTTCTCAACTCCTCCCCGTAATATTACTGTAGCAGCAAAATAGAGTCTAATAGACCGTAGGATGGAGGAGTTTTCCGCCGTTTGATCAAAAAGGAAAGAAACTTTGAAAAAATCCATTTCTAAACCATCGATTGGAAAAAAAAGAGGCAGACCTTCTCTCTCGCAAAGAGCCCTCTCTACTCTCGACCTCTGTTCCTCACAAAAGAAGCTTCATCTTCTGGTTTTCGTACGCTTACCAGGTAAGATTCTTGCTTCTCGTTTCATTTGGTTTTTCTTTTTTGTGAAAACCAGTTGATTAGGGTTCTATTCTACTGGGTCATTAGGGTTCGAACCAGTAGAATAGAACCCTAATGAACTAGACAAAAACTTGTTGCATTTTATTTTTTTTGTTGTGAAAACCAAATGATAAGGGTTCGGACCATCTTCTTTAATTTTTCTTTGGGCTGTGAAAACCAAATGGTTCGAACCCTAATAAACTGGATGAACCATCTTCTTTGCATTTAAACCTGAATAAACTGGACGAAAACCAGATTTTTTTTCTTTGCATTTGAATTTTGTTGTTGTTAAAACCAGATTATTAGACCATCTTCTTTCTCTTTCATTTGTTTTTTTTGTTTGTGAAAACCAGATTATTAGGGTTCGATTAAGTAGAAACAGATTATCAGGGTTCGAACCAGTTCATTAAGGTTATTTTTGCTCTGATTTCTATGAAAAGAACCCTTTTCCAACTGCTTTATTAGTGTTTGATTCAAGTTGTTTATTAGGGTTCGATTATTTTACCTTGTTTCAATTGCTGTTGCTATTGATTACACTTTTATTTCACTTTGATTCCTGTTGATTTTTTTCTATTTATTATTACCACAGTTTGCTATTTGTATTTTTTCTATGCATTTGAGTTCTTAATTTATGATAGTGGTCCTGTATTTTGCTGCTTGTTAATTGTATATGATTACATAACATCCCAATGGCCAATGTCCTTCTCAAGTAATGGAAGATAGTATGTCAAATGTTTGTGGGTTATCCATTGATGATGTTGATGCTAATAGGTTAATTATCGTTGGTGATACGTTATCACAAGCTACTGTTGGTTTAGTAAATGATGAAATTGAGGGGAATGGATTGCTTTTGGTTGGTGAGGAGCAAAATCCTAATGAGGGTGCGTTGGTTTGTGTTGATAACGAAGATGATTGCAGTGGTATTTTACAGACACCTACTAAGGATAATGGTAGGAGCTATGTAGCTCATAAACCGATGGAAAAACAACAGCTTGATAGCGAGGCGGTTGCCTACGACTTTTACAATATCAATGCAGGACCAGTAAGTCGAAGAAAACAGGGGAAACGATATTTAGGAGATTTGTTTGTGATAGAGAAGGAGAGAGATATCCTAAAGATAAGAGACTGAAGGGTAGGGAAGGGGAAGTGAAAAAGGCGTCGCACTGTAAGAGAAGGGTGTAAAGCGAAGACGGATATTAAATTGAGAGATAGAAAGTGGGACGTGAGTGCTTTTGTGAATGATCATTGTCATGATCTCACCTCTCTACTTAAAAGACGCTTGCTTCGCTCGCATAATAATTTCCATAAGAATACCGCATGTAAGAATTTGATAGACATCCTCTGTAAAAGTGGATTGGGTCCTGGTGGAATTGCAAGGACAATCGATAAATCATGTGATGGATCAGGTAGTGTTGTCACAACCAATCAGGTATTGACCCATTTGAGATCACAGGAGGCTAACAATATGGTACAATAAGCCGTCCAAGTAGCCCTAAAGTTCCAACAGAAACTATCAGAAGATCCAAACTTCCATTTTTCCATGAAGTTGGATATTGAGGGGAACTTGAGATCCATGTTTTGGGTAGACTCAAGGGCGAGGAATGCGTACTTCAGATTCAGTGATGTGATAGTATTTGATGTCATGTACAAGACCAATCGGTATAGGATGCCATTTGCACTATTTACCGGTGTCAACCACCACAGGCAATCTACTCTTTTTGGTTGTTCCCTCCTTGCAGACGAGACGAAGGAGACATTTACTTGGTTGTTTAAGGAGTGGCTAAAATGCATGCGAGGGAAGGCTCCTAGTTGTATAATAATAGACATTGACGGTGCTATGCAAAATGCAATCACAACAGTTTTTCCGAACACCCGTCATCGGTTTCTCTTGGCATATCAATAAGCACCTAGCCGAGCATATTCCAACCATGCGAGATTCCACTAGCGATTTCGCTAAGGATTACACTCATTGGTATTGCAGGAAAAACATAGCAGACAGTGAGACAGAAGTTGGTGGAGAAATACCCATTTGTTGAAACAGTTGGTTAGGAAAAATGTGGGAGCTACGGAGTCATTGGCTGCCTGCTTGTTTTACAGACACGTTCATGGCAAGCATGACATCAAGTTCACAGAGCGAAAGAATGAATGCTTTCTTTGATGGTTTTGTAAACCAAGGCACTAATTTACAGGAGTTTGTTGAACAATATGATAACACACTTCATGATCGGCGTGATAAAGAATCTCAAGCAGATTTCAAGGCTAAAAATACAAGTGCTTTATTGATTTCTAGCACTTTGGAATCACAAGCTGCAAAATGTTATATATATGAGTATTATGTATAAATTATTCAAAGCAGAGTTTGGGGATAGCAGTGACTGTTGGGATGAGTTGTTGGATAAGAATGGTAACGTGTCTAAACACCTTGTGGGATTGAGCAATGAAGAGAAGTGGAAATGGTGCAAGGTGGTATATGGAGAATCTGAAGCTGAAGGTATAAAGGCTACTTGTCAGTGTGCCATGGTTGACACCGGTAAATGGTGCAAATGACATCCTATACAGATTGGTCTTATACGTGACATCAAACACTATCACATCACTGAATTTGAGGTACGCATTCATCGCCCTTGAGTCTGCCCAAAACATGAATATTAATTTCCCCTCAATATCCAACTCCATGGAAAAATGGAAGTTTGGATCTTCTGATCGTTTCTGTTGAAACTTTAAGGCTACTTGGACAGTTTCTCATCCCATATTGTTAGCCCTCTGTGATCTCAAATGGGTCACTACCTGATTAGTTGTGACAACACTACCTGATCCATCACATGATGTATTAATATTGTCCTTGCAATTCCACTAGGACCCAATCCACTTTTACAGAGGACGTCTACCAAATTCTTACATGCGACATTCTTATGGAAATTATTATGCTAGCGATGCAAGCGTCTTTTAGGTGGAGAGGTGAGATCGTGACAATGATCTTCCACAAAAGCGCTCACTTTCCACTTTCCATCTCTAAATTTAATATCCATCTTCGCTTTACACCCTTCTTTTACAGTGCGACGCCTTTTTCACTTCCCCTTCCCTACCCTCCAGTCTCTTATCTTTAGGATATCTCTCCCCTCTATCACAAACAAATCTCCTAAATATCACTTTCCCTGTTTCTTCTACTTATTGGTCCTGCATTTCCTTATTCCAATCCCTGTAGGCAAACCATATACATTGTAAAGGTCGTAGACCATTGTAAAAGTCGTAGGCAGCTGCCTCGCTATCAAGCTGCTGCTTTTCCACCGGTTTATGAGCTACATTGCTCCTACCGTTATCCTTAGTAGGAGCCTCAAAATACCACTGCAATCCTCTTCGTTATCAACACAAACCAACGCACCCTCATTAGGATTTTCCTCCTCACCAACCAAAAGAAATCCATTCCCCTCAACTTCATCATTTACTAAACCACCAGCAGCTTGTGATAATGTATCATCAATAATAATCGATGACTAACCTATTAGCATCAACATCATCAATGGATAACCCACAAATATTTGATATAGTATCATCCATCACCTGAGAAGGACATTGGCCATTGGGATGTTAGGTAATCATATCATACTCACAAGCGGCAAAATGCAGGACCACTATCATAAATTAACTCAAATGCATAGAGAAAAATACTAAAGGCAAACTGTGGTAACAATAAATAGAAAAAAATCAACAGCAACTGAAGTGAAACAAAAGTGAAATCAACAGCAACAGCAATTGAAACAAGGTAAAATAATCGAACCCTAATAAACCACTTGAATCAAACACTAATAAAGCAGTTGGAAAAGGGTTTTTTTTTCATAGAAATCAGAGTAAAAATAACCCTAATGAACTGATTCGAACCCTAATAATCTGATTCTACTGAATCGAACCGAACCCTAATAATCTGGTTTTCACAAAAAAAACAAATGAAAGAGGAAGGAGATGGTTTGAACCCTAATAATCTTGTTTTCACAACAAAAAAAAACAAATGCAAAGAAAAAAATCTGGTTTTCATTCAGTTTATTAGGGTTTAAATACAAAGAAGATGGTTCGTCCAGTTTATTAGCATTCGAACCATCTGGTTTTCACAACCCAAAAAAAATTAAAGATGGTTCGAACCCTAATCATCTGGTTTTCACAACAACAAAAAAATCCGAAGAAAAAAATCAGGTTTTTGTCCACTTAATTAGGGTTCTATTCTACTGGTTCGAACCCTAATGAACCAGTAGAATAGAACCATAATCAACTGGTTTTCACAACAAAAAAAAAAGAGCAAATGAAACGAGAAGCGAGAATCTTACCTGGCAAGCGTACGAAAACCAGAAGATGAAGCTTCTTTTGTGAGGAAGAGAGGTCGAGAGTAGAGAGGGCTCTTCGCAAGAGGGGTCTTGCCTCTTTGTTTTCAGTTGATGGTTTAGAAATGGGTTTTTTCGAAGTTTCTTTCCTTCTGATCAAACGACGGAAAACATCTCGATCCTACGGTCTATATTGCTCCTGCATTAATATTACGGGGATGAGTAGAGAAGCTATCTACACGGCCGCGTTGGGTCATTTTCCTCTCTCTCTCTCTCTCTCTCTCTCTCTCTCTATATATATATATATATATATATATATATATATATATATATATATATATATATTGCTCCTGCATTAATATTACGGGGATGAGTAGAGAAGCTATCCACACGGCCGCATAGGGTCACTTTCCTCTCTCTCTCTCTCTCTCTCTCTCTCTCTCTATATATATATATATATATATATATATATATATATATATATATATATGTGTGTGTGTGTGTGTGTGTGTGGGAAAACGGTTCGTGAGCTAGAGCTCATATAAGCTTATATGAGCGAGAGTGCTCAAACACATGGGTCTCACAATTTTTGTGGTGATCCGAACAATTCATTTGCAAGGCTCCATCATAGATAGGGTGTGTACCAAAAATCAGGTCCATTGAATCATGGACAGACACTGTTTGTCGACAAATCTGCCCATTTTTGCCCTCTCCTTTTGGAGTGGTTAGGATGATCCTATGGACCTGATTTTTGGTACACACCCTATCTATATAAAGGCCTGCCAAATAATTCTTCGGATCACCCCAAAAAATGTAGGACCCATGTGTTTGTTGCACTCTAGCTCACATATATATATATATATATATATATATATATATATATATATATGAGGAAAATGATTGTGAGCTTGAAGCTCATATAGCTTATATGAGCTTGAGGGCCCAAACACATGTGGGCCCACATTGTTAGGATGATCCAAAGCATTCATTTGAAAGGCCCTTGCATAGATAGAGTGTGTACAAAAAATCAGCTCCATAGGATCATCCTAACCCATCCAAAAGTTGAGGGCAAAATGGACAGACACTGTCTGCCACAAATCTGCCCCTTTTTGCCCTCCGCTTTTGGAGGGGTTAGGATGATCCAATGGAGCTGATTTTTGGTACACACTCTATCTATGATGGGGCCTTGCAAATGAATGGTTTGGATCACCACAAAAAATGTGGGACCCATGTGTTTGGGCCCTCAAGCTCATATAAGCTATATGAGCTTCAAGCTCACAATCATTTTCCTCATACATATATATATATATATATATATATATATATAGGAAAAGTGAGTATGAGCGGCCCCTCATATAAGCTTATATGAGGTGACGGCTTGAAACACGGTGGGCCCACATTTTTTGGGTGATCCAAACCATTCATTTGATAGGCCCTGACATAGATAGGGTGTGCCCAAAAAATCAGGTCCATAGGATCATCCCAACACTTCGAACTATGGAGGTGAAAATTTCCATAGGATCATCCCAACACTTAGAACTGTGGAGGTGAAAATGGGGCAAATATATACCCACCTCCACATTTCGAACGGTTGGGATGATCCTATGGATAATCCAAAACATTCATTTGATAGGCCCTAGCATAGATAGGGTGTACCCAAAAGATCAGCTGCATAGGATCATCCTAACCCTTTGATTTGTGGAGGTTTAAATGGACAGATTTGTGGAGTTTATAAGCGTCCATTTTAACCTCCACAAATCGAAGGGCAAGGATGATCCTATGGAGCTGATTTTTTGGGCACACCCTATCAATGCCAGGGCCCATCTAATGAATGCTTTGGATCATCCAAACAACATGGGCACACTGTGTTTTTGGTCGGCGGACTAGAGAAAGTTCTCTAGTCGGCCGACTAGAAAAACTTTCCTCATATATATATATAAGATTACATTAAACCTGTATTTATACATGTTTGGTATCTTGAAGAGATTTAATGTAAATCTTGTTGTGACAATGTTTTCCTAAAAACATTTTCTGAAAATTGTTGAAATAACTAAAATATTGAATAACTTTTTGTTGATAAATTCCAAAAAAAAAATTATGAACAACTTCCCAGCATTTTTCTCCTATAAGTTCTAACATTTATAATTACTGAGATATATGTACAACTTGGGATCAAGAGATACTATAGAAGACGCTCTTCAACAATAAAAAAATTTCATTACTGAATTCCATAGCACCATAGAACGCATGCCTGGATACAAATTATTGGATATTATAAGAAACTGGAAGAAAATCCATGTAAATGTGTGGATTGAAACAATGCTAAAACACCGTAATATCCCAAACGGATTAAAGAAAGAAGAAAAGATCTAGAATGTCTATCAATCCAAAATCCATGAAAATATACCACAAATTACATATCAAAGAAGTATGGTTACATCTACAAAAAATTTGCAAACAGTTCGCCAACCAATAAAGAGAAGTGAGTTAATTATGTACAAGATAAAGACAAGCAACATAACTAGAATGCTCATAAAGACATACCTTATGATAGCATCACAAGGTCAGAGAAACTCCCAAGCTGCCTTTGACATGTCAATAATTGCTTTGTTTCTATCCGTAAAGATAACCTACCATAAAACACAAGCAGAGAGTTTATTCACAGAAATCTCACAGCTCCCAAAGACCAATACAAAATTACCACATACAGTGTGTTTTCTGGAACTTCTGTTGAAATGTGATATATATCCTGCATACCACCTGGAATATTTCATATATATGCTCAGCAGAGGTTTAAAGCAATAAAATAAACACTAAGCATGTCAGAAACAACACTAAGTTTTGAAATCTTCAAAATAGTAAAGAGCATGAAAACATGTAGCTGAAGCATAAAATAGACTAATATTTTACTAACTAGGGCAGTATACAGCTGCGACGAGTAGATGGAAACTTTTGATAATTAATTAAGTTTAGTTTTCCATTCACCCAAAAAAAAAAAAAAACTTTTGATAACTAGGTACAAAAGACGGTTTTGGGACTAGACAAACAATAAAATAATATAAAACCCAGACACACATGAACATACCAAGCACACTCAGAAAGATATTGGGATCATATCCTAAACATTCCCCTTCAAATAACATACACTGAGATTTCCCAAACTTGAGGTAGAAGCTCCTACAATAGATGTCTTTGAAAGATTAATCTTTTAATGCTATGACAAATTAGTCCCTTTTTCCCAAAACATAATTTGGGAACATACGGAGCACACTCAGAAAGATGTTGAGAACATATCCTCTACATTCCTCATCAACCTCAACACAGCTTGAGATCTCCTGAACTTGAGGAGTAGCTCCTATAACAGATAAGTTTTCAAATGATTAATTTTTTAGTGGTATGACTAATTACTCTCAGTTTCATCCTAAAACATAGTTTTTCTTTTCTTCTCCTATTTTATTTCAAGTTTGTTTTTTCTTCTCCTACGATATTTCATCATGATGTCAAATCCATATATCCATTTCCCATTTCAGCCTCTCCAGTCAATCTTGAGCATGACACACAAAATTTGGCCAATTGATCAATTGGTGTTGCCTTCTCTATGAATACACAAATCTCTCAAAATAAGTGTCTAAATCTCCAAGGAGGCGAGGACTCCCCAAAGCTAACGAATAGTGTTGAAGGAATTGCCTTCAACCCACAACTTTGAATCACCATTTTAGATTCTAAAGCTCATCCCTCTTTCTATGTTATTACTAGAAACTTTGATAGTCTATTATTGTCCATATTTTGCGTAAAAACAGCGATGGACTAGGTTGAAAGCAAGCAAATATGTATTTTTTGGATAACAACGTCTGAGAAAAGGTTAAAGGTGTTTGATCCTAAGATTGATGATCATTTTGTTTCAACAGACACTAACTTTCTTGAGTATGGTCCTTATCATGGTTTTAAATTTCTATTGAAACCAACACGACACAGCGAAATATTTTTGTTTCCATCCCACCAAAATACGCATCGAAACCGAAACACATATTGAAACCAAAGTCGTAAGAGTATTAGTGATATACTATACTAGCACATGTTACATAATCTAATTTATATAAATTAAATGTAAAATGAGGCGTATGTATTATAAATAAATATCTACATGAATTATATATGAAATGTGGCATGTACTGAATTATCAGACATAAGAGATAACCCATGTTCACTAGGTGTTTGATGTTGTTAATCCATTATGGGTACTTTTTTTGCTTATGCAATTGTTTTTTTGCATGTATTTGTGCTTATTCTATCATTTCCTGAAGTTTCATCTTAAACGCCCATCATTTGCATATATTTCCATGTTTCCATGATTTTGTAGAATTTCCACTGAAATTTCTATCCGAAACTTACATGTTTCCATTTCCACCATGACTAGGGGAGCAACCGGGGTCGGGCTCAACCTGAACCCGACTTTGGCTCGGTTGGGTTGGCATTTCTTCGGGTTAGGTTGGGTTCGAGTAGGGAAAAGACAACCCCATTTAATTTCGGGTTGGGTAAGGGTTGAGGCCTTGGCTTAGATTGGGCCCAAGTATGGATAAGACAACCCGATTTAATTTAGGGTTGGGTAAGGGTTGAGGCCTTGGCAACTCAACCCGACCCAAACCCGAATTTCAGGTTAAATGGCTCAACCCAAGGGTGGGGTTAGGGTTGAGGGAATCCTATCTTGGGTTGGGTTAGGGTTGGCCTCAACCCGATCCAACCCGCCCCGAGTCGCACCCCTAATAATGACCGGAACTCATGCCGAAACCGAAACTTAAAACCTTGTTCCTTATTTCTCTCCTCTTGGCTTTTCGCTAACTTTCCCCCTCTCCTTCGGAGAACGTTGGAAGAATGGAAAAGGATGATGTGGAATAGTGTTACCTTTTGTATATTGTTTTTTCCTACACCTATTAAGTCGTTACCTACATAATTTAGAAAGGAGGAGACACAACCATAAAGGAGGTCTATGTTTAACTCACCAAGGAAGAGATATAGAATCTATTGGACCTCTCGAAGGACATAATCATGTCTCAACCTCATATCCAAATTACATGTATTTCATTGAATATTGTTCCTTCAATTGATCTTGTGCTTTCCGGTTATCATGATATGTGTGTTGCCTTACGTAAAGGCATACAATCATTCGCTGCACATCCTTTAGGGCGAGTTTGGATTGCCGGATTAGGGAATAAAAATCAGAGTCTGATTCTTTCTACGCTAATTCACGTGTTTGGCACGAAATTAGGAATGGCTATGGGACACCAGGCGGAAATAATGTTGGAATTTCGATACCCACCCAAATAGGTGGTACTCTCTCTCTCTCTCTCTCTCAAACAGACACCCGAAAGCTATGCCTCTCAACATCTTCTTCCTTTTCCCTGAAGCTATGCCTCCCCCCCCCCCCCCCCTGGCCCCTTCTCTCTCTCTTTCCAAAACAGCCACTGGAAATCTATTATCCTCTCTCTGTCATCATCTTCTTCCTTTAACCCATCACAGTCTTGTTGAAGATCACCCTCCAAAGCACTAATACAGAGCTCCTTATCAAAATATACAGTTGCCTGCTGAGACAGAAAGAAAAAAGAAACATCAGTTTTTTTTCTGGGCTGTTTCAGCAAGATATCCGGTTTCTTAGTCTGAGATGAAAGGAGAAATGAAAAACCCAATTTCTTTTCAGGGCTGTTTTAGCAAAACACCCATTTTTTTCATTTTTCTTCATGAATCTATAATTATCAATTTGTTTTCCGTTTAGGAATTTTTTTTATTAGGGTTTGCTCTGGCAGGATCTTTCTCTTGGTGTTTCTAGGGTTTGGTTGAATCGCTACTACAAGATATTGTAGATAGGGTTAGGATTTGATTCTCTTCCTTAGGGTTAGGATTTGGATGTCGGGATTTTTGATTCACCAAAACGATTCCCAGCAAAGCAGCTAAGGTGGTTTATGAGAGATACGAAAATCATTCGGTAGAGAGAAGGGGGTTTATGAGAGATACGAAAATCATTCGGTAGAGAGAAGGGGGTTTGGGAGAGGAGAGACAGATGTGAATATTATTCCCTGATTCTTAAAACTCATCCAAACATCAGAATCGGAATTGTCAATCCCTTTACCAAGGGAATTGGTATGAGAATGTAATTTGATGCCCATACCGATTCCTGATTCCTGTAATCCAAACATGGTATGTTGTCTGATATTTTTCATTGATGTTATTTCTAGTGTCACAGAGGATTTGGTAAAACCTCAATGGAAAATCAATGCCAAAAGATATTTGGGAGATATCCCATGCAGAAAGATATTTAGTAGAACCTCAATGGAAACTCTCAAAAGAAACGACATTTGTGAGATATCCCATGACGTTTAAAACACAGTGCCTGCTAAGCCCAATCATGGGCCTAAATAGCAAAGAAAATTTAAAAATAAAATAAAATAAAACAAGTTAATCACCAAAGAAAAAAATAATATTGCCATTTATCAAACATTTCATAATTCAAATATATCGTAAATTAAAAATTAATGGCATATTATAATTTTGAACATATCCTCTCAAAATATTTTTCCATATACCCCTGGAGATATTTTGCTTTGACTCAATGAAGTTGATCTTTTCACATGCTCGGCATTTGAATAGCTTATTATTCAACTAAACTTTCTTATCATTAAATAGTTTATGGAAAATGCTAAAAAAAGGGCTGTTATGCTCCTTACTACCATACACTTATTGGGCCTAACTTGTGCCTCGTCTACAATTGTATCCATTGATCCAAACGGCAATCATAAGTCCGGCCAAATGCAGTTGAGAACACTTTGATCAGATGATCCTAGGCCTTTGAGGCTTTGATCCATCAAACCTCGTTTACGGTTCTGCCAAGAAATGATAAACAATTGATCTTTTAAGTTCTTTCTATTATACATGGGATGTGATCCAAGAGCACCTTTATCACCGCGAGAAAGAAGCACTAGCAACCCTGTTTTATTTTCATTTGCAGAGTTTAAGTAACATAAAATGGTGGGGACCATCAACTTAAGCCATAGCTTACATAACTCATGTTAGTCTATTAATAACTTAAGAGGTTGGGACTTAAATTAAATAATTACTTAGTAGTCTTTTACGGTGTTTAAAAACGTGAATGCGGCTCGGAACATGGACCGAAGAAAATCCTAGACAACTCGGCACGACGCGGTTGAGTACTCGGTTGACGCATTCATAATTCGGGAGAGTCAAAGAGTTTTTATTGACTCTATAGGACAAAACGCGCAACGCGCAACGCGACCAAGGTAAAAGGGAGTCGACCCAAGGGAGTAGATGTAGACACAGAGGAGTCTTAAAACTATGGAAAAAGGGAGTCGACCCATAAGCCTATATGCCTATGGGCATTTTAGTCATTGCAGTGATTGTACAGCTTTTATTATATTAATAAAAGGGTGAGGGGGAGATACCCAACTCACACACTTTCTCTCTAATCTCTTTTGCAACATGGTATCAGAGCCCTAGGGTTTCTGATCTCTAGAGAAACCTTTACCCTCCATCTTCTCCATCAACCCTAACCCTAAACCCTCCCCTTCTCCCTCTCTCTCACCTAACCCTAACCCTAACCTAACCCTAATCCGCTACAGTACTGCTACAATATCGCTCCAGTACCGCTACTTCTCCTCTCTTTTAAACCCTAATCTATTATACCCTCTAAAACCCTCTTTTACACCCTAATCTATTTTCTGGTCTTGCGTTTCATTGTTTTTCTTTGCTCAATGTGCTGATCTTCTTTAATCCTCTTCTCCATTTCTCTTTCAGCATCTTCCTGATTCTTTATGGGTTTCTCTATACTCATGTCCTGCACCTTTGACATCGTCATATGACTCTTTCTATTGATTAGTTGGTTCTGCCTATCTTTCTCTCCTTTCTATTTGCTGTTGCCGTTGGTAGTGGTTTCTTTATTCGTCTATATTCGTTGTCGTTATGGATCCTCCCGTCATTGTTGATCCCTCCATTGGCATGACCACTGATGTCAGTGCCTCTACCACAACCTCGGCCCCTTCTTCTTCTTCTTCTTCTTCTCACTTGACACCTGTGGAAAATTCTTACCCACAGTTGAATATTGCCAAGTTTGATGGAACCAACTATTTACCGTGGAAGGTTGCGATTGAGACTTACCTACTTGGGCGAGGCAAAGTCCATTTCCTTCGTGAGGATCCTCCTTCGCCTAAGGATCCTACGTATACTCGCTGGAGCAGGAAGATGCATTGATACGGGGTCTTCTATGGCAGAGTATGACTCCTGATATTTATTCTACTCTGATTCTTCTTCCGACTGCGAAGGAGATCTGGGATCATACTGCAGTGACGTATTCTGGGGTTGAGAACATCACTCGTATATGTTCCACTTACTCTGAGTGGATACAGCTCCGTCGTGACGACCTGTCTCTTGAAACTCATTACGAGAAGTTCATCTCTTTATGTCAGCAGCTTGATGTCTTTCTGCCACTCACTTCTGATATTAATGTTCTCCGGCGTCAACGGGAACAGATTCGAGTGGTGCACTATCTTGAGAGCCTAGGCCCAGAGTTTACCCATCTGAGCCATCAGATTCTTGGTTCTGGTAGCATTCCTTCATTGCGCGAGACTTACTTCCAAGCTCAGCAGTGCGTTAGCGAGACTCCCGCCCTACTTCTGACCGTTCGACTCTTGCAGCATATGATGGTGGTGGTGGTACTCGTCCTTCTAGGGGTGGTGGTTCTTTTTCACGAGCTCGTGGACGCAGTGGCCGTGGTGGTGGTCGTGTTGGGAGTGGGTGTGGCCGTCCTTATTGCACCCACTGCCAGCGCGATGGCCATGTCATTGAGACTTGTTACACATTGCAACCCGAGCTCAGGCCGCCTCGATCAGCTCACCTTAGCAATTCTGTCCCATCTGACTCAGTCGTCTCTGCCCCTGCCTTGCCACCTGCTGATGACTCATTCTCCTTTACGCGGGCAGACTATGAGGAGCTCCAGCGCCTTCGACAGAGTGCTTCCCAGGCCACTACGGGCTTTGCCCAGCCACGTAGTTCACATACTACATTACTTTCTAGCTCTGGGTCTTGGATCATTGACTCAGGAGCCTCGAACCATATGACCGGTAACTCATCACAGCTCTCTTCTTTTCGCACTTTTCCATCTGCTTTTCAGTCCATTACTTTAGCTGATGGTTCCACTACCCCTATCACTGGTATTGATACCACATGTCCTTCACCTAATCTTCCGCTATCTTCAGTATTGTGTGTACCTAAATCTCCTTTTAGTTTATTATCTGTTAGCCAAATTACGAAAAATCTTTCTTGCTCTATCTCATTCTTTCTATCTTACTGTCTTTTTCAGGATCTTCCGACTAGGAGGACGATTGGATCGGGTCGTGAGGTGGATGGCATGTACTGTCCTGACTGTAGCTCCTCTTCGTCAGCTTTACACAGTTCAGTGGATGCCTTTCAGTGGCACTGTCGACTGGGTCACCCATTACTTCAGCGCCTCCGGGCGACATCCTTAGTTCCCTCTTCTGTCTCTCCATTTCATTGTCAGTCTTGTGAACTCGGGAAGCATCATAGAGTGTCTTTCCCTTCTCGAGTTGTCACTAGAGTAGATAGTTTATTTCAGCTCGTTCATGGTGATGTATGGGGACCTTCTACGGTTGCGTCGAATAATGGATTTCAGTATTTTGCTGTTTTTATTGATGATTACTCTCGAATTACTTGGCTGTATCTATTGAAAGACCACTCCCAGGTCATCTCTGCATTTCAAAATTTTCATAATGAAATAAAAAACCAGTTTAGTTGCAGTCTTAAATGCATGCGTACTGATAATGCACGTGAGTTTTTTTTTCTGGAAGTGGTGGCTTTGAGGATTATCTCTCCTCTCATGGCATTATCCATCAATCCTCTTATGCATACACCTCGCAGCAAAATGGTGTCGCCGAAAGAAAACTGCGCTATCTACTTGAGGTGGCTCGCACTCTCCTCTTCCAGATGCATGTTCCTAAAACCTATTGGTCTGACGCCATTTCCACTGCTTGTTTCCTCTCCAATCGTCTTCCATCTTCGGTGCTTCATGGGGATTCTCCATTTCACATCGTTTATCCACATTAGGATTCATTCCCTCTTACGCCCCATGTCTTTGGCTGCGTTTGTTTTGTCCATCATTTGGGACCTGGCCGCGACAATCTTGACCCTCGGTCAGAACGATGTGTTTTTCTGGGTTACTCTCACACCCAGAAAGGATATCGTTGCTATAGTCCGCGTCTGCACCGTTGGTATGTATCAGCTGATGTGATATTTTTTGAATCAGAATCATTCTTTGGCTCTACCTCTGTTCCTCATGTCGTCAGAACGGAACCTGATGTGACCATTTCTCTTCCTGTTCTTCCCCCTCTTCCACCGACTTCCTTAGCACCTCCTCCTGCTTGCCCCACTTGACAGGTTGATTCGTGTGCTCCTAGGGTGGATCGTCCTCCTACTAAAGTCCAATATCAACGTCGTCAACAACAGGCACAACTTCCTCACACCGACAAATCGTTTTCACAGGCAGAGATCTCTTTACCCTCTCATCAGGTACCTTCGTCTCCTGTAATTGTTTCTAACTCTCATATCGCTTCACGTACTCGTTCTCATTCTACTGCTCACCCCATTTCTAATTTTGTCTCTTATGATCGTCTAACTCTTCCTTTCAAAAGCTTTGTCTTGTCTGTGTCTTCTGCTGTGTCACCCCAGTCTCTGGATGACGCTCTTCATCACCCAAGATGGCGAGCTGCAATGGATCTTGAAATGGGAGCTCTGCATTCTAATCACACACATGGGATCTAGTTTCTCTACATGCTGGTGCTCGTCCTGTAGGATGTCGTTGGGTGTTCTCCATTAAATATCTACCTGATGGCACCGTTGATCGACTAAAGGCTCGTCTGGTGGCCAAGGGCTACACTCAGACATTCAGTGTCGACTATCATGAGACGTTTTCCCCAGTGGCGAAGATTCCTTCTGTTCGGGTTCTCCTCTCCCTTGCAGTCAATAATGGATGGCATCTTCACCAGTTAGATGTGAAAAACGCTTTTCTGCATGGCGACCTCCTTGAAGAGGTGTATACGGAGCAACCACCAGGTTATGTTGCTCAGGGGGAGTTGTCCTCATCAGTCTGTCGCCTTAGAAAAGCAATTTATGGGTTGAAGCAATCGCCGCGTGCATGGTTTGGTAGATTTAGCGAGGCAGTTATGAGGTTTGGCCTCAAGCAGTGTGGTGTGGATCACTCAATATTCAGTCATCAGTCCTCAGCATGATGCATTATGTTAATTGTATATGTCGATGACATCATTATTACAGGGAGTGACTCAGGGGGAATTCGGAAACTGAAAGCCTTCCTACAAAAAGAGTTCGCAACAAAGGACTTGGGACGTCTCAGATATTTTCTTGGGATAGAGGTTGCATATTCTTCTAGTGGCTAGTCTCTATCACAAAGGAAGTACGTTCTAGATTTGTTAGAAGAGACAGGAAATCTTGTTGTGAAACCTGTTAGCCGCACCCATGGATCCAAATGTGAAGCTGGTTCCAGAAGAGGGTGAGTTGTTGAAGGATCCTGGTAGGTATAGAAGACTTGTGGGCAAACTTATATACCTTACAGTTACTCGCCCTGATATATCCTATGCCGTTGGGGTGGTTAGCTAGTACATGACCTCTCCTCATACTTCGCATTGGAATGCAGTGGTTCAAATACTCAAATATCTGAAAGGTGCACCAGGAAAGGGATTATTATTCAAAAGACATGGTCATACACGAATTGAGGGGTTCTCAGATGCTGATTGGGCTGGATCTCCTGCGGATAGGAGATCGACTACCGGGTATTGTACCTTTGTTGGAGGTAACCTAGTTTCATGGAAAAGTAAGAAGCAGGATGTCATTGCAAAATCAAGTGCAGAGGCAGAATACAGAGCCATGGCGCATACTACGACTGAGATTATTTGGTTGAGATCACTCCTAGCTGAGATTGGTATTGTGTTTCCTTCGCCGTCACAGTTGTATTGTGACAACAAAGCAGCTATCTATATTGCGACGAATCCAGTCTTTCATGAGAGAACAAAGCATATTGAAGTTGACTGTCATTTCATTCGTCAGAGAATCCAGAAAGGGGAGATACGCGTTGTATTTACTCGTTCTGCAGAACAGTTGGCTGACATGTTTACCAAACCATTAAATAAATCAAAACTGAGTGACATATGTAACAAGCTAGGATTGTATAATTTATACATTCCAGCTTGAGGGGGAGTGTTAGAATAAGCCTATATGCCTATGGGCATTTTAGTCATTGTAGTTATTGTACAGCTTTTATTATATTAATAAAAGGGTGAGGGGGAGATACCCAACTCACACACTTTCTCTCTAATCTCTTTTGCAACAATGTTTACACTTAAAGGGGGGCTTTTAGAGTTGAGATTAGATTATTTCAAGGGTTATGAATGATTTTAGGGTTGCTTGAGTAAAAAGGGAGTTACCACAGTAAGAGGGATGCATTATCGGAGATCAAGAAAAAAGAAGTGGAGGTTCTCCCCCAAACTGTCCATATGACCACGAGCACCATTTTGGTGTATTTTGATCTCTCTCTTGCTCTTTCTTTGGAGTCATAGATCAGACCTATTCCTTTTAATTCTGCTGTGTGAAGATGTCCGTTTGGGATGAGACCAAGACCATGTGGCTCGCCTAATGCTGTTCTATACAAGATCAAAGATATTGATTGCACTAACATGCCCCACTATGGGACCAAAAAAAATGCATGCTGCCGATGATCCCGTCAGTGATCGTCTTCCTAGTCACTCTCTTCATTTATATGGTATGCAGGTTACGTCATTAATGCATAAAATCAAGTTCATTGTATTGGGAATTAATAAGTCATGATTATGGTGGTTTACATCATTATGATCATGGAGAAAAGATAGGATCCTGAACCAATTAGTGTATTAGATCATGTTCATCTCATTGGAAACTAAATGTTTGAACTTTTCTCACTAAAACACCATGGTAAAGTTCCTACAAATATTTTCAGACATTGCTGAGAGATGTTTTGTCTGCATTGGTAAAGACTGTAAGTCACAGACAGAGACTGCAAAAAATATATTAAGTAGGCAGTGCAAAGCTATGGTCCTAAGCTATAGCTTTACTATACATAGCCATGGAGAAGTCACATATCTATTCAAGTCTACTCAATTTTCTCCTTCAGGAAATACAAAAAGAATAATGTAAAAAAAAATTGGCCATTCAAAAAAAAAAAAAAAAACCTGAGTCAAATTTTAATGCAAGAAAATTTCATTATAACATAAAAAAGAAGAGTGGTGTGGAGCAAAAGATGTCGGGTATACCTATTTTCACGGGGACACCTTACTCGAACAAACTCACCAATACAGTTCCGAAAACACATTTTCCTTTGATAAGGCGAGCCACAATGCGAACTCCCTAAGTATCATGAAACAAGTAACTCAAAGTAATGAATAATGAACCAATGAATTCAGAACCCTCAAACAAAGACATCTCTTTCACTGCAAAACTTATCTTTCTTACAGGGGATCACAATCATCTAAAAATACACAACCATGGAATTAAATGAGAGACAAAAAGGATACCTCTATCCAATCCTCCAGTTGGAAAATCCTTTAAAAACATAAGTTTCATCTAGTTAGACAATCAATGAAAAACTGTATATCATGATTACACATCTCCTGTTTGAACTTGGTACTATATCAAGTAGCCACTTACTTCTACATCTTTTCCAAATAGAAGTGCTTTCACGGTAGGAGATGAGGCGGCCACCTCGCAAGCAACAAGTTTTAGTGCCTCATCTGACGATGACAACTTTGGCTTACCAGGCTTAGTACCCAGCTTTTGCCTGCATCCCAAAGCACCACAATGGCACTCTTGATCTGCTCCAAATTGAACATACCTGTAGATTCCAAAGAACTGATGAATTATTAAAGAGAAATAATCTAGGAAAATGAAATTGTGAAGGACAAACACAACAGATTGAAAAGCTCCAAGAATAAAAACAATTTGCAAGCATGCATGCTTACAATCATGGTTTTAAATTTCGGACGAAATCCAAAATTTACAGATTTTGGTCAACCAAATTCCTAAATTTTGGATTTCGGTTTTGATTTCAGCCGAAATTTGGTCATTTCGGCCGACAGTTTCGGTAAGGACCAAAACCGAAGCCGAAATTTAAAACCATGCTTACAATATAAGCCGGCATGCAATGAAAATGTGTAGGTGCATTCAAGAAAGCATGCATGATCACGAAGTGTTGTGAGGGCACATACTGATAGTCATAGGTCACATCCTCGCCCCTTTTTATGTTGCGAGTTGCAAATATGCCGATTCTGGTTTCACCATCAATTCTCCTAAAACATCAAATGTATATAAGATAAATATAGCCATCGTGAATAACAAAACATGAATAAGGGAAGTAGAGAACCATTTTTGCATCTCTGTATTTGGCTGACAGCTATGATTTATGAATCTAGACTTGTTTCCCTTGTATGTGGCATCAATCACCATATCACGATTAATTTCACATAAATAGAAATTTGTTTCCCCACGGCGTTTCATTCCCCAAAGCCTTTCTTCACAAGTTTTATCATCAATAACTGCGATGAAATAAGAGGAAAAACATCATCAACAAAATATACTCCATATTCCCCCACCCCCCAAAAAAATAAAATAAACGCACACACGCACAGAAGGCTGCTTAAATTTTAGTGGGAGACTTGTAAATAATTGACCATAATCACCTTCTCCAACATACTCTATTACAAACTCTCCTTGCTTTATATCTTCATCTGCCACAAGCCCCAATCCACATTTCTCTGTCTACAAGCAACATCATAACTGTTTCAACAAAATAATGTAAACAGAAGCTATAGAAAAACATACAAATATAGAACATGAATCCAATAATTGGGCCTGTAAGCATTGGCGATTTTTATTTTAGAAACCAAGGCAAACAGAGGTCCTGGGTTTATACTCTCCTTTATAAAATAAATCACTAAAACCATACGTCTACGTTTATCGAGAAATGCTACAAAAAAAAAAGCATCATCCATGATAAGTTACTATTCAGATGAATTAAAGTGTATTTCTCAACAAGACTGATCCAAGGAACAAATAGCTATATCGTGACAAATTTGAGGTCTTTCAACAGCGATATAAAGGTTTCAAAATATTTGTAAAAAAGATTAAGAATCAAATACCAACTTTCTATCATTCATTGTAATAGTTAAATAAAAACTGAGACAATTGCCAGCTGGACAAGCTTTATCAAGCATTCAATAGATTCTTATCATCAAAATTTTCCAGTATTAAGGCTGGCATTTGCCTGCTTGCACATAGAAGGAATGGAAAATCAGCAATTATCTTTTTCCAGGTCAACACAAATTGGAATGATTTTTCAGAAGCTCAGGAATGATAAAAGTTCAAACCACTGCAATTGTTAGCTCTCAAAACTTTTAATAGTTAATAGTATATTGTGATGATAACAATTCTACTAATGAATTAACAAAATACAAGTTTTGATGTAAATCAGATTATGTTCATATTCTTGCACATAGAAGGAATGGAAAATCAGCAATTATCTTTTTCCAGATCAACACAAATTGGAATGATTTTTCAGAAGCTCAGGAATGATAAAATTTGAAACCACTGCAATTGTTAGCTCTCAAAACTTTTAATAGTATAGCGTGATGATAACAATTCTACTAATGAATTAAAAAATACAAGTTTTGATGTAAATCATCTTTGATCCTAATCTCCATCATTATGTTCATATTCTTGCACATAGAAGGAATGGAAAATCAGCAATTATCTTTTTCCAGGTCAACACAAATTGGAATGATTTTTCAGAAGCTCAAGAATGATAGAAGCTCAAACCACTGCAATTGTTAGCTCTCAAAACTTTTAATAGTATAGTGTGATGATAACAATTCTACTAATGAATTAACAAAATACAAGTTTTGATGTAAATCAGTTTTGATCCTAATCTCCATCATTATGTTCATATTTTATATAATAGGTGCCAGAGTGGGAAGTGAATGCGAGAAGCTCAACCCACTATAATTAAAATCATAGTAGTATATTGTTAAGATAACAATTCTACGAATGAATTAACAAAATACAAGTTTTGATGTAAATCATATTTGATCCTAATCTCCATCATGTGCTTATATAATTGGTGCCAGAGTGGGGAGTGAAAGCGAAAAGCAATATGGAAAGCGGAAGAGGGAAGCATGGGGTCCACAAAAAGAGAAAATGCGGATAACAACTAGGAAGCAATGAAGAAAGTAAAGAAGAAATATGTGGAAAGCATCGTGGGAAGCGAACATGAAGTGTGTAGGAAGTGTTAATCGAAGCAAACGAGACGCACATAGAAATATACAGGGATATAAGTTGAGAAGGAAGGGCTACTGTAGTTAAAGAACACTTCATGACAGATTAAATTACAATTTTTAGAGATTCTTTTCTTCTTCTTTTTTTGAAATGGTATTTACAAGGTTGAAGTTTCATTCGTTTTGTTAAGTTTTTGAGAAAAATAATCACCCATTTTTTATTTGAAACTTCAAATTAAATTCTAAATACACTCCTTTGGAGTTACTAAAAGGTTAAGACACTATTTTAGGAAAAGATAATAACCTAAATAGGAAGTGTGATGGAAGCGCACTTCAGATAAATTTGGGAAGCGAGCTTCCAACCCAACTAAGGAGTTCTCGGTAGATATGGTTTATATACAGAGTCCAGGAACATATAGAAAATAAATATGAAGGACTTTTAGAATGAAATTTGCACCCCACAAGTGCATTGAAAGTTACCTGTCCACTTACTAGGTCATAATTTTGGTTCTTCTTCCAGTCATTTTAAAAATAAACATATGATTTTTCCTTATTCTTTCAAAAAATAATCGAGTTAAATCACCACAGACCTTCAGACAAGCTTCAGATATCGTTGCTGCTACATTCTGTTCAATATTCATAGCCGTTCAAATATCTAGATTCAAGAAATGCCAGAAGTGTAGCAATCACAATTTAAAAACCCCGTGAGTCAATCATCAACTCGCCCAAATCGACTCGGTTTTACTTTGTCCGAGTTCTCACTCGGCTCAAGTCCAAATTTGGCCCTAGTGAGTCAATCAAAACTCCTTTGATTTGTCCGAGTAAATGAATAATTGAGCATGCCAATCATTGGATAGTTGGAGTCCACATGGTTTTGCCTTGGCCAAGATCTCATTTAAGTCCATGTTTTTAAACACTAGTTGTAGTAGCCACGTATCAGACTCTAAGCTATATGTTGCAAATTTCTCTTGTTATTTAAGACTAGGAGTTCTACTGATTATCAACATAGAAACTACAAGTGATTTGCCACCTTGGAGCCTAGGTAACTAGATGAGTGCACAGAGACCAAGAAAGTTAAAAAAAGAGTACTATTTCTATAGTTAATGTAATGGCAGTCATACATGCAAAAGTGATCAGAAAAACATACAAATAAGATGGAAAGAATACATATCAGAGTGCTCATAAACAATATTTTTTGCCCTTACGTAGAGGGAAACCTTCTAGGGATGGTATTTACTGGATATTGCCCGTAGTCTGATCTTGGGTGTGAGCATATGCTATGAGCTTTCAGGAAGTACTCATTTTCCCCTTATAACGCCAACATTACAGTTCACATGCTTCTTAAACGTTGATAGATTTGATCTATAGCCATCACAATAGAGTTCAAAATATTGATATCAACCACCATGTTTCTATCCTTGACTTACATCTTATAATAACTCGACCTCATCTTCAAATTTCATAGTTATTCCAGGTGGACATCGACTAATGGATAGTCATTCAGAACTTGTCAAGTTAGTGGAACAGTTGTGCTATGACTATTGATTCATTCCTATCCAACTGAAAAGCAAATAAACAAAAAAAACACTTTAATTTCAAGGTGCTACTATATAAAAATTAGTGTATACATTTCTTTGATTTGCAAATTCATTCATGGCAACTGCCACTTAATCGGTATCCTCAAGAAACAAAGAAAAACAAAAGTATATAGACTCGCTTATTTGAAAAGCATGAATTTTTGTTTACCATAAGTCTTGCCAAAAGTGATGAATACCACCCAAGGATTTAAATTTCAGTTTGGGTGTCAGTTTCGGCCACCACCGAGTCGAAATATTTCAGTTTCGGTGGAAATTTCGGCCGAAAACATGTCTAATCAGGTATAAAATTTCGGTATTTTTTAAATTTTTGGTGGATTTACAAAATTTCGGAATTTTCCGACGAAATTTCAGCGAAATTTCAGCGAAATACGGTAACAAACCAATTCAATGTACTTTCGGTGTCGGTTTGGACCAAAACCGAAATATTTAGGCCTGAATTTCGGATTTCTGACGAAATTTAAAACTATGATTTACGAACTTAATTTTCCATACGCTTTACGAACACTCTCAAAAGTCAAGCCACTTGCACAGTGCTTGTTTTAGCCATTGATAGGCTTTCAGTTTAAGGCATCTCAAACACGTCCAGTCAATCCCTTGATTTTTTATTCAAAACAATGGATGAGGATCAGCCACAATGTTTTACTACACAGCCAGACTAGAGTTTTTTGTAAAAAACTAATCAAATCATACAAACATTCAAGAGGAAAAAGAAGAGAGAAAAATAGTGGCGAGAGATGGTGATGAATTCTCATTAACTTTCAAAATGAGGGCCAAAATATGTTATATATACCTGATAAAAGACTCAAATACCCATAACTGAGGGCACTGAAGCGAAACATTTGAACACATTCATATACATTTCACTTCTCTCGAATAAAATGGTAGTCAATGTCCATATGTTTAGCCTCGGCATGAAAGTCTGGGTTATTAGGTAATTTGATTCAAACTGATTATCGTAATAAAGAGTGTCACAAGCAGAATCAATGAAAATCTTCTATAAATGATGCCGTACCCAAGCAACTTATGCACCAGTAGAAGTCATATGTAGTCTACTTAAGCACTAGATCTAGCATTTTTTCTTTGCTTTTTGTTGTTCCGTGAAATCAAACAGTTTTTCAACATGATACAAAACCTTGCCAACGGCCTCCCTGTATCTGGTCACCAGCCTAGTTGGCATCTGGGTGTCCTATTGGTCTCTTTATCCTGATCAGTGCCACAAAACAATGCATGGTCAAGAATACCTCTGACACACCCCATGATCCTCCTGGCTGCTCGTAGATGCTCCATGCGGTCAAGGTTTGAAATTTCGGTTTCGGCCTCAGCCAAAAATGAAATTTCGGTGGAAATTTCAGTGGCAATTTCTGTTTAGGAGGAAATTTCGGTAAACATCTTATAATTTCGTCCGAAATTTTAAATTTTGGTTTCAGTTTTAAATTTCAGTTCCGGCCGAATTCTGAAATTTTGGTATTTCGGCCAAAATTTAAAACCAAAATTTATTGCACAAGTAACATCAAGTCTCATAAATGTGAGGTATTGTAGCACTTCAACCATATGATGATAGTGGAATGATTCTTAACTTTATTCCTTCTTTGCCACTGAACTTCTTGTTGTGAATCGATGGGGTGATAACCGGTTTACAATTTATCTTGTGAAATCTGTTGAGGAGATCAGCGGCATATTCCACTTGCATTAAAACTTTAGCTCTTTCCATTGTTTTGAAAATCTTACAATTTAAATCAAATCTTATGGATTTCGATTTGAATCTCATGATTGAATCATAATTTGCATGAATCATGCGATTTTCGATTGAATCTTACAATAATATGATTCATCCTAATTAAGTTTTAGATAAAGGAAAATAGGACTTTCTTTCGAAAGGCTCCATTTTCCTTCTACATTAGAGAAGCCTTCAAAAAACTCCTTGTGAGATAGAAGACAAAGAAGGAGGAGTTCAAACAAATCAAGCTAGTATGAATCAGTCAAGCACTATGCATGAGCTTGGGGCATTGCGTACATCGATGAGGGATACGTCTAAAATAGGGAATAAATCGACGACTTACCATTTTTTTATAATTGATATTTGTCATTTGATGTTTGATACTTTAAAAATTGATATGATCTTGGGACTTTTATTATTTGTAAGATTATTATCCAATGTGCATGGGTTTGGAAGGGAAATAGATGATTAGTAGGTGGCAAGTTTGTTAGCAAACAATTCGTATTATGATATTGAATAACTAATCATGGTAGTTCCAATTTAACACAATGAATTTGGATGAAAAATTAATAATTTACTATTTTATGATTTTCTTATTTATTTATAAATTTTTATTTTATATATATATATATATGTATATCATTACTATTTTTATTTTTTTATTGATATATATATATATATATATATATATATATATATGAGAATTTATATGATGCCCGACCGTCAAAACATAAAGGGCACATATAGACAAAACCTGCTGCCTTGAGAACTGAACCAAGGAAAAGTCAAAAAAGGGGTTTCTCTTGGATTAAAAATCAAGGGAGAGATGGTTCTCTCTCTCTCCGCCCTTTAGGTTTTGACGGCCGGGCACCATATAAGTTCTCTCTCTCTCTCTCTCTCTCTCTCTCTCTCTCTCTCTCTCTCTCTCTATATATATATATATATATATATATATATATATATATATATATATATATATGAGAAAAGTGTAGCTACACCGACGGCTTAAAATACAGTGGGCCCCACATTGTTTGGGTGATGCAAACCATTCATTTGATGGGCCCTCACATAGATAGGGTGTGCCCAAAAAATCAGCTCCATAGGATCATCCCAACCCTACGATTTGTGGAGGCAAAAATGGACGTGTAAAAACCTTCACAAATCTGTCCATTTTTTCCTCCACAGTTTGAAGGGTTGGGATTATCCAATGGAGCTGATTTTTTTAGCACACCCTATCAATGTGAGGGCCTATCAAATGAATGGTTCGGATCACCCAAACAATGTGGGCCCACTGTATTTTAAGCCGTCGGTGTAGCTAAGTTAGCTACACGTATGTGTAGCTATATATATATATATATATATATATATATATATATATATATATAGCAGAAGAGAAAATGAGAGAATTGTTTGAATTTCTCCCAAAATTCTATGAGAATTAGACATCACTTTTTTTTACTTTTTTTAACAAAGGCAACCATTCAACCCACATATTTTCAATCCTACCCCCTGCTTTATGCTTTTTAACAAAGGCACCCATTAAAGCCCCATAATTTCAATCCTACCCCTTTTTGGAATTATTTGAAAAAGCAAATCATGATTTGCTAGCCACCTTCTCCAAAGGCTACGTCTCGCCCATCCTTTGCAATTGTATGTGTTCAGAGATTTGTCTTATTAGACGTGGTGAAAAACTGCACGGAAATACTATTTCTTGAAAGGTGGCTAGCAATAATAAGCTTGGTTTTAAATTTCGACCGAAATCCAAAATTTCGGATTTCGGTGGAGACCGACACCGAAATCGAGTAAACCTGAAACGGTCATTTATTTGGGCCGAAATTTCGGTTTTTCCGAAATTTGACCCAAAAAAATGTTTTTTTAATATTAATTTAATATTTCACCGAAATTTAATATTGAATAAAATATTAGTTTCGGGTCAAGTACCAGATTTCGACCGAAATTTCGAAATTTCACGGTCTGAAACCGGTACCGAAACCGAAATTTTAAACCTTGATAATAAGTACAGAAAGGAGCTAGCAATAATAATCATTACGTAGTATAGTTTTGGAGGGAAATTACGGACAACGGGTACCTGTATATGACAATTACAGAAAAAAACTACAAAGAAGAGGTATCGAAATATGACAATCACGAAAAAACTGTTTTTCCTTAGTAATTTTTTGAGGATATTACGAATTCTACAAACCTTTAAAAATATTTACGAATTCCAGGCACCTTAAGAGGAACAACATATTATGGAAACCTCTATAGATTGGAGGGCTAGGGCCCAATCACATGGGTCTCACATTTTCTGTGGTGATCCAAACCATTCATTTGCAAGGTCTTATCGTAGATAGGGGGTGTACCAAAAATCAGCTCCATAGGATCATCCTAACCCCTCCATTTGTGGAGGACAAAACTGGGCAGATTTGTGGATGGGTTAGGATGATTCTCCAAAAATGGATGGGTTAGGATGATTCTATGGAGCTGATTTTTGGTACACCCCCCATCTACAATAGGACCTTGCAAATGAATGGTTTGGATCACCACAGAAAATGTGGGACCCATGTGATTGGGCGCTTCAGCGCACCATAAGCTTGGTGAGCTTAAGCGCACCAACAGTTTCCTCATATATATATATATATATATATATATATATATATATAGAGAGAGAGAGAGAGAGAGAGAGAGAAAACGGTTCTTACACATATGTGTAGAGAGTTCTCTACACACTAGCTTAAAATACAGTAGGGGCCCACATTGTTTGGGTGATCCAAGCCATCCATTTTAAAGGCCCTCACATAGATAGGGTGTTTACAAAAAATCAGATCCATAGGATCATCCCAACCCTACGATTTGTGGAGGTAAAATTGATGTCTTTAAACCTTCACAAATTAGTCCCTTTTTTGCCTCCACAGTTCGAATGGTTAGGATGATCCTATGGATCTGATTTTTTGTGGACACCATATCTATGTGAGGGCCTTAAAAATGAATGGTTTGGATCACCCAAATAATGTGGCCCCCATTGTATTTTAAGCTAGTGTGTAGATAACTTATCTACACATATGTGTAGGAACCGTTTTCTCATATATATATATATATATATATATATATATATATATATATATATATATATATATATATATATATATATATATATTGGTGTTCCGGGCCCATGCTATGCATCGGTGTAAAATGGTGGGCCCCACCATATGAATAGGTTTGGGTAGAGATGGTGACCCTACTCCATCAAAAACATGGTGTAAAATGGTGGGCCCTATGCATGAGTTTGGGTGGAGATGAATGGGCCTACCACATCAAAAGATGAGGTGTAAAATGGTGGATATCACCCTATGCATGAGTTTGGGTGGAGATGATGGGCCCGCCATGTCAAAACATGAGGTGTAAAATGGTGGAGACTTCAACCATGTTAGGCATAGTTATAAAATGTTGGGCCCTACCCAATCATAGCATGAAAAAGTGGGCCCCACCATATGCATGGGTTTAGGTAGAGATGGTGGGCTCAACTGATCAAGTGTAAATGGTGGCCCCCACTCATGCTGTGCTTGGGTATAAAATGTTGGGCACCACCCTATCAAAACAAAACATGAGGCATAAAGAAAATCTTTTCCAATAAAAAAATTCTTGGAAAAAAGCAAATTATAATGGAAAGAAACATGCTTAGTATATATTATAGATAGATAGATAGATAGATAGATAGATTAGAATGAATCTTACAATTTACAATTTGACCCCTATTACGATTTACGATTCGATTATGAATTTCAAAACATAGGTTGGATCTATCTCACAACGTAAAAAAAATTCTAGCCATCTTTAAGATTTTGAATAAAAAAGTTGTCATTTCCAATAACAACAATATCATCTACATAAACCAAAGCTAGAGTCAAACCAAAGATGTATATGATGAAGAGTATCTGACATACTTATTTTATATCCTCTTGCTATAAGATCTTGATTTTGAACCGGTGGCTATAAGATCTTGATTAATCCTATCATACCATGTTTTAGCCAATAGATGGATTTCTTGAGTTTGCACAAATAACTATCTTTGTTTTCCACTTCAATTTTAGGTACTCATGTAAGAAATCATAATTTTAGGTACTCATGTAAGATATCATTCTTAATATCCATTTGATGTAGCGTCCAGCTAATGAATAGCTAGAGATAAAATGAGCCTTACTGAGGTTGCACCAACTATTGGACAAAATCTCCTCATAGTTTAGACTCTGCACACCCACTTGCATCCCACTATATTTTTGTCTAAAAGTCTGGCGATAATCTCCCATATGTCATTCCTATAAGAGGTATACATCTATTCTCTCATAGCTTCGAACCATGTATCACTAACAACTGCTTTGGCAAATGTAGATAGTCCAATTGCCATAATTGCTCGAGTGAAATAGAAGCTGCATGCTTTTGTTTTGTCAAGGGTAGTCTCTCTTATTTGGATGCATTACACCACTATTATTGTGGAATATAAGCGAGTTATATGCAGCATTATAGGGTATATATAAGTCACATGTAAGGAACGCTTGTACAATTAAGGATATATAGCACATCTTAAATGTATAATAAGTGTTAACTTACCAACTTCTCCAATAGCTTAAGCTTTTGGGGAAGTTGGTAAGTTAACATGGTAACAAAGCCAAAGGTCTCGAGTTCAAACCTCCCGGATAGCAAAAATCCACATGTGATGGTCGGCCCAAAGTGGGACCACATGTGCCACGTGTTTGCCAAGTGGGCCACACGTGCTGGGGAGTGTTAAAGTATAAAAGATAAATAACGCCTTTCTCCAACAGCTTAAGCTATTGGAGAAGTTGGTAAGTTAACAATAAGAAATAAGAATATACCTTTTTACTCCACAACTCATCCACAATACAATAGGGGTACATTTGTAATTGTCTGCGGGAATATTATATAATAGAGGAAAGACAAATTGTGGATTTGACTTGGTTCTCTCATTCTCCAATTTTGTGTGTAAGGCCTAGGCCTCCTCTTCTCCATTCTCCACTCACTGTTTAAATTAATTGATTGACCACATCTTGTCATGGTATTCAAGCAAGGGAGATCAAGTACATAAAGATTTTGGATGCTCACAAAAAATCCAAGCAAGAACCTTCTTTTTCCTTTTTTTTCCCTCTATCTTCTCCTTGTCTCTAGCTACTTTGGGGTGGATTTCATCATCCTTGCCTTTAGCCACCTTTGTGGTTGAACGCAATAACAGTTGCCTCCAACCACCGTGGCGGATCACACCCTCTATACTTCATCCACTTTTGTGGCTGAATGCAATACCATTTGCCTCTAGCTACCTTGTCGCGGAGCGCATCCTCCTTGCCTTCAGTCATTTGTGGGGCTAAACACAAGACTTCTGCACCCATTTGTGAGCCCATCACACTTATATCTTACAAACCCCACGTCTAGATCTAACCCCAAAAACTATAGATCTACCCAAAGCCTATTAGATCCACACCTAAAACCCTTGGATCCACCTTCTTCCTCTTTCTTTTCCTTGCCTCTAGCTACTTTGAGGCGGATTTCATTATCCTTACCTTCAGCCATTTGTGGGGCTAAACACAAGACTCTCTGCACCCATTTGTGAGCCCATCACACTTAAAATCTACAAACCCAACCTCTAGATCTAACCCCAAAAACTATAGGTCTACACCCAAGCCTATTAGATCCAAACCTAAAACCCTTAGATCCACACCCAACCTATTAGATTCATATCCCAAACCCTTAGATATACACTTATGCCTACTAGATCTACAACCCACCGCCCTCAATAGGAAAAAAAAAGGATCAATTCAACTACAAAACTGGTCTAAAACATGTAAAGAAAGAGAAAATGAAAAGGAAGGAATGCGATGTAGCCTGGCCACGCATTGGAGGGAATTTTACCAAGGTTGAACGACAATCATCCCTACTAGTGCAAATTGGAGAAGAAAATAAAAGGGAAAACTTTAAGGCTTGCTCACTCCAGAAGAGATTTTAGTTTTTGACTTTCCCCCTCCCAGAGGACATTCCCTTCTGTTTGTAATTTTCTTATTTTGCTTTCAACTATTTTGTTTGCTTTTTTCTTGTTGTAGCTTTCTTCTACTCTAAGACTTTCTCGGTCTCTTCATTCCCTTTGGTTTTTGCATATTAAAAAAATTAGCATTCAAAAAATATAGTCACCTTATATAGACCAAAGGAAAACTAATAGGAAGGAAAAGGATTAGATGTAATCCAACGCAACTAAATCAATAATCCTAGGTCATATAATCAAATGCAACTAAATCAATAATCCAAGTAGGACTGGGAAAGGAGAGACTCGCATGGTTTGCAGATCCACTAGTCCTTGGTTGTGAAAACAGTAAAAAGACATCTCTGAGGGAGGCTCTCCATCTTCCAATTGAGAAAACAAGCGGGGGAGGCTCTCCATCTCTTCCCAGGCTACAGTCAACATCTCTGAGGTTGAAGAACCCGCTGTAGTAATAGGTGCACCAGTCAATTGTGAGGATGCAATAGTGGAGGTCAAAACATTTATATGTACTATTTAGTTTTTTTCCCATCGTTGAACCTTGCTAACCTACCGACCAGTTTCGGGAATGTTTCTTTAGTGTGCCGAATCTTGCCAAAGTGATCACACACTAATTGCTCCTTATCATCAGACTCGTCACATCTTGTAGTTGTTCCGTTATTCCCACTCAAGACCGCCATAGCCATGTGATCCAGAGTGTGTCGCATGGCATTTATGCGACTTTCTTCATCCGGGACAAGAGCAAAAACATAATTAAACTTGTGCGGTAATCCCATACTCCTAATCCAATCCTGCGGGGAACTCAAATACTCAATTTTGCTCTATCAACTTTCAATATTGTTATGCATTTTCCAAATCCTTCCACATGATTACCTGCCGATGATATAGCTCCTCTCACAAACCCGAAGGGTAGAGTAGTAAAAAGATAGGTATTTCTCCCCCTAACGAAGGCATACCACCTCATCATTCAAAAAAAAAATCTAAGGCATACGACCACTTGCTAGAGCTGATACACTCGGTTGCATTCTGTACCTGGGGATAGTCTAATGCACACAATCCCAATCTGCTTTGTTGTCTCAAAAAACATATAATTTTGGATGAAGTGGGGCCGCACCAAACTAAAAAGCCACAACATAACCATCAGATTCTCTTGCTCCAATTTCTAATAAAAGGGATCATCCATCTTTGGTGCCTTTTCCCGACCTGTAATGTAACATAGCTACCAATGTCCATCAATATACATATTTGAAAATTGTGCCCAAACCAGGAATGTTCCCCCATCCAATTTTACGATCGTAATCTGTATATTTGGACTATCACCATGACTGGCCATTGTGGACCTAGATCTAAAACCCTTAATATTCTTGGTCAGAGCTTCAAAGTTTTGACCTAGACAATCTCAATCCGCAAACAAATCTATTCGATTTTCCTTTGCAGAATAACGAATAAATACAGGGCAAATCTCACCCAAAACCAAAAAGAACCAGGTTGATCACACAAACAAATATAACCTAGTAAAACAGGGGGGACTACAAGAAGAGATTTCAGTTCACCCAAAAAATCTCAAATCCTCTTGAAATTAATTCAGATTTGATTTTGGCTCTTACAAAATGTACCGAATAAAACTTTTTATGTGTAAGTACCATACATAAACCCCCCAAAAGATACCAACAAACAATAAAAACCAACAAAAATAATCAAATCTGTTTTTTTTTCTGGATTTTGGAGAAGATACATCTATTGGCTCTCAAAACCTAGGCAAGAAATTTTGAAAAAAAAAAAGTATAAAAGAGCTTAAAAAACCCTATCGATACATACCTTGATGATCGGCTTCCCTTAATGCTCCATACGGCTGTTGATCCTATCCGTTCAGCCCTGTATTTGCCCGGGAAGCCCTAACAACCATTACATAAAAGCAAAACCTTGCTTTGATACCAAGTTGATGTTGATGGTTGATTAAGGAGGAAAGAATTAATGAAGAGAAAATAAGTACACACAGAGAAGCAGAAGAATGCAAGGGGAAAAGCAGTCGTGGAGTTTCTTATTTAAAACCTCAAGTCCTTGCCTTCTAATAAATTGTATATATTAACCGAAAAAGACTACAAATTTCAAGTATACCCATCAAACATGATAGACCCCATTATATACAATCACTCATGCACATCAACAAAATAAATCAAAGTACAAAAAAAAAAAAGAGTTGAGATTTACACACTTGATTTGGTTCTATAAACCCCCTTTCATTCCTCCTGCAAAATTGATGTCATCAACAAGAAAAAACTATTCTTATCTAAACAAGAAAAGATTTTAAGGGTAGCAATGTCATAGACAACGAATGGATCTTGTCATTGCGGACTAGATGGGGGACTTTATTAAAATGTGTATTTCAGAGGAGCAAAACTGTCTTCTACCCCAATGACACTAGAACACTATCAGATATAAAGATTGGAGTATACGCACCCCCAACCCCACTCCCCGGCCCGCCCTGCTAAAAAATAATTTAAAAGCATGCTCCTTGGTGCAATTAAGCTAACGGAAAACTCCACATATTATTTTCTACTGAAAATCAAATACAATGATCTTTATGTACATCAATAACCTTACAATTTTAGTGCAATATTAAAGGTGACACTAGTACTGGTGCTTTATGAGGATGCCATTTTTGAAATGATTTGAGCAAAATACTGTTCTACTTGCTTGTCTCAAGAACAACGAACAAACCAAGCTTTTCGCTCAGGGGATCAAATTCTTTAGCCGCAATGCTTCATCAATGTTATGACTCAAATTGTCGGTTGCTCTTTTCTTTTTTTTTCCGTTTTTTTTTTTTTTGAAGATCTATCCACTACTTTAGGCTTATTACTAAACTCCAAGAGATTGATCAAGATTGTGACTTTTACATTGAATTTTAACTCTCTTGTCTGCTACTCAAAAAATTCAGATTATCGAACTTTGCCATTTATTGATAGACTTACGAGCTGGAACTATATGCCTGACTAATAATTTGTAGCACAAGCAGGCACACTAAGGTTGGGACTTTCTCTATGCATCCATTTTCATTAATGAATTATTTAAATTCTACTGTTAAAAATAAATCTCTATCAATACCAAAACTTTAATGATTTTAAGAAAGAGAAAAAAAGAAAGATATGCATGATATGAAGAGTAAAACAGCGGATTTTGAAGCTCCAGATTTCACTCCATGTATAAAGTACAATCATTTTGAAAAAAAAACCACTAAATCTCATCTTACAACATAATGTGATAGTTTACTACCTCACTAGAGAGGCCTATGCCAAATGTAGCCAAAGGCAATACCTTCCAAGTGATTCAAAGAAAAATAATAGCTACAAAAAACATACAAATGAATTTCTCAATCCCAAACATGAGGAAGAACATGAGATTGGAATCCTATGCCAAAAGTAGCCAAGGGCAATACCTTCCAAGTGATTCAAAGAAAAATAATAGCTACAAAAAACATACAAATGAATTTCTCAATCCCAAATATGAGGAAGAACATGAGATTGGAATCATTTACTTGGAAACATACCTTCACTAGTTTCATCTTCTTCACTGTGCGATGTTGAAATGGTTTGTTTAGACATGAATCCCCACATTTACAACTTACAGAGCAGCTAGATAATAGCATCCTGGAAAAGGGAGACCTATTCTAAGAATGTACATAATTTTTATGCTCGGTGCAGAACTTCAAAAGAAAATTTAGCATCTAAACATAAGAAGACCTTCATACAAAGCCTTCAAGGTAAACCATGATTGCATAGGGCATCCCCAAATACAAAATGGATAACATAAACTTAAATTCCTGATAATAGTTGTCAATTATTCAATAAACTTTAAGATAAAATGAAAGAGAGCATCCCTATTTGACCGAGACACTACTTACCAACAATGGCAATCTCTATCACAAACACTTGATGAGCCAGGTGAAGGATTGCAGGAGCAGAATATCCCATCATCTTCGATACGCCTTTTAAATTTTTTATTGAGATACACATCTTCAAAGAGTCAAGATCTCAAGATCAACAAAATTACTCATTGATCAAAAGCAATCCTAGTGTTGTAGACAAAAGCTAGGAATCAAGTTATCATTTTGACCAAGAACCAAGATCAATAAAGTTATTGACACCAAACGAAAGTTAATTTACCAACATCAAATCCATAGGAGAATTCATTAACATAAAGGAATCCTTGTGAGGAACATAAATCAATGACTTTATATATGTGTGTGTGTGTGTGTGTGTGTGTGTGTGTGTGTGTGTGTGTGTGTGTGTGTGAGAGAGAGAGAGAGAGAGAGAGAGAGAGAGAAATTACGTGCAGCCCTAAAAAACAGTGGGGCCCACATCACATTTTTGGGTGATCCAAACCGATCATTTGTTGGGACCTGATATAGATAGGGTGTGCCCAGAAAATCTTCTCCATAGGATGATCCTAACCCTCCGATCCGTGGAAGTTTTGTACTGAGCATCCATTTGAAACCTCTACAAATCTGAGGGTTAGGATCATCCTATGGAGAAGATTTTCTGGGCACACCCTATCTACATCAGAGCCCAACAAATGACCGGTTTGGATCACCCAAAAATTGTGGGTCCCACTGTTTTTTGGGGCTGCACGTGCTTGCATGGCCTGCCACCATATAATTTCAATATATATAGACACACACAAGCATATTAGTGTGTGTTATCAGCGTCTATACATATATATTAGGCATAAGGAAAAAAAGGCTGCCCGCCTGTACATTTGTCTTAAAAAGTTGACAATCGGACTTGGTACACAGATAAATTGCTTGGTTTTGCCAATAGTAAACCATTAATTCACATATAGTCAACAATATGTAAGCAGATTAAAGGGGAAAAAAAGAGCAGGCAAAAATTTTATTTTAAAGATGAATGGTTCAATCACAACCCACTAGTGTTTAGAAACTCAGACTTGGATCAACTCTGGAAAAAAAGTCTACTGATGGGATTCAATGATTTACAATGTAAATTTTTCATTAACACAAGAAAGTCATCGGAGTTTTTTATTGACTCTTTGGGGCGAAACTCGGACTCAGATGAGAGATCGGCCAAAGTGGAATCAAGTCAGCTTCAGGTGGATAGGATTGACTCGAGGAGTTTTTAAGCAGAGCAAGCCACGTTTTCATCCAAATTTCTAAAAGTGCAAAGGATCAATGTCAACGAACTCCCATCGACCATTCCAATAACTATATTCGACATTGTCGAATCTTTTCAAGAGGGGGAGTATGATGGGGACCATCTTTGGACCCATATTCTAATTTTTATGTGTGGTTTAGGTGTTTTTAAGTGCTTTAAGTTATAGGAAGGGTATGATGGTTTTTTCCCATCAAAATCACCTATGTTTTTGAGTTATGACTGTTTTAAATAGGGGCCATATATGTATTACGAAAATTTTAAGTCTTTAAATCATTAGAGGGTATTTTAGTACAAAGTATTAGGTTTTTGTTTGCGTTTTAGAACTTTCTAGTTCTCTTTATTTTCTTATATATGTAGCCTCACGGCACTTTTCTTGAATGTTATGGAATGGAATGAAAAAAGTTTCTCTCCCTCCCTCCCTTCCGGGTAGATGTAATTCCTTTTGAAGTATAATGCTTCATATTGATCAGATTTCTATCCCCGAAATCATCTTTTTTCTCTTTCTCTATCTTCTCCTTCTCCTTTCTTCCATCACTTTTCTCACCCTTCCCGGCTGGGTTTATAAACCGCTCTCCTTTCTATCACCATCTTTCACTTTTTTTCTTGGTCTTGATCTCCTTTCTAGATCATGATTCTCTATTTCCTTCTCCCTCTTTGTTTTGGCTTCAAGGGTTCACATTCATTCATTTTCAGCCCCCCCCCCCCCCCCCCCCCACCCACACACACACACACACATATATATATATAGAGAGAGAGAGAGATGAAGAAAAAAAAGGAGTATTACAAGTATGCATCAATGTTCAAGGAAAAATAGGACTTAAACTTGAAAGGTGGTTTAGAAAAGCTATTATACGGGGAAAAAAAAGGGGGGGAGGGGGGGGACATGGTAGTGACACTCATGAAGATACTTTTCTACTTCTGGGATTGGAGGAGTTATAAGGGACCACAACGGCAACACTATCATGACCTACTCAGGCCCTACTGGTGTATGTGATGCGAATGAAGCAGAGGTGTCAGCACTCCTCTTTGAGCTAAAATGGTATGTGAGTAACAACTTGGGTGCTCTTATTGTTGAAGGAGATTCAGCTAATAGCCTAATACTATAGCTTGGGCTAAAAACAGATGTTGTGTCCCCTGGCATCTAGCAAGTAAGATCGACGAAATCCGCGACTTGGTGAGAGATATCCGTCCGCAATTTGTTCACATGAGGAGAACGGCGAATACCATGGCCGATGAATTGGCCAGGTCGAGTGAGGACCGAGAATCCGTTGTGGTTTTCTATGTAAACGAGTTGAATTAGAGCCATCTTTATCGGATTTTCGATGGGTATCATCTGGATGACATGTGATACTGGGACTACTTGTCCCTTCTTGTATGTTTTTCCACGATACTTCAATAAAATTTATCGTTACTTTTGAAAAAAAGACACTTTTCTACTTCTGAAGATAAATTTCAACCAAAAGCGATCTCACAAACAATAAGAACTTCACAAGTAGTCTTCAGATGGATACTGCGCTTTATAAAGGTGTGGGGTATTGGCTTCCCATTCTTCAGCCAGTCTGGAAGTTGAAATTCTGCAGGTGTCGCTGGATGCGAAAGCTCAAGATCCTGTAACATTTTCTTGACTATATCTCCAGCACTGTTGCACACAGAATTCTGAATTACCAAAGAAAAAGGAAAATGTATTTAGAATGCAAAAACAACCCAAGATAACATTAGATATTACAGAAAATATAAAGGCCTAAAAACAAATCCCTTAAAATGGCAAACCTCTACCAATCAGAAAAGGGATTAAATAACAATAAAAGTCATATAGGTCCATTCAAATAACAAGAATAGTAAGCACTAACAATAGTAATTATATAAGATGACACCATTCTCTTGAGCCTTAAGGTTATGAAGTACAATCGCCACAAACAAGTACAAGATAAGAGTTTGGCATTTTCCTCCTAGGAGATGTAGAATATAAAAACTAAAACGTAAGGGATTTGCTAGGGACTATATCGCAGAAGGCATTTCGTGGAGCTGCTATTGCTTGAGAGAGCAGCCACCTCTGCTCAGATTTTGTCTTATTCATTTAATTCATCTGAGGTGGCTGCTCTCCCATGCAATCCGCAAAATGCCTTTTGCAATGGTCCCTAGCAAATCTCAAAACGTAATAGAAGTTTTTGCAACTGTGGACCAAATTCTGAGATACACTGAACAGGAATTAAGAACGACAGAGTTTGCACTCCGCTGATAAGTTGTTAGTTATCAAATTAGCTATGAGGAATTACATGGTGTTTGGCCACACAAAACAACATTTATGTGTGGGCAGCAGGTTTATACAGGTGGGGGAACACACCGTTCAATGATCTAAAACAGTTCATCCAATGGACTCTGTCATGAATGAGCCATGCACAAAAGATATCCCCCCATCAAATGATCCTATCACTTCAACAATGGGCATTCCCATTGAATGTGGCTACTGGATTCTTTTTCAATCATCCATTTGAAGACCATCAATCAAACAATAAGGGTTGAAAATGGGAAGATTTGGCGAGGCATGGCTCATCCACAATGCAACCACCATGTGAACTGTTTGGATCAATGAACAGTGGTCCCCACCTGTACAAACTTCATGTGCGAACAAAAAGGCTATTTAGTGAGGCCAGATACATAATAATTCCTTATTATTAACTAAGTACATACGCAGATAGATCCTTATTAATAAAAAAAGGGGGGCGGACCAGTGCACGAGGCTCCCGCCATTGCAAGGTCTGAGGAGGGCTAGATGTACGCAGCCTTACCCCACATTGCAGAGAGGCTGTTTCCGTGACTCGAACCCGTGACCACCAGGTCACAATGGAGAAACCTTACCGTTGCGCCGAGGCTGTTTCAGTTATTAATAGTTCCTTATTAATAACTGAGTACATATGCAGATCACCTTGAATCTATCTATTAGAGAAAGAAGCTCCTAAAAGTGAGTAAAAGTAAAAAAAATGAGCGAGTAAATAGTCCCTTAGACAAAGCAGCAGCTGATATGGACAGTTCAAGCAGGAAAGAAGTCATTTCTGCAAAATCACCGTGCATCATTTGCAATGGAAAATAGATTTATGTCAAACACAGCAAAAGAGAAGTATTTTAACAGAACCAAGAGCTTACAAATATTAATAACTGGTTCTTGGCTCATAAGACAGAATCTTAAAGACAAATTAAAGGCAACAACCAAAATTCCCACTCCAACTTGCAAATAATAGTAAGAAGAATATTCTCACTTCTAAACACAACAATCTAGGATTCCAAAAGAGCCTGACAAAAGTAATTCTATAGCATCATAAATGAAAATTCATTATGATCATATATAATTTGCAATATTAATAGCCTTCAAATCTTCCAAAACCAAAACTGACAGTCATACATGTTTCCTGGCAGGTCCTTGATTAGATCCAACGGTGAGTCATATCTCCAGGAAATCTACATTTAAATTTTTTTCTCTTGGGAAAAGCACTTGTAAATATCGACTTCTTTCAAAGTATTTCAAAAAATTGTCCCAGACCACTATTTCAAAATAATATCCCAGACCACCCTTTAATGTAAAAAGTCATGATAATAAATTTTTCAACAGTAGAGAAAAGAAGAACTGCAGTTCGCATTAGATTTTCTGCACCTTGAACATATAAAGATGTGTAAACGAAAATGGTAGCCATTTTCACCTACCTTTATGGCTGGCATGGCCTCAACAGAATCGCCTTTTGACAACAGTGAAGATATTAAGATATTGACCCATCTCTCCTAAAAGACGCAATAACCAAGGATGTTTATATTAAGGAGTACATACAAAAAGTCAATTGGAAGGCATCATACTGATACCATTCAAAAAAAAAAAGGCATCATACTGAGTTCATTAACCATTTTCAGTTATAGCGATACACTTCATTTTAGCGCAATTACTCTGCAAACAGAAATTGAGCTTCAGATATATAAACACCTAAGCAGAGTGAGTAGAAGCATACAGACTAATGAATCACAATAGCCTGAAACTAAAAAAACTTAAAAAACAAAGCAAACATATTAAATGCCACAAAACTAACAAATGAAAAAAACTACTGTAACATCAAACTAAATTGTACACTTATTCCAAAACAAAGCAAACATATTAAATGCCATAAAACCAACAGATGAGAGAACTACTATGACATCAAACTAAATTGTACACATATTCCAAACATCATCATCAGTAGATAACCATAAACAAAATTGATCAAGACATAGCGACAGGTCACAACATTTGCCTGGTTGAGATATTGCTGTGATTGCAATAGAAACATGCTGGACCTGGCCTTGCCTCCAAAAGGTTGTAGCTGCCTTGCGGGATTTCGGTCCTGTGGATTGGTTCATAGCATAGGCATGTGCCTTGAGCTACCGGGTCATGAGACTTCGCGGGCTGCTGCGTGGCATCGACATGCATCGCACTGGATGAACTTTGCGTGTGGCTTGAGGACCTTGTGTTCAATGAAATCGTGATGGAGGTTGATTACGAGAGTGGATTTAAAAAGTTGTGCACAGCAAGCGTAAGCTTAGTAGCGTGAAGAAAGGCTTGGAGATAGTGAGCGCAAGAGAAGCATCAAGAGGTGTTGGGCGTGTAGGGCCTTAAGGGCTTTGCAATGGAGAAGGTTGCCCTTAGCATATGCATATGTTGGGGCGTCGCAAGGGTTTGTTTGGGCAAAAAGAAAAGGTTTGTGACAATTGGTATCAAAGCAAGATGTATACGCAAGAGTTTAAGAAGGATCTCTGACACAATTGGTATCAGAGCTAAAGACGGTAAAGAGTTGAAGATGAATGCTCCGATATTGGTATTAAGCCAAAGACCCTAAAGAGCTTAATATAAACCCATAGAGATTCTAATATTTTAACTTTCCCATAACTCCCTTGTTTTAGCATTTTTCAAATTCACAATTCCCCTTTTCACATATTTACAATATTTTTATTTTTATTTTGAATGGTATTTACAATATATTTATCCCAACACATTTTTCATATATTCATTCCAAAAATCATTTTTCACATTATTATGTAACAATTTTTATATTTCTGATTCCCCTTATTTTCATTACTTTAGAATCTTCCAGTATTTGCATTGACTTTCAGTTCTTCTACGTACTTTTTATATATGTATTCGAAATATTTTTTTCATAATGTTTTGTAACATTTTGGTTTGAACTTTGAATATTCCAATATTCCCATATTTTAGGATTTTCGAGTAATTATTCTCATTTCTCCCCATTTTTTTACAAATTTGGATACATCTATATTAGATATATTTTCATGATTTTTTCTAAATTTCCAAGTTTTTAAAAATGTAATGGGCAATATTTCAAGATATCAGATTATCTGGACCGATATATCATTGAACTAATGTTATTTTTTGAATGAAAATTTTGAAAAGATAAAAGAATAATTTCTTGACAAATACCTCAGACAAAACTCAAAATTCTCAGTTTCAGACAGGCATCCGAGATACCATTTCTTTGAAAACTTGGAGAGACGGGAGCAAGGTCACCCGAGTTTATATATGGACATAATTACAATATTCACCGAATAATTAAAAAGATATTGAAAAAAATCTCAATTTTTTACGCCCAATTCCCGAACTCTTCCCAAACATTTCTCCAATTTTTCAAACCATTTACCTTGCTGAATCCAAACTTCATAACTACTATGGGTAACAATTTATTGTAGAAAAGCTCAGGGCATTGAAATCTCAGCTAAGACCCCTTTTGGATTGCAAGAAAATTTTTAAGAAGGAAAAAAAATGGGAACTCTTTTTCTTTCTAAGATCTAGAGGGAAATGATATAATTATTGTTAATTTAGAGGGATAACATCCTAAATTGAAGGTCCCTCTAATTAAAAATTGAATAGGGTTAGTTCAAGTTATCCATTTTAATGTGATAGATAAGTAGAAAATTTTTAAAATATGTTTCCTTTCCAAACTTTTCAAAAAAACTCCTGCAATCCAAACAAACCCTAAGCACCATAGATTTCAATATCCAGGATCTTTACCCATGATTTTGCTCTGGCAGTTTAATAATCCACAGATCTGACAACAAATAAAACTCAGCGTTTCTACCATGGTAGTGAATAAAGATCAAGAAATAAGAGAAAAAAAAAAAAAAAAAAAAACAGGTTAGGGCAAACAAACATAACCAACAAAAGAAAAAACAAAAAAATCACAATCTTTGCCAATGATTTACAGATATTAAACCAAAATGATTCAATTTTGCACAAAGCAAACAACAAATGGTACCACTAAGATTCAAAGGGGGAAAAAATTAACGAAAAGAAGATGTAGAAAGATAAGAGAAAATGGTTACCTGATCCAGACTCCTTTTTACAAAAAGTCTCACAAAATTGGGAAGAGTGGAGGGAAAAAGCTACCAAAACCCCTGTTTCAACTTTCAAACTAAAAAATACCAGAACGGGATCTCACAGTCCTCACAAAGAGGATGTTATTTTTCTAGGTGGAGTTTTTATTAAGGTGTAAGCCCGTGTAGTCCGGTATTTTTTGAAATAGTACTGTATGGAACACAACCATTGGTTGATCCAAACCGTCCACTTGATGGGCCACATGGTCAATAAGGAGAAATTATATGTTGCACGACCGTGCGGCCAAAAATAATAGTGGGGTCCACATTATTTGGGGCGATCCAAACCATTCATTTGTTGGGCCCTGAGCCCCTGACCTAGATAGGGTTTGCTAAGAAAATCTTCTCCATAGGATGATACTAACCCTTCCACGTGGAAAATAAGGAAATTTTATAGGGTGCATGAGCGTACAGCCAAAACAAAGTGGGGCCCGCATTATTTGGGCCCTCAGATTTGTAGAGGAAACATATATTGAGATGATTTATGGGGTATAGACTATTTACGCTATGGACCAACAAATGAACAGCTTGGATCATCCTACAAAGTGGGCCCCACAATACTTTTTGAAAATTACTATCTTAACGTCACATCATATAAAATCTCAACCCTGAATATAATATGTTAGGTAGAGCTCTCAATTTCCAATCTGGTATCGAGTCTCGGTCAAATGTGGGCCCTGGATTTACAAGAGCTTCTCTTCCATTAGACCTGGCAAAAGTGACCCGGACCCGCGGGTCCACCCGGCCCGCCCGTAAATTTCCGGGTCCGGGTCACCTATTGGTGACCCGTTAGAAATTGACCCGCGGGTCCACCCGGCCCGTCAAAAGTGGGCCGGGTCGGGTGGACCCGTGGGTGCCCGCGGGTGCCCGTAAAAAAAGTGCAAAAGACTGTTTTTTTCTTATAATTGTCATATTGTTTTACTGTTTTCCGTAGTTTTCTCGGTAATTGTCATATTTTATATGTAATTATTTTACTTCTGACCTTTTTGCGGTAATTTTTCATTTCAAACTTACAAAATTCTGAGAATCTTTTAAAAATCCGTAATGATTACTTCTCTTTATTCTCTGTAATGCTAGCCACCTTTGCCGCAGACCGTACTTCACCCAATCTTTGCAGCAAAGGAGAGGGTACAAGCCGAAAAATAGCCCAGGAGAAGGTGGCTAGCAAATCCCTAAATAAATAAAAAACTCTTAAAAAATACGTCAACAATCCGGGTCGACCCGCGCCCGGCCCGTACGGGCCGGGTGCGGGTCCAATGTCAATGACCCGTAGAATTTTCCGGGTCACTTTGACCCGGCCCGTTTGACCCGGACCCGTACGGGCCGGGTCAAATCCGGCCCGGCCCGCCCGTTTGCCAGGTCTATCTTCCATTACTCCTTTTATTATAGAGAAAATGACAACAAAAAAGGGCTTTCATTTGATAAAGTCGTGTGAAGGGGGGAGTGTTGTAAATGACCAAAGTAGAGTGACTTTGACGAGAATACCCTTCCTTACATACGTTTTTCTCTCTCCCTCTCCCTCTCTCTCTCTCCCTCTCTCTCTCCTATCAAATCAACTGAGAACTATAATGATTACTTTCAGCTGTTGGAAATAAAAATTTCAAAAAACCAAAGCACTTTACCCACCCACCTCTCTCTCTCTCTCTCCCTCTCCGGCGGTCTTCTCCGGCGGTCTTCTCTACCTCTCTCGCCGGTCCTCTCTCTCCCCGCCACCGGCACAAAAGAGGTTGGTACCCCTCTCACTCTGAGTTTATTTTTTTGAGATGGATTTTTTTTTTTTTTTGAAATGGCCTCACCGTGACTTTCTCCTTCACTTTTGTCAAAGATCAATGGTTAAAACCCAATAGAGTTTTGGAAAAAATGGTTTAAATCAATATTTGTGAAAAATCGTTTTTTAAAACCCTTAATATATTTTCTCATTTTTCAAAGATCAACGGTTTAAGAGATGGTTTAAAACAATAGTTTGTTATAAGTATATTTTGAAACCCATAATCTGCATGGTTTAAACCACAAATTTGTAGAAAATCAATTAGAAAATTCGTAATTTCTGCAAAATCAATGGTTTAAACCTACAGTTTGTAAGAAGTTGAGATATCATTGGTTTAAACACCTAATATTTTATAACTCAGTTGAGAAAACAGCTAATTTTTCAAATAATTTGTCACAGATTATTTGAACAATCAATTGTTTAAACCAATAATGTGTGAGATATCATTGGTTTAAACCACTAATATTTTATAACACAGTTGAGAAAACCTCTAAATTTTCAAATTTCAATGGTTTAAATCAATAATTTCTCAGAGATTATTGCTTTACAACCCTAAAGTTTGAACAATCAATTGTTTAAACCAATAATGTGTGAGATATCATTGGTTTAAACCACTAATATTTTATAACACAGTTGAGAAAACCTCTAAATTTTCAAATATCAATAGTTTACAACCCTAAAGTTTGAACAATCAATTGTTTAAACCAATAATGTATGAGATATCATTGGTTTAAACCACTAATATTTTATAACGCAGTTGAGAAAACCTCTAAATTTTCAAATATCAATGGTTTAAATCAATAATTTCTCACAGATTGTTGGTTTACAACCCTAAAGTTTGAACAATCAATTGTTTAAACCAATAATGTGTGAGATATCATTCGTTTAAACCATTAATATTTTATAACTCAGTTGAGAAAACCTCTAAATTTTCAAATATCAATGGTTTAAATCAATAATTTCTCACAGATTATTGGTTTACAACCCTAAAGTTTGAACAATCGATTGTTTAAACCAATAATGTGTGGGATATCATTAGTTTAAACCACTAATATTTTATAACACAGTTGAAAAAACCTCTAAATTTTCAAATATCAATGGTTTACAACCCTAAAGTTTGAACAATCAATTGTTTAAACCAATAATGTGTGGGATATCATTAGTTTAAACCACTAATATTTTATAACACAGTTGAGAAAACCTCTAAATTTTCAAATATCAATGGTTTACAACCCTAAAGTTTGAACAATCAATTGTTTAAACCAATAATGTGTGAGATATCATTGGTTTAAACCACTAATATTTTATAACACAGTTGAGAAAACCTCTAAATTTTTAAATATCAATGGTTTAAATCAATAATTTCTCACAGATTGTTGGTTTACAACCCTAAAGTTTGAACAATCAATTGTTTAAACCAATAATGTGTGAGATATCATTCATTTAAACCATTAATATTTTATAACTCAGTTGAGAAAACCTCTAAATTTTTAAATATCAATGGTTTAAATCAATAATTTCTCACAGATTATTGGTTTACAACCCTAAAGTTTGAACAATCAATTGTTTAAACCAATAATGTGTGGGATATCATTGGTTTAAACCACTAATATTTTATAACACAGTTGAGAAAACCTCTAAATTTTCAAATAGCAATGGTTTACAACCCTAAAGTTTGAACAATCAATTGTTTAAACAAATAATGTGTGAGATATCATTGGTTTAAACCACTAATATTTTATAACACAGTTGAGAAAACCTCTAAATTTTCAAATATCAATGGTTTAAATCAATAATTTCTCACAGATTGTTGGTTTACAACCCTAAAATTTGAACAATCAATTATTTAAACCAATAATGTGTGAGATATCATTCGTTTAAACCATTAATATTTTATAACTCAGTTGAGAAAACCTCTAAATTTTCAAATATCAATGGTTTAAATCAATAATTTCTCACAGATTATTGGTTTACAACCCTAAAGTTTGAACAATCAATTGTTTAAACCAATAATGTGTGGGATATCATTGGTTTAAACCACTAATATTTTATAACACAGTTGAGAAAACCTCTAAATTTTCAAATATCAATAGTTTACAACCCTAAAGTTTGAACAATCAATTGTTTAAACCAATAATGTATGAGATATCATTGGTTTAAACCACTAATATTTTATAACGCAGTTGAGAAAACCTCTAAATTTTCAAATATCAATGGTTTAAATCAATAATTTCTCACAGATTGTTGGTTTACAACCCTAAAGTTTGAACAATCAATTGTTTAAACCAATAATGTGTGAGATATCATTCGTTTAAACCATTAATATTTTATAACTCAGTTGAGAAAACCTCTAAATTTTCAAATATCAATGGTTTAAATCAATAATTTCTCACAGATTATTGGTTTACAACCCTAAAGTTTGAACAATCGATTGTTTAAACCAATAATGTGTGGGATATCATTGGTTTAAAAAACTAATATTTTATAACACAGTTGAGAAAACCTCTAAATTTTCAAATATCAATGGTTTACAACCCTAAAGTTTGAACAATCAATTGTTTAAACCAATAATGTGTGAGATATCATTGGTTTAAACCACTAATATTTTATAACACAGTTGAGAAAACCTCTAAATTTTCAAATATCAATGGTTTAAATCAATAATTTCTCACAGATTGTTGGTTTACAACCCTAAAGTTTGAACAATCAATTGTTTAAACCAATAATGTGTGAGATATCATTCGTTTAAACCATTAATATTTTATAACTCAGTTGAGAAAACCTCTAAATTTTTAAATATCAATGGTTTAAATCAATAATTTCTCACAGATTATTGGTTTACAACCCTAAAGTTTGAACAATCAATTGTTTAAACCAATAATGTGTGGGATATCATTGGTTTAAACCACTAATATTTTATAACACAGTTGAGAAAACCTCTAAATTTTCAAATATCAATGGTTTACAACCCTAAAGTTTGAACAATCAATTGTTTAAACCAATAATGTGTGAGATATCATTGGTTTAAACCACTAATATTTTATAACACATTTGAGAAAACCTCTAAATTTTCAAATATCAATGGTTTAAATCAATAATTTCTCACAGATTGTTGGTTTACAACCCTAAAGTTTGAACAATCAATTGTTTAAACCAATAATGTGTGAGATATCATTCGTTTAAACCATTAATATTTTATAACTCAGTTGAGAAAACCTCTAAATTTTTAAATATCAATGGTTTAAATCAATAATTTCTCACAGATTATTGGTTTACAACCCTAAAGTTTGAACAATCAATTGTTTAAACCAATAATGTGTGGGATATCATTGGTTTACACGCCTAATAATTTAGAACTCAGTTGAGAAAACCCCTCATTTTTCAAATATGAATGGTTTAAATCAATAATTCCTCACACATTATTTGTTTACACCCCATTCCATTGCTTCCTTTGTAGGGGCATAAACCACCATTCGACTGGTTTACTCCAAAGTACCATTCTATTGCATTGCACCAATACTAACCTCCCTTCCATGGAAAGGTATGTAGTTCCCTTTCCATTCTCCTCTCTTTCCATTTTTAGCACATTTAAATTGCATTAAATAACTTCTAATAAGTGTTTAATTTTATCTTTACAGGAGAGAGGAACGAAGGGCTTCTTTTGTCTTACACATCGACGGCACTCTAAAGGATGTGCTATCATTTGAATACGTGGGCGGCAAGATGTTGCCTCTTATTGTTGGTCGGAGAGCAAAATATAGAGATTTTGATAATCTAATTCATAGGAAAATTGGACCAATAGAAGTGACGTTTCTCTATTTATAAAGTGTCGATATGTTTTCGACCCATCTCATATCATCTTATATGATATTCGAGATGACAACGACCTTCATCTAGTAATGATGCTCTTTGATAGTACGGTCATTAACACTGTGAGCCTATATGTAACTAAAGAGTTCAGATTCGGAGGGAACAATTCTCCGGAGCCTACGATTCCTTCCTCATTTGCAGAGGCTTCGAGGCTGAATATTAGTACTGTCCCCGTGGTTCCTGCATCACCGATTGTAACGGCCGTTGGTCGAAAAGAGAAAAGAACGCTTGGCGGTATTCATACCATACATCAGTAAATTATAGTATTGAACGTTGGGTGCGATTAATATTCATTCCTTTCATTGGATCATCAATTACTTTAACTTTAATTGGCTACCGATCTGCAGGTATGAAGTGGACTTGAATCAGGATTTTGAAGATCCCACTTTGAATGAGACCGACGCGATTGAGACCGACTTTGAGAAAAGCCAACCAGGCATAAACGATTGGGACTTCTGTAGGGATTTTGGAGGTGATATTCATGCTATTGATTTGGTTCGACCGAACGATGGCAGTAATGACGACGATGAAGAGGACTTCGGTTATGATGAAGACGACTTCGGTTATGATGAAGAGGACTTCCGTTATGATGAAGAGGACTTCGGTGACGATGATGAATTGGGTCATGAGGAGGAGGATGAACCTAGTAATTATGTAGGCGATGCTTTGGAAAATACCAATATAAGGCAGCCGATAGAAGCGGATGAAATGGTTGTAGGGGGTGATGAAGTAAATGTGATCGTGGGACCTGAGGATTTCACGGTTGGGGCAATCTTCCCAAATCTTAAAGTCTTTCAGAAGAAAGTCACAGAGTACGCAATCCGGCATCGGTTTGTGTTTGTCCCACAAGAGACAAATCCCACAAAGTACGGCGTTAGATGCAAGGATCGTACATGCCCATGGCGTATCACAGGGACCACTTATCCATATTATGTTAAGGTAAAAACATTTATCCCTCAGCACACATGCTCAAGCACAATGAAAGGGAACGATCATCCCATGGCCACAGCAAAGTGGGCTGCTGAGTGCTCTCTAGCCTTATTCGAAAGCCCAGAAGATGTTAGGGCTCCTATGATAAGACGGTACATCAAGGCCCACTGGAGTATAACAATGTCGTATCGAAAAGCCCACATGGCAAAGATGATCATACAGGAAATTATGTGTGGGAATGCCGAAGCGTCATATCGCATCCTGCCTGCATATGCTGATGAGTTGGTAAGAAGGAATCCTGGCACAGTAGTGCAGTTGTGCCGAACTCGAGAGCTGCGGCCAAGAGGGGATGATACATTTGGGCGTTTCTTTTGGTCATTTGGCCCTAGCATTAGTGCGTTCAACCGAACAGTTAGGCCCCTCGCCCTAATTGATGTGACCCATCTGCGGGGGAAGTACAGGGGGACTCTACTAGCCGCAACTGCGATAGATGGCAACAATGGGTTATTCCCGCTGGCACTTGCAGTAGTTGAGGCCGAGACGTATGAAAGCTGGGTATGGTTTTTGCATTTGTTCCGTCAGAATTTCATTTCGGCAGGATGAGATGTCATCACGATTGGGTCTAACCGGATGAAGGGGTTGCCTAGAGCCGTAGCGGAAGCTCTCCCAGGGTCGTACCATTTCTATTGCATCCACCACCTCAATGCCAACTTCCATGGAAAATTTAAGAGTGAAGATCTGCGGAAACTTTTTATGAATGCTGCATATTCCCTAAGGGAGGGTGCTTTTAAGGATGCGATGGAGAGTATTAAAACCATGAGTAAAAGCGCAGAGAAATGGATATCGAAGATTCCTAAACAAAATTGGGCCAGCTCTTATTTTGAAGGTTCTACATATAACGTGCTGACAACTAACGCGGCTGAGAGCTTCAATGCACTTTTAAAGGGCGCAAGGGAGCTGCCTATTGCAGCAATTGTCCAACAGACAAGATGGAAACTATCTGACTTCTTTCAGTACCGTCAGAAGGCAGGTACGAAGTGGACGACTCGTTTGACCCCAAACGCGGAAGACTGGTTGTCCGAACAATGTATTCTAGCAGGTGCTTATATGGCGCACCAGTGTGGTTGGACCGTATATGAAGTGAAGTCCAAGTACCACGTTGATGAGGTGGACTTAGAAAAGAAAACATGTACGTGTCGTTTGTTTCAAACGATGGGAATGTCGTGCTCCCATGCAATAGCAGCCATGGGACTGGACCAACGAGACCCATACAGTTACTGCGGGGAATGGTATCATGCCGATACGTATCGGAGGACTTACGATGGAGCAATTTATCCCACGTTAGACCGATCGCAATGGCCGGAGTGTACCCATCCTTTGCCGTTGGTATTGCCGCCAAAATCAAGACGACAGCCAGGCCGACCGAAAAAAGTGAGAACGGAGAGAGGGATGCAAAGAGGAGTGCACCATAAGTGCGGTACTTGCGGTCAACTTGGACATAATAAGAGATCGTGCAAGAATCCGCCCATCGTAACTCCTCAGCCAAACGTGGTCCCAATCGGGCCCTCCGCAGCAATGAAAAACCGGTATGTAATTTTTGAACTTCTGTTTACTCTTATATTATGATCCTCAATACAATCCGTGCCCCAGCTTGAAACTATTCTACTAAATTTGATTGCAGGCCCGTCCTATCCCGCCCGCCTCCGTTCTTTTAAGTAGGATTCTTTTGTTCTATTTTTCGGATCATTTGAATTGAAGGGACTTGGATTTCGTTGATAGAAACTGCTTTGAGGGTCGTCATCTAGTGCTTTATCGAAAACTTCTGGTCTAAGGACCAATGAAGCACTGCGCAATTCAGAAGTTTGGATTCATCTGAAGATTATGAAGTTATATGGGAATGACCTAGAATTATGTGTAGTCTATTTTTGAGAAATTTTACTGTTTGATACCCTATAATGTACAGCCTTCAATTTGTACCTAGAAAATGGTTGATTAATGAAGTTTGCAACACAGGTTTCATTTTAGATGCTACTTTCATGCCATTTGCAAATGGGGGCAATTATGAAGGCAAGTTTTGTTCTGCCTAAAATGGGTATCCTTGATCAAGCACACTCACTGTCAAAAAGTATAAAGCTATATAAATATAAAGCTCCAAAAATATCCAACCATCATATAGCAGCTGTAGAAATATAAAGCTAATACAGCCCAAAACATCCAGAAAGAGACTCAGAATATAGCAAAGGAGTTGGACCAAAAAAATTGAGCCATCAGCAAATAACTGCATCCATCTACTGCTCTGGAGGAGGTGGTGGCGGATAAGAAGAGGAACTGCCCGGGTGCTTACTCGACGGACCACTGGTGAGGTACTGATAAAGGGTAGAGAACTGGGCGTCAACGTGAGTCGAGAGCGATTGGAAACGCGTAGACATCTCTGTGTCAACATGGGTAGTCAGCCGCTCAAACTGCGTGGTCATAGATCGCTCAAGGGCCTCCTGCATGGCTGCGAAACCCTGAGACAAATCCGAAGAGGCATAGGGCGCCGTAGGGGCCTCAGTGTCCGGAGCGTCCTCGTCTTCTTCTTCATCAGGGTCTACGACAACTTCTTCATCAGGGTCTACGGCAACTTCTTCATCAGGGTCAACGGCAACAACTTGATTCGCAAGTGCCATGCGCCGGAAGGTCCGATCATCAAAAGGAGCGGTGGGAGTGTCGGTTGCCTCACTCTCCAGAGTGATACCGAAGTGGCGAAATACACAGGTAAGGAGCATGCCATACGGCAGTGAGGCGCGTGTAGACACCCCATTTTGACCGGACCCAAGTTCGCTATGTTTGTGCGAAACTCCATTCAATCCACCAAGGTACTCAGATCCAACCCCCATTTTCCACGTTCCCCTTTTATTCCACCAGTGGACCCAACCCCATGTTGCATTCTCAACCTCCCATCTCAACAGCAACTCCAAAGCCCATTTTCATCTTCTATTAATACCCACCAAACCCTCATCGACAATCAATTTCTTCCATCATCGGGCAAATGAGATCTACATCATCTCAAGGCCTAAAATTCATGAGAACTAATGTAAAGGGCTATCCAAAGAAAATGGGGGTAAGCACATCATTTCCTTTTTCTTCACTCATTTACTTACTCAGACTACTCTTAGCAATGAAAGGGTCATAAAATACATAGAGGACGGTGTCCAGTAAAAAGGGGAGGGAGTGAATATGTCATTTGTTGTTTTTAGGGGCTGATTTGTTTGCAAAGGAGAGGGGTGAATCAGGGAATGAGGTGGCTGTCCATAGCAAAACAGGGTCAAGTTTGTCATTGCCCTTTTTGATTTCCCATTTTCTAACCGAGCCACCCCCTGTATTATAAAAAGTAGCCATCAATACACTAAGAGGGGGGCTATTCCAAGAGAGAAAAGAGGTGGTATATATATCATTTTTTTTTTTGGGTCTACACCTCATTTTCACCCCAGCCCACTCCATGGAGTAAGGGAATAACCGTGCAATGCAATACAATGGGCTGATTAGGGAAGAAAGAGGAGGGCTAAATATGTCATTCCCTTTATATGGCCTGATGAGGGCATTCTACAAAAGAGGGGAGAATCTCTCGTTGAAAAATCAGGGGAGTGAAATATTCATCGCATATGTGCTTATACCAATTCCTGCACACAGTTAGCTAAAGAGCAAAGGAGGCACAAAAGGGTGCAAATATTGGAAATGGGGTGTGCTGAAATCAGCAAACACCCTAGCCATAAGATGACATGCGATTAGACATTTGGGGAGGGGTGTAATTACCAAAGCATGGGGGTGCTGAAATCAGCACACCCCTCACCTATAAAGATCCTAATCAAACAGGGCATCGGGGGGGGGGGGTTCATTTTCGTTAAAAACAAATCTGAGAGAGAGAGAGAGAGAGAGAGAGAGAGAGAAATCCGATCCAATCCCCAAACCCTAATTTCTTCTTCTCCGGCGGATCTCGCCGGATTCCGCTCAAGTTTCTGCTAGATCTATTCATCCGAGCATTGTAGTTACATCCTCTTTCTCTATATAAGCTCTTTCTCATCAGCCATGCCTTTGAAACCATTAGATCAAGCTTTAGTTTTTGCTTGAAACCCTAAGCCGAGTTTCACAAATTTTAGCTCTGAAGCATTTTATCTTCTTATTTTCATCTTTGATTTAGAGGATTAGCATTTCAAAAGCAGCAGATCTGTTGTTTCATCATTTTCGAAACCCTAACTCCAAGATGCCGATCATCTTCTCCGGCTAGGTTTTGATCGGATTCCGGTCAATTTCCGTTCCTTTCCAAATCTTAGATCTGAGGCAAGAATCGCGAATTTCGGCAATTTCTGCAAATTCCGCTCCATTGATTCCGGCAAATTTCGCTGGAATCTGACTATTCCAATCACTTGATCCGGCTCCCAATCGGACATCCAATCTTGAGATGCAAAGAAAAAATCAGAGAGAGGAAAAGATCCGGCTCACCAATAAGAAGACAAAGTTCATTTCTGGATCAGTCACCTTGCGCGACATCGGCGAGAAATTCCGGTAAAATTAATCTTAAACGAACGCGCTAAGAGGTAAAATTATCCTTCCTTTTCTGCAATTTTGTCTCAATTCCTTTACATGTTTGAATTGCTAGTAGGACTCTTGTTTTTTTTGTTTTTTACTTTTGTTTTCCATCATTTGGATCTCACTGGATTTTGTTTTGATCTTGATTTCACATATGTTGGTTATCTCCTTGTAGTTTTTTATTCTTCTCGATGCTTCTATCCTTTGAGAACAGTTGTTGACAATTTAAATGGAACAATGAAAGAAAAGAAAGGTGATCTTATTTTTTTTATGGTCTCATTTCCAATCGATTAGAATAGAAGTTGACATGCGTTTGAAATAATATATTCTTCAGTTTTCTTACAAGAGCAAAGGTGCTAATGCTATTATTCTCACCATGCACAATGACATGTTTGTAGGAGATACACCTTGAGAATGTCTTTTGTTGCCCAAAATATGCCTTGTGAAATTTAATTACCTTTCGTAAAGATTATGATCTTATCCATCTGAAAGTAATTTTGCTTCCTGAATGAAACTAAGAAATCAACATAGTAGTTCTTTGTTTGAGGAATCAAATCTGAGTGCCACAGGGCCGGTTCTGGTTTATTTTGTCTCTTCTTTCATACTTGATTTTATATCATTGTTAATACCAAAGTTAAAATGTCCATTTCAAAATCATTAACTTTGCGCAAAAGGGATGAGCTTAAAATCATTAAATTTGTTGTGATTCGGAATTGCAATTATGATACTCATATTCTCAAAGTTGAAGGTTTATGGTTGAATTTCATATTTTGTGTGTTCTTATCTTTTTATTTGTGTTCTTCGATTAATTAGTTTCCTTCTCTTAGATTGTATTTCATTGATTGAGTCAAATAGGGTTTGTTGTTTAAGTAGAAGCAAGTTTCTAAAATTTTAGAAAATCATTGTAAAGGCTATGATGGCGCTAGCCGGAGCCTCCCCTTTTAAGATACATGCTCTGTCTTTTTAGATAGTTTTTACCTTACGAAATAAGTTTTGCCTCATTTTAGAAGTTTACCTTATTAGAAGGTTTGTTTAGCCTCACTGGTAACATTTCCCTATTGTCTCCTTTGTATATTACACTTGCCTAGTCTTTTAGACGCCTTTTAGATATTAGAACCCTTCTCATTGCAAGGGCGATGAAGGAGTCATCCCAAGCCCCTCTTTTAGGAGAAATTGTTTAAGTCCTGTAGCATCCATTTCTCTTCATTTTAGAAGACTTTCCAAGTCTTTCAGATATTCCCTTTAGACATGTTTCATCTGATTGATGTTTCATTTGTTTGTGATCATGCTAGTTTACTTGTTTGTGACCACGCTGGTGTACCTGTTTGTGAGCACGCTAGTTTACTTGTTTGTGAATCACACTTATTTGCTTGTTTAGTGTCTTTATCTCGGAATATGTTCCGAACTACGTTGGCTTGATCCCTTTCCACGGGGTACGTAGTGCAGCTTGGGATCCACATCCCAGGTCCAGCCAAACCTTTAAAAGTAAATTTGTCAAACCTTCCAAAAACACAAAAACTTCTTCAAAACCTTTTCAAAAGATCTTCCCCTAGAGTTAGGAGATTGTCCTATATTTGGGGTGTTTTAGAGTTAGGAGGCTGTCTTGATTTGTATTGATATGGTGTGTCCTGTCGTGTGAGTGTCCCTAGAGTTAGGAGGCCTCAAGTCGATCGGTTAGACATTTAGTCGAACCGATGGCTAGACTAGGAAGCATATAGTTAGCCCATGGTTTTCCTTAGGTTGCACAGCTTAGTTACACATAGGATGTAGGGCCCACCTGCATTAGTTTAAGGCTAACTAACTTGCATTAGTTAGGGCATATAGAGAGTCCTAAAAATTACAATTCACCTGAACTTAAGCAATCATGCAAAAAACTTTAAAAATCAGTCGAGTCTAGTGGATCGAGTCTAGGATAGCGGTTCTAGATGGTTAGGCATCATAGTTTAGAATAAGGCATCGAACTACGGTGACTCTGATTCTTCCCGAGGCCGGGTTACGTAGAGCAGCTGGGATGGATGGCCATCTTGGTCCGAGTCAAGTCGCATTAGAGTTAGGATTTTTTCTTGTCCTGTCATATATAGGATTGATTTGTGTTTTATGTTTTGATGTGTCTTCTTACTTTCTTGTACTGATACTATACCTTTAGCTGTAGCTTGCATGTGTATGTCCACTAGAACTTAGACACCCATTAGGCATGTCACTCATAACCTAGCTATGTTTAGGTGGCACACTTCTTTCATTTATCTTTTGTATGCTTATTATTTCTATTCTCAGGAAATGCATGCTTAGGTAGACGACTCATGAGGATTGTTCCCATTTCATATGATTTTACCCAAAATTCTTTGGATCTAATAATAAATGGCATAAGAGACCAAGTGCTTGCACTCGGACGAATTGGAGGCGCTCTTCGGACCTTCTCCATTCGTAATCAGGCACGAACCCATTCATTTCTGGTTATCCATGGTATACAGAGCATATTTTTTTAGGATCCATGGCCGTATACCATGGATGGCGACTCTGAGTTTTGTTTTGTTTCGAGAGTTCCTTGGTAGAGCTCTCCTTCACGTGTGGATGATCCAAGAGGCCGCTAGGGGCTCGTCCCCCACCTCTCTCCCGGATCGGGGTCCACAGCGCGGTGTCGAGAAAGAGTCTGGAACATGAAGCGAAAGATGATGTATGGTAGACAAAGCCGGCGACCCTCAAGGATGCAATATATGATGTATGCCTCAAGGGGTCGGATGGCATCGGTCATGCCACCGCGTGGGGTGAAGTTGTTGAACATGAAGTTATGAAGCATTTTGGCCACGGGTATGAGGTGAGAAGTTTGCACAAGCATGTTGGGCCGATAGTGCTTCGTAATTCGGCCAAACACAGTGTCGTGATCAAGATCTGGGAGGGAATGGATCCCATTGCTTGGCCAAAAGTAATGGTCAAAGCCGTCGGAACTAATTGCGAGAATCTCAGCAAGTTGATGAATATTGAGTTTGATGGGGGTGTTCTTGACACGAGATTCAATTCGGAAGTAAGAGGGAGTGATAGTGAGATTGGTATAGAAAAGATGAACTAACCGAGGGTAGACAAGCTCGTTGAGATGAAGAAATTGGGTCCACCCAACGGCATCAAATCGCGCTTGAAGGTCGAAATGGTGGAGAACGTCGGGCTCAATGAATCGGCCGGTGAGGATGCCCCGATTAGCCAGTTTTGGCCATGTCTTCTTGGCTTGGGCGGAGGAGAAGTATGAATCGGAAATAAACTCAGTTTCCCGAAGCGGAGCTTTAGCCTTGGCTCTCTTTCTTGATGGTCCTTCATCGTCTCGGCCGCCGGAGGAACGGCCAAAGTTAGGATTTTTCATTCTAGGCATGGTTGGAAAATTAGGGTTTGAAGAGAAGGAAAGAAAAGAGAGAAAAAGAGGGATTTGAAGCCCTAAATGGAAGAATATGACAAAAGAAGGGGGGAGAAGGAAGAAAAACGGGTTGCATGTAGGATGGAGAGGAGAGATTGGGGAAAAGAAGAGGAAGGGACACCTAAAAGATGGAAAAATGAGAGAAAGAGGAAAGGGTTTCAAGAAAAATGGTGTGAGTAGGGTTTAGGAGAGAAATGTAGGGTTTCGTAAGAAAGAAGAGGATCGAGGATGGAGGGAGTATGGATGGTGGATTTGGGGCAAAAAAATAAAAAACAAAGGAGGTTTTTGAGATGGAGGAGAAGAAGGGAGAAAGAAAAAATGAGAAAAAACGAGTCGGTCCACTCTTTATGCACGCCTGGGCCGACTCTCGGAATTCCGAACAATACATTCGGAATTCCGAGACATTTTTTTTTTCATTTCGGTTACTGCGGAATTCCGCGTAACAAACTCGGAATTCCGCGGACGGAATTCCGAGAAAATTCGCGGATTTCCGCAGTACGAAATTCGAATGTCGACGTTTGGGATATGGGTAATACGGAATTCCGAAAGTAATCGCGGAATTCCGCAGTAAGGTTCCCACAAATTTTTTTTTTCCTTGTTTAATGTTTCCACAAATTTCTCACTGATTATTGCCCACAATTTGTCATCTGATTTTTTGCCACGGAATTCTGGGTTCAAAACTGATTATTGGTCACAAATTTATTACCGACTGAAGTAATCAACTTTCGGCTTACATTGGATCTCAAAATCTAAAACAAATTTATAGAGTAAAAACCATCATCCATGTATTTGATAAGATCCACATATAGAACAACAGAGATGTTTTCGTGTTGGAATGTGTACCACTTACATATCCGTGTAATGCCTATCTTATTTACAACAGCATTTTCTGGTGGTTGGTAGAAAAAGACAAACCAAATACAATGTTGATATAAAAAACGATTCGGAATTCTTCCGAGCCTTTACCCACATATAAACATTACAAGGATATTTTTTCTTACAAGCCTACATTTCAAATGGAATTCAACCTCGCCAAGCCTGCTTGTTCATGAACTCCTACAAGTTCAGAACCGTGCCACACCGGCCTTCTAAGAAATTCTCAAACAATTGTTGTCTCATCAGCGCTATATCTGCCTGACTGAACTCAGGCGGAACGTCACGTGCGAGGCAGTCCATCTCCTTAAGCACAAACAGCCCGCAATCATTGCTGCAAAACAACAACACATCATCGACCACGCTCTTCCACAATAAATTTAAACTTCCAAACTGATTTTAAGTGAACTTTATTACCTGTTGAGTTGTAAGGGCCTCTTCTCGACTTCCACCACTTTAAACTTGCTTACATTGAAGTCCCACATACTTATGTATAGCCGTTCAAGGTATCGTATCTATAAAACAATCCATACAAGCTAAGGATTTTATATACATTGAAATATAACCAAGGAAAGTGGGACCCGAACTCACCAATGGTACAACATCTCTATAGTAGATCTGCTCTCGCAAGGAGTTGAAGATATAGAACTTCTCATCCACCATATCGAGGACCAGGAGAATCCAATGGTTAGGGACATGCAGTGGGAACAAGACTCTTTTTAGGGTATCCAGCGGGTAGTCGTTTAATCGTTTCACATACTTCATAAGACTATCTCCGCTAGTGTAGTCTTTGCTAGTTAGACAATCCTAAAAACATAATACAAGAGGAGTTAATGGAGTGACGAAAACAAATTCAAACCTTGTGAACAACCACCTATAAAAAATAACTTGTGATTGGGAATGAAAAACTATCTATTCTTACATAGAGGAAGATAGTAATGGCCACACAGGCTCTTTCTCCAGGCTTTCTTTTATTTTCGTCCCGAACGTTTAGATATTCGGCGTATACATTCATAATCTACGTAAAATAATATATAGAGATTTGAAACAAATATCGATGGTGAAAGAATTCAGCTGTAGCATAAATAACCAAATTATTTACCGGAGAACTTAACCACTCAATGGGGTTGTTAAGGATAACCAAGTCCTCGGCACACAGGAAGTCGCCGTTGACCTGTATAACTCGTTCGCTGCAAAACACCTGATAGTTTAGGATTTACAAAGGCTAGATAACTATATTGGAAAAGGGCTTCAATCCAATTTACCTTGGGGGAAGCGCAAGAAGCTTTGGGAGCAACCGATGGCATTGCGGGTCTGCCACCAGCAATGCTTTATCATTGACCTTCTTAGTCCCGAAAGCCGTATACGGCGAAGTAGTATGTTTAGAGGGTTTACTTTTCCTCAAACGCAGCCTCACTCCTCTCTCAATACTCCAAATCACTTTTGCCACAGGTTTCAGTGGACTGTCGGGGATGGAAATGACATTCCGTTTTATTTCCTCCTCCAACGAATCGTGGCTGGGGATGACTACCACCCCTCCGTCATCCCCTCCCATCATCTCCCCCTTTCCTTCATCCTGCGATTCGGCCACCCCTCCGTCATCCCCTCCCATCATCTCCCCCTTTCCTTCATCCTGCGATTCGGCCCCCATTCCACCCGAGGCAATGATCCTCTTAAGCTCGGCTATTTCATTTTAATGTCGTACTGACCTCCTTTCAAGGTCTCTAACCCTCTCCACTAACAAATCAAAATCAGCCTTGCTTATAGACACATGGTCTTCCTTCACTTCCCTATCAACATCTCTTTTTCTCCCTGTCCTCCTCTTAAAAGGTATGCTCCTCTGAAAAGTGGAAATGGAAAATTATTAACATATCACTCAGAGAATGTATTATATAGTAATTGAATATAGACTTAAAATTCAGTACCTTACGTAACATATCACTCAGAGACGCTATCGTTTCTTTCTCTAAAATCCGAATGTCTTGGAGGCATTCCTCAACTGTTGGGGTGGTCGCAGAAGCTTCTTTCTTATAAATGTATCAACAATAGAAAAAATTTAGATAACTTGAATATAACGACCCTATGCAAGAAAGAGAGTCATTTTCGTTACCTCTCCCATCACAGAATCAGCCTCATCTGCCGTGAAAGATAGCAGGCCCTCTTCTCGAGGAAGAGGTAGTAGGCACCTCACAACCTGAAATCAAATAGTTAATCTCGGTTAGAAGAAGTGAGTACTAGGGGAGTACAGAAGCTCTAGGTCTAACCTGGGTCTTCTTTAGCCTCCCATCACGGATCTGTCTGATAAAGGCTGCATGGTCAGTCCGCCGTGTATCGATCCCTATGATCCACTTTAATAGGCGTGGATGTGCATCTGGAGCTGAAGGTGCCCACAAGGTAGTATGCTCAAAGAGCCACACCTGGAATGAAGACAGACAGTCAGCCTTTAGAGAACAAAAAACGAAACTTACAAAAGAGTAATCATGTATATAATATATGTACTCTTCACCTGTAGCACAATAGCGCATCCGGTGATATATCCTGTCTTTCCGTTTTTCGAATATGAATCCAATGACTCTACCAGGAAGTCGTACACAGGGTATGCCCAAGCAATTCTTCCCACGGTCTCTGCTCCTAAGTAGGGGAAGAGGCAGGATTTTGTCCTGTGATCCACAGGGTCAGCTCGGGCAAAAAGCACACAGCAGCACAGAAGCAGCAACACATGTCTGACTGTTGCGTGGACCGATGCAATCTCATCTGATCTGGACTCTGCCCTTATAACATCTGCAATCTCACCAAATCTCGCCCAAGCACCGGAAAACCTCCAACCTTCGACCTCCTCGGTCGAATCCCAGTCTATTCGTATTCTATCTCCTACCAAGCTTAGGCTCAATGCCAATGCTAAATCCCTTACCTCAAAGGGGAGTAATATGCCACCTATTTGAAATGCCCTAGACTTGGGTATCCAAGATCGCACGAGGACGGTCAAAATTGCCTTGTGCAATTTCAGACCTTCCAAATTAAGCAAGGCCCCAAATGGGCCGCGCTCTAGCATATCGGTATGTGCTTCCCTCAAGTCAAGGGACCTGAAGAATTCGTCAAACTTAGAGGGGTAGCATCTCGACGTAGCATAAGACGCCTGCAAAACAAACCATTATTAGATATATACAACATTTTAAAAAATACAAGGCTTAAAAGAATAACGGAGGCATTACCATGGTTTGATGAGATGATCACTAGGGGGAAAAGATGGAATCAGATCCAGTAAATCAGATTTCCTCCTGTTCAAACATAATGTGCTGAAAGAAAGTTAACAACTGATTTAAACCAAGTAATTTCTCAAATATTTCGGGTTTAAAATAATGATTTCTGATCAATTATTGGTTTAAACTATTGATTTTTCAAGAATTAGGGGTTTAAACCAATGCTTTATATCAAATATTGGTTTAAACCATTATTGTTCAAAAGTTAGGGGCTGCTTTTCGAAATAGAAGGGGTCTAAACAAATGATTTGTCAACCATTATTGATTTAAACCATTTATTATTTAAGATTTAGGGATTTAAATCAATGATTGGTCAGAAATTAGGGGTTTAAACCAATGCTTTATATCAAATATTGGTTTAAACCATTATTGTTCAAAACTTAGGGGCTGATTTCCGAAATAGAAGGGGTCTAAACAAATGATTTGTCAACCATTATTGATTTAAACCATTTATTATTCAAGATTTAGGGGTTTAAACCAATGATTGGTCAGAAATTAGGGGTTTAAACCAATGCTTTATATCAAATATTGGTTTAAACCATTATTGTTCAAAACTTAGGGGCTGCTTTCCGAAATAGAAGGGGTCTAAACAAATGATTTGTCAACCATTATTGATTTAAACCATTTATTATTCAAGATTTAGGGGTTTAAACCAATGATTGGTCAGAAATTAGGGGTTTAAACCAATGCTTTATATCAAATATTGGTTTAAACCATTATTGTTCAAAACTTAGGGGCTGCTTTCCGAAATAGAAGGGGTCTAAACAAATGATTTGCCAACCATTATTGATTTAAACCATTTATTATTCAAGATTTAGGGGTTTAAATCAATGATTGGTCAGAAATTAGGGGTTTAAACCAATGCTTTATATCAAATATTGGTTTAAACCATTATTGTTCAAAACTTGGGGGTTGATTTCCGAAATAGAAGGGGTCTAAACAAATGATTTGTCAACCATTACTGATTTAAACCATTTATTATTCAAGATTTAGGGGTTTAAACCAATGATTGGTCAGAAATTAGGGGTTTAAACCAATGCTGTATATCAAATATTGGTTTAAACCATTATTGTTCAAAACTTAGGGGCTGCTTTCCGAAATAGAAGGGGTTTAAACAAATGATTTGTCAACCATTATTGATTTAAACCATTTATTATTCAAGATTTATGGGTTTAAACCAATGATGGGTCAGAATTAGGGGTTTAAACCAATGCTTTATATCAAATATTGGTTTAAACCATTATTGTTCAAAAGTTAGGGGCTGCTTTCCGAAATAGAAGGGGTCTAAACAAATGATTTGCCAACCATTATTGATTTAAACCATTTATTATTCAAGATTTAGGGGTTTAAACCAACGAGTGGTCAGAAATTAGGGGTTTAAACCAATGCTTTATATCAAATATTGGTTTAAACCATTATTGTTCAAAACTTAGGGCCTGCTTTCCGAAATAGAAGGGGTCTAAACAAATGATTTGCCAACCATTATTGATTTAAACCATTTATTATTCAAGATTTAGGGGTTTAAACCAATGATTGGTCAGAAATTAGGGGTTTAAACCAATGCTTTATATCAAATATTGGTTTAAACCATTATTGTTCAAAACTTAGGGGCTGCTTTCCGAAACAGAAGGGGTCTAAACAAATGATCTGTCAACCATTATTGATTTAAACCATTTATTATTCAAGATTTAGGGGTTTAAACCAATGATTGGTCAGAAATTAGGGGTTTAAACCAATGCTTTATATCAAATATTGGTTTAAACCATTATTGTTCAAAACTTAGGGGCTGCTTTCCGAAATAGAAGGGGTCTAAACAAATGATTTGCCAACCATTATTGATTTAAACCATTTATTATTCAAGATTTAGGGGTTTAAATCAATGATTGGTCAGAAATTAGGGGTTTAAACCAATGATTTATATCAAATATTGGTTTAAACCATTATTGTTCAAAACTTAGGGGTTGATTTCCGAAATAGAAGGGGTCTAAACAAATGATTTGTCAACCATTATTGATTTAAACCATTTATTATTCAAGATTTAGGGGTTTAAACCAATGATTGGTCAGAAATTAGGGGTTTAAACCAATGCTTTATATCAAATATTGGTTTAAACCATTATTGTTCAAAACTTAGGGGCTGCTTTCCGAAATAGAAGGGGTCTAAACAAATGATTTGTCAACCATTATTGATTTAAACCATTTATTATTCAAGATTTATGGGTTTAAACCAATGATTGGTCAGAATTAGGGGTTTAAACCAATGCTTTATATCAAATATTGGTTTAAACCATTATTGTTCAAAAGTTAGGGGCTGCTTTCCGAAATAGAAGGGGTCTAAACAAATGATTTGCCAACCATTATTGATTTAAACCATTTATTATTCAAGATTTAGGGGTTTAAACCAACGAGTGGTCAGAAATTAGGGGTTTAAACTAATGCTTTATATCAAATATTGGTTTAAACCATTATTGTTCAAAACTTAGGGGCTGCTTTGCGAAATAGAAGGGGTCTAAACAAATGATTTGCCAACCATTATTGATTTAAACCATTTATTATTCAAGATTTAGGGGTTTAAACCAATGATTGGTCAGAAATTAGGGGTTTAAACCAATGTTTTATATCAAATATTGGTTTAAACCATTATTGTTCAAAACTTAGGGGCTGATTTCCGAAATAGAAGGGGTCTAAACAAATGATTTGTCAACCATTATTGATTTAAACCATTTATTATTCAAGATTTAGGGGTTTAAACCAATGATTGGTCAGAAATTAGGGGTTTGAACCAATGCTTTATATCAAATATTGGTTTAAACCATTATTGTTCAAAACTTAGGGGCTGCTTTCCGAAATAGAAGGGGTCTAAACAAATGATTTGTCAACCATTATTGATTTAAACCATTTATTATTCAAGATTTATGGGTTTAAACCAATGATTGGTCAGAAATTAGGGGTTTAAACCTGTAGACACCCCATTTTGCTCTACCTTAATCGATAAAGAAATTAGGGTTTGTTTTCCGTCGGTTTTCCAATGTCTTTCTTTCCCGCATCCGTTTGTTACATTTCTAAATATTTTTGGTCATTTCCGTCGTGTTTCGCATTTTCCCGCTAAATGTTGAGAAGGATTATTCAGAAAAATCTAAACTAGGGAGAATTTGTACCCGCTGGTGTGGGACCTGCTAGTGTGGGACCTGCTAGTGTGGGACCCGTTTGTGTGGGACCCGCTGGTGTGGGACCTGCTAGTGTGGGACCTGCTAGTGTGGGACCCGCTGATGTGGGACCCGTTTGTGTGGGACCCGCTGATGTGGGACCCGCTTGTGTAGGGCCCGCTGATGTGGGACCCGCTTGTGCGGAACCCGCTGATGTGGGACTCACCATTAGCATGACTTAACTTTCTCTACCATTTCCACTAACTTCATTTTTCCCTTTAAAATAACACCATTATCTCCATTACCATTATATATTCCATTATCCCCACCACCATTCCCACCATTACCATTATATATTCCATTATCCCCACCACCATTCCCACCATTACCATTATATATTCCATTATCCCCACCACCATTCCCACCATTACCATTATATATTCCATTATTCCCACCACCATTCCCACCATTACCATTATATATTCCATTATTCCCACCACCATTCCCACCATTACCATTATATATTCCATTATTCCCACCACCATTCCCACAATTACCATTGTTTATTTCCATTATTCTCCACCACACCCACCATTCACATTATATATTCCATTATTCCCCACCACAATTCCCACCATTACCATTATATATTCCATTATTCTCCACCACACCCACCATTCTCATTGTTTATTTCCATTATTCTCCACCACACCCACCATTCTCATTGTTTATTTCCACCTCTCCACTAAGTTTTTCACTATATAAAGAGAGGTGATGAGAGGAGAAGAAAAAAAAAGAACACATTGTTTTTGGATAGTTTTCTCTTTCTCTCCCTCAATATCTCTCACTCTCTCACTCTCACACTATCATTATCTACTTTCTCTCCTTATTTGTTTCTCCCCATCTCTCTCCCTTGTTCCATATATAAAAAAAATATAAAAGAAAATAAAACAAAGAAAAAGAGAAAGAAAGCGGAAGCGGATCAAGCGGCGGTGCGATTTTCGAATTTTTCGGCTCTCGGATTCGGCGAGGATTTCGATCACAGGTAGGTACTTAATTTTTAGATTTTTCTAGAATTATTTGGTATATTTGCATGATTTTTAGTATTTAATTGGATTTAGTTGAAAATTAAATTTGTATGCTCAAAATCATGATCTCCATGAGTGTTTCGAAAATAAAATATATACTAAATGAATTCCAAAATTAATGAAATTTCGTGGGAAACTAATATGATACCAGTACATTCTACCATGAAATTTTGAGAATTTTGAGAATTTGTTTGGTATATTATTTTATGCTTTCTTTGAAATTTACCAGCTTTTGGAGGAATTGTTACTGACATCAGATCACAACTAAAATTCTTAAAATTTTTACAGTAGTCTTTAATCTCACATTTCTAGTTACTGTAAAAGTTTCAAGTGATTTGGATCTGTTTTCATATGGGATGTAGGGTTAATTCATAATCTGGTCTGAAAATTAAAAAATCTGAAACTGATAGTAAATGGTTTCCAAAATTCATGAAAATTTCTCAGTATGTTATTTTTACTTATATCTTATTAATGTAGAAATTTCATTGAATTTAGATTCATATTTCTAGTGGTTTCTGTGTTATTTGTGCAATCTGGTCAATCAATTGTTAAATCGAAATTAAATATGAGCTTAATGTAAAAATCTGTAAAACTCTTTCCGTAAGCTACATTTCATCATATCTTGCTGCTGTAGAAATTTCAACTCATTTCGAATTCGTTTGCTACAATTTCACTTGTAAAATCACTCATATGTTTAAAATTGATAAAATTCATTGAAAATCCGAAATTAATTGAAAATCATCTGAATATTTCTAAAGAACCTTAAATCTCTGTCACACATTAACTCCTTAATCCATTGAAACAGAAATCTTAGGATCATTAGAATTCCCTGGAAAAATGGTCAGTGCATCCATAATCGTATCCCAATTGCAACCGATCTTTGACAATTTGAATACTTAAGCTATAGCATGTTGTTGGCTCCGAGGTTACTGTCCACGGAAATCCTGAGATATGCCAGGCAATAAGATGTTATAACCTAAGTATTAAATTGCGCAAGGAAAGAACGCACGATTCCCTTCCTTGGATGCTATTCTGGGCCGAAATTGGTGAACCCTAGAACCATTGGTAATCCTCAAGTGTCCATAAATCGAAAATCCATGAAATCTGAAATTAATTAACTTCAAGAATTTGAATTGATTTGTCTCGAGTCTTCCGGAACCATTGGATTATGGTTTCCAATCTAAGAACCATTAGAACCCAATTTAGGAACACTAGTGTTGTGTCGTGTCCTAAGTTTTAGGGAGTCCTAGAGTTAGGAGTCCAGCCTCATCACGGACGCTTGCTATGTATAGCAACCGTACCATAGGTCTAGTTACACTAGTCACCTCATCTTTCCCTAAGACATGCCTAGTAGACTAGGATGTAGGCTAACCTGCATTAGTCTAAGGGACAACTTGCATTTAGATAAGAATCATATAGCATCTTCGATGAAATCCTAAGATAATAAAATCCTCAACTTGAATTAAACAACTTCTCTTAAAACTGTTGAAACAGTCAATCCCGTCTAGGTCGGTGTCTTAGTTGAGTTAGGCATATGTAGCTTAGCTTAGGTGCACCGAACTACGTCGACTCTGATCCCAGTGAGGCTTGGGTACGTAGGCAGCTTGGATGTCTGATGGCATACCACCCGCGAGTCGGCACCACAACAAATTGTGGTGTTTTGTATATTAATTTTCTTGTAAATGCTTAATCAAATCACTTAGGATTTTCCATGAAATTAGAATTTTAGGAGAACTGTCACTTAGATTGAATCCAGACAAATAAAGAAATCAAGATACACATTTAGGATTCACATTGAAATTAGATCATAGGATGCATGTCCCGTAGTTAGCACATTAACAGAGAGTTGAATGAGCCATTTAAAATAAATTTAAAAGAGTTAGCTTTTGGAATCGAAGACCGATTATCGGGCAGGAATGGTGCATGTGGTGGATAACTCCCCATACCTTCCATTCTCGTAACCAGGTAGCGAGTCTAGATTTCTGGTTAATTACGGGTCCTAGATCCCACATCTAGGTGGCGACTCTGTCAGTCTCTTTCGTGTGGAATTCGGATTGCCTTAGTGATCCCAAGTTCACAGGAAAGATTAATTCAAATCAACATTAAAATGCACACGCCAATCGCGTGGGTACGAGAGACCAAGAGAGAGAGCGCGGCGGCTCGCGCCCCACGCCCCTCTCGCGGGATCATGTCCCACAGTCTGGCGACTCTGCTGGGGACCACCTAACTTCATTAAAATTTCAAAAGATAATTCATTTGAATTTAATTTAACTGGCTCATAAAAACTCTATACTTGTTAGATTAGTTTGTCTCGTTTTATTTTCTCATCATATTTTACTCGAACTTAATTTAACAAAACCTGAAGGCATCATAGATTGCGCGAACTTATTGCACACACTTACATCACTTGCATCTAAACCTTTGCATTTCACATGCACACACGTCCTATTTTAGGAACCCGGAGTGTTATCTAGCATGGTTGACTGGGATTTCATCACCTGGTGCCTCTGTGCTAGAGAAGCATTCCACCCTTAGCCTAGTACCTTTATGGTGCGTAAACGGATCTCTTGTTCACGTACTGATACGCCGGACACTGGTACAGTATATCGAACATGGATTCGCGCTAAGGGGACTCTTGGCCTTACCCCTAGATTAACCCACACATGCATGCAGTATACGAACACATGTGCACCACATGTGTGAGCCTAGTTTAGGATATCTTACCCATTTGTGTCTAGATTAGGCCGTAGTCCATCTTCCAATGGCTACGATCGGTCCTAGGTACACAAACAAAGTCATGAGTCGAGATCCTCTCTCCACTCCGCTAGATTAGAATTAGGGTTGATGCCTTCAGGTAACACTGTTAAAATGTGCGAAGACTAAAAACTTTTCCTTTGGGGTTAGGATATAAATCCCATCATTTCCAAAGATCTCATAGGATTAGTTATTCTTGATCTACCCGTTGAAAGTAATCCTATGCAATCTCACATTTTGATCATGTGTCTATCATTCGTCTCTTGTGGGATTCGATTGTGTCTTCATTGGCGGAAATTGTGTCTCAATCATTTGATCGTGCAATCTTGATGATCCAATCTTGCCTGTACCCTTGATCTCTTCCTCCTCTAGGGGCTACCTTTTTCAAGAATATTTCTGCTAAATCCTTCAGAGTTTACTCTCATAATCCTTGAACTAAGGGCATTCCCCTCATCATTTGGATTCATTCTATTGTCCCAATTACTTGCTTAAATGTGTAATATTTTTCAGTCATTGAGAAGAAACACTCCATGAATGTCAAGCTCATATACCTCGTGTTCACTATTTCCATGACAGGGCACTAAACACCATAGCTAACCCTACTATTCCTTGGGTTCGGATCTCTTCTCGATTGCAGAGGAAATCTGTCTCCCCGCCACCTTCTCTGAGGACCCCAGCATCTCCTTCTTTCCCATCCTCATCCTCCCCAATGGCAGAAAACCAGAACAGTAGTCTTCCACCCGCTGCTATTACCGATACTCTCACCTTGATTCTCCGGCAGCTTCAAGAACTCAAAGAAGAGAACCAAGTTATCAAGGCCCAGCTTTCTGAAAAGTTGGGGCCATCGTTGTCCAAAGATAAAGGGTCCATGCACCATACAGTTACTTCAGCCGCACCTGCCCAGCCAGTGTTCATTCCTATCCCTGACAAAACTGAAGAAGATTTTGAAAAAGAGCAGTACAACGAAGATCGCAGCAGGCCTTCTCAGTCCATGGTTGATAAAGTAGTTATGGAGAAATTAGAAAGTCTTACCAGGAAGGTTCAGGACATTCAGTTTCAGGACCAGGGTGGTTTCAATCCAAGTGACCTCACACTGTTCCCAGAAATCCGTCTCCCAGCCAATTTTCAAATGCCGGACTTTGATAAATATGATGGTGTGGGTTGTCCAATCACACATTTGCAAATGTTCACCATCATGTGTCAGCCTCAAGGCTTATCTTCTGAGCAAATGGCTCAATTGTTCCCGGTTTCCCTAACCAAGGTTGCCAGGAGGTGGTTCATGGTCTTGGACAAGACTCGTTACAGGACATGGAAGGATATCGGCGAGCAGTTCATCAGGCAATTCAAATATGATGACGGGACAGAAATCACCAGAAAGGATTTGGAAAGGACAAAGCAAGACTTGAGGGAATCCTTTCTGACCTTTGTGAAAAGATGGAGGAGAATAGCAGCTCAGATGATGGAGCGCCCTTCTGAGGAAGAGCAGGTCCAAATAATCATGAAAAATATTTCCCCCCAGCTCCAGTATCACATGTCGTTGCAGTATTATCCGGACTTCAAACACTTTATCGTGGCAGGCACCCAAATAGAGGAGGCTATGGCTCAAGGTGTGTTCAACCGAAGTAACCCGAATACCAAAGAATTCAGGAAGCCTCCATCAGCTGAAATTAATAACCTTTCCCGCTCCAAGCCTCAGCCTTCAAAACCTCAGAACCCCATGGTGATGGATTATACCCAACCTGCTGTCGCACCTCGGCCACAGGCCCAGACAGAATTTACCCCTCTCCCTCTTCCACCATCTGTGATACTCAAGGAGTGTCTAGCCTCAGGTCGCATAATCCTGCCCGACATTAGGGCTCTTCCTAATCCTTTACCAGCAAATTGGCGAACAGATCAACACTGCGAATACCATAGAAATTCTGGCCATCTCACTGATAATTGCATTGCCCTAAAATTCAGAATCCAGAGGTTGCTCGACAATAAAAGCCTTGTGTTTGAGCCAAGTCCCGTTGCTACCAATAACCCATTATCAAATCATGCAATACTGCCGCCAGCCGTTCGCAATGCTTAAATAACTGAAGGTTCAAAGGGGCACAGGTCCGGTTGCAATGAAAAGAATCAGAAGTTGAAAGTACCATTTATGAGCCAGCTTTCGCCGAGCCTCCGAAGCTAGACAGTTGCGGCAGTTAAAGTTTTAGTCGTTTATTATTTTATTTTGAGTCAGCCATCATGGTCAGTACAATTGTTGAGTCCGGTTCTACAGTTCAAGGTTAATGCCTAGTCCAGGCAAGTTATCTTTTGCTTTTCTTTTAGAGTTGTGAATCCTGAACATGTTCAGGATAGGTTGTGAGATGTAGTATTTTTTTCTTTAAATAAAATTTCAGTTCCAATAGTTCACTTGTGTCTATTTCTTAAGTGTGCTTCTGATCTTAAAATAAGACTCCCTCCTCAAATGAGGACAAAATTGACGAAACTCCACTTGAGTCACAACGATTACTTGAACAAGAGGAGGAGCGCCAATCTCAGCCTTTCAAAGATGAAATTAAAGTGGTAAACACTGGCACTGAAACCTTGATCCAGTAAATGCCGATTGAAAATACATTACCCTCTGAAGAGTGTGAAGAATTGGTAAACCCATTTTGAGGATAAAAAGATGGTCCGGTAAGCGTTACCATTAATGCCAAGAGAAAGACCCAGATAGAAGGTTCAAGAAAGAATGAAGTGAATATCATATGCTATGCAAGGGGCATGGAGTGGAAACAACTTTCATATTTCCAATCGATGACCTTGGTTCTCAAATTCATAACATGAAGCCATCAAATTCGAGATAAGAAGTTCAAGAGCAAGCATTGAAAAGTGATCATCAGATATCAAGAGTTACAAATCCATAGATGGAGGATGTCGAAGAACAAGTTTTGCTCTATGAAAGTCGAAGGCGCGTATTAGAATCTTGAAAGAAGAAGATATATTATCTCTTACCTGGAAATGCCGTCAAACTCCGTAAAAAAAAGAAAAAGAAAATAAAAAAATAAATAATCAGTACCAGAGGGACTCTAGTAAACTAGATCGACTCCCAATCTGAACATCGGAAGGCCTCCTTTGGCCGAATAAATCCCAAAATCAGAACCCAACGTCAAAAGAATACTGGTTTGCAAACCCTTCGAGCCTAAATGAAATTTTCTTGAAAACCCATCAAACTAGGGGCATTCGCCCCGAACTACGTGAGACCTGATCCCTACACTGGGGTACGTAGGCAGCTCGGTTAAACTGAGTTCGGTCAATTCAAAAAAGAAAAGCAATTCAATCAATCCAAAAAAAAAAAAAGAAATTCAATCCTTTCAGAAAAAAAAAGGGGACAAGTTCCTAAAGAAGAGAAGTCAATTATTCCAGAAAGAAGAAAAAAAAAGAAAAATCAATAAACTTTCGAACAATTTATCTTCAAACTAGGGGCATTCGCCCTGAACTATACACGACCTGATTCCTACCTTGGGATATGTAGGCAACCTATTCACAGGTTCGGTCGAAATCTTTGTTGAACCTTAAGCCATTCTTTGAAAAGCCCTATCCTACCTATAAAGTCCTTCCGGTGTTCAGAACTAATGATCTAGGTCCCGAAAAAAAAAAAAAAATGATGATGAATAAAAAAAATGGAGTTTGAAGATCTGCTAGACTGAAAACCTGAAAGGGCGGTTTAGGCAAAATTTAAGATCATTCCCCTGTTAAGTTGAAAACCCGAACGGGCGGCTTAGGCAAAAGCTAAGGGGATAGCCTGCTGAATCGAAAACCTAGAAAGACGGTTCAGGCAAAAGTTAAGGCTACCACGGTCCGCCAAGTTAAAAACCCTGAAGAGGTGACTTGGTCACGGTAAGAGAATCATTATAAGAAGGCTACAGCCAGTATCAAGACTGAAGATCAACTGAAGTTCAAGCAAATTTATAAGAAGGTTACAGCCGGTATCAGGACTGAAGATCAATTGAAGTTCAAACAAATTCAAGTGACATCCTCAAAACTGGGGGCATTGGAGCTAAGCAATCCTAGGAGTTGTAATTAAATCATTGAGGCATTACTGTTTTAAGGAAAAAGTCCAGTGTTTACCAATTGAAAAAAATATTCCTTGAAAGGATAGACTTACCAAATAAAACGTTAACTAAGTCAGAAGCATTACTGTGTCTGTCAGTGTAGTTAATCAATCGTTGTTATTCTATGTTCACTCCTTTAGAGCTCCTCAATCCTTTGAGTAGTGCCTTTTATCTAAGTTTTCTATTTAAAAAGAGTCAATCGTCATCCATATGTCCAAATGATGCAACTGTCTCGGTGAAGGAGGCCCGGCCTCGTCAGCTCCCTGCGATTGTACCTGAAAAAGTTCGAGAATCTAGTCAAACAGCTATATTTCAAAGATGATCAACCCAGAAGAATTCAGAAGTAGAAACATCAGAAAGCCCAGCTTCCGTAAAAAGATCATACCCCAGGAAGGCATCTTAAGCTTGGAAGAGCCTCAGATGCAATGATGGTCGAGCCAATTTCTCAGAAAGATGAACCGTTAAAATTCAGAATTTCCTTCCAGTTAGTTAAATACTATCCTGGTCAAGAAATGTTTATCTAAACACCTATCAAGAGGCAAGTCCCACTTTTCCATGATTATATCCAAGAGAGCCGTTGTTCTAGATTACCAATTTTAAGTGTCTTGTTCAAGGTTTCAGTTATCCAAATCCCCAAAGACAAGACCAGCAGTCTCTTTGAGAAAAATCTTGTTGAAGTTTAATAAAAGTGTTTCTAATCCATTCTTGTTAGTAATGGTTCTTCGGTTTGCCGTTTCATCATTCGTCACGGTTTGCCGTTTCATCATTCGTCAAAGTCCTAGTTTCCGATATCTTTGTCAAGCACGATCTGTAACATCCCCGATTTCATTAAGTTCAAAAAATCAAAAATTCATCAAATCCAATCCTATGTCAAATTCAAGTTCATGAAAAATCTCTAAATTCTTCGTTGTTGAATTCATCAATCAAAGCTATCTTGTTTCTTTGAGCCTGTTTGTGAACGGTGCCTCTTTTCTCGAGTCCATTTCTAAATGATCTCATCTTCTCCTTGAACCCGTTTGTGAACGGTGTCTCATTTTTCTGAGTCCATTTATGGTCTCATGTCCTCCTTGAGCCCGTTTGTGGACGGTGCCTTATTTCTGAAAAATCAAAAATTCATCAAATCCAATCCTATGTCAAATTCAAGTTCATGAAAAAACCCTAAATTCTTCATTGTTGAATTCATCAATCAAAGCTATCTTGTTTCTTTGAGCCCGTTTGTGAACGGTGCCTCGTTTCTCGAGTCCATTTGTGAATGGTCCCGTCTTCTCCTTGAACCCGTTTGTGAACGGTGTCTCATTTTTCTGAGTCCATTTGTGAATGATCTCATGTCCTCCTTGAGCCCGTTTGTGGACGGTGCCTTATTTCTGAAAAATCAAAAATTCATCAAATCCAATCCTACATCAAATTCAAGTTTATGAAAAATCTCTAAATTCTTCGTTGTTGAAGCTATCTTGTTTCTTTGAGCCCGTTTGTGAACGGTGCCTCATTTCTCGAGTCCATTTATGAATGGTCTCATGTTCTCCTTGAGCCCGTTTGTGAACGGTGCCTCGTTTCTCGAGTCCATTTGTGAATGGTCTCGTCTTCTCCTTAAGCCCGTTTGTGAACGGTGCCTCGTTTCTCGAGTCCATTTGTGAATGGTCTCGTCTTCTCCTTGAGCCCGTTTGTGAACGGTACCTCATTTTCTGAGTCCATTTGTGAATGGTCTCTTATTCTCCTTGAGCCCGTTTGTGAACGGTGCCTCGTTTCTCGAGTCCATTTGTGAATGGTCTCGTCTTCTCCTTAAACCCGTTTGTGAACGGTGCCTCGTTTCTCGAGTCCATTTGTGAATGGTCTCGTCTTCTCTTTGAGCCCGTTTGTGAACGGTACCTCATTTTCGGAGTCTATTTGTGAATGGTCTCATGTTCTCCTTGAGCACGTTTGTGAACAGTGCCTCGTTTCTCGAGTCCATTTGTGAATGGTCTCGTCCTCTCCTTAAGCCCGTTTGTGAACGGTACCTCATTTTCTGAGTCCATTTGTGAATGGTCTCATGTTCTCCTTGAGCCCGTTTGTGAACGGTGCCTCGTTTCTCGAGTCCATTTGTGAATGGTCCCGTGTTCTCTTTGAGCCCGTTTGTAAACGGTACCTCATTTTCTGAGTCCATTTGTGAATGGTCTCTTATCCTCCTTGAGCCCGCTTGTGAAAGATGTCTTATTTTCTTTTAAAAACCGCTTGAGAACGATCTTTGTTCTTTCTCTTCGGAATCCATTCGAAACTGGTATCTCATTCTCTCGTTGCCCGTTTGTGAACGGCACCGCATCAGGATTTCTTATTATGTTCTAATTCTAGGATTTCATTTAAGGTCTTGCATTAGGTAGTAAATGTTTGCGTCTAAGTTCCGTTTTGTGTAGAGTCTTTTGTCGATTAAAGCTACGCAAAATGGCTCTGTCATTTTGACTTTGGTATTCGATGACTACGTCATCTCTACCAAAGAGGGGCATCTGTAGACACCCCATTTTGCTCTACCTTAATCGATAAAGAAATTAGGGTTTGTTTTCCGTCGGTTTTCCAATGTCTTTCTTTCCCGCATCCGTTTGTTACATTTCTAAATATTTTTGGTCATTTCCGTCGTGTTTCGCATTTTCCCGCTAAATGTTGAGAAGGATTATTCAGAAAAATCTAAACTAGGGAGAATTTGTACCCGCTGGTGTGGGACCTGCTAGTGTGGGACCTGCTAGTGTGGGACCCGTTTGTGTGGGACCCGCTGGTGTGGGACCTGCTAGTGTGGGACCTGCTAGTGTGGGACCCGCTGATGTGGGACCCGTTTGTGTGGGACCCGCTGATGTGGGACCCGCTTGTGTAGGGCCCGCTGATGTGGGACCCGCTTGTGCGGAACCCGCTGATGTGGGACTCACCATTAGCATGACTTAACTTTCTCTACCATTTCCACTAACTTCATTTTTCCCTTTAAAATAACACCATTATCTCCATTACCATTATATATTCCATTATCCCCACCACCATTCCCACCATTACCATTATATATTCCATTATCCCCACCACCATTCCCACCATTACCATTATATATTCCATTATCCCCACCACCATTCCCACCATTACCATTATATATTCCATTATTCCCACCACCATTCCCACCATTACCATTATATATTCCATTATTCCCACCACCATTCCCACCATTACCATTATATATTCCATTATTCCCACCACCATTCCCACAATTACCATTGTTTATTTCCATTATTCTCCACCACACCCACCATTCACATTATATATTCCATTATTCCCCACCACAATTCCCACCATTACCATTATATATTCCATTATTCTCCACCACACCCACCATTCTCATTGTTTATTTCCATTATTCTCCACCACACCCACCATTCTCATTGTTTATTTCCACCTCTCCACTAAGTTTTTCACTATATAAAGAGAGGTGATGAGAGGAGAAGAAAAAAAAAGAACACATTGTTTTTGGATAGTTTTCTCTTTCTCTCCCTCAATATCTCTCACTCTCTCACTCTCACACTATCATTATCTACTTTCTCTCCTTATTTGTTTCTCCCCATCTCTCTCCCTTGTTCCATATATAAAAAAAATATAAAAGAAAATAAAACAAAGAAAAAGAGAAAGAAAGCGGAAGCGGATCAAGCGGCGGTGCGATTTTCGAATTTTTCGGCTCTCGGATTCGGCGAGGATTTCGATCACAGGTAGGTACTTAATTTTTAGATTTTTCTAGAATTATTTGGTATATTTGCATGATTTTTAGTATTTAATTGGATTTAGTTGAAAATTAAATTTGTATGCTCAAAATCATGATCTCCATGAGTGTTTCGAAAATAAAATATATACTAAATGAATTCCAAAATTAATGAAATTTCGTGGGAAACTAATATGATACCAGTACATTCTACCATGAAATTTTGAGAATTTTGAGAATTTGTTTGGTATATTATTTTATGCTTTCTTTGAAATTTACCAGCTTTTGGAGGAATTGTTACTGACATCAGATCACAACTAAAATTCTTAAAATTTTTACAGTAGTCTTTAATCTCACATTTCTAGTTACTGTAAAAGTTTCAAGTGATTTGGATCTGTTTTCATATGGGATGTAGGGTTAATTCATAATCTGGTCTGAAAATTAAAAAATCTGAAACTGATAGTAAATGGTTTCCAAAATTCATGAAAATTTCTCAGTATGTTATTTTTACTTATATCTTATTAATGTAGAAATTTCATTGAATTTAGATTCATATTTCTAGTGGTTTCTGTGTTATTTGTGCAATCTGGTCAATCAATTGTTAAATCGAAATTAAATATGAGCTTAATGTAAAAATCTGTAAAACTCTTTCCGTAAGCTACATTTCATCATATCTTGCTGCTGTAGAAATTTCAACTCATTTCGAATTCGTTTGCTACAATTTCACTTGTAAAATCACTCATATGTTTAAAATTGATAAAATTCATTGAAAATCCGAAATTAATTGAAAATCATCTGAATATTTCTAAAGAACCTTAAATCTCTGTCACACATTAACTCCTTAATCCATTGAAACAGAAATCTTAGGATCATTAGAATTCCCTGGAAAAATGGTCAGTGCATCCATAATCGTATCCCAATTGCAACCGATCTTTGACAATTTGAATACTTAAGCTATAGCATGTTGTTGGCTCCGAGGTTACTGTCCACGGAAATCCTGAGATATGCCAGGCAATAAGATGTTATAACCTAAGTATTAAATTGCGCAAGGAAAGAACGCACGATTCCCTTCCTTGGATGCTATTCTGGGCCGAAATTGGTGAACCCTAGAACCATTGGTAATCCTCAAGTGTCCATAAATCGAAAATCCATGAAATCTGAAATTAATTAACTTCAAGAATTTGAATTGATTTGTCTCGAGTCTTCCGGAACCATTGGATTATGGTTTCCAATCTAAGAACCATTAGAACCCAATTTAGGAACACTAGTGTTGTGTCGTGTCCTAAGTTTTAGGGAGTCCTAGAGTTAGGAGTCCAGCCTCATCACGGACGCTTGCTATGTATAGCAACCGTACCATAGGTCTAGTTACACTAGTCACCTCATCTTTCCCTAAGACATGCCTAGTAGACTAGGATGTAGGCTAACCTGCATTAGTCTAAGGGACAACTTGCATTTAGATAAGAATCATATAGCATCTTCGATGAAATCCTAAGATAATAAAATCCTCAACTTGAATTAAACAACTTCTCTTAAAACTGTTGAAACAGTCAATCCCGTCTAGGTCGGTGTCTTAGTTGAGTTAGGCATATGTAGCTTAGCTTAGGTGCACCGAACTACGTCGACTCTGATCCCAGTGAGGCTTGGGTACGTAGGCAGCTTGGATGTCTGATGGCATACCACCCGCGAGTCGGCACCACAACAAATTGTGGTGTTTTGTATATTAATTTTCTTGTAAATGCTTAATCAAATCACTTAGGATTTTCCATGAAATTAGAATTTTAGGAGAACTGTCACTTAGATTGAATCCAGACAAATAAAGAAATCAAGATACACATTTAGGATTCACATTGAAATTAGATCATAGGATGCATGTCCCGTAGTTAGCACATTAACAGAGAGTTGAATGAGCCATTTAAAATAAATTTAAAAGAGTTAGCTTTTGGAATCGAAGACCGATTATCGGGCAGGAATGGTGCATGTGGTGGATAACTCCCCATACCTTCCATTCTCGTAACCAGGTAGCGAGTCTAGATTTCTGGTTAATTACGGGTCCTAGATCCCACATCTAGGTGGCGACTCTGTCAGTCTCTTTCGTGTGGAATTCGGATTGCCTTAGTGATCCCAAGTTCACAGGAAAGATTAATTCAAATCAACATTAAAATGCACACGCCAATCGCGTGGGTACGAGAGACCAAGAGAGAGAGCGCGGCGGCTCGCGCCCCACGCCCCTCTCGCGGGATCATGTCCCACAAAACCAATGCTTTATATCAAATATTGGTTTAAACCATTATTGTTCAAAAGTTAGGGGCTGCTTTCCGAAATAGAAGGGGTCTAAACAAATGATTTGTCAACCATTATTGATTTAAACCATTTATTATTCAAGATTGTGGGGTTTAAACCAATGATTGGTCAGAAATTAGGGGTTTAAACCAATGCTTTATATCAAATATTGGTTTAAACCATTATTGTTCAAAACTTAGGGGCTTATTTCTGAAATGGAAGGGGTCTAAACCAATGATTTGTCAAATTTTTTTGATTTAAACCATTTATTATTCATGATTTAGGGGTTTAAACCAATAAGGTGGGAGAAATTATTGGTTTAAACCATATATTGTCAAAATATTAATGGTTTTCTCAACTCAACTAATTTTCAAAAAAATTGATGTTTTAACCAATGATTTACAAGAAATATTGGTTTAAACCATCATTTTTCAAAACTTAACAGCTGTTTTCTGAAATACAAGGGATACAACCTGTTTACCGAAATAGAAGGAATTCAAACGAATGATTTTTCAACATTATTGGTTTAAACCATTTATTATTCAACATTTAAGGGTTTAAACCAATAATGTGTGACAATTATTGGTTTAAACCATATGGTTCTGAAAAATTAGGGGTTCTGTAAACTGAATAGGGGTTTTAACAAAATATTTCTATCAAATTTTGCTTGAAACCTTTATATTTCAAAACTTAGGGGATTTCCAAAATATCGGTTCAAACAATTACGGGTTTAAACCAGACTTTAGGGCTATAAACCATACATTTCTAACAAATTAATGGTTCAAACAAAACTTTACGTCTTTAAACCATAAATTTGTTAACAAAATAGGGTTTTAAACCAAACTTTAAGTCTTTAAACCATAGATTTCTATAAAAAATAGGGTTTTAAACCATATATTTGTAAAAATTAGGGGTTTTGAGAGAGAGAGAGAGAGAGTACTGATTTTCCCAAAACCCCAAAACTGATTTTCTCAAAACCCCTAATTTTTTGTTTCTAAACTGATATTCTCAAAACCCTAACTTAATATCTCAAAAACTAACTGAGAGGGAGAGACTACGAACCAGGGAGAGAAAATGTTCGCTTACAATCAGAGGCTACCGGAGAGAGAGGGCCGGAGAGAGGATGCCGTCGAGAGAGAGGATGCCGTCGAGAAAGAGGGCCGGAGAGAGGGAGAGAGAGAGGGGGTTCCGTCGACAGAGAGGGTACCGTCGAGAGAGAGAAACGCCGTCGAGAGAGTGCCGGAGAGAGAGAAACGCCGTCGAGAGAGTGCCGGAGAGACAACACCGACGGCCGGCGAGAGAGAGAGAGAGAGAGAGAGAGAGAGAGAGAGAGAGAGAGAGAGAGAGAGAGAAGAGAGGTGAAAATAAAAAGTCAAGTTTCTGAGGGTAAAATAAACGATTTTTACCTGAGGGTAGATTTGTCTTAAAAATCTCAAACCAGTCAAAGTCACTCTACTTTGGTCATTTACAACACTCCCCCCTTCATACGATTTTATCAAATGAAAGCCCTTTTTTTGGTCATTTTCTCTTTATTATATGTACTTAGGAAAAAAAATACTGTAACCCCTTCTAACCAAGGTTTAAAATTTCGGTTTCAGTACCGGTTTCGGACCCTGAAATTTCGAAATTTCGGTCGAAATATGGTACAAAACCCAAATTCAATATTTTATTCAATATTAAATTTCGGTAATTTCGGTTGAAATTTCGGTGAAATATTAAATTAATATTTGAAAAAACAAATTTTTTGGGTCAAATTTCGCAAAACCGAAATTTCAGAAATAAATGACCGTTTTGGTTTTGGGTGATTTAGGTGTCGGTCTCCACCGAAATCCGAAATTTCGGTCCAAAATTTCAAATTTCGGTTGAAATTTAAAACCATGCTTCTAACATGGATTTTAAACCAAACTACCCCATATTATAAATAATAACCAAAATACTGTAACCCCTTCTAACATGGATTTTAATCCTACATCTCTAGTTCTCTACTAGCTAGCAAAATATCATCCAAACATAAGACTTAGAAAGATAAACTTACTCCCACATAGATACCATTAACGTGAAAAATGTTTTAGAACACATACGGATTTATCAAGTTTGTAAATCAAATGTTTTCCTCTATCTAATAAAAACCTTTTAGCTTGATTCATGCAAACTTCCTCCTCATAGATATTCACTGAGGAAGGGCATTTTTATGCTCGTTTAATGAGCCATTAGTGCCATGATTATTCTTAATGAGTCTTCCTTAAAAACTTTATAAACCCACTTACACTCGACGGGGCTAAACTCCAATTGGTATCTCATCGAGATCACACACTTAATTACTAATCATTGAATTTATTTCATCCTTCACAGCCTCGTACCAAAATGTAGAGCTCTCTCCACTCTACATAATTGGGTCATCTTCAATTTTACCCTTATGGCTAGGTTCTTGCAGGTACACTTCATAATGGGAGAGAATTGCATATCTCTTTACTCTTGAGAATCTTCTTAATGCTATTACTTCCTCTACATGTTATGGATTTTCTTTGAACTTCTTAATAGTCTTTTATGCAGCAACATACAAAAATTGGCACCATAGATCAGTGCTGAAATGGAACCTCAAGGTTTCAAGAACCACAGTGTTCAAGGTGAGACAATCACATAAACAACTGAGAGCAAAGGGTTATAAGGGAGACAATCACATAGACCCTGCTGTGCTTTTTGGGCTGCACGAGTACAAACTTCATTGTTTTTGTAGGGCTTTGGGCCCTTTAGAGCTTGAAAAAAAGATGAAATAACTGTAGCAGTTCTATAAACTTCTCAATTCATTACAAATACAGTTTAATCGATGAGTTTTCCACAATGTTTTCCCTATGACAGTGAAAAACTTCTCATGATCATCTTCTGCTTTTACGGCCATTTTTTCACCTAAGTTGTAATTTTTTTGTTTTTGCATTATTCAACATCGTGATGGGACAATAGCTTATGATTATCGGGTTTGGTAATGCAACTAGGCATTTGGTTAGGACATTGCACAATGCTATCACCTAAAGGCTGTGTTTAGATGGCCGAAATCAGGAATTGGTATCGGCATTCTATTCTGATTCCTATTCCAATTCCCCAATAAATGGAATGAAAAAAAAAAATAAAAATCAATTCATTATTTAATAAAAATTTCATTCCAACCGGGCCGAAATCATAATACCACTTCTTGGAGCAGGAAACAGATTCCAACAATTTCCCCTTCAATCCAATGCTTTTAAGTATGCCTACTTACAATCAATACTACCTCTAGGCCTCTTCTATGCCAAAATCATCGTTTCTGAAAGGCAAGTTAAGGGCTTCAAGAGGCCAGTGCTGAAATGGAACCTCAAGGTTTCAAGAACCACAGTGTTCAAGGTGAGACAATCACATAAACAACTGAGAGCAAAGGGCTATAAGGGAAACAAGCTCCACCAAGGCTATAACAGTTACATTTTTACATTTGGCATAAAATATGTTGGATACACAAACTCCAGAGAAACTGCTGCCCTGCTAAATCTGGCTCTCGGCACCATGTAGAATACAACAAACCATTGATACACTACAGAGGTTCAAAAGGTGTTAGCATTCCTTCTGGTGAGCTTCAAATTGTGTTTCCAGGTTCTGATGGATCTTCGGGAACAGAAGATCGTGAAGTTGTCTTTCAGCACTATATTCTGAAGTGGCCTGCAAAGACAACTCAATTGAGATAAGATGGCGCGAAATCATCCAGGTTTACATGAAATATGTATGACAGCATTTGGAGAACTTTGAACATGACATAAAATACGATATATGTTAGTCATAAGTGGGGGCCTGCCTAGGTATGGGACTAGGTAGGATTCAGCCTGGAATGGGACAGGGTTAAAGGGCTTAGCCTAATGCGCTCCATCAGCTATGGAGCTTTTGGCGTATTGGTTAGGTATGTAACATTTGGCTTCAGAGCAGCCACCATGTTACGTGTTCGAGTCGCGAAGGGGCGACCCGTGGAAAGGGCTACCTAAAGGCTAGACTGAAAGCCACCAAGAAGTGGGCTACCAAGAATGGCAGATGCAGAAGGATGGTGGAATGTTACGGTCCTGGGCGGGGCCTGCCTAGGTATGGGGGACTAGGTGGGACTCAGCCTAGTATGGGACAAGTTTAAAGGGCTTCGCCTAACTGATTCCATCAGCCCTGGAGCTTTTGGTGTATTGGTTAGGTACTAAACAATATATTAGCCTGGGTTGAAGTCAACAACCACTTACCAAGGAAATCCAGAAGTGTCAAGCAAAGTCAAAGGATATGGTCCTAAATAATGACCAAACATAGAAGTGTCATCTTCTTACACATACCAGCAATCTTCAAAACACCATTTGCATCACTTAGCATGACGAAGACTGTTAGGCGCGCAGTGTGTGGAGTACTGTTTCAATATTTTTCTTAAGTATTTTATGAATGGATGAGCAAAACCCTTCATTTTTTGTCCCCACCATACATATGCCATAGGATGATCCTAACCCTTTGATTTGTGGAGTTTTTCCATACCGTGCTGGCCAAAAATGGGGGCCACAAATCAAAGGGTTAGGATCATCCTATGGCTCTAATTTGTGGGGTATGACCTATCTAAGACAGGGACCAACAAATGAATGATTTGGATCACCATTCATGTTGCCCCCCTAAACTTTTTGGGCTGCAGAGTGCTGCACGCATGTTCATCATATAAAAACTCCCTAAATAAAACCTAATCTCTACTTTAGAGCAGCCCAAAATAATTATAGAAAGGGTATTACATGTTGCTGCCCTCTTTTTTGGGGCATGGCCTATCTATGATGCGGTCATGTGGGCCCTACTATACCTTTTGGGCTGCACAAGCATTGTACGCATGCTCACAATATAAAAACTCTATGTAAAGAACTACCTTCTACTTTAGAGCAACCCAAAATAAATATAGAAAGTGCATTACATCCTGTTGTCCTAAAAATGCTATTCACGTTTTGCCATATAGGGCTCACAAATACCTACTGGAACTTTACCTAATAAATAAATAACTACGTCGGTCAATTTTCGTATAGTACGGATGCCTTTGGGGCACACTGGATATTAACATGATGTTCCGTTCCGAACACTTTCCAGACATTCGAAAAACTATTTACGAATGATTTCCAGCGCTCCCATTGATTCACAAACATATCAGTTATTAATGCTACTACATCAGTCCCCAAATGCAGAAAAAAACTCATCCGCGAGTTTGCATCTTCAATTTTCAATAATTTATGATTATTCAACTTCACAAGTCATGTTTCGAAAACCACATGACTTTCATTGTAGGATTGTTCTTTCATATTTCGCCCCCCTGGTTAATGATAAGCATTGTTGTTCAAAAAAGTTCAATCATTGATGCTGTGAATCTCTCGAGGTTGCATCAACCAATCACGACTAGGAAGTTATCGATCTTGAATTTTCCTTCAAGCTTTACTTTGCCATCCAATAATATAAAATCAATTCTCATGTTCACTTAGTTACGTGTTCACTTCTTTACGGACATTTGAAATGTCTTTCATTGTTCTTACAAAGAAGCTCAAAATTTCCGAATCTGATTTATCAAATTTCCAAGATTGGATGAAATTCTTCTACTCATGAAAAATCAGAATTCATGGGAGGCATAAAATTTCCTTCCTCGAATACTTTCTCTTCAAAAATCAAACTCGATATAGGAATAATTTCCATTTTACGAGAAACATTTTAAAAAATAGCACTTGAAATTGAGCTTAGATTCATACTACCATTCTCACCAAGTCCATCTTCTATACTTTTTTTTTTTTTAGAAAGGTAATGCTTTTATTGATTATAACCAGATTGTACATAGAGGAGGGACAAAGTGTCCCTTTGCAGTATATGCTACAAAAACATGTAGAACCCTTACTAGTCCAGAACCCTCGGTTCTCCATCTTCTATACATTCATTGTGACTACATCACACTGCACTTCCTCTTCTTCTTCTTCTTCTTCTTCTTCTTCTTTTCTTTTCTTTTCTTTTCTTTTCTTTTCTCGAGTGACATGATAACATCACACTTCCTCTTTGTACATGGGTCAAATAGAAAAACTGAAAAAGAAATTAAGCAACGAGTAGAAACAAGTATCGCATCTCCCTTCATGAATCATTGTATCTAGTACGGTTAGGGGTACTTTCCTTTTTTAGATGTAATTTGTCTACCATCTTCCTTGAAAAAATATTTTTGTTGGATCCTCCACCGATAATAAGATTACATAACTTTCCTTCCAAGGTATACCTTGTTTGATGTTAGATCACTGAAATGTCTATTCATTGATGATCTATGGAGGTGATAAGATTGTCTCTTGAAGCAAACAGATACTCTACACTTTGATCTTTTATAAGAGAAAATCCATGTGGAGAAAAATTTCGACCTGGAATTTAGCATGGAATTCAAGTATTCTTATGTTTATTCCCGAGTCTCGATTCCGTTCATCTCCTTGAACAAATCAATCATCACCGTAATTTTGTACTTGACCTCAATCATCACAATCTCAACCTTCAACTTTACATGACCCACATCGATGAAAAGGTTTGATGTCATGTATCTTAGCATCATCTTTGTTCATCGGGTTCTCTCTACGTCGTGAATCCACAAGCGACATGGGTAGATCTAGCCTTTACAACACCCTTTGGAGAATTTTCTTCAATTGATCAAGTTCATGTGGATCAATAGCCCTTTTTGGTGTCATAGTGAATCCTAAAATGATTTTCTGCATCGAACTTGCTTTGATACCCGTTAATGCAAGTAAACTACTAGGAATCTACCAAAAGTTCAAAATTTGCAAGAGAATTGAACAATCTCAGAAAGAATCTAATAAAACTTCATATGCTCTCACAGAGAAAGAAAATGATACTATATTTGATCATATCATGATTAACATAGGGTAAAACCCAGCACCTAAGGGGGAAAACTCATAAATATTCATTAACCTCCTCAAAGCTAAATCAAAATTCATATTTATAATAATCCCGAAAAACCTTATAACCCTAGTTTAAACCTAACCATTGCCTAACCATTGATATATGATCAATTTCTGCCCTTAGATCAACCTAAATAAAGCCTAACTTCTATTGTAGAGCAGCCCAAATAAAAAGAGAAAATGCATTACATGTTATTGTCCGAAAAACACTATTCTCAATTTCTCTACATAGGATCCACCAAAAAGGCAAATCATAAAAATTAAATGAAAACCACTAAAAATATGCATAAAATATTATAACTATATTGTCCAATTTTCCTGATGAATGGAGGCCTCTACCTTTAGGACCCACTATGGATGCTACCATGACGTTCTAGACATTTCACGGAACATCCCAGAAACAATTTGCAAAATAATTTATGGCACTTTCATTGATACATAAAAATATCAGTTGTTAATGACACTGTATCAACGTTGGTCTTCCATACACCAAGCCAATGTGCTAATAATTTGGTACATAGCATGAGATGGGTTTCATATCTGGTCCATTTCAAAAAAAAAAAAAAAAAGTGGTTTCATATCTGGAACTCATTGTGGACAATACATGGAACATTTAGAGTGCATCTTGTTTTTTCAAACAAGTATGACTTGAGCCTGTGAAATTACAAAAATAACCTCGATAAGTGATGTCACACAGAAACAATACAATGAGTGCAACATCTGTAGCAAGATGAGTAATGTTGTTACTAATATAGGTGGGCTTGTGAAATTACAGAAATAACCTAGATAAACGATGTGCCACATAAATAATAAAATGAGCGTAACATCTGTAAAAAGGTGAGTTATGCTGTTACTACTAGAGGTTTCAAGCTCGGGCGTCTTCAGCGTTGAGCACCATTTGGCAAATATAAATATACAAATTGCGATTACCGAAGTGGTGCATGCCATTTGCTAGAAGAGACTTTTGGAGAAGATGAGGTGACTACTATGGTAAATCCCTAAACTCGTTGTAAGACTTTACAAGGGAGTATTTATTTAACTACCAAGATTAAACAGAAACTCACAACTCTCATGGTGATGAATAATACTTATCAAGTCTAAAGTGTACATTGCGTAGTTTGTAATGTAGGGCTCTACACAAGGTTTTAATTACCTAGTATTGTGGTGTATAGTAAACAACTGCGTGTTCTTAAACAATCTACCATCATGCAATTTCCGTGAGTTTGTGTCAATCAAATGATCTTTAGCACAAATCCTTTGTTTTCCATTTTTGCTTTCAATAAATTTTCATATTTTCAATTTGTTTTGTCAATTTCTGTTATTGTTTATCTAAGAAAAATCATGTGACCAAAAGGTGAATGTCAAGGATAGGTACACTTTGAACTTCTTCCATCACTTCGGATGTGGTAAATGAGAGATGCAAAAGAATATTTTACAGACTTCATTACAGCCCAAATAAGGGTTTAACACGTTCCATGATGTAGAAAGGTGTACCACTAATCACTAAACACATCAACCTCATATGTAATCTAATCCTTAATTTCTGAATGGCCATGGGTTCAGATTCAAGAGCGACGAAGAGAGTACTAAAAACGTTCAAGTTGTCTGGGAGTGAGAGTAGAGTAGGAGCCCACCTCGAGTAGAAATTTCCTACTACAAGGTATATTCAATGAATTTGGAAATTATAGCTAACACACTGTATGGTAATCGATCATGAAAGAAATACTACTGGCGTGAGAAATACTACTGGCATGAACCATTCATACTTGTTCTTGTAGATGAATTTTGATTGTTTAAAAGTCTCCTGCAAGGGTGCAACTAAGGTCCTAATTGCCACAACTCCACTATACAAAAGAAGATATAAATAACTTACACTATGCCAATTAAGAGGGATGATAGAGTGAAGGGTGCCTTGCAAAACTCAGCTTCAAGGGCACCCCTATTCGTTGATTCCTGAAAAGTCAACACGCTTTCCACTTTTTTAGGCGCCATCCACTTTTTTCGGCACAACCATAATTGCACCTTGCAGAAATTAACAAATAGGGGTGCCCTTGAAGCTGATTTTTGCAAGGGCACCCTTCATTCTATCATTCCTCACCAATTAATAATCAAGAGAAGATATTATTGGTAAATGATTCATTCTTATTCTTAGAGTGTTCTAATGACATTCCATGTTCAACAAAATCCATCTTACATCTACCAACTTTATCGGGTTCGATAGATCCAAACATCGATTTCAGTTGTCCAAGTCTAATACACTAAACTGCTAGAATTCAAGGTGTTGGATATCATTTTTAACCAGATATAGTTTGATAAGAAGTTTTTGCTGAGAATTCCAAGAAATTAAACAATGAATAAAACATAGATCTTTGTTTCTAGGTAGGTCACAATAATTACACTCTTTAAGTTTTTGCTGAGAATTGCAAGAAATTAGAACACAAGTAAAAGTTAAACACAGATCTTTGTTGCCAAGTCACAATAAAAACATTATTTCATCAATAAAGAGAACTTCACTAAAAGCTAAAAACAATTACAGAGGTGCAGTGCCAAAATCACTATTGTAACATACCCGTGTATTAAATGAGAATCTTAAGGTCTGGACTTGCGTTCCAGAGCAGACTCTTAAGTCAAAACCGAGACTGTCCATGCCAATGAGTGCTGCCTCCTGTTAAGTCACGACATAGAATTCTAATTAATGTACTTATTAACCTGGAAGAACTAGAAAGATGCAACAGAAGAAAACTATTGCTTGCAAGTGAATACATGTGTTGGGAGTCACTGGTGTTATATATGTGTATTAATTAAAATAATATATAGAGAGAAAGAGAAATTACCAAATAGTTGTTTGCCAAAAGAACAATTAATCCTTATTTACAAAGACAAAAACCTCCCAACTCTAGTGCCTTACAAATGGACACATTGTGATTTACAAACTTGTGTTCCTTGCCTATGATCCTGTGGCATGTAACCATTTTCATCATTGTAGAGCACAATATATTACGATTATTGGGGAGGAGAGAGGGAGGGGGGGGGGGGGGGAGGGGGGGGTGACAATATGTTTCATGTAAATAAGTACTTACAATAAAAACTTACCCTTAAATAACTATTCAAAAAAATTCTCTTAAATAAGTTTAAGTTCTTATTATACAGATAATATTTACTTTATGCCAAGGACCGGTGAATTTTACAAATCTTTTAATTTTTAAATATATTTAATGTAAGCCCAAGGGTTCTCATGGCTTAATCATTCACCTTACCTTCTTGTTTTGGTGCTAGCAAACTAAATTGATTAGCATTTATGGACTAATGTGTTGCTTTGAGGTGTTGTGTCATATACAGGAATTTCATGTCATAATCGCCATTACACAACTCAACTCAACACATGTCTTGTGGATACACACACACATGATCAAAGAGCTTACATCTACATCGGAGTCATCACCATTCGGAGATGATCAAGTTAAGAAGCTCAAGATAAAGATCCCTCAAGCTACCTAGCAAGTGTCAAGAAGAAGCTTGGAGTTAAACAAGCCATTGGTGACACATCATGCACCTTCCAACATGCATTAAAGATTGAAGGAGTCACAAGAGCGAAGTCAAAGTTCAAGATGTTCATTCAAGCCGAAGAAATCCAAGAGAGTGCAAAAGAGCAAAGACATGCCAAGAAGACTCAATGGTATACACTTTAGAATGTATTTTGGAGTTCTCTTGATTTTATGTTTAAATGCACTTTCAAAAGGTTTTCAAATGGTTTTCATACTTAACTTTTTACATCTTTGAAAACCATACACACATTTGGCCCGCTAACAAAGGTAAATCATTTGTAAGAGGAAGGGTTCCTCGCAAGGCTTCGTTCAGAAAGGGTTGGTGCCCTTTGGAGTTCGAAGGAGAAGTTGTATGTCCGGCTTGATGATTCGCCATTGAAGAATCCCAATCTTAGTGGAGCATCCAAGGAGGAAAACTTGGAAGAGTGGAGTAGGTCTTGTGGTAGACCGAACCACTATAAAAATCGTGTGTTCCTTGTGATTGCTTGTGATTGCTTTCTCCTTCTCTTTGCGCTTGGTGATTGGTAATCTCTAACCCTATTTGTGTTTATGTTTTAAATTAACAAGAGTTAGTGAATGTATGCTAAAGTAAGATCTAAACCCTAGCTTTCATCATCCTGAATATTTGAACAAGGGTTAGACCATATTTGCTTAATTAGAAAATTAATTTTATTAATCCACCCAATTAAACCAAGAATTTTTAATTAGCCAATTCACCCCCCCTCTTGGGTTGTCACACCTGTCTTTCATTTGGTATCAGAGCGTAGGCTCTTAAAGAGATTTTTAAATTCAAAATCTACAAGAGATAAAGATCCGTGACAATCCAAATGGATTTTGAGTTAGGACAATCCGTTATAATTCCTCCATTCTTTGATGGAACAAATTATAGAGCATGGAAAGTAAAAAATGTTTGCCTATCTCAAATCCATAGATTTTGGCATCTTAGATGTCCTTGAAAGGGGATTTTCTATTCCAAGGAAATGCACTAAAAATGATGCAAAATTATTTTTGTTAAATTCAAAAGCTATTATTATAATATGTTGTTGACTATGTCCCAATGCTTTTGATAAAATTTCATCATGTACAAATGCAAAAGATATTTGGACTAATCTTGAAAACTTTTATGAGAAAAATAGTAGTCTCTCTTCAATTGATAAAAATATTGTTTTTGAACAAAAAGACTCTACAAAAATCTTTTGCAAAGGAAAACTCTTTCAAGTATTCAATTTCCGATTTGGAAAAAAAATTTGAAAATTTGAAATCGGAGGTTAATGAAAGTTTGTAAAGAAATGAAAAATTAAGTCATTTAAGCAAAATCTTGATAAATAAAAAACGATGGCTTAATTAAATAGTGCAATATCCTTGGAAAAGAAAAAGAAAGCCTTGCAAACACAAACAAGGATTTAAATGAGAAATTCAAACTTGTTTGTGAAAATGAAGAAAAATTAAAAGCTAATTTATCTTAACAAACAAATTGCTTTGAAAGTCAATTAAATGAGATTGAACTAGTTAATAAAGAACTCTCTATGAAGAACCAAATAATACAAAAAGAAAGGGACAAACATGTTTGTCATCATGTGTATTCTTGTGGTTCTAGTTGCTCCTCATCTACCTACACTTATTCATGTTCATATTGTGGTAGATTGGGACATCACAAATCTAGGTGTAAGCTTAGAGTTGTGAGATCAAACAAGTTTGTTTGGATAAGAAAAGACACTCCCACAAACAAACTTGGTAGGAACCAAAGTGATTTGGGTTCCACAATTCCCCACTCAATTCAGTGTTTGAAATTAGTGATATATGGGGTTGTGCTTTAATTGCTATATCATGTGAATCTTCTCTCTAAATATTATAGTTCAAATGTTAAACTTCTTGTATCCAGACTGTCTGTGCTTAAATCATACATCATTTCAATTCATGAACTTGGATACATATACTTGTATTTGTTCACTAAAGGTTGTATCCATGCTCTTATGTACTTAATGATAACATCATATTCAACTATAGTCTAAAAGTAAATCACTTTTGTATTCACATTAGACTATATTTTGTGCTATATTGAAAATCTTTTAGAAAAATCCATCTAAGAGCAAGAACACACACATATGCACTTCGCATCCACAAATGGAGAGCTTATCCTGACAATATTTTGACTAGACATATAGTAAACATATGTAATCATCCATATCTAGCAAAATCCATTTAGAACATCCACTTTGAGCTTCACTGAAAACATAGGTCCATTTATTCCATTTGAGCTTAAATATTGAAAAATAGAAATGAATTTTTAAATGTCCTCACATAGCTTAGGGATCAAGTTTACACGTCCATTATAATTCCATAAATACATGCAAAATAGGAGAAAATGAGTTAGACCACAAAATCCTTTAAAAAATATGAAAAATCCAAAACAAGGGTGTGGCGGATGACCGACCCTCTACGGGCGACCGTGTTAGGGAAATAGGAGAAAAATAAATCGAAATAGGTTAGACGCAGCGGGCGACCGCATGAACCCGGTCGACCGCTGGTAGTCGAGATGGAAAAAATAAAAAGAGTCAGGCGAGTCGCGGCGGGCGACCGCGATAGACCAGTCGACCGCGACGGTCGAAAACTGCGTTTTAAAGGACGACCGCGAGTCATTTCTAACTTCCGCCGCTTATCTCTTCTCCTAGGTTTTTCTTCCCTCCTTGCCCCGAAGCCATTCCTGGTGGAAGATCATCAAGATTAACGCATTCAAGTGAGTTTTGATCCGTTCATCTTTCTCTATTTCTCATTTTCTCATCTTTCTCTTTGTTTCATCCATTAAATCACCCCATAGCTCATTCTCTCCTCATCTCTCCTCATTTCTCCCACAAATCTTTCATTTTCTACTTGTTCCCATCCTTTTCATCCATTCTCATCATCTTTCTCAAAACCCCCTTGATTCTGACTTTGATTCTACACTTTTCCTTAAAACCCTAGTTCTAAAATGTCAACTTTAAGGAAAACCATTGCTCAAAAAGGAAAGCGAGCAAGAAACGAGCCGGAAGAGGTGTTCCCTATCGAACACTTCTTCAACAAGCAGGCCAAGGATTGCTACAAGATATTCGTGAATCGAATAGTCATCTCTAGAAGAAAAGTCATCTTTCAAGATTTTGATAAATTCAATCTCCTACCACTTTTTGATTTCCAACGTTGGTCCTTCTTTCTCATTTATAGCGCAATGGTTTATCCTGACCTAGTTAGGTATTTTTATGCCAATTTGGAAATTTCTCATGGAGGAGTAATTATGAATACCCATCTTCAAGAAGACAAATTTGGGTTAAATTTGAAGGATTTATGTGCTTGGCTTGATGTACCGAATGATGGGTTAAGGATTTTCTTTTCGAAAAATGATGAGATAGAAAAACACTTGTCAAGGACGGATGTTTATGAAACCTTAGGAACTGTCCCTCTTTCTCAAGACAAACTTAACATCAGTGCGGGTCTAATGAATAATGTAGCCCGAATCATTCACAAGATTGTAACCTACAACATCACTCCCAGGGCAGGAAATTTTGATGTAGTGAAACCCCTTGAAGCCCTCATAATCCATTGCATTATGAGAAAGATCAAGCTAAACCTAGGGTTCATTATGATAGGTTATATGGATGAGGCGGTCAAGAGAGGACAAAGTGGTCTTCTTTATGGGATCCAAATTACTAAGCTCCTGAGACATCATAAGATGAACCTGACAAATGCATTCATTGAAAACCCTGATCCTGTAATCAACCACACCACCCTTACTCTTATGAGAATCCCGATACCTGGTGGAGGTGGTCCCAGTGGATTTACACTAGATGAGATTAATGAGGCCATGACAGAGGCTGAAGAAGTGGCCAGGATACAGGAGCAGGCTCGATCACAGGCTCAGCAGCGTCAGGCTCCTGCCGCTAGCTCATATGGGGATTTCGCCAGAGATATCACATCCTTGAGGACTGGCTTAGATACCGTCACGACTAGCTTAGACACTCTTTCCACCAACTTTGTGACTGCTGAGAGCCAAAAAGCCTCTGATCATGAGAAACTTATGGAGCTTATGGCAAGGCAGCATAGGAAGATGATGCAAACTTTTCAGAGGAGTCAGGTCACCAGATACTACACCTCCAGGACTCCACCTCGTGATGAGCATCAACCTCCACCTCACGACTGATCGATGACCAGCACCTTCTTTGCAGCAGACGCACTGGAGTTTGTCTTATCATGATTGCTACTTGATCATCATCTTTTGTTCAGTTTTTCTCTTGTCCAATATGGGCTTTTGGACTATGCTTGTATTTCCTTTTCTTCAGTGGATGGTTATACCCGATGTGGGCTTTTATTTTGGTCTGTACATGCCCAGTATGGGCTTTTATGACTGTTGTGGATGTTGCCCTAGATGAGCTTGTGGATATTGTGGATGTACGTCCAGTGTGGGCTTGATATTTTGTTTATGGATGTATGGATGGTGCCCATAGGGGCTTTATGCTTTATGATTTATTTTGGTTCATATCTCAGAGTGTATGCTTGTATTTATTGTGGTGATGATGAGTTCTTGTTCCTCACATCCATTTATATACCTCTGATGATTGTTTGACAGGATGTGAAGAGGGTGTGTCTTTTCCATTCTCTATTCATGTATATGGAGCCTCATTTTGCCCTATCTATATATACATGATCTTTCTTTTTGCCATGGATATGTACTCCCTTGTTATTCATTCTCTTGTATCATTGTGGTTATTGGACTATACTCTACTCTTTATCAGGCCTTGTCTAATAATCATCCATTCACATTCAAATTGTGATTATCAAAAAGTGAATGGAGCACCTATTGAGTGGTTTAAAAGTGATTACGTTCAAATCACTGGGCCTATGTGCTTGGATCTTTTACGTTTAGATTAGATGCACATAGTCAAGGGGAGCTTTCACTTGCAAATGTATAATCATCTGGGGTCAAACAACCTACACTCAAAAGTTATTTTATAGTTATGAGCATGTTCATGCTCAGGAAGAGACTTGTCTGCCCTATGACAAGAAAATCTCATACATAATGCAACTTGTGAACTTGAAAGGTTAGGTCATAGATCTAAACATATCCTTGCTCAGGTAGATTCTTATCTACTTTAAAAAGTTGCAAATGAAGCCCAAGTATTCAAATCATTCTGCCTTGTCATGCTCTATTACATAGGTTTCACCTAGAGCCTCTAGCAAATTCATAGGGGGAGAGCCAAATGGTTATATATTCATGATTATATAGACCAATGTGATATGCTCATATGGTTTATTGCCCCTATTTTTGTGCTTAACTTGCGAATCATTAGATCAAAAAAAAATTTAATTAAAATTTATATTGATGATGTCTTATCATACACTTTACATTATTTTCTCTTAGATAAGTATCATATGAGATTGAATGGTATATCATATACAAGACACATAGCGTAGACAAACTATTATTCACCTTTACACCCCATTTGCACTTTCTCCTGTAGATCACTACCTTTTTTATGTTACCAAAAGGGGGAGATTTTTTTGGAATTGATTAGGTAGTCCAATTGTATATGCACCATATATTTTACAGTCATTAACTTTATTTGTGCATATAGTGAGCGGGAGTTATGCTCTATTTTTTATATCATATCATGCTTATTCAATTATTTGTTTGATATCTCCTTCCTCCCTAATCAATTTGTCTGTCATTATAAAAAAGGGGGAGAATTTAAGCCCAAGGGTTCTCATGAGTTAATCATTTACCTTACCTTCTTGTTTTGATGCTAGCAAACTAAATTGATTAGCATTTATGGACTAATGTGTTGTTTTGAAGTGTTGTGTCATATACAGGAATTTCATGTCATAATCGCCATTACACAACTCAACTCAACACATGGCTTATGGATACACACACATGATCAAAGAGCTTGCACCTACATCGGAGTCATCACCATTCGGAGATGATCAAGTTAAGAAGCTCAAGATAAAGATCCCTCAAGCTACCTAGCAAATGTCAAGAAGAAGCTTGGAGTTGAACAAGCCATTGGTAACACCTCATGCACCTTCCAACATGCATTGAAGATTGAAGGAGTCACAAGAGCCAAGACAAAGTTCAAGATGTTCATTTAAGCCGAAGAAGTCTAAGAGAGTGCAAAAGAGCAAAGACATGCCAGGAAGACTCAATGGTATATACACTTTAAAATGTATTTTGGAGTTCTCTTGATTTTATGTTTAAATGCACTTTCAAAAAGTTTTCAAATGGTTTTCATACTTAACTTTTTACATCTATGAAAACCATAATCACACCCAAAAATGTGTTTGAAAACCTAGGACTTAAGCCCAAAGACCAAAGCCCAAAGCTCCTGGATCTTAAAGTTAAAAATGGAATTTTACTTAGGGCCGGTCGATCGGGCTATTCCGCGCGACCGCGGGATGTAACCTGGAATTCCAGGGCATCTCGAAATTTATCGGGTCGGTCGACCGGGGGTGAGCCGGGCGACCGAGGAAATGGTTCTATCGAAACAGAACCATTCCAAGTTGGTCTTGGCGGGCGACAGCCATGGGTCCAGTCGACCTTGATAGTGTATTTTAGCCGAATTTTTATTCAAACAGATTGCCCTCCCCAGGTGATCGCCATAGGGCTGGTCAATCGTGCCGGTATGAAATTTAAAATTCAAATAAATAGCCCGATAAGGGCGGGCGACCACCGTGCCGTGGTCGACCGCCACAGCCTGGAAATAGAGCCGTTGGGGCTTGCGCAGATTGACTTTTTCAACCCTCTATTTTACAGTTTTACCCCCAAACGGTCATATTTCCTTGTGGGCTATATATACACTATCTAAACCTTTCTAAATAACCTTTTGCAAGATCAAATCCTATCTTCTTGAACCTAAACTTTTATATAAAAGGTTAAACCGCTTTGAACTTGTATTTTTACATTCTTTCAAGAAGATCTCCATAGGCTTTACATTTGTATCCATTCATTGGAGAGATTGTGAGCTATACAATGTTTGTAATCTGCCTATTAAGAGGCAAAGAGAGTTCTTCATTTTATTCTTGAGGGTCTCCGATTTGGCCCCTTAACAAAGGTAAATCATTTGTCAGAGGAAGGGTTCCTCGCAAGGCTTCATGCAGAAAGGGTTGGTGCCCTTTGGAGTTCGAAGGAGAAGTTGTATGTACGGCTTGGTGATTCGCCATTGAAGAATCCCAATCTTAGTGGAGCATCCAAGGAGGAATACTTAGAAGAGTGGAGTAGATCTTGTGATAGACCGAACCACTATAAAAATCGTGTGTTCCTTGTGATTGCTTTCTCCTCTTTGCGCTTGGTGATTGGTAAAATCTAACCCTATTTGTGTTTATGTTTTAAATTAACAAGGGATAGTGAATGTATGCTAAAGTAAGATCTAAACCTTAGCTTTCATCATCCTGATTATTTGAACAAGGGTTAGACCATATTTGCTTAATTAGAAAATTAATTTTATTAATCCACCTAATTAAGCCAAGAAATTTTAATTAGCCAATTCACCCCCCTCCCCCCAGGTTGTCACACCTGTATTTCATTTTAATTTCCTACACAAAGTTGCATCAACAATTACTTACAATCATCTTTTACTTGAACTTCAAAAATATGGCACGAGAAACTTCTACAAAAATATGAAATATATTATAATAAAAAATAATATATAATAAAAAAATCTTGAAGACAAACATGTTATTAACATTCATTTTATACATTTTCTCAATAAATTACTCAATATTTTTTTGAATGGCAATAAATTAAATAATATTAAAGAGATAGAAGCATTAAAATAATAGTACGAAACACACACGAAAAATTCTCAAGACACATGCAAGAGTAATTCTCAAGACATACATGCAAGAGTAATCCTCAACACACACAAAAGAGTAAGACAACATGCCATTATTTTGATTGATTACAGCCAAATAATTTCATTTGAATGTATTTACTCTCCTTCCAATTTGCTTTGCTTTCTTTTGTATGATCATCTCGGTCATTGGGCAATACCCAACTGGTCGATTCAGAAAGATTTGAAGGTTAAAGCCGTGGGTTTTGGCTCCTTTCTGTTCAAACTCTAGGACGAAAGTGAAGCCATATGGATTATGCAGGATGGGCGGAGATGCCAAAGGTAGGATTTAGGAGCATCTGTATCCTTGGTACCCGGAATGCCAATCAGGAACAGAATCGACCTGGGTGATTATCCTGGGTGTCCCTCTTCATATCTGTACTGAATCAACTTTCAATGCCATCGGTTCCGTATTTGGACCGGTAATAGAAATTGGATTTGGGCTCAATAGAAGCAGGGGGATGGATAAGCCTAGGTTCAAAATAATGTCCAGAGAATGGCAGACCCTCAATTTTGCTGTCTGGATTTGTCCTTCTTCAATGTTGTCTGATCGGATGACTGGCTTGCGTCGAGGGCAGTTGAATTTGAGCCGGACGTAGCTTTTTAGAGGATCCTCCTTGGAGGTCATGGTTCTTCCATCCTCTGCCACTCTGCCTTGCCTGGAAACCTTTCCTTGTTCCTCGAGGGTTGTTAGCGGGTTTCCTCGATTAGTGTTGGATGGGGTGAGGGCTAGTGTGGACAAATCATAGGACTTTGCAACTAATCCTTTTCCAGGTACACATTCTGTTTTCTTTCCAACATTTGACTTCTAATGTTTTAGGTGCTGAGATAGCAGTATCTCTATGATCTAGAATCTTAGAGAGAACCCATTAGCATCCAGTAAGTGTCCTTGTTATCAGGGAGAACCCAAGTCACTCAGTTAATTTTGACTTGGAACCTATCCGAAATTTAGCTCCACCCCTTGGGATTGCTGATTCTCCTACTAGAATAAGCATTAATGAGGATCTTGTTGGGTAGTCTTCTGTAGTAGGTTCCAAGAGATTGATTGCAGATTTAGAAGATAAAGGTTTGTAGGCGCTTAGGGTCTGGAAAAATCATTAGATATTGTGACTTTTCATATAATGAAAAATTAGTTTCATATCATCTAAATCAGCATGTGTAGGGCGATTCATAAATCGACACACTTGATTAACAACAAAAAAGTCGCGCAATGGTCAAATATTGGGCACTGCCACACATTTCCAAACGAGGGGAACCATAATAAGCACTAAGGTTTCTGTTAAAATGGCTGGAGTTACATTTACAAATATAACATCGAGAAACCTATCGAGAAGATCAAGAGCATAAAGAAGCAGAGCAACACAAATGTATTGTGTTGTCAAATGTGAACTCAAGGTGCATTTCAATTTGCAACCAAATATACATTTGACATTTGGTAAGTTGACAAGTTCCAAGTTGCCATTGTTTGGAAGATCACTGTTCTTACTCCACTAACTTCTTCCACTTAGGATAATTCGAGCGTCGACAACAATTTTGATAACCATGAAACCCCCACTCAATATGAAAGAGAAACTGAATTGTAAGAAATGAGTTGTTAATGGAGTGACTAAGAATGTTATTTCTCCTTAAAGAAATAGAAAGATCAAGAAAAGATCATTGTACAAATAAAAATGAAAAGATGCAGACTTAAATGAAGGAAAAGAATCAGGGAATACATACACCATGAGAATCATGATGAAAAATAGAGTGGAAGTTGGACCTCTTGAACTTTTTTCATGCTACTCGCGTGGAATTCAAGTTCCATATCCTTCTAACGAGAGCAAAGAAAAAGGATTTTCACGGTTGAGGTTACCCACCCACTCATTGTTGTTATTTTTAAACTAATGTGCAGATAATTAAAAAGGAAAAGACACGGGAATTCAGGCATCAGTGACTCATGATGGAAAATAGTGTGGCAAACAGTACCTCCTCTTGAACTTTTTTCACATTCCTCTCATAAGACTTCAAGTTTCATATCATTCTCAGTGTAGTGAATGAGAAAGAACAAGCATTTTACTGCTGAGGTTACCCTCCTACTCACCACTATCATTGTTACTAAAGAAGGACAATCTTAATTGAACCTAACAAAGATGACTCAAGAAACTGTAAAGGCTTGACAAAAGGATAACATAATCAATTGTTCCATTAGGGACAACCCTTTTCATTCTAACACACAAAATTGGGAACCTTAAATTGAGATGAGTCTTCAAGAAGGTATGGTCCCTTACTCCCACAACCCTCACCAATCACCCTTCCGATGTTAGGTCCTAAAATACAACACAACCATGAAAGAAACCATGCTGCAATTAAGAGAGTTAGTAAGACAACTGATACAATGAGGAGTGATAGGTAAGATTGAAGAACATGATCAAGAGAAATTCATAAGTAGGAAGAAAAATCAACTGAACATTTCTAGAGACGGATGAAAAGGACCCTTGGGAAATAGAATGTTGTCAGGTCATGAAGGAAGAGAGAGTGGAGAACGCATTAGATTAAATGTCTATTAATTGCTCTTGAATCAATGAACCAAGAGTGAGCAGGAGTGAATGGAGACATGAAATGTTTAGATACTTGAATGTGAACATCTCAATGACGAACTATGTACGAACAACTCCATAACTTTTTTTTTAAAAAGCTCAAAATGAACCCAACCCAAAACAAATAGAACACATTAGGATTAAATGTCTATTAGTTGTTCTTATATCAATGAACCAAGAGTGAATAGAGACATGAACTGTTTAGATACTTGAATGTGAACGTCTCACTGAAGAACAACAAACAACTAGATAACCTTTAAAAAAAACTCAAAATGAACACAACCCAAAACAGATAGACAACCTCCCCCCGTCTCTCTCTCCTCTTCTCAGACATTGGTTCTGAAAATTTTTGGTAGAAAGATTTAAAAAAAACAATGAGAATGAGAACCATTTGAAAACTCTTAATTCAGTTTTTGAAGATACTCATAGTAAGAACTTGTACCTATGGATTGAAAGTCTCCTCCGATGTCACCTTAGACAGACCTCCAAGGAAGAATCCAAGACACCCTCAATGAACCCACCTAGATGATTGCTTCCTTGAATACAGCAAAATGGAGCAAAGATGAAGAGGATGAAGCACAAAAGGGGAGGAAAAACCCAAAATAGGGGTATATACTCAACTCAAGTCAACTCAACTAAACCTTTGTCCCAAACTAGTTGGGGTCAGCTAATGAATCCTTTAGAAAATTTTCATGAAAAAGGTGAAAGAAATTACCCGGCTCAAATTGACTAAGTCTAATCCTAACACTAGTTGGGTTCGTCTACATGGATCATTTAAAATAGGGGTATATAAAATAGGAATTTTGTAATCCTCGGAAACTCAACTAACTCTCAACTCAACTCAACAAAGCCTTTGTCCCAAACTAGTTGGGGTCGGCTAAAAGAATCATTTAGAAAAAATTCATGAAGAAGGTAAAAGGAATCTACCTAGCTCTAATCCTGGTTCTAGTTGGGTTCTTCTACGTAGATCATTTTCTTCCATTATATCCTATCCAAGGTTCAAGTTCTCTGTTATGTTCCTAGCTATCAAGTCTTTCCTCAATGTTTCTACCCAAGTTGTTTTCGGTTTGCCCCTACCTCTTTTTACTCCATCAATTTGGCACGAGTCGCCTCTTCTCACTGGAGCATCCAAAGGCCTACGTTGGATATGTCCAAACCATCTTAAGCGGTGCTCTCTCATCTTCTCCTCAATTGGAGCCACCCCCACTTTTTTACGAATGTCTTCATTTTTAATTCTATCTAGCCATGTGTGGCCGCACATCCATCTAAGCATTCGCATCTCCGCTACACTCATCTTATGCACATGCTGCTTCTTGGTGGCCCAACATTCTGAGCCGTACAGCATGGCTGGCCTCACAGCTGTCTTATAAAACTTTCCCTTCCACTTGGTAGGGATTTTACGGTCGCACAGAACTCCTGAGGCAAGCTTCCACTTCAACCAACCTGCTCTTATTCTATGGTTAACATCCTCTTCAATCTCTCCTTCCTTATGTAGAATTGAACCAAGATAGCGAAAGATACCCCTCTTAGGTACCTCATGTCTAATCATATTTACTGCATCCTCGTCCCACCTCCTTACATTACTAAAGTTGCATTCCATATATTTTGTCTTAGTCCTACTCAGTCTAAAGCCTTTAGATTCCAAAGTAGTTCTCCATAACTCTAATTTAGCATTTACTCCTGCTTTGGTTTCGTCGATTAATACTATGTCATCTGCAAATAACATACACCACGGCACCTCATCCTGATACACTTCGTAAGCTCATCCATAACTAGCGTAAAAAGTTAAGGGCTTAGAGCCGATCCTTGGTGCAGTCCTATTGTAATTGGAAACTCACTAAACGTTCCATCCGTGGTTCTGACACTAGTTACTGCTCCATCGTACATATCCTTAATCACATCAATATATTTAGAAGGCACTTTTTTTCCTTTCAAGGACCCACCACATAACCTGGGAACCCTATCATACGCTTTCTCCAAATCAATGAAAACCATATGAAGGTCCTTTTTATTTTCTCTAAATCTCTCCATTAACCACCTAATAAAAAAGATAGCTTCCATAGTCGATCGTCTAGGCATGAAGCCAAACTGATTCTCTGACACCTTAGTCTCTATTCTTAGTCTATGCTCAATTACCCTCTCCCAAAGCTTCATGGTGTGACTCATTAGCTTAATTCCCTGGTAATTGGTGTAAAAGGACCTCAGAAACCTATAAAATAAATGGTCTAAAAGAAAATCAACCTACAAAATAAATGGTGTAAAAGAAAATAACCCATAATTTATTATTATTCCTAATATTTAAGGGTATATTGAAGAATCTGGTGCAAAACACCCATAAATTTATGATTATATCTCCAAAACTAAAAATTACTCCAAAGTTCCCTAAGAGCTTCAAGACACCTTTTAAGAGGCCATCTTGTTTTTGAACTACACTCACATGAACAGTCAAGAAGATAAACCAAAATTTAAAATTTTCAGCCGAAATTATTAAGATTTATACCGAAATTTCCACCAAAGGCTGAGGCCGAAACCGAAACCAAAATTTCAAACCTTGAAGATAACTGATATAAAGGCCTGAAGAGCCCATTAAATGAAATGAAACTCTAACCAAAACATGAAAGGTTGCCCTCAGTCACACAAGCAGCGTAGCATATCCAAACAGCGGAGGTTATAAAGAATATGCATTACCTCTACTTGAATACCCTTGCTCCTCCAACAGAGAGACTTCAGAGCATGTACAGACTTCTCTCCTCCAGCTTTCAGACGAGATATAATTTTGGCAGCTGAATGTGCAATAACATCTGGTCTAGCTTTTCGAAAATCTTTGACTTCTATCGCAGTCTGTAAAGTAGTGGAAACATAAAAAAAAAATATTTAAGACGAAATTGTAGGACTACATCATTACATGCGAAGCTTTCCCAAATATCATTAGAATGGTCGCCCAGAAGCACATGACATCAAACTGCTTCACCAAAAATAAACACGTATAGAAATAGAAATGCGAAAACATTTAGTATACATTTAAGAGCCCTATCCTTCTAAAAAGTTAACTTTAGGTGTAAGCTTAAGAAAGTATTAGAGGGATGTTGAAGATTGCTCTAGGGCACTTTATGTTTTAAAGTGTGTTGGGATATTTTTTGTTAAGCTTGATATAGGTTAGTTTTTCCAAAGAGTGGATTATCTTGTGGAGTGGATCCCCCATTATTTTAGATTTTATTGATCTTTATCGCGGTTTTGTTTATTTGCTTCCTATTATATCCCATCTCAATCATGGGTTGAGGATTCTTCATGACCGACTTGCCTCAATGATTCTTCTCTTCTTACCATCAATTAAATTTCAGATAAATCACACCAACTGTTAAAAACTCGTTAATCTATTTATCGTGTGATAGCGCTGTATGCTCTTTACAGGCAAGGAATCTATAAGTACAGATTGTAGGGGGCTAAATTAAATGGAATTGGCGTGCAGATTTGCCCTTCAAAAAAATTAAATGTAATTGAAGTTAACCCCATACTCGATAGTCTCTTATGCTTACTCATACAATATATTAAAGAAACACCTACCAAAATGCAGTTATTTTTATCACTCTTCATCATTTTTGCATGCATCAGTAGATTCAGTACAAGTCCTACTTGCAAGTCTAAAAACAATTAAAAAAACGTAGCTAATAAAGTCGCATAGGCCATTGATGATTTGACAGCATCTCATAAAATAAGACTAGCAATGTGACAAAATAATCATTTCATGCTAAGACTATAGGGATGCCAACTAGAGTGAATTACAGAGAGATCCACAATATGAACCTGAGTAGGAAAAAAATTGTGAGAGACAAAGAAATGCATCATTTATGTCTGGCGTGCAACCTTAATTTGGACTCCTGAGATTTCGGAGTACAACCTGCATTTATCACTGGGACCAAACATGAAACAGCTAAACCCAGTCACAGTTAAATTACAATTAACAAAACACAGTCTTCACTTTCATTACAATGCATGCTTTGAATATACAAAGATTTTACAATGCAATGAGTGGATAGAAACATGGATTTAAATTTCGGTTTTGGTCCCAATTTCGGCCTTGACTGAAACCGAAATTTCGGCTGAAATCCCATAAAAATTTTTTTTTTTTTAATTGAATTTATTGAAATTTCGGCCGAAATTTGGGAAATCTGAAATTTCGGATTTCTCAAAATTTAGGTTTTGGTCCCAACCAATTTCGGACGAAATTTAAAACTACAGATAGAAACAAGCAATCAGATGACGGTAACAAAGCAGTCTAGAAAGTTCATAACTTGCCTGATTTCCATATGCAGAAACCAGCTGAATATTAATCATCTCAAGCTTGTAAAATGTATATTCAGCTCGAGGGTTTTCATCTTTTTCCGATTCATCAGCCCAGATAGCACCATGTTTAGACGAGGTTTGGGAACCTGACCCACATTCATGAGAATTAAGGACACCAAGTCCTCCTTCATTGTCTTCCAAAATTTTCTCAACCTGATTTTTGTCATCATCACTAGTATGATAACCTGCTATATTCTTTCGGACAATCGAGTGTTCTTCAATAAAGGCAGGTCTTAACAGACCTTGGATAGCAAGACCACTCGAAGGTTGAGAAATCCAATCCAATTGCTGATCTGATACCACCTGCACAAACAAAACCATGTGCAATCTGATAGCTTGAACCATGGTAAATAAATTGTTGATCCTTCATACAGGAAAAAAAAAAAGAGAAGAAAATCTGGCATTCAATATATACAGCAGACAGAGGGATGTTGTAAAGAATGTCATGTAGCATTCAAGGAGACATCCACATCAAATCTGATAGAAAAAAGTGTAACATTAGATCATTTTCTCCAAGATTAATTATTATCCAAGCATTTCCAGATACCTCAGCCATTTTTCTGGAAAAATATAAGGGATGACAAGAACGCATCGTCTCCAAGTTTGCCCAATCACCTAATGTCTCAGAAGAACCAAAATCATCATCTTCCTCATCTTCAAGAATTGCAACCCAATCCTGCTAAACAAATATTAAAACAACATGGAGGATGTTAAAAAGTTCTGAAATTTCCTCCACCCTTACAAAGACATAATAAAGTTGCACAATTTGAATTCATGCAGAACAGAACCTACACCTCTTCAAAGTCATCATCAATGTCACTATCTTCATCTGTGATTTCATCTATGCCAAAATCAATATCAGCGGGCCCTGATAGATCCATCTCGCTGAGCATTTCTATATTATCCAAGCCTATTAATACTTGCTGCAATAAATATCAAATTTACAGAAGTTATAAGCAAAGCAAGGAATTATGGTATACAGCTCTAGATATAAATAAATTAAAGGTTAATTACCACAAAGTTATTGTCAGCAGTTATAGTTTGCAGAATATCTTCAGTGTTGCGCACCTTGAAGTAAATATCTGACGAAATTCAGAGCATGTAACACTTGAAGCAAGGCAATAGGAGTATTGATCCCAAGAAAAGATACTAAACATGAAAATGGTATATTGCTTACCTCCATGCTGATCAGTTACATAAGGCAACTCTGGCCAGAAAATGTTCTCCTGAACTTCATCATTGGCCACTCCTGAAACCATAAGTATTGCTTTGCTATTTACCTGCATGTAGCATGAATATGGTAGATTCAAAAGCCCTGGAGATATTCCAAATAAATAAAATTCGTCTTATCATTCAAAAAAATAAACAGGACACAATTTTGGCATTCAAAATTTTTTTATGGATTGGTATTGAACTATTGCTAATTGTTGTCAAAACATATAACAAACAACTATCCACATTTATCCCAGAAGGAGGAAACAGAAATGATACCTCAATTATCGTTCTCGTCGTCTCAGCATCAGTGAGTCTAGCATCTTCAATACCAATCCATCAAAAAATTTTGGTATTGATTGGTATTGAATTATTGCAAATTGTTGTCAAAACATATAACAAACAACTGTCCACATAAATGATACCTACCTCAGTTATCGTTCTCGTCATCTCTGCATCAGTGAGTCTCGCATCTTCAACACCCTGTGCCAACACAGAATCCCTAATTTCCTCAGAGGGGTGGTAATGTGACTTTCTGCCGGACCCCATTGGATCCGACATCGAGTCCGAATACTCTGCCGCGGCTCGACACCTGTTCTTAAGAATATTATTTTTAGCCTTGAAAGAACAGCCATCGATTCCTCTTGGAAGCCTGTAGTAAATCAAAGTCAGTGCAGAGCCTATCAGAAAACATTTTTTAAAAAATCTTGGATTTTACAAGCTAAAACCTAGATTTTTTAAGCTAAAACCTGGATTTTTTACCAGACTGAGTAGTAACACACGTTATCTACGCATTCAAAATGTAGGTTTTAAGATTTAAAATCTTACAATCCAGGATTTTACAATCTTGGATTATAAAATCCATTGTTTTATGTGACAGAAAAAAGGAATCTGAGAATGAAAGTATGAGAATGTTCGTATGAAAGTACCAAAGCCCAGCTAGATCTGATGCTTGAGAAATTCTTTTGCTGGTAAATCGGTGAGCGCAGCATTGAGATAACGGTCTGCGACAGACTAGATGAGGAGCAGCTGGATCATCGTGACCGTACAAATTCCACGATGATCGAGAAGCTTGCATAATCATCGATCGAGGAGGGGAAAGATAGAGTGAGTTTTTGAAATGCAAGGGAATAGAGTAAAGGAGAAGAGAAAAGAGAGAAAAAATTGGGGATTTATAGAGGGGAGGAACAAAATAGAAAGAAAAGTGGTGAATACTTACTTGCAATGGAGACCGAGGAGAAACCCACTGCCATCGCACTTTCCATATCTCTCTCTCTCTCTCTCTGAGTTGTGTTCGTATGGATGAGAGGTGACGTGTTATCTTTCTCTTTCTTGCTCTATGTAATAGGACCAGCTGGTTTAAGCATCCTGAGAACTGATTGTGGAGAATTTATTAGGACTGTCAATCGGATGGTCAAGCTCGAAGCCCGCCCGTTCGGCCGCTAAAAGCCCCGCCCATAATTAAAATAGAACAAGCCAAACCAAGCTTGTCAAAAGTTGAAGCCCGAACTTTAATTTGGGCTGAGCTTGATCTTGTCCAGCCCGTTATAGGCCCAGGCCCGATAATATATTTACTATATAAATTTTTAAGATTTTTAATGCCCTTAAAAATCAGTAGATATTAATTAAATAGGTTACTTAAACATTAATATCCTATAGGCTATAGTTCGATATTAAATAGGTTTTTTTCTTTCTTTATTTTGCCCCTCTTCAGCCCACTTAATATGATGATCCAAACCGTTGAAGTATACAAATTGGGCCCCTCTTCAGCCCACTCCATATGAACGGTTTGGATCATCATATCTTATATGCTATAGTTCGACTTCAGATTTATTAAATGAATAAGACAAAATCTGGCAAAAAATCAATCGGTGTGGCTTTTCTCACATGCTAAAGCCAACAAGTTTAATGGCTTTCTATGAAATTGGCTTTTCAATGCTTGCCTTAGTCTTTTCTCGTGCAGAAAATAAGAGGTGATGGGCAAGCCCGAAGCCCGTTGTGGAGTTTGGGCAAGCAAATTTTGTAATTTAGTCAAGCCCGAACTCGGCCCGAAGTCCGTTGTATAGACATGGGCTGAGCTTGAGCACCTCAGGCCCGCCCAAGCTCGGCCTGACTGACAATCCTAGAATTTATATGATGGGTGGCCGTGAAAACACGTGAAGTCTAAAAAAAAGTAGGTACAGCCCACTTTTTTCGATGATCCAAACCGTTCATCCGTTTGGGCACAACGTAAATAGGTTGTGCCCCAAAAATCAGTTCCATATTCAGATCAGTTCAGATCGGAGGGTTAGGATCATCCTATGGAACTGATTTTTGAGGCACAACCTTACCTTGTGCCCAAACATATGAACGGTTTGGATCATCGAAAAAAGTGGGCCGTACCTACTTTTTTTAGACTTCACGTGTTTTCACGGCCACCCATCATATAGGTTCTCATGATTGTGAGTCCAAAACGGATTATTGGACTCAAAAATTAAGGCCACTTTTGGCCACATGAAAAGAATATTCCATGGAATATTTGTTGGGCCAGGTGGGATTTGGGAGGATGGTTTTAAATTTCATTTTCTGTACCGGTTTCGGACCCCACTGAAGTCAAAATTTCGGTCGAAATCCGGCGAAACCAAAAAAATACTATTTTATTCGATACCAAATTTCAGCCGAAATTTGGGTAAAATATTAAAGTAATTAAAAAAACAGGTTTTGGGTGAAATTTCGGGAAAAAACGAAATTTTAGACAAAATAAAATACCATTTCGGGTTTTATTGATTGCGGTCGAAATTTAAAACCATGCTTGGGAGAGATGAGATGGAGGCAATTACAAACAAATTCTCTCCTGGACAAGTAATCAGCTACACAATTAGCCTCTTATCAATTACTTTTGGACCATGTGGGCTCATAATGTCCTACAAGATCAACGGTCCCGATTGCACTTAGATGTCCCGAGTTGGATTCTAAAGTTATACTTACCATTGATTTGACGGTGATGTCTTTCTCATCATAAGACATTCTCCTTATATTGCCATTTGTACATGTATAACAACATCTTTGTCATTTTGTAAAATAAATAGGAACCTTTTTCTCATAAAAATTTAGAGCATAGTGTCAACAAATACGTTCAAAGTACACCAAAAACAACTCAGTGGGTCCGCATCATTGAACGTAAAAAACCATTCATACATTGGACCCTAACTTAAATTGACGGTGAGGATGATCCTAACCCTCTAATATGTAGATGTTTAAAAAGGACGACACAGTATAAAAACTTCTCCATATTAAAGGTTTAAGATCACCCTACAGAGATGATTTTCAGGACATAGCCGCTGGAGTTGGGATCCGACGAATGGACGGTTTTGAACATCCTTTGGAAATGATCTATCTGGTAGTGTGGTACAGCCTATTTATGTTGTGGCCCAACAAATGAACGGTTTGGATCATCCCTTTCACGAGCTTTTAATGCCCCCCTCACTCCCACCCCCAAAGTTTCTTCCTCTTCAGTCCATCTATCACAACTGGCCCTGAAAATATTCCAAGGAATATTTTTTCCAAGGTTGCCAAACATGGCCTACTTCCAATTGGTTTTTTTTCCCCTGTTTTTCAGGGGCTTTTCATGCTCCCCTCACTCCACCCCCCCCCCCCCCCCCCATCTTTTCAAGTCTCTCCCTCTCCGCCCATCTCTCTTTCTTTTTTCTTTTTTTTTTTTTTGATTGGTAATTTGGGGTTAGGCAGACCCCCACCAAAATTTATTCAAAAGAAAAATGATTACATACGGTTATAAACGGCTCCATAGGAGTCTTCTAGAAGGATTACATTCAGTTCATGAGGAATAACAGAAGGGGGGATTGGAAGACCCTTACAAGGGCAAGAGATCTTAGATAAGAAATCAGCAGCCCTGTTTCCTTCTCGCCCATCTCTCACAACTGCCTTTTCTATATTGATATATAGACAAAAGCATCTCAGTTAATATATAAACAAAAAACAAGCTAATTCTGAAAAGCTAAAAGCATCTCAGTACATTACATCATTGAATCAGCGAAACCAAACAGCACTCCAATGACACTTGCTGACCATCTGAAGTAGATAGCTCGAATCGTACGGGCTTTATATCCCACCCATGAACATGCTCGAAATCAGACACGAAAATCTTCCAAGGTGAAGCCTGAATGACAGACTGTACACACCGGCAGGGGAGCGAAACTTCACTGACCCATCTACTTCAAACCACAATATTTGATGCAAAAAAGCTACCACATGGAACCTGCAAAGCAAGAACAAGAAATGCAGAAATTTCGGCCCAAAAAAACAACATTTGGAGCGCCTTTCTGAATTTAGGCCGAAATTCCGGAAATTTTGGGATTTCGGCTAAAATGATAGACTTGTCTGTGAAAAGTGCCGATGTGACTTGCTGTGAAAAGTACACAATTACATATGCGACCCAATTACATATGATGGATAAAAGTGTACAAATGATAGACTTGTCTGTGAAAAGTGCCTATCTGACCCAATTAAATATGCGCCCACCCCACCCTTTCTGGAAGAAGATATGGACAAACACTTGCCAGTGCAAAATTTGAGTATTCAAGTGGCAAGTGAGCATGGAGTTATTGCCTTCCATGGCTAAGGTCCTTTCAATTAACATCACCCGATTCCGTAAGTGCCTCAGACATAAGGTCAAAGAGGACGCCATCTTCTATTCCTCTGGAGAGCCCTTGGAGACCACCTCTCCGTATATCTCACCCATCGAAACTCCTCAAAAGAAGCCATCGCCCAATTGCACCTTCATGCCACCAAATCTGGGAGAATCTGCATAATCTGGCTCATAGCTCAGTTCATTGTTGCTTGGCGTAAATGGAGGAGAAGAAATGAGCTTGTCTTTCATAGTTCTCAAACCAGAATCTCCCAAATCTGGTTAAGAGCCCATGCATACATCATTGAATTAGCGAAACTGAGCTCTAGGCCTTCTTTTGAAAACAATTTGGAGCTTCAGCTCTTCAACTTATAGAGCTAGATAGATACCCAGAATAAACTCCTCCGAACCAGCCAAGTTTAATGGTATCCACCCCAATAAGCATGCTACAAGTTAAACTTTGACAGGATCTCCAAAGGAAACCCCGTCAAACCGGTGCAGAAGGCGCGACCCTTGACAATGATGAGAAGTTCCTTTTTTTTGAAAGATAATGATTTTATTAAGAGAAAATTTTACAAACATCAATGGGCAAAGGCATCCCCGAAACATTTGATCTCTCGATACTCTTGATTTCGCTAATCTGTCCGCAAGATCGTTAGCACTACCTGGGAAATGGGAGAACGTAATCTCGGGCCCTCTGATCATCCCATGGATCTAACCGATATACTTCGTGAGTTCCCAAGGCCCTATGCTTTATCCATTGGCCCAAGAAAAGATGTTTGAAGAGTCTCCTTCCACCTCCAATCCTCCTCACCGTGGTCTGGAATAGGAATGAAGAACGCGGCCATCAATGCCAACTAACTGGGGGCCTGTCAAGTGAGCAACCGTTGACAGCAACTTAGGGGAGTTTGGTTGAGGGGGAAACATCTAGCTGCAACTTTAATATTTAGAATTTTCTCATCATGATAGATTTCCAATTCCTAAGAATGGTGTTCATAGAAAACCCCCAAAATGCTTTTCCAATCGTCACCGAACTAGCCACATTGAATTTGATCTTCCAGCCGTCCAAGCCATCAAAGTACCTCTATCCTCATAAAGCATGAAAGTTCATCTCTTCCCAAATTCCCTATATCACTGCAAACGGAATAAGCTCCCATAGATCAAATGAAACCCGTTCCTTAACTATCAAAAACACTCCATGACAGACTTCAACAGCACTCATTGTATTTCAAACTGGTAAAAAACACACTACATCGATACAATAAGGAGGAAACCGCTTTGTAGTGGAGGAAATGGTGCTCAATGGTTTCTTCATCCAAACACATAACGCAGCTATTTGCCATCTAAAATTTGCACCTTGAGCCTGTCCACTGTGCCGATTTTTTTTTTAAAAGCATGATCGCACATTAGAAGGCTTGGATTCTAGTGGAAACTGGAGCCAAATAAACCTGTTGCTAAGGAAAGGATGTCTGCCTCGGAGAGATTAGAAGGATCTAACTGAGAAAATGCCCCTCCGGTCTTTCATACACTGGGAAACAAAGCATTCTCCCAAGATGAAAAGCAAGTTACTAAGATAATCAAGTTATGGATCCTTGAGGCTTCTATAAAATAACCAACGCCATATTACTCTTTCCCCAATCTTTCATAACAATCAAAGATTCCTGCATTTTAATCTCTTGCTATCCAAATCGAGCCTCAAACAATTTCCACGTCTTTCTTTCTTTTTTTCTTAATTTCATCCCACAATTCCAACGCTGTCTAGGGTCAATAGGGCAATAGACAGAAGACATCATCCACCTGAAATCATTCCATCAATTTATGAAAATAGTCGTAAGCACAAATCTTTCGGTTCTGCTATCCTCCATGACCAACAAATCCATATACCAAAAATTAGCATGAAACTGGATCACCCTGTAGCTAGAAGAGAGATCGAGTCAATATTATATGAAGAACCACAGACAACCCGGGTCAGCCGGATAGAACAGACCCTCTTTTGGTTTTCCTACAATATAAGACCACAGGGTGTCTAGACTCTCAAATTCCTAACTAACTTGACCTTCGTGCTAGGCCTCAATCCCCTCACATTCCAAGTAATGGTGGCCATCATCATTAACTATTTTTTGTATGTCTTTCATGTTCTCCGCTGTTTGTTACCTTCCTTTCTTCTTCTTTTTTGAAATGATGGAGTTTTATTAAAAGAGAGAAACAGAACCATGGACCGTTCAAAAAAACAGAGAGAGAGAGAGAGAGAGAGAGAGAGAGAGAGAGAGAGAGAGAGAGAGAACCACGAGAAGGTCGAGAGCGAAAGAAAACATAAAGAGGATAAAAAAGCTACAAGAAATACAATCATCAGGGAATAAGAAATCGAATATCTCCAGGGATGAATGCTCCACTCCGGCTCTAACAAGACGGTCTGCCTCCCCGTTAGCCAACCATGATTGGTTTGTACTCCACCATATGCTTGTTGCAGTGATGAAGCACATTGCTTTAAATACATTGCTGTAAACAAAGCACCCGACTTTCACCTCCAAACATGATTGAACCGAACCAGGTGGCTCTCCACACAGTCTCATCAATGAACTCTGAGAATCTCCACGTGTGGGGAAGCCTTCCGTCCAACCGCCTTAGTGAACAATGCCAAAGCTTCAAATTTTTCTCCTCCACTGAGATACCTATCTTGGTTGCAGCATCCGTTTTGTTGTTCTCCAAATCTTCCGTCATTTCTTGATTCAGAAACTAAAGCTCAAAAGATATAATCTTAGATGAAGATGAAGAATTGTCTTCTGAGTTGGAGGTTTAGGCATTACTGTTAATTGGTAGGGGAATTCAACTCCACAGGTTTTATCACTTTGGCCTCATCCTCATCCTCACAGATTTATACCTTAAATTAACCACTTTCACTATATTTAGCCATGTTTGGTCTGAAATAAGCTTTCCCATATCCATCCATCCATCCCCCCCTTCCTCTTCTTTTCCTTTCATTTCCAATCCTTTCTCCTCTCTCCTCTGACTTTAACTTCTCCTGCTGTTAAAGAGACATTTGGAGTGGCCCCCCTCATCATAGGAAGCTAAATGGAAAATTGGGATGGTATTTCACTTCACTGTGGATTGATTCCTAGTTGATTGATGGTCCCAATCAAGGCATAATCAATAGTGCTCCATCAGATCAAACTGTAACAGAATTCCATCATTGACACTTCCTCTAATTGATGGACAACACCCACAGTATCCAGTATGGCAATCAACTTACTCTAAGAAGGATATGACAAAATGCAACCCTTAGGCCAACTACATGCAATTCAGAATTCTGAAATGTGTACAACTAAAGTTCGGAAAGCAAAACCAACCAAAGCAGGATTGAGTATTTGGATAAGTACACAGATTGGGTCCATCTCTATCATAGGCAGCAAAATGGAGAATTCGGATCATACTTACATCAATACGGACTGGTTTCAAGCTGGCTGAAGGTTCCATTTAATATTTGCATAGCTGCGCACTGTCAGGTCAATCCTTAAACTACAGCAGCAGCAGCAGCAAAGGAAGAAAACTGAAGAGGACATACACAGCTAAACAAATAGGAGAAGCTCTAAAGATTCAAGCAACTAATATGAATATAATGGCATAAAATACATAAATAAGAAGTAAATTGCGTCCGATATAGATTGAAATCTACGTCGACTATTTATTTTACTTCAATTTGAACTTGAATCATTCTCTAACTTGTCACTAACCATAACTGCAGCAATCGGTGCTGGTATGTTTGCATCAGATGCTTTCTCTTATTCATGAACAGCACCTAGATCATTCAATCTGGCAACCAGTCTAGTATTGGAAAAGTAAAGAGTCTTACGCTCCCTCCACATTAAAAACTTGATGCAATAGTTTGGGCTGTACATGGTTACTACATTAGGAAGCAAAACAAGAGCCAAGCATTCAAGTGGGAAATGGAAGCAGGAAGCAAGAAACAGGGAAATAATAAAAAAATCATGTGAGAAACACATTTGGAAACATATAAGCAACATTTGTGAAGTGATAGGGATGCGTCAAGGGAAACAAGTACGAGATGTTAGAGAAACATATAAGAACACACCTAAACAGTGTGGGAAATGCTTCTAACACATATAATAAGAACCTCCGAAACATAAGAACACCTATAAAGAGTGTTTGAAGTTGGAAAGGAACACTTTTCAAGAAGTGCTTCTAAAGCACGTACATGTGGCAGTGGGCTATGCAAGGGTACCTTGGCAAAAATTCTCTAGAAAATATCAATTATGAAATTTATAGCCCGTGATCGAGCGGGTGGGATTGACAATAGATGCAAGACCGTATAGGTAAGAGGAAATCTTAAGTGGCGCACTAAATGCATGTTTTTCTTTTGTGTGTGTGCGTGCGTGCGTGTGCGTGGGTGGGGGGGTAGATATTGCTAGTTGAATGTTCTTGAGCACCAGAATCACATGCCAGGTTACTGATATGTCCACTTTTACTTATTTTATTTTATTTTTTATTTCTCTAGATTTTTTATTGTCATTTTTAATTTGTATTTGCATTAGTTTTTTGTGTGATTTCTGTGTCTATGTACAAAATATGTTAGCTTGTTTCTTTACAAGCTTTTAGACATAAATATATGCATTTGTATTGTTGGCTATTTTGAATGGCATGTGCGTTTATGTTTTCCTTTGTTTTTTTTACTAAAATTAGAGGCGGCATTCATGCACACACTATTTTTCTCAAAGGGTTTTGTTTCCCCGTCAATTCTCAATTATGAGTGCAACTTGGGTTGAGCTCAAACCTAACCTGACGAGCTCAACCCGATTTTGGCTTGGGTAGGATTTGGTTAAGGTTGGAAAAGCCAACTTGACTTAATTTTGGGTTGGGTTAGCGTTGAAGCCTGGGGCAGCCGTACACGATTCCATTCCCCTAATTTTACCGTGAATTTTCAAAATCTTAGGGTTATATTTTTTTATTTTATTTTTTGCCTCAGACCAACCCGAACCCAACCCAATCCAACTTGGACCTTACTTGGAAAATCAGGTTAGACAAGTTGGGTTAGGGTTGAGACATTTAGAGGCAAGTTGGACTAGGGTTGCACATTTAGAGGCAAGTTGGGTTATGATTGACTCTCCTCAACCTGAGGCTAAAGTTGCAATGGGGACATCAACAATGCAAAAGAATTCAAGGTTTACAAGCACAGACATGGGGGATGAGACTGATGGTGGAGATTCTAGCATGGGCCACAGACATGGGTTTCCTTTTTTTATTATTTATTTCTATTTTCTTCATTTTATTTGTAGCCTACTTTTTAGGCATCAAATCTCATTCGTTTGGCGTGTATTTGGTATTATTAGAAAGGTTTTTCAATTATCTATTTAATGAGCCCAAGATCACATGATTTGGATGTGATTTGAGCAAGTTATGGGTGTTTTTAGGAAGTGGTATAGTTCTATTTCAGTATTACTATTTTAGCTTTTTAACTTTATTTAGTTTACTTTGGATTAGATGAATGGTTGAGATTAGTTGCTCAAGTCTTAAATTATCTTCTACGGTTTCTTTTCTTATAAATACATCTTATGAAAGCAATGTAAGGGACTTTTGAATATTGAATAGAATTGACGTTTTGCTTGAAGCCAGAAATTTGGGTTTTCTTCTTCTCTCTTCTTCTTGGTGGTTTGGAACCATCCTTCTCATCTTCTCTCTTCTTCTCTACTCTCTTTCTCTATCAAATCTACACAACAAGGTTAGTACATCAATCTTTCAAGTTTCTTTTGTGTTTTGGACCCTAAAGTTGAAAAAAAACCAAAATCCATATATCTTGTTTGTTCTTTAAGATCTCAATCTGAGATTTTGCGGGATTGATTTTGAGATTAAACCTCAGCTAAAACATTCAAGATCCCTTACCCTAAACCCCTTTTGAGCCAAGTTGAGATTTTCACCCTTTTAAAGGCCTAAAAGGCTAAAACTAGTTTTTGAGATCCCTAGCCTAAACATACCATCAAAACCCCTCCCTAAACCCTAGATTTACTTCATTTTACCTTTCTAGATCATAACTATAATCTGGACAGCAGTATAACCCCAAAATTCCAAATCTGTAAAATTACCGAAATACCCTTTTAGTCTAAATCTGGACTGCTTTGAACCCCTAACGGCTGTTGATAATTTTCGGATGCTCTTCATTGATTATTATTATTTTCATGCTTGTTTACATCTAATTCATTGGTATTTGCATTAGCTTTTAGTTCTTCTAATCGGTTGCATGCGTAAAACCTAGTTTAGGACTAATTTTGCCATTAACAATCCACTTAGATTAGAGGATCTTTTACCTATTGATTAATTTGCATAAGATTTATTTCTTGTTAATTGTGATTTTTCTAATTATTGAAAGCATATAACGTCTCGTTATTGCTGCTGCCCCGTAAAAAAATTAGAGCCAAATCAGCCATAGGTTAGTTCTTTAGGTGTTTGAGTCTTCCATGTTAATAACACTAAATCTTTCTTAAAGCATTTATCCCATTAGGAGTGTAGGAATCTCCCTAAATTAGGTATTGTCCTGCATCAGGTTGGATCGGGTAAGGGATGAGGTAATGCTACCCCAGATTGTGCTTTAGGTTGGCCCCAACCAGCCCCAACTTGGTCCGAGTTCCACCCATATTCTTAATAATCCCCCCCATGTTTTCGAATCGCGTACCCTTTTTTACCAATCGCGTCCGCCTAATTCCCCATTTGTTTCATCATGACCCCAATATTGTTTCAAATGCATTATGGATCCATGCCATAAATGTTTTTGCTTCAAACTTAAGAAAACTTGAGAGTGTTCCAATCTATGTTTCGCAAAATTTAGGAACATTTCCTGTGTGTTGTCTGAAAGGTTTCCCAACACCACCCACCCAAAAAAATTGTTTTCACTAAAACACATCCCCTCACCTAGGCATTTCCAATAACTATGGGGCAGACTGCAACAATGATTCGCAAACTTGGCCTAACCTAGTCTAAGATTACTTGTCTAGTTTGAAGTATGTGTTGACCCATTATTTCGAAAGGAAAACAAACTATTAGACAAATACATAATCTACAGAATTTGGCTAGGAAGTCAACTATGACAATTACCATTCAAAAAAGAGTCAACTGAGACAATAAACTAGTCAAAATTATGTCCTAACAAGAACAAAGTTGGTCTGACTTAGAAAGTTCGAGTCAAGTTGACTAGGACCCAAGATGAGCTAGAACATTGACTCATCTTAGCTCAACAATTTCACCTACAGCTAGACCAGATTCAAGAAAACTATGGCCAAGTTCAAGGTACACATGTTGATTGGCACATGTAACATTTAGATGCTGTATACTCTACACAAGTGATCTACCAAGTCAACTGAGAAACTAATCCACATGAAAATATGTTCGTAACAAGGCCAAAACTAAGCTGGCAGAATCAACAAAAACTAAATTTCTTGACTTTTCCTTCTCATGTTCTCAAAACCCAATAAGAACCAAATACAGTTTAGAGAAGGCAATTAGACTGATGGCTCGAAAACGGGAACAATCACGAGGTGCTTCCTTTGCAGTCCTAAGATTGTCAAGATTGACAGAAGTAATGAGCTGTCAAAACTCACATAAAAAAATTGCCAGTGTAACTCATGGGGCTGTGTTATTCAGGCAATATGGCCTCCAGAATCCAATGAATGGGGGCTCCTAACACAGAGCCAGTGATTTTCAATGCATGAGTAAGTTGGTCAGGAATTACACATAAACAGTGAATGAATACATAAACAAGTAGTTCCTTGATGATACATTTTTTAAAATTGGTTACAATTTCACTCAATAGTTCCTCAATGATACTAAGGAAATTATTATTATTCAAAGATGACGTAAACTTCAGCTGGTTCATTTTGTCCGGTGAATTCTAACTACGGGAGTGTTTTACCTGCACATGAAAATGTAAAGATACAAATAATGGTAAGCAATAATTAAAAGTGAAATAAGGTGAAGTAAACTTCAGCTTGTTCATTCTGTCAGGTGAACTCTAGCTATGGGAGTGTTTTACGTGCACATGAAAATGTAAACAAATACATAATGGTAAGCACCAGTTAGAAGTGATGTGTTCGAAAAATGGATTCATCCCAGTGTCTTGTTGGACCCAATTACATGGATCGATTATATCGTGTTGTGATCATAAGAGAAAGGTAAGGGAGCTTTGGTGATACACGGCCAAAGGGCACGAGTAGAGCTCCACCAAAAACAAAAATGTAACCGAAAAAAGAACTCTTTATAAACCTCCATAAATCTGCCCATTTTTACCCTCCATAAATGGAAGGGTTAGGATGATCCTATGGACCTGATTTTTTGTGGGCACCATATCCATCTAAGGGCCTTTCAAATGAGTGGTTTCGATCACCCAAGAAATGTGGGCCCCTTATGTTTTGTGAGCGCCACCTCATATAAGCTATATGAGGTGACACCTTAGGAACTCTATTCTCTCTCTCTCTCTCTCTCTCTCTCTATATATATATATATATATATATATATATATATATATATATATATAGAGAGAGAGAGAGAGAGAGAGGAAAATGATTGTGACCTTGAAGCACATATAGCTTATATGAGCTTGAGGGCCCAAACACATGTGGGTCCACATTGTTAGGATGATCCAAAGCATTCATTTGAAAGGCCCTTACATAGATAGGGTGTGTATAAAAAATCAGCTCCATAGGATCATCCTAACCCATCCAAAAGTGGAGGGCAAAATGGACAGACACCGATTGCCACAAATCTGCCCATTTTTGCCCTCCGCTTTTGGAGGGGTTAGGATGATCCAATGGAGCAGATTTTTGGTACACACCCTATCTATGATGCGGCCTTGCAAATGAATGGTATGGATCAGCACAAAAAATGTGGGACGCATGTGTTTGGGCCCTCAAGCTCACATAAGCTATATGAGCTTCAAGCTCACAATCATTTTCCTCATATATATATATATATATATATGAGGAAAAGGATTGTGAGCTTGAGCTCAAAAACCATTGAGGCCCACATTGTTAGGATGATCCAAAGCATTCACTAGAAAGGGCCTTACATAGATAGGGTGTGTACAAAAAATCAGCTCCATAGGATCATCCTAACCCACCCATTTGTGGAGGTCAAAATGGACAGACCACAAATCTGCCCATTTTTGCCCTCCACTTTTGGAGGGGTTAGGATGATTCAATGGAGCTGATTTTTGGTACACACCCTATCTATGATAGGCCCTTGCAGATGAATGGTTTGGATCCTCACAGAAATTGTGGGACCCATGTGAATGGTGCACTCAAGCGCACCATTCCTTATTAGAGCTTGAGCGCACGAACATATTCCTCTATATATATATATATATATATATATATATATAAATGGGAATGACATGAAAAGTGTTTTTCAAAACATATCATTAAGGGCGTTACGACGATATATGAGAGGAATGGAGAAAAACTCGTGATTGGTGTGGGGGTATAGGTAGGCTATAAGTCAATTGATAAAAGATTGAGCGCCCGTGGAAAACGGCAGCGTCGTATATAATTACTCTTTTCTTTGTACCTTAACAACAAGAAAGGCTTACCTTTGGAACAAAAAAGTAATAAGAGAGGTGCACAGACCAATCAATCGTATCGGTCGTATTCTTGAATTTGGAATGAAAAACACTTTTCATTCCTCCCGTATATAGTCATAATGCCCTTAATGATAGGTTTTGAAAAACAATTTTCATGTCATTCCCATATATATATATATATATATATATATATATATATATAGAGAGAGAGAGAGAGAGAGAGAGAGAGTTAAGTGAAGCTACACATACGTGTAGCTAACTTAGCTACACCGACGGCTTAAAATACAGTGGGCCCACATTGTTTGGATGATCCAAACCATTCATTTAATAGGCCCTCACATTGGTAGGGTGTGCCCAAAAAATCAGCTCCATTGGATGATCCCAACCCTTCAAACTGTGGAGGCAAACATGGACAGTTTTGTGAAGGTTTTTACAAGTTCATTTTTTCCTCCAAAAATTGTAGGGTTGGGATGATCCTATGGAGCTGATTTTTTGGGCACATCCTATTTATGTGAGGGCCCATCAAACGAATGGTTTGCATCACACAAACAATGTGGGGCCCATTGTATTTTAAGCCGTCGGTGTAGCTAAGTTAGCTACACGTATATATATATATATATATATATATATATATATATATAGAGAGAGAGAGAGAGAGAGACAGAGAGAGTGTGTAGGTAACTTTCCTACACACTTGTGTAGGTAAGTTACCTACACACTAGCTTAAAATACAGTGGGGGCCCACATTGTTTGGGTGATCCAAACCATTCATTTGAATGGTCCTCACAGAGATAGGGTGTTCACAAAAAATCAGATCCATAGGATCATCCCAACCCTACGATTTGTGGAGGTAAAATTGACGTGTATAAACCTTCACAAATTAGTCCATTTTTTGCCTCCATAGTTTGAATGGTTGGGATGATCCTATGGATCTGATTTTTTGTGGACACCCTATCTATGTGAGGACCATTCAAATGAATGGTTTGGATCACCCAAACAATGTGGGCCCCCACTGTATTTTAAGCTAGTGTGTAGGTAACTTACCTACACAAGTGTGTAGGAAATGTTTTCTCATATATATATATATATATATATATATATATATATATATATATATATATATATATATATATATATATATATGAGTTAAGTGAAGCTACACATACGTGTAGCTAACTTAGCTACACCGACGGCTTAAAATATAGTGGGCCCACATTATTTGGGTGATCCAAACCATTCATTTGATAGGACCTCACATTGATAGGGTGTGCCCAAAAAATCAGCTCCATTGGATGATCTCAACCTTTCAAACTGTGGAGGCAAAAATGGACAGATTTGTGAAGGTTTTTACACGTCCATTTTTGCCTTCACAAATCGTAGGGTTGGGATGATCCTATGGAGCTGACTTTTTGGGCACACCCTATCTATGTGAGGGCCCATCAAATGAATGGTTTGCATCACCCAAACAATGTGGGGCCCACTGTATTTTAAGCCGTCGGTGTAGCTAAGTTAGCTACACGTATGTGTAGCTACACTTTTCTCTCTCTCTCTCTCTCTCTCTCTCTCTCTCTCTCTATATATATATATATATATATATATATATATATATATATATATATATATATATACGAAAACAACTTACAAGAGATTACTACATTTTTTCTCCCTTAAGCTTTCACCCTTGAAGCATCTCCCTAAACTTTCCCTTGAAGTTCTTAATCTTACCATCTATAAACAAAGACCCCAAACTTCTAGACTCAAGAGACACATAAAAATAGCAAATACATTAACCACATAGTTGTAGTTCCCATGACTCATCTAGGAATACTAATCAACAACACAGGAAATCACCATTTGACTTTTTGATAATCCAATTAGCCATAAAGACTCTAGGAAACACAAAAAACACTTTATATTTTCCACACACAATAATTTCCTAGAAGACTACAATGGCTTTTCAAAAAACCATGCACATTCATTTGGATTAAGAATTTCCAACACCCCTACTTAAATCAAAATCGCAAACAGTTTCTAAGCTTCATCAACATGATCATCATATGAACTTGTTGAAATCTTCATCTTCAACATAGCAATTTCTCCTTCAAGCAACTTGGTCTGATTCTTCAAATCTGCCATACGTTCTCTTTCTTCCATTAGGTTACCATGATTAGCATCCACAAAGACGATAGAGTAGCAGGCCGGCAAGAAATGAACGACGACATGTGCTGCAGTTTCTTCAGCTTCTTTCTTTGTGCTTGCCACCTTTCAAAAAAATTTATTGAAAATTCCATCGTTTCCAACTTCAACCGAGACTTTGAAAATGAGTCAGTGGTCTGGTGCTTCTGTCCAAACAGTATAAACATGAGGTTTTAGCTTCAAATTTTCCAAAGCTTCCAATAGAAATGCTTTAAATGAAGCTTATACAACAATGGTTTCCATGGTGCAACTGCATAAACAAAAGATAATATCATTGCCTTTATGCAACGCCAACGGGATAAAGAAGAAAATTGTTCTTTTTCCCAACACTCATTGAGACAGTAAGAGAAATTTGTTCTCTTTTCCGGAACACAAAAGATGACACTTTTCCTTTCAACCTGAGAAATAAGAGAAGAGTCGTTCTCTTATTCACACCACTAAAATTTTGCACCATCCAATCAAATGAAAACACCACAAGAAGATATAGAGAAGAGAATCGTTCTCTATTCTAACAAAAAGTCTTAAACAAATCCTCTCTGTTAAACCTTTAAATGGACCATAATCATCCTTAAAATCTTTAAAATAGATAATCTATCCAACCCATACACTTGAAGGAAATTTCTTCTCTTGAAAATTCGAATCTTGAAAAGAAGTCTACTTTGACATATCTCCTCTATTTTTACAATAACTCTTTCTAGAAAACTCTGATTGATTATCTGTTTTTTTTTTTTTTTTTTGTAAACTAGACCCAAAAATCTATGAATTGGTATATTATATGCCAAGTTTTGACTAAAAAAAGTTACTTGGAAAAACAGAATAAAAACGTGCAAAAATCTAAGACTGGTTTTTTCAACACAACACGCCCTGTGCTCTAATACCACGTGTTGGCCGCAATTACATGGATCGATTATATCGTGTTGTGATCATAAGAGAAAGGTAAGAGAGCTTTGGAGATACATGTCTAAAGGGCACGTGTAGATCTCCACCAAAAACACAAATGCAAAACCAAAATAAGAACTCTTTATATATATATATATATATATATATATATATATATATATATATATATATATATATATATATATATGAGGAAAGTGTTGGTGAGCTTAAGCTCACCAAACTTATGGTGAGCTTAAGCGCCCAATCACATTGGGGCCTACTTTGTTAGGATGATCCAAAGCATTCATTTGAAAGGCCCTTACATAGATGGGGTGTGTACCAAAAATCAGCTCCATAGGATCATCCTAATCCATCCATTTGTTGAGGTCAAAATGGACAGACATTATTTGTCCACAAATCTGACCATTTTTGTCCTCCACAAATGGAGGGGTTAGGATGATCCTATGGAGCTGATTTTTGGTACACACCCTATCTATGATAGGGCCTTGCAAATGAATGGTTTGGATCACCACAAAAAATGTGGGACCCATGTGATTGGGGCGCTTAAGCTCACCAACACTTTCCTCATATATATATATATATATATATATATATATATATATATATAGAGAGAGAGAGAGAGAGGAAACGGTTTGTGTGCAGCTGCATAGAGAAGCTATCTGTGCATGGCTGCATAAACCATGGTGGGGGCCACATTTTTTGGGGGATCCAAAGCATTCATTTGGAAGGCCCATCCATGGATAGGTTGTGCACCAAAAATCAGCCCTATAGGATCATCCTAACCCAATCAAAGTTGAAGGGGAAAATGGACAGACGCTGTTTCTGCCCATTTTTTCCCTCCACAAATGGCAGGGTTAGGATGATCCTAAAGGGGTGATTTTTGGTACACACCCTATCCATGGAAGGGCCTTCTAAATGAATGCTTCGGATCCCCCAAAAAATGTGGCCCCCCCATGGTTTGTGCAGCCATGCACAGATAGCTTATCTGTGCAGCTGCACACAAACCATTTCCTCATATATATATACTAGCAAAAAACCCCGTGCGATGCACGGGCCGACAAAGAACTGTACGGACCACATCACGGGTTGATCCAAACTGTCCATGTGATGGAACACAACATAAATAGGTTGTGCCCCAAAAATCATTTCCATAGGCTGATCCTAGCCCTCCAATCTATAGAGGTTTCCATAATATGTTGTTCCTCTTAAATCGGATGGTTAAGATCACCCTATAGATTTTTTTATTAAAAAGGCATAAAGGAGGGGGGTAGGATTGAAATTATTTGGCTTTAATGGGTGCCTTTGTTAAAAAGCATAAAGGAGGGCGTAGGATTGAAAATATGTGTGTTGAATGGGTGCCTTTGTTAAAAAAAGTCAAAAAGAGTGATGTGTAATTCTACAAAAAATTCTCTTATTTTCTCTTCTACTATATATATATATGAGGAAAATGATTGTGAGCTTGAAGCTCATATAGCTTATATGAGCTTGAGGGCCCAAACACATGGGTCCCACATTTTTTGTGGTGATCCAAACCATTCATTTGCAAGGCCCCATCATAGATAGGGTGTGTACCAAAAATCAGCTCGGTTGGATCATCCTAACCCCTCCAAAAGTTGAGGGCAAAAATGGGCAGATTTGTGGCAAACGGTGTCTGTCCATTTTGCCCTCCACTTTTGGATGGGTTAGGATGATCCTATGGAGCTGATTTTTTGTACACGCCCTATCTATGTAAGGGCCTTTCAAATGAATGCTTTGGATCATCCTAACAATGTGGGCCCACATGTGTTTGGGCCCTCAAGCTCATATAAGCTATATGAGCTTCAAGCTCACAATCATTTTCCTCTATATATATATATATATATATATATATATATATGTGTGTGTGTGTGTGTGTGTGTGTGTGTGTGTGTGTGTGTGAGAGAGAGAGAGAGAGAGAGAGAGAGAGAGAGAGAGAGAGAGAGAAAAGTGTTTCTAAGCACGTGCTTAGGGAACTCTCTAAGCACAAGTGGCTTAAAAGGCCACCGATTGGTCGCTTTTTGTGGACCCCGCAGAGGTGAACCCGCCATAAGAACCAATCGGTGGCTTTTTAAGCCACTTGTACTAAGGGAGCTCCCTAAGCACGTGCTTAGAAACACTTCTCTCTCTCTCTCTCTCTCTCTCTCTCTCTCTATATATATATATATATATATATATATATATATATATATATATATATATATATATACATTTTAAGCCACTTGTGCTTTGGGAGCTCCCTAAGCACGTGCTTAGAAACACTTTTCTCTCTCTATATATATATATATATATATGAAAACAACTTACAAGAGATTACTAAACTTGTTTTCCTTTAAGCCTTCACCCTTGAAGTTTCTCTCTAAACTTTCTCTTGAAGTTCTTAAGCTTACAATCTCTACACAAAGACTCCATATTTATAGACTAAAGAGACACCTAAAAATAGCAAATACATTAACCACAAAGTTATAGTTCCCATGAGTCATCTAGGAATACTAATCAATAACATAGGAAATCACCATTTGACTCTTTGATAATCCAACTAGACATAAAGACTCTAGAAAACAGAAAAGACACTTTATATTTTCCACACACAATAACTTCCTAGAAGACTACAATGACTTTTCACTAATCCAAGCATGTTAATTTTGATTTAATATTTCCAGCACCCCTCCTTAAATCAAAATCCCAAATAGTTTCCAATCTTCATCAACATGATCATCATCTGAACTTGATGAAATCTTCATCTTCAACGTAGTAATTTCTCCTTCAAGAAACTCGGTCCGATTTTTCAAATCTGCCACACACTCTCTTGCTTCCATTAGGTTACGATGATTAGCATCCACTAAGACGACAAGGTAGCATGCCAACAAGAAATGAATGGCGACATATGCTACACTTTCTTCAGCTTCTTTCTTTGTGCTTGCCACCTTTCCAAAAATTTTATTGAAAATTCCATCGTTTCCAACTTCAATCGAGGCTTTGAAAATGGGTTTGTGGTCCGGTACATCTTTCCAAACAGCATAGATAGGAGGTTTTAGTTTCAATTTTTCAGAAGCTTCCATTAGAAATGCTTTGAACGAAGCTTTCACAACAATGGTTTCCATGGTGCAACTGCAACTCAACTCCACTAAGCCTTTGTCCCAAACTCTATGAAATGAATCCTATAGAATGGTGTAACTGCATAAGCAAAAAATATTATAGTTGCCTTTATGCAACGCCAACAGGATAAAGAAGAAATTGTTCTTTTTCCCAACACTCATCAGGACAATAAGACAAATTTGTTCGCTTTCCCGGAACACAGAAGATGACACTTGTCCTTTCAACCTTGAGAAATAAGAGAAGAGTATCATTCTCTTATTCACACCACTAAAATTTTGCACCATCCAATCAAATGGAAACACCACAAGTAGATATAGAGAAGAGAATCGTTCTCTATTCTAACAAAAAATCTTAAACAAATCATCTCTGTTAAACCTTTAAATGGACAATAATCATCCTAAAAACCTTTAAAATTAATAATCTTTCCAACCCATACACATGAAGTTAATTTCTTCTCTTGAAAATTCGAATCTTGAAAAACAGTCTGCTTTGACATATCTCTACTATTTTGACAATAACTCTTTGTAGAAAACTCCGATTGATGATCTGTTTTTTTTTTTTTTGGAACTAAACTAAAAAATCTTTGAATTTGTATATTATAAGCCTCGTTTTGACTGGAAAAAGTTACTCGGAAAAAAAGAATAAAAAAGTGCAAAAATCTTTAACGGGTTTTTCAATACAACACGCCCTATGCTTTGATACCACTTGTTGGTATCACCGTTTAGCTCTGATACCACCTGTTGACCCCAATTACATGGGTTGATTATACCGTGGTGTGATCATAAGAGAAATGTAAGGGAGCTTTGGAGATATACGGCCAAAGGGCACGTAGCTCAATCAAAAACACAAATGCAACACCAAAATAAGAATTCTTTACATATATCAAAACAACTTACAAAATATTACTACACTTGTTCTCCGTTAAGCCTTCAACCCTGAAGCTTCTCTCTAAACTTTCCCTTTTGATCACAAGATTCACAGTACGATATAATCTATACATGTAATTGGGGCCAATAAGTAGAAATCATTGTTGAAAAAGCTTCGTTCAAAACATTTCTAATGGAAGCTTCGGAAAAGTTGAAGCTAAAACCTCTCGTTTATGCTATTTGGAAAGAAAGACGGGACCGGGAACACATTTTCAAAGCCTCGGTTGAAGTTGGAAACGATGGAATTTTTAATAATTTTTTTGAAAAGGTAGCAAGCACAAAGAAAGAAGCTGAAGAAAGTCCAGCACATATCGCCGTTCATTTCTTGCCGGCATGCTACCCTATCGTCTTCGTGGATGCTAATCATCGTAACATAATTGAAGAAAGAGAACGTGTGGCAGATTTGAAGAATCGAACCGAGTTGCTTGAAGGAGAAACTGGTATGTTGAAGATGAAGATTTCATCAAGTTCAAATGATGAGCATGTTGATGAAGATTAGAAACTGTTTGAAATTTTGATTTAAGGAGGGGTGTTGCAAATGGTAAATCAAAATTAATATGTGCATTTTTTTGTGAAAAGACTTCGTAGTCTTCTAGAAAGTTATTGTGCGTGGAAAATATAAAGTGTCTTTTATGTTTCCTAGAGTCTATGTCTAGTTAGATGATCAAAGAGTCAAATAGTGATTTCCTATGTTGTTGATTAATATTCCTAGATGACTCTTGGGAACTACAACTATGTGGTTAATGTATTTGCTATTTTTAGGTGTCTCTAGAGTTTATAAGTATGGAGTCTTTGTGTAAAGATGGTAAGCTTAAGAACTTCAAGGGAAAGTTTAGGGAGAAGCTCCAAGGGTGAAGGCTTAAGGGAGAACAAGTGTAGTAATCTCTTGTAAGTTGTTTTGATATTAATAAAGAGTTTTTATTTTGGTGTAACATTTGGGTTGTTTTGATATATATTTATATATAAAGAGTTCTTATTTTGGTGTTACATTTGCGTTTTTGGTGTAGCTCTATACGTGCCCTTTGCCCGTGTATCTCCAAAGCCCCCTTGCCTTTCTCTTACGATCACAACAAGAAATAATCGATCCATGTAATTGGGACCAACAAGTGGTATCAGAGCATAGGGTGTGTTGTGTTGGAAAACTAGTCCAAGATTTTTGCACGTTTTTATTCTATTTTTCAGAGTAACTTTTTTCAGTCAAAACGTGGCTTATATATAATATACCAATTCAAAGATTTTTTAGTCTAATTTCAAACAAAAAAACGGATCATCAATCGGAGTTTTCTACAAAGAGTTATTGTCAAAATAGTGGAGATATGTCAAAGTAGATTGTGTATGGGTTGGAAAGATTATCTATTTTAAAGGTTTTTAGAATGATTATAGTCCATTTAAAGGTTTACAAGTTTACAGAGAGGATTTGTTGAAGATTTTTTGTTAGAATAGAAAACTATTCTCTTCTGAGGAAGCACGGATAAGGGTACGGGGTGCGGGTACGACACGATACGGGTACGTGGATACGTGATTTTTAAAAAAAATATGATACGGGTACATTGAGGATACGCTGAATATAATATATTTTTATATTTTATTATATATTTATAAAAATAAAAAAATAAATATTTTGTTAAAGAATTCAAACAATTTAATTGGAGAACAATCAAATAACAATAACATCACCAAAATCTAATATTACTTCTAAGTTGTTAGGTTTTTATTTATGGGATATATATATATATATATATATATATATATATATATATATATATATATATTAGAGATATTTTGATATATTCAACCCCCCTTTTGTTAATTGGGACAACCCCTCTATTGTAAATCTGTAATTTTCGATTTAATTTGAACCGAGTGCGCACCCGATACGTACACAAACCCGGGTGCGTATCCAGTACGCACCCAAAGAGTACCCAAGAGCACCCGCACCCGATACGCACCCGACACGGGTACGTGGGCCTCCGGAGAGTACCCATGCTTCTTACCTCTTCTCTATATCTACTTGTGATGTTTCCATTTGATTGGATGGTGTAAAATTTTAGTGGTGTGAATAAGGGAACGGTACTCTTCTCTTATTTCAAGGTTGAAAGGACAAGTGTCTTATTTTGTGTTCTGGGAAAGAGAACGAATTTCTCTTATTGCCCCGATGAGTGTTGGGAAAAAGAACAATTTTCTTCTTTATCCCGTCGGTGTTGAGTTGAGTTGAGTTGAATTATCCCATTGGCGTTGCATAAAGGCAACGACAATATTTTTTGCTTGTGCAGTTGCAGCGTGGAAACCATTGTTGTGAAAGCTTCGTCCAAAGCATTTCCAATGGAAGCTTCGGAAAAGTTGAAGCTAAAACGTCCTGTTTATGCTGTTTGGAAAGGACCGCACCACGAACCCATTTTCAAAGCCTCGATTAAAGTTAGAAACGATGGAATTTTCAATAATTTTTTTGGAAACGTGACAAGCATAAAGAAAAAATTTGAAGAAAGTGCAGCACATGTCGTTCATTTCTTGCCGGCATACTACCCTATCGCCTTTGTGTATGCTAATCATCACAACCTAATGGAACAAAGAGAACGTGTGGCAAATTTGAAGAATCGAAACGAGTTGCTTGACGGAGAAATTGCTATGTTGAAGATGAAGATTTCATCAAGTTCAAATAATGATCATGTTGATGAAGTTTAGAAACTATTTGGGATTTTGATTTAAGGAGGATTGTTGGAAATTCTAAATCAAAATGAATGTGCATGGGTTTTTTAAAGGCCATTGTAGTCTTCTAGGAAATTATTGTGTGTGGAAAATATAAAAGGTTATTTTGTGTTTCCTAGAGTCTTTATGTCTAATTGGATTATCAATGAGTCAAATGGTGATTTCCTGTGTTGTTGATTAGTATTCATGGATGACTCATGGGAACTACAACAATGTGATTAATGTATTTGCTATTTTTAGGTGTCTCTTGAGTCTATAAGTATGGGTCTTTGTGTAGAGATGGTAAACGTATGAACTTCAAGGGAAAGTTTAGGGAGAAGATTCAAGGGTGAAGGCTTAAGGGAGAACACGTGTAGTAATCTCTTGTAAGTTGTTTTGATACACACACACACACACACACACACACACATATATATATATATATAAAGAGTTCTTATTTTGGTGTTACATTTGTGTTTTTGGTGGAGCTCTACACGTGCCCTTTGGCCGTGTATCTCCAAAGTTCCCTTCCCTTTCTCTTATGATCACAACAAAATATAATTGATCCACGTAATTGAGGCCAACACAGGAAACTAGTATAATGCTCAAAATTTTGAAACAAGTATAATCTTCATTTACACTGATAATAGGATACATAGCAGCGCATGAGTTAGGAAACAAGCTGAATTTCAAGAAAATCATCAAGAAATGCAATCAAAATATGCAGTTGAACAATCAAGCAACTAAATTAAGCTAACATAAGCTTCTCCAATAGAAAACAAGGTCTACGAATATGTTTCTTCTATGACAGGCAATATCTCAAAACTACAAAAGTCTGTCACAGAGTGTCTAAGATAAAACTATCAAACCACAATTTGATGAAAGTTAAGGAAAACAAGTCAGAATAAATGAGTATCCATCCACCAAGTAAGAAAGGAATTCATTGTCGTTCTGGTGTGTATCGTTAGGAATGCCAAGTTTCAATCTTTCACAATACTGAGAAACTAAGAAATATACCTAGATTCATCGGTGGGAATCCAATTCCAGTATCTCCGATCTTCAATCCCTGTTATCAACATAGCTTTTGCCGAAACAGACATGCAAATTCCACCCGTAACTCTGTCCAGCCAAACCTCCTGAAGAAGTAGTGCATCAACCAAATGGTCATCCAGGGAAAAAAAAAAGAGAAAAAACCTAAACCTGACTCAACAACCACCAGCAATCAAATGGACCTAAGTTGGACATCTCACAAGTTAGGGAATTGAGACTACACAAGGTTGTAGTTTCATTTCATTTATTCTCCAATAAAATCAATTGATTGACCAAAAAGCAAAAAAAAAAAATGTGCAAGATGAACTAACAAATGACAAATTCCAACCATCAAAGGCGAAGCCCATCGAAACAATGGAAGCCCTAAAGTTACAATCTGATCCACAATTGATGTAAAATGTACTAACAAGGCCAGTTATAAATACCGTCACTGCATGGATAGATCTCACTGTGAAACGAACTATCACTACATAATTCATGGATTGGAGTCAAATAAGAGGAAATGATAGTGTTGCCTAATTATCCAGGGTTGAAAAATAATATGAAATTGTGCTTCTTCTTCTTACTGGATAATTCATGGATTGGAGCCAAATAAGAGGAAATGATAGGTTTTCCTAATTAACTAGGGTTGTAAAATAGCATGAAATTACAGCCTTGTGTAGTTTCAATCCTAATTAGCTCCTTCTGATAAAAATCTACATCAGACATCGAACTTCCAACGAAGAGAGAGGAAAGTAGGAAAGAATAGACTAATTGTAATACGGTTTTCTAATTAGATAGGGTTGTAAAATAACATGAAATTGTGATAGTGTTTCCTAATTAGCTAGGGTTCTAAAATAGCATGAAATTGTGATTCTTCTTCTGATGAAAATCTACATCAGACATCGAACTTCCAACAAAGAAAGGGGAAGTAGGAAAGAATAGACTAATTGTAATAGGGTTTTCTAATTAGCTTGGGTTGTAAAATAACATCAAATTGTGATAGTGTTTCCTAATTAGCTAGGGTTGTAAAATAACATGAAATTTGTGATTCTTCTTCTGATGCAAATCTACCTGAGACAACGAACTTCCAACGAAGAAAGGGGAAATTAGGAAAGAATAGACTAGTTGTGATAGGGTTTTCTAATTAGCTAGGGTTGTAAAATAACATGAAATTGCGATAGTGTTTCCTAATTAGCTAGGGTTGTAAAATAGCATGAACTGTGATAGTGTTTCCTAATTAGCTAGGGTTGTAAAATAAAATGAAATTGCGATAGTGTTTCCTAATTAGCTAGGGTTGTAAAATAACATGAAATTGTGATTCTTCTTCTGATGCAAATCTACCTCCGACATCGAATTTCCAACGAAGAAAGGGGAAATTAAGAAAGAATAGACTAATTGTGATAGGGTTTTCTAATTAGCTAGGGTTGTAAAATAACATGAAATTGTGATAGTGTTTCCCATTTAGCTAGGGCTGTAAAATAACATGAGATTGCAGTAGGGTTTCCTAATAAGCTAGGATTGTAAAATAACGTAAAATTGTGGCTCTTCTTCTGATCCAAATCTACCAGACATTGAAAGTAGGAAAGAATACACTGGGCCCGTTTGGAATCCTCATGCATTTGTACTTTGATTTGGTTTTGAGTTTTGGATACAAAACACATCAATCATGTTCATGATCATGTTTTAAGAGAGAGAGAAAGAAAGGGAGCGAGGGAGGGAGGGAGGTCTTGCTGCTGCCGGAGCAACACGACGAGGAGCAGCGATGGTGAAGAAAGTTGCCACAAATATTGATTTCCAAATAATGTCTGCAATAACAGATTTGAAAATCGGAATTTTTTGCACTGTTGTAGCTGATTTGGAAATCTAAGGATCTGATCCAGTTCAAAAAATCAACTAAATCCAAATCTAAATCTTGTGGGTATCCAAACGTGGCCTAATTTCAATGATCTAAACCAGAATTAGAAGAAAGAAAAGGAGAAATGTAAAGCAAAACAAAGGGGGATACAGAATTATCTAGGGTTGTAAAATTACATGAAATTGTGAGTCTTCTTCTAGTGCAAATCTACCACAGACATTGAACTGCCAAAGAAAGAAACAGGAAACTAGGAAAGAACATACAAATGTAAATGAAAACAAAGAAGGGGAATAAAATTACCCTGGTGCCATCATCAAAGGGAACTGGGCGAGAGAGCAGAGCAAAAATGTCTTTTTTAGAGAGATTTTGGTAGGGAACTTATCTAACAAATCCTGGTAATTTTGAGGCAACTTGGATTCCCAAACAGAGTCCGACGAGGCCGCGCCGCGAAAAGCTCTGTTGAGACGAGCCAAGTTGCAAATCTCTGGTGGGGTTAGGTATAAGAAGACACAGGCCACGCAACTCTCTGGTATTCCCCCCCCCCCGCCCCCCCCCCCCCCCCCCCCCTAAAAGAGAAAGATAGAGCTAAAAACCCTATTTTTGGGGGTCTTGATGTTTCAGATTCTGGAGACTAGCGCTGCTACCGGTTTGGTTTTGCTTGAGCCAGGAAACGAAGCCACTTCCCTTCTTGCAAATCGCAATCACACAGGAAGTTAAAAGGACAATAATAAATTCGCACCCCCTACAGGATGATTCGCTCCACTTGAACACCTAAAAAAGCGTCAGAGTCTGCACAGTTCACGTTACAAGTGGTGCGAATCATTCTAGAGTGGGTGCGAATTTATCATCTACCTATAAAAACGCAATCCTCCTCGGTCGCTCGGTGCACATTTCTAGTAAAAAAACAGTGGGGCCTACATTATTTAGGTGATCCAAACAGCTAGGATGCGTCCAAAAAATATGATCCTAAGTCCTAACTAGACCTGGCAAACGGGTGGGCCGGGCCCGGTATGACCAGACCCTGGTCAAAAAACGGGTCAGAAAATTTATGGGTCACTAAGTGTGGACCCGGACCCCTTTTTTTTAATGAATTTTTGTTTTTTTCTTTTTTTTTTAAAGAATGGGGAAAATTCTCAAAAAAATGTGATTTTTATCTTAAAATCTCAAAAAATGGTGAAGTTGGCTAATTTCTCAAAAAAGGGTGAAACGCATCCCAATGATTGTTTTAGGACGAAAATGCCCTTATGTTGCCTTTCCCTCTAATAAAATAAGCAACAAATTCCAACGCATTTCACCTAACATTTTGACCATTTCTCACCTCTCTCTCTCCTCACAACAGGAACAATTGAGGGCCCCCCCCAAAATTCTCCTCCTTGGTGAGTTGGTGCCCAAATCCAACCCACTATAACAGTGTACCGTCCGGACCATAGGATGATCCAAGCAGTCCATTTGATAGGCCACATCGTAAATAGGTTGTCCCAAAAAACCATTTCCATATGATGATCCTAGCCCTCAGATATAAAGAGAAATTGCTTATTATGGAAACCTCTATACATTTGAGGGTTGTGATCATCCTATGCAAATGATTTTTGGGGCACAAGCCATTAATGTTATGGCCCATCAAATGGACAGCTCGGATCATCCTATGGTTAGGACGGTACACTTCATTTTTAAAATATATGTGGGGCCTAAATTAGGTTAATGTTACTGTACAAACCACACCATATGATGATCCAAACCATGGACAGCTTGGATCATCCTATGTTGTGGACGCTACGCTTCAATTTGAAAAATATAGGTGGGGCCTACGATTGGGCCTTAATGTTACTGTACGACCAACTCTATAGGATTATCCAAACCATGGACGGCTTGGATCATCCTATATTGTGGACGGGCCTTAATGTTACTATACGACCAACTCCATAGGATGATCCAAACCATTCATTTGATGGGCCACAATGAAAATAGGTTGTGCCCCAAAATCATTTACATAGGATGATCACATCCCTACAATCTATAGAGGTTGCATAAGATGTAGTTTCTATTTAGATCGAAGGGCTAGGATCAGCCTATCGAAATGATATTTTGGGGCGCAACATATTTACCTTTATGCCCCATCTAATGGACGGTTTGGATCATCCTATGGTGTGGTATGGGTGGGGCCTACGTTGTTCAGAGATGGGCCCACCATTCCACCAACGGTTTCTTTTGGCCCCACCATCTTTTAACAACGTAGGCCCCACCCATACCACACCATAGGATGATCCAAACTGTCCATTAGATAAGCCACAATGCAAATAGGTTGTGCCTAAAAAATCATTTCCACAGGGTGATCTAATGAAATACAATGCAAATAGTATTGTACGGGTCACACCTGAAGGTCGACCATTTTACGTTCTTCGCAAACAGGTGCGAATTTGCCATAATAGGTCGACCTGCAGGTCGACCTGCAGGTCGACCTTTATAGCATATGTACAAACAGGTGGGAATTTGCCAAACAGGTAGGAAGACCAATATAGGTCGACCTGCAGGTCGACCTTTCCACCATTTCGTCAGACAGGTCTAAAACATGTGAAAAGGTATAATTAGTGGTTCCTAGGTAAAATTAGTGATTCCTAGGTCTAATTAGTGGTTCTGAGTGTTTAAAATCCAATAAATACAATCATTCTCACTTTTTATAGTGGATTTTACTGCATAACTATTTCAATCTCACAATTTAAAGTCCTGCAAATATTAGGCCATCTAAACTATGAACCACTATGAGATCTAACTGTTTAGACAACTATTTAACCCATTGTTCATACATTCATTGCAACTTTGACATCCACTGAAATAATATTAGATTGTGTCAACCACTATTTATACCTTGGAACCACTAAATACTGGTAAATAGTGGTTCCTAGGTATAATTAGTGGTTCCTAGGTATAATTAGTGGTTCCTAGGTCTAATTAGTGGTTCCGAGTGTTTAAAATCTAATAAATACAGTCATTCTCACTATTTATAGTAGTTTTAACTCCATAGCTATTTCAATCTCACAATTTAAACTCTCGGAACGGAATAAGTATTAGGCCATCTAAACTATGAACCACGATAAGATCTGACTGTTTAGACAACTATTTAACCCATGGTTCATACATTCATTCCAACTTTGACAACCACTAAAGTAATATTAGATTGTGTGAAGCAATATTTCTACCTTGGAACCACTATTTATAGTAATATTAAATAGTGGTTCCTAGGTTAAATTAGTGGTTCCTAGGTCTATTTAGTGGTTCCGAGTGTTTAAAATCCAATAAATACAGTCATTCTCACTATTTATAGTAGTTTTAACTACATAGCTATTTCAATCTCACAATTTAAACTCTCAGAATAGAACAAGTATTAGGCCATCTAAACTATGAACCATGATAAGATCTGACTGTTTAGACAACTATTTAACCCAGTTTTTCATACATTCATACAACTTTGACATCCACTAAAGTAATATTAGATTGTGTGAAGTAATATTTCTACCTTGGAACCACTATTTATTCCTTGGAACCACTAAATATTGGTAAATAGTGGTTCATAGGTTAAATTAGTCATTCCTAGGTATATTTAGTGGTTCCTAGGTCTATTTAGTGGTTCCGAGTGTTTAAAATCTAATCAATACAGTCATTCTCACTATTTATAGTAGTTTTGACTGCATAGCTATTTCAATCTCACAATTTAAACTCTCAGAACGGAACAAGTATTAATCCATCTAAACTATGAACCACGATAAGATCTGACTGTTTAGACAACTATTTAACCCATTGTTCATACATTCATTACAACTTTGACAACCACTAAAGTAATATTAGATTGTGTGAAACAATATTTCTACCTTGGAACCACTATTTATACCTTGGAACCACTAAATATTGGTAAATAGTGGTTCATAGGTTAAATGGAACCACTAAATATTGGTAAATAGTGGTTCTTAGGTTAAATTAGTGGTTCCTAGGTCTATTTAGTATTTTCGAGTGTTTAAAATCTAATAAATACAGTCATTCTCACTATTTATAGTAGTTTTGACTCCGTAGCTATTTCAATCTCACAATTTAAACTCTCGGAACGGAACAAGTATTAGGCCATCTAAACTATGAACCACAATAAGATCTGACTGTTTAGACAACTATTTAACACATTGTTCATACATTCATTATAACTTTGACATCCACTGAAGTAATATTAGATTGTGTGAACCACTATTTATACCTTGGAACCACTATTTATACCTTGGAACAATTAAATACTGGTAAATAGTGATTCCTAGGTAAAATTAGTGGTTCCTAGGTATAATTAGTGGTTCCGAGTGTTTAAAATCCAATAAATACAGTCATTCTCACTATTTATAGTGGTTGTAATTTTATAGACATGAGTTTCATCCTGGTTTACTCTAAATAGAAACATAGAGGGCAATAGAGAGATAGAGAGATTAAAACAATACACCATAGCATTGGAAAGAGGATGGTGACAATAACAAATGCCTAACACAACCATAACAAATCCCTAACAAGTAAACAAGATGACAATACACCATAGCAGTGTAAGGAACATGTTAAATGTATGCACAATGGACCTACTTGAGAAGCTTAGGTTTGATAGCCAAAGAAAAATTCTCAAAAAATTGTAATTTTTATCTTAAAATCTCAAAAAAGGTGAAGTTGGCTAATTTCTCAAAACCCAATGAGTGTTTTAGGACTAAAATGCCCTTATGTTGCCTTTCCCTCATAGAAAATGAGCAACAAATCCCAATGCATTTCACCTATCAATTTGACTTTTTTACCTTCTTCTTCCCACGCCAAAATCAAACTCCATTTGCTGTTGTAAAAATCCCAAATGAAAATCCATTGCAGAGAGGTGAAACTCCCCTCTCCTAAAATGTAGATTTTATTGGATCTTTTCTTTGGCTATCAAACCTAAGCTTCTCAAGTAGGTCCATTGTGCATACATTTAACATGTTCCTTACACTGCTATGGTGTATTGTCATCTTGTTTACTTGTTAGGGATTTGTTGTGGTTGTGTTAGGCATTTGTTATTGTCATTATCCTCTTTCCAATGCTATGGTGTATTGTTATAATCTCTCTATTGCCCTCTATGTTTCTATTTAGAGTAAACAAGGATGAAACTTATGTCTATATAATTACAACCACTATAAATAGTGAGAATGACAGTATTTAATGGATTTTAAACACTCGGAAGCACCAATTAGACCTAGGAACCACTAATTATACCTAAGAACCACTAATTTTACCTAGGAACCACTAATTTTACCAGTATTTAGTGGTTCCAAGGTATAAATAGCGGTTCACACAATCTAATATTACTTCAGTGGATGTCAAAGTTGTAATGAATGTATGAACAATGAGTTAAATAGTTGTCTAAATAGTCAGATCTTATCGTGGTTCATAGTTTAGATGGCCTAATACTTGTTCCGTTCCGAGAGTTTAAATTGTGAGATTGAAATAGCTATGCAGTCAAAACTACTATAAATAGTGAGAATGACTGTATTTATTGGATTTTAAACACTCGGAACCACTAAATAGACCTAGGAACCACTAAATATACCTAGGAACCACTAATTTAACCTATGAACCACTATTTACCAATATTTAGTGGTTCCAAAGAATAAATAGTGGTTCCAAGGTAGAAATATTACTTCACACAATCTAATATTACTTCAGTGGATGTCAAAGTTGTATGAATGTATGAAAACTAGGTTAAATAGTTGTCTAAACAGTCAGATCTTATCATGGTTCATAGTTTAGATGGCCTAATACTTGTTCCGTTCCGAGAGTTTAAATTGTGAGATTGAAATAGCTATGCAGTCAAAACTACTATAAATAGTGAGAATGACGGTATTTATTGGATTTTAAATACTCGGAACCACTAATTAGACCTAGGAACCTCTAATTATACCTAGGAACCACTAATTTTACCTAGGAACCACTATTTACCAGTATTCAGTGGTTCCAAGGTATAAATAGTGGTTCCAAGGTATAAATAGTGGTTCACACAATGTAATATTACTTCAATGTATGTCAAAGTTGTAATGAATGTATAAACAATGGGTTAAATAGTTGTCTAAACAGTCAGATCTTGTCGTGGTTCATAGTTTAGATGGCCTAATACTTGTTCCGTTCTGAGAGTATAAATTGTGAGATTGAAATAGTTATGCAGTCAAAACTACTATAAATAGTTAGAGTGACTGTATTTATTGGATTTTAAACACTCAAAACCACTAAATAGACCTATGAGCCACTAATTATACCTAGGAACCGCTAATTTAACCTAGGAACCACTATTTAACAATATTTAGTGGTTCCAAGGTATAAATAGTGGTTCCAAGGTATAAATATTGCTTCACACAATCTAATATTACTTCAGTAGATGTCAAAGTTGTAATAAATGTATGAACAATGGGTTAAATAGTTGTCTAAACAGTCAGATCTTATCGTGGTTTATAGTTTAGATGGCCTAATACTTGTTCCGTTCCAAGAGTTTAAATTGTGAGATTGAAATAGCTATGGAGTCAAAACTACTATTAATTTTACCTAGGAACCACTATTTACCAGTATTTAGTGGTTCGAAGGTATAAATAGTGGTTCAAAGGTATAAATAGTGGTTCAAAGGTTGAAATATTGCTTTACACAATCTAATATTACTTCAGTGGATGTCAAAGTTGCAATGAATGTATGAACAATGGGTTAAATAGTTGTCTAAACAGTTAGATCTCATAGTGGTTCATAGTTTAGATGGCCTAATACTTGTTCCGTTCCGAGACTTTAAATTGTGAGATTGAAATAGTTATGCAGTCAAAACCACTATAAAAAGTGAGAATGACTGTATTATTGGATTTTAAACACTCGGAACCACTAATTAGACTTAGGAACCGCTAATTTTACCTAGGAACCACTAATTATACATTTTCACATGTTTTACACCTGTCTGACGGAATGGTAGAAAGGTCGACCTGCAAGTCGACCTGCAATTGGTCTTCCTACCTGTTTGGTCAAATGGTGAAAAGGTCGACCTATAGGACAAAGTCCTAACTCTAGAGGAAGATTTTTCGAAAACAGGTTTATGAAATATTTTTGTACTTTTTTAAAGAGTTTGAATGATTTATTTACAAAGGTTTGGCTAGACCTGGGATAAGAATCCCAAGCTACACTACATACCTCGTGAAAGAGGATCAAGCCAACGTAGTTCGAAACGAACTCTCAAACTACGCTTCTAAAAGAAACACTCAACACTTTAGACTTTTTTTAAAAGGTTTTTGATATTTTCAAATGTTTTTGAAGTGTTTTTATATTTTTGACGATTAAAAGGTGTGTTAACACCCTTCGGCTAAAGGGGATCCGATAGAAGAGCCTCCTTACCCACCATATCGCGGTAAAGTAATTTGGAGGGAAACGGGATCCCTAATGCCTAAGGGGAAAGAAATCAAAACAGGGAGGACTAAAAACCCAAAGAAAAGAACAATCTCGAAGAGACGAAAACAAAACTAACGAGCCCTAATCAATCTCCAAAGGAGACGATATCTAACCCACGAGGGAAAACCCTAAACAAACGATAGATGAAAAGCTTCTAACCCTAAGGGTAGACTTCTAAACAAAAGAGACAGACAAAAATTCTATAAGAAGAATTACTAAACAATCAGTCATTGAGGAAGGGTCCTAACTAGTTAAACACTCTGAGAGGAGGAAATCCCTTAACCTGCTAGAACTTTAAGGCAGGAAGGGAAGAGGTCGGCTCAAGAAACGTTCCATCGTCGCCAAAACCCCAAGAGGAAAATTCTCAAAAATCGATGGAAATGCAAAACACTTGCGAAAAATTTAAGCTCTAATGGAAAACCAAGATAACAAGGGTTAGCTCAAGAAATCCCAAATAAACCTGAATATCGATACCAAAACCCACAGGGGTAAAAAGAAAAAAAGAAAAAGGAGGGGCTCCGAGTAGCCTCATCATAGCCATCCGAGATGAAGGCCCAAAACACATTCAGTTAGGAATACAGGTCAATACCTCACAACCAATTAATTCAAAAGATAAACAACCATCTATCATATGATAGAATACCAACCTGAAATCAAATGAATCGTCTGCTTATACCCTCGACATGGGGCAACGAAACGAGATCAAATAATGCATACAATCAAACCCTCGACATGGGGTCTCCTGTGAAATCAGATGATACTCATACTCATGATATGGAGTAGAGTAATAACCTGATTTCCTACATCAGTTAAGCATACATCCCTCCACCATCCGTTCATCACAGAAAATAAGATTTGCCATCTTGCATTCAAGAGTCAAATTAACATCCAAAGCATAGCGTAAAAATGGGCCGCATATATGATAAATTCAAATTAAAGAATTTGATTCGAATTCACATCAAAGATCTGATCCAGATCCAAATCACAAACCCAAATGGTCTGCAAATATGAGAGATCTGATCTAGATCCAGATCATCATGCCAATGGGCTACGGATGTGAGAGATCCGAATCAAGATTTTCTCAGCATCCAAACAGGCCCTAATGGTGAATAAAAATTAAAAAAAAAATGATCTGCAGAGAGGGTGATAAGATTACTTGTTGAAATGGTGACGATCAGAGGCAAGAATCAGATCTATGCGATGATGACGCTCTTCCCTTGTTGCAATAAAATGAAAAAAACTTCCAAAGCCTGGGATAAAAAAACAGAGAGTGGATTTAAAGAGGGTTTGGGTGAGCGAAGATGATCGGAATCAAGGGGGTTTGGTCGGATTTTTAGGGAGGTGGCCGGACAGATTTAATGGAGTTTTGGCAGAGAGATGGGGTTTGGATGAAGCTCGGTTGGGTTTTGGGATTTTGGATTTTGCAGAAGAAGAGAAAAATGGAGGAGAAGATGGAGATGATGGTGGCTGTGAGGAGAGGATGGAAGAGGTATTGCCGGATTCCGGCGAGAATCCGACCGGAGAAGATGGTTTTGATGGCGGTGGAAACTTTTGGGTGGAATTTTGAGAAGAGAAAAGAAGAAGAAGAAGAAGAAGAAGAAGAATAAAAAGAAGAAGATGAAGAAGATGGTGGCTGTGGAGATGGGATTTCCCACCGGAGAAGATAGAGTTTGCGGCCGGCTGGAGTTGGTTGATGAATGGCTTGCTCTTCTCCTTCCCTCTTCTCTGTTTTCTCTCCTTTCTCTCTACTGTGATTTTTCGAAATGGAGAAGGGGTTTTGAAATGGGTTTGTAGTGGAGGTGGTGGCTGAGGGAAAAGGGTTTGGTGGAGATGGTGGTGGCTTGCGGTGGAGGTGGAGGTAGAAGGTGGAAACGATGGCTGAAATGGAGGTAAGTAGAGAGGATGGGAATGGGTTTGGTAATGGTAGAAGGAGGATTGGGGTTTGATTTGCAGGGGGAAGGGTGGCTGGATTCCGACGGGATGGCCGAAGGTTGGGTCTAAATCTAACAAATCGGGAGTAGACCTAGGACTAGTTGGAGGTAGGAGATTGTGGTTGGGAGGAGGAGGTGAAGATGGTGGTAGATGAAGTGAGGAGGATGAAGAAAGGGTCGGATTCCGGCGAAATTGCCAGAATCAATGGAGATGGGAAGTGGAAGAGGGTGATGGTGGTTGAGATGGTAGTGGTGGGTTGTAAAGGCCAAAGACAAGGTGGGGTCGAGCAACAATGGAGGGTGGAGAAGTGGCTGCGAAGCTCTTCTCTCCCTCCCTTCTTCTCCGTCTTGTGGCCGGAAATGAGGCGCCTGTTTGGGAAAAAAATAAAATATGAAGAAACCCCTCCCCTTGCCCTAATCGGTTTTGCTCTTTTTATATAGGTGGTGGCATGTGCTGATATTAGCACATACCCACCTTGATAATGTAGACACCCCATTTTGACCAAGCCCAAAAAAAACAAAAAAAAAACAAAAAATAAAATAAAATAAAATTAAATTTGGAAAATCCCTGAGCAGCTGGACCCGGATAAGTCCTCGAGAAAAGAAAAGAAAAAAATAAATAATAATAGCCTATAAATTAGTAGCTTAAGGCTCCGGGGTTAAGTCTGGGATAGCTCGAGACCGTCAGTGGGCCCCCATGAAGTTTCGACGAGATTCAATAGAATTTACCTGGGTAATGGGGTTCATTTCGAAAAATAGTGTAGAAGGGGGTCGAATTAGTCAAGTCAGGAGGTGCCCTAGGCAGAGGAAAAGCAGTGAAGATAAACCAAAAGAGGGTTGTCCCTGAGAAAAAGGAGCGAAATTCGTGCGCTCATCAAGGTTGGGTTTTGGTGCGCTTAGAGGATATTGGTGTGCCAATATCCCCCCCAAAAAACCTACCTATATATGGCAAAGAGAGGGGAGAGAAGCCCTAATTTTCTTTTCACCCTCATTAAAAAAAAAAAATGAGAGAGGGAGAAAGCTTGAGCCGCTGCCTCCACCACCACCTCTCCCAACTCCGGCCACCCTCCATCTCCTCCCTCCATTTCCTCCACTCATCTGTCATTTCCCCCATTCTCAGCCACCATCTCCCTCTCCTCTACCGAGCCACCATCAAAACCCACCTCGAAAAAAAGCCAAAACCCACAGCCACCACCTTCCCGCCGGCCACCCAAGCATCTCCGGCCAGCCGCCTCCCCCCTCCTCCTCATTTTCGTCCCAACATCCTCCTCCACAACCCACGGCCATCATCATCCAACCTCATCTCCTTAAACCCCAAAATCCAACCCTAAACCCACTTCTCAAAAAAACCGAATCCATTAAAACAGCAACCACCACCTCTGCAACTCCATCAAACCGCCACCACCGCCTCTATTCACCGCCATTCTCAACCCCTTTGCAGATTTTTCAAACCATTTCCACCCAAACCCCCATCACTTTCGATCACCCCCAACCTCTAGCCACCACCAACCACCCCAAACCCATTTCAAAAACCCCCTTCCACCCTCATCTTCCCCAACCCGACAACCGCCACCACCCACACCACCATCAGCCACTGAAACCCTTCGAAAATCCTCCACCATCCTCCACCTCCACCTTCCTCAACCCCCAAAGCCGAACCCACTTTCTGCACCTCCCAAAAACCGAAACCCATAGCCACCAGCCACCATCCTCAACCCCTTTTCGAAAACCCAATCCACCCTCCTCCAACACCATTTCTACCCCGAACCGCCACCTCCATCGGCCACAACCTCCACCAGCCACCACCCAAACTGCCACCTCTGCAACTCCTCCACCCCAAAGCCCATTTTCGAGACCAAACCCTTTTCGAAAAAACCCAAAAAACCCATCCACCGCCACCTCCATTGAAGCCGATCATCATCCCTTACCTCCTCTGCCACCAAACCCATCCCTCATCATCTCCTTTTTCTTTTCCTTTTGCTTCTTCTCCTTCCCTTTAAAAAAATAAAATAGAAAAAGCTAAAACAGAGAGAGAGAGATCGAGAGAAGAGAACAGATCAATAGCTGGAGAGAGGGAGAAATCAAATGGGAGTGGCTGAGAAAGAAAGATCTGAGAAAAGAAGGGAAAAAGGTGAGTCCAAATCTATTCAATACCTATTCAATACACTCAGGTAAAATTCGAGTTTTCTCTAACTATTCCTCTTCCAATTTTCTCTTTGATGGAATGATGTTTAATACGTGATTAGATTTCAGATTGTCTTCTTGTTGTAAAATGGTTTTATCTCTGAAAAGTATAAGCTCAGGTACCATAGAATCTGATCTTGATCCCTGTCTTTGTTTTGCTTGGATTCTATGGTCCTGTAATAATAATATTTGAGCCTCGAGAACCATAACATCTGGTTCGCGGCTTATACCATTATGGAGATTCTTGAAAGCATTAGTTGGTCTAATTTTGATCGACTGATATGTGTTTTATTAGCTCTCGTGTTCTGGAACTCTTGGATTCAATTTAGGGGATAATTCATAGTAAAAATTCAGTCCAAAAGGGGGCAAATGATGTTACATGCAAGAGTTGGTTGCGAAATGGCTTTTCGCGAAATCGTTGAGCAAAACTTCTTTCTTGAGAGTAGTTATGTGATGGGAAGCAAGGCGAGCTTGATATCATTATCCAAGCATGGTAGCATTCGTACCATCTTCCCTTTCTTTCTTTCCCTTCTTAGGATCCATATATCGGGTTCGGGGTTTCCTTCGTTTTCGTGTTTTCTTTTGGTTTCGAAATTCCTTTCCTCCGGGGTAGGCTATGACGGAATGCTTCTTGAGCCAACCCTTTCCCTTCCTGCCTTAGAGTTTTCGCAGGTTAAGGGATTTCTTCCTCTTTAGAGTCTGTCCTAGAGAGTTTAGGAGTCTGTCCTACCATCCTAGGGTTTAGGAGTCTGTCCTACCCTTGTAGAATTTAGGATTCTGTCCTATCCCTTCATAAAATTTAGGATTCTGTCCTTCCATCTTTCAGAGTCAGTCTTCAGCATAGGAGTCAGTCCTTTAGTCTTTCAGGAGTCTGTCCTTCAGTCTGTCAGGAGTTTATCCTATCATCATAGGGGTTAGGATTCTGTCCATCCCCTCATCAAGTCATGTGATTTTGTCCGTTCCTGCAAGGTATAGGATGCTGTCCAACCCTTGCAGAGTCGTGATTCTGTTCATCCCCCCCGCAAAGCATAGGATGTTGTCCGACCTTTGCGGGATATCAGGAGTCTGTTCTCCCCTTGTGATGATAGGATTATGTCCTCTTCTGTCAAAAACATCAAAAAAACATCTGAAAAATCAAAAATCTCAAAAATCTCGAGTCATTAGAGTGTAGTTAGGAAAATCTTGTCCGAACTACGGATGGATTGATCCCTAGCCGAGGGGTACGTAGGCAGCTCAGGCGTGCTGCTGGCATCCTGAGTCCAGTCACCATCTTTTTACACCTTTTTTTTTACACCATTTTTGCACCCTTTCACTTTTTTTTTTACACCCTTTGTTTCATCACCCTTTCACCATTTTTTTACACACCCTTTTCATCACCGTTTTACAAATATTTCTCACCTTTTCGTCCGAACTACGGATGGCTTGATCCCTAGCTGAGGGGTACGTAGGCAGCTCAGGCGTGCAGCTGGCATCCTGAGTTCAGTCACAATTTCCACAATTTCCACAACTTTCACAACTTCAAAAACTTCTACAAGCTTCGAAACCTTTCAAAACTTTCCAAAACTACAAAAATTCTTCAAAATAACCTTGCAATTCATTTTTTCAAAAAGATCCTCCCATAGAGTTAGGAGTCTGTCCTAGGTGTGTGGGGTGTCTTAGAGTTAGGAGTCTGTCCTGATTGTGCTGCTTTGCTGAGTCCTGTCGTGTGAGTGTCCTCAGAGTTAGGAGGCCTCGAGTCGTGGTCGGTTAGACACTTAGTCGAGCCGATGGCTAGACTAGGACGCGCTTAGAGAGCCCATGGGTTTCCTTAGGACACACAGCCTAGTCACACATAGGTGTAGGGTCCACTTGCATTAGTTAGGGCATATAGGGAGTCCTAAAAAAATTACCCTTCACTCGAACTTAAGTAATGGCGCAAGAAGCTTTAAAAACTAGTCAGGTCTAGTTGATCGAGTCTAGGATAGCAGTCCTAGAGGGTTAGGCATTGTAGTTTAGCATAGGTCGCCGAATTACGTTGGCTCTGATTCTTCCTGAGGCTGGGATACGTAGTGCAGCTAAGATGGATGGCCATCTTGGTCCGAGTCAATTATCGCATTAGAGTCTAGGGTTTGTCATATTGTATGTTTTGCTGTGTTTTCTTACTTTCATGTACAGATCCTATACTTTTAGCTGTAGCATGCATGTGTTTATCCACCATAACATAGACACCAATTAGGCATGACACTCATAACCTAGCTATTCTTAGGTGTCATATCTTTCATTTCTTTTTGTGTGTGCTTCTTATTCATCTCCGAGATATGCATGATTAGCTAGACGTTATCTCGGGGATATTCGTTCCCATTTCACATGATTTTTGCCCAAAACTCTTCAAAGTTAATAATAAATGGCATAAGAGACCAGGTGCTCGCACTTGGGCGAATCGGGGGCGCCTAATCCCTTCCCCATTCGTCATCAGGCACGGACCTTTTATATCTGTGGTTATCTGTTGCGACAGAGCACAGCATGGGATCCAGGGCCCACTTCCTTGGATGGCGACTCTTTCTTTGTTTAAGGTGCGTCTCGAATCCGGGCTAGTCCCCGAATCGAGAGGTATCTCACTTCACATCGCCGCTCATGCTGTGAGGGGCACTCTTTCGAGAGTTCCTTGGTGGGGCTCTCCTTGACGTGGATGATCTAGAGACTCGCGAGGGGGGCACGTCCCCCCGCCTCTCTCGGATCGGGGTCCACAGATAATTACACCACCCTTTTGTCTTTTCTTCCCTAGTTATATACTCTCATGAATTGGTATTGGTGCACACATGCTTTGATAAGCCACCCTCCTTTTAAATGGGAAATGACATATTTTCGCCCTATTTTTACCTAGGACAGCCCCCATGTAAAATATCTTGTCCTTTTTCATTGCTAAGGGGGTGCTTGGGTAGAAGATGGGGTGAGACAAATACTCTTGTTCTTTTTCAAATGCTAACAGCCCAATCGTGTTTTGATAAGTACAGACAGCTCGCTGTCTTTTCTTCTTTAATTAGCTTGCGAGAGCTATCTTGGGAAACACAATAACCTTTCAACAACTCTCTAAAAGCTAAGGCCAAGTGAATTAGTGTAATTATCAAAACATGGTGTGCAGAGAAACATTAGAGCTCGGGGAATTAACTAAAGGAGTGCCAATATTGAAACTCGGGGGATCTCGTAACTTTTCAAAATTTGGGAAAATGCAAGGGAAGCGTAGGGCTATCAAACAAAGGGTATGACTAGGGTCCAAGGATCATCTAAGCTATCCGATTTTTCAAAAATTGCTTTGCAAACGAGGGAATTTTGGATTTTTCAGGTTTTTCCGCAGTTAGGGCTCGATTCTTTGGGAATTTCGGGACTCAGATTTCAGGATTTATTCATTTTTGGTAAATTAGGGTCAGGTCAAAATGGGGTGTCTACAATCATCCCCGGCGAAGACGAGCACCGGCCCGCCGGACGCCGTCCCCCTCGGCAAATAGCCCTTTGCCCCCCACAGCTAGGGGACACAAACTAGACGACGGAAAGCAAGCTACGCTAAGCCGCTCTCCTCCCACCCGAGCTGCTCGTTTTCAGGGACCGCCCCCTGCTCGGGCGGAAGAGGTAGCAACCTCAGCACAACCCCCCAGTATGGATCCGATAGCCGACCTGCAAAGGCAAATCCGAGAGGTAAAACTGGAAATGAAAAAGCCCTACGCCCACGGCATCCTCGACGAATGGGAGCGGGAAACGACATCCCCATTCACCTCGGAGGTCTTAAAAACCCCAGCGGAAGCAGGAATAGACCTCTCCCGTTTCGGTCTGTATGACGGAAGCACAGACCCCCTCGAATTCCTCCAAACTTTCAAGAGGGTAATGACGCTCCGGGGCGCGTCAGATAGATTTATGTGCAAAGCCTTTGCCTCCCTGTTGAGAAAAACCGCTAACGACTGGTACATGAGATTGGAGCCCGACTCCATCGCATCCTTCCACGAATTCGGAAGGAAGTTCAGCGTAAGGTTCTCCAACAACCGCGTCCGCTGAAGGAAGAAACGAGACCCTAAGAGACTTCATGTTAAAATTCAACGCCGAATTGGCCCAGCTTTCTAACATGGACGTCCAAATAGCGGTCGCCACACTGAAGCATGCCACCACCGACCCGAATCTCAAGCTGCATCTTACCCTCAAGCCACCACGGGACCTGCAGGAACTTGAATCAAAGGCTGACAAGTTCGTACGAGCAGAAGAAGCCTGCGCCCGAGAACGGTACAGGCCGGCCCCGATGAAAGAAAAAGCAACGATGGCCGAAGGATCATGAGGCCACGCGCCGAGGAAAAACAGGCGAGCCGGAACCCCATCCCCGTCTTCGAAAGACTGGGAAGCGCCCCACTAAAGGTTCCCCTCTCCCATGTCCTGCTAGCTATCAGAGATCAGGGTCTCCTGACCCCCCCAAGAGAATGGCCACGGACCCAAAGAAGCGGTCCGCCAAAAAGTTCTGCGAATTCCACGGGGACCACGGCCACGAAACAGACCATTGTTTCCACCTCCGCCTCCAGCTAGAAAAGCTGGCCGAGGAAGGGCACCTAAATCAATATCTCAGGAGCCCTGGCGAAAACTTGCGCGAGGTCCAACATCCGCCCGACGAGCCCAGAGGCAGGCATCAGTCACACAGTAGGCGCCGGTCCAGCAGCCGTCTCCGATCCACAAGCCGACACTGATCCCCGAGCAGGCATCGCTCCCGAAGCAGACGACGATCCCGTAGCAGACACAACACACGCCGCCACCAGCGCCCCAGGAAAAAAGAGCCCCCCGAACAACCGCAGGCCCGCGAACAGCCGCCTACCATTATAGGAAAAATCAATATCATCACGGGCGGGCCCGCGGCTGGAAGGCCGACGACAGCCGGTCGGCGGGCGTATGCAGAGCGGGTGTTTTCCATGGAAATGCCTCCCAAAAAGGCTCGGACGGATCCTCTCCATGAAGACCAGATCGTCACTTTCTCCCACGAAGACCTCGACGGACTACAAGTCCCGCACGACGATGCTCTGGTTGTCAGACTAGTCGTCGCCAACTTCGACATAGGAAAGATTCTGGTTGACACAGGAAGCTCCGTCAATGTATTACACCTCGGAACCTTCGAAGAAATGAAACTTGGTAAAGAGAGGCTAGGACCCACAGAGTATTCCATCTACGAGTTCTCCGGGGCGTCGGTACGGGTCAATGGCAAAATCGACTTACCCGTGACCTTTGGGACGTACCCCCTCCAAAAGACCATCCCGAACACCTTCATGGTTGTGGATATACCTTTCACTTACAGCGCCATCATAGGGCGCCCCACTCTAAGAGACTTGGGAGCAGTAGTCTCCACCCCCACCTTAAGATGAAATTCCCCACTCCAACCGGAGTAGGGGAAGTCCGGGGGTAGCAGATGATAGCACGCCAGTGCTACGCAGCAAGCCTAAGAGGAACTAACGCCCCGGCCGAGAACTTCACGATCAGTAGTGAAGACCCCCGGCAGCGGGCGCGCACAATCAGAGGAGAGCCCGCCGAGGAGCTAGACTCCATCCCCATAGCCCAAGATCAGCCGGAAAGACAAGTCCGGATCAGTTCCCTGCTGAAAGGCACCTTGCGAGAACAAATGATCAACTTCCTCAGAGCGAACAAAGACGTATTCGCATGGTCCGCTAAGGACATGCCCAGGATACCCAAGGAGTTGGCCGTTCACAGGTTAAACGTGAACCCAACCCTCAAACCCGTCCGACAGAAGAAGAGGAACTTTGCGGTAGAACGCCAAACTCACATAAAAGCCAAAGTGGAGAAACTGCTACAAGCCGGATTTAACAGAGAAATCCGGTACCCCGAGTGGCTGTCGAATGTGGTCATGGTCAAAAAAGCCAGTGGGGGCTGGCGGGCCTGCATAGACTTTATAGACCTAAACCGGGCCTGCCCAAAGGACCCCTACCCCCTCCTGCGCATAGACCAGCTCATCGGCGCCACATCCGGGCACGAGCTCCTCACCTCTTGGATGCCTTCTCGGGTTACAACCAGGTGAAAATGCACAAACCAGACATCCCAAAAACAACGTTCATTACCGATCATGGCGTCTACTGTTACACCGTTATGCCCTTCGGTCTAAAAAACGCAGGCGCCACCTACCAGCGGCTCGTAAACAAGCTATTCCGGGCGCAAATCGGAAGGAACGTGGAGGTGTATGTCGACGACATGCTGGTAAAAAGCTTGGAAGCCTCCAAACACATCTCCGACCTTCAAGAAACCTTTGACACCCTGCGACGAGCCCGGATGAAGCTGAACCCCGCAAAATGCGCCTTCGGGGTGAATTCCGTGAAGTTCTTAGGGTTCATGGTTAGCCAGAGAGGCATCGAGGCCAACCCCGAAAAAATACAGGCCATCCTGGACATGGAGCCCCCGGCAACAGCCATAGAGGTGCAGAGGCTCGCAGGGCGAATCACCGCCCTCGGCCGTTTCATGCCCAAATCGGCGGAGAAATGTCAGCCATTCTTCAAGCAGCTAAAGAACATACGGGAATTCGAGTGGACCCCAGCCTGCCAAGAAGCCTTCGATGCCTTGAAACAGTACCTCCAGACACCGCCCGTACTCGCCAAACCTGAGCCAGGGGAAGAACTATTTTTGTATCTGGCCATCAGCCTTACGGCGGTGAGTGCGGTATTGGCCAAGCAAAGCGATAAGAAGGAATACCCGGTGTACTATGTCAGCAAGACTCTCCACGGTGCGAAGGTCCGGTATTTAAACATAGAGAAGTTCGCCCTTGCAGTCGTCAGCGCCGCACGGAAACTCCGCCCCTACTTCCAGGCCCACCCCATAGTGCTTCTTACTGACCAACCCCTGAGGAGGATTCTGCAAAAACCAGAGACCTCGGGCAGGATGGTAAGCTGGGCCGTCGAGTTGGGAGAGTTCGACATACAAGTCCGACCGAGGCCGGCCATCAAATCCCAGGCCCTTGCCGACTTCATAGTGGAGTCCACAGCCCCTGCAACGGAACCAGCAATATTGGAAAATGCCAGAGACCCCACCGAACAGACGGCTCGTGAGGACATGAGGCCAGACTCGGCGGAGCAAAGCGGCAGGATTAACTGGACCCTGCACGTTGATGGCTCGGCAGGTAAAACGGGGAACGGGGCGGGAGTGGTCCTCCTCGGCCCCGAAGGATTCACACTAGAATACGCCCTCTGGCTAGATTTTAAAGCCTCCAACAATGAGGCTGAATACGAGGCCTTACTAGCGGGGCTAAGCCTAGCCGCATAACTCGGTGCAGAAAAGTTAAAAGTGTATAGCGATTCACAGCTCGTCGTCAATCAAGTGAACGGGGCATACGAGGCCAAGGGCCCCAGGATGAAGCGATACCTCCAGAAAGTAAAAGGAAAGCTGCAGAAAATGGGGGAAGTTGAGATCCTCCAGGTACCACGAGACATGAACAACCGAGCAGACGCATTGTCAAAAATGGCCTCCGAAAAAACCCACGACTTCGGCACCGTGCTCACGGAAATATTGTCCCACCCCAGCATCGATGAGGTGCAAATCTTGGAAATTCCGCCAGGACCAAGCTGGATGGATCCCATCATGCGATACCTAAAAGATGGGATACTACCCGATGTAGACACCCCATTTTGACCGTACCTTGAGCCTCCCTTGTTTGAGCAACAAAAAAAAAAAACCAAATTAATCACTTAGGGTCCCAAACTTCACCCTAAGCTAGGTTAGGGTCCCATCTAGCTCATCGCAAAATTTCATCGAAATCGGAGTGCGTTTGCCTAGCAAACGAGCCAAGATAGTGTCCGTAGTGTAAACCAGAAAAGGGGGGTGGATTATCCTAGATGGAGCCGAACCCGGGCTGAATAGGACAAAAGTTACGGGCGCGCCATATCAATTTCCGCGCGCCTTATCAATCAGGGTGCCAATATCAATTCTTAAAATTCTTTATAAATACCAGTTTAAGTCTTTTTTCGAAAAAAAAAGAAAAAAAATCCGTGAGAAGAGAGAGAGAGAGAGAAAGCTTCGGTCGTCCTCTCCGGTGAGCTCATTGGAACTCCGTCTGGCACTCTCTATTCTCGTTTGTGCTTATTCTTAGTATATTCATCTTGTTTCTTCATCCTTTTTGTGCTAGTTCTGCCCTAAACTCTAGATCTACCACCTCAAACCCTAACCGTACCTTTCCTTCTCCGGCTGACCTCCGGCCAAGCTCCGGCCGTGTTTCGATCGTTTTCTTCGATCATTTCTGTTGAAGATCCGGGTTTCATGAGTTGCAATAGAGAGAGGAGCTGATTTTCCAGATCTGAGAAAAACTAGAGGAGAGAGAGAAAACCTCTTCTCAAAATCCAAACCCTCCTTTTCTCAGCCTATCTTCGTCTTCTCCGGTCGATCATCAGTCGGACTCCGGCCAAGCTCCAACCCGTTAATCCTTTCTTTTTCCCCTTTTTACTGAGAGCAAGAGAGAGAGAGAGAGAGAGAGAGAGAGAGAGTTTCTCTCCAAATTTCCAATCCAAACCCTAGCTCCGTACACCTTCTTCTCCGGCAAGTCCTCATCTTCTCCGATGATCTCTCACCGGATTCCGGCCAAATTTTGGCAAAATCTTTGATCTGCTTACACACTACAAAAATCCGAACTAAAGTGAAAAGGAATCCAGGTGAAAGAGAATTTTAGGTCTCAATAACTCTCTAATTCAGGTCAGTTTTTCTTTAAATTTATTTAGCTAATTATTCTTTTGCTTATATAAATGATATAATGATGCAATAATGTTCTATATTTTCTTGATTTCGTGGTTTGTAAGTGATAAGTTTTCATTTTATTTATTAATTTATTTATTTTTTCTTTTCTTAATCCTACAGTTCTTTGAAAAACTTCTTCATGATATAAAAGCTAAGTATCTTGTGTGAAACTTCTTTTGTTTGATTAAATAAGAAGATGAGTTGTTGTTCGGTGTTGATGATGTATCAATTTTCTTTATAAGTTTTGCTCTTTAAGTTTCAAGTTTTTGTGCTTGTAGAACTTGATCTTATACACTTAATTAGGTATGTCCTGAACTTAGGTAATTTTTTTTTTCTTTTACCTCAATCTTAACCCTGTGAAATTTAATAGCAAGGAGATAGAGTAACTTGTCATTGTATATGGGATTGAGTTTGATTAGCCCCATCGAGGTTTAAAGCATTGTGTGATTACAGGAATCCAAATGAATGGAAGCACAGGTCTGAACCCTTTGACATCTGTGTGAATGCAACCTAGCTATGTTCATTGATATTAAGTCAATCTTGTAATTAACTAGTAGAGATATCATTAAATAATAATGTTAAAGCAGGGTAGATTTTTGTTATCAGGTTTTAGATGAATTGGAAGTTTTTTTTTTTAATGTAACTTTGTTCATGGCTTGCCATTTTCATCTTGAGTGATTTTTCATTGAGAATCTCTGTTGGGGCAATAATAGTGTAAGTGGAGAATGGTGGTATGCAGTAAGATGGGTTTAAGGCAGATATTAAGATATGATAATAGTTATACTGACAGTTTTGGGAATAGGAAGTTGAGCTATCAATCTCATATTTGATTTTTTTTCTTTCCATAGAAGTGCCTATGAAGACCTTTTGAGTATCAATCATAATTTGTTGGTAAACAATCTTCTTTACTCTTTGCTCTGAATGATTATAATATCATAGATTTGTTATAGGCTTCTTTTTTTTGGCATGCATGATTTCTGCTCACTCATTCAGTAAGACTTCAGTTGAGTGAATATTTAGTTGTGAAACACTTCTTGTCTCATTTCCATAGTCTTAGATTTTTTTTTAGAAGCCTATTGTGAAGGGTTTTATGAAATTATGTGTCTGTTTAATTTCAATGTGCTGTAATGATGTAATGGGGATGCCACTGATATGGAGTGATGGCTGGGCTGTAAGAAGCGTAACAGGGATGTTACTGATATGGAGCAAGAAGTTTGAGTTGCAATGATCTGTTGGATGCTAGTAATATGAAATAAGATGATTTAGAGTTAATATAAGAATAAGGTTTAGTGGTTTCAAATGTTTTGCTGGTCATTTGGTGGGGAAATTTAAAGTAGGTAGGAGTGTTAGAATAGGGTAGTAATCACATAAAATTTCCATTTACCAATGACTTGCACTGTCTTGCTTTATTAATGGAATGTGCCGAAATAGTTTTTTTTTATCTTACTTGATCTCCTATGATTTTGTTTTAAAATGGAATGCATATTTCTTACTTGATCTCCTATAACCTTGTTTTAAAAATGGAATGCATATTTCATAATTCCTTTTTCCTCCTCTTTCCTCTTCTTTAGGTAGAGTGTTCTCAGTCTTTTAGGTGCCCTGAACCCATAAGTAGCCCTTATCCATTACCAGGGCGATGAAGGCGCTAGCCCAAGCACATCCTTTAGGGGACGTGCACAGTCCTTATAGCATTCCCCTTTTTATTAGGTAGACTTTCTTAATCTTTTAGACATCCTTAGACATTGGTCCTCTAACATTACCAGGGCGATGAAGGAGTTATCCCAAGCCCATCTCTTAGCGAGACTTACTTGGTCCATGTAGTATCCCTCTTCCTTTTGTCTTTTATAAAGATAGCCTCAAGTCATTAGATCCTTCCATTCATCGCCAGGGCGATGAAGGAGTTATCCCAAGCCCATCTCTTAGGGAGACCTACTTGGTCCATGTAGTATCCCTCTTCCTTTTGTCTTTTATAAAGATAGCCTCAAGTCATTAGATCCTTCCATTCATCGCCAGGGCGATGAAGGCGCTAGCCCAAGCCCATCCTTAGGGGACTCACTTAGTCTAAGTAGCACTCCCCTCTTTCATTTAAAAGACTTGCCCAGTCTTTTAGATGTATATCCCTTAAGACCTTAGGTTCCCCTTTTCATTGCACGGGCAATAAAAGAGATATCTGGAGCCCCTCTCTTTTTGAAGACCTGCTTAGTCTGATTGACACCCCTTCTTGTCTCCCCTCTTATTTTTTAAACTTACTCAGTGTTTAGAAACCCTTATAATTTGTCCTCTCATTGCAAGGACAATGAAGGAGTTATCCAGAGCTTACCCTTTTAGATAGACATGCTTTGTCTCGTAGGAAAGCTTACCTTTAGGGAGACAGGCTATGTCTCATGCAGAGAATGTTCTATCATTTAGAGACAAGCTTTGTCTCATTAGTGAGTCCATCCCTAGGAGACATGCCATGTCTCATTAGCACCTTTCTTAGAGTCATCAGTTAGAGAGTCAATCTTTCGGGAGTCTGTCCTATCATCATAGGGGTTAGAATTCTGTCCAACCTCTCGTCAAGTCATATGATTTTATCCAGTTCCTTGCAAGGTATAGGATGCTGTCCAACCCTTGCAGAGCTGTGATTCTGTTCTTTTCCCCCGCAAAGCATAGGATGCTGTCCAACCTTTGCGGGATATCAGGAGTCTGTCATACTCTTATGATGATAGGAATTTGTCATCTTGAGTCAAAAACACTTGAAAATTAAAAAAAAAACATCTAAAAACCAAAAATCTCAAAAATCTTGAGTCATTAAAGAGTAGTAGGAAAATATGTTTTCGAACTACGTTGGCTTGATCCCTTTCCACAGGGTACGTAGTGCAGCTTGGGATTCATATCCCAAATCCAGTCAAACCTTTAAAAATAAACATTTCAAACCTTCCAAAAATATAAAACTTCTTCAAAAATCTTTTCAAAAAGATCTTCCCCTAAAGTTAGGAATTTGTCCTAGATATTTGGGGTGTTTTAGAGTTAGGAGGTTGTCATGATTTGTATTGATATGGTGTGTCCTGTCGTGTGAGTGTCCCTAGAGTTAGGAGGCATCGAGTCGATCGGTTAGACATTTTGTCGAACCGATGGCTAGACTAGGAAGCATATAGTCATCCCGTGGTTTTCTTTAGGATGCACAGCCTAGTTACATATAGGATGTAGGGCCCACCTGCATTAGCTTAAGGCTAATCAACTTGCATTAGTTAAGGCATATAGAGAGTCCTAAAAATTACAATTCACTTGAATTTAAGCAATCATACAAAAAGCTTTAAAAATCAGTCGAGTCTAGTGGATCGAGTCTAGGATAGCGGTTCTAGATAGTTAGGCATTGTAGTTTAGAATAGGTCATCGAACTACGTCGACTCTGATTCTTCCCGAGGCCGGGATACGTAGAGCAGCTGGGATGAACGGCCATCTTGGTCAGAGTCGAGTCTTGCATTAGAGTTTTAGGATTCTTCTTGTCCAGTCATGTATCGAATTGAATTGTGTTGTATGTTTTACTATATTTTCTTACTTTCATGTACAGATCCTATACCTTTAGCTTTAGCATGCATGTGTTTGCACACCAGAATTTAGACACCAATTAAGTATGATACTCATAACCTAGCTATTCTTAGGCGGCACTTATTTCATTTTCTTTTATGTGTGCTTATTAATCATCTCCGAGACATGCATGATTAGATAGACATCTTCTCGGAGATATATGTTCCCATTTCACATGACTTTCGCTCAAAACTCTTCAAAATCAATAATAAATGGCATAAGAGACCAGGTGCTTGCACTTGGGCGGACGAGGTGCTCTTCGGACCTTCCAAATTCGTAACCAAGCACGAACCTTCTTTTTATATCTCTGGTTATAAGTTGCAACAGAGCATAGTATGGGATCCATGGCCCACTTCCTCGGATGGTGACTCTTCTTTGTTTAAGGTACGCCTCGAATCTGGGCTAGTCCCCGAATCGAGAGGTATCTCACCTTTTATCGCCACTCATACTGTGAGGGGCACTTCTTTCGAGAGTTCCTTGGTAGAGCTCTCCATTCACGTGGATGATTCCAGAGAGAGACTTTCTGTCGTGTGGGGGCCCGTCCCCCCGCCTCTCTCGGATCGGGGTCCACACCCGAAGACAAGCTGGAAGCCCGACTCCTAACCGCAAGAGCTGCCCACTACGTGGTCCACGGACCCAGGTTGTACAAGCAGTCATACACATGGTCGTACCTCCGTTGCCTTGTACCCTCCGAATCGGAGTACGCACTACGGGAAGTACACGAAGGAATTTTCGGAGACCACGGAGGCGGCAGGATCCTAGCTCAGAAAATCGTAAGGCACAGCTACTTTTGGCCTACGATCCTCAGGGACGCCAAGGAATTCATCAAGAAATGCAGCCCGTGCCAGAGGTACGAAACCACCCCCCGACAACCGGCCACCCCGTACACTGCGATGGTAGGACCCCTGCCTTTCGCCATGTGGGGCATGGACCTGCTCGGGCCATTCCCAAAAGCCCCCGGAGGGCACACAATGTTGTACGTCGCCATCGACTACTTCACTAAGTGGGTCGAAGTTAAAGCCGTAGCAAAGCCCAATTCAAAAGCAACAGAGAAGTTTTTCTATCATGACGTGGTCTGCCGCTTCGGCATTCCAAGGATACTTGTAACGGACAACGGACCCCAGTTCGCAAGTGCTGAATTCGGCCGATTCTGCGATAACCTAAGCATCGAACACCGTTTCGCCTCCGTAGCACACCCGCAGGCCAACGGGCAGGTGGATGTGACTAACAGGATCTTGCTCCAGAGCCTCAAGAAACGACTGGGAGAAGCGGGGAAAAACTAGGTAGAGGCACTCCCTAGCGTCATCTGGGCCTACCGAACGACGCCACGGACCGCAACTGGGGAATCCCCTTTTATCTTAACCTTCGGGGCCGAAGCTGTCATTCCGCTAGAAATCGGCCTCTCCAGCTTCCGCACGGAGAATTATGACGAACAAGGAAATTCCGAGCTCCTCCGGAACACTCTCGACCTCGTGCTCGAGAAAAGAGAACAAGCCCTCCTCCGAACCGCCTCCTACCAGCAAAGGGTAGCACGATACGACAACGTCCGAGTGAGAAAGCGCACAGTAAAACCCGGAGACCTAGTACTACGACGGGCGGAGGTATTCGACCCCCGCAACACCAGGAAACTCGCGCCAAAATGGGAAGGACCCTACATGGTCGTTCGAGCACTCAACCTCGGGGCCTATAAGCTAGAACGCCTCGACGGGACCCCAGTTCCTCGAAGTTGGAGCATGGATAACCTCCGACAATTTTACCAGTAAGAATAAGGTCCGTGTTTTTCTTTTAAGATATGCGGTATGTTTTGTTTGTTCTCCTTTTATCATTTCCAGAAACAAAGACATGTATTCCCCGCAGCAAATCAATGAAATGGCACTTCTATCTGAGCCATGTGTGTATCTCTACTTTCCGACCCACGATAAAAAAAGGGCCGGAAAAAGACAGGGAGTGGGACAGAGGTAGCATCTGGACTGATCCCCCCGAACATACCCTAAAACGCTCCCCATGAAAAAAAAGACCTCCCCTTAAAAGGCAGGCGGGACCCATTAACCCCGAACTGATCACTCGAGGGGAAGATAGTCCTTCCACAAACAAGACGCCCCATGGGGTGCACTAGAAATGTTCTTGCCAATCAAGTTGAAATTCAAACACCAAAAGGCTCAAGTGGCCTAGGGCACATTGTATATAAGAAAAAGGAGAACGAGAAAAGAAAGAGAATTTGAAAGTTATTACAGACCAAGCATGATAAACAAAACTATGAAGAAGGGGCAAAACCCCAAGGCGTCCGAGCCTCACTGGGCCCCCGCAGAGGGTTCAGTAACCACGGGAGCTTCCAAGGCAACCGCCGGTTCCCCGACCGGTGCCAGTGTATCCGCCGGCGCCTGCAAAAGATCCTCCGGAGTGCCTCCCTCGGCCTCGTGCACTAACTTCTCGAGAGGGAAGGTAGGGTCAACCTGGCGAACGCGCCGCCGGCATTCAGCAAAGGCATCTATCTCAATGTCCACGCTGAACAAAGCGGCGGCCTTGAGAAACTCCTCGGAGTCACGCCATTCCTCCCGCACCTTCGCCAGCTCCTTGGCATGCGCTCGTCGAGCCACCGCCAACTTATCCTCCACACGGCTTCTCCCATCTATGGTTGTTCGGAGGTCTATCCGAAGTTGAGCAACAGTGTCATCAAGCGCCACCTTTTCCGCCCGGGCCTTCTCCAAGTCCTCACTCAGCTTCCGAACTCGCTCCTCAAAAGCACCTATTTCAGACTCATCCTCAAGCAGGTACTGCACCATCTTCCTGGCATAACTTTGAGACTGCAAAAAAGCATACCATTAGGAAATTCCTACTTAGGTCTCAAAGGCAACAAAAAGGGAAAAGCACAAGCAGGAAAACCGGCCACCCGGTACTTACGCGGGACGTCAACTGAAAATATTGAGCCCCCAGGGTCCTGCGATCGAAGCCTTCTAACTCAGCCTCATCGCCGGGAAGAGCGGTCGTCACCCCTAGTTCCACTGCAACCCGAGGATTCCCAAGGACGCTATCCTCAACGCCAATCCTCCAGTCGGGTTTAAAAAGTTCTCCCCACGTTCGAGAGCACTGCGGAGAAAGCTCTGTCTGCTCCAAAAGCAGTTTGGTCATAACCGCCCCTTCCAGACGACTCGGCACGTCCTCCGTCAATGCAGGTGGAGGCGCCGCACGGCCGGCTCCCCCTGCTTAGCGCCAGAAGAGGCAACCCTCTTGGCGGAAGGCTCCAACTCCTGGAGAGGAGACCTGGTCGTACCCTTTTCTCCAACCGATCGACCATATGAGCTAGATGGCGCGGATACGGGAAGCCTAGTCTGCGATTGGTCCAACCTGGCCGCGGCCATGAAATCGGAGGGAATCTTCTTACGGCTCGCCAGACCCTTCGTCGCCGCCGCGACCCCCTTTCCCCTAGCAGCATCACCGGAAGAAGACATACATGCTGCCAAAAACAGAAGAACAACAACCACTCAGAGCAAAGAAAAACAACAACTCAAAAAATATATGCCTAAGGCGCATGTGGACAAACTCAGGTAAAAAGGCTCACCGCGATGACTGGTGGAACTCTCCCCCGTTCCCTCGCCCGTACAGCGGGCCCTCCTCTCCATAGCTCCGAGCAAACCGAGCCTCTTCAGACCCCTCTCCCATCTAAACTCAGAAACATCGATGGCCTCCCCAGAGGCAAGGTTCCCCAACTCAAACTTGCTACAATCGGACTCGTCAGGGAGGGACTTCCTTCGCCACTCAACGGAGCGCCTCCAAGAACGAGGAAAGCCCCAATCGGCGTCTGACGGAGGAATGATGAACACGTACTCCTCCTTCCACTTCTTAATAGAAGAAGGCAAGTTTGCCGCAATTTTCACCTGCGGACGCTGAGTCAGATATAACCAGCTGTCCTCCCCCTTCACCAACGAGCTAAGGGCAACACAAGCTCGGAGCAAAGGGAGGGTAGGTTGAACCTTGTGAAGACCCGCCTTGGCCACAAAGGCCAAGAGAATACGCCAACTATTAGGCGACAATTGGGAGGGGGCCACCCGGTAAAACTCGAGGGCCTCTACTATAATACCCAATAGCGGGAACCTAATCCCTGCCCGGAAAGCCTCCACATAGAAAGCTACTTCCTCCTCCCTGATACCCTCACACACCCCCTCCACAGAGGAAGGAACCCTAATCCCATAATCATCGGGAATGTGTAACTCCCTCCTAATCTTCTCCGCCGCCCCTTTTCCCAAGGTACTCCTATAACACGTCACCCGACCAGGACGGATAGCGGCACAGGACCGAATATCCCTAATCTTCGCCTCTTGAGCGGAAGAGACTCGAGTAGGAGATTCGAAGGGTGCGGCCCCCGACGACGATCCAGAAGCCCCGGAGCTATCGTCCAACTCCCTGGGCTGCTAAACATCTCGAGAGCCGTCGCCCCCGCCCTTTACCAACCGCCTCCTTTTCCTTGGCAAGGCCCTCTCCACTACTTCTACTGACTCGGAAGATGGACTCCGGGAACCGGTTGCGACAGACATCGTAAAATAATGAAACGTCGGACGGAATAAAAAGCACAGAACTCACAGGGGCAAACAAGCGAGGAAAAACCAGAAGGCAGATGGTGAAGAACAGCACGTAGAAAAATCGCTGCAGAAGAAAGCCCGCTTCACCCGAGGAAGACAAAGGAACAAGACAAAGAACAAAATCCCCAAAAAGGCTTTAAAAAGAGCTAGGGCTTCAACACGCGTCGATTAACCTCCCTTTCCCCCTTATCCGATGGGACGCACACACGTGGCGCAGATTGGGAAATTCGAGGGAAGCGTCAAAAATTGAAGCGCCATGACCCCGACTGAAAAGACGTTGCTACCCCTACCGCTAGATGACTTCCCCAGCAAGCTATCCCTAAACTCTTCCCACCTAAGGGGAAAAAGGGTCTAGATGGAAAATACAACGTGAAAGGCTCGGGACCTATCGCAAGGGCCCGGCATACAATTCCACTAGATGGAAAATACCTCGTACGGCCAGGAAAGGCTCGGGACCTATCACAAGGGCCCGGCATACGATTCCACTAGAGGGAAAATACCACGTACGGTTAGGAAAGGCTCGGGACCTATCACAAGGGCCCAGCATACCATTCCACTAGATGGAAAATACTACGTACGGTAGGGAAAGGCTCGGGACCCATCACAAGGGCCCGACATACAAAACCATTAGAAGGAAAATACCAAGCACAGCAAAAAGGGCTCGGGTCACATAGCGAAGGCCCGATCTTACCCCTACCGCTCCGCTCAAAATATTTAGGCTACCATGCAACGAGAAAGGAAACATAAGGCACAAGTCGTAGATACAAAAAAAGGAGAGGCATTCATAAACTATGTCCTTCTGGCCCACGGGCCTACAAAAAGGGGTAGGGAGGGCGAAGACAAAAAAAAAAAAAAAATGGGGGGAAAGAGCCCCTCCCAAGTCCCCCTCAACCCCCTCGCTCTAGCATAAAGCGACTAGCCACTGCAAGAAATTTTCGCGTCAGAGAGCTCTTTGTCACTATGCTCCCCCTCCGAAGAGCTCCCCCAACGTGGACCCTCAGCAAATCGGGTCTGGTCATTCAACCACCTCACCCGGTTCCTCAACAAATCATTCTTCGCGCGCAAGGCTGCTATCTCTCGATCCATGTCGATCATCCGGCTACAGACCTCCATTTTCCTGCAACGGACATGAGAGGAGAACGAGCGGTGGCACGAGCAAAAGCTTCATGGGACTCCCTCTCGTAAAGGGGAGGAAGATGAGAACGCGGGGAAAGCCCTTGAAGTGGGTTCCTCTCAGGAATCGTTTGCCGAGGTCCCAACCCGTCAGCGTCTATCTCGGGGCTACTGGGAGGACTCCCCTCCATAGCAACTCTCTCCTCGCCGCTTATAGAGAGACCCTGGAAAGACGACGACATCTTTGACGACCCCGAAGAAAGGTCGAAGAAAGCGAAGAAGGAAAGAGGTACGAAAAGGCAATCTGCATAAAAAAACGGAAGGACTCACCCTTATAAACCCTATGGGAGAACCTTGGGTAGGAAAACGAAGCAACTTGCCCTACGCGTGTCCGTTTTCCACTGGATGACCAGCCGGCGCTGCGTGATGGCGCCACAATTCCTCAGGAAGGAACCGCCGGACGAAACAGCGCATCCTCTCGTACCCCAAAGCTCCCATAAATGCTTTCGTCACGATATTCCTTAACTAGGTAAAAGAACCTGCTCCCTTGGACCATTCAACGGACCAAAGGTAGTGTTATGATGAGACATAAAAGCGGCGCTGCTCCCAGATCTCGCCATGTGTCGCCCATACATCCATACACCCATACAGCCTAACCTTCATAAAGAAAGGCGACGGAAACAGCGAGACCATACGAATTCGACACGTTACTTCCTCGCCGCCCAAACCTCATCATCACAAATCACCTCTAACTCCTCCCCACCGAATGAGAGGGAAGTGCCCGGAGGTAGGAAAAAAAGCAGAGGGGTCCGACCTCAATCCCACCAGAGGAAAAACGTGCGCCCAGGCCCGGGCCACGGCACGAGACCACGACGCACGGGCACAACAAGCGAAGGAAATTAAACGCGCTAGGAAAGGGCTCGAAATCCCGCGTGGGTCCGAACAAAACGTCACAATTCCTCACAACAAGGATAATTTATCTCAAACAAATGGAAAAAGCAACACAAAGAGACATGACGCAAACTCACAAAGATCGTCCATTCACATCTTCCCGGCCCATAGGCCTACAAAAAGAAAGGGAAATAAGAAACAGAGCACAGGGCACGCAGGCCCCAAAATCCCCGATAGCAAGGGGGAAAGAAGAAGAAAAACGCGCAGAAAAACAGGAAAGGACACAGACTAATCGGAAGAAGACTCCTCTCCCGAAGGGTCCCCCTCCTCTTCCCAGGAGCTCTCCAGCAGGGGGTCTACCTCATATTCAAACAGCTGCTCATTGAGGAAGCAAACCTTTTTTCTGCAAAGCCTCGTTCTCCCGCTTCAAGTCCTCGATTTCCTTGCTCATCTTTGAAACACGGCCACGCAGTTCCATTCCCTGGTGATAGGCTCGGGAGAAAAAAGACCACTCCCTGGCGACACGGGACCGAGACGACTTGTCCTCCCGAGAGAAGAAGGAAAGGCGAAGGGGGGGGGGAAGCCCGAAGAAGGGCCCGAGTCCCTCCTAGCCCTCTACCGACGGGCCGCAAGGTCCTCCTCCGAACCGGAAGACAAGTCGGGGTCACTCGACGATTTCTGAGAAAGACAGGCCTTGCCCCTAACTCGCGAAGGGGAACCAGACATGTTGTTAAAAAATAGCGCAGAGAAGCACCCACCTCAGAGAAAAAGAGAGGGAGAGAAGCCACGACAGAACGCTGGGGTAGTGTAGACACCCCATTTTGACCGAACCCTAATAGAGTCGTTAGGATAGAAACCCTGTCAAACTAGTGTTTTAATATCCCGAACTTGTTCCCAAGCTAGGTTAGAATCCCACCAAGGTCCCTGTAAAATTCCGTCACGATCCGAGCCCGTTTGCCTAGCGAACAAGCTAAGACGATGTCATGGTGCAAGTTCAGAAGGGTGGCGATTTAGCCAGAAAAGGGGTTGTGCTGGAATCTGAAAAACCAGTTCGAATTTGCCGTTTTGGGTTGTCCAGGGACATATAGGGTTATGCGGATCAGTGTGTAACAAAATTAGTTAGGGGAGAATCTTAGGAAGCTTCCTTGGAAGCTTCCTAGGTGGTTAGAGAGCTTTTGATCTCAGCCCTTCATTGATAAATCCAGTTTAAAAGGCTAGGATCAAAGGAGGAGGAGATATTTTCTCAAAAATATTTCCCCCTATTTTCTGCTTGGGACCACCCCCTGCCAATATAAAAAATCTTAAAAATACACTGGAGTTGGGGCTGTTCTTGGAAAGGGGGGGGTGCTAAAATATCATTTATTTTCCTTTGCCCTCGCTATTGCCCGAGCCCCCCCCCCCCCCCTATAGGATTAAAAGAGTAGTGATAAATGCATTAAATAGGGATGTCCAAGTAAGAAGTAGGGGGGGTCGAATGACTCATTCCCTCTTTAAAAGAGAAAAACGAGTTGAGTTTGGGAGAGCCCCGTTTTCTGGAAAGTGAGGGAGAGAGAGAGAGAGAGAGTCGCCTCCACCAACCGCCACCTTCTTCTCCTTCACAGTCACCACCTCCAATCGGAGATCCGACTACCAACCGTAACCTTCATCTCTTCATTTGCTCCGATCGCCACCACCGGAATCTCACCAAAACCCATTAGAGCTGCCACCTTCACCACCCATACCAGAGCCCCATTTTCTGGAAAAGGGAGGAGCGTAGCCGCAGGAGAGAAAAAGAGGGGAGCCCCATCTTTGGAGCTGCAACAGAGGGGGAGAGAGCTTCATCCTCCGGCCCTCTCACCGGAGCTCCGGCCTTCTTCCACCATTGAAACCCATTCTCTTCTCCCAAACCCACCGCGGACCATCCCAACCGCCTCTCATCTCCACCCTTTAAAACCAATTTTCTTCTTTAACCACCATCTTCCATCACCCAAACCACCAAACCCCCGGCCATTACCACCGGAATCCGGCCCTCTCCGACCCAAATCCGGTTAGCTCCATAACCTCCTCCACATTTTTTTTCACCCCATCATCTTCTCTGCTTTGCCAAACTAAAACCCATCTCAGAAAACCCCCTTTCGACCGAAACCCACCTCCAAACCCATTTAATTTTCCCCATCAACCTCCATTGAAACCCACCTCCATCATCTTCTCTGGGCATCTCGCCGGAATCCGGTCAAAACCTCATTAAATCCGAACCCATTTCACCTCCACCCTCATTCCATCTCCTAAACCCGTTTCTAATATTCCCAACCCATAAATCTGCTCTCTCACACCCCAAAATCTCAACCACAATTTCATTCTCGAGCTCTTGGGCACTCAGATCTGTTTTTAGTCACTAAGACCTTTTGATTTGGCAATAGAAGGAGGTTTGGGAAGATGGGTTTAATCCATTAGAGCTTTTGTGGATTTTGGCAAGGAGATGGTTCATTCTGAAGCATAGGTAATGGGGGTGGCGGATATTGGACTCCGGCTTTCGATCACCAAAACCGCATCCCGACTCCGGCCGAGGAGCATCATCCCCTTCCATGCCAACATCGTGATTACCCATTGTTATTATCACTAGCAGTTTAGGTAACCTCCCTACCTTCCTTTAATTTTGTCCGGATGAAAATCTCATTTACTATGCTAATTAAGGGCCCATTTTAGCCTTATGATATCATCCTAACCGTGTTCAAGGGTTAGACCTTTGTTTCGCTGTGCAGTGATAAATGCTAATGCTTGGGTTAGGGGGGGGCAATCAGGAAAGCATGATAGTGTTAGTTGTGTTTGGCAAAATCTACAAGAATACAATTTTTCTTTCCCTGTGAATAATTCTTTCCTGATAGTATAAGTATGTCGTATGATTTTGTCCTCTGTTTCTATCCCAATTTTTCGTAGACCATCGAATGTATTAGTTTGAATTCAAAGAAAAATACCCTGGTTATGGGTGTAAGTAAAGTAAGTGAGACTCCTCTTATTTGCGAATGAGACTTGGAAATATTCTCTTTATGCTATATGCGAATCAGGGCCATTTGAATTATTTACTTCAGAGTTAAAGTTTTGTTATCTGCATTCTATTAATGGAATTCTTCTCTATACGTTCGAGGGTATAGTTCGTAGTTTGCTATGAATGAATGTCCCAATCTCGAATTCTTATGACAATGGTATATTTTGTCCCGACCATCTTTGGGAAAAGATAACAGAGTATAACCTCCTATTTCTCGAATGGAAATCTTTCTTTCCTAAACCCATTGATGTTTCTCCCTTTGATCACCCTCCAGCCTATGTCTCGATATTCAAGATCTTCGCTTATTCACGGTTTATCTAGAAATTCATAATCTCTTCGATCTTTCGAAATCCGATGTAATTACCTCTAGTGTATTTCAAGATTCTCTTTGAGTCTAGAGATTGCGTCATTTTTAGAGAGATTCCATTAGGTCAGGGCGATGACGGAATGTTTCTTGAGCCAACCCCTTGCCCTTCTTATCATTTTTCCCATCTTGGGGTCTTCACAGGGTTTGAGGGGTTTTCTTTCTTTTTCAGGGCTATTCTTTGCGCGTTCCTCAGGATCTTTTTCGAGTTTCGGGATTCCATCGATTTTGGGAACACTCTTCTTGGGTTTGGCAACGATGGAACGTATCTTGAGCCAGCCTCTTCCCTTCCTGCCTTAGAGTTTTCGCAGGTTAAGGGATTCTCTCCTCTTAGAGTGTTTAGCCAGTTAGGACCCTTCCTAAGTGACTGATCGTTTAATAGATCTTCTTATAGAGTTTTTTGTCTGTCCCTTTTTGTTTAGGAAGCATTTCATCTATCGTTAGTTTTGTTTTCGTCTCTTCAAGATTGTTCTTTTCTTTGGTATTTTAGTCCCCCCTATTTTGATTTCTTTCCCCTTAGGCTTGAGGGATCCCGTTTCCCTCTAAATTACTCTACCGCGATATGGTGGGTAATGAGACTCTTCTATCGGATCCTCTTTAGCTGAGAGGGTGTTAACACACTTTTAATCGTCAAAAATATAAAAGCACTTCAAAAACATTTGAAAGCATCAAAAGTCTAAAAAAAAATAATCTAAACTGTTGAGTTTTAGAGCATTTAGTAGAGTTCGTTTCGAACTACGTTGGCTTGATCCTCTTCCACGAGGTACGCAGTGCAGCTTGGGATCCATATCCCAAGTCCAGCCAAACTTTTGTAAATAGCATTTTAAACCTTTTTAAATAAACAACTTTGCAGCTTTGATTTCAAAAGCTCTTCCTCTAGAGTTAGGAGTTTCTCCTAGATAGAGAGTTTCTTTTAGAGTTAGGGGGTTTGTCTTTGATTTGTTGTGTGCTTGTTTGTGTTTGTTTTAGAGTTAGGGGTTTGTCCTAGAGTTATAGGAGCGCCTCTGTCCGGTCAGTTGGTGATTCACATCGCCGACTGATGACTAGGTCTAAGATGCGTTAGTGATCCCATTGTTTTTCTTAGGGTGCACAGCCTAGTTACACATAGGTTGTAGGAACCACCTGCATTAGCTTAGGGCTAACCTGCATTTAGTTAGGGCATATAGGGTGTCCTAAAATCTACAATCCACTGGAATTTAAATAGTCGTTCAAGAAGCTTTAATAACTAGTCCGGTCTTTTAGATCGAGTCTAAGATAGAGGTCTAGGTGTCTTAGGCATCATAGCTTAGAATAAGCGCGAAGAACTACGTTGCCTTAATTCTCGTGGAGGCGGGGATACGTAGGCTTCTTTGGATGAACATCAGACCATCCGAGGACTCGGGCTAAATCGTTTAGAGTCTTGGGATTTGTTATGTTGTGTGTTTTGTTATGTTCTCTTACTTTCTTGTACTGATCCTATACATTTTGCTGTAGCTTGTATGTGTTTGTCCATCAGAACTTAGACACCAGTTAGGTATGTCACTCATAACCTAGCAATATTTAGGTGGCACCTCTTTCATTTATTTTCTGTGTGTTTATTATTTCTATTCTCAGGAAATGCATGCTTAGATAGACGACTCCTGAGGATTGTTCCCATTTCACACGATTTTTGCCCAAAACTCTTCGAGGTTAATAATAAATGGCATAAGAGACCAAGTGTTCGCACTCGGGCGAATTGGGGGCGCTCTTCAGACCTTCTCCATTCGCCACCAGGCACGGACCTTCTGTATCTCTGGTTATCCATTGCAAACAGAGCATTTGTTTTGGTTCCATGGCGCATCCATGGATGGCGACTCTGAGTTATTTTCAGGTACATCTTGGTTTCGAGCCCTGGCTCCGGATCAGGATGTATCTCTTTCTTTTTATATCACCACTCATGCTATTCTGTGAGGGTGGCATCAGTTTCGAGAGTTCCTTGGTAGAGCTCTCCTTCACACGTGGATGATCCAGAGGGTGTTAGGGACCCGTTCCCTCACCGTCCTCGGATCGGGGTCCACAGGCTGGCGACTCTGCTGGGGAGTTCTTGAAACATTGCCTAACTCTATAAAAATGCCATTTTTACGAACTTTGGAGAAATTTGAGCTAAAATCATTTTAAATGGGAATTCTATCGTTAGAATCCAGGGGCACCAGATAGGTGCGTAATTAAAACGAGGGATTCACACACTGCACATCATATGTTATCATATTGTTTATTCTTTACTTCTTTCATTGTTTTTCATTATTGGCTCCACGAGATAGATACAATGCATGCCCGACTGGGATACCATACCCTGGTCGTGCTGTTGTATTTATTTCCAAGCTATGCGCCCGTGCTGCAGCCGTAAACACTAGGCGTACTTATGTTTACAGCAGCCGATGAGCAATGAAGCATACTATGTATAACATTGGGCGTACTTTTGTTATACATATTAAGTATGGTTCATACGCATAGTACCCGATAGATTAAGTCCGGAGCCCTACTTTGTTTTATATATTATGTATATACTTACTGACCTAGTGAAACCCAATTAGGAAGTACCCGTATTTATATAAGTATATTGCATTCATATAGGGTCGAACATGTGTTGCTCACACATGTGGAGCCTAGAGTTAGGAGCTATGCCCTATTTGTAGACTAGGGTAGCTCATTTTATATGGCTACAACACGGTCCTAGTTCACTCACAAGTCTGTCTTGAGTTGAGACTTCCTTGACTCCGCTAGATTAGAATTAGGGCTGGTGCCCCTGGTTAGGATTTGTGTGTATGTGTATATACCTATATATACTGATTATGTGTATTAGGGTTCTCCTCTTAGTTAGAGTTCCTTATTCATTTCAATTGGTTATATCCATTCTCTGTTCAGATCTAGATCTAGTCAGTGGCTTTTGTTTGCCATTACCTTGGTCATGATCTGTCCTTCGATCTGTTGTTTATAGGATTTGACCCGTTGTCATATGTTCTCACCTTTGGTCGGTCCTTCATTTGGTCACCTTTCTTTGGTAACCATATTCTGAGCTTATCTTACCACCGTTATTCATATAACTTTGGTTGAGTTGTGGTTATCCTTTCTAGCGTCGTCATGCTGCCGGATTTTGTCCAGAATATTTTGAGCATGACCGCTATCTTTTAGAGTTAGTTAAACCATGAGTTTTCCTTATCTTGAGTTTCTTGTCTAGTCGTTATGCTGCCGGATTTTATCCAGAGCATTTTTTTGGGCATGACCGCTATTTCTTAGAGTTAGGAGAACCATGAGTTTACCTTATCTTGACTTTCTTGTCTAGCACCGTTATGCTGCCGGATTTTATCCAGAATATTTTTTAGCATGACCGCTATCCTTTAGAGTTAGTTAAACCATGAGTTTGCCTTACCTCGATCTTCTTGTATAGCCGTTATGCTGCCGGATTTTACCTGGAACATTTCGAGCATAACTGCTATTCTTCAAAGTCAGTGATAGACCATGAGTTTGTTGTATCGTGATCTTTTTGTTTATTCCTATTTATCCATTTGTGGATTATCATCAGATTCTTGACTTTGGTCATAATCTATTTTTTCATCTTTTGTACATATAATTAATTCATATTTTCCATCATGGATTTACCTTTCTTATATCATGATCATTGATGGATTAGCTAAATCTTGCCTATCTGTCACGAGTGCATGATTGTTGTTGAGGTCCAAACTCATTTAGATTAGGGGTGTTTATCATTCTTAACTTTTTCATACCTCAAAAGAGAGCAGCCATATCTCAAAAAGACTTAAAGGGATAAATTGAAGATTCCTTGAGATCCTGTTGGTGTAGGTCATGTTATCAATGCCTACCTTTCTTTGACCATCATAGATTGACCTCCATGTTTTGTAATTCAAACATGTTCAGGACTGTTTTTGTCTCTATTTGTACAAGATATTTTATCTTCGTTATCATCCATTTAACCTAGTGTTTTAACCTCCATTTCAGGATTCTAAAGAGTGCAAATCACTGTTCCTAAAAAGACAATCCTAGCCAAACCTGCTTGGTCTAGACTATCTTCGGTATCTAGACTCATTTGATTCTCCCACTTCATCAAGAATACCTTTACTTTCTTTGTCTTAACTGTCTGAATTACCAGAGGTTCATCCAATGGCTGACCCAGTTGATCCTATGATAGCCATTCAAAAGATGTTGAAAAATCTTACTCGTGACATGGCGAGCATGAAGGAGGAGATTACCCATATGAAAATTCAGAATAATGAAAAGGCCTCCGATTCTAGAGGGCCAATACCCCAATTTCCTCGAGTTGCGTCTCCAGATTCAAACAGACCAATTGTTTCACCCTTTGAAATCAATTTAGAGGATGAACAATATGCTGAGGAATATTGTGTACCTATGGTCAATAAAGAAAAAGAGATGTATGACAAGTTAGAGAAGGAGATGTACGACAAGTTCAAAAAGTTGGCTCAAGATGTAGAGAATATGAAATTTCAGGGACCAAAGAAGTTCGATATTTCTGAGTTTATGATACCTTCTGAGGCTATTCTGCCACCCAAATTCAAAACCTCTGACTATGATAAATATGATGGGACTGGGTGTCCTCGGGGTCATGTAAGATGGTTCATAAAGCTTTCCCAACAACATGGACTCAACCCCGAGCAGATGGCACAACTATTCCCAGTGTCCCTTGTGGGAATCGCAAAACAATGGTTCTTGCGCCTGAAACCCGAAGAAGTCAGGACTATGGAGGCTATTGCAAACAAACTGGTCGAACAATTTTCGATGGAGGACGGGATAGAGGTTACGAAGAGGGATTTGAAGCAGTTGAAACAAGGGCCGCAGGAGACCTTTACCTCTTTTATCCGGCGATGGAAAAGAAAGTTAGCGCAATTGAGTCAAGCACTCTCAGAGGCAGATCAAATCAAACTGGTAGTAAAGAGCTTATCCTCTGAATATTTTCATTTCATGGCACCTCAGCACTACCCAAGTTTTGACCATCTGATAAAGACGGGAACTCAAATTGAAGATGCTTTGGTAAAAGGCCTGAGGTCCAAGACTTTATCTGATATCAAAGAAGGGAAAAGACCTATGGTCGAGCCAAAGGAGGTACATAATGTCAATTCTATTAGGACTCCAATCAAAACAGTATTGGAAGGGGAAGAGACAGCAAAAAAGAAAATAAGAAAATTTACTCCGCTTCCTTGCTCGTTATCTTACATTCTCAGGAGATTGATCAAGGACAACAAGATTGAATTGCCTGAACAAAGAGTCCTACCCAATCCTCTGCCTAAGAATTGGAGAAAGGATTTATTTTGTGCATATCATCGTGGCTCGGGTCATGCGACTGATAAATGTTATACTCTGAAGCATAAAGTGCAGGATATGATCGATGAAGACGAGCTCACTATTGAAGAGTCTGGTGTTCCTCAAAAGCCTTTCGATACTCATGCTGTCTCGCCACCAACTTCGATAAATGTCATTTGTACTGAAGGACCAATCTTGGATCCTGCATCTCTCATTCACCCTATTTCTGAGACCCAACTTGTCCCATCAAACACCCGATCTGTAGAAGAATCTGTTGAGAAGACTACACTTGTCAGAATGGAAAATTGGATGGTCAAGCTCTTTGGTCAGATGGCTATGCTAACTGAGGAGGTGAGGGAGATGAAAATTCAGATGCAGCACTTGTCCATTAAATGTGACTCTGTTCCAAAGCAACTTGTTGATATGGGTACTATGACAGAAGAGGCCTCGGTTCAGAGTTTAATCCTTGATATATATGTTGATTTGCATAATGGGAAAAAGCCTTACATTGCTCCAAAGGAAGTTAAAAGTGTTGGACCTTCTCACCAACCTCTTAAGAAGCCTCTCATTGCTCCAAGAGGTTAAGAATGTTGAACCTTCTCACCAACATTTAAAGAAGCCAGTGGTAGAGGAAGAAAAGATGGGTCAGAAATGGGAAAGCGAATTCACTCAAATGCCTTGTTCTCTTATAGCCATCATGAAGAAATCGGTCAGTGAAGGTTGTTTGAGACTTCCAGATATTAAACTTGTGCCTGAACCATTCCCCAACAATTGGAGGATGGATCAATACTGTGAGTATCATAGAGGCCCGGGTCACCTGACGGAGAACTGTTTAGCTTTGAAACATGCAATCCAGAACTGGATAGAGAAAGACTTTTCTGCTCTTGCTGAAATCTATGCTTTTGCCAACCAAACACTTGAAAGAACCATTCAACCTCCCAGGGATCCCGTCACTTATGTCACTTCAGAGCCGGGGAATAAGTTGAAGGGAAAAGAAAAAATAGTAGAGTTTGAATCTCTTAAGAATGTTGAGGCAGAGAGGGTGATGTCACCAGCAGGTTTTCAAAGGCAATTTGGGTCAAGTCAACAGGACTTCAGAGGACCACCCTTTCCAAGGTTTCTGAACCAGGGTCGAACTCCTTAGCCAGCATTAACATGGAGGAAGGCGTGCTACTTGTGAACTTCAATGCCAAGTCCTCGCCTCTGTTCAACTGTTATGTTTCAAGAGTCATATGTCAAGTATCTTGTTTCAAGATTCGTTTTTTGTCAAGTTTATACCAACTCCTAGGTTGAAAGTTGGTGGGTCTTGTAATGTCAATGTCAAAAAAGAAAAGAAAAAAAGAAGTGTCAAGTCTGTTAGTCTTTCATATATAGAGTCAGTGTTTTGTTTTTTATCAGAACTGATGAAGAGCCCATAAAGGCGTGTCTGTGACTCATCTATGTAATTCAAAATTTTCAATTCGATAAAGCATTTGGTTCTGTATCTTCAATGTTTTATGATTCACTCTTAGATTTAATGTTTAAACAACTAAAGACATCCTTCTCGGATGAGAATGCAGACGAAATTCACCTCGAGATCTGAAAGATGGTTAAACGAGAGAAAGAGCGTCGAGCATAGCCATTTAAAGAAGAAATCGAAGCCATTGATAGTGGTATCGAAATTCGAAACTCCGAAAAGATGGAGTGGCAAAACTTTCTCCCGAGGAGCGCAAAGAATTGATAAACCTGTTTAGAGGGGTTTGAGGTAGTCTTGCTTGATCCTATAAGGATAAACCAGGGGAATGCCCTGTCGTTGAGCAAAGCAAGACATCATCGTCTTTAGACATCCAGTTGAAAAGTGAAGATTTTAAAGAATGAAACATCAGACATCCTGTGGAGCTGATGAAATATTGAGAGAAGACTTTATGGCAATGAAGTTGTATGATAAATTTGAGCCCTAAAAAAAGAAAAAGAAAAAAGAAAAAGAAAAAAGAGACAAGGAGTTGTGGAACCTTCAGCATAAATTCAAGATCTTCGAGATGGGAGTAGAGCACAGCGGTTGAAGCTTTGCCTGACATGCCGTCAGACTCCTCGAAAAAAATTCTAAGTCTTTGAACCTTAAGCAAAAGAGCTTGTACATCAAATACATCAGGAGGCCATCCTTGGATGTCAGAACTTTTATGGCCAAAATCCCAACGTTTAAAAATCCTTCTATAAACCCTTTGGGCCAAAAGCAAAATTAAACAATTTCTTTTCAAACACATTATAAACCCGGGGCATTTATGCACCCGAACTACGTCGGACCTGATCCCCAACTCTTCAGGGGTACGTAGGCAACTTGATCAATTCAAGTTCGGTCAAACCTTAGGATAAAATCCCTTTCAAAATTTTGAAGCAAAATGCTAAACCATTCTTTGAAAAATCCAAAGCGAACTACGCGGATCTGATCCTCCATTTTTGGGGTACGTAGGTAGTCTGGCTAGACCAGATTCGTTCCAAATCGTTTGAACTTTAAATATCCCACCCTTTTGATCCCAATCCTTCCTAGAAAGTCTTTTTGGTGAAACAAGCAAAGGTTGAGACAAGTGGTCTTTTAGACCGAATACTGGAAGGCAATGGTTGTGACTTCCTGTGAAGAGAGAAATCAAGGAGATGGAGAAGTAGTCTTCAAACAGGGCAGGACCCTGGAATCCAAGTAGTGTCGACAAGACTTACTTTGATATCCTTTTAAACTAGGGGCATTAAGACTGAGCAATCTGAAGGGGGTAATAACCATGACGGAAATCCCGATGGAGGAAATTAGAGCCTTTTGACTTGGTTTTCGAGAGTACTCTAAGAGTGGCTAGCCTTACCATAATAAAATAACACATTTTATCTAAGGGTGAATCAAAAGTGAGTCAAGTCCCTTGAGTAATTTGAGTCTTCTTTGATTGAGTCTTTGGAAGTCTTTTTCTTATTTTTATCCTTTTTTCTCTCAATGTCCAAAGCGTTTGGCACTGGAAAAGCGAGAGTACATCTTTCGAAATGTGAAGAGAATTCAAAGTGGATCCTGGTTAAGAATCAAAGAAGGGCAAAATACATTTTGTTCAAACTTGCCAGAGACATCAAAGCCTCAAGTAGTGAGCAATGAAAGAAAAAATTCTCAGACTCATCCATTATGGATATCCTTTTACCCATATACTAGAGAAAGAACCCATACAAGCTTAAACTTTTCTTACCTATCCTGGTTTTGCTCTCCAATGAATCCTGTCATGGAGGTAATCATACTAGGGGCATCTTTTATGACTTGCGTCATAAATGATATCAAATACAAGATAATTGAGATAAATATTTTCAGCAAATAGAAGCAAGAGAAGCTTGAGCACATCTCATGAGCTAAACTTCCGAATTTCTAAATTGAACTCATTCTTTGAAAGAGTTAATGTTTCAGAAAATCTAGTCCCCAGCGGAGTCTAGAATTCACTTTTGCAATCTTCAAATCTTAGCAGGATGCTTTTCCTCTCTTTAAAAGAGTCAATACCCAAAAATTCCATCAAGTTTTTCGAGTCTGGTCTTCAGCAATGATCATGCACTCCCATTTATTCTCGGCAGGAGATAGTTATGCTATCAGTGAACTCGATATAAGATCGACAAACCCATCAATCATGTTTGCAAGCCCTTTGGGCCTAAAAAAATCTTTTTCTTAGTTAAACCCAAGCAAGGGGCATTTTTTTTTAAGAAGAAAAAAAATCTTTTGATTATTAATCAATGAGGTGCCAAGTAGTGGCCTGTTTATTTGTTGCTTGGTGAAAAGTAGTTTTGCCTTGGTATTGGATGTTTGAGAGAGAAGTAGTTTCCTCAAATATTTGAATACCGAGATGATTAGCAGTGACTTGCTTAATCATCGCTTCGCAATGTACCGCTACCTAACGAGTTAGGAGTCAGGTATATCTGCGTGGATTTATATGGAACTGTTTGGCAGGACCATATAAATCTTGGGTGATTCGCTACCTTGAAAGAGAGGAGTCAGAGTTACCCGGATAGCTAAACAGATGAATTTTTAGCAATGGTCTGTATAACTATCGCCTGGTGAAAAGTAGTTTCACCGTGTTTTTAGATTGGGCGAAAAGTAGTTTCCCCTTTGATTTAAAAAAGATTGGGCGAAAAGTAGTTTCCCCGTTGATTGGAAGATTGGGCGAAAAGTAGTTTCCCCATAATTTGAAATTTGGGCGAAAAGTAGTTTCCCCTTTAATTTGAAAGATTGGGCGAGAAGTAGTTTCCCCATGATTTGAAAGTTTGGGCGAAAAGTAGTTTCCTCGTTGATTTGGAAGATTGGGCGAGAAGTAGTTTCTTCATGATTTGAAAGTTTGGGTGAAAAGTAGTTTCCCCGTTAATTGGAAGATTGGGCGAGAAGTAGTTTTCCCATGTTTTCAAAGTTTGGGCGAAGAGTAGTTTCCCCTTTGATTTAAAGATTGGGCGAGAAGTAGTTTCCCCATGATTTAAAAGTTTGGGCGAAAAGTAGTTTCCCCTTTGAATTGAAAGTTTGGGCGAAAAGTAGTTTCCCCGTTGATTGGAAGATTGGGCGAGAAGTAGTTTCCCCATGTTTTGAAAGTTTGGGTGAAAAGTAGTTTCCCCTTTGATTTAAAGATTGGGCGAGAAGTAGTTTCCTCATGATTTAAAAGTTTGGGCGAAAAGTAGTTTCCCCTTTGATTTGAAGATTTTGCGAGAGAAAAGTAGTTTCTCAAAGACAGAGTTTTTGGAGAAAAGCAGTTTCTCAGATATTTAGAGTTTTTGGAGAAAAGTAGTTTTTCAGAGATAGAGATTTTTGGAGAAAAGTAGTTTCTCGTGCTTTTGATGTTTGTCGGAAAAGTAGTTTCCTTTTGGTTTTGATTGTTTGAGAGAAAAGTAGTTTCTTTTGATTTAGAATGCTTGTTTGAAAGCAGTTTCCCCTTTTGTTTGAATGGTTGAGGTGGAAAGTAGTTTCGCCAATATGATATGTTTTGTCAAGTTAAGAGTTTCAAGAGAGGCCATCTCATTGAGATGTACCAATTGCAGAGTTAAGGGTCAGAGAGAAACTATCTCCCTATTGCTTGCAGTTTTAGAGTTTTGTTAGGAGTCTTTTTGCCAGTTTACCTTTGTGTCTCAAAATCAAAACCCAAAAAAAAAAAAAAATTTGCTTTGTTTTCGGGGCGATCAAAATGTGTTGTCTGTTCAGCTTTGCCATTCGCGTGTTGCATACGCTCTGCCAAAGAGGGGCATCTGTAGACACCCCATTTTGACCGAACCCTAATAAAGTCGTTAGGATAGAAACCCTGTCAAACAAGTGTTTTAATATCCCAAACTTGTTCCCAAGCTAGGTTAGGATCCCACCAAGGTCCCTGTAAAATTTCGTCACGATCCGAGCCCGTTTGCCTAGCGAACGAGCTAAGACGATGTCATGGTGCAAGTTCAGAAGGGTGGCGATTTAGCCAGAAAAGGGGTTGTGCTGGAATCTGAAAAACCAGTTCGAATTTGCCATTTTGGGTTGTCCAGGGAGATATAGGGTTATGCGGATCAGTGTGTAACAAAATTAGTTAGGGGAGAATCTTAGGAGCTTCCTAGGTGGTTAGAGAGCTTTTGATCTCAGCCCTTTCATTGATAAATCCAGTTTAAAAGGCTAGGATCAAAGGAGGAGGAGATATTTTCTCAAAAATATTTCCCCCTATTTTTTGCTTGGGACCACCCCCTGCCAATATAAAAAATCTTAAAAATACACTGGAGTTGGGGCTGTTCTTGGAAAGGGGGGGTGCTAAAATATCATTTCTTTTCCTTTGCCCTCGCTATTTCCCGAGCCCCCCTATAGGATTAAAAGAGTAGTGATAAATGCATTAAATAGGGTTTTCCAAGTAAGAAGTAGGGGGGGTCGAATGACTCATTCCCTCTTTAAAAGAGAAAAATGAGTTAGGGTTTGGGAGAGCCCCGTTTTCTGGAAAGTGAGGGAGAGAGAGAGAGAGAGGGAGCCGCAACAGAGGGAGAGAGAGAGTCGCCTCCACCAACCGCCACCTTCTTCTCCTTCACAGTCACCACCTCCAATCGGAGATCCGACTACCAACCGCAACCTTCATCTCTTCATTTGCTCCGATCGCCACCACCGGAATCTCACCAAAACCCATTAGAGCCGCCACCTTCACCACCCATACCAGAGCCCCATTTCTGGAAAAGGGAGGAGCGTAGCCGCAGGAGAGAAAAAGAGGGGAGCCCCATCTTTGGAGCTGCAACAGAGGGGGAGAGAGCTTCATCCTCCGGCCCTCTCGCCGGAGCTCCGGCCTTCTTCCACCATTGAAACCCATTCTCTTCTCCCAAACCCACCGCCGACCATCCCAGCCGCCTCTCATCTCCAAGCTTTAAAACCATTTTTCTTCTTCAACCACCATCTTTCATCACCCAAACCACCAAACCCCCGGCCATTACCACCGGAATCCGGCCCTCTCCGACCCAAATCCGGTTAGCTCCATAACCTCCTCCACTCTCCCCATCATCTTCTCTGTTTTGCCAAACTAAAACCCATCTCAGAAAACCCCCTTTCGACCGAAACCCACCTCCAAACCCATTTAATTTTCCCCATCAACCTCCATTGAAACCCACCTCCATCATCTTCTCTAGGCATCTCACCGGAATCCGGTCAAAACCTCATTAAATCCGAACCCATTTCACCTCCACCCTCATTCCATCTCCTAAACCCGTTTCTAATATTCCCAACCCATAAATCTGCTCTCTCACACCCCAAAATCTCAACCACAATTTCATTCTCGAGCTCTTGGGCACTCAGATCTATTTTTAGTCACTAAGACCTTTTGATTTGGCAATAGAAGGAGGTTTGGGAAGATGGGTTTAATCCATTAGAGCTTCTGTGGATTTTGGCAAGGAGATGGTTCATTCCAAAGCATAGGTAATGGGGGTGGCGGATATTGGACTCCGGCTTTCGGTCACCAAAACCGCATCCCGACTCCGGCCGAGGAGCATCATCCCCTTCCATGCCAACATCGTGATTACCGAGTGTTATTATCACTAGCAGTTTAGGTAACCTCCCTACCTTCCTTTAATTTTGTCCGGATGAAAATCTCATTTACTATGCTAATTAAGGGCCCATTTTAGCCTTATGATATCATCCTAACCGTGTTCAAGGGTTAGACCTTTGTTTCGCTGTGCAGTGATAAATGCTAATGCTTGGGTTAGCGGGGGGGGGCAATCAGGAAAGCATGATAGTGTTAGTTGTGTTTGGCAAAATCTACAAGATTTCAATTTTTCTTTCCCTGTGAATAATTCTTTCCTGATAGTATAAGTATGTCGTATGATTTTGTCCTCTGTTTCTATCCCAATTTTTCGTAGACCATCGAATGTATTAGTTTGAATTCAAAGAAAAATACCCTGGTTATGGGTGTAAGTAAAGTAAGTGAGACTCCTCTTATTCGCGAATGAGACTTGGAAATATTCTCTTTATGCTATATGCGAATCAGGGCCATTTGAATTATTTACTTCAGAGTTAAAGTTTTGTTATCTGCATTCTATTAATGGAATTCTTCTCTATACGTTCGAGGGTATAGTTCGTAGTTTGCTATGAATGAATGTCCCAATCTCGAATTCTTATGACAATGGTATATTTTGTCCCGACCAGCTTTGGGAAAAGATAACAGAGTATAACCTCCTATTTCTCGAATGGAAATCTTTCTTTCCTAAACCCATTGTTGTTTCTCCCTTTGATCACCCTCCAGCCTATGTCTCGATATTCAAGATCTTCGCTTATTCGCGGTTTATCTAGAAATTCATAATCTCTTCGATCTTTCGAAATCCGATGTAATTACCTCTAGTGTATTTCAAGATTATCTTTGAGTCTAGAGATTGCGTCATTTTTAGAGAGATTCCATTAGGTCAGGGCGATGACGGAATATTTCTTGAGCCAGCCCCTTGCCCTTCTTATCATTTTTCCCATCTTGGGGTCTTCACAGGGTTTGAGGGGTTTTCTTTCTTTTTCAGGGCTATTCTTTGGGCGTTCCTCGTTGCCAAAGGGATTCTCTCTTCTTAGAGTGTTTAGCCAGTTAGGACCCTTCCTAAGTGACTGATCGTTTAATAGATCTTCTTATAGAGTTTTTTGTCTGTCCCTTTTTGTTTAGGAAGCTTTTCATCTATCGTTAGTTTTGTTTTCGTCTCTTCAAGATTGTTCTTTTCTTTGGTATTTTAGTCCCCCCTATTTTGATTTCTTTCCCCTTAGGCTTGAGGGATCCCGTTTCCCTCTAAATTACTCTACCGCGATATGGTGGGTAATGAGGCTCTTCTATCGGATCTTCTTTAGCTGAGAGGGTATTAACACACTTTTAATCGTCAAAAATATAAAAGCACTTCAAAAACATTTGAAAGCATCAAAAGTCTAAAAAAAAAAAAAATCTAAACTGTTGAGTTTTAGAGCATTTAGGAGAGTTCGTTTTGAACTACGTTGGCTTGATCCTCTTCCACGAGGTACGCAGTGCAGCTTGTGATCCATATCCCAAGTCCAGCCAAACTTTTGTAAATAGCATTTTAAACCTTTTTGAATAAACAACTTTGCAGCCTTGATTTCAAAAGCTCTTTCTCTAGAGTTAGGAGTTTCTCCTAGATAGAGAGTTCCTTTTAGAGTTAGGGGGTTTGTTTTTGATTTGTTGTGTGCTTGTTTGTGTTTGTTTTAGAGTTAGTGGTTTGTCCTAGAGTTATAGGAGCGCCTCCGTCCGGTCAGTTGGCGATTCACATCGCCGACTGATGACTAGGTTTAAAATGCGTTAGTGATCCCATTGTTTTTCTTAGGGTGCACAGCCTAGTTACACATAGGTTGTAGGAACCACCTGCATTAGCTTAGGGCTAACCTGCATTTAGTTAGGGCATATAGGGTGTCTTAAAATCTACAATCCACTGGAATTTAAATAATCGTTCAAGAAACTTTAATAACTAGTCCGGTCTTTTAGATCGAGTCTAAGATAGAGGTCTAGGTGTCTTAGGCATCATAGCTTAGAATAAGCGCGAAGAACTACGTTGCCTTGATTCTCGTGGAGGCGGGGATACGTAGGCTTCTTTGGATGAACATCAGACCATCCGAGGACTCGGGCTAAATCGTTTAGAGTCTTACGATTTGTTAGGTTGTGTGTTTTGTTATGTTCTCTTACTTTCTTGTACTGATCCTATACATTTTGCTGTAGCTTGTATGTGTTTGTCCATCAGAACTTAGACACCAGTTAGGTATGTCACTATAACCTAGCAATATTTAGGTGACACCTCTTTCATTTATTTTTTGTGTGCTTATTATTTCTATTCTCAGGAAATGCATGCTTAGATAGACGACTCCTGAGGATTGTTCTCATTTCACATGCTTTTGCCCAAAACTCTTCGAGGTTAATAATAAATGGCATAAGAGACCAAGTGTTCGCACTCGGGCGAATTGGGGGCACTCTTCGGACCTTCTGTATCTCTGGTTATCCATTGCAAACAGAGCATTTGTTTTGGTTCCATGGCGCATCCATGGATGGCGACTCTGAGTTATTTTCAGGTACATCTTGGTTTCGAGCCCTGGCTCCGGATCAGGATGTATCTCTTTCTTTTTATATCGCCACACATGCTATGCTGTGAGGGCGGCATCCGTTTCGAGAGTTCCTTGGTAGAGCTCTCCTTCACACTTGGATGATCCAGAGGGTGTTAGGGACACGTTCCCTCACCGTCCTCGGATCGAGGTCCACAGGTAGTCTTCCCTTTTTTAACTCAAGGAAGAAAAATCTCGCGCCTCGAAACAAGGCAACCCACATAACGACGCTACCACTTCCCGGAGTTGGCCACCGGATAAAACGGCACGCCTCCTCGGATTCAGACGCCATCATAAATGCCCTCACCATGACGTCGTTCAACCAAAACGTTACTCCCTTGGCCCATTCAATGGACCAAAGGAGTAAGGGGGTGTTATGATGGGACACAAATACGGCGCTACTCTCAGATCTCGCTACGTGTCGTCCATGCACCAACAAAGCCTAAACATCATGAAGAAAGGCATTGGGAAACGGCAAGACCATGCGATTACGACACGTGTCGCTCTCTCGCCGTCCAGACCTCATCATCACAAGTTATGGAAGGAATTATCCGGCAAAGCCACGCGCGCCGGCGGAGCAGGTGAACAGCCCAATCCAGCAAAGGAAGGTTTTTTTCTCCATAATGATGAAGAGGTCCGCGCGCCTCCCTTTAAAAGGGAGGGAAGGGAAGAAGAGCAGGAGTCACGTCTTTTGAAAGACATCCTCTTCTTAGCTCCCGCATAACAACCGGAGAAAGAGGTGAGGCAACAACAGAGGAGACTATGAACTTAATCCTACTTTCCCTGCTAGTCCCCTCCGACCCACTCATCCGCACACCCAGAAAAGAACCTGCGCCTTGGTCCTGGTAACCCTGATCAAACCCCCTCCTCCTCTCGCTGTCCTTTATATTGATTGATCGAAGGATCTGACTTGGGTGTCGAAGTGGTCGTCCGGGACCCACCCCGGACCCCCTGACCCCCTTTGTTTGTGATTGCAGACCCCGCGGTGGCCCTCTACCGACCGCGCGATCGCAAACCCGGATTCAGACGCCATCAGATTGTGAGAAAAACATTTCTGATGGAATTTTTTTGTCGAGGAAGCTAAATTTCCTCGAATGATCTGAAAGAAAAATGATATGGGAATGTTATCAGAAATCAAAGGTCCTTCAATAAAAGTTGAATAGGGTTAGGGGTGCAACCCGGTTCGGGTTCAAGTGGGGTTCAACTTGAACCCGACGGGTTCAGTCCAAAAAAAAAAAGTCTGGTCAGATTGAGTTCGGGTCGGGGTCGGGTTGAGTTTTCCCAACCCAGGTTGAGTTCGGATCGGATTCCGGTTGAGGGTTTGGGTAACCTGACCCGAGTGAAAACCCAACATCTTTTATGATTTTTATTTTTATTTTTTTTCGTACGCTCAAAAGCTCGCGTTGGGTCGAGTTGGAAAAAAAGGGTTCCTCGAGTCTGGTTGGGGTGAACCTCGGTGGGTTGAAAATCGGGTCTGGTCAGGTTAGGTTCGGGTTGAAAAAAAGGGTTCCTTGACTATTCAAAGTCTGGGGGTTGAGTAGGATAGGACAAGACCAAATTGGCTGGATCTATGAATATGAAAGGACCAAATCTAGTCGGATCTAATTTGAGCGCACTGTCCGGCACTTCATCCAACTTACAACGCTTCCAATTGCGAGGAGGGTAAAAGAGCCTCCCACGCAGAACTGACTTTCATTTCCTTGGTTGGTCTCTCCTATATATGTTCCCTAATAAGCCCACAAACCAATTAACAATATTGATCTTAAGAGTGACTATCCGCCAAGTCGAACCCCTGCCCCGGAATTCTGATCGGTTTATACCACCTAATGATCCAGATGATGAGGGAATCATATATACATTGAATTTCAGTGTGAATCAATAATAACAGGGTGGGGGACCATCACCTAGTGCGTGTTTGGCGTACCGTTTAAAACGCCGTTTGGCGTTTGAAACACCGTTTTGGGGCCAAACGGCCGTTTGGGAGTGTTTGGGTGCGCAGCCACCGTTTGAAACACCGTTTTGAACCCTCAAAACGGCGTTTTGCAAACGGAGGGAGGGAGGTCCGTTTGCAAAACGCCGTTTTGAACGGAGTTTTTGGGGCTTGGGTTTTTACATGTTTACCCTCACCAAACCCATTTTTACACCTTCGTTTTTTTGGCACAAGTTAAAAACAAAATTTTCCCCGACTCTCGCTGTGCTCCAAAGAAAGAAGACACGAGACTTGTCTTCCACCTCCAGACGTCTCCTTGCAACCTCAGACTCTCCAAGCTTCATAGCAAGTACGGAGATCTCTCTCTTCTTTCCGTTTATTTTTCCTTTTTTTATCTTGTTAAATCTCATAAAATAGGGTTTCTAAAAACCCAAAATAGGGTTTTGTGGTTCTCTCTGTTTGTTGTGGTTCTCTGTTTGAGGATACCTTATAAAACAGAGGAGAAAAACGTGAGTTTTTTCTCATCTTGGTGAGGGGGTGAGAGAAACAAGTGAAGGTTCCTGTATCTGTTTTCTCTTGTGATATTTTTTGTGCAGTGGGATTTTTTTAAATCCCACTGCAATGAGATGTGGCTAAAAATCCGGAAACAAAAGACTCTACTCATACTCGGATTGACCTTCAGGTGCTTGTGATTCCTATTAGATACATCATCCGAAAACGCTCAGAAAAGTAGATATATGAGATTTTTGTCAACTGGACAACATGAGAAACTGAGAAAGTAGTGAAAACTTTGGAATTGGTATTAATCATACTTATTCTACATTGGGTTTCATGGTGGTTCCAAAAACTAAGATTTCTTTCTGCCCAATTTCCTTCCCTGCCATTGGAAGGTTGGGGAGGAAGCTTTGATATGTTTATATGGGATTTTGTTCAATTTCTATGTGAACTGAAATTCATTGATTTCCTTCCGTGCTGCTCTATTGCTAAATCTGCAAATATGCTCGCCATCTAAAGTCATATGTACTGAACTGAGTAATAATTTTTTTTAATGGTTACTGAGCCGAGTAAGTTTGACTCTATTTAAGATGAATGGTGCTTTAAACAATTGTAAAATTGGGCTCATATATTGGTTTGATCATTGGTAAGTAGTGACTACTTGTCACCAAAAGCATCAACTCTTCTGAGCTTGGCCAATTAACCTATTATAATGATGACAGAGAGTGAGTTTCATGTTCAGGGATGGTAAAACACCCTCTGGTCTCTTATGGATCAACTTTGTGGCATGAATTTTCATAATCTTCTTTTAGAAAGCATGACTTCTAGTAAAAATTCTGGTTTTGACACCATGCAATGGTCTGAACACCATATTTTAGGGGAAGCAGGTTGTCTATCCCCAGCCCATTGATTAGTTTTCTATCTGTTGGTTGTGAACTTGTATTACTTGGATGTTGACAAGTCACGTTATTTTTTATCTTGTGATCGATGGTTGTGAACTTCTGATAGTTTTTTGGGTATTGCAACTTGTTGGTTGTTACTTTTATTTCGAACTGGTTGGTTTTTATATGTTAGTTGAACAAGCTCAAGACAATGTATAACTTTTTCATTCGTATACAATTTATTTTGAACTGTTTTTACACTACAGAGGCCTGGAGCATACCAGTAACATCTTCCCTTGGTGTGCCATACGGGATTTGAATATGCTAGTTGTTGGTTTTTTATTTGCAGGGAATATGGATTCAGGAGATGGGTCAGATGCATCAATTGAATCAATTGACAGTGACAAAGATTATGATGATGAAGATTTGATGGCCATGGTTGTTGAAGGTGTGCAAGATGCAATTAGGTATTATTCTATGTATTTTTGCAAGACACCTTGCCGAACAAGTAAATACACTGGGCATAAATTTATCATGGACCTATTAGATGGTGCACCAAACCAATGCTATGAGCAACTTCGTATGGAGAAACATGTATTTGGGAACTTGTGTAATTTATTCAAAACAAGATATGGGTTAACACCAACGAAAGCAATGTCTATTGAGGAGATAATGGCAATGTTTCTGATGACATTAGGACATGGCGTTTCTAATAGGTATATGCAGGAGCGGTTCCAACATTCTGGAGAGACAATTAGCCGGCAATTTCATAAAATCTTAACTTGTGCAATGCGATTTTCGTCTGATATGATTAAGCCAGAGCGTAATTACAATGATATTATTCCTGCATACATCCAAAATAGGGCAAAATTTTTTCCATACTTCAAAGATTGTATTGGAGCTATTGATGGCACCCACATTCAAGTGATTGTGCCTCAAGCAGAGCAAATTCCATATCGAGGAAGGAAAGGTTACACCTCAACAAATGTCATGGCATGCTGTGACTTTGACATGTGCTTCACCTTTACATGGGCAGGATGGGAAGGTGCTGCTCATGACACAAGGATTTTTTTCAGAGGCACTGCGTACGCCGGATCTTAATTTTCCTCACCCAAGGGGAGGTAAGTACACAAATAATACTATAAATTTAATATAATATAATATATAATATCTTACATAACTTTCTTTTCAAATTTTTCAGAGGCACTGCGTACGCCGGATCTTAATTTTCCTCACCCAAGGGGAGGTAACTACACATAATACTACAAATTTAATATAATATAATATATAATATCTTAGATAACTTTCTTTTCAAATTTTGATGTAGATAAATATTATGTGGTTGATGCCGGCTACCCCAATATGAAGGGATACTTGGCCCCGTACAAGGGAGAAAGGTCACATGTTCCAGCTTTTCGACATGGTACTCAACCAATAAGTGGTTCAAATGAGCAATTTAATCAAGCACACGCCTCTCTTAGGAACATTATAGAGCGCACATTTGGTGTATGGAAAAATAGATGGGCTTTGCTATCCAGAATGCCTAAATTCGATTTAAAAACCCAGATACAACTAATTGTAGCATCAATGTCACTACACAACTACATCAGAAAGCATGCAAGTCGTGATGAGGAGTTCGATAGAGCTGACCATGATGATACATATATGCCTACTGTTATGTTGGTTTGGGTTATGATCATGCTATGGATCATAACGATACATTTGACTATGCACATGATGATGCTTTCATGGGTTCAGTTCGGGATCGCATTCGTGATGAATTATGTTCTATATAAATTACTCATTGTGCCACTTTTTAAATTTTGTTTTTTGAACTATAGTATAACTATTTATGGCAATGATGTTTAATTTTAATTGTGTTGAATGAGATCCTAATGACCTTCTAATATTGAGCCTAATGAGAGAATAATTGAGTTACATTGAGGCCAACCAAACAATGCCCTTTTTGGTCATTTAACCACTAAAACTCCGATTTGGGGCATTTGCAACCAAACACACAATACCTCCGTTTGCCGTTTAAAATGCCGTTTTGATCTGGCCAACCAAACACCAAAACGCCGTTTGGCAAAACGTCGTTTTGAACCAAAACGCCGTTTTGCAAAACGGCGTTTCAAACGCTATTTCAAACGGTACGCCAAACACACCCCTAGTGGTCCTCTCTCTCACCAGGTTGTTGAGTCGCCACACACCAAATACCGGTGTGATCATCCATGAGACCGGAATTTCGCACTCTGGATTATTAATTAATGTACCACACATCCATGTAACTTACTATATAGAATGCTATGTGTCGGAGAGCTGGAAACATCCACCCACAAAAGGCTTGTAATTTGACCCCACACACGGCATTAGTGTGGTCTAAACGGTTGCTTCTGGAGAGAGAGAAACAAAAAAAAAAAAAACTAAGGACACGTTTGGCTACCGTGAATTCTTTTTCCCGGATCACTAGCTTACCCAACTTTGAGGAAGGGTGGGAGAGGAATAGACATGAGAGGGACTGAATGAGGCGAGGGTGTGAAAAGCCTGGAAGAAAAAACGGGAAACAAAAAACACCACTCAAAATATGATCGATTTTTCCTTGTTTTAGTCCATTCTCACGGCCTCCACTCATTCGTGTGCTCTCAAGTCTCTCCTCCCACCCACCCTACTCCTCTCTCCACACTAATTTATCATGAAAAAAAAATCATGGTTGCCAAAAATGGCCTTAAGTGAGAGATATTACCTTGGAATTTATTATTTTACTAAATTTCTTAGCCATGCTATGCATGGCTTGGGTGGAGATCGTGGGACCCACCATATCCAAAGATGAGGTAAAATGGTGGGCCTCACACGATGCATGGATTTACGTGGATGGTGGGACCCACACTAATCAAAACATAGATGTAAAATGGTGGGCCCTACACTATGCCACTACTTGTCGAGCGCAGGGAGGACTTGAATGGATACTTATTCATCCACAGGATAATCACACAGGGAGGGGTACGGCGAAAAGCCATTTGCCGATAAGAAAGGCGAGAATCTCGACAAGTAAGGGAATTAGTCATATGGATGGAAAGGAGAATCTCGATCTAGACCGATTCAAGAAGGTTTTTTCACGGGGCTAGGATGCTGCCAGTATCTGTCACGTGTGGACTATGAATTGTTGTGACATACCACCAAAATAGAGCTATGCTTTTCACGGTTTTCAAGTGGTGGTGGTTGGGGGTTCGCTCAACAGATCGAGTCCTAATCATTATCGCTATTAAATAAATGTGGCTCCCAGATCAGCTCTGAATTATATATAGACCCCTTTTCGGATTAGCTCTACTCGGATTCAGACAACTATGTGATGCCGGGTCCGGAGAGAAAGTCTACCCGCCTAACTGAGAAGCTCCTCTCTTTTCTCAAAGATCTCCGGCTAGTAGCTAGATCCACCCCTCTCCTCTCTCTCTCTCTCTCTCTCTCTCTCTCTCTCTCTAAAGCTAAAGGAGTCGTTCTAAGGATACAATTTCTACCATACAATTAATTATTATTGGGTGGCCCCATTCATAAATGTAAAATGGTGGGTCCCATATGCACAAGCTTGGGTAGAGATGGTGTAGACATACTATAAAAAAATTACAATGCAGCTCCCCTTGCAAGACCCAAAAAATTGATTGTTAGAATTAGTCTCGTCTGTCTAGACATACTATAAAAAAAAGAGGGCACTGATAAATCGACTCCCCATGTGTCCATCTCTCTCCTCTCTCTCTCTCTCTCTTACCCAGAGGAGAGGGAAAAACACATGGGGAGTTAATTTAAGATATATGTGGGTCGATTTATCACTCCCCTATAAAAATAACTAGCATTATTGGCCTATGGTATGCACAGATAAATAATAATAATAGTGAGCTCCATCCAACGAGGTGTAAATACCCTATCCTACGCATGGACTTGGGTGGAGATCGCGAGACCCAACCATCAAAACATGAGGTAGAATAGGATTTAAAATGATGGCCCTCACCTTATCAAAACATTGTTGTAAAATGATGGGATCCACCCATGCAATGCATGAGGTGTAAAAACACCTATCAAATATGTGGGCCCTATCTCTACTTTTTTCTTTTTCTCTACGTGCATAGAACAACTTTGGCTCCAACTTTAAGTCACTTAACAAGTTAAGTATATTTTGATGGACGAATGGAAGTTTAACTCCTAAAGAAGCACTTCGCGTAGCTTCTCGTAGTTTGATTGATTTATTTATTCATTTTCTACATAGTGATGGTGAGGAAGAGGACATAAATTTAGAGTATAATATCTAATAATTCCCCATAATACGCCTCCATTTCATAGACACCCACTATAAAAGTACCTGATCATCATCTTCCTCAAACACTCAGTAAATATCAATAAATTTAGAGGACAATATCTAAAAATAAGAAAGATGATTTTTTCGCCCCACTGTCGGATAATGCACCCCTCTTTGTAACGTGAATCGTAAGAAGACTTTAAACGTCAAATCACGTTAAAAGTGGAGGGAGCGGGGTGTATTATCCTAAGAGGGGCGAAAATCTTATCTCCAAAAATATTCCAATTAGTCAACACAACGGAAAATAAAGTGGGCCCACAAATGAGGGGTCATTTTCACCCCCACGTAACGGAATCCATCCCGCTCTTTAAATACTTCAAACCCCTCCAACACAAGGATTCCCAACTCCCACTTCCTGCAACCCCAAACACAAACCCTACAAATCTGAAATCTTCTCATTGAGAGAGAGAGAGAGATCTGTTTAGTAATGGCTTCTCCGGCGAGAGTAGATCTGGACGGAAATCCGATCAAGGCAATGACGATATGTATGATTGGAGCGGGAGGCTTCATAGGATCTCATCTCTGCGAGAAATTAATGGCGGAGACTCAGCACAAGGTTTTAGCTGTTGACGTTTGTAGTGACAAGATCAAGCACCTTCTCGAACCTACTCCTTCAAACCCTAACCTTCCATGGGGAGATCGCATCCAGTTCCACCTATTCAATATCAAGAACGATTCCAGACTCGAAGGTCTCATCAAGATGTCCGATCTGGTCTGATTCTCTCTTTTTCTCTATTTTTTTGTTTCTTTCATCTTTTCTTGTAAGTTTTGTTTGTTTCGCTTGATAGGAAAATGCAGAAGTTTCTGATTTCTCTACATTTTGTTTCTTTCATCTTTTCTTGTTAGTTTTGTTCGTTTCTGATTTTTATCTTTTTGTTGCTTTCATCTTTTCTTGTAAGTTTTCTTCGTTTTGAAAAATATGAGTTTGTAAGTTTTCTTCGTTTCGCTTGGTATGGCCACCCATCATATAGGAAAATGCAGATCTGTTTCTGATTTCTCTACATTTTGTTTCTTTAATATTTTCTTGTTAGTTTTGTTTGTTTCGCTTGATAGGAAAATGCAGATCTGTTTCTGATTTCTCTAAAAAAAATTTCTTTCATCTTTTCTTGTTAGTTTTGTTCGTTTTGCTTGATAGGAAAATGCAGATCTGTTTCTGATTTCTCTACATTTTCTTTCTTTCATCTTTTCTTGTAAGTTTTGTTAATTTCGTTAGGAAAATGAAGATCTGTTTCTGATTTCTCTCTAAATCTGTGTTTTAATTTTGCTTCTTGATTTGTAGACTATCAATCTCGCGGCGATCTGCACGCCTGCTGATTACAACACCAGGCCTCTGGAAACAATTTACAGCAATTTCATTGACGCCCTTCCTGTGGTAGGGTTCTTTCTGAATTTTCTTGTTTTTTTTTCTTTCTGGAATACGCTCTGCTCGTTCTTGATTCCTTTTTTTGTGTTCTTGTTTTTCATGACGTTGATGTGTGGATGGATATGTTATCCAGGTTAAGTATTGTTCTGAGAACAGCAAGCGCCTCATTCACTTTTCTACTTGTGAAGTCTATGGGAAGACTGTGGGTAGCTTCCTCCCCAAGGATCATCCTCTACGACAGGTAAATACCTCCATCTCTCTCTCTCTCTATTTGATTATTTTGCTATGACTATTCATTTCTTAGGGTTTTGATCTTCTTCTTGATTGCTGTGGTCAGTGCTTGACTAGTTTTTCCTTTGTATTTCGTACATATAAATACAACATTTCAAGAACGGATCTTGGATCCTAATTTAGTATCTTATGGTTACCCTGAAGTGATTCTTGTTTTCTCTCTCCAAAATTTCCACTGGGAGCAATTATGGGTTGAGTTCTTCACGTTAAATGTGATTGCATTTCCTTGCAAGATTCATGCACGGCCTTTTTTTTTTTTTTTCTTCTGCAAATTAAATGTGTCACAATGTTTTTCTGTTTCGTTTTTAGTTTCCATTTTCTGTTATATGTACTTTTACTGTTTAGACTGTTGCAAGAACATGTGACTTTCGAGGAATTTAGGAACTATAAAATGAGTTCTGATTCAATAAAATCAGCAACATGCATTCCCAAATCAACATAAACATGACAAGAATAATCAAAATCAGCCAACGATTTTTAGAGAATTCTAGGTTGGAAATTTCAAGCGTTCCATCAAAAACAAATTATTGATAACATGTTCTATATTATAAATCCCAACAAGAAGTAACTAATAAAACCATTCAATAAAAAAGAAGTAACTAATCAATATGAAATAAAAATTAGTCCTCAACTGTAAATCTATCGCAATAATCAGGCATATGAAATCCAACCAATATGGCTTACCAAATGTCCCAAGGGGTGAAGATATAATGGGTGAATGGGGTGAGAGAGAAGAAATGAGGAGAAATAGGGGTGAGAGAGAAGAAATGAGGAGTGGAGAGGGAGAAATCGCAAGTGGTGAGAGGAGGCTGTGAGGATATAATGGGTGAATGGGGTTAGAGAGAAGAAATAGGGGTGAGACAGAAGAAATGAGGAGAAACATGGGTGAGAGAGAATAAATGAGGAGTGGAGAGGGTGAATTCGCAAGGGGTGAGAGGAGAGGCTGTTTTTCATTTTCCAAAACACTCTTAGGACTTCCCTCCAGGTCTTCTGTACAGGGGCTGAGGGTGTGGGTGTGGGTGTGTGTGTGGTGGGGGGGGTGGTTCATACTCACTAAAAATAGGGCCTTGGGTAAAATGGGCGTGAGAGAAGAAACGAGGAGTGGAGAGGAAGAAATTGCAAGGGGAGCGAGAAGGTTGTTTTTCATTTTCCAAAATTCTCCTAGTACTTCCTCCTTTTCTCTTTTATATAAGGGCTGATGGGAGCTTCTTACTTACTAAAAATAGTAAGTCCACGCTTACTAAAAATGGTAAGTTTTGCATTAGTGATATGTGAAAAAATAGTAAGTCCATGCTTACTAAATGCTATAAGTTTGTACTTTGCATTAGTGATGTGTGAGCTTGGACTTACGTGATAGTAGGCCTTAGGGAAAAGGTGGCCTATATGTTGATGGGACATTCCCCACATCTACCTAGGATAAATTGTTATAACTAAAAATAGAAATAAATCCCTAATAAAAGAACTACACAAGTCACTAGGAAAATAAAACTAACTAAAATCAAGTCTATGGTGGATGGATCCCATCAATTACTGAACTGAAATCACGTCATAGATGAAGAATTTTTCTCAAGATGATTGTTTATGTAGATTAAATAGCATTATCTTCCGACAAGTTGAGTTCTACCGATCATTGGGTAGCGTGGGTTGATTTGATAATTGCAAACTCTCCATTTAGACAATTCATGGTGGGTTTGGGATCTCTTTTGAATGCCCCCTTAGTTGAGGTTGGCTGTTTCCTTGTTTGTTGTCACACAAATATTGTGACTTTGAGAACATATGCTCAATCCCTCCGTACCTATTAAAAAAAAATGACCCTTTGGAGAAATATTGATTTGATAACCAAAACAGAGAATATGGCCAGTTTAAGATGGGAGAAGAACACCCATTCTATTTGGGGCTCATGATATCTTGATTTGTAATGTACATGTTATCTGTGTACGCCACATGCATATCTTGGGTATTATTTTATACTAAACAACAAGGTGTCTTTTATGGATGAGGCTCTCAAATTGAAGTATCTAGGTAAAGGTGTCCGTTTGAATTATTCATTTCTGTATTTTTCTACTGTATTCTAATTTCTTGTTCTTTTTTTGCATTCTTTGACAATATGCTTCAGCCATACAGTTTTCGTCTTAAGGGAGGTGCCAATTTGTTTATTGTTTTCTTTTTCCAGATCTTCAATTATGCACTCATCTTTTTTTCTAATGGCAATTATGCACACATCTTTGTGCATGGTATGTTGTTCAAGATTATATTAATCTGACAGCATGGAAGTATTCTTTCCAATTGATTTCTGCTAGTCTTTGCTTCGAAACTGGTTGTTTTGTCTTTGGGATGGTTCATGCATGCCTGTGCAATTTTTCCTTATAGTGATTTTCCTATGAATTTAGCATTAAAATTTTGAAGTGGTAGCCTGGTAGGGCACGCAACACTTTTTTCCTTTTGGTATTCCCTCCTATGTCGTTTTATCACAAAATGGAAGAGACTTCAAATTCAATAGAAGTTTAGGGCGTGTTCGGCAACCATTCTAAAGTGGTGTTTCCTACTTTTAAGGCGCTAGAGAATGAAATACGCAATAAAAAGAGAGAAAATCTCATTCGGCAAATTCGGCCGCTTCTATCCATTCCTATTTTTTAGCCGTATATTGATGAGAATTTAGGAAGCACTCCAAGTCGCTTCCCTAGATTCTCATCTCTACCCATTTCCGCCGGATTCTATAGGAAAAAAATGAGAATGGTTGCCTAACACAACCTTAATGTTTCCAAAGTTTCAGATTTCAGGTTCGATATGCATTTCGGTCGTGATGGAAATTGAAATACGTCGGTTTCAAATGGAAATTTTGTAAAATCACAGAAACGTATGGAAACATATTCAAATGATGGACATTTAAGATGAAACTTTTGGAAGTGCCAGAATATAAATATAATCATATAATACATATTGGTATAGCTTACCATTAATATTTTACAGTTTTGCTTTCAGTTAACATGGGTGGTAGTTGGGGGTTGGTTGGGGGGCATATTTAGCAAGAGAAAACTTATATTTTTCTCCAAATTTATCATGAAACCTAAAAATTTGATTGAAGGTATCAATCTTGAAATTTTTAAAAGATTTCTACAACAATCATGCTTCTTCAGGATCTCCCATTTTCTATTTATGAGATTGGTTGAAAACTTGAAACCAAAATTTTACATTACTAGCGTTGAATCTTTAATTGGTTTTGGGGTTGCTGTCACTAATGATTTGGTGAGTGTGTATCACTGGAGGATTTGGTATTGCTGAGTACAATCAAACCAACATGCACTATAATTTTAATTTTGGTAATGCTTCTTGTGGATGCCCCTCAAACAAGTTTTATAAAGGGAAATCCTAAAAAATCGTCCAAAAATGTATTCCTCTTGGAATTTTTGCAAAATTTCTCAATGGACTGGAACGAACATGCCAGAACAGATCGGAACAGGTCTAATAAAAACAAAACACGGTTGAATGTTTCGTTTTGCATTTTGTTCGTTCTGGGTGAAATAGAAAGGAATTAGTATGTTTGCTTCTGTCCATTCGTTCTAACCTCCATATTTTCGGTGCTTTCTGATGATAGGACCCTGCATTCTATGTCCTCAAAGAAGATGCCTCTCCCTGCATTTTTGGTCCTACTGAGAAACAGAGGTGGTCATATGCATGCGCAAAGCAACTAATTGAAAGACTGATTTATGGTAGGCAATTCATTGATCTTGGTATATTGTTGGACATGCATTTGCAGTATATTCTCATGCTTGTGTGGTGATAATTTTCTGTTATTTTTGGGCTGGTTATAGGTGAGGGAGCGGAAAATGGGCTGGAATTTACCATCGTGAGGCCTTTCAATTGGATTGGACCAAGGATGGATTTCATCCCTGGTGTTGATGGTCCAAGTGAAGGTGTCCCAAGGGTTCTGGCTTGCTTCAGTAATGTAAGTTACATTTCTTGCGTAGTTGAAGCTTTCAATACTTTCATGTAAATTCAAACCTTTCTTTTGTGTAGAATCTCCTACGTGGGGAGCCATTAAAGCTTGTGGATGGTGGCGAGTCCCAAAGAACCTTTCTTTATATCAAGGATGCCATTGAAGCTGTTCTGTTGATGATTGTATGTGATTTTATTTACTTTATTATCCTTTCATGCTTCCCATTTCTAAAGCAAAGTGGACTGACCAATCCTCTTTCTTCAGGAAAATCCTGCCAGAGCTAATGGCCATATCTTCAACGTTGGAAATCCAAACAATGAAGTTACTGTGAAGCAACTTGCTGAAATGATGTCAGAGGTAGGTTACACAGAGCGGCAGCAGTTGATCATGTGCATTTCATTTACTTCCTTTCCCTTAACCAATAAATTATTTTCTTCCAGATTTACGCAAAAGTAAGTGGAGAACCCTCATTAGAGGTTCCGACCATCAATGTCAGCTCCAAGGATTTCTATGGTGAAGGGTATGATGACAGTGATAAACGAATTCCTGACATGACCATAATCAACAAACAGCTCGGTACTTTCTCACTTTTTATTGCCCCCCTTCTTCTAGCATTCAGTCTGGTAATGAGAGATCAACTTTAAAAAAAACCTGTCATTGGCCAAGTTAGTCAGTTTGGCCGGGGGACCGAGTTCATAAACCTACCAACATAGTTACTGCATTTTCTTCAAGGTTTTTTGTGAAAATTTGGATGAGTCTGTCAAGAGTCAATTAGTGATAGATTTTTTCTGTTTTGGCTCTTGTTGTCCGTCTTCTTTTCACTTTGACTTGGGGTGTTTATTAATGTTGGAGTCTTCATTTAAATCTCTCACGACCCATCATCATCCACTTTGAAATCACTCCTTCCATTTAAAATAACTGGAGTCGTGTACCCTTCTGATTTCTTTTCTTTCCCTAAATCTAACAACAGCCTCTTCGTATGGAAGTATCCATTCTTCTTCTGCAAATAGTTCTTCTCTCAGACTCTTACTTAAATGTTGAACCCCAAATTGAACCTTGATATTTTTCTCTGTCAGCGACCCTAAAACCCTAGAGTTTTCTCCTTTATAGATGCTAATCAATGGATCAGCAAAGAAGTAAAGTCATGTAGCAGCATATGCTTTTTTGCCTTTGTTTATTTTTGATAATATAAAGTCATGTAGTAGCTTTTATGCTATTTTTTTTTTTTACCTTTGTTTATTTTTCATAGTCTTGTTCTTGTTTTTCTTATTGATCTTTCTTGGACCTGCATTATGTTTCTCTTAGGCCCTGTTAGTTTTGGATATTGAGAATAAAACTGGTTTTTGGACTCAAATTTGCAGTTAATTTTGAGTCCAATAATTAGTTTTGGGCTCGAAATCAATTCTCAAAATCCAAAACGAACAGGTCCTTGGTGAAATGTCAGCCTGATTCTGTGTCAATTTCATTTTCTTGTAACTATAATTCTTATTGTTTCCCTTCCTGCTCTTGCATGCAGGTTGGAATCCTAAAACATCACTCTGGGACTTGCTAGAATCAACATTGACTTACCAGCACAGGACTTATTCAGAGGCTATCAAGCGGGCAATTGCTAAACCCATCCCGTCCAGCTAAAATTGGAGCCATCATTAAAGGAAGTTAATTTTTTACTGGCCATTGTTGCAAGGCCCTATTCTTTTGAAGAAATCACATATAGTTTAGCAATTGATATATAGTTCTCCGGCATTGCTAAGTGCTTGCTGTATCTGAAGTAGTAGTATAAAAGCCTTGGGATATCAAATGTCACCATGGTCATACTGGAGTGGCGGCCTGCTTAAACTGCATTGGGTGGGGCAGGGTGGGTGGTATGAGAAACCTCATCTTTTGTCTTGTTGTATTTTTTTTCCCTTTTCTTGTAGGTATGAGGTGTATTTTTTTTTTTTTTTTTGAGACAGATTCAGGCTTCAGGGCGTGCCATTATCATTTAATGTGGTATGCAATCATCTTAGGAAGTTTATGTTCATTTAGCACATTCCTTGACTGAGTAAACTGTTCAAAAATGATCTAAGCAAAAAAACAGTGCTTAAAGTATCATGTGAGGTTCCTATGTTCACGTCTTGCAGGGTAATCCATGGATTTTGCGGGGGACCTCTACCGGCTTATTAAAAGATACTTCATGACATGGGCTTACACCATAGATATTCTAACAAGAATTTTCTGACAAAGCCTGCGAACCAAAAACATATTTCTTGTGGGAAGATTTGTGGACAAGCTGTGTTTGTCCATTTTTTCTCATTTTTCCCTCCACTGTTGCATGGGTTAAGATGATCCTATGAGGCTGATTTTTTGTGGACACCCTATCTAGGTAAGGGCCTTTCAAATGAATGGTTTGGATCACTCCAAAAATGTGGGCCCTCACTGTTTTTAACCCGACTGAGTAGATAAGCTTATGTACTCGACCGAGTACGCACACCTTTCCCATTTCTTATACTCCCTATTAAAAAAAAACAGTACAGTATAACTTACAACATAGGATGATCCAAACCGTCCAATTGATGGGCCACATCGTACATAGGGTGTTCCGAAAAAACAAATTGCCATGCGATGATCCTAGCCCTGCAATCTATAGAGGAACGGCATATTTAGGAAACATTTATTGGTTGGAGGGTTGTAATTATCCTATGGAAATAAATTTTCAAGAACTCCCTAGCAGAGTCGCCAGCCTGTGGACCCCGATCCGAGAGAGGCGGGGGACAGGTCCTCAGAAAGTCTCTAGATCATCCACGTGATTGAGAGCTCTATCAAGGAACTCTCAAAAGAATGCCTCTCACAGTATGAGTGGCGATGTAAAGTGAGATACCTCTCGATTCGGGGACTAGCCCAGATTCGAGGCATACCTATAACAAAGAAGAGTCGTCATTCAAGGAAGTGGACCCTGGATCCCATACTATGCTCTGTCGCAACGGATAACCAAAGATACAAAAAGGTCCGTGCCTGATGACGAATGGGGAAGGGGTTAGGCGCCCCCAATTCGTCCAAGTGCAAGCACCTGGTCTCTTATGCCATTTATAATTTTTTGGGCAAAAATTATGTGAAATGGGAACGAATATCTCTGAGATAACGTCTAGCTAATCATGCATGTCTCGGAGAGGAATAATAAGCACACACAAAAAGAAATGAAAGACATGCCACCTAAGAATAGCTAGGTTATGAGTGTCATGCCTAATTGGTGTCTAAGTTCTGATGGGCAAACACATGGATGCTAAAGCTAAAGGTATAGGGTCTGTACATGAAAGTAAGAAAACACGGCAAAACACACAACACGACTCGGCACGACAAACCCTAGACTCTAATGCGATACTTGACTCGAACCAAGATGGCCATCCATCCTGGCTGCTCTACGTATTCCGGCCTCGGGAAGAATCAGAGTCAACGTAGTTCGGCGACCTATGCTAAACTACGATGCCTAACCATCTAGGACCGCTATCCTTGACTCGATCAACTAGACTCGACTAGTTTTTAAAGCTTCTTGCGCTACTACAATGCCCTAACTAATGCAGGTGGCCCTACACCCTATGAGTGACTAGGATGTGCGTCCTAAGGAAAACCATGGGCTATCTAAGCACATTCTAGTCTAGCCATCGGCTCGACTAAGTGTCTAACCGACCACGACTTGAGGCCTCCTAACTCTAGGGATACTCACACGACAAGACACAGCATATCAACGCAAATAGGACAGACTCCTAACTCTAGGGGAAGATCTTTTTGAAAATGTTTGTAAGCTTATTTTAAAGAATTTTGGTTTTTGAAGAAAATTTGGAATGTTTATTTTTGAAGGTTTTTGGTTTATTTACTTACAAAATAGTGAGAAATACTTATAAAATGCTGAATGGACTCAGAATGCTTGCTGCATACATGAGCTACCTACGTACCCCTCAGCTAGGGATCAAGCCATCCGTAGTTCAGAAATTTTCTAAACTACGAAGCCTAGGAACATGCAAAGACTGACTCTGAAAGATGTAAGGACGGAATCCTAAACTCTATAACGGTAGGACAAACTCCTAACTCTATAGGGGGTAGGACAGACTCCTAAACTTTATAGGGGATAGGACAGACTCCTAAACTCTATAAGGGTAGGACAGACTCCTAAGCTTTATAGGGGTAGGACAAACTCCTAAATTCTAAAAGGGCAGGACAGACTCCTAAAATTCTATGACAGCAGGCCAAACTCCTAAACTCTATAGGGGTAGGACAGACTCCTAAACTCTATGGGGGGTAGGACAGACTCCTAAACTCTATGGCGGTAGGACAGACTCCTAAATTCTATGAAAGACCCAAAGAAAGAAAGAAATCCCTTAACCTGCAAAAACTCTAAGGCAGGAAGGGAAGGGGGTTGGCTCAAGATACATTCCGTCATAGCCCGAACCCGGGGGAAACTCAGAAAATCGATGAAGGCCCCGAAAACCGAATGAAATATCAAAGAAAAGAAATTCCAAAACTATGCAGAGAGCAATCCTGAAAGAAGGAGGTCGTTAAAAACCCTGCGAGGCTCTCGAATGCCAAAGCAACATCAAATGGAGTGACGTAAGGGTAAATAGTGAAGGGCTTGCTGTTGACTTGTACCACATGAAACGAAGTCAACTCGACTAAGATGGATAACATTTAGATCAACTTGCTTCACAAGAAACAGAACCAATCCGACGAAGTAATAAATCAAGTATCCCGATTGACCTGTTCAAGGAACGAAGTCATGCGGGCCAAAAAAATGAAATATCGGTCGCATTGATCGGCTTGCTCCGCAAAGAACGAAGTCGATCGAGCCCCAAATGCATCAAAATTCCAGACAAGGATGAAGTTTTACCCCCATTTCACTCGGGATACAATGTGAAAGCTCAACAGAGGATTACATGGGGGTTAATCTTGAAAATTATTCGAGACTTATCTCTTTCGAGGGTTGAAAATGCTGATGAAACTTGGGCTTATAGACCAAACTCTATTCTAAACCGACATTGAACGTTAACTTTGAATATTTACTTGATTACTACCAGGAACAAGCCTCCCCATTTCTGCTCTCCTTTTGAATAGCAGCATAAGAATTAGAATCAAATGGATGCCCAAGAGAGTCAGAACGACAAAATGATCCTAGAACAGTGGACCCGTACATGCTGCCGAATGGGGTTCAAAACGAAGATCTTAAGGAGGGTCAAATCTACAGAACAAGATTGTTTCCTCTCCTTTATAACAATTTATAAGAGCTAGATCCCAAAACGAGTTCAAGTAACTATCAGGACATGAGAATACACATACATTTTCAAGATGAAATGTAAAGACGAAAGAAAATTTGATGACTACCACCCTACAATTTTTTTTTTCTTCTTTATTTTGATTTTTTTTGCAGAAATTCATTTCATTTCCCATCAACTGAATTCCTTCTTGGGCCCATGGGACGCAAAAGGACAAATCACAACGAGGACAACAACTTGACTTTTGCACAAACAAAAAAACCACAGGTAGTGCTGATATGACAAGAGAATAAATGTGACAACCTGGGCACAAATTTTAACTAGGTGCTTGCATCAAATTTGTCACAAATTAACAACAAAGAATATCAAAACAAGATCAGCTGATGTCATTACCCCAAGCAAACACCCATGTCACCATAATTCCGTTGAAATATTCACAACAGACTCACTTACAGAGAGGAAACCAATCGACTTTCTGTCACATTTAAGGTTAAACACCCTCCAAAGCGAAAAAAAGACAAAGTCTATTTGATCCAAAAATACTGATAAAGTAATTTAGAATCAAAACTCCGGAAACAATGAAATTACCTCCCCCTTTTCTTCTCTTTTTTACCTTTGCAAGGGATGAGCACTTAAACTAATTTGGATTTTAAAATCGAATTTTCACGAAGAAGGTTGTACCCAGAAAAATACGAAAAGGGATCGTAGAACCGATCATGATACTTTAATTTTAACCAAGTAAAATCATGCTCCAAACAGAGACAAGCACAACCAAGTCATCGGATTAAGCCGCCTCGAAGAGGAAGCATCAATCGGTGAAAATAAGAAAAGTACTGGAATGGAAAGAAAAGAATAGAACATAGATTACCTCTTTCACTTTTTCTCTCTGAGATTTGGGAATTGTCGGAGCCACGGAATCGCTTTCTTTGCCGAGATCGGTGTTGGGCATACTGAGATGGGGGTCAAGTCTCATTCATCTCCTTCTTTCAATCAGCTGAGAGGTTTGTGGTCAGAGGGTTTTGTGACCGGAATTAATGGGGTAATGGTCGGAAATTTTAGGGATGGCTGTAAATCCTAAATCCAAAGAAACGGTGGTAGAAGATAGAGAGGATACTGATTAGAGATAATGGAGGTGGTCGGAGATGGGCGTATGGGTCGGATCTTGTTGTGAGGGGAAGAGAAATGAAGATGATGGTGGAAATGGGTTTGATAGTTTTGGGGGAAATGAGAAGAGGGTTTGACAGCAGGGTGGCGTTGAGATTTAAGCGGTGGCTGAGATGGTCGTGGTGGTGGTGATAACGGTAGGAATGGCCGGAAAAAATGGAGGGTTAGCTGGAATGGGGATTACGGCTATGATGTTGGAATGAGGCAAATGAAATTAGGGTTTGTAGTGATTGTAGCTCGAAAGTGGGTTTAATGGGGTACGGTGGCTGAGATGGTAGTGGTCGTGGTGGTTGTCTGGGTTGCAGAGGTTGTGGTGGCTCGGTTTTTTAGAAACAAGCTTATGGAAAATGATGTGGGTTTGATGGGGGAGATGGGGTTCGGATGAGGAGATGGTGGTCGAAGATGTTGCAACTGGATTTCAGAGAAGGGTTTTGAATTAATGGCTCTTTGAGATGGAGATGGTGTTAATGGATGGAGTCGGTGGCCGTGGAATGGGATGGGCTTGCCGGATTCCGGCAAAATCCGCCGGAGAAGATGGGGATGGGGGTCAGATTCCGGGGTTTCAGAAAGAGATGAATAGGGTTTTGATGGAAATGGGTTTCAAGGAGGTGGATTTGGGATAGTGAAGGACATGGAGATGGAGATGAGATGGGGTGGAAGATAGAAGTAGGGGTGGCAATGGTGAATGGGCGTAGGGTCGGATCTCCGGCCGACGGCAATGAAGTTGGCCGGAGAAGATGGCTCAAACTCCCCTCTCTCTCTCTGCTCGCTCTCTCTACTGTGTTGCTCTCCTCAAAAAAAAATAAAAATAAAAATGAAGAAGACTCTCCCTTGGAACCCTAGTCCGATGGCATATAAAGGGAAATGATAAAAAATATTCCTCCCCCCATCCCCCATGGACAGCCACCTCCTATGCATTTATCACTATTCCATTACACTAGCAAGGGGTGGCTCAGGAAAGAAAAGGGAGAAATGAAAAGGAAGATTCCTTTCACCCTACACAATCTTAGTAAGGGTTGCTTGCAACAAAAGTAATCCCAGAATTACAAAATTGCCCTTATAAAGATAGCAAACCCCCATTTTGCCCTGAATAAGGCAAATGATATCAACACCCCAAATTTTGATACTTGCACAACCCAACTTGTCTCTTCCTCTTCCCTTATGATTTTTGCAGGGTATTTTATAAAATGACAATGATCACTGATGACCCATTAAACGCCTAAAGAAGATAAGCTATCTAACATGTCGTTTGGAGCTTAGGGGTACGAATAGAGGAGTGATAATATCAAAACTCACAGGCATTTCACAATTTTTGCAAATTTCAGGAACACGGGTACGAGGACCAGGGTCAGCGATTCCAGGGTACAAATGCGATTTTGGGTTTTCCTGGGTTGTGAAAAATGTTCAATGGGCTAGGCAACAACAATATTTTTTTCAAAAATTTTGGGTTTATTTATGACTTCGGGACCTTATTCAACCTCGGGATTTTATTCGAATAAGGAAATTTATTCAATTTTGGGAAAAATGGTCTAGTCAAAATGGGGTGTCTACAGATGCCCCTCTTTGGCAGAGGGTGCTTGTCGCACGAATGCCAAAGCCGAACAGACAACACATTTTGACTGCCCAAAGCTTCAAACGAAAGGGGTGTAACGGGGGAACAAGATGGATTGACAAGACAGATTCTCATTGGATTGACTGGCGAATTGGCGAGACAGACTCTCAATGGGATAGTGAGACAGACTCTCAAAAGGATAGTGAGACAGACTCTCAAAAGGATAGTGAGACAAACTCTCAACGAAAGGACGAGATAGACTCTCGATGAGAAAATGAGACAGACTCTCATAAGGCTATTGAGACAGACTCTCAACTGAAAATAGTAAGACAGGCTCTCACAAATTGCACAATGGAATGATTAGACAGCCTCTAGTTAAACCACTCAAGGAATTGGAGATTACAAAGCGGAATGATTAGACAATAATCATGATTAAGTCATTCTAGGATCTGAGAAGACGGCCTCTTATCAGATCAACAAAGCAGAATGATTAGACAATTATCATGATCAAACCATTCTAGGATCTGAGAAGACGGCCTCTCTTATCAGATCAACAAAGCAGAATGATTAGACAATTATCATGATCAAACAACTCTAGGATCTGAGAAGACGGCATCTTAATAGATCAACAAAGCGGAATGATTAGACAATTATCATGATCAAACCACTTTAGGATCCGAGAAGACAGACTCTTGACAGATCAACAAAGAAAAATGACTAGACAATCATCATGATCAAGCCAATCCAGGATCTGAGAAGACGGCTTCTTAACAGATCAACAAAGCGGAATGATCAGACCATCATCATGATCAAACCACTCTAGGATCTGAGAAGACAGCCTCTTAACAGATCAAAAAATGATTAGACAATCATCATGATCATTCCCAATTTGAAAATTTGACTTAGAAAACGCGTTCAAGTTTCTCAAACCTTGATTTGTCAAGACTGCTATCTCAACTATCATCGCATGCTAGGTATCTTTTATGGCCTGACTTTTATCAGGACATAAAAGATATCTCTAGTATAATTTCGCTTCCAATACAGGTGTCTTAACAAAACTCGAACAAATTCAAGCTTTCTTTCATGAAATTTGGGTTACAAAGATTTTTGAAAGTACAAGAGACTGATTCTCGCTGAAAGGTCTGATCTTTTATGCCAATAGCAGGGATTTTGGGCCTCAAAGACTTTCAAATGCACAAGAGACTGATTCTGCCTGAAACACCTTCAATTTTGTGCCAGCTGTCAGAATTTCAGGTTATAATGGTTTTCAACTTCCCAACAGACTGATTATGCTTGACATATCATCAACTTTCTGCCTGCTGCAGGAATTTCAAATGGGCCTGAGAGCTTGCCGCGCTTCTAGACCATGTATACGTTATTTCGTCTTCTGGAGATACGACTTCATTTTCTGGTACCTATTACCCCAACTTTGGAAAAGATATTGGACCGAACAGGCCATTTGGGACACACCTGACTTGACTGGGTACATAACTTTGACTTAACAAAGAATGACCTTGACAACTGCTTGACAGAGGACTCTTGGTGAGTACTCGACCGAGTTAAGAAACTGACTTTCAAAAAGGACTGAATCTGCTTTTTAATTTGATAATTGTTTTAAGATGGTATAGCTTACCACTTTTAGAATTCTTTGAATACCATGTTTTAAGGTGATTCCGCCTCTTTCTGGTATTTAGCCTTGGTTATTATATCCTTTGGATTGCTCAGTTTTAACCCCTAGCTTAGAGGAATATCAAAGGAAGCTTTGCCGGCACTATTCAGACCTTGGAAGTGATGCCGATACAAATATGAAAGTCTCGCTAGCTTCTGAAATTTAGTCCTTTGTGAGAAGTCACTGCCATGACCAGATCGCTCTTTTGGGTTTTCAATTTAGCGGACCGTCTGCCTTAATTTTTGCCTGGACTGCCTGCCCTTGCAGGTTTTCCATCCAGCAGGCTCCACACTCTGATTTTTGCCTAAGCCGCCCTTTCGGATTTTCAGCTTAGCGGGCGAATGACCCTAACTTTTGCCTAAACCGCCCTTTTCGGGTTTTCAGTCTAGCGGGTCTAAGACTCCATTATTTTTTTCTTTTTTCTGTTTCTCCACAAACCTTTGCCCTATCACACCAGGAGGACTTCTAGGTGGGTTAGGGTTTGAAAGAATTGGATTAGGGTGTTTGCATTGACTGGACCGAATCTGGACCCTTCCAGATAGCCTACGTACCTCCAAAGAGTGAGGATCAGGTCCGCGTAGTTCGCCCATTGGCAACTTTGGGTTGAGATTGTTTTGATTTGACTTTTTCTCTCCTCCATAGATTTAAAGGATTTGCTTTTCTTTTCTTTTTCTTACTTTTCAACAGCTTTGAAAGATTTGACCGAACCCGACTTTGTCAGGTTGCCTACGTACCCTGTGGAAAGGAATCAGGTCATGGCGTAGTTCAGGTCTTGCATCTTTTATGACGCAAGTCATAAAAGATGCCCCTGGCTTGAGAGTGACAAAGAAATTTTGATTTTACTTATTGGCTCATAGGGTTTGCAAACGGTCTTTGGCTTTCCCTCTTTTTTTCAATTGGATTTTTGGATTTGAAGCTCAGATCGACCAAGGACGGCCTCCTGGTGTCTTAGGCATAATACTTTTTAAGTTGATCAAGATTTGTAGGTTCTGATCAAGGAGTCTGACGGCTTTTCCAGGCAGGACTTCATCGACAATGTAAGGACCTAACCAGTTTGGTCTGAACTTTCCTCGGGGATCATAGACCGGTGCCCTGTAGGATTTCAAAACGAGGTCACCCTTCTGGAGATCTCTGATCTTCACCTTCTTGTTAAAGGCCTTCTTAATTCGACGCTGATATCCTTGGACATGATACAGAGCTCTGAGCCTCTTCTCATCAATCATCTGTAACTCCTGATACCGGGCCCTTGCCCATTCTGATTCTGGCAAATCAGCCTCCATCATCACCCTTAATGAAGGAATTTTCAGCTCAAGTAGTAGGACCGCTTCCATCCCGTACACTAGCGAATATGGCGTAGCTCCAGTAGAGGCCCTGATCGACGTTCTGTAAGCCCACAAAGCATATGACAGCTTATTTGACCAGTCCCTGTACATCTCTGTCATCTTGCTGATGATGGCTTTAATGTTCTTGTTTGCGGCTTTGACAGCTCCATTTGTCTGAGATCGGTATGGTGAGGACTTGTGATGCTTGATCTTGAACTCCTCACATAGGTGTACCACTTCTTTCTTGAAGTGCGATCAATTGTCTGAGATCAGCTCATGCGGTACCCCATATCTGCAAATTTTGTTCGTCCGAATGAATTTAGCAACTGAGGCTGAAGTCAGCGATGCGAAGGATGTAGCTTCGATCCACTTAGTGAAGTAATCGATGGCCACCAGGATGTATTCATGCCCACTTGAGGATCTCGGAAATACCTTTCCAATAATATCGATTCCCCAAACTGAAAAGGGCCACAGCGAGGTCAGAGAATGCAACTCAGAAGGCGGCACATGAATGAGATTGGCATAAACCTGACATTTATGACACTTCTTCACGAATGCAAAGCAGTCAGCTTCCATGGTAGGCCAATAATATCCAAGTCTCGGGATTTTTCTCAACAGCATCTTTCTGTTCATGTGAGGCCCACAGACTCCTTCATGCGTCTGCTCTATGAAATTAGCTGCTCGATCTTCATCTACACAAAGAAGCTGGATTCCATCAAATGACCTCCTGAAGAGCTCATTGCCACAAATAATGAAGTTAGCGGCCAAGTTCTGGAGAGACCTCCGTTCTTTTCCCGACGCTTCAGGGGGGTGCCCTTGGCCCGAAATGAGATTCTTATTGTCAGTGTACCAGGGCTTTCCATCTGGACATCTGGCTGCTATCTCTATGGCGTTTACATGTGCTGGAGTCCATTGTAACCGCACTGTTAAAGGCTGAACTTCCATTGATGCGGAAATGTCTAACATTGAGGCTAGTGTAACTAAAGCGTCCGCGAAATGATTTCTCACCCTTGACAGATGAGTAAACGTAACATTCTTGAATCTCCTGACCAAAGAATCCAGATACGGGTTATACGGTATCAATCTATCTTCTTTTGTTTTCCATTGACCATTGATCTGACAAATGATCAAGATTGAATCCCCGAAAACATCTATCTCTTGAATATGCAAAGTCAATGCTGCTTCGAGACCAGCAATGCACGCCTCATATTCGGCCTCATTGTTGGTACACTTGAACTGCAATTTGATTGATACAGGGATGTACTCTTTCTTCGAAGATATCAACACCGCCCCAACCCCTTGACCTCGGTTGTTCACAGCACCATCAAAATACATCAACCATCTGGTGTTTTGGACCTCATCTTCTACAGCCATGATCTCTTCGTCAGTAAAATCTGCCGTCAGAACTGCATTCTCATCTACAGGCGCATCAGCCAACTGCTCAGCTATCACACGCCCTTTAACTGATTTCTGGGTCACATAAGTGATGTCGAATTCAGACAATAACAGCAACCCTCTGGATGTTCTCCGAGTGAGGGCAGGCTTCTCGAACAAGTACTTCAACGGATCCATCCGTGAGAGTAAGAGAACATTGTTTGATAATAGGTAGTGTCTGAGCCTCTGAGTTGCCCAAACCAATGCCAGACAAGTCTTTTCCAAGATAGAATACTTCATCTCGTACTCTAGCATCTTCTTGCTGATGTAGTAGATAGGCTTTTCTTTCTTCGACTCAGGGTTTTGCTGGGCTAACATGCAACCCATAGCTGTGTCAGTGACAGATAGGTATAGCAACAATGGCTGGTCCGCAATAACTGGTGACAAGACAGGAGGCAAAGCTAGACACTGCTTGAATTTATGAAATGCTTCCTTACACTCATCATTCCACTTCTTCGGAGAATTCTTCTTCAGCAGCTTGAAGATGGGTTCACATGCCGTCGTCAACTGATTTATAAACCTTCTCAGGTATTGAACATTTCCCAAGAAACCCCATATCTGTTTTTCAGTCCTCGGCGGCTCCATCTCTTAGATTGCTTTGATTTTTTGAGGATCTACCTCGATTCCTCTTTCGCTAACCATGAACCCCCAACAAATTCCCTGAAGTAACCCCGAATACACACTTGCTCGGGTTCAAGCGAAGCTTATACTTCCGGATCCTTTCAAAAAATTTCCTCAGGACTACGACATGCTCTGGTCGAGTCTTAGATTTAACAATCATGTCATCGACGTAAACTTCGGCCTCTTTGTTAATCATGTCATGCA